>NC_066583.1:188759562-191159562 GCF_024323335.1 Lathyrus oleraceus
CGTACTTAACAACAACACAACACACGTATAATATTGGAACACATCCATTCATATTATACGCCATACATATTTTTATGAAATGAGACTCTACACATGCGGTACCGACTATTCTTGAACATATAGTTCAAGCTCACCGATCCCTCCAGATACGGCTACTAAGCTCACTAGTCCCACTCATTTGAGATCTAGTGACTCACTCACTAATTCCTCACCATGGGAATTAGCTACAGCCCCGAAGGCTAGACTATGCACACTAATCATCTAGTATGTAAACATCAACAACAAACCCACAATGGTTCACTCACTAATTCCTCACTATGGGAATTAGCTACAGCCCCGAAGGCTATGCCATGCATACTAATCATCTAGCAATGCAACATCAACAATAATTCAAAAATAAACATATGCCCACACTCTGAGCCATGCAACAGTCCATTCACACATACATGCATAATATATACATTCACAGCATCATGTACATCATTATACATCATCAATCTTTCATCACATAAGCATGTCAGATTATGCCAAACAACAACCACAATATTAGTACATTTCAATATTGCATATGCTGCTCAAAACAGCGGGAATTTATCCCTATTACACCATAGGCAACATAGGCCAACCCTCAATTAGGTACACCACATTTAAAAACAATAATTTTTCACTCTGCAACAGTGTTAACCGGTTAACGCCCCGGGTTAACCGGTTAACGCAGGCAAAACTCACTTTCTGGCAAAACGCAACAGCGTTAACCGGTTAACGCCCTGGGTTAACCGGTTAACGCAGGCAAAAACTCAATATTTTCACATTTCAATACAGTGTTAACCGGTTAACACCCTGGGTTAACCGGTTAACGCAGACCAAACAACAATTCCTGCGCTAACACACGGCAGAATGCAGAATTCCGCCGTTGGAGGACTTCCGGACCTCCGATTCCGATTCCGTAAACAGCTATACGATCGGGAAAACATTACTCACACAATTACCGATTTAATTTCAACTTTCAGCACAGTTCATCCAACAACATTTCAACATTTACAAATCCCAATTAGGGTCAAATTAACGGCTTATCACTACCCATGACATATTATCCCAAAATACCCATTAATCGACGATAAACCCCCCTTACCTTAACAATCCGGCGAATCTTTGAGCTTCAAGCCTTTCCGTTCTTCAACCTTTGCTCTTCAGCTCCTTTCTCCTCTTCTCTGCCCTTTTCCCTTTTCACGATTTTCTCTGTTTTCACGTGAAATGTTTTTACTCCCACTGGGACTTTTTCCTTAATTCCAACTTATATATATTTTCCAAATAATAATTATTATTCCAAAATAATAATAATTCAAAAAAAAAAAAAAATAATAAAATTTCCAATTATTTAATTAAATTAATAATTAAATTATTAACTCAATTCAAATAATTATTTTATTATTATCGGGGTGTTACAACTCTCCCCCACTAAAAAAGTTTTCGTCCTCGAAAACATACCTCAATCGAACAACTCTGGATAAGACTCCTTCATCTTACTCTCCAGTTCCCAAGTCACGTTGCCACCTGCTGGTCCTCCCCAAGCTACCTTCACCAAGGCAATCTCTTTACCCCGCAACTGCTTCAACTCTCGATCCTCGATCCTTATAGGTGATGTTTCAACAGTCAGGTTATCTCTCACCTGTACATCATCTATTTGGACTACATGCGACGGATCATGAATGTACCTCCTCAACTGAGACACATGAAAAACTTCATGCAAATTCGCAAGCGACGGCGGTAAGGCGATACGATAGGCTACTTCTCCTATCCTCTCCAAAATCTGATAAGGACCAATAAATCGAAGTGTCAACTTCTTCGACTTCAAAGCTCGACCAACACCAGTTATCGGAGTGACGCGAAGAAACACATGATCTCCCTCTTGGAACTCAAGTGACTTCCTCCTCTTATCATGATAACTCTTCTGACGACTCTGAGCAATTCTCATCTTCTCCTGAATCATCTTAATCTTGTCTGTAGTCTGTTGAACAATCTCCGGTCCAACCACAGCACCCTCACCGGACTCATACCAACATAAAGGTGTCTGACATCTCCTACCATACAAAGCTTCAAACGGTGCCATACCAATGCTCGAATGAAAACTATTGTTGTAGGTAAACTCAATCAAAGGCAAATAACAATCCCAAGTACCTCCTTTTTCCAAAACACAAGCCCTCAAAAGATCCTCTAGTGACTGAATCGTCCTCTCAGTCTGACCATCAGTCTGCGGATGATATGCAGAACTCAAACTCAGCTTAGTTCCCAAAGCCTTCTGCAAACCTCCCCAGAACTTCGATGTAAATCTAGGATCTCTGTCCGAAACAATACTAGACGGAATACCATGCAAACTTACAATTTTCTCAATATACAACTCAGCTAATCTCTCTAACGGATAATCCATTCTGATCGGAATGAAATGAGCCGACTTCGTCAATCTATCCACGATCACCCAAATGGCTTCAAAATTCTTACTTGTCCTCGGTAAACCAGAAACAAAATCCATACTGATACTGTCCCACTTCCACTCTGGAATAGCCAACGGTTGCATTAGTCCAGACGGCTTCTGATGCTCAATCTTTGACTTCTGACAAGTTAAACAAGAATAAACAAAACTCGCAATTTCTCTTTTCATTCCCGGCCACCAAAATAACTTCTTCAAATCATGATACATCTTCGTAGCTCCAGGATGAATACTTAGGCCACTACGATGTCCCTCCTCAAGAATACTCTTCTTAAGCTCAATAACATTCGGAATACACACCCGACTACCAAATTTCAAAACACCATTCTCATCAACTCTGAATTCACCACCTCGACCTTGATTCACTAAAGTCAACTTATCAACCAAAAGCATATCGGATTTCTGACCCTCTCTGATCTCCTCCAGAATACCACTCGTTAACTTCAACATTCCCAATTTAACACTATTGTGAGTACTCTCACACACCAAACTCAAGTCTCTAAACTGCTCAATTAAATCCAATTCCTTAACCATTAACATAGACATATGTAATGATTTCCGACTCAATGCATCAGCCACTACATTTGCTTTACCCGGATGGTAATTCAAACCAAAATCATAATCCTTCAGAAACTCTAACCATCTCCTCTGTCTCATATTCAGCTCTTTCTGATCAAACAAATACTTTAAACTCTTATGGTCACTGAAAACCTCAAATCTTGATCCATACAAGTAATGCCTCCACAACTTCAAAACAAACACTACAGCTGCCAACTCTAAATCGTGCGTTGGATAGTTCCTTTCATGAACCCTCAGCTGTCTCGAAGAATAAGCTATAACCTGCTTATTCTGCATCAACACACCACCCAAACCCAACAATGAAGCATCACAGTAAACTTCAAATGGTTCCGACGAACTCGGTAACGTCAAAATAGGAGCAGTAGTCAACCTTCTTTTTAACTCTTGGAAACCTTCTTCACATTTTGAGTCCCAAACAAACGCTTGCCCCTTTCTAGTCAACATCGTCAACGGTAACGCCAATTTAGAAAATCCCTCAATGAACTTCCTATAATAACCAGCCAAACCAAGGAAACTTCGAATCTCAGTAACAGACTTCGGAGCTTCCCACTTAGATACCGCTTCTATTTTAGAAGGATCAACAGCAACACCACCTCTTGAAATCACATGACCAAGAAAACTAACCTCTTCTAACCAAAATTCACATTTAGAGAGTTTAGCAAATAACTTCTTTTCTCGTAGGACTTCTAAAACCACTCTCAAATGCTCAGCATGCTCTTCTTCAGATTTCGAATACACCAAAATGTCGTCAATAAACACCACAACAAACTTATCTAGGAACGGATGGAAAATCCTATTCATGTATTCCATAAATACTCCAGGCGCATTAGTCACACCAAAAGGCATTACAGAATACTCATAATGTCCATACCTCGTTCTGAAAGCAGTCTTCTGAATATCCTCAGTTTTCACACGTATCTGATGATACCCAGATCTCAAATCTATCTTGCTGAACACACTCGCACCAACCAACTGATCCATCAAATCATCAATCCTCGGCAAAGGATACCGATTCTTGATCGTCACTTTATTCAGTTGCCTGTAGTCCACACACAACCTCATAGTACCTTCCTTCTTCTTAACCAACAACACTGGTGCACCCCACGGTGACACACTTGGACGAATAAACTTCTTATCCAACAAATCTTCCAACTGACTTTTCAATTCAGCTAACTCAACAGCAGACATACGGTACGGAGCCATCGATATCGGTCTAGTACCAGGTACCAATTCAATCGAGAACTCAACTTCGCGCTCTGGCGGTAACTCATTCACTTCTTCCGGAAACACATCAGGAAAGTCACATACCACTGCTAGATCACGAATCACCAGTTTATCTTTAGCCTCTAAAGTTGCCAACAGCATAAACAACTCTGCCCCATCTGCCACTTCCTCATTCACCTGCCTGGCTGATAGAAACAGACTCTGCCCTTCCTCAATCTCAGGAAATATCACCGTCTTATCAAAACAGTTGATATAAACTCGGTTAAACACCAACCAGTTCATACCCAAGATAACGTCAATCTGCACTAATGGAAGACACACAAGGTCTATCCCAAAATCTCTACCAAAAATATTCAAAGGACAACTCAAACAAACCGAAGTAGTAGTCACTGAACCCTTTGCAGGAGTATCAATCACCATACTTCCACGCATTTCAGATATCTCTAACTTAAGCTTCACAGCACAATCCACAAATATAAAAGAATGAGTAGCACCTGTGTCAATAATAGCTATGAGAGGAAGGCCATTAATATAACACGTACCTCTGATCAAACGATCATCTGCAGAAGTCTCAGAACCTGATAGAGCAAAAACCTTGCCTCCTGACTGATTCTCCTTCTTCGGCTTAGGACACTGGGGACTGATATGACCCAACTCTCCACAGTTGAAACAAGTTACAGTCTTCAATCGGCACTCTGCAGCCAAGTGACCACCTTTCCCACACTTGAAACACTTCATCTCAGCACTGGTACACTCATGAACACGATGTCCAGCCCGACCACATCTATAACACTTAGCAGGAGCACTAGAGTCTCCCCCACTAGGCCTCTTCATCCCACTCTGCTTCTGAAAACCTTTGCCAGCTGCATACGGTTTTCCACGATCCATCTGATTCTTACCCTTCCTATCAACCCTCTGCTGATAGCTCTCTGCTCTAGCCTTGGAATCCTGTTCAAAAATTCTGCAACAGTCAACCAAGTCAGAAAACACCCTGATCCTCTGATATCCAATAGCTTGCTTGATCTCAGGACGCAACCCGTTCTCAAACTTCACACATTTCGAAAATTCTCCAGCAGCCTCATTATAGGGAGTATAGTACTTTGACAGCTCGGTGAACTTCGCAGCATACTCAGTAACCGACCTGTTACCCTGCTTCAATTCCAAAAACTCTATCTCTTTCTTTCCTCTGACATCTTCTGGAAAATACTTTCTCAGGAACCTTTCCCTGAACACAGCCCAAGTGATCTCAGTATTCCCAGCAGATTCCAACTCAGTGCGGGTAGCAACCCACCAATCATCAGCTTCCTCTGACAGCATATGTGTACCGAACCTGACCTTCTGGTTATCAGCACACTCAGTTACTCTGAAGATCCTCTCGATCTCCTTCAACCACTTCTGAGCACCATCTGGATCGTATGCTCCCTTGAACATTGGAGGATTGTTCTTCTGGAACTCACTCAGTTGACGAGCAGCTCCCATTCCTACAACATTTGGATTCCCTCCAAGTACTCCAGCCAGCATACCCAGAGCTTCAGCAATCGCAGCATCATCTCTACCTCTTCCAGCCATCTCTATTCTGAAAACCCAACAAACCAAAACAATAAGTACTGATAGGGTTACACAACACCTATCCCGTACAGGGGAAACAAAATAATTACGACTCGACACGACCGACTATGCTCTGATACCACTAATGTAACACCCTTCTAAAATACCCCAAAAATTAATTAAAATAATAAACATATAATCAGAGTAATAGTGCACCAAGGGTGTCACACAAACATTCCACACCATTTCAACAATATAACAATCATGCTCTTTTATTTAATTTAAATATAAAGTATTTGCACAATTACGCAGCGGATAGAGATCAACTCAATCATGCAAAACATGTAACATCACATGTAATTTAGTTCAACAACAACAACAATAATAATCAAAGTGTTCCCGCCCGATGTTACATCTATCAGAGCATGACCCACTAGGGAGACTACACTAGACTCCAAGCATTTGCTTCTACTCAACTCATTTCTCGTTACCTGAAAAATAGTTGTAAAGGTGAGTTCCTCAATCAATATAATAAGCATTATAAAACAACATGTAATGCCAAGTAATTAACACATCAATCACCCTAATTGCAATACACATCCAGTAATAGCTGATTGGCTTAAACATCATACTCAACATTAATATACAATACCAGTATAATCTCAAATCGTACTTAACAACAACACAACACACGTATAATATTGGAACACATCCATTCATATTATACGCCATACATATTTTTATGAAATGAGACTCTACACATGCGGTACCGACTATTCTTGAACATATAGTTCAAGCTCACCGATCCCTCCAGATACGGCTACTAAGCTCACTAGTCCCACTCATTTGAGATCTAGTGACTCACTCACTAATTCCTCACCATGGGAATTAGCTACAGCCCCGAAGGCTAGACTATGCACACTAATCATCTAGTATGTAAACATCAACAACAAACCCACAATGGTTCACTCACTAATTCCTCACTATGGGAATTAGCTACAGCCCCGAAGGCTATGCCATGCATACTAATCATCTAGCAATGCAACATCAACAATAATTCAAAAATAAACATATGCCCACACTCTGAGCCATGCAACAGTCCATTCACACATACATGCATAATATATACATTCACAGCATCATGTACATCATTATACATCATCAATCTTTCATCACATAAGCATGTCAGATTATGCCAAACAACAACCACAATATTAGTACATTTCAATATTGCATATGCTGCTCAAAACAGCGGGAATTTATCCCTATTACACCATAGGCAACATAGGCCAACCCTCAATTAGGTACACCACATTTAAAAACAATAATTTTTCACTCTGCAACAGTGTTAACCGGTTAACGCCCCGGGTTAACCGGTTAACGCAGGCAAAACTCACTTTCTGGCAAAACGCAACAGCGTTAACCGGTTAACGCCCTGGGTTAACCGGTTAACGCAGGCAAAAACTCAATATTTTCACATTTCAATACAGTGTTAACCGGTTAACACCCTGGGTTAACCGGTTAACGCAGACCAAACAACAATTCCTGCGCTAACACACGGCAGAATGCAGAATTCCGCCGTTGGAGGACTTCCGGACCTCCGATTCCGATTCCGTAAACAGCTATACGATCGGGAAAACATTACTCACACAATTACCGATTTAATTTCAACTTTCAGCACAGTTCATCCAACAACATTTCAACATTTACAAATCCCAATTAGGGTCAAATTAACGGCTTATCACTACCCATGACATATTATCCCAAAATACCCATTAATCGACGATAAACCCCCCTTACCTTAACAATCCGGCGAATCTTTGAGCTTCAAGCCTTTCCGTTCTTCAACCTTTGCTCTTCAGCTCCTTTCTCCTCTTCTCTGCCCTTTTCCCTTTTCACGATTTTCTCTGTTTTCACGTGAAATGTTTTTACTCCCACTGGGACTTTTTCCTTAATTCCAACTTATATATATTTTCCAAATAATAATTATTATTCCAAAGTAATAATAATTCAAAAAAAATAAATAATAATAATAATAAAATTTCCAATTATTTAATTAAATTAATAATTAAATTATTAACTCAATTCAAATAATTATTTTATTATTATCGGGGTGTTACATTAACGAGCTACTTTAAATTGTAGGAAATCATTATAATCAGCGGAAGAAATAACAATGTTTTTAGTGATATCCAGTTGAGCAACGACAATGACCTGTGGTTGTCGTTGTTGTTCTCCTGCCTTTGTACGACAATCGACTTCAACGTGACCATAAAGATTGCAATAGTTACAATGAATATCATTTCGATGTCCACCCCGTCCTCCAGTTCGTCCACCACGAACATGATAGTGGGAATCAAGAGCAGATGATTTACTGGGAGATGGAGTAGAAATCGATCCAAAAGCATGAGGTGTAGTCAATCGCAACAGTGATTCACTAACTGCTTCATAGTTAGGAACATTGGATCCTGATAAAATATGGTTTCGAACGGAATCAAGTTCTGATGATAGTCCGACAAGTGCCACAATCATGAAATACTTACTTTGTTGTTCATCATAAGTTGTTGCATCTTTTGTAAAAAGGCATTAGGGTTGTGAAATTTGCCTTTAACACATCAAGCTTACTCAGATAGGCTTGCATATCCATATTCTTCAATTTCAACGAGTTAAGTTTGGTGATGACACAGTAAAGATTATAGACATCATTAGAGAAGACTTTTTTAGCCTTTTCTCAAACCTCATAGCAAGTGGTAAAGACTTGGTATTGTGCTTGGAGATTAGTTGATATGGAAAATGTAACACCCTTCTAAAATACCCCAAATATTTAATTAAAATAACAACATATAAATCAGAGTAATCATGCAATTAAGGGTGTCACACATTTTATTTCGCACCATTCGTCATACTATTTAGTCATGCTCATTATTTAACTCAAAACATAAAGTATTGCACAATACGCAGCGGATAGAGATCAAATCGATCATTCAAAACATGTAACATACTACATGTAAACTGGTTCAACAAACATCAATAACACAATTAAAAATGTTCCCTCCCGATGTTACATCTATCAGAGCATGACCCACTAAGGAGACTACACTAGACTCCAAGCATTAACTTCTACTCAATCACTGCTCGTTACCTGAAAAATAGTTGTAAGGGTGAGTTCCTCAATCGATATAATAAGCATTATAGAATATAATGTCATGTTAAGTAATTTAACACATTAATCACCCTAATCGTATCACACATTCAGTAACGGCACATCAACTCAAATATCATACTCAATATCAACACAATTCATACTCATGCTCAATGCCAACACAACACACGTATAACATTGGAATACATCCATTCATATTATACACTACACATATATTATGCAATGAGACTCCATGCATGCGGTACCGACTATTCGTGAACATATAGTTCAACTTCACCGACCAAATCCAGGTACGGCTACCAAGCTCACCAGTCCCACTCATTTGAGACCTAGTGACTCACATCACTAATTCCTCACCATGGGAATTAGCTACCACCCCAAGGGCCATGCTATGCACGCTAATTCACCTAGCATGCAAACATCAAAAACAGTCCAAATGACTAACATCACTAATTCCTCACCATGAGAATTAGCTACCACCATAAAGGCCACATTATGCACGCTAATCACCTAGCAATGCAACATCACAACAATAATCCACAATGGACCGATGCTCACTCTCTAAGCCATAAAATAGTCCATTCACAACACATGCATAACATACACATTCACAACATTATGCATACCATCATACATTATCAACACATATATCAACACATCATATCATGTCAAATAATTAAACACAATATTAGCACACTCTACTAATACCTATACTGCTCAAAACAGCGGGAAATAATCCCTACTATATCGCACACCGATATAGGCAACCATCAATTAGGCACACAACATTTTAATTAACAATTTTTCCACTCTGCAACAGTGTTAACCGGTTAACGCCCTGGGTTAACCGGTTAACGCAGCACAAACACGCTTTCTGCCCAAAACTTAACAGTGTTAACCGGTTAACGCCCTGGGTTAACCGGTTAACGCAGACAAAACAGCAATTATTCAGAATACATAACAGTGTTAACCGGTTAACACCCTGGGTTAACCGGTTAACGCAAGACAGAAGCTGTTCCTGCGCTAACACAAGGCAGAATGCAGAATTCTCCGCATTTTCCGCCGTTGGAGGACTTCCGGAACTCCGATTCCAATTCCGTGACAAGCCACACGTCCAGAAATTTATGACACACACCATTATCGATTCAATTACAGTTTTTACACAACTTATTCATCAAAATTTCTCAGCATTCCAAATCCCAATTAGGGTCAATTCAACGGTTAATCACTACCCATTACATGCTAACCCATAATACCCATTAAACGACGATAACCCCCCTTACCTGAGTTAATCCGGCAATCTCTAAGCTCCAAGCTTTTCTCTTCTCCGACCTTTTCCCTTGCTCTTCCTCTTTGCCCTTTCTCCACTTTCCACTTTTCAGTCGCTTCTCTGTTTCACGTAAAACTCTTTTTACCAAATGGGATTCTTTTTCTTTACTTCACACTTATATATTTTCCAATAATTATTATTCCAAAATAATAATAATAATAATCCAATAATTCCAATTATTTAACTAAATTAATAAATATAATATTAATTTAAATCAAATAATTATCTTATTTTTATTGGGGTGTTACAACTCTCCCCCATTAAAAGAGTTTTCGTCCTCGAAAACATACCTCAAGCGAATAACTCCGGATAGGACTCCTTCATCTGACTCTCCAGTTCCCAAGTCACATTGCCACCTGCTGGTCCTCCCCAAGCTACCTTCACCAAGGCAATCTCTTTACCCCGCAACTGCTTCAACTCTCGATCCTCGATCCTCATAGGTGATGTTTCAACAGTCAGGTTATCTCTCACCTGTACATCATCTACTTGGACTACATGCGACGGATCATGAATGTACCTCCTCAACTGAGACACATGAAAAACCTCATGCAAATTCGCAAGTGACGGCGGTAAAGCGATACGATAGGCTACCTCCCCTATCCTCTCCAAAATCTGATAAGGACCAATAAATCGAGGTGTCAACTTCCTCGACTTCAAAGCTCGACCAACTCCAGTTATCGGAGTAACACGAAGAAACAGATGATCTCCCTCTTGAAACTCAAGTGACTTCCTCCTCTTGTCGTGATAACTCCTCTGACGACTCTGAGCAATTCTCATCTTCTCCTGAATCATCTTAATCTTTTCCGTGGTTTGTTGAACAATCTCCGGTCCAACCACAGCACTCTCACCGGACTCATACCAACATAAAGGTGTCCGACATCTCCTACCATACAAAGCTTCAAACGGTGTCATACCAATGCTCGAATGAAAACTATTGTTGTTGGTAAACTCAATCAAAGGTAAATAACAATCCCAAGCACCTCCCTTTTCCAAAACATAAGCTCTCAAAAGATCCTCTAATGACTGAATCGTCCTCTCAGTCTGACCATCAGTCTGCGGATGATATGCAGAACTCAATCTCAGCTTAGTTCCCAAAGCCTTCTGCAAACCTTCCCAGAACTTCGATGTAAATCTAGGATCTCTGTCCGAAACAATACTCGACGGAATACCATGCAAACTTACAATCTTCTCAATATACAACTCGGCTAATCTCTCTAACGGATAATCCATTCTGATCGGAATGAAATGAGCCGATTTCGTCAATCTTCAACAATCACCCAAATAGCTTCACAATTCTTATTTGTCCTCGGCAAACCAGACACAAAATCCATACTGATACTATCCCACTTCCACTCTGGAATAGTCAACGGTTGCATTAGCCCAGACGGCTTCTGATGCTCAATCTTTGACTTCTGACAAGTCAAACAGGAATAAACAAAACTCGCAATTTCTCTTTTCATTCCCGGCCACCAAAATAACTTTTTCAAATCATGATACATCTTCGTAGCTCCAGGATGAATACTCAGGCCACTACGATGTCCTTCCTCAAGAATACTCTTCTTAAGTTCGGTAACATCCGGAATACACACCCGATTACCAAATTTCAAAACACCATTCTCATCCACTCTGAATTCACCACCTTGACCTTGATTCACTAGAGTCAACTTATCAACCAAAAGTACATCGGATTTCCGACCCTCTCTGATCTCATCCAGAATACCACTCATTAACTTCAACATTCCCAATTTAACACTATTGTGAGTACTCTCACACACCAAACTCAAGTCTCTAAACTGCTCAATTAAATCCAATTCTCTAACCATCAACATAGACATATGCAATGATTTCCGACTCAATGCATCAGCCACTACGTTTGCTTTACCCGGATGGTAATTCAACCCAAAGTCATAATCCTTCAGAAACTCTAACCATCTCCTCTGTCTCATATGCAGCTCTTTCTGATCAAACAAATACTTTAAACTTTTATGGTCACTGAAAACCTCAAATCTTGATCCATACAAGTAATGCCTCCATAACTTCAGAACAAATACCACAGCTGCCAACTCTAAATCGTGCGTCGGATAGTTCCTCTCATGAACCCTCAGCTGTCTCGAAGCATAAGCTATAACCTGCTTATTCTGCATCAACACACCACCCAGACCCAACAATGAAGCATCACAGTAAACCTCAAATGATTCCGACGAACTCGGTAATATCAGAATAGGAGCAGTAGTTAGCCTTCTCTTTAACTCTTGGAAACCTTCTTCACACTTTGAGTCCCAAACAAACGCTTGCCCCTTTCTAGTCAACATCGTCAACGGTAACGCCAACTTAGAAAATCCCTCAATGAACTTCCTATAATAACCAGCCAATCCAAGGAAACTTCGAATCTCAGCAACAGACTTCGGAGCTTCCCACTTAGACACCGCTTCTATCTTAGAAGGATCAACAGCAACACCACCTCTCGAAATCACATGACCAAGAAAACTAACCTCTTCTAACCAAAATTCACACTTGGACAGTTTAGCAAATAACTTCTTTTCTTGTAGAACTCCTAAAACCACTCTCAAATGCTCAGCATGTTCTTCTTCAGATTTCGAATACACCAAAATGTCATCAATAAACACCACAACAAACTTATCTAGGTACGGATGGAAAATCCTATTCATATACTCCATAAATACTCCAGGCGCATTAGTCACACCAAAAGGCATTACAGAATACTCATAATGTCCATACCTCGTTCTGAAAGCAGTCTTCTGAATATCCTCAGTTTTCACACGTATTTGATGATACCCAGATCTCAAATCTATTTTGCTGAACACACTCGCACCAACCAACTGATCCATCAAATCATCAATCCTTGGTAAAGGATACCGATTCTTGATCGTCATTTTATTCAGTTGCCTGTAGTCCACACACAACCTCATAGTACCTTCTTTCTTCTTAACCAACAACACTGGTGCACCCCACGGTGACACACTCGGACGAATAAATTTCTTATCCAACAGATCTTCCAGCTGACTCTTCAATTCAGCTAACTCAACAGCAGACATACGGTACGGAGCCATCGATATCGGTCTAGTACCAGGTACCAAATCAATCGAGAATTCAACTTCACGCTCTGGCGGTAATTCATTCACTTCTTCAGGAAACACATCAGGAAAATCACACACCACGGCTAGATCGCCAATCACCAGTTTATCTTTAGCCTCCAAAGTCGCTAACAGCATAAACAACTCTGCCCCATCTGCTACTGCCTCATTCACCTGCCTGGCTGATAGAACCAAACTCTCTCCTTCCTCAATCTCAGGAAAGATCACAGTCTTATCAAAACAGTTGATAGAAACCCGGTTAGACACCAACCAGTTCATACCCAAGATAACGTCAATCTGCACTAGTGGAAGACACACTAGGTCCATCCCAAAGTCTCTACCAAAAATACTCAAAGGACAATTCAAACAAACTGAAGTAGTAATCACTGAACCCTTCGCAGGAGTATCAATCATCATACTTCCATGCATCTCAGATATCTCTAACTTAAGTTTCACAGCACAGTCCAAAGATATAAAGGAGTGAGTCGCACCTGTGTCAATAATAGCTACAAGAGGAAAGCCATTAATATAACACGTACCTTGGATCAAACGATCATCTGCAGAAGTCTCAGAACCCGATAAAGCAAAGACCTTGCCTCCCGACTGGTTCTCCTTCTTCGGCTTAGGACACTGTGGACTGATATGACCCACCTCTCCACAGTTGAAACAAGTCAGAGTCTTCAACCGGCACTCTGCAGCCAAATGACCACCTTTGCCACACTTGAAACACTTCTTCTCAGCACTGGTACACTCGTGGAAACGATGTCCAGCCTGACCACATCTGTAACACTTAGCAGGGGCACTGGAGTCTCCCCCACTAGGCCTCTTCATCCCACTCTGTCTCTCGAAACCCTTGCCAGCTGCATACGGTTTCCCACGATCATTCTGATTCTTGCCTTTCCTATCAACCCTCTGCTGATAGCTTTCCGCTCTGGCCTTGGTATCCTGTTCAAAAATCCTGCAACAGTCAACCAAATCAGAAAACACTCTAATCCGCTGATACCCAATGGCCTGCTTAATCTCGGGACGTAACCCGTTCTCAAACTTCACACATTTCGAGAATTCCCCAGTAGCCTCATCATAGGGAGTGTAATACTTCGACAGCTCTGTGAACTTAGCAGCATACTCAGTAACAGACCGACTGCCCTGCTTCAATTCTAAGAACTCTATCTCTTTCTTTCCTCTGACATCCTCTGGAAAGTACTTCCTCAGGAATCTCTCTCTGAACACAGCCCAAGTGATCTCAGCATTCCCAGCGGTTTCCAACTCAGTGCGGGTAGCAACCCACCAATCATCAGCCTCTTCTGACAGCATATGCGTACCGAACCTGACCTTCTGGTTATCGGCACACTCAGTCACTCGGAAGACCCTCTCGATCTCCTTCAACCACTTCTGAGCACCATCTGGATCGTATGCTCCCTTGAACATTGGAGGATTGTTCTTCTGGAACTCACTCAGTTGACGAGCAGCTCCCATTCCCGCAACATTCGGGTTCCCTCCAAGTACTCCAGCTAGCATACCCAGAGCCTCAGCAATCGCAGCATCGTCTCTACCTCTTCCCGCCATCTCTATTCTGAAAACCCAACAAGCTAAAACAATAAGTACTGATAGGGTTACACAACACCTATCCCGTACAGGGGAACAGAATAATTACGACTCGACTCGACCGACTATGCTCTGATACCACTAATGTAACACCCTTCTAAAATACCCCAAATATTTAATTAAAATAACAACATATAAATCAGAGTAATCATGCAATTAAGGGTGTCACACATTTTATTTCGCACCATTCGTCATACTATTTAGTCATGCTCATTATTTAACTCAAAACATAAAGTATTGCACAATACGCAGCGGATAGAGATCAAATCGATCATTCAAAACATGTAACATACTACATGTAAACTGGTTCAACAAACATCAATAACACAATTAAAAATGTTCCCTCCCGATGTTACATCTATCAGAGCATGACCCACTAAGGAGACTACACTAGACTCCAAGCATTAGCTTCTACTCAATCACTGCTCGTTACCTGAAAAATAGTTGTAAGGGTGAGTTCCTCAATCGATATAATAAGCATTATAGAATATAATGTCATGTTAAGTAATTTAACACATTAATCACCCTAATCGTATCACACATTCAGTAACGGCACATCAACTCAAATATCATACTCAATATCAACACAATTCATACTCATGCTCAATGCCAACACAACACACGTATAACATTGGAATACATCCATTCATATTATACACTACACATATATTATGCAATGAGACTCCATGCATGCGGTACCGACTATTCGTGAACATATAGTTCAACTTCACCGACCAAATCCAGGTACGGCTACCAAGCTCACCAGTCCCACTCATTTGAGACCTAGTGACTCACATCACTAATTCCTCACCATGGGAATTAGCTACCACCCCAAGGGCCATGCTATGCACGCTAATTCACCTAGCATGCAAACATCAAAAACAGTCCAAATGACTAACATCACTAATTCCTCACCATGAGAATTAGCTACCACCATAAAGGCCACATTATGCACGCTAATCACCTAGCAATGCAACATCACAACAATAATCCACAATGGACCGATGCTCACTCTCTAAGCCATAAAATAGTCCATTCACAACACATGCATAACATACACATTCACAACATTATGCATACCATCATACATTATCAACACATATATCAACACATCATATCATGTCAAATAATTAAACACAGTATTAGCACACTCTACTAATACCTATACTGCTCAAAACAGCGGGAAATAATCCCTACTATATCGCACACCGATATAGGCAACCATCAATTAGGCACACAACATTTTAATTAACAATTTTTCCACTCTGCAACAGTGTTAACCGGTTAACGCCCTGGGTTAACCGGTTAACGCAGCACAAACACGCTTTCTGCCCAAAACTTAACAGTGTTAACCGGTTAACGCAGACAAAACAGCAATTATTCAGAATACATAACAGTGTTAACCGGTTAACACCCTGGGTTAACCGGTTAACGCAAGACAGAAGCTGTTCCTGCGCTAACACAAGGCAGAATGCAGAATTCTCCGCATTTTCCGCCGTTGGAGGACTTCCGGACCTCCGATTCCAATTCCGTGACAAGCCACACGTCCAGAAATTTACGACACACACCATTATCGATTCAATTACAGTTTTTACACAACTTATTCATCAAAATTTCTCAGCATTCCAAATCCCAATTAGGGTCAATTCAACGGTTAATCACTACCCATTACATGCTAACCCATAATACCCATTAAACGACGATAAACCCCCCTTACCTGAGTTAATCCGGCAATCTCTAAGCTCCAAGCTTTTCTCTTCTTCGACCTTTGCCCTTGCTCTTCCTCTTTGCCCTTTCTCCACTTTCCACTTTTCAGCCGCTTCTCTGTTTCACGTAAAACTCTTTTTACCAAATGGGATTCTTTTTCTTTACTTCACACTTATATATTTTCCAATAATTATTATTCCAAAATAATAATAATAATAATCCAATAATTCCAATTATTTAACTAAATTAATAAATATAATATTAATTTAAATCAAATAATTATCTTATTTTTATTGGGGTGTTACAGAAAACCATAACACAATGCATAGAGAAGCATTGGTTTATTTCCACTTATCGTGTTTGACGGCGGGAATACTGTTTGATTTTGTAGTTAAATGATCTTCATATCCTTGATCGTGAAACCACATTTTGATAGCATCAACCAATACGTTGTAGTTGGTTGTTTTGGTTAATTTCTCACATGGGATAAATGGAACCTTAGTGAATGTGACAAAATCAGTATCTCTCATGATATTTGATGGCTTGAAACAAAAAACCGAGAGCAGATCTCAAAAAAGCACAGGGAGGCGCAACCGACGAAGAAAACGGTGACGGGAGGGGCGGCGGGACGCACTGCCATGCGTGGCTGTTAGGGAGGCGCGTGAGATTCACACGCGGATGGAGTGAGGATGCGTAAGGGCGCGTGGACTGGCATGAGGCGGCTCGGTTTTTGGATTCCGGTCGATCGGAAAGCGACGAATCTGACGGTATGATTATCTCGCCGGAAGGTCTTTGGGAGCGGCGGCGGCACTCGTGAGAGTGTCGTGGCTGGCCAAAAATTTGTAGAGAAGAAAAATAAATTCTTGGAAGACAGCAGGTCAACCAGCTCTTGATACCATATTGTGATTGTATTTTTGGTGTCAAATATGATCGTATATGTTGTATATTTATATGTAAATATGGTTATCCGCAATAGATAATAATATAATTTAATCAATACTTATTGATTGATAACAGATTCTCAATAATTATCAATAGGAGGAAGAGTAATATTGTTGAATTTTGTCCTATTTAATTTACATGTTTATTTCATGTATTTCTATAAAGCTCCTAAGAAGATCCTCAAGGAGATTATCTAAATTCAGAGAAGATTTTTTTGGTTGGAAATGAAGATAAGAAAGGAATCAATTGGATAAAATGGAGTAATGTTTGAAAACTAAAAGTGGTTGGGGGCTTGGTAGTTAGGAACATAGAATGCTTTACTATGCAAGTGGAAATGGAGGATGTTATATGTAGATGACGCAATTTGGAGGGATATTCTAACTTTAAGGTATGTCAACCTACAGAAGCAGATTCTGTGCGGTAATGGACCGAGAGGAAGTAGAAAAACATCAACTTGATGGAATGACATTCAACAAATTGGTAGGAAAAACCAAGCTGAAGATGATTTGTTTACTAATAACATTTCAAGCAAACCAGGTGTAGGCAGCAAGATTTTTTTTTGAAAGTATAGATGGATAGATAGCAGGCCTCAGAGGTCTACTTTTCCTGCTTTGTTCCAGGTGAATGACAAACCAGATGACTTGATTAGTGATATGAGAGAATGGCTTGATTGAGTTTGGAAATGGTATGTCCTCTTTGAAGTGAATAATGAAAATGTATAGGTTAGAGAGCAGAGATTAGAGCTAGCATAAATTCTGAAGGGTGTTTGTTGAGCCTAAACCAGTTGCAGCAGACAAGTTTTGTTGGTGCCCAAGCCCGGATGGAGTATTCAATGTAAAAATCTCTTACACTAGACTAAGATTCGTAGAGGAGGAAGACGAGTGGGACGAAGAAACTATAGAACCTGTGAGACGGATTTGGAAAACAAATGTGCCTTCAAAGGTTAAGGTTTTTGTTTCGAGGATGTTGCTTAATAGAATTTCAACTAGAGATCAACTCTCAAAAAGAGGGACTCTACATATAAAATAGTCAAAGAGAAATCATGTGGAGTGAGACTTACCAAACTCGAAAACCATATTTGATTTGCTGGGAAGTTTGTTGATATTCGAGTTTCTCTTTACAATAAGCATGGCATAAACACTGATCTCTGAGTTTCTATTAATGCTAAGTTACATCTGTCATATATATGTATAGGTGCAATAAATAAAATTTTATTTCTTATGAGAAATGACATATGAGGATACTGTAAGTAATTTACACAACTAAGCAATGTTAATGTTTCCGTCCAAAGAAATCGAAATCGAAATGCGTGTCACTTCCTCCATCTTGTTGTGAGGCATGAGAATCAAGCATAGCTGAAATTGAAATTATATACTTATATCATATCAACTATAATGTAAAATATATTTCAAATTCATGTGTCAATATTTACTTGAAATACCTCCGGCTGCTAGAGGATAGTTATCCAGAATATTGCCAATTCCTTTTAGAAGTTTCTGCACAGATTAAAATTGGAGAATACAAATGTATTTAAATCTAAATGAAAAACAAATATTGAATTACTATCAAATTATACCAGCACTAATTCGCCGGGTTTTAGCGGAAATTCCTCCATGCCAGTTATCTTGCTGCACACGCAACACAAATTTACCATAAAAAGATTAACTTAACATGTTTGTAATTTAAGGATTATACAAATAATTGCTATCATAATTAATACCTGATTAACAATTTTCCTTCAACTTCTTCAAAAGTAAAGAATCTACACCCACTTGTGAAGGGCAACTTCTTATCTTTCCACACTGCAAATAATTATGTAAATATATAAACATTCACATTAGAGTTATTTAATATTGTTATGTTAATTAAGTTAGGGATTGAAAGTGAGTTACAAACCTAGGTGCATAAACACAGTCACCATAACATGGTTGGTCTCCTTGACATCTTCCACAAAAACATGAATGTTTGGACCCATTGCATCCATCACGCTTTGCCAAAAGTGTATGATGCTCTAAAAATGAAAAAAAATATATATAAAAAATTACTATGAAAGTACCTTCAATATCATTCCATTGGTATCATGTTGTTGTTATCATGAAAGAGGAGAAATAAATGGAAGAAAGAAACCTCTTGGCCTTCATAGGCACTGTAGAAAAGGAGGTCCTGGTAGACACATTCAGGAGAAAGTAATAGCTTCAATGTTTCTGTGTCTTTTTTATTGAAAGCCTCGTAGAATTCATGAACAATGTGCACTGGTGAAGGACTTGATGGAAGGAATTCAGGAGAAACTTCGCCTGATTCGTCGCCGCTGTCACGCGCTTTCCATTTTTCAATTGAGCAATTGTTGCTTAGGTTTGGTAGAGATGTAGGTTTGGAAACAAGATTGATGAAATGTGTCCTTTTGTTGTATAATCGAGCAATGCATGGTCTCGTTTTGGATGTGTTCTTGTTGGAACTGGTGAGAGACTCTAATGGAAAAGAGATTTGGGAATGCAGCAGGGATGATGACATGGTTGCATTTGGAAATTGAAAGAAGCTAGAGGATTGTCCTAGTTATTTTTTTGGTTATAGTTACTTGTCGAGTGGTTTTTGTATCTACTTTAAATTTTCCATTCAAGAAAGGAATGAACTGATGCTCTTAGAGTTTAATAGTTTGCTTCCATTTTAAAACAAAATTGGGTTGTAACTCATTTTACTCTACCAACAATTAAAAATGTAAAGAGTTTAATTTTTTTAATGTTGGATGGTACATTTCTCTATGTGGTTTTTTTAGAGTGTAGCATCAAAAATAACACAATAAATATTTAAAACATTGCAAGTTTAAATATGCTTTTCAACCTATTAAATATCCTCAATCTTTTACTATTTCAATTATACTTAAGGGACACCGCAAGTCTCCCTCAAGTTCTTCGATTCTCTTTTATTCAAGAGAAGTAAGTCTCATGGTGTGTATGACATGAAGTTATTAATATCTTTGTTCAAAAAGGTGCCTAATATTGAAAATTTAAAATAACTATTGAATTGATCTCCATTTACCTTTGGAAGATTACCGGAAGGTACTATATTTTAAAGTCGATTCTTTTTTAAAGCATTTAAAGATATTGAGCATTGTTATCCGGTATTAAGAAGATTTTAAATCTCATATTGGTTAGAGATAGAATATTGAAAGAGTTTATAAAGAGTGACATGTAATGAGTAGCATGAATAAAGTGAAAAGATCTTCATTAATGAGTAGGAAGGTTACATAAGAGTTATATATAGGTGTTAATAAGGTGCATAATAGCCATGGTAGCATTGCATTATACAATTAAAACTCCTAACTATCATACCAAACTTAATAACAACTTCTCTATGTGTTTTTTTTAGAGTCTAGCAACAAAAATAACACAATAAATATTTAAAAAATTGCAAGTTTAAATATGCTTTTCAACCTATTAAATATCCTCAATCTTTTACCATTTCAATTATACTTACCGGACACTTCAGGTCTCCCTCAAGTTTTCTAGATTAGAATTCGATTCCCCATTATTCAAAAGAAATAAGTCTAATGGTGTGTATGACATGAAAATATCAATATCTTTGTTGAATAAGGTGCCTAATATTGAAAATTCAACTATTGAATTAATCTCCATCTACCTTCGGAAGATCATCGGAAGATACTATATTCTAAAGTTCGATTCTTTTTTCAAGCATTTATAATTGTTGAGCATTGTTATCAGGTATTAAGAAGATCTTAAATCCCACATTGATTAGAGATAGAACATTAACCGAGTTTATAAAGAGTGACATGTAATGAGTAGCATGAATAGAGTGAAAAGATCTTCATTAATGAATAGAAAGGTTCATGAGAGTTTTATAGATGTGTTTGTTGGTGTAAGCCCTAAAGACCAATACTTTTGGTACTTGTATCGAATTATTTATTAATAATAAAAGGCTTTTTCTTTATTATGTTTGTTTAATAAAGTCCTTAGAATAGTTAGTCCGTTTAATGTATCAAGTGTGACTTAATCATGAGATCTCATTAAACATAAGGACATTATTCTTAAAGTATTTTTAGTCGAGCTTTATTGTGAAATGGGATAACATTAAAGCATTAAGACTATTATGTATATAGACTGATGATCACATCTCATGGATCATGGATAAGGAGTTATCAAGTCTTAAACATAGGTATGAATATTAAGAGTAATATTTATACTGGATTGACCCGCTATGAGAATACTATATAGAATGTTATGCAAAGTGTCATAAGTTATTCTCATGGTGATACTGGTGTATACCACCCTTCGACCTGAAACCACTATGGACCCTAGATGTAGAATTGAGTGCCTTATTACTGATCAAACGTTGTCCGTAACTGGATGACCATAAAAACAGTTGATGGGTACTCCACGAAGCATGTTGAGGGACATGAGTGACCTAGATGGAATTTTCCCATCCTGCGTAATAGGATAAATGTCTACGGGCCCAATATTGAACTGGACAAGGATGACACGGTCTATGTCTTGTGTTCAATATAGACATAAGGGCAAAAGGGTAATTATACACATAAGTATTATCACAAAAGGATTTGTCAGATTACATAACATTTTCGTGTCTTAGGTAGCAGTGATGTGTTGCTAGATACCGCTCACTATTTATTATGCTAATACGTGATTTAATATAATTGCTAATGTCGTGAAAACCTAGAGAGCCACACACAAAAAGACGGATTGATGAGAGATAGAGTAACTAAGGAACACCGTAAGGTACGGTGCACTTAAGTGAATTGTAGAACATCGTAAGGTACAGTGTACTTAAGTAGAATACGAAATATGGTAAGGTACCACACGCTTAAGTGATTTTGGCATATCATAAGATATGGGCCACATACGCTTAAGTGGGCTTTTAGCTTGCAGCCCACACAAGTGGTTCTATAAATAGAACCCTTGTGCAGAAGAATTTGTGCAGTTGCAATTTTATTTCTCTGTCTCTCTCTCTCTCTCTCACTTAAAGCCTTTATTCGTAGCAGCTAGCACTGAGATTGAAGGAATCCACTCGTGTGGACTGAGTGGAGGCGTTGTCACCATTCAATGTTCATGATCGCTCCGTAGATCTGAGTCAAAGGTTTCAATCGCCACAAGAGGTAACGATTCTATCACTGATCATGCTCATTTGTAAGGATCACTAAAGGAGAAATTTTTTAAATTCTGCTGCATTTTGAATCGCTCTTCTCCTTCAGTGGTACCAGAGCCACTTACGAAACCATGCATCTGATAGCTGTTTATTTTCTATATTTTCTGTATTAATACGATTAAAAGACAAAATGAATCAAAGAATAAACGAGTGATTAAATTTGGCATCATTTGTGTACGATTTGGATGATTGATGTTGATTATGCTTCGTAATCCGACGTTAGTATGGTGAAGCAGCGATACATCGATCATCCATAGGTTACACAATTGAGATCGATCAAGTTATATATATGATATAAGTAATCCTGATGCAAAATACGATATATATGATATACTATTTCTGTTTCGTTCATTCAAACACTTAATGGTTGTTTTCCTTTGAGCGATCAATGGTCATTTGCTTCTTGATCCGACATTAGTATGGTGAAGCAATGACGTGTTGATCAATCATACTTAATTAACAATCGAGGTGTGTTTGACGGTCTGAAATTGGTGCATTAGGGTTCATGACGGCACAAGGGTTATGCCGCCAAAGAGTTATGCGATTAGGGTTGTGACTGCGCAAGAGTTGTGCTTTAAAGTATCAAGTGTTGATGGGAAAAGCGACGTCGATTTCAAATGAATTGTTCATTAAAATTTTGCGTCGGGGTGCTTCACCTAACAACCCCGCAAGGGGGAACTGCTTCCTTGACCCCCATCCGCTGATCGGGCAGCGGAACCCCCGACTAACTCTGCGTAGTGTGATCAGTCACCGAAATTTAATTTGGTTTTAATTAATTAATAGAATTTAAATTAATAATAATAATGTGTTTATTATTATTGTCTTGTGGTGATCGGTTATGGCCTTAGTTTTCCCTTATTTTGTTTTGGGATTTTAAAATACGACCTGCGTGTCGTGCCTCTCTTTTAATCTCTTAATGTAACTTCTTTTCTCATCTCACTCCCTCGTATGTAAGACGAGTTTCTTTTATGTAATGTAATGTTACGAAGAAAGAGAAGAATACAATATCAAAGGAGGACAACCTTGAAGATCTTGCTTGAAGAAGCTTAGATCGTTATTAGGTTAGCTTAGGTTCTCTCATTGGCTTGGGAGAACAATTACGCTAGGGGCCATAATTGTTTCACTATGTATGTTGATGCATGTGAATATATGTTGATGCATGTGAGAGACGATTTATATAATAAATAAGCCGGTGAGATCAGAATAATTGTAAATTTCCTCAAATTAAATATTAAGTTTATGCTTTCCAAGTTTTAGCACTCATCAAGACTAGTATCGAATAATGTAGGTTTCGCCTACGCGAGGTGTAACACCCCGATAATAATAAAATAATTATTTGAATTGAGTTAATAATTTATTTATTAATTTAATTAAATAATTGGAAATTTTATTATTATTATTATTGGGTTATTATTATTATTTGGAAAATACATATATGTTGGAAATGAGAGAAAGAATCCCATTTGGTAAAAATAAGGTTTTACGTGAAAACAGAGAAACGATCGTGAAAGAGGAAAAGGGCACAGAGACAGAGCAAGGGCTGAAGGTTGAAGAGAGAAAAGCTTGGAGCTCAAAGATTTGCCGGATTAATCAGGTAAGGGGGGTTTATCGTCGATTAATGGGTATTATGGGATAATATGTGATGGGTAGTGATAAGCCGTTAATTTGACCCTAATTGGGATTGTTGATGCTGAAGAATTGAGTTGGATAAATTGTATTTAGACTGTAATTGAATCTGTGTTTGGGTTAGTTGTGAAATTCCGAACGTATAGTTTTTTACGGAATCGGAATCGGAGGTCCGGAAGTCCTCCAACGGCGGAAAATGCGGAGAATTCTGCGTTCTGCCTTGTGTTAGCGCAGGAACTGCTGTTTTGTCTGCGTTAACCGGTTAACCCAGGGTATTAACCGGTTAACACTGTTATGATTTGTGAAAATGTGCTGTTTTGCCTGCGTTAACCGGTTAACCCAGGGCGTTAACCGGTTAACACTGTTACGTTTTGCCAGAAAATATGTTTTTGCCTGCGTTAACCGGTTAACCCAGGGCGTTAACCGGTTAACACTGTTGCAGAGTGGAAAAATTAGCTTTTTAATGTTGTGTACATAACTGAGAGTTAGCCTATGTTGGCGTATGAGGGATTATATCCCGCTGTTTTGAGCAGTATAGGTATTAGTAGAGTGTGCTAATACTGTGATTAATTATTTGACATGATATAATGTTTTGATACATGTGTTGAGGAATGTATGATTGTATGCATAATGCTGTGAATGTATCAGTTGTGTATGCATTTGTGAATAGACTGTTTTATGGCTTAGAGTGTGAGCATATGTCTATTCTTGAATTGTTGTGGATGTTGCATTGCTAGGTGATTAGCATGCATATTGTGGCCTTTATGGTGGTAGCTAATTCCCGTGGTGAGGAATTAGTGATGTTAGTCATTTTGGACTGTTGTTGATGTTTGCATGCTAGGTGAGTTAGCGTGCATAGCATGGCCCTTGGGGTGGTAGCTAATTCCCATAGTGAGGAATTAGTGATGTGAGTCACTAGGTCTCAAATGAGTGGGACTAGTGAGCTTGGTAGCCGTACCTGGATTGGTCGGTGAAGTTGAACTATATGTTCACGAATAGTCGGTACCGCATGTGTGGAGTCTCATTGCATAATGTATGTATGGCGTATAATATGAATGGATGTATTCCAATATTATACGTGTGTTTGTGTTGTTATGAAGTATGAATTGAGATTATACTTGTGTTTTATGTTGGTGTTGAGGATGATGTTAAACTGATGTGCTGTTACTGATAGTATGTTGTGATTAGGGTGATTAATGTGTTAAATTACTTAACATGACATTATATGCTATAATGCTTATTATATCGATTGAGGAACTCACCCTTACAACTATTTTTCAGGTAACGAGAAATGAGTTGAGTAGAAGTGAATGCTTGGAGTCTAGTGTAGTCTCCTTAGTGGGTCATGCTCTGATAGATGTAACATCGGGAGGGAACCTTTTTAATTATGTGTTAAAGATTGTTGAACCAGTTTACATGTAGTATGTTACATATTTTGATTGACTTGATTTATATCCGCTGCGATTTATGCAAAAATGTTTAATGTTTTGAATTAATAAAAGAGCATGACTGTTATATTGTTGCGTGGTGTGGAATATTATGTGTGACACCCTTGAAGGGCATAATTACTCTAATTGTTATATGTTTATTAATTTTAATTAAATATTCTGGGGTATTTTATAAGGGTGTTACATTAGTGGTATCAGAGCATAGTCGGTCGAGTCGAGTCGTAATTATTTTGTTTCCCCTGTACGGTATAGGTGTTGAGTAACCTATCAGTACTCATTGTTTTAGTTTGTTTGGGTTTTCAGAATAGAGATGGCTGGAAGAGGTAGAGATGATGCTGCGATTGCTGAGGCTCTGGGTATGCTAGCTGGAGTACTTGGAGGGAATCCGAATGTTGTGGGAATGGGAGCTGCTCGTCAACTGAGTGAGTTCCAGAAGAACAATCCTCCAATGTTCAAGGGAGCATACGATCCAGATGGCGCTCAGAAGTGGTTGAAGGAGATCGAGATAATCTTCCGAGTAACTGAGTGTGCCGATAACCAGAAGGTCAGGTTCGGTACGCATATGCTGTCAGAGGAAGCTGATGATTGGTGGGTTGCTACCCGCACTGAGTTGGAATCTGCTGGAAATGCTGAGATCACTTGGGCTGTGTTCAGAGAGAGATTCCTGAGGAAGTATTTTCCAGAGGATGTCAGAGGAAAGAAAGAGATAGAGTTCTTAGAGTTGAAACAGGTTAACAAGTCTGTTACTGAGTATGCTGCTAAGTTCACAGAGCTGTCAAAGTATTACACTCCCTATAATGAGGCTGCTGGAGAATTTTCGAAATGTGTGAAGTTTGAGAACGGGTTGCGTCCCGAGATCAAACAGGCTATTGGGTATCAGCGGATCAGAGTGTTTTCTGACTTGGTTGACTGTTGCAGGATTTTTGAACAGGATTCCAAAGCCAGAGCAGAGAGCTATCCGCAGAGGGTTGATAGGAAAGGCAAGAATCAGAATGATCGTGGAAAACCGTATGCAGCTGGCAAAGGTTTTCAGAGTCAGAGTGGGATGAAGAGGCCTAGTGGGGGAGACTCTAGTGCTCCTGCTAAGTGTTACAGATGTGGTCAGGCGGGACATCGTTTCCATGAGTGTACTAGTGTTGAGAAGAAGTGTTTCAAGTGTGGTAAAGGTGTGCCGGTTGAAGACTCTGACTTGCTTCAACTGTGGAGAGGTGGGCCATATCAGTCCACAGTGTCCTAAGCCGAAGAAAGAGAATCAGTCGGGAGGAAAAGTCTTTGCTTTATCGGGTTCTGAGACTTCTGCAGATGATCGTTTGATCCGAGGTACGTGTTATATTAATGGCTTTCCTCTTGTAGCTATTATTGACACCGGTGCTACTCATTCTTTTATATCTTTGGATTGTGCTGTGAAACTTAAGTTAGAGATATCTGAGATGCTTGGAAGTATGGTGATTGATACTCCTGCGAAGGGTTCAGTGACTACTACTTCAGTTTGTTTGAATTGTCCTTTGAGTATTTTTGGTAGAGACTTTGGGATAGACCTTGTGTGTCTTCCACTAGTGCAGATTGATGTTATCTTGGGAATGAACTGGTTGGTGTTTAACCGAGTTTCTATCAACTGTTTTGATAAGACTGTGATTTTTCCTGAGATTGAGGAAGGAAAGGATTTGTTTCTATCAGCGAGGCAGGTGAATGAGGAAGTAGCAGATGGGGCAGAGTTGTTTATGCTGTTAGCGACCTTGGAAGCTAAAGATAAACTGGTGATTTGCGATCTAGCGGTGGTGTGTGATTTTCTTGATGTGTTTCCGGAAGAAGTGAATGAATTGCCGCCAGAACGTGAAGTTGAGTTCTCGATTGATTTGGTACCTGGTACTAGACCAATATCGATGGCTCCGTACCGTATGTCTGCTGTTGAGTTAGCTGAATTGAAGGGTCAGTTGGAAGATCTGTTGGATAAGAATTTTATTCGTCCGAGTGTGTCACCGTGGGGTGCACCAGTGTTGTTGGTTAAGAAGAAAGAAGGTACTATGAGGTTGTGTGTGGACTACAGACAACTGAATAAAGTGACGATCAAGAATCGGTATCCTTTTCCGAGGATTGATGATTTGATGGATCAATTGGTCGGTGCGAGTGTGTTCAGCAAGATAGATTTGAGATCTGGGTATCATCAGATACGTGTGAAAACTGAGGATATTCAGAAGACTGCTTTCAGAACAAGGTATGGACATTATGAGTATTCTGTGATGCCTTTTGGTGTGACTAATGCGCCTGGAGTATTTATGGAGTATATGAATAGGATTTTCCACCCGTACCTAGACAAGTTTGTTGTGGTGTTTATTGACGACATTTTGGTATATTCGAAATCTGAAGAAGAGCATGCGGAGCATTTGAGAGTGGTTTTAGGAGTTCTGCGAGAGAAGAAGTTATTTGCTAAACTGTCGAAGTGTGAATTTTGGTTAGGAGAAGTTAGTTTTCTTGGTCATGTGATTTCAAGAGGTGGTGTTGCTGTTGATCCTTCTAAGATAGAAGCGGTATCTAATTGGGAAGCTCCGAAGTCAGTTTCTGAGATAAGGAGTTTTCTTGGACTTGCAGGTTATTATAGGAAGTTCATTGAGGGATTTTCTAAGTTGGCGTTACCGTTGACGATGTTGACTAGAAAGGGACAAGCGTTTGTTTGGGACTCAAAATGTGAAGAAGGTTTCCAAGAGTTAAAGAGAAGGTTAACTACTGCTCCTATTTTGATATTACCGAGTTCGTCGGAACTATTTGAAGTTTACTGTGATGCTTCATTGTTGGGCTTGGGTGGTGTGTTGATGCAGAATAAGCAGGTTATAGCTTATGCTTCGAGACAGCTGAGGGTTCATGAGAGGAACTATCCGACACACGATTTAGAGTTGGCAGCTGTGGTGTTTGTTCTGAAGTTGTGGAGACATTATTTGTATGGATCAAGATTTGAGGTTTTCAGTGACCATAAAAGTTTAAAGTATTTGTTTGATCAGAAAGAGCTGAATATGAGACAGAGGAGATGGTTAGAATTTCTGAAGGATTATGACTTTGGTTTGAATTACCATCCGGGTAAAGCAAATGTAGTAGCTGATGCGTTGAGCCGGAAATCATTACATATGTCTATGCTAATGGTTAAGGAATTGGATTTAATTGAGCAGTTTAGAGACTTGAGTTTGGTGTGTGAGAGTACTCACAATAGTGTTAAATTGGGAATGTTGAAGTTGACAAGTGGTATTCTGGATGAGATCAGAGAGGGTCAGAAATCTGATGTGCTTTTGGTTGATAAGTTGACTTTAGTGAATCAAGGTCAAGGTGGTGAATTCAGAGTTGATGAGAATGGTGTTTTGAAATTTGGTAATCGGGTGTGTATTCCGGAGGTTACCGAACTTAAGAAGAGTATTCTGGAGGAAGGACATCGTAGTGGCTTGAGTATTCATCCTGGAGCTACGAAGATGTATCATGATTTGAAGAAGTTATTTTGGTGGCCGGGAATGAAAAGAGAAATTGCGAGTTTTGTTTATTCCTGTTTGACTTGTCAGAAGTCAAAGATTGAGCATCAGAAGTCGTCTGGTCTAATGCAACCGTTGGCTATTCCAGAGTGGAAGTGGGATAGTATCAGTATGGATTTTGTTTCTGGTTTACCGAGGACAAGTAAGAATTTCGAAGCTATTTGGGTGATTGTGGATAGATTGACGAAGTCGGCTCATTTCATTCCGATCAGAATGGATTATCCGTTAGAGAGACTAGCCGAGTTGTATATTGAGAAGATTGTAAGTTTGCATGGTATTCCGTCTAGTATTGTTTCGGACCGAGATCCCAGATTTACATCGAAGTTCTGGGAAGGTTTGCAGAGAGCTTTGGGAACTAAGCTGAGGTTGAGTTCTGCATATCATCCGCAGACTGATGGTCAGACTGAGAGGACGATTCAGTCACTGGAGGACCTTTTGAGGGCTTGTGTTTTGGAAAAAGGAGGCGCTTGGGATTGTTATTTGCCTTTGATTGAGTTTACCTACAACAATAGTTTTCATTCGAGCATTGGTATGGCACCGTTTGAAGCTTTGTATGGTAGGAGATGTCGGACACCTTTGTGTTGGTATGAGTCCGGTGAGAGTGTTGTGGTTGGACCGGAGATTGTTCAACAAACTACGGAAAAGATTAAGATGATTCAGGAGAAGATGAGAATTGCTCAGAGTCGTCAGAAGAGTTATCATGATAAGAGGAGGAAGTCACTTGAGTTCCAAGAGGGAGATCATGTGTTTCTTCGTGTTACTCCGATAACTGGTGTTGGGCGAGCTTTGAAGTCGAAGAAGTTGACACCTCGATTTATTGGTCCTTATCAGATTTTGGAGAGGATAGGGGAGGTAGCCTATCGTATCGCTTTACCGCCGTCGCTTGCGAATTTGCATGAGGTTTTTCATGTGTCTCAGTTGAGGAGGTACATTCATGATCCGTCGCATGTAGTCCAAGTAGATGATGTACAGGTGAGAGATAACCTGACTGTTGAAACATCACCTATGAGGATCGAGGATCGAGAGTTGAAGCAGTTGCGGGGTAAAGAGATTGCCTTAGTGAAGGTAGCTTGGGGAGGACCAGCAGGTGGCAATGTGACTTGGGAACTGGAGAGTAAGATGAAGGAATCTTACCCAGAGTTGTTCGTTTGAGGTATGTTTTCGAGGACGAAAACTCTTTTAGTGGGGGAGAGTTGTAACACCCCGATAATAATAAAATAATTATTTCAATTGAGTTAATAATTTATTTATTAATTTAATTAAATAATTGGAAATTTTATTATTATTATTGTTGGATTATTATTATTATTTGGAAAATACATATATGTTGGAAATGAGAGAAAGAATCCCATTTGGTAAAAATAAGGTTTTACGTGAAAACAGAGAAACGATCGTGAAAGAGGAAAAGGGCACAGAGACAGAGCAAGGGCTGAAGGTTGAAGAGAGAAAAGCTTGGAGCTCAAAGATTTGCCGGATTAATCAGGTAAGGGGGGTTTATCGTCGATTAATGGGTATTATGGGATAATATGTGATGGGTAGTGATAAGCCGTTAATTTGACCCTAATTGGGATTGTTGATGCTGAAGAATTGAGTTGGATAAATTGTATTTAGACTGTAATTGAATCTGTGTTTGGGTTAGTTGTGAAATTCCGAACGTATAGTTTTTTACGGAATCGGAATCGGAGGTCCGGAAGTCCTCCAACGGCGGAAAATGCGGAGAATTCTGCGTTCTGCCTTGTGTTAGCGCAGGAACTGCTGTTTTGTCTGCGTTAACCGGTTAACCCAGGGTGTTAACCGGTTAACACTGTTATGATTTGTGAAAATGTGTTGTTTTGCCTGCGTTAACCGGTTAACCCAGGGTGTTAACCGGTTAACACTGTTACGTTTTGCCAGAAAATATGTTTTTGCCTGCGTTAACCGGTTAACCCAGGGCGTTAACCGGTTAACACTGTTGCAGAGTGGAAAAATTAGCTTTTTAATGTTGTGTACATAACTGAGAGTTAGCCTATGTTGGCGTATGAGGGATTATATCCCGCTGTTTTGAGCAGTATAGGTATTAGTAGAGTGTGCTAATACTGTGATTAATTATTTGACATGATATAATATTTTGATACATGTGTTGAGGAATGTATGATTGTATGCATAATGCTGTGAATGTATCAGTTGTGTATGCATTTGTGAATAGACTGTTTTATGGCTTAGAGTGTGAGCATATGTCTATTCTTGAATTGTTGTGGATGTTGCATTGCTAGGTGATTAGCATGCATATTGTGGCCTTTATGGTGGTAGCTAATTCCCGTGGTGAGGAATTAGTGATGTTAGTCATTTTGGACTGTTGTTGATGTTTGCATGCTAGGTGAGTTAGCGTGCATAGCATGGCCCTTGGGGTGGTAGCTAATTCCCATAGTGAGGAATTAGTGATGTGAGTCACTAGGTCTCAAATGAGTGGGACTAGTGAGCTTGGTAGCCGTACCTGGATTGGTCGGTGAAGTTGAACTATATGTTCACGAATAGTCGGTACCGCATGTGTGGAGTCTCATTGCATAATGTATGTATGGCGTATAATATGAATGGATGTATTCCAATATTATACGTGTGTTTGTGTTGTTATGAAGTATGAATTGAGATTATACTTGTGTTTTATGTTGGTGTTGAGGATGATGTTAAACTGATGTGCTGTTACTGATAGTATGTTGTGATTAGGGTGATTAATGTGTTAAATTACTTAACATGACATTATATGCTATAATGCTTATTATATCGATTGAGGAACTCACCCTTACAACTATTTTTCAGGTAACGAGAAATGAGTTGAGTAGAAGTGAATGCTTGGAGTCTAGTGTAGTCTCCTTAGTGGGTCATGCTCTGATAGATGTAACATCGGGAGGGAACCTTTTTAATTATGTGTTAAAGATTGTTGAACCAGTTTACATGTAGTATGTTACATATTTTGATTGACTTGATTTATATCCGCTGCGATTTATGCAAAAATGTTTAATGTTTTGAATTAATAAAAGAGCATGACTGTTATATTGTTGCGTGGTGTGGAATATTATGTGTGACACCCTTGAAGGGCATAATTACTCTGATTGTTATATGTTTATTAATTTTAATTAAATATTCTGGGGTATTTTATAAGGGTGTTACACGAGGTGCATGTTCTATATTAGTAAGATGCGATGGGATAATTGTAATATCCAATTGCTAAAACAATGGGTCAAACTTAACTAAACAAATTATAATAAGATTATATATGTTTAGAAGCAATAGTTGGAAATGATCCATATGATGGATTGGAATAAGGAGTTATTCACCCAAGTAAAATATTCGAGAGTTGTATTAGATACAATTGGAAGGAGTTCCTACCTAAATAACCTAGTTCTGTGTAATCCGCCTACGCGGACTTAAAACAAAGTGAAATGTGGATCTCGACCCACTAGGAAATCTTCCAACGGGATTTTCCGAATCAAATGGTGAGGGTCATTTGTTTTGAGTAAAATAGTTGGAGCATCTTTAATTAAAGGCCTAATTAAATATGTTATTGATACTTATATTTTCATTGTTTTCATGTAGATTACCATGACAACAAACACCTCTAACAACATTTTGCGATCAATCCTTGACAAGAAAAAATTGTCTGGGATAAATTTTCTAGATTGGCACTGAAATCTGAGGATTATCCTCAAACATGATAGAAAGTTGTATGTCTTGGAGAAACCTGTTCCTGAAGAGGAACCTCCTAGTTCCGCACTTAAGACAGAAAGAGATGCTTATAAGAAGCATGTTGATGATGCCAATGAAACTGCTTTCCTCATGCTAGCTATTATGAACTCAGAGTTGAAAAAGCAACATGAGAACATGGCAGCGTTCGATATGATCGAACACCTGAAGATGCTCTATTAAGAGCAAGCAAGGAATGAAAGGTTTGAAGTTTCAAAAGCCCTTTTTCAAGGCAAGTTAGCTGAGGGAGCCCCTATTGGTCCCCATGTGCTCAAGATGATTGGGTATGTGGAGAACCTTTAGAGGTTGGGTTTTCCCCTCGAAAAGGAACTTGCGACTAATTTGATCTTGCAATCGTTTCCAGATAGATTCAGTCAATTTGTCCTTAATTTCAATATGAATGATATGGACAAATCTCTTCCGGAACTGCTGGCCATGTTAAGAACTGCTGAGTAGAATCTGAAGTCAAAAGGGAAGTCCATTCTGATAATCGAAAATGGAAAGAAACAGAACAAAAGACCCACCAAGCAGGGTGATATAAGGGAAAGGCAAGAAAGTTGCCAAACCCAAACCCACTACTCCTTCTTTGAAGCCTAGAGGAGGCATAACAAAGGAAGGCACCTGCTTCCATTGCGGTAAGACCGGACACTAGAAGAGAAACTGCCCAAAGTACCTAGAAGATATGAAGAATGGAGTAGAGACTTCAACTTCAGGTATTTTTGTTATTGAAATTAATTTATCTACTTCTGCATCATGGGTATTAGATACTGGATGTGGTTCTCACATTTGTACCAATGTGCAGGGGCTAAAAAGGAGTAGAGGTTTGGCAAAAGGTGAAGTTGACCTACAAGTTGGCAATGGAGCAAAGGTTGCTGCTTTAGCCGTAGGAACTTATGTATTGACTTTACCTAGTGGTTTAATAATTTAGTTAGAGAACTGTTATTATGTACCTGCAATTAGCAAGAATATTATTTTCGTTTCTTGTTTGGACAAGTTTGGTTTTTCATTTATAATAAAGAACAATTGTTGCTCCATTTATTTGAATGATATATTTTATTCTACTCCACAAATGAACAATGGACTATATGTCCTTGATCTTGAAATGCCTATTTATAACATTAATACTAAAAGGATGAAACCTAATGAGTTAAATCCAACTTGCCTTTGGCATTGTCGATTAGACCACATAAATGAGAAACGCATTTCCAAACTCCATAAAGATAGACTCTTGGACTCTTTTGATTATGAATCATATGAGACATGCAGATCTTGTTTAATTGGAAAGATGACAAAGTCTCCAATCACAGGAAAAGGTGAAAGAGCTAATGATCTTTTGACCCTCATACATACTGATGTAAGTGGACCACTGAACATACCAGTCAGAGGAGGTTTTAAGTACTTCATCACATTTACTTATGATTTCAGTAGATATGGTTATGTGTATTTAATGAAACACAAATCAGAGTCCTTTGAAAAGTTCAAGGAATTCAAGAATGAAGTACAAAACCAACTAGGTAAGAATATTAAAACTCTTCGATCAGATCGAGGTGGTGAGTATTTAAGCCTAGAGTTTGATGACCATATGAAAGAGTGTGGGATCCTATTCCAACTTACTCCTCCCAGAATACCCCAATGGAATAGTGTATTTGAGAGAAGAAATCGAACCTTGTTAGACATGGTCAGATCCATGATGAGTCACGCCGATCTTCCAAAATCCTTTTGGGGACATGCACTATTGACAGCAGCTTACACATTTAACCGTATTCCATCAAAAAAGGTTGATAAGACACCATATGAGATATGGAGTGGTAAGAAACCACATATGTCTTACATGAAGATTTGGGGTTGTGAAGTTTATGTGAAATGACAAATTTCAACTAAGCTTGAGCCCAAATCTGACAAATGCTTATTTGTGGGATATCCTAAAGAAATAAGAGGGTATTACTTCTACGATCCTTTTGAGAGCAAAGTGTTTGTCGCTCGAACTGGAGTTTTCCTAGAAAAGGATTTTATTTCCAAAGGAATCAGTGGGAGGAAAGTAGAGCTTGAAGAAATTCAAGAATCACAAAGCATTGATACACCTATGAAGGAATTAGAGCAGGAAACACAAGTAGTTATGGAAGAGCAACCTGCTCAAGTAGAACAAGACCATCGTAGGTCAAGCAGGATACGTCACCTACCTGAGAGATATGGATATCTCATAAATGATCAAGGTGATGTATTACTCATGGATCAAGATGAGCATGTGACCTACCAAGAGGCCATAACTGGTCCCGAGTCTGAGAAGTGGCTAGAAGCCATGAAATCTGAAATCGATTCCATGTACACAAACCAAGTTTGGACCTTGGTAGAGCCTCATGTAGGAGTTAACCCTATAGGAGTTAACCCTGCAGGAGTTTGAACCTGGGTAAAACCTTGGTATATGACACAACCTGAAGGATTTGACATACCATAAGAAGCCCTCCTGAAGGATTTGACATACGAGAAGAAGCCCGCCTGAAGGATTTGACATACCAGAAGAAGCCCAAAAGATATGTAAGTTACAAAGATCAATATATGGATTGAGGCAAGCTTCCAGAAGCTGGAATATTCATTTTGATGAAACAGTAAAACAATATGGATTCATCAAGAACGAAGATGAGCCTTGTATCTACAAGAGGGTTAGTGGGAGCATGATCGTTTTCCTGGTATTATATGTAGATGACATATTACTCATTGGAAACGATGTCCCTACCTTGCAACAAGTAAAGTCTTGGTTGGGGAAATGATTTTCTATGAAGGACCTAGGGGAAGCAACCTATATATTAGGAATCAGGATCTATAGAGATAGATCATAAAAACTGATTGGCCTAAGTCAGAGTACATACATAGACAAAGTGCTGAGACGCTTTAATATGCATGATTCCAAGAAAGGATTCATACCTATGAAACATGGCTTGTGTCTATCAAAAACACAATCCCCTTAAACTAAGGAAGAAAGGGATCGCATGAATAAGATTCCATATGCATCTGCAATACGATCTATCATGTATGCCATGTTATGTACTCGACCAGGTGTCTCGTATGCATTAAGTGCAACGAGTAGGTACCAATCTGATCCCGGTGATGCTCATTGGGTAACTGTCAAGAATATCCTTAAGTATTTGAGAAGGACTAAGGACTCATTCTTGATATATGGAGGTCAGGAAGAGCTTGCTGTAATTGGATACACCGATGCTAGCTTCCAAACAGATAAGGATGACTTTAGATCGCAATCTGGTTATGTGTTTTGCTTAAACGGTGGCGTTGTGAACTGGAAAAGTTCAAAGCAAAACTTAGTTGCTGATTCTACAACCGAGGTTGAGTATATTGTTGCCTCAAGTGCAGCAAAGGAAGTTGTTTGGATCAAAAAGTTCATTAGTGAACTTGGCATAGTTCCTAGCATTGTGGATCCCATTGATCTCTATTGTGATAACAATGGTGCTATCGCACAAGCTAAGGAGCCGAGATCTCACCAACGATCCAAACACATACTTAGGCGTTATCACCTCATTCGAGAGATAATAGATAGAGGAGATGTGAAAATATGCATAGTACCTACACTTGACAATATTGCCGACCCACTGACAAAGCCTCTTGCGCAACAGAAGCACGATGGCCATATTAGATCTATGGGCATTAGGGGTATGCCTGATTAGCTCTAGTGCTAGTGGGAGATTGTTGGTGTAAGCCCTAGAGGCCAATAATTTTGGTACTTGTATCAAATTATTTATTAATAATAAAAGGCTTTTTCTTTATTATGTTTGTTTAATAAAGTCCCTAGAATAGCTAGTCCGTTTAATGTATCAAGTGTGACTTAATCATGAGATCCCATTAAACATAAGGACAATATTCTTAAAGTATCCGTAGTTGAGCTTTATTGTGAAATCGGATAATATTAAAGTATTAAGACTATTATGTATATAGACTGATGATCACATCTCATGGATCATGGATAAGGAGTTATCAAGTCTTAAACATATGTATGAATATTAAGAGTAATATTTATACTGGATTGACCCGCTATGAGAATACTATATAGAATGTTATGCAAAGTGTCATAAGTTATTCTCATGGTGATAATGGTGTATAACACCCTTCGACCTGAAACCACTATGGACCCTAGATGTAGAGTCGAGTGCCTTATTGCTGATCAAACGTTGTCCATAACTGGATGACCATAAAGACAGCTGATGGGTACTCCACGAAGCATGCTGAAGGACATGAGTGACCTAGATGGAATTTGCCCATCCTGCGTAATAGAATAAATGTCTATGGGTCCAATATTGAACTAGACAAGGATGACACGGTCTATGCCTTGTGTTCAATATAGACATAAGGGCAAAAGGGAATATATACACATAAATATTATCACAAAAGGATTTGTCAGGGTCAATATAGATACCGCTGACTGTTTATTATGGTAAATACGTGATTTAATATAATTACTAATGTCGTGAAAACCTACAGGGTCACACACAAAAGGACAGATTGATGAGAGATAGAGTAACTAAGGAACACCATAAGGTACGACGCACTTAAGTGAATTGTAGAACATTGTAAGGTACGATGTACTTAAGTAGAATACAAATATGGTAAGGTACCACACACTTAAGTGATTTTGGAATATCATAAGATATGGGCCACATACACTTAAGTGGGCTTTTTAGCTTGCAGCCCACACAAGTGGTTCTATAAATAGAACCCTTGTGCAGAAGCATTTGTGCAGTTGTAATTTCGTTTCTCTCTCTCTCTCTCTCTCTCTCTCTCTCTCTATCTCTCACTCACTCACTCAAAGCCTTCATTCGTAGCAACTAGCACTGAGATTGAAGGAATCTATTCGTGTGGACTGAGTAGAGGCGTTGTCACCATTCAACGTTCGTGATCACTCCGTAGATCTGCATCAAAGGTTTCAATCGTCACAAGAGGTAATGATTCTATCACTGATCATGCCCATTCGTAAGGATCACTAAAGGAGAAATTTTTTAAATTCCGGTGCATTTTGAATCGCTCTTCTCCTTCAGTGTTAACAAGGTGCATGATAGCCATGGTAGCATTGCATTATACAATTAAAATTCCTAACTACCATAACCAACTTAATAACAACTTATAATTAACTAACTAACTTGTTCATGGTGTAATATCCCTCCACAAGTTGGAGGATATGTGTTAATCATCCCTAACTTGGATAAAGGAGTATGAAATGATCGAGGTAGAAGTGATTTGGTGAAGAAATCGACCAAATCTTTGGATGAAATCAGAAGCAACTTGAAGACTTTGGCTTATAATTTCTCGCGGGCAATGTGACAATCGATTTCCAGATGTCTGGCACGTTTGTGGAATACGAGATTGGAAGTTATATGTATTGCATTCAGGTTATCATAATATAATGCTGGAAGTTTTGAAGTGGTCACTTGAATGAGTGTGACACGGTGAGTTGTTTCTTTGTGTGCCATGATATGAGAGATTTACTAATGAAGAAGCATTGGCCATAGATGGAACGGTGTGTGTCTACACAACCAGCCCAGTCAACATTTGAAAGCCAATTAGTTGCATGTGAGAGTCTCTTTGGGAAGAATAAGCCACGAGCAAGACATCCTTTCAAATATCTGAGAACCCGTGTGGCAGCTTTATGATGAGTGACAATAGGGTTGGTGAGGTATTGAATCGGTTTTTGTATAATGAATGTAATATCAGGTCTTGTGGCTGTGAGATAGAGCAAGCGACCAAATAGGCGTCTGTAAGCAGGAATGTCGTGATAAGAAGGACTTGGATCATGATGGAGTTGGGTGGCTTGATCAGTAGGTGTAGAAATAAGTTTTGATCCAAGGCATCTTGTGTCAACCAAGAGATCCAAGAAATATTTTAGTTGGCATAATGTGATTCCCTATGAAGAGTAAGCTACTTCAATACCAAAGAAGTATTTGAGTTGACCAAGATTTTTGATTTGAAAAGTTTGATGGAGAACAAATTTGACGTGATCAAATTCAGCCATAGAATTTCCTACAATGATAATATCATCAGCGTATACTAAGAGAAGGGTGAATGTGTTACAAGTTTTCTTGGTGAGCATAGAGTGATATGAATTGGCTTGAAGATAGTTTTGAGCAAGAAGAACTGAAGTAAACTTTTCATGCCATTTGCGACTGGCTTGCTTAAGGACATAAATGGACTTGATAAGCTTACAAACTTGATTTGGCTTTGTGGAGGAAAAGCCTGGTGGTAGACTCATATAAACATCTTCATGTAGTTCTTCATGCAGAAAGCATTGTTAACATCCAATTGGTGAATGAACCAGTTTTTGAATGATGTCAATGCAATGACCATTCTAACAGTTGTCATTTTGGCCACGGGTGAATAAGTGTCAAAATGATCGATACCCATAATTTGATTGAATCCTTTAGCTACAATACGTGATTTGAATCACTCAATAGAGCCATATGCATGAAACTTCACTTTGTAGACCCACCTACACCCAATAGGTGTTATGTTTGGTGGTGCATCAACAATCTTCCACGTGCCTGTTCTTTCAAGAGTTGACAGTTCAGTTTGCATGGCTTGATTCCAACATTTAAACTTGCTAGCTTCATCATATGATTTGTGCTCATGGAGTGTGTTGATGGACATGATGAGGTGGTGAAAAGTGGGAGACAAATATGAATATGATAAATAATTAGAAATAGGATATTAAGTACCTGATGATGATTGTTGTGTCTGATCAGTGAAGGAACTGCATATGTAATCTCTAAGGCGTGTTTGGTGGTTGTCTGGGTCGCGTGGACTGTTTGGGAATAGGTATTATGTTATCTTGTGTAGGTTGAGTAGGGGAAATGGTCAAGGGATGTTAGGATTACTCATGTGTAGTATGTTCAGATGTGTTATGTTCAGGTGCGGTAGGGGTGTTGATGGTTTCTTCATCATCAAGTGTTTCAGGTAATGGTGTGTTAGTGGAGTTATGGTCAGGTGTGTAGGTTAGAGTATTGCTAGGTATTTGATAAATCTGCCAATTAGATGTAGATGTGCGTTGTTATATGGCATAAGGGATGATATTCTCATGAAATGAAATGTGTCTAGAAGCAAATATTTCTTTTTTGTTTAAATCAAGGAGGATGGTTCCTTTTATGCCTTCCTTGTATCCCAAGAAAATAATTGTTCTAGCTCTTGGGTCCAGTTTTGATCTATTGGCTTGACGGGTATTAGCATACGCAAGGTAACCAAAAACCTTGAAGTCTTAAATATAAGGTATGTTGTCATACAAAATATGATAAGGTGATTTATTGTTAAGTAAATGAGATGTGATTCTATTCATAAGGAAGACAATATGTTGGAGGGCATATGACCAAAACTATTTTGGAAATTTGGATTGGTAAAGAATGGATCTTACTATATTAAGGATATGATGGTGTTTTCTTTCAACACAAACACTTTGTTGTGGTGTTTCCACACATGATCTTTGGTGTTGTATTCCTTTGGAGTTGTAAAATTGGGTAAGGAGGAACTCTGGTCCATTGTCGGACCTAACAGTTTTAGGGGTTCTTTTGTGTTGAGTTTCAATCATGGTAATGAAAGTTTTAACATGTGTGGAAACTTCAAATTTGGATTTTAGACATATAATCCAAGTGAATCTACTATGGTCATCAAGAATAGTGAGGAAAATTTTATAGCCATGAACTGATTGAGTTGAGATAGGTCCCCAAATGTCAAAGTGCAACAGTTCATATTTAGTTTAAGCATGAGATGTACTATTTTTGAAAGGTAGATTATTTTATTTGGCAAAATGGAAAATATCACAAATGTTGGATTTATTACTATGAGAAATGTTAGGGTACAACTGTGTCATGTGCATTAATCTATTGCTAGAGAAGTGGTCAAGCCTAAAATTCCATAAGGAAAAATAGGGAATGGACATATTACAATGAAGGTCATCTAAGGTGGGTTGCTTACATTGGTTGATGGTGCTTGTATTCACTTGTAACTGGTACAATCCATTCCCTAAGTCAGCCAAATCAATCATTTGAGATGTTTTCAAATCCTGTATGAGACAAGAGTTAATGGTAAATATGACTTGGCAAGATAAGGATTGATACAATTTGGAGATAGAAATGAGATTCAATTGAAATTTTGGTGAATAAAAAACATGTGTGATATATAATGCAGGTGAGAGTTGTACATTACCAGCATAATGAACTAAAACTGAATTGCCATTTTGGCAAGTGAACCTTGATAGGTTTAATACGATAAAAAGAAGTAAAGCAAGATCGAGAGAAATAATTATGGTCATTGGCCCCTGAGTCAAGAAGCCAAATTGTGTTATTGTTACTTACATAACAAGTTATAACACTAGGAATACCTGACTGGTGAGAATCATTTAATGGACGATCAATATGAGCAGACATGGATGTGTTGAGATGATTGGCGCTTGAACCAAAATCATGTCCTGCTGAAGGAATCAAGTTTGCTTGTTGCAACAAGCACATGAGCTTATCATACTTCTCTTGAGTAAGACCAGGAGGAGTAGTTTCTGATGAAAGATTTGGTTAGGAGTCAATGTCATTACTGCTAGAGGGATTAGGTTTGTTGATATTAGGATGGCCATGCTTCGGATAACAAAATTATATTGTATGGCCATGTCTGTGACAATGAGTACAATATCTGGAATTACCTTTCCCATGAATAATCCCTTTGCCTCAACCATAACTCTTTGTTGAGTCATAAGTATTAGCAAGTGTAGTATCATCAAGAACTAGTATAACATTGCAGTTACTCTCTTCTTGTGCCACTAAAGAATACACCTTATTGATCGAGGGTAAGCATTATGTTAACAAAACTTGAGTTTTGATGACTGAAAACTGATCATTCAATCCAGCAAAGAATCGAATAACTTGGTCCTCAAGAATGTATTGTCGTGTTGATCTCACGGCTTCACATCTACACGGATGAGGACAACTGCGTGATGGAATTGGTCAATACGCAGTGAGTTCATCCAAAATTTCCTTCATCTCAATGAAGTATTCAAGAACAAATTTTGTACCTTACTTCATATTATTCAACTAAAAACTTAAGTGAGCGACACAAACGCGGTCTATCTTATCAAATCTTTCTTTAAGATAATTCCAAACATCAATGGAATTTTCATGAAAAATGATAGTTTATGTTATTGAATCAGAAACAGAATTAATGAGCCAAGAATGTACTAAGTGATTGTATCTTTCCCATGCTGCTTGATTCAAATCATCAGAATCTGGAATCTCCATGGAACCATCAATGATTGATATCTTGTTCTTGGCTCCAAGTGTTATGCGCATGGATCTGCTCCAGATGGCATAATTGTTTCCATCAAGCTTCGATGCGACTGTAACGGAGTTTGGACCATCACTTGGATGTACTTAGTATGGTGAATTAGTTTGTGATGGGTTGAACTTTTGGTGGCATGGTAAATCGAGAAAGAAGAAGGGGAAAGAAACAAAATAAATAATGAAAATGCAGTGGGTGGATTGAAAGAAACACACAAGTTTTAGAATTTACAGACTGAAACTTGAAGAAATAGAAGCATTCAAAGATCTTGAGGAAAAAGGGAAAAGAAGAAACCACACAAGGTTCTTGAAGAAGAATTAAGATCAATAAATCTCTCCAAGAGAGAGCTCTAGATACCATGTAATCAGTAACATGAATAGAGTGAAAAGATATTCATTAATGAGTAGAAAGGTTACATGAGAGTTATATAGAGGTGTTAACAATGTGCATGGTAGCCATGGTAGCATTGCATTATACAATTAAAACTCCTAACTACCATAACCATCTTAACAACAACTTCTAACTAACTATATAGTTGTAAGCACTACTAACTACAATTGCTTGAGGAACAAGTTAGTTATCTCTAACTTGTTCATGGTGTAATACGAAACTCCTCACCTTACAAGTCGATTTTGTAAGAATGAATTAGGTCAAACATTAATATAGTATTAGAGCCTATCGATCAATTCATGGGTTGCCCGTCGTTAATATCCATGCACCAAGCCCAAAAGAATGTTAGGCGTGAAGAGATGTATTAGGAAGATCTTAAGTCTCGCATTAGTTAGAGATAGAGCATTGAAAGACTTTATATAGAGTGACATCCCTCACCAAACAAGCCGGTTTTGTAATGCTGAGTTAGGTCAAATTGTAATATCAGGCATTTTTTATCCGTGTGGATTTGTTAGCTTGAAAATTTTAGCCGAGGCAAATTAACAAAGGATGGCAATAACTGCGTTGAAAATGCTAAGTGTCAAGAGATTCAACCAAAGGCTTTGACATATAAGCTATGTCGACTAAGATGTTTCAACTAACCTATCAGATGAGTCGAGGAAGAGGCTAGTTTGGAGGAGTCTCAGAAACAAATCCACAAGATTAGAATCACTCCCTCTTCGAAACATGTTAATAATCTTGAAAAGGGTTTCATAAATAAGATATTCGACTAGTGCCAAAGTCGACATGTCTACTAGGTGTTAGGGACTTAGGATATTCTTAAGTCTAAAGACTATGTAGTATGAAGATGTCTCAGCACCATGGGAGTTAATCAAACACTCTCGATATAGGAAGTTAAGAGATTCCAAGCATTTAGCAATGTTGTTATCAGCATGATGATTGATTTTTTCAGCAGTTTCTATCTTTGAAGACTAAGACATGTGGTAGCGCCCCAGAATGGGAACACACATATTAGAGTATATGTCGAGTGCTAAAGAAGTAACCGTTGTCGATGGTCATCAATGTAGTACTATATAAACAAACTTCTTGTATATAATTAGAGGTCTTAATTTTCATCATAAATTCCTATAGAACTCAAAGTACCCAAGTTATAGAGAGAAACGAGTTTGTGAGAAATATGTATGAATCTACACACCATTTATTTTAAGTCTTTTCAATTACGTATGTTATTTTATAACATTTCTTGTTGTTTTTGTTTATCATCTTTATCCAAATCTTACTGCAATTTGCATTTACACCCACTTTGTTAGCAAGCATTAAAATTTAATCACAAACACTTTTCTCTTCACATTTCTTTCTACAAAAAATTGTCCTTGAGATTTTTCGAGTTAATCTCTTAAGTGAACCAAACTCGTGATTGTTTAATAAATTTACTAGTAAACAAGATTTCACATAAAACACTTCAAGTACTTGCACATTCTTATTAGAGATTTCATGTGTTTCAGGTCCTTAAACATTCTCATTCAGGACCCTTTCTACAAGGAATGCTTTGTCAAGAACATATAGAAATATAAGCAGTGATATATTCCTACCTCCATGGGATTGGACTTTGGCTATCATATGTGAATCCCTTGAAGTTTCAGGGATACTTAGTGGTAACAAACTTCTTTATTAGACCTTTTGCAAGCCACCCAATGATGGGAGTCTCTTTTGTTTCATATTATAACATATTATCATAGGTGGTTCCTGTCATACCCTAATTTTTAACCCTAAGATCTCACATATCATTTGCATCATTACACATAAACAAGGTCACATCTTGGTCCTTCCCTCTATCCATCTTTGGGTTTGCTTCTTGCAGGGATCACCAAGAACCTCTTTGTTGGTTTGTTTTACCTTTGTATTTATATGATTAATTATTTATCTAACCACTAATCAAAATATCAAAAAATATGTCTTGTTTCCCCTAAGTTTATTATGCAAGGTAAGGGATTTTAAATAAAGAACATCTCAAAGTTTTGTGGCTTACTTCTCAAAGAAAGTCAAAGATTTATGTGTTTATCTCCATGCCTTGTTCAACAAGCAACTTCAAATTTTGAGCAATTTAATAAATATAAAATCAAGGACATCTTATTTTAAGTTCATATGATCACCCATATTATTTGGAATGCAAGAAAAGACCAAGTACATAAGCTTGTTCCAAGTGGTTTGACCAAAAAGTCAATATTTTGAAATCAAAGTTCCAAAGATCACAACTCCTTCAATTCTCAACATTTTTGAATGCTTATTTTTGCATATGACAACATCCTCTGCAACTTATCTTTACATGAAAAAAGTCAATTATGCTTGGAGTATCAACAAAAAGTTGGAGACATTATAGGTCATTTGTGGACTTAGTGAAATTTGACCTATTTTCAAATGACTTTTCCCCAACTTTCAAAGATCATAAATTCTTCAATTTTCAACATTTGAGGCTGATTCGTTTTTCACAATGTCATTTGTGATGTCCTCTACAAGTTTTCTTCAAGGAGCAAGGTCAGAATATGCTTGGAATGCCATGGAATTCATTGAGACATTACAGGTCATTTTCAGCCATGAAGCACTCAAATTTCTCAAAGTTATATGATCGGTTTTTCATGCCAACTTCAACATGACATGACTTTATGCTCAAGCATCCAAATGCAACCTTTCTTGGAACATTGTAATCTTGGCCATGACATTAACATATTGCAAAAAAGAATGGGATCAAAAATCCTCCTGAGTAGGGTGCCCCATTGGGTTGAACATGGTGACTTGTAACTGAAGAAGTTGTCATTGCCCGAGTTTGGAACTTCACTAATCTTAATTCTAAGCCAAATTAACATGTATTTTGGACTTAAACATATTTAAATAAGTCTCTAGAAGTTAACTGACCCTTAAAATGCATCATTTGCCGAGTTTTGATGAGTTTCAAGTCACATTTTTCGCACACTCAGATCAAATTCATTTTGCACGAATTCTACATCATTTCACACGTATTTGGATCCAATCGTATTCCATATAAATAAAGAAATCTATTGCATTCATTTCCAAGCTTTTAAGAGCCAAGAAATCCCTACTGCAACTTGAAATTTTTCCAGAAAATTTAATTATTGTGTTTTGAGTTCCAACTTGTTTTAACTTAATTTCTTGATACCATTAGCACCTTCGGCATCCTTTGAAACTTTTGCAACAATTCCCAAGCTCTGAGACCTTCTGAAGTGCTCTAACTAGATTAAGCTTCATCAACTTCTGATCACCATTTGGACAAGGTAGTTTTGAGCATCATTTGAACTCAAACAAGTTACCACAATGTAGTCCTTCATTCTATGACGCTTTCCCCTAACTTGGCTGGTGTTGATTGATCGTGTTCATCATTTAATTTAATTTTTCATGGCTTGCTTGTTTCTGAAACTTCTCTGAAATTCCCTTTGCTCAGTTCTAAATGAATTTAGAGCATAAGGTTGAATTCGGGATGAGAAGAGGATCACAATGGTGGTGGTCTCGTGTCTTGAATTCACTAAATGATGAAACTCCGGTGAGATCTCACTGGAGAAGACGACCAGAGCTTTCTCAGGTCGTATGAGTTTTATCAGACACGTCGGCAGAATGAAATATTTTGATTGGTTGGATTTAAACTGGATCTTGTGTTTGGCTTGCAGCATGTTCCATCGTGATCTCTAACATTTGGAGTGTTGGATCTGCCACGTGAATTAATGAGGCGTGATCCAACGGCCAGTTTTCTTTTATTTTAATTATTTTTCTTTTATTATTTAAAATTTCTTTTTCTTTAAAAATTCATAGTAATTCCATTTCTTATCAAAAAAAATCCCAAAATAATTTCTAAAATTCTCTTTTATTTTTCTTCATCTAATTTTTATTTTTTCACATTTTATTTCACTAATTTTCTTTTTTTCATGAATTTTCTCTTTTGTCCTTTGTTTTAATTGGTTTAAAAATACTTTTTTTCATTTCTTAATTATGGAAAAATTATTACATGCTTATTATTTTATTTTCAACCTTCCATAATTTTCTTGACCATTTATTTGGTGTTTTGAAGCACTTTATGGATTTTTCATTTTATTTCTATTTTCAAATTCATTTAAAAAATACTTTTGGTGCATTTTATATTTGTGTGACCTTTATGAACTCCTGTTGGCCTTGCATCATGATGGTTTGGACTTCAAGCCTCATTAAACTCAAAGGATCTTGGGTGTTGATATGGTGAAAGTCCTAACCCACCAAAATGGATTATTGATTTTGATGATGACTTGATCAAAATTTTGGTCCAATATGGGTGTGACTTCTTTTGTGTCTCTCTTCTTCATCTCTTTCTTTTCCCTTTGATCAATTGGAGGGCTTGTGTCCATCTTGTTCATGATGTATGGATTGGTATTTATGAACGTTCATCATTTCAAATCTACCTCCTAATTGATCATGAATCATTTAAGGTACTTTAGATTGATGCATAAGTTCATCCTAGGTAACATGAAATATGGATTGAAGTAACAGATCATCCTCCTAGCCTCTGTGCTTGATCATACCCTTTCTTTTATTTTGTGTATGGTATGTCTTTAGGAGAATGATTTACATATCATCTCTCTAGAATGTATTAACACAAACATTATTATTGACCGACCTCATATAGTTGTAACTTCTACGTAAATCCAATTACGATTACTTAACATAAAGCTAAATTTGTCCCAAAGAAAACAAATACATTTTTATAAGTGAGATTGTAAGTCTCCTATTTCCTCATGGTATTGTGTGAAAATGTTGCTCATTTTTCATTTGCGAGAGATACTGGCATACTTGTTGATTTTATCCAAGTTGGAGCCATTATCATGGATGGTGTATAAGTTCATATTTTCATGCTTGTGGGTGGATAGTTGAGTATTCTCTTTCAAATGACCAAAACATATTTTCATCTTTGATTACTAACATTCTTTACTAACATTTTAATTGTATTAACTTTTTACTTCAAAGTCATTTACTTTATGCTCCTTTATTTTATGTCATTTACTTTATACGTTATATTCAACATTTCATATCATATTATTTGTGATTTATGTCATTTGTTCTTTATCTATTTGGACTTTACTTTTATATCTTTGTAAAGAAGACACAAATAAAGAAAAACCTAAAAAGAAACTTGGTTCTCTTGATTCATGGACTTGTGGTTACTATCCTTGGTATCATTGTGGATTTATGGACTTAGAATTAGGACCTTGACCTTTGCTTTGGGACTTGTGGCTTGAGACCTTGGAATTCATCTGATACCTTTGACTTTGGACTTCCTTTGAAGACTTGGTTGAGTTAATTTGGTTTCATCTGATGCATGGATTATTATTTGCTTATTTTGTTTGAGGCTTAATCCAAAGGAGGGAATTCTTGCTTGACTTATGTCATAAAGCTTGTCATCTCTTTGTTAGATCTTTCCTCCCCATCTTTTACTTTATACTTTAGGATAGTCTCTTCTTCTCCTCCACCCTTCTTTAATTTTCAAAATCTTCTCTCTTTTTAAAACCTTCTTGTTTTTTAACTTGAACTACTTTCACAATAAATCTTGACTTTTGTCAAGATATTTTCAAAACCTTTTTTTTAATAAATGTTAATCCATTTTAAGCATGTTTAGACCAATTTCAAAATACTAAAAAATGCATAACTCATTTAAATCATTTTTTGCCCTTGTGAAATTTTTCTTTCAAAACTTTTCTCAAGGTATGAAACATGAGTCATTTCCATAATTGAGATATAATTCTATTATCCCCATTGTATTGATGACAATTTTTTTCCGTCTGTGAGAGCTAGTGGCATACTTGTTAATCCTTATCTAAGTTGGAGCCCTTCTCATGATGATGCAAAGAACTCATACTTGTGGGTGACTAGTTGAGTATTCTCCTTAAAATGACAAAATATATTTTCCCATAAAAATGGATCAAAACAAATTCCTTTTGTTATTTCTACCATGAACTATGAGCTTTTGATCCCCCATTGCACTTTGTTGGTACGTAGGCATGAGACTTCAAAAGTCTTGGCAAACACAAAAATTATAAAAAAATATTTCTTTTCCCATCTCTCCAATCTTTTTACAAACAATACCAATTTTTCAAACCAAAAGGCACATTTTCCAAAAGGTTCCCATTGAGTACCATGGATATTTATGGTGTTAATACTTTCCCTTTGCATAACTAACCCCAGACTCTTGTTCTCTTTTTAGTAGTTTTGTTTTAAAACTCCTTCAAGTTTTGTTCGTACTTTTTCCCTTTTCCTTTAGAAATAATAAAAGCGCAGTGGCGACTCTTGCTTTATGAGTTAAGTTAATCAATAGCTTAATCTCAAAAAATTTACCGCTATAGTGCCTCATGCCAATCAAACACAAAAACTTTGTTAATACACTTTAAGCGTTTGAACTAAATTTGTGACAAACATTTCTTCGGTCAAATCAAATTATAATATGATTTAAAATATTATGGAAAATATCATTTCACCTAAAATTCATTCTAATCAAACAAATCTACTATGTTTCACATGGTGGACCTCATGATGAAGAGAAGTAGAATAAGAACAATACACAATAGCTTGAAGAAAATAATAAAAAAATTAAATTGTGTCACGATCAAGAGGATTATGGTGCTATCTTAAATGCAAATGAAAGATCAACATTTAAGAAATATTGCATCACATTGAGATTTAATTATGGCGTGGTTTGATAACCATTCAACTATGATGTGACATAGTTGAATGGTTTTATAAAATCATAGTGTAATCGCACGAAACAAAAATTCAAGTATAAATGCTAAACTTATGCTAAAGAATAGTGATTCTGAATTTTGATTGAAGAGAAGTTTTAGCATAGTTCTACAAGAGGAAAGTATATGACTTTTCATCATTCAAGCTCAATTATTTCCTTGTATGATTCATAAAAAAATTCTGAAACCTTTTTATTATATTTAATTGCATTATAAGTCAGATTCATCCTTGACATCTTTTAATAATAAGTTTACAAACCCACGTTTTTAGTATCATATCTCTCAAACAACTAAGAAACCTAGCATCATATCTCTCAAACAACTAAGAAACCTTTTTGTTTCAATTATTGAATGTTAAATTTGTCATCTATTATATGTTATAATATATTAAAACAGAAGCGTGCATTCTCATGCTAACACTTTTACTCCATTTGTGACACATCATCTCATAGTCCTATGTAGCACTTGATGGGAAATTAAGACAGAATAACAGACCAATACGTAGCGGATATAAAATTCTCCAGGCTTGTAAGAACCTTGAGGATCAAGAACAAATATAAGTTGGCAAATCGAACAAATAAAGCCATAAAAGAACACTGATATTTTTAACGTGGAAAACTCCTCAATATGAGACTAAAAACTACGAGTCGTCTCGACCAAAGAAATAACTCCACTATAATCAATTAAGGGTACAAGAGAGTCTTAAAGTGATTCACAAACTAGTGCTAACAACCGCATATCACAAAGAAAACTAGCTTACAAATAAGAATAAAAAAGCTGAAGAATTTCCCAAATCTACAGCTCACGTGCGAAGCAGATAACTCTCACCTCAAAAGTTGTTCTGAAATTCTGAACGGTCAAAATTTAGGTATATATATTAGGAACCTGCCCTCCAAATTTGATCTTGATGCGACAGTTAAAAAATCAGGGATTATTGGTTTAGTGAGACTGGTTGTGGAAAAACGGGAATGAGTTTCTCTCCTGTTTTCTCTCTTTTGAATCCTTATCTTCTCTCTATCTCTCTCAATCCTAAATTTATCCTTTCCACTTAAATAAGCGAGACAAATTGGCTAATCATATTTTATTCTTTCTTCACATAGAAAGGGAGCCCAAATCCAAGAAATCCCCCCTTACAACTATGTGGAGAAAATCGCCAAACTGGCGATATCACAACAAGCTTAAAAGTTTCCTTTTGGTAATGCTTTAGTCATCATATCTGAACCCTTATCATCTGTATGAACTTTAAGTAACTCCAGCAACTTAGCATCCAAAATATCATGTATCCAATGATATCTCACATCAATATGTTTGGACCTATTATGAAAACTTAGATTCTTACCAAGATGAATAGTGCTTTGACTATCAATAAATTACACATATTTTTCTTGAACAAAACCAAGCTCCTACAAAAAAAAAATCAACCTTAGTAACTCTTTGCATACTTCGGTAATTATAATGAACTCAGTCTCTGTAGTAGGCAGTGCTACACACTTTTACAATCTGGACTACCAAGTCACAGCCCCCCCTGCAAATTTAATCATGTAGCACAAAGTGGACTTTTTGGAATCAATGTCTGCATCCATATAAGAGTCAGAATACCCCACTATAGTAGGCTTATCTCCTCTAAAACAAAGCCTCAAAGAAGTAGTATCGCAAAGATACCTTAAAATCAATTTTACAACATTTTAATGCTCTCTACCTGGATTTGACAAAATTCTACTGACTGTACCAACAACATATGATATATATGGTCTTGTACACACCATTGCATACATCAAAATACCCACAACAGATGCATAAGGAACACATTTCACATCAAACGCTTAATTTTCTCTTGAAGGACTTTGATTAGAACTCAACTTGAAATGAGTAGCGAGAGGAGTGCTTACCGCCTTAGAACTTTCCATTTTGAACCTTTGCAACACTCTTTCGATACAATGTTCTTGTGACATCCAAAGTTTCTTCCCTTTTCTGTCATGTATGATTCTAATGCCAAGAATTTGTTTAGCTGCTCCCATGTCTTTCATGACAAATGACTCCCCCAATTTCTTGTTTAACTTGTTAATGTTAGACATAATTTTCATTACAATAATCATATCATCAACATATAACAACAGGATAATGAAGTCATTGTTAGGAAATTTTATAATAAAGACACAATGATCTGAAGTAGTCTTCTGGTATCCTTGATCACACATTACAGACTCAAACTTCTTATACCACTGCCTTGGAGCTTACTTCAACCAATATATACTTTTTCTCAATCTACAGACATGATCTTCTTTAGCTTTAACTTGAAATCCATCGGGTTGTTTCATGTAGATCTCTTCCTTCAAATCACCATGAATGAAAGTCATTTTCACATCCATCTGCTCAACCTCTAAATCAAGAGTAGCAGCCAAACTCAACACGGTTCTAATTGATGACATCTTTACAACAGGTGAGAAAATATCATTAAAACCAACACCCTTTCTTTGACGAAAACTTTTCACTACTAATCTGCCTTTATATCTTGGAGACTTAGAGTTGGTCTCATCTTTAAATCTATAAATCCATTTGCTTTCCAAAGCCCTTTTTACCTTTAGGCAGCTTCACTAAATCATAAGTGTAATTATCATGCAATAATTTTATCTCATCATGCATTGCGTCCATCCACTTTTGATTTTCATAACTTTCCATGGCCTCTTGAAAAAACTCGAGTTCACCCTCGTCAGTCAAGGTCACATACTCATAAGAATTATACCTTGTAGAAGGTTGTCTCTGTTTGTTAGACCTCCTAAGTTGAACTTGAGATGATTCCGGAGCTTCACCAAGATTCCCATCTTGTGATATATCACTCTCCATTTCACCATCATTATTTGGAATATTTAACTCATCTCTAATTTGTTGATCATCAACATAATCATATGGCTCACTATTGTGATTATCACCCCCAATAGCATCCAGATTATGATTAGGTAACCAAACTAGATCGACATTAGACAACCTGATATCTATTTTGGGTGTATCCTTCTCCACCTTATTAGTGTCTTCAATAGTTTGGTCTTTCATAAACACCATATTGCGACTTTGAATAAGCTTCTTCCCTAAAGGATCGTACAACATGTAACTAAACTCATCTTGCCCATAGCCGATGAAGATACATCGTTTTGACTTTGCATCCAACTTGGATCTTTCATCCTTTGGAATATGCACAAAAGCCTTACAACCAAAGACTCTCAAATGATCATACTTGACATTCTTTTTAAACAAAATTTTGTCTGAAACTTCACTGCTCAAAGCAACAGTAGGATTGAGATTAAGAACATGCACTACCGTGTAAAGTATCTCACCCTAATAATGATTAGGCAACTTAGCTTCAGAGAGAATACACCTTACTCTCTCAATTAGTGTTCGATTCATCCTCTCTGCTAAACCATTCAATTAAGGAGTTTTATGAGGAGTCTTTTCATGTGCAATACCATGCTGCTTTCAATAGGAATGAAATGGACCACAATACTCTCCACCATTGTCTGAACAAACACATTTCAGCTTCTCGCATGTCTGCCTCTCAACCAAGGCATGAAATTCTTTAAACTTTTTCAACACTTGGTCTTTTGTCTGTAAGGAATAAACCCATAGTTTCCTAGAGCAATCATCAATAAAGGTACCAAAATAAAGTGCACCACTAAAGGATGTTACCTTTAATAGATCATAAACATCAGAATGTACCAATTGAAGCAACTTTGACTTCCTTGAGGGAGGATGTCTCTTGAAATATACTCTAGTATGTTTACCATCCATGCAATGAGAACACTTATCCAAAGCTACATTCTTTAATCCAATAAGAACATCCTTTTTTTACCAAAACATTCAGCTCTTTTTCACTAATATGACTAAGTCTTCGGTTTCACAAAGATGCTTCCATGTCGATAGCATTCACATTGTCTCTAGAAACCAAACCTTTTGTCCAATACAGTTTAGAAAGGTTTTCCCCTCTAGCCACAACCAAGTTGCCTTTATTGAGTTTTCACTTTCCATAAATAAAGTGATCATCATAACCACAATCGTCTAGCATATGCATAGAGATCAAATTAAATAGGACATCTGGAGCATGTTTGACACCTCTAAGCAACAATTGCATTCCCATGTTGGTTTTCAAGCAAACATCAGCAACACCAATTACCTTAGATACACCATCATTATCCATCATCAACACTCCAAAATCACCAAAAGTATAATATGTGAAGAAATCATTCGTTGGTGTAACCTGCAATGTAACACCACTATCAACTATCCACATGCTCTCATCTGATACAAGATTAATATACTCATGATCATGGAGAATAACAAGATCATCACTAGTAGCAATAGTAACATGATCATCATCATGATCTTCATGGTCTCTTTGTTTAGACTTGCCCTTCTTGCCTTTGTTATCTCTTTTCCACTGATAGTAATACTTTTGTACGTGTCATGTTTTATGACAATAATGACATTCCAGATTCTTGTATCGTGGCCTGTATCTTTGGTTCCTTTTTATAACTTATCCCCTTATTTTCAGTGACAAGTACCTCAAATTGAGATGAAAAACCTTGTTCTTTCCTTCTAATTTCCTCACTAAGAATACCATCCTTAGCCATTTCCAAAGAAACAACACCTCTTGGAGCAGAACCTATGATAGAAACCCGAAACGTCTCCCAAGATTCTGGTAAAGATAACAATATAAATAGTCCCAAAATTTCATCATCAAATTTGATACTCATTCCTGACATCTGATCAATGAGCCCTTGAAATTCACTAAAGTGATCTGAAATAGAAGCCCATTTCTTATACTTCAAACTTATCAAGCTATTCAATAAGAAAAATTTATTATTCCCTGATTTAGAGGCATACAAGGACTATATATTCTCCCACAAAGTTCTTGCATGTGTCTCATTAGGAATATCATTATAAACATTATCTTTTACATATTGTCGAATAAAATCACATACTTGTTGATGTTCAAACTCTCATTCTTCATCAAACACAAAATCCGGCTTTACGGAACTAAAAACCAATAAATGCAATTTCTTCACAAATAGTAAGTCTTTTATCTTTCCCTTCCATAAATGCTAATTAGAACCATTCAAGAATACCATATTCATCTTTGTATTTGACTTCATCATTCAAACAAGTAAAATAACCCTTAACCAAGAGCTTTGATACCACTCTGATGGAAAATTAAGACACAATAATAGACCAATACGCAACGGATATAAAATTCTCCATACCTATAGGAACCTTGAGGATCAACAACAAATATAAGACGGTAAATCGAATAAATAAACGCACAAAATAACACCGATATTTTTAATGTGGAAAACCCCTAAATATGAAAGTAAAAACCACGAGTCGTCTCGACCAAAGAAATAACTTCACTATAATCAATTAAAGGTATAAGAGAGTATTAAATTGATTCACAAACTAGTGCTAACAACCATAAATCACAAAGAAAACTAGTTTACAAATAAGAATAAAAAAGCTGAAGAATTTCTCAAATCTGCGGCTTCAGTGCGAGGCAGATAACTCTCACCTCAGACGTTGTTTTAAAATTCTGAACGGTAAAAAATTAGATATATGTTTTTCAAATCTGCCCTCCATATTTTAGCTCGATCCGACGGTTAACGAATTGGAGATCATTGATTTAGTGAGACTGATATCAGAAAAACGAGAATGTGTTTCTCTCCTTTTTTCTCTCTTTTGAATCCTTATTTTCTCTGTATCTCTCTCAACCCTAAATGGTTCCTCTCCGCTTAAATAAGTGAGACAAATGGGCTAATCATATTTGAGCATTTCTCCACATAGGAAAGGAGCCCAAACCCAACCGTACTTCCCAAAATTCATTTTTACTATTCAAAAGGCTAAATACAATACTTCTACTCTATTGGAGGTCATGAGTTCGAATCCTCGCAAAGACTGAAAAAATATCATTTTGAATAAAATGGTCTAACAAACCAACAATTTCTCTAATTATTCAATTATTACTCTAACTATGTATATTCCCTTAATAGTTACTTCAACTAATAATATTACTTTTTGGTTAAAAAAAACTAATCATATTATTTCAAATTTCAAAAATAAAAGAGATGTGAGAATCCAAACACAATAAAATATTTTTTTGTTTTCCTAAAATTATAGCAATAAAAATAACACTTGAAACATATGTTTTTAATATTAAAGTAGTTTTTACACAATTTTTAAAGATAATAGTTGATCTTAAAATATAAAAGAGTATGCAACAATCTTTTATCATGTCTATATACTTTACGACTACAATTTTTATATAATATTAAATAATAAACTAACGACAAACAACAGGATTTTTTATTTCTCGCATATGAGATTATAGAGTTTTCCCATATTGAATTATAGTTTACTCTTTTCGTTAATAATAGTGACCATATAGAGTATAATAAAAATAACAATAATAATGTTTTTAAAAAAATACTCATATTTCAATTGATGTCAACTACAAAATCAAATAAATTTTTACATTCTCATTAATAAAAATCAAAATAATTATGTAAATAATTAAACTAATATAGAAACTAACAATTTCAATCTTTATTCGTCAGATAACTAAAGTTCAATAAAATAGACATATATTATATAAAGTTATTGAAAATTTTATTAGATAATAATTACAAAAAAAAAATTATTTAACACGAAAAATCAATACATATCTTTAACGACTTAAAATTAAATATTTAAATCAAGGATAACTAACAAAAAATATGAGAATCAAAATAGAAGCCCGCATTCTAATGCTAACACTTCCACTCCATTTGTGTCATATTATCTCATAGTCCTATGTGGCACTTCACAAAATTCATTCTTACTATTGAAAAGGCTTAAAAAAGTTTGAATTATTGTTATGGATATAAGTGCTTGCAAGTATAATTATCTGCAACGGCTAGATGGTTGTGTGTTTTGATGATGATAACATTTATGGTCAGACAAAATTCAGTGAAGTCTTTGGTTATTGTAGCTGTAAATTCATGATTATCAAGCTATGGATAAGCTAGAGATCAAATAACAAGAGTCGTCACCGCGCTTTTATTATTTCCAAGGAAAAAGGGAAAAAAGTACGAAGAAACCCCAAAAGTAAGAAGTTTTCAAATAAAAACTAATAAAATGTCAGAGATTACAGGTAAGGGGGTTGGTTATACAGAGGGAAGGTGTTAGCACCCAAAGTGTCATAGGTACTCCTAGGGAGCCCTTTTTGTGTGCATAGTACTTGGTATAAAGTGATGTTTACAAACAAATAGAATGGGGGGATGAGAAAAGAATTCATTAATTATATTTTTGTGTTTGACAAGATCTTCGGTCTTGTGCCTACGTACCAACATAAAAATGAGGGATCAAAACCTCGTAGTTCGTGATACAAATTTCAAAGTGGATGCATTGCTTTTTAACAAAAATTAAGTTTGAAAGGCACAAAGGCCTAAAAATGTTTTGAATGAGTTAGTTTTTTTTTTGGCCTTTTGAAAGTTTAGGTCAAGTATAATTACATTTATTCACAAGTTTGATTTAAGAAAAGAGGTTTTAAAAATACAATGACATAAGGCCAAAGTTTCTATCTTTTTGCAAAGTGGTCAAAGTTTAGAACAAAATAAGTTCAATCAAAAAAGGTTTTGAAAAAGAGAGGGAGAGATTTTGAAATTAAAGAAAGTGGGGAGAAGATGAAGAGACTATCCTATGTACAAAATTAAAAGTTTATAGTTGAAAAGATCTGACCAAATGGGTAGCAATCCAATAGACAAGAATGTCAATAGAAACCCAGAATTCTCATGGACTTTTAGAATCAAGCAACACACAAATGAAAAATCATATTAATGTTGAAGAGCAAAGACATCAAATAAAGATGGCCACATCCAAGCTTATCCATTCCATGATCTTCTTCAAAATAGTCCATGTAACAGATGAATTTCACAAGTCACAGGTTCAAAATAACAGCTTCACAATGATTATGTTGCAGATGAACTCAGAAGGATCTTGAATGATGTATCGAATGAAGTTTCAAATTGCAAGCACTTGGTTTCTCAATAAGTTGGCATTGGCCAAGTCCTTTAGCATAGGAATATTGCCTAAATTCTAAGTCCATTTGTCCAAGATCAAGCCAACAGTCCACACAATAGTTTTTTAGGTTTTTTTTTATTATTATGTACATTAATGGTCAAAGACCACACAAACAAACAAAGTTTACACAAACAAAATATATCACACAATATGGTCCAAGTGGACAAAGTGAAAATTGCATTAACATAAACAATTAGAATGATATGAATAATGGCAAATGTATAAAAGCTAGAATTAAATGACATTAAAGTAAAGGGCTTGAAATTAAAAGTTAGTAGCTAATAGGTTAGAAGTTAGTATTATTTTGCTTTTGCTTTTCATTTTAAGACATTATTTGGAGAATACTCAACCCACTTATCACAAGCATGGATCCTTGAACCAAGACATCTTCCAAAGGAAGGAAAAAAGGTCAAGTTTCCACACAATACCATGAAAGAGGGGAGACTTAGAATCTCACTAACTAGAATGCTTATGCCTTTTATGTCACAAATTTAGCGTTATGTTAAGCAATCGTAATTGGACTTATGTAGAAGTCACAACTATTTGAGGTCGAGCAATAGAATTTTGGTGTTAATGCATGTTAGAGACATAGTATAATAGACTATGCTCATGAAATATACCACACACAAAAAGAATATGCAAAAGGTGTGGCCTAATCTCATCCATACTCATGTTAATTTTTCAATCAACTAGCCTTAGAATTTTGAGATATCATAGGCCAAATGGAATGAATGAATGAAGATGGGGAATGAGATGAAGTGGGAGGGGAATAGGTGAAAACACAAATTGATCAAAAGAGGACTTTTACCAAATTAATATTATTCATTCATTTTGGGAGATGGAATATACATTCCATCAATCCCCTAAATCCAATGATATTAATTTGAGAAAGTCAAATCAACCTTGACCAAGGCCCAACAACAATAATCAAACTCAAACAAGTCATCACAATTGGTCAACAAATTTATTTGACATTTATTCAAGTTAAAAATACTAAAATAAGGCATTTAAATTAATAATGGTTTGTCCAATTCCTAAAACCTTATCAAAACACCAAATAAATGGCCATGAAATTTATCATAGGTCAAACAAGGTCAAAGGACCTTGGAGAAAAAATTTCATAATTTTTGGACATTTAAAAGTATTTTTAAACAATTAAAAACAAATAAAAAATCAATTAAATCATGAAAAATATTAATAATGATCCAAAAAATAATTTTAATTTAGAATATGAAAGAGGAAATTATTTGAAATTTTTTTGTGAAAATCCCATATTTTTTGGATCAATATTAAAATTAATATAAATTAATGAAAATAAAAGGATTAAAATGAAAACTAAATGATCATAAAAAACGTGGACCACTTGATCTCCCTCATTAATTGAGGTGGCAAATCAAGTGGTCACAAGCGCGCAATCCACGATACGCCTGAGTCAGCGCGCCACAGGAAAGGTAATTCAAACCAACACACGAGATTATTTCATTTTCAAATGGATCATGTGGCTCTGAACACGCCAACTCACCACCGGAGCTACAGCTCCGGTCTCCTTCTCAGGCGAGCCTCGTCGGACTGGTTCAGTCATAACCATCACCAAAATTAAAAAGAAGGACATGATTTCAAAGTAAAAATGGCATTGAGCACGAATCTGACCTCAATTTATCCTAACTCCAAGTATATTGAGAGATACATGGAGTTGAAATTTGAGGTACATGAATTAAGTTGCTTCGATTTGGCCTCAAAGCAACTCAATCTTCTTGCCTACATTGGTAGGACTTCAGACAACCAAAGAATCAAGAGAATTGAGCAAGATTGAGAGAGAATCGAAGAGATTAAAATTTCTAGAAAATACCTTCAATGTAGGTCCGGATTCAGTTGTTCTTGCCTTGGCTCGTGCTTGATCTCACTCCAAATGCTTGCAGAAGAAGAATTGAATGCTCAAAAGGTCTTGGATCCCTGGAGTTTTGAATCTTAAAACAGTGAGAATTCAAACTCAATTTCAAGTGAAATTCTCAGGATTATCCTTTGGAATGAGAGGGTTAGAGGTCTGGGATCAAAGCTGGCGCGAATGTGTATCAAATTCTGAGCATATGGAGCTTTATTTATTGCCAATTCAATTGATATTTGCACACTTGAAGTGAACTTTCAAAATTAGCAATGTGTGATGCATGAGTGCATGGGCGTGTGCATCACTCCATCTGATCCATAATTGAGTGTAAGCAAGGCTGAAGTCATGTTGGAATGCTAGGCAATTGTGCATGGATGTTTGAAGTTCAATCTTGCCAAATCATGATACCATGTTCAAGCCATGCGCAGCCTATTCATTTCTGGTCCAAAATGAATGAACTTGGAGTTTTTGGAAAGGTTAGATCAATAGGAACAAATTTCGTGTTCAACACTTTTCCATTTGGAGCTTGGAACTTGAAGAATTTTGAGGTGGAAGTTTGGAAAACTTTAACATTTTGAAATATTTTCTAAGTGTCAAGCCATATGTCTCAATATTCCACCTTACTTAACTTTTTATGTGAGCTTCAAATGAGAAAAGTGTATTCATCAAAGTTGTAGCTCTTTCAAAGACCTTAAAATGGTCACCAATTTCATGTCATTTGGATTTGAAATGATAGAGTTATGCATTTTTGAAGTTTGGAAAAATCACTTGATCAATGGTATAGGTCAAAAGTGACCTATAATGTAACCTCATATCACATGCTCATAAAAGTTGAATTAGCTCTCACTCCAAACATAAAAGTTGAATTATACCTATTTAATTTGATTGTGAAACTTGAAATATTTCATCTCATAAAAATTGAGTAAGTTATGACCTTGCGAAGTTGAGTTTCAAATTAGGGTTTAGACAAAATGACCTATAATGTTTCAACATAGAAAATGATTTTACAAGCAAAACTAGCTCTAGGTCTCAATATGAAAGTTGTTTGTAATGTCATTTAGAGTAAGTTTTCTCTTGGAATAATTTTCATATGGTGAAAAGTGTAAGAGATGGGGTCTAGGGAGACCCAGTTTTGATTAGATGAATTCATCTGGCCAACCACCATCAACCAACTTGCTAATTTTCAATTATCTTGACTTTTTAGGCTCATGTTATATCATATATGCATAAGATGATGAATTTTGAAGTGTCCCTTGATAAATTTGATCAATCGGTGAGATAGCTTGTTGGAGAAGTTACTCAAGATACCTAGTCAAACTAGGGTTTCCAAGGCAAATCACCCTCAAACTCTTGAAGAAAACTTGATCAATATAACATGTAGAGATCATTGGGACTCATATATGATGTTTGTGACCATCCTTGAATCAATCCATGGTTGTGCTCTTTGTCATGAGGGTCTCAAACCCTATATGTGAACTTGATAGATCAAAACCCTATATGTGAACTTGATAGATCAATGGAGGTCATGCCCTACATACAAAAGAGTTAGGCAAATGCAAAGACATATTTTTGGTATTTTGGTTAGTGAAATGATAAAATACAAGTATGATACAATCACATAGTGCTTGGTGATCTCTCCCAAAACAAACCCAATGAAAAAAGAGGTAAGGAGGATGCTAAGGTATGATCCCAATGCTAATGCATATGATGAAATTGCATGAGGGATCTTAGGGTCAAAATTGGGGTCTTACAGCTGCCTCTATTTAAGGACATTCTAACTGAGGAGGCAAAGGTTAAAATCTTCATGTCGACTCAGTAGAGTGGGCTTAAATAACAACATATAGAAACAAATTTTGGTCCCTAAAAGACCTCATGATGCATATGATATGAATGTAAAAGTTAATGCTTTGTGGGGAAATACTGCCATAAAGGAAAAGAAATCAGAGGGACCGAAAATCCGCAGGAGTATAATGCATTCCATAAGGAAAAATCACTGGGGAGACCGAGACTCTGAGGGGATAAAAAGGAGTTATGCGTAGGCCAGACTACGACTTAAAACTAACTGGGGGACGTGAGGGATTCCATACAAACATGGAAAAGACTCAGCCGAGGAACTAAAAACATCTGTAGGGGATACTAGTAAGTCAGGATAAAACTGAAGTACTTGAATCATGCAGGGAAAACGATTTCTCTAAGGAAATGCACACTCAACTCAACTGGGGAAGATAAACTTCAACACAGGAGGAGCAGAAATCTAGTATCTACTATGTGTTACTGGGTAAGGAGATAATAAAGATCTGACAAAGAGGACATTCGTCACCGGTTAGGATGAACATATCAAGGATGACTCACTGAGGATTCCAAGAGGGAGTATTCATTACCGGTTACTGGGTAAGAATAGCCTTGCTGGGAAAACTGCAGAAAAATAGGATTTACAACTACCAGTTACTGGGCAGAAGACCAAGGGTTAGAGTATCCGTCATCGGTTAGGATGAACATATCAAGGATAAACTCAACAGGGAAGAAAATCCATCATCGGTTAAGATGAACATATCAAGGATAGACTTTCCTGAGATTGTCAAGAAGGATAACCGTCATCGGTTAAGATGAACATATCAAGGATATACCAATTGAATAACAAGTAGGAATTACATCTATCGAATGCTGGATAGAATGCCGTCAAAGAGAAAATCCGTCACCGGTTAAGATGAACATATCAAGGATAGACTTTGTGAGGGGAAAAAATAGGAATTACATCTATCAGCTACTGGATAGAATACCAAGAGAGAGAATTCGTCACTGGTTAAAGTGAACATATCAAGGATAGACTCTGTGGAGGGAACAAAAGTAGGATTTACAACTACCGGTTACTGGGTAGAATCCGCAAAGAGAAGGAAACTCATCATCGATTAGGATGAACATATCAAGGATTAACTCTCTAGGGAACAAAAATAGGGATTACAACTACCTTTTTACTGGGTAGACTACCAAAAAGAGAATATCCGTCATCGGTTAGGATGAACATTATCAAGGATAGACTCAAGCAAGGGAGAGAAAGATATCTGTCAACGGTTAGGGTGAACATATCAAGGATATACTTCCCGGGGAAACAGATCCACTAGGGACTCCACTATTGGGAAAGTAGGGGTACTTTTGTCGGGTATTGGGTGTAAGACCCCAATTTTGACCCTAAGATCCCTCATGCAATTCCATCATATGCATTAACATTGGGATCATACCTTGGCATCCTGCTTACCCCTCTTTCATTGGGTTTGTTTTGGGAGAGATCACCAAGCACTATGTGATTGTATCATACTTGTATATTATCATTTTACTAACCAAAATACCAAAAATATGTCTTTGTATTTGCCTAACTCTTTTGTGGGAAGGGCATGATCTCCATTGATCTATCAAGTTCACATCTAGGGTTTGAGACCCACATGAACAAAGAGCACAACCAAGAATAGATCCAAGAATGGTCATGAGCATCAGACATGAGTTCCATTGATTCCTACATGTTATATCGATCAAGTATTCTTCAAGAGTTTGAGGGTGATTTGCAATGGAAACCCTAGTTTATCTGGGTATCTTGAGTAACTTCTCCAACAAGCTATCTCATCAATTGATCAAATTTCTCAAAGGACATTTCAAAATTCATCATCTCATGCATATATGATCTACCATGAGCCTAGAAAGTCAAGAGAATTGAAGATTAGCAAGTTGGTTGATGGTGGTTGGCCAAATAAATTCATCTGATCATAACTGGGTCTCCCTAGACCCTGTCTCCTACACTTTTCACCATATGAAAATGATTACAAGATAAACTTACTCTAAATGACATTCCAAACAACTTTCATGTTGATACCTAGAGCTGGTTTTGCTTGTAAACTCATTTTCTATATTGAAACATTATAGGTCATTTTGTCTAAACCCTAATTTGAAAGTCAACTTCCCAAGGCCATAACTTGCTCGATTTTTATGAGATGGAAGATTTCCAAGTTGCACAATCAAATTCAAGAGGTATAATTCAACTTTTATGTTTTAAGTGAGAGCTGATTCAACTCTTTTGAACATGTGATATGAGGTTACATTATAGGTCATTTTTGACCTATACCTTTGATCAAGTGATTTTTCCAAACTTCAAAAATGCATAACTCTATGATTTCAAATCCAAATGATGTGAAATTGGTGACCATTTTGAAGGTATTTGAGAGAGCTACAACTTTGATGAAGACGCATTTCTCATTTGAAGCTCATATAAAAATTTAAGCAAGGTGGAATATTGAGACATGTGGCTTGACACTTAGAAAAAAATTTATATGTCAAAAATTTCCAAACTTCCACCTCAAATTTCTTCATGTTCCAAGCTCCAAATGAAAAAGTATTGAACATGAAAGTTGCTCTTCTTGATATCACCTTTCCAAAGAGCTCAAATTCATCCATTTTAGACAAGGAATGCATAGGCTGCGCATGGCTTGAACATGGTATCATCGTTTGGCAAGGATCAAACTTCAAATCTTCACACACACTTGCCTGGCAATCCAAGTTGGTTTCATACTCTCTCAAACTCATTTATGGACCTAAGGCAATGATTTCATGGGCCTGTATGCGCCCATACACCCATGCACCCATGCATCATCAATGACCAATTTTGGAAAGTGGTTTCAAATGTGCAAATATCAATGGTTTCAGCTATAAATAGAGCCTCATATGCTCAGCATTTCACACACATTCGCGCCAACTTTGATCCCAAACCTCTAACCCTCATATTCCAAAGGATAATCCTGATAATTTCACTTGAGTTTGAGTTTGAATTTTCATTGTTTTGAAATTCAAAACTCCAGGGATCCAAGACCTCTTGCATGTTCAATTCTTCTTTTGCAAGCATTTGGAGTGAGATCGAGCATGAGCCAAGGCAAGATCAGTTGAATCTAGACCTACATTGAAGGTATTTTCCAGAAATTTTGATCTCTTCGATTCTCTCTCAATCTTGCTCAATTCTATTGATTCTTTGGTTGTCTGAAGTCCTACCAATGTAGGCAAGAAGATTGAGTTGCTTTGAGGCCAAATCGAAGCAACTCAGTTCATGTACCTCAAATTTCAACTCCATGTATCTATCAATATACTTAGAGTTAGAGTGAATTGAGGTCAGATTCATGCTCAGTGCCATTTTTACTTTGAAATCATGTCCTTCTTTTTAATTTTGGGGATGGTTATGACTGAACCAGTCCGACCAAGGTCGCCGGAGAAGACGACCGGCCTTTGGACGCCGGTGGTGAGTTGGATGGTTCTTAGCCACAGGATCCTTTTAAAATGAAATAATCTCGTACGTTGGTTCGAATTACCAAGGTTATGGTGCGTTGATTAGAGTCCATCGTGGATAGCGCGTTTGTGACCACTTGATCTGCCACCTCAATTAATGAGGGAGATCAAGTGGTCCTCGTTTTTTCTGATATTTTAATTTTCATTTTAATTGCATTATTTTCCTTAATTCATATTAAATTTAATATTGATCCAAAAAATATGAGAGTTTCACAAAATATTTTCAAATATTTTCCTCTTCCATATTCTGAATTAAAATTTTTTTTTGGATCATTACTAATATTTTTCATGAATTAATTGATTTTTCATTTTTTAATTGTTTAAAAATATTTTTAAGTGTCCAAAATATATGAAATTTTTTCTCCAAGGTCCTTTGACCTTGTTCGACCTATGATAAATCTCATGGCCATTTCTTTGGTGTTTTGATGAGATTTTAGGAATTGGACAAACCATATTTTATTTAAATGCACTATTTTAGTATTTTTTTAATTTAAATAAATGCCAAATAATTTTGTTGACAATTTGTGACGACTTGTTGGTGTTTGACTATTGTTGTTGGGCCTTGGTCAAGGTTGATTTGACTTTGTCAACTTAATATAATTGGATTTAGGGGATTGATGGAATGTACATTCCATCTCCCAAAATGAATGAATGATATTAATTTGGTAAGAGTCCTCCTTTGATCAATTTGTGTTTCGATTCATTCCCATCCCACTTCATCTTATTCCCCTTCTTCATTCATTCATTCCATTTGGCCTATGATATCTCAAAATCCTAAGGCTAGTTGATTGAAAAATTAACATGAGTATGGATGAGATTAGGCCACAAATTTTGCATATTCTTTTTGTGTGTGGTATGTTTCATGAGCATAGTCTATTATACTATGTCTCTAACATGCATTAACACCAAAATTCTATTGCCCGATCTCAAAAAGTTGTGACTTCTACATAAGTTCAATTACGATTGCTTAACATAGTGCTAAATTTGTGATATAAAAGGCATAAGCATTCTAGTTAGTGAGATTGTAAGTCTCCCCTCTTTCATGGTATTGTGTGGAAACTTGGTCTTTTTTCCTTCCTTTGGAAAATGTCTTGGTTCAAGGATCGATGCTTGTGATAAGTGGGTTGAGTGTTCTCCAAAGAATGACTTCAAATAAATGAAAAGCAAAAGCAAAACAATACTAACTTCTAACCTATTAACTACTAACTTTTAAATTCAAGCCATTTACTTTAATGCAATTTACTTTTAGCTTTTATTCATTTTGCCATTGTTCATATCATTCTAATTGTTTATGTTAATGCAATTTTCACTTTGTCCACTTGGACCATATTGTGTGATATATTTTGTTTGTGTATACTTTGCTTGTTTGTGTGGTCTTTGACCATTAATGTACATAATACAACAAAAAACCCTAAAAAACGTTTGTGTGGACTGTTGGCTTGATCTTGGACAAATGGATTTAGAATTTAGGCAACATTCCTATGCTAAAGGACTTGGCCAATACCAACTTATTGAGAAACCAAATGCTTGCATTTTGAAACATCATCTGATACATCATTCAAGATCTCTCTAAGTTCATCTGTAATATGATCATTGTGAAGCTGTTCTTTTGAACCTGTGACTTGTGAAATCATCTGTTACATTGGCTACTTGAAGGAAGATCATGGAATGGATAAGCTTGGATGTGGCCATCTTTATTTGATTCCTTGCTCTTCAAGATAATATCATTGTGCATTTGTGTGTTGCTTGATTCTAAAAATCCAAGAGAATTCTGGGTTTCTATTGACATTTTTGTCTATTGGATTGCTACCCATTTGGTCAGATCTTTTCAACTCTAAACTTTTAATTTTGTACATAGGGTAGTGTCTTCATTTTCTCCCAATTTCTTTAATTTCAAAAAATCTCCCTCCCTTTTCCAAAATCTTCTTTAATTGAACTACTTTTGTTCTAAACTTTGACCACTTTACAAAAAGATAGAAACTTTGGCCTTATGCCATTGTATTTTCAAACTTCTTTTCTTAAATCAAACTTGTAAATAAACTTAACTATACTTGACTTAAACTTTCAAAAAGACAAAAAAGAACTAACTCATTCAAATCATTTTTAGGCCTTTGTGCCTTTCAAACTTATTTTTTGTTAAAAAGCAATGCATCCACTTTGAAATTTGTATCACGAACTACGAGGTTTTGATCCCTCATTTTTATGTTGCTACGTAGGCACAAGACCGAAGGTCTTGTCGAACACAAAAATATAATTAATGAATTCTTTTCTCATCCCCCCATTCTATTTTGTTTGTAAACATCATTTTGTACCAAGTACATATGCCAGCAAAAGTGGCTCCCTAGGAGTACCTAGGACACTTTGGGTGCTAACACCTTCCCTCTGTGTAACCAACCCCCTTACCTGTAATCTCTAACATTTTATTAGTTTTGATTTGAAAACTTCTTACTTTAGGGTTTTGTTCATACTTTTTCCCTTTTCCCTTGGAAACAATAAAAGCGCGGTGGCGACTCTTGTTATTTGATCTCTAGCTTATCCATAGCTTGATGATCATGAATTTACCGCTACAGAAGTTAAGTGGAGAATCCATTGGAGAGTAGTCTCCAGTGGGTTTAGCCTACTTTTTGTGTGTATATATTTGTATATATGTGATGTTTGTATATATGTATGAGTACCCCACCTTTGGAAAACTTATACAAAAATTAGGGATTATGGCAAGTAACTGCATTCTGCTGATCTTCAAGGTTTTGAAGATTTGATTGAGCACAAGGGTTGACATCGATTCATCGCCCTAGTAGCGGTCAAGAGCACAGTCGATATCAAGAGCTGGTAGAAGGATTAAGGATCATTTGAATTCAATGTAACCCTTTTCCATGTAAATTACCATTTCAACTTTGTAAAAATCTTTGGAGTCTTGTCATTTACAGACTACCATTCCATTAAATAAAGTTGAGATTTTATCCAATTATTTCTACTCTTATTTATTTCAGCCAATAGTTTTAAAATTTTATTATGATCATTTTGAAAAATAAATTTTAATCAAAATCAGTTTTTTCTTAAATATATAAAAGCAAGAATTTTTCAAAGCAATTAAAAGGAATATCAACAGTATTTTGCTGAACATCAAGTCCTTAAGTGTGAAACATCAGAGGTTCCCCAAGCAGTTAACCCTTCGGGTACCCCTAGACATTTGTGTTGATTCAGTTCCTCGTCGGAGTGTTTGATCCCCAGTAGAGCTTCTTTCTTTGCCCCCAACTGAGTTGGTTAATCCAGATACCCTACGGCGTGTCCTTGTCCCCAACAGAGTTTCGACCTTCCCCACTGGAGTTCGTATCTCCTCAGTAAGGTGAATCTTCAGCAGAGATGGTTGATCTTCCCCAGTAGACCGCCTTTGGTTTCCCCACCAGTCCCCATTAAACTTGCTCCTAGTCAGAGTTTTCTCCTGGTTTCTGAGCAGCTTTTGTTGTGATTGTTTCTCTGTAGGGTTGTCTCCCACTTTTATGGTGTTGACCTAAAATTTCCCATAGATTTGATGTTTTTTCCTCAGCAGATCTCCTCCTTCCGCGGTTAGGGTTGAGCCTTTTGGGATTGTTGATCTCTTTGTTCTCCAGCAGTTGTCTCCATATTTTTTGGATTGACCGAGGATTGTACCGATGATTCAAATTCTATGAGACACCTTTGTATCCTTTGTGATCATTTTGTCAGCATAATCATCATATATACGTATACATATACATATACATTCATACAATTTCATACTTGCATATGTGCATCATTATCTTCGAGATTCTTATTCTCTGTTATAGTGGTACTTTATCCCCATACTGAATCTGGTGTCTGTCATCCTTCAATTGTAGAGTGTCATCCCCTTAAGCAGAAATATTTTAACCTTTCTCCTTTTCCCCATTGAGTTTGTTCCCTCATGGATGATTGTTATTTCAGTTTCCTCCCTAGTTAATTATCTGGATGGAATTACTACCCTTGGGTTATGTCCTCAACAGCTTGAGTCTTGATAGACCGTTTCTTTCTAGTTCTTACCTAGATAGATGCTTTGAATCCCCTAAGAGTCTATTGCCCAGTAACTAGTAATATTTTTCTTAGTTTGCAGTTTGTTACTTCTTACCCAGTACCCGGCAAAAGTACCCCAGCTTTCCCAGCAGCGGAGTCCCCAGTGGATCTGTTTCCCCAAAAAGTATATCCTTGATATGTTCATCCTAACCGGTGAAGGATATCTTTCTCTCCCCTGCTTGAGTTTATCCTTGATATGTTCATCCTAACCGATGAAGGATATTCTCTTTTTGGTATTCTACCCAGTAAAAAGGTAGTTGTAATCCCTATTTTTGTTCCCCAGAGAGTTAATCCTTGATATGTTCATCCTAACCGATGACGGTTTTCCTTCTCTTTGTGGTCTTCTACCTAGTAACCGGTAGTTGTAAATCCTGCTTTTTATTCCCTTCGTAGAGTTGATCCTTGATATGTTCACTTTAACCAGTGACGGATTCTCTCTCCTGGTATTCTATCCAGTAATTGATAGATGTAATTCCTATTTTATCTCCTCACAGAGTCTATCCTTGATATGTTCATCTTAACCGGTGACGGATTTTCTCTTTGATGGTCTTCTATCAAGCATTTGATAAATGTAATTCCTACCCTTTCTGTTCAGTTGGTATATCCTTGATATGTTCATCTTAACCGGTGACGGGTATCCTCCTTGACATTTCCAGGCAGGTCTATCCTTGATATGTTCATCTTAATTGGTGACGAATTTTCTTCCCTGTCGAGTCTATCCTTGATATGTTCATCCTAACCGATGACGGATATTCTCACCCTTGGTCTTCTGTCCAGTAATTGGTAGCTGTAAATCCTATTTTCTGCAGTTTCCCCAGCAAGGCTATTCTTACCCAGTAAGCGGTAATGAATATTCCCTTTTGGAATCCTCAGTGAATCATCCTTGATATGTTCATCCTAATCGGTGACGGGTGTCCTCTCTGTCAGATCTTTATTATCTCCTTACCCGGTAACAGGTAGTCGATAATAGATTTCTGCTCCTCCTGTGTTGAAGTTTGTCTTCCCCAGTCGAGTTGAGTGTGCATTTCCTTAGTGAAATCGCTTTTCCCTGCATGATTCAAGTATTTCAGTTTTATCCTGACTTACTCGTATCCCCTACAGATGTTGTTGTTTCCTAGGATGAGTCTTTTCCATGTTTGCATGGGCGTCCTCGAGTCCTCCAGTAGTTTTAAGTTGTATCCTGGCCTACGCATAACTTCCTCCCCCCCCAGAGTCTCGGTCTTCCCAGTGAGTTTTCCTTACGGAATGCATTTTACTCCTGCAGACTTTCGATCTCTTTGATTTCTTTTCCTTTGTGGCAATATTTCCCCACAAAGAATTTATTTTTGCATTCATATCATATGCATCATGAGGTCTCGTAGGGACCAAAATTTGTTTCTATATGTTGCTATTTAATCCCATTCTACTGAGTCGACATGAAGATTTTAACCTTCGCCTCCTCAGTTAGAATGTCCTTATATAGGGGCAGCTGTAAGACCCCAATTTTGACCCTAAGATCCCTCATGCAATTTCATCATAAGCATTAGCATTGGGATCATACCTTAGCATCCTCCTCAACCCTCTTTCACTGGGTTTGTTTTGGGAGAGATCACCAAGCACTACGTGATTGTATCATACTTGTATATTATCATTTTACTAACCAAAATACCAAAAATATGTCTTTGTATTTGCCTAACTCTTTTGTAGGAAAGACATGATCTCTATTGATCTATTAAGTTCACATCTAGGGTTTGAGACCCTCATGAACAAAGAGCACAACCAATAATTGATCCAATAATGTTCATGAGCATCACGTATGAGTTCCATTGGTTCTTACATGTTATATTGATCAAGTATTCTTCAAGAGTTTGAGGGTGATTTGCATTGGAAACCCTAGTTTGTCTGGGTATCTTGAGTAACTTCTCCAATAAGCTATCTCATCAATTGATCAAATTTCTCAAAGGAAATTTCCAAATTCATCATCTTATGCATATATGATCTACCATGAGCCTATAAAGTCAAGAGAATTGAAGATTAGCAAGTTGGTTGATGGTGGTTGGCCAGATAAATTCATCTGATCAAAACTGGGTCTCCCTAGACCCTATCTCCTACAATTTTAACCATATGAAAAATATTCCAAGACAAAACTTACTCTAAATGACATTGCAAACAACTTTCATGTTGAGACCTAGAGCTAGTTTTTCATGTAAAATCATTTTCTATGTTAAAACATCATAGGTCATTTTGTCTAAACCCTAATTTGAAAGTCAACTTCCCAAGGCCATAACTTGCTCAATTTTTATGAGATGGAATATTTCCAAGTTTCATAATCAAATTCAAGAGGTCTACTTCAACTTTGATGTTTGGAGTGAGAGCTGATTCAACTTCTTTGAGCATGTGATATGAGGTTACATTATAGGTCAGTTTTGACCTATACCTTTGAACAAGTGATTTTTCCAAACATCAAAAATGCATAACTCTATCATTTCAAATCCAAATGACATGAAATTGGTGAGAATTTTTAAGGTCTTTGAGAGAGATACAACTTTGATACAAACATTTTTCTCATTTGAAGCTCATATAAAAAGTTAAGCAAGGTGGAATATTGAGACATATGGCTTGATACTTAGAAAAACTTTGATATGTCAAACATTTCCAAACTTCCACCTCAAATTTCTTCACGTTCCAAGCTCCAAATGAAAAAGTGTTGAACATGAAAGTTTTTCCTCTTGATCTCACCTTTCCAAAGAGCTCAAATTCATCCTTTTTGGACAAGGAATGCATAGGCTGCACATGGCTTGAACATGGTATCATCATTTGGCAATGATCAAACTTCAAATCTTCAAACACACTTGCCTTGCAACCCAAGTTGGTTTCAGGCTCTCTCACACTCATTTATGGACCTAAGGCAATGACTACATGGGCCTGTATGCACCCATGCACCCATGCATCATCAATGACCAATTTTGGAAAGTGATTTCAAGTGTGCAAATATCAATGGTTTCAGCTATAAATAGAGCCTCATATGCTCAGCATTTCACACACATTCATGCCAGCTTTGATCCCAACCTCTAACCCTCATATTCAAAGGATAATCCTGATAAATTCACTTGAATTTGAGTTTGAATTTTCACTATTTTGAAATTCAAAACTCCAGGGATCCAAGACCTCTTGTGTGTTCAATTCTTCTTCTGCAAGCATTTGGAGTGAGATCAAGCACGAGCCAAGGCAAGATCAGTTGAATCCAGACCTACATTGAAGGTATTTTCCAGAAATTTTGATCTCTTCGATTCTCTCTCAATCTTGCTCAATTCTATTGATTTTTTGGTTGTCTAAAGTTTTACCAATGTAGGCAAGAAGATTGAGTTGCTTTGAGGCCAAATCGGAGCAACTCAGTTTATGTACCTCAAATTTCAACTCCATGTATCTCTCAATATACTTGGAGTTAGAGTGAATTGAGGTCAGATTCATGCTCAGTGCCATTTTTACTTTGAAATCATGTCCTTTTTTAATTTTGGTGATGGTTATGACTGAACCAGTCCGGCCAGGGTCGCCGGAGAAGACGACCGGCCTTTGGACGCCGGTGGTGAGCTGGATGGTTCTGAGCCACAAGATCCTTTTAAAATGAAATAATCTTGTGCGTTGGTTTGAATTACCAAGGTTATGGCGCGCTGACTAGAGTCCATCGTGGATAGCGCGTTTGTGACCACTTGATCTGCCACCTCAATTAATGAGGGTGATCAAGTGGTCCACGTTTTTTATGTTAATTTTTATTTTGATTGTATTATTTTCATTAATTCATATTAAATTTAATATTGATCCAAAAAATATGAGAGTTTCACCAAAAAATTTAAAATATTTTCCTCTTTCATATTCTGAATTAAAATTATTTTTTATTTTTCATGATTTAATTGATTTTGCATTTGTTTTTAATTGTTTAAAAATATTTTTAAGTGTCCAAAAATTATGAAATATTTTCTCCAATGTCCTTTGACCTTGTTTGACCTATGATAAATCTCATGGCCATTTCTTTGGTGTTTTGATGAGATTTTAGGAATTGGACAAACCATATTTAATTTAAATGCACTATTTTAGTATTTTTTTAATTTATATAAATGCCAAATAATTTTGTTGACCAATTGTGATGACTTATTGGTGTTTGACTATTGTTGTTGGGCCTTGGTCAAGGTTGATTTGACTTTGTCAACTTAATATCATTGGATTTAGGGGATTGATGGAATGTACATTCCATCTTCCAAAATGAATGAATGATATTAATTCGGTAAAAGTCCTCCTTTGGCCAATTTGTGTTTTGGTTCATTCCCCTTCCATTTCATCTTATTTCCCCTTCTTCATTCGTTCATTCCATTTGGCCTATAATATCTCAAAAACCTAAGGCTAGTTGATTGAAAAATTAACATGAGTATGAATGAGATTAGGCCACACCTTTTGCATATTCTTTTTGTGTATGGTATGTTTCATGAGCATAGTCTATTATACTATGTCTCTAACATGCATTAACACCAAAATTCTATTTCCCGACCTCAAATAGTTGTAACTTCTACATAAGTCCAATTACGATTGCTTAACATAGCGCTAAATTTGTGACATAAAAGGCATAAGCATTCTAGTTAGTGAGATTGTAAGTCTCCCCTCTTTCATGGTATTGTATGGAAACTTGGCCCTTTTTCCTTCCTTAGAAAGATGTCTTGGTTCAAGGATCCATGCGTGTGATAAGTGGGTTGAGTGTTCTCCAAAGAATGACTTCAAATAAATGAAAAGCAAAAGCAAAATAATACTAACTTCTAACCTATTAACTACTAACTTTTAAATTCAAGCCATTTACTTTAATGCAATTTACTTTTAGCTTTTATTCATTTTGCCATTGTTCATATCATTCTAATTGTTTATGTTAATGCAATTTTCACTTTGTCCACTTGGACCATATTGTGTGATATATTTTGTTTGTGTATACTTTGCTTGTTTGTGTGGTCTTTGACCATTAATGTACATAATACAACAAAAAACCCTAAAAAACGTTTGTGTGGACTGTTGGCTTGATCTTGGACAAATGGATTTAGAATTTAGGCAACATTCCTATGCTAAAGGACTTGGCCAATACCAACTTATTGAGAAACCAAATGCTTGCATTTTGAAACATCATCTGATACATCATTCAAGATCTCTCTAAGTTCATCTGTAATATGATCATTGTGAAGCTGTTCTTTTGAACCTGTGACTTGTGAAATCATCTGTTACATTGGCTACTTTAAGGAAGATCATGGAATGGATAAGCTTGGATGTGGCCATCTTTATTTGATTCCTTGCTCTTCAAGATAATATCATTGTGCATTTGTGTGTTGCTTGATTCTAAAAATCCAAGAGAATTCTGGGTTTCTATTGACATTTTTGTCTATTGGATTGCTACCCATTTGGTCAGATCTTTTCAACTCTAAACTTTTAATTTTGTACATAGGGTAGTCTCTTCATTTTCTCCCAATTTCTTTAATTTCAAAAAATCTCCCTCCCTTTTCCAAAATCTTCTTTAATTGAACTACTTTTGTTCTAAACTTTGACCACTTTACAAAAAGATAGAAACTTTGGCCTTATGCCATTGTATTTTCAAACTTCTTTTCTTAAATCAAACTTGTAAATAAACTTAACTATACTTGACTTAAACTTTCAAAAAGACAAAAAAGAACTAACTCATTCAAATCATTTTTAGGCCTTTGTGCCTTTCAAACTTATTTTTTGTTAAAAATCAATGCATCAACTTTGAAATTTGTATCACGAACTACGAGGTTTTGATCCCTCATTTTTATGTTGGTACGTAGGCACAAGACCGAAGGTCTTGTCAAAAACTAAAATATAATTAATGAATTCTTTTCTCATCCCCCCATTCTATTTTGTTTGTAAACATTATTTTGTACCAAGTACATATGCAAACAAAAAGGGCTCCCTAGGAGTACCTAGGACACTTTGAGTGCTAACACCTTCCCTCTGTGTAACCAACCCCCTTACCTGTAATCTCTAACATTTTATTAGTTTTGATTTGAAAACTTCTTACTTTTGGGTTTTGTTCGTACTTTTTCCCTTTTCGCTTGGAAATAATAAAAGCGCGGTGGCGACTCTTGTTATTTGATGTCTACTTATCCATAGCTTGATGATCATGAATTTACCGCTACATTGAGCAAGAAGTAACAAACTGCAAGCTAAGGAGAATATTACAAGTTACTGGGCAATAGACTCTTAGGGAACTCAAAGTATCTATCTAGGTAGGAGCTAGAAAGAAACAGTCAATCAAGACTCAACCCATTGAGGACATAACCCAAGGGGAGTGATTCCATCCAAATAATTAACTGGGGAGGAAACTGAAATATTAATCATCCACGAGGAAACAAACTCGGTGGAGGAAAGGAGAAAGGTTAAAGTCTTTCTGCTTAAGGGGCTGACACTCTACAATTGAAGGAGGACAGACACTAGATTTTGTATGGGGATATAGTACCGCCATAACAAAGAATAAACTCAAATGAATCAATCAAATATGATAATGCAAATCATGAAATTATATGAATGTGTATGTATATGTATATATGATGATTATGCTGACAACACGATCACAAAGGATACAAAGGCGTCGCAAAGAATTTGAATCATCGGTACAATCCTCGGTCAATCCACAAAATATGGAGACAACTGCTGGAGAATAGAGAGATCAACATCCCAAAGGCTTAACCCTAGTTGGGGAAGGAGGAGATCTGTTAAGGAAAGAACATAAAATTTATGGGGAATTTTAGGTCAACACCATAAAAATGGGAGACAACCCTATAGAGAATAATCAAAAGCTGCTCAGAAACCAGGAGAAAACTCTGACTGGGAGCAAGTTGAATGGCGATTGGCGAGGAAACCAATGTGATATACTAGGGAAAATCAACCAGCTTTGCTAAAGATCCACCTTGTTGAGGAAATACGAACTCCGCTGGGGAAGGCCGAAACTCCGTCGGGGATAACAACACACCGCAAGGTATCTGAATCAACCAACTCATCAGAGGACAAAGCTCCACTTGGGATCAAACACTCCGCCAAGGAACTGAATCAACACAAACATCTAGGGATACCCGAAGGGTTAACTGCTTGGGGAACCTTCGATGCTTCACACTTAAGGACTTGCTATCCATCAAAATGATGTTGATATTTATTTTTAATTGCTTTGAAAAATTCTTGCTTTTATATATTTAAAAGAAAAACTGATTTTGATTAAAAATTTAATTCCAAAATGATCATACTAAAATATTAAAACTATTGGCTGAAGTAAATAAGAGCAGATACAATTGGATAAAAGCTCAACTTTATTTAATGGAATGGTAGTCTGTAAATGACAAGACTCCATAGATTTTTACAAAGTTGAAAATGGTAATTTACATGGAAAAGGGTTACATTGAATACAAATGATCCTTAATCCTTCTACCAACTCTTGATATCCATTGTGCTCTTGACCGCTACTAGGATGAGCTGGTGTCGGCCCTTGTGCTCAAACAAGTCTTTGAAACCTTGAAGATCAACAGAGTGCAGTTACTTGCCACAATACCTAATTTTTGCATAAGTTTCCCCAAGGTGGGGTACTCAACTTATCGGGAATTTTTTTCTATTTTATGTCTCTAATTTTTGCTTGGATCGCCCTTTCGGGTTTTCAATCCACTGAGACGCTCATTTTTGCCTAAGCCGCCCTTTCGGGTTTTCAACTTAGTGAGTTGTTCTTTTCTTTTTAGGCAAAGTATTTCTTGACTGCATCTGCGTTCACAGGACGAGTGAACTCTTCACCATCCATAGTTGTAAGAATCAAAGCACCACCTGAAAAGGCTCTCTTAACAACATATGGGCCTTCATAGTTAGGAGTCCATTTTCCCCTAGAATCTGGTTTGAAAGATAGAATCTTCTTGAGCACACGGTCACCTTGTCTGAACACACGAGGTCTGACCTTCTTATCAAAGGCTTTCTTCATTCTCTGTTGGTATAACTGACCATGACACATGGCAGTTAACCTTTTCTCTTCAATTAAATTTAACTGGTCAAACCTGGTCTGACACCATTCAGCCTCAGTCAACTTGGCTTCCATGAGCACACGCAATGAAGGAATCTCAACCTCTACGGGAGCACTGCTTCCATACCATACACAAGAGAGAAAGGGTTTGCCCCTGTTGAAGTGCGGATGGATGTACGATACCCATGCAAAGCAAATGGGAGCATCTCATTCCAATCCTTGTACGTGACAACCATCTTCAGAATAATCTTCTTGATGTTCTTGTTCGTAGCTTCAACAACCCCATTCATCTTAGGTCTATAGGGAGAAGAGTTATGATGTGCAATCTTGAAGTCTTTACAAAGAGCTTCCACCATATTGTTATTCAAGTTCGATCCATTATCAATAATGATCTTGCGTGGCACACCATAACGGCATATGATCTGATTCCTGATAAACCTTACAACAACTTGCTTGGTTACATTTGCATACGATGCCACTTCAACCTATTTTGTGAAGTAGTCAATTGCCACCAAAATGAAATGATGTCCATTCGAAGCTTTGGGCTCGATCATCCCAATCATATCAATTCCCCACATGGAGAAAGGCCATGGGGAAGAGATAACATTCAATAGTGTCGGAGGAACATGAATCTTATCAGCATAAATTTGACACTTGTGGCACTTCTTCACAAATTTGCAACAGTCAGATTCTATTGTCAGTCAATAGTAACCTGCTCGCAACATCTTCTTTGCCATTGCATATCCATTGGAATGAGTACCAAAGGAACCTTCATGCACTTCGGTTATCAACAACTCTGCTTCGTGTCTATCCACACATCTGAGCAAAACCATGTCGAAGTTTCTCTTGTACAGTACATCACCATTCAAGTAGAAATTGCCGGCTAATCTTCTCAAAGTCTTCTTATCTTTCAAAGATGCCCCAGGCGGGTAAATATGACTTTGGAGGAAAAATTTGATATCATAATACCACGGCTTCTCGTCTTTAATCTCTTCAACAGTAAACACATGAGCTGACCTATCAAGACGCATTACAGATAAATTGGGAACTTCATTCCAATACTTCACAATAATTATTGATGCCAATGTTGCAAGAGCATCTGCCATCCGGTTTTCATCTCGAGGGATATGATGAAACTTAACCTTCGTAAAGAAACTTGAAATCCTCCTCGCATAATCTCTATACGGTATCAAGTCGGGTTGATTCGTCTCTCATTCACCTTTGATTTGATTCACAACCAAAGTCGAATCACCGAAGACATCCAAATACTTGATCCTGAGATTCATGGCCTCTTCAAGCCCCATGATGCAAGCTTCATATTCTGCCATGTTGTTTGTACACTTGAAAGTTAATCTAGCTGTAAATGGTAAATGCGTGCCTTGAGGAGTAATAATCACTACCCCAATGCCATTTCCATATTGATTAACAGCTCCATCAAATACCATGCCCCAATGGGAACCAGGTTCTAGCCCTTCTTCAAGCAATGTTTCATCACAATCTTTCATTTTCAAGTACAAAATCTCTTCATCGGGAAAATCATACTGCACTGACTGATAATCTTCAATTGGTTGGTGAGCCAAATGATCAGCCAAGAGACTACATTTGATTTCTTTCTAAGATCGGTATTCGATATCATACTCTGATAATAACATCTGCCAACAGGCAATTCTCCTAGTTAAAGCAGGTTTCTCAAATATATACTTGATTGGATCCATTTTGGATATCAACCAAGTGGTATGATTCAACATATACTGACGCAGACGTTTAGCAGCCCAAGCTAACGCGCAACAAGTTTTCTCAAGCATAGAATACCGAGTCTCACAGTCGTTGAAAATCTTACTGAGATAGTAAATTGCAAATTCTTTCTTTCCAGTCTCATCTTGCTGACCTAGAACACAACCCATACTATCTTCTAGCACAGTCAAATACATGATCAACGGTCTTCCTTCAACAGGTGGAGACAAAATCGGAGGTTCAAGCAAATATTCCTTGATACTGTCAAAAGCTTTCTGGCAGTGTTCGGTCCAATCACAAGACTGATCTTTCTGAAGAAGCTTGAATATAGGCGTACATGTGGCAGTCATGTGGGAAATAAATATGGAAATATAATTCAAGCGGCTGAGAAAACCTCTGACTTGCTTCTCAGTTTTGGGCGCAGGAATCTCTTGTATTGCTTTGACCTTGGCAGGATCAACCTCAATACCCTTCTCGCTGACAATAAAGCCCAACAACTTACCAGAACGAACACCAAAAGTACACTTATTGGGATTCAAGCGGAGTTTATACTTCCTCAAATGCTGGAATAGCTTCAACAAATGCTTAACATGTGCCTCTTCATCAATCGATTTAGCAATCATGTCATCGACATAAACTTCTATCTCTTTATGCATCATATCATGAAAAAGAGTAGCCATTGCTCTTTGGTAAGTTGCACCAGCATTCTTTAAACCAAAAGGCATCACTCTATAACAGAATGTTCCCCAAGGTGTAATGAATATGGTCTTCTCCATATCTTCGGGTGCCATTTTGATCTGATTATATCCGGAAAATCCATCCATAAACGAAAAGACTTTGAATTTAGCAGTATTGTCTACCAACATATCAATGTGTGGCAGAGGGAAATCATCTTTCGGACTGGCTTTATTCAAATCTCTATAGTCAACGCACATGCGGGCTTTTCCATCTTTCTTTGGCACTGGCACAATATTGGCCACCCATTGCGGATACTCAGCTATCACAAGGAAACCGATATCAATCTGCTTCTGCACTTCTTCTTTGATCTTCACAACCATATCAGGATGCGTTCTTCTCAACTTCTGCTGAAATGGCGGGCATTCTGGTTTTAACGGCAATCTATGCTCCACAATCTCAGAAGCTAACCCAGACATGTCTTGATAGGACCAAATAAACACATCTGAATATTCTCAAAGAAGATCAATCAACCCCTTCTTAACATCTGGACACAGACGAGACCCAATCTTGACTTCCTTCACATCATTCTCGGAACCCAAGTTGACTAGCTCAATCTGCTCTTCAAACGGTTGAATGGTCTTTTCATCTTGCTCAAGAAGACGAGATAATTCATCACTCACTTCTATATCACTTTCCTCCTCGACCTCAAACACAGGGAATTCAAAATTTGGAGAAGGAGAAGGATCATTGTATTCAATGGGGTTAGGAACCAACCTGCATAATGATTTGATATTTTGATTTTAGAGAAGTGAATTTGTGACCAAATATTATGCAGATGAACAATTATATTGTTTATTCATGTTTTTTGTGATTACCATTTTCAGAATAAAGCAAAAAAGTAAAAACAAACATCATAGATGTGGATGAATAGAATTAATTTCATTAATGATCAAATTGAAATGCCCAAACAATGTTCACTTCTCCCTTAGGCACAGGAGAAGGATTTTTTTAAAAACATAAAAGCAATTACTTAGATCGATGCAAAATAACAGGAATATCAACAACAATCCAATTGTTGCACGTCTTTCCATGTGTTACAAAGTTGGTGCAGTCTTCCTCTTCGTCCTCCTCTAGCACAACAGCTAAGTGTTGTTCATTTCCATGAATGAACCCTCCGCTACAGAAGCTAAGTTGCATATCTTCAGATCTAATAGTTGATGATCCTTTCTGGAACCCCAAACCATTTATGCCCTTGTTGTCGGAGACCTCTACCATGCGCCCCCACTGATCAACCGTTCCTTCCTCAACAATCTTCTGGCCATCTTTTAATGAGGACATAGGTGCCCCAACTCTCTTTTCAGCAGCAATAGATAAGGCTTGGAATGGAGTTCCAATCTCATCCTCAGCCTCAAAATAAGAGAAAGATGACAAATGGCTAACCAATAGCGCCTTCTCTCCACCAACAATCACCAACTTGCCATTCTTGACAAATTTCAATTTCTGGTGCAATGTGGAAGTAACAACTCCCGCCTCATGGATCCATGGCCTTCCCAATAAGCAACTGTAGGCCGGGTGGATGTCCATTACTTGAAAAGTAATATGAAAATCACTCGGACCTATCTTGACTGGAAGGTCCACTTCACCAATTACCGTTTTGCGCGAACCATCGAAGGCTTTGACAATTACACCGCTATACCTCATGGGTACTCCTTGATAAGATAGCTTCGACAAAGTTGACTTTGGAAGCACATTTAGTGACGACCCGGTGACAACAAGCACATTTGACAAAGCATCTTCCTTGCAATTCATGGAAATATGCAAAGCCAGATTATGGTTTCTGCCCTCCTCAGGGAGTTCTTCGTCGCAAAAGCTCAGATTATTGCAAGAGGTGATGTTAGCCACAATGTGACAAACTGTTCCATAGTAACATCATGCTCTACGAACGCTTGTTCTAGAACTCTCTGCAGTGCTTCTCTGTGTGCTTCAAAATTCATCAGCAGAGACAACACTGAGATTTTTGAGGGGGTTTGGAGAAGCTGCTCCACCACATTGAACTCGCTTCTTTTGATTAGTCGGAGTACCTCATCATCATCATTGGGTTTCAAGTTACTGGATTCACCAGACTTATCTTTTGAATAGCCAACTGGATCTACAACAGGCACTTCTACTTTCTTACCAACAATCGATTCTTCTTTATCCTTTGGGAACACCGGCCCAAACACTCGACCACTGCGGGTCACCTTTGTAACATCAACAATGCTCACTACTGAACTAGTTGTAGGCAACTGGACCTCTTGACCATCCATCATCATTGTAGCATTATATTGATATGGCACATCTTTATCAAATGAATACGGGGCTGAGCCCGTTAACCGTATTACCAACGGGATACTGATCTTTGAATGTTGCTATTACTGGAGTCATACAGGATTACCAACCGCTCTTGTTGCTTGAAAATGGGCACTATGAAATTAACATCGTCATCTATATGACGGGATTGAACAATTTGGATCATGCCTTCATCCATCAGTCATTGGATGTCTCTTTTCACAACTTCACAACCCCTCGGGTTAACACTACAAACAGCACACCATCATGGTCGTGCTCATATTCACTTACCAAACAAACATCCTTATGCATCTACACTAAAGACCTCCTGATAAAACGTACATCAAAAACTTTGAATTCGCTAGGAAAACCATCCACCATATTCACAGAAGAGTTCCCATGAGCGGGCAACGGGTTCACTTTCACATTCGGCACACGGTCCTCAAAGGACACCATACCACTCTTCATTAATTTCTGAACCTCATACTTCAATGGATAGCAGTTTTCAATATCATGTTCGGGTGTGTAGCGGGAAATTCATGACCATCAAGCTATTGACAAGCTAGAGATCAATTAACAAGAGTCACCACCGCGCTTTTATTGTTTCCAAGGGAAAAGGGAAAAAGTACAAACAAAACCCAAATAGTAAGAAGTTTTCAAATAAAAACTAATAAAAGTCATAGATCACAGGTAAGTGTTTGGTTACACAGAGGGAAGGTTTAATGCACCCAAAGTGTCCTAGATACTCCTAGGGAGCCCTTTCTGTGTGCATATGTACTTGGTATAAAGTGATGTTTACAAACAAATAGAGTGGAGGGATGAGAAAAGAATTCATTAATTATATTTTTGTGTTTGACAAGGCCTTCGGTTTTGTGCCTACGTACCAACATAAAAATGAGGGATCAAAACCTCGTAGTTCGTGCTATAAATTTCAAAGTGAGTATGTTGGTTTTAATAAAAAATAAGTTTGAAAGGGCACAAAGGCCTAAAATGATTTGAATTAGTTAGTTCTTTTTGGCTTTTTGAAAGTTTAAGTCAAGTATAGTTAAGTTCATTTACAAGTTTGATTAAAAAAATAAGTTTGAAAATGCAATGGCATAAGGCCAAAGTTTCTACCTTTTGCAAAAGTGGTCAAAATTTAGAACAAAAATAGTTCACACAAAGAAGATTTTGAAAATGGAGGGAGAGATTTTGAAATTAAAGAAATAGGGAGAAAGTGAAGAGACTACCCTATGCACAAAAATTTAAAAGTTTAAAGTTTAAAAGATCTAACCAAATGGGAGCAATCCAATAGACAAGTATGTAAATAGAAACCCAGAATTCCTTTGGACTTTTTTAGAATCAAGCAATCCACAAATGCACCATTATATCAATCTTGAAGAGCAAAGGCATCAAATAAAGATGGCCTCATCCAAGCTTATCCACTTCAATGATCTTCTTCAAAATAGCCTATGTAGCAGATGAATTCCACAAGTCACAGGTCCAACATAACAGCTCAATAATGATCAATGTTGCAGATGAATCTGGAGAGATCTAGAATGATGTATCAGATGAATTCAAACTTTCAAGTTCTTGGTTCTTCAACAAATTGGCATTGGCCAAGTCCATTAGCAAAGGAAGGTTGCCTAAGTTCTAAGTCCAATTGGGGCAAGATCAAAACAACAGTCCACTCAAAGTCTTTTAGGGTTTTTTGTTATTATTATGTACCTTAATGGTCAAAGACCAATCAAACAAACAAAGCAACAAAGTATATCACACAATATGGTCAAAGTGGACAAAGTGAAAATTGCATAAACATAAACAATTAGAATGATATGTACAATGACAAATGATAATAGAACAATAAAATTAAATTGCATTAAAAGTAAAAGCTTGAAAGTAAAAGTTAATGGTTAGTAAGTTAATAGTTAGTTTTGTTTTGCTTTTGATTTCAAGACATTCTTTGGAGAACACTCAACCCACTTGCCACAAGCATGGATCCTTGAACCAAAACATCTTCCAAAGGAAAGAAAGAAGGCCAAGTTTCCACACAACATGGAAGAGGGGAGACTTATAATCTCACTAACTAGAATGCTTATGCCTTTATGTCACAAATTTAGCGCTATGTTAAGCAATCGTAATTGGACTTATGTAGAAGTCATAACTGTTTGAGGCCAGGCAATAAACTTTTGGTGTTAATGCATGTTAGATACATAGTATTAAGAACTATGCTCATTAAACACACCACACACAAAAATATGCAAAAGGTGTGGCCTAATCTCATCCATACTCATGTTAATCTTTCAATCAACTAGCATTAAGACTTTGAGATGTCATTGGCCAATTGAAAATAAATGAATGAAGAAGGGGAATTAGATGAAGAGGGAAAGGGATGAATGAGATCACAAATTGGTCAAAGGAAGACTTTTACCAAGTTAATATTATTCATTCATTTTGGGAGATGAAATGTACATTCCATCAATCCCCTAAATCCAATAATATTAACTTGACAAAGTCAAATCAACTTTGACCAAGGCCCAACAACAGATGAGAAATTCAATTAGGTCAATCCAAATGGTCAACACAATTAAAATGACATTTATTCAATTAAAAATAGTAACATAATGCATTAAATTCAAATATGTTTTGTCCAAATCCTAAAATCATATCAAAACACCAAATAAAAGGCCATGTGATTTATCATAGATCAAACAAGGTCAGAGGACCTTGGATAAAAAATTTTATAATTTTTGGACACTTAAAAATATTTTTAAACAATTAAAAACAAATTAAAAATAAATTAATTCATGAAAAATATTAATAATGATCCAAAAAATAATTTTAATTCGGAATATGAAATAGAATTTTTTTTGAATTTTTTTGGTGAAAGTCCCATATTTTTTGGATTAATATTAAATTTATTATGAATTATTGAAGAAAATGGAATTAAATGGAAATTCAGAAAATGCTAAAATACGTGGACCATCTGATCTCCCTCATTAATTGAGGTGGCAGATCTGATGATCCACATCGCACGTTCCACCGACACATGAGTCAACTGCACTACAAACATGGTAATTACAATGCACGGCTAAGATTAAAACATGGAGATTGGATCCCATGGCTCAGACCTAAGACACCTCATCATCGGAGCCAGAGCTCCGGTTGTCTTCTCCAGCGAGCTTCGCTGGACTGGTCAACATGAACCATCACCAAAATTTCAAACAGGGACATGATTTTAAAGATAAAACATCACTGAGCACGAATATCACCTCCATTTCTTCTAATTTCAACTATATTGAGAGATATGTGGAATTGAAAAATGAGGTTCATGATTTGAGTTGCTTCGATTTGACCTCAAAGCAACTCAAACACCTTACCTATATTGGTAGGACTTCAGCCAACACAATAATTAATAGAATTGAGCAAGAAACAAGGAGAATTGAAGAGATCAATTTTTTTGCAAATTACCTTCAATGGAGGTCTGAGCTTGCTAGATCTTGATCTGAATCGTGCTTTGCTTCACTTCAATTGCTTGTAGAAGAGGAATGGAAAGGCTTAGAATCAATGGACTCCTGGAGAATTGAATTCCAAAACAGTGGAGATCCAAGCTCAAATTCAACTGAATTTTTTAGGTTTATCCTCTTAGTATGAAGGGTTTTTTGTGGGGATTCAAAGTTGGCGCAAGGTGTTTGTTAATTCTGAGCATAAGGGCTTCAATTTATAGAGAATTCAAATGATATTTGCACACTCTTCCAACTTTCCAAATTTGGCAAAATGATGCAAGCATGGTGCATGGGCGCGCATAGGCCCATGAAATGATTGTTTGAAAGTCCAAAATGAAGTTCAGATGCTTTGGAGATGGATTGGATTACAAGGCAACTGAGCATTGTTGTTTGAAGTTTGATCCATGACACATGATACCAGCCTGTTTAAGCCATGCACAGCCTATGCATTTCTCATCCAAAATACATGAATTTTAGCTTATTAGAAAGGTGAGATCAAGAGGAACAAGTTTGATGTTGAACACTTTTTCATTTGGAGCTTGGAACTTGGAGATATTTGAGGTGGAAGTTTGGAAAAAATTGACATATTGAAGATTTTCTAAGTGTCAAGCCATATGTCTCAATATTCCACCTTGCTTAACTTTTTATGGGAGCTTCAAATGAGTAAAGTGTCTTCATCAAAGTTGTATCTCTCTCAAATACCTTCAAAATGGTAACCAATTTAATGTCATTTGGATTTGAAATGATAGAGTTATGCATTTTTGAAGTTTGGCAAAATCACTTGATCAATGGTATAGGTCAAAAGTGACCTATAATGTAGCCTCATATCACATGTTCAAAGAAGTTGAATTAGCTCTTACTCCAAAAAATCAAAGTTGAATTAGACACATTGAATTTGATTTTGAAACTTGTAAATCTTTCATATCATAAAAATTGAGCAAGTTATGGCTTTGGGAAGTTGAATTTCAAATTAGGGTTTGAACAAAATGACCTATAATGTTTCAACATAGAAAATGATTTTCCAAGAAAAACTAGCTCTAGGTATCAACATGAAAGTTGTTTATAATGTCACTTAAAGTAAGTTTTCTTTTGGAATCAATTTCATATGATGAAAATTGTAGGAGATAGGGTCTAGGGCGACCCAGTTTTGGTCAGATGAATTCATTTGGCCAACCACCATCAACCAACTTGCTGATTTCCAATTCTCTTGACTTTCTTGGCTCATGGTAGATCATATATGCATAAGAGGATGAAATTTGAAGTGTCCCTTGAGAAATTTGATCAATTGGTGAGATAGCTTGTTGAAGAAGTTACTCAAGATACCCAGTCAAACTAGGGTTTCCAAGGCAAATCACCCTCAAACTCTTGAAGGAAACTTGATCAATATAACATGTTGAAGCAATTGGGACTCATATATGATGTTCATAACCATTCTTGAATTGATTCTTCATTGTGCTCTTTGTTCATGGGGGTCTCAAACCCTATATGTGATCAATGAATCAAGGAGATCATGCCCCTACCTACAAAAGTTAGATAGATACAAAGACATATTTTTGGTATTTTGGTTAGTAAAATGATAAAAATACAAATATGATATCATATATGCATCATCCTTACCCCTCCTAAAACAAACCCAATGAAGGAGGGGTAAGGATGATGCCAAGGTATGATCCTAATGCTAATGCTTATGATGAAATGCATGAGGGATCTTAGGGTCAAAATTGGGGTCTTACAGCTGCCCCTATTTAAGGACATTCTAACTGAGGTGGTGAAGGTTAAAATCTTCGGCTCGACTCAGTAGAATGGGTTTAAATAACAACATATAGAAACGAATTTTGGTCCCTAAGAGACCTCATGATGCATATGATGTGAATGCAAAAGTTAATGCTTTATGGGGAAATATTGCCACAAAGGAAAAGAAATCAGAGAGACCGAAAATCCACAGGAGTAAAATGCATTCCATGAGGAAAACTCACTGGGGAGACATAGACTCTGAGGGGGATAAAAGGACTTATGCGTAGGCCAGGCTATGACTTAAAACTACTGGGGGACTAGAGGAATTCCATACAACATGGACAGACTCAGCCGGGGAACAAAAACATCTGCAGGGGATACGAATAAGTCAGGATAACACTTAAATATTCGACTCATGCAAGGGAGAAACACGATTTCACTAAGGAAAACGCACTCAACTCAACTGGGGAGAAAATAAAATTTCAACACAGGAGGAGCAGAAATCTATTACTTACTACCTGTTACTGGGTAATGAGATAATAAAGATCTGACAAGGAGAACATCCGTCATCGGTTAAGATGAGCATATCAAGGATGACTCGCTGAGGAAAAGCCAAGAGGAAGTATTCATTATTGGTTACTGGGTAAGAATAGCCTTGTTGGGAAACTGCAGAAAATAGGGTTTACAACTACCAGTTACTGGGCAGAAGACCAAAAGGTGAGAGTATTTGTCATCGGTTAGGATGAACATATCAAGGATAAACTCAACAGGGAAGAAAATACGTCACCGATTAAGATGAACATATTAAGGATAGACTTTCCTGGGGATGTTAAGGAGGATACCCGTCATCGGTTAGGATGAACATATCAAGGATATACCAACTGAAAAACAAAAAAAGGGAATTACATCTATCGAAAACTGGATAGAAAATCATCGAAGAGAAAAATATGTCACCAGTTAGGATGAACATATCAAGGATTCACTCTGTGAGGGGACAAAGTAGGATTTACAACTACCAGTTAATGGGTAGAAGACTAATTAAAGAGAAAATCAGTCACTGGTTAAAGTTATCAAGGATAGACTCTGAAAAGGGGAACAATAGGATTTACAACTACCGGTTACTAGGTAGAAGACCACAAGGAGAAGAAAACCCGTCACGGTTAAAATGAACATATCAAGGATTTACTCTCTGAGGAATAAAAAATAGGGATTATAACTACCTTTTTACTGGGTAGAATACTAAAGAAGAGAATATTTGTCACTGGTTAAAGTGAACATATCAAGGATAGACTCCTGCGGGGGAAGGAAAGATATCCGTCACCGGTTAAGATGAACATATCAAGGATATACTTTCAGGGGACTCTATTGGAGAGAAAAAGGATACTTTTGTCGGGTATTGGGCAAGAAGTAGCAAATTGCAAACTAAGAAGAATATTACCAATTACTGGGTAATAGACTCTTAGGGGACCAACATATCTATCTAGGTAAGAGCTAGAAAGAAACAATCAATCAAGACTCACCTCAATGAGGACATAACTCAAGGGGAGTAATTCCATCCAAAAAAAATGCTGGAGAGGAAACTGAAATAACAATCATCCACGAGGAAATAAACTCAGTGGGGAAACAGAGGAAGGTTAAAGTCTTTTCTGCTTAGGGGTTGACACTCTACAATTGAAAGAGGACAGACACTAGATTTGGTATGGGGATAAAGTACCGCCATAACAGAGAATAAAATATTAAACAAATCAAATATGAAGATGCAGGATATGCAGATCATGAATTTATATGAACGGATGTATATGCATATATGGTGATTATGCTGACAAAACGATCACGAATGGATACAGAGGTGTCACAAAGAAATTGAACCACCAGTACAATCCTCGATCAATCCACAAAAATCATGGAGACAAACTGCTGGAGAACAGAGAGATCAACATCCCAACGGCTCAACCCTTGCTGGGGAAAGAGATCTGTTGAAGATAAAACATCCAAGCCGTAGGGAATTTTAGGTCAACACCATAAAAATGGGAGACAACCCTAATGGGGAACAAATCAAAAGCTACTCAGAAACCAGGAGAACATTTTGTCTGGGAGCAAAGGTGCGACGATTGGTGGAAACACCAAAGCGATCTACTGGGGAAAGATCAACACATCTTCTGATGACGATCTATCTGCTGAGGAAAAACGAACTCCACTAGGGAAGGTCGAAACTCTGTTGGGGATGGAGAAAGAAACTCAACTGGGATATACAAACATCTTGGCGACTTCACTAGAGAAAACAATATGCCACATAGTATATGAATCAACCAACTCAGTTGGGGAAACAAAAAGAAACTCCACTGGGGGATCAAACACTCCACCGGGGAACTGAATCCACTAGCTGGGGATAACAACACTCTACTGAGGAAATGAATTAACACTGATGACTAGGGATGCCCAAAGAGTTACTGCTTGGTGAACCTCAGATGCTTCACACTTAAGGACTTGCTATTCACTGAAATGCTGTTGATATTACGGTTACTTGCTTTGGAAAAGTTCTCGCTTTTATATCTTAAACAAAACTTGGTTTTAATTTTAAAAAATTAATTTCAAAATGATCATAATAAAATTTAAAACTATTGGCTGAAGTAAAATAAGAGTAGAATCAATTGGATAAAAGCTCAACTTTATTTATAAGGATGGTAGTCTGTAAATGACAAGACTCCATAGATTTTACAAAGTTGAAAATGGTAATTTACATGGAAAAGGGGTACATTGAATACAAATGATCCTTAATCCTTCTACCAAATCTTGATATTCATTATGCTCTTGCCCGCTGCCGAAGATGAACCGCTACCAACCCTTGTGCTCAAACAAATATTCAAAATCACTGAAGATCAGCAGAATGCAGTTACTTGCCATAATCCCTAATTTTTGCATAAGTTACCCCAGGGTAGGGGTACTCAACTTATCGAGAAATCACTTCTGTTTTTATGTCTCTAATTTTTGCCTGGATCGCCCTTTTGGGTTTTCAATCCACCGAGACGCTCATTTTTATCTAAGCCGCCCTTTCGGGTTTTCAACTTAGTGAGTTGTTCTTTTCTTTTTTTAGGCGAAGTATTTCTTGACTGCATCTGCGTTCACAGGACGAGTGAACTCTTCACCATCCATAGTTGTAAGAATCAATGCACCGCCTGAAAAGGCTCTCTTAACAACATATGGGCCTTCATAATTGGGAGTCCATTTTCCTCTGGAATCTGGCTTGAATAATAAAATCTTCTTGAGCACAAGGTCACCTTCTCTGAACACACGAGGCTTGACCTTCTTATCAAAAGCTTTCTTCATCCTCTGCTGATATAACTGACCATGGCACATGGCAGTCAACCTCTTCTCTTCAAACAAATTCAGTTGATCAAACTTGGTCTGGCACCATTCAGCTTTAATCAACTTGGCTTCCATGAGCGCACGCAACGAAGGAATCTCAACCTCTATGGGGAGCACTGTTTCCATACCATATACAAGAGAGAAAGGGGTTACCCCTGTTGAAGTGCGAACGGATGTACGATACCCATGCAAAGTAAATGGGAGCATCTCATGCCAATCCTTATACGTGACAACTATCTTCTGAATAATCTTCTTGATGTTCTTATTCACAGCTTCAACAACCCCATTCATCTTCGGTCTGTAGGGAGAAGAATTATGATGTGCAATTTTGAAGTCTTTACGCAGAGCTTCCACCATATTATTATTCAAGTTTGAACCAATCCGTAATGATCTTACTTGGCACACCATAATGGCATATAATCTGATTCTTGATAAACCTTACAACAACTTGTTTGGTTACATTTGCATATGGTGCCGCTTCAATCCATTTTGTGAAGTAATCAATTGCCACCAAAATGAAACGATGTCCATTCGAAGCTTTGGGTTCAATCATCCCAATCATATCAATTCCCCACACGAAGAAAGGCCATGGGGAAGAAATAACATTTAATAGTGTCGGAGGAACATGAATCTTATCAGCATAGATTTGACACTTGTGGCACTTCTTCACAAACTTGCAACAGTCAGATTCCATTGTCAGCCAATAGTAACCTGATCGCATTATCTTCTTCGCCATTGCATGTCCATTGGAATGAGTACCAAAGGAACCTTCATGCACTTCGGTCATCAACAAGTCTGCTTCGTGCCTATCCACGCATCTGAGCAAAACCATGTTGAAGTTTCTCTTGTACAGTACATCACCATTCAAGTAGAAATTACCGGCTAATTTTCTCAAAGTCTTCTTATCTTTCAAAGATGGCCCAGGCGGGGGTAAATATGACTTTGGAGGAAACACTTAATGTCGTAATACCACGGCTTCTCATCTTTGATCTCTTCAACAGCAAACACATGAGCTTTCCTATCAAGACGCGTCACAGATAAATTGGGAACTTCATTCCAATACTTCACCATAATCATTGATGCCAATGTTGCAAGAGCATTTGCCATCCGGTTCTCATCTCGAGGGATATGATGAAATTCAACCTTTGTAAAGAAAGTTGAAATCCTCCTCGCATAATCTCTATATGGTATTAAACCGGGTTGATTTGTCTCCCATTCTCCTTTGATCTGATTCACTACCAAAGCTGAATCATCGAAGACATCCAAATACTTGATTATGAGATTCATGGCCTCTTTAAGCCCCATAATACAAGCTTCATATTTTGTCATGTTATTTGTACACTTGAAAGTCAATCTAGCTGTAAATGGTAGATTCGTGCCTTGAGGAGTAATAATCACCGCCCCAATGCCATTCTCATATTGATTAACAGCTCCACCAAATACCATGCCCCAACGGGAACCAGGTTTTGGCCCTTCCTCAAGCAATGGTTCATCACAATCTTTCATTTTCAAATACAAAATCTCTTCATTAGGAAAATCATACTGCACTGACTGATAATCTTCAATTGGTTTGTGAGCCAAATGGTCAGCCAAGATACTACCTTTGATTGCTTTTTGAGATCGGTATTCGATATCATACTCTGATAACGACATCTGCCAACGGGCAATTCTCCCAGTTAAAATGGGCTTGTCAAATATATACTTGATTGGATCCATTTTGGATATCAACCAAGTGGTATGATTCAACATACACTGACGCAGACGCTTAACAGCCCAAGCCAATGCGCAACAAGTCTTCTCAAGCATTAAATACCGAGTCTCACAGTTGGTGAACTTCTTACTGAGGTAGTAAATTTCAAATTCTTTCTTTCCAACCTCATCTTGTTGACCAAGAACACAACCCATACTATCTTCTAGTACAATCAAATACATGATCAACGGTCTTCCTTCAACAGGTGGAGACAAAATCGGAGGCTCAAGCATGTATTCTTTGATACTATCAAAAGCTTTCTGGCAGTCTTCAGTCCAATCACAAGACTGATCTTTTCAAAGAAGCTTGAATATAGGCGCACATGTGGCAGTCATGTGGGAAATGAATCTGGAAATATAATTCAAGCGGCCGAGAAAACCTCTGACTTGCTTCTCAGTTTTGGGCGCAGGCATCTCTTGTATTGCTTTGACCTTGGCAGGATCAACTTCAATACCTTTCTCGCTGACGATAAAGCCCAACAACTTACCAGAACGAACACCAAAAGTACACTTATTGGGATTCAAGCGGAGTTTATACTTCCTCAAACGCTGGAATAGCTTCAATAAATGCTCAACATGTTCCTCTTCATCAATCTATTTAGCAATCATGTCATTGACATAAACTTCTATCTCTTTATGCATCAAATCATGAAAAAGAGTAGTCATTTCCCTCTGGTAAGTTGCACCAGCATTCTTTAGACCGAAAGGTATCACTTTATAACAGAATGTTCCCCAAGGTGTAATGAATGTGGTCTTCTCCATATCCTTGGGTGCCATCTTGATCATATCCAGAAAATCCATCCATAAATGAAAAGACTTTGAATTTAGCAGTATTGTCTACCAGCATATTAATGTGTGGTAGAGGGAAATCATCTTTCGGACTGGCTTTATTCAAATCTCTATGGTCAACACACATGCAGACTTTTCCATCTTTCTTTGGCATAGGCACAATATTGGCCACCCATTGCGGATACTCAGCAGTCATAAGGAAACCGGCATCAATCTGGTTCTGAACTTCCTCTTTGATCTTCACATCCATATCAGGATGCGTTCTTCTTAACTTCTGCTTGACTGGCGGGCATTCTGGTTTCAACGGCAATCTATGCTCCACAATCTCAGAATCCAAGCCCGGCATGTCTTGATAGGACAAAGCAAACCCATCTGAATACTCTCGAAGAAGATCAATCAACCCCTTCTTAGCATCTGGACACAAACGAGACCCAATCTTGACTTCCTTCACATCATCTTCGGAACCCAAGTTGACAAGCTCAATCTGTTCTTCAAATGGCTGAATAATCTTCTCATCCTTCTCAAGAAGACGAGACAATTCCTCACTTACTTCTTCATCACTTTCCTCCTCGGTCTCAAACACAGGGAATTCAAAATTTGGAGAAGGAGAAGGATCATTGTATTCAATGGGGTTAGGAACCAACCTGCATAATGATTTGATATTTTGATTTTAGAGAAGTGAATTTGTGACCAAATATTATGCAGATGGACAATTATATTATTTATTTATGTTTTTTCTGATTAGCATTTTCAGAATAAAGAAAAAAGTAAAAATAAACATCAAAGATGTGGATGAATAGAGTTAATTTTATTAATGATCAATTTAAAATGCCCAAACAATGTTCACTTCTCCCTTAGGCATAGGAGAAGGTTTTTAAAAATATAAAAGCAATTACTTAGATTGATGCAAAATAACAGGAATATCAACAACAGTCCAATTGTTGCATGTCTGTCCATCCGTCACAAAGTTGGTGCAGTTTTCCTCTTCATTGTCCTCTAGCACAGCAGCTCAGTGTTATTCATTACCATGAATGAACCATCCGCTACGGAAGCTGAGTTGCATATCTTCATATCTAACGGTTGACGAGCCCTTCTGGAACCCCAAACCAGTTCTTCCCTTGTTGTCGGCGACCTCTACCACACGCCCCAACTGATCAACAGGACCTTCTTCAACAATCTTCTACGCATCTTTCAGAGAGGACATAGGTGCCCCAACTCTCTTCTCGGCAGCAATAGATAAGGATTGGAACGGAGTTCCAACCTCATCCTCAGCTTCTATATATGAAAAAGATGACAGATGGCTGACCAACAACGCTTTCTCACCTCCCACAATCACCAACTTGCCATTCTTGACAAATTTGAGCTTCTGGTGCGGAGTGGAAGTAACAACCCCTGCTTCATGAATCCATGGCCTTCCCAATAAGCAACTGTAGGCTGGGTGAATATCCTGAAGGAGAATTTCCATCCAAGGCGCAGCGAAATTTAAAATTTTCTCCATTTAGTGATCCTTATGAATGGGCATGATCAGTGATAGAATCGTTACCTCTTGTGGCGATTCAAACCTTTGGTGCAGATCCACGGGGCGATCACGAACGTTGAACGATGACAACGTCTCTACTCGGTCCACACGAACGGGTTCCTTCAATCTCAGTGCTAGGTGGTACGAATGAAGGTTTTGAGTGAGAGAGAGAGAGGGAAACGAAACTCCAAGTCTTCACTTGAGTTTTTGGTCTGAATGGAGTAACAATGCTTCTACCCAAGGGGTTCTATTTATAGAACCACTTGTGTGGGCTTCAAGCTAAAAGCCCACTTAAGTGTATTTTGGCCCATATCTCATAATATGCCAAAATCACTTAAGTATTTGGTACCTTACCATATTTCGTATTCTACTTAAGTACACCGTACCTTACGATGTTCCTTAATTACTCTATCTTTCATCAATCCATCCTTTGTGTGTGACCCTGTAGGTTTTCGCGACGTTGGCAATTATATTAAATCACGCATTTAACATAATAAACAGTGAGTGGTATCTAGCAACACATCACTGCTACCCAAGTCACGAAAATGTCATGTGATATGACAAAACCTTATGTGATAATAATTATGTGTATAATTACCCCTTTGCCCTTATGTCTATATTGAACACAAGGTATAGACCGTGTCATCCTTGTCCAGTTCAATATTGGGCCCATAGACATTTATCCTGTTATGCAGGATGGGCAAATTCTATCTAGGTCACTCATGTCCCTCAGCATGCTTCGTGGAGTACCCATCAACTGTCTTTATGGTTATCCAGTTACGGACAATGGTGGATCAGCAATAAAGCACTCGACTCTACATCTAGGATCCATAGTGGTTTCAGGTCGAAGAGTGGTATACACCATTATCACCATGAGAATAACTTATGACACTTTGCATAACTTTCTATATATTATTCTCATAGCGGGTCAATCTGGTATAAATATTACTCTTAATATTCATACCTATGTTTAAGACTTGATAACTCTTTATCCATGATCCATGAGATGTGATCATCAGTCTACAAACATAATAGTCTTAATGCTTTAATGTTATCCCACTTCACAATAAAGCTCGACTACGGATACTTTAAGAATAGTGTCCTGATGTTTAATGTGATCTCATGATTAAGTCATACTTGATACTTTAAACGGACTAGCTATTCTAGGGACTTTATTAATCAAACATAATAAAGAAAAAGCCAATTATTAATTAATAAATAATTCGATACAAGTACCAAAAGTATTGGCCTCTAGGGCTTACACCAACATATCCATTACCTGGAAAGTAATCTGAAAATCACTCGGACATATCTTGAATGGAAGGTCCACTTCTCCAATGACTGTTTTGCGCGAGCCATCAAAGGCTTTGACAATTACTCCAATGTACCTCATGGGAGCTCCTTGGTAAGATAACTTTGACAATGTTGATTTTGGAAGCACATTGAGTGATGACCCAGTGTCAACTAGCACATTTGACAAAGCATCTTCCTTGCAATTCACCGAAATATGCAAAGCCAGATTGTGATTTCTTCCCTCCTCAGGGAGTTCTTCGTCGCAAAAACTCAGATTGTAGCATGAAGTAATGTTAGCTACAATATGATCAAATTGAGCCACAGTAACATCCTGCTCCACGTATGCATGTTCAAGAACTCTCTGGAATGCTTCTCTGTGTGCTTCAGAATTCAAGAGTAGAGACAACACGAAAATCTTAGAGGGAGTCTGGAGCAACTGCTCAACCACATTGAATTCACTCCTCTTGATCAGTCGGAGTACTTCATCATCATAACTATTGGCTTTCAAATTGCTGGATTCACCAAACTTATCTCTTGAACAACCAATAGGGTCTACACTAGGCACCTCCGCCTTCTTACCAACAATCAATTCTTCCTTATTTTCCGGGAACACCGATCCAAAAACTCGACCACTACGGGTCACCTTCGTAACATCTACAATGCTCACTTCTGAACTGGTCGTAGGCAACGGGACCTCTTGACCTTTCTTTATCATCGTAGCATTGTATTGATATGGTACAACCTTATCAGATGCATATGGTGTTGGTGTAAGCCCTAGAGGCCAATACTTTTGGTACTTGTATCGAATTATTTATTAATAATTAAAAGGCTTTTTCTTTATTAAGTTTGTTTAATAAAGTCCCTAGAATAGTTAGTCTGTCTAATGTATCAAGTATGACTTAATCATGAGATCACATTAAACATAAGGACACTATTCTTAAAGTATCCGTAGTCGAGCTTTATTGTGAAATGGGATAACATTAAAGCATTAAGACTATTATGTTTGTAGACTGATGATCACATCTCATGGATCATGGATAAAGAGTTATCAAGTCTTAAACATATGTATGAATATTAAGAGTAATATTTATACTGGATTGACCCGCTATGAGAATACTATATAGAATGTTATGCAAAGTGTCCTAAGTTATTCTCATGGTGATAATGGTGTATACCACTCTTCCACCTGAAACCACTATGGACCCTAGATGTAGAGTCGAGTGCTTTATTGTTGATCCAACGTTGTCCGTAACTCGATAACCATAAAGACAATTGATGGGTACTCCACGAAGCATGCTGAGGGACATGAGTGACCTAGATGGAATTTGCCCATCCTGCGTAACAGGATAAATGTCTATGGGCCCAATATTGAACTGGACAAGGATGACACGGTCTATGCCTTGTGTTCAATATAGAGATAAGGGAAAAAGGGTAATTATACACATAATCATTATCACAGAAGGATTTGTCAGATCACATGACATTTTCGTGACTTGGGTAGCAGTGATGTGTTGCTAGATACCGCTCACTATTTATTATGTTAAATGCGTGATTTAATATAATTGCCAACGTCGCGAAAACCTACAGGGTCACACACAAAGGACGGATTGATGTGAGATAGAGTAACTAAGGAACACTGTAAGGTACGATGCGCTTAAGTGGAATACGAAATATGGTAAGGTACCAAATACTTAAGTGATTTTGGCATATTATGAGATATAGGCCAAAATACACTTAAGTGGGCTTTTAAGCTTGAAGCCCACACAAGTGGTTCTATAAATAGAACCCTTGGGTAGAAGCATTGTCACTCTAATTTGGAATTTCGTTTCCCTCTCTCTCTCACTCAAAGCCTTCATTCGTAGCAGCTAGCACTGAGATTGAAGGAATCCGTTCGTGTGGACTGAGTAGAGGCGTTGTCATCGTTCAACGTTCGTGATCGCCACAAGAGGTAATGATTCTATCACTGATCATGCTCATTCGTAAGGATCACTAAATGGAGAAATTTTTAAATTCCGCTACGCCTTGGATGGCAATTCTCCTTCAGTGGTATCAGAGCCACTTACGAAACCATGAATCTGATAACTGTTTATTTTTTGTATTAATACGATTAAAGACAGAATGAATCAAAGATTAAATTGAGGTCGATCAAGTTATATATATGATATATGTAATCCTGATGCAAAATACATTATATATGATATAGTGTTCTCGTTTCGTTCATTCAAACACTCAATGGTTGTTTTCCTTTGAGCGATCAATGGTCGTTTGCTTCTTCATCCGACATTAGTATGGTGAAGCAATGACGTATTGATCAATCATACTGAATCAACAATCGAGATGTGTTTTGACGGTCTGAAATTGGTGCATCAGGGTTAGTGACGGCACAAGGGTTGTGTTGTCAGAGAGTTATGCGATTAGGGTTGTGACTGCACAAGAGTTGTGCTTTCTAACACTTTTTTGAACAGTGTTAACCGGTTAACGCATATGGTTAATTGGTTAACGCAAGACAGAATACTGTTTTCTAAAAGATTTTCAAACAGTGTTAACCGGTTAACGTATATGGTTAACCGGTTAACGCAGGACGAAATACAACTTTCTAAGTTTTTCAAACAGTGTTAACCGGTTAACGCATTTGGTTAACTGGTTAACGCAAGGCAGAAAACAATTTTGAACAGATTTTCAAACAGTGTTAACCGGTTAACGCATTTGGTTAACCGGTTAACGCAAGGCAAAATTCACCCGTTCGGCTAACTCTGCGTAATGTGATCGGTCGTCGAGATTTAATTTGGTTTTAATTGATTAAAATAATTAAAATTGATAATAATAATGTGTTTATTATTGTCTTGTGGTGATCGGTTATGGCCTTAGTTTTCCTTTATTTTGTTTTGGATTTTAAAATACGACCTGCGTGTCGTTCCTCTCTTTTAATCTCTCAATGTAACTTCTTTTCTCATCTCACTCCCTCGTATGTAAAACGAGTTCTTTATGTAATGTAATGTTATGAAGAAAGCAAAGAAGTTAGTGCCAAAGGAGGACAACCTTGAAGATCTTGCTTGAAGAAGCTTAGATCGTTATTAGGTTAGCTTAGGTTCTATCATTGGCTTGGGAGAACAACTGCGCTAGGGGCCATAACTGTTTCATTATGTATGTATGTATGTTGATGCATGTGAATGTATGTTGATGCATGTGAGAGACGATTTATATGATAAATAAGTCGGTGAGATCAAAAAAATTGCAATTCCCTCAAATTAAATATTAAGTTTATGCTTTCCAAGTTTTAACACTCATCAAGACTAGTATCGGATAATGTAGGTGAAATTCTGGTATCAGATATAAGATGTCGAAGGTAATGTTACGACACTGATATCTGCTAGCACACAATGGATTAAAATAAACAGAATGGTAAAGCAAATAACACAAGCAATTGTTAACCCAGTTCGGTGCAACTCACCTACGTCTGGGGGATACCAAGCCAGGAAGGAAATTCACTAAAATAGAATTAGTTCAAAGACTATCCGTACACTTCAACAAGTTACAGTCTTTCTCACCTAATCTCTACCCGTGCAACTTCTACCTAAGCACTCTTAGATATGAGAACCCACTCACTTCCCTTACAATCACACACCAGTGATTTTAAACAACAATCCCTTGTGAAAAGAAAATACTTTTCAATTACACACTCTTGATTTTACTTCACAGTTTCAATCAAGAAGACACACTCTTGATCTTGCTTCAAATCTTTGATTAAGAAGACACACACTTGATCTTGCTTCACAACTTTGATCAAGTAGACCCACACTCTTGCTTAACAGCTTTAGAGTGACAAATTACAACCACAAATCAGTCCAATTCAATCATCAATGGATGACTTGAATGACCTACAAGTCTTACGACTAAACAGACACAAACCCTAGCTCTCTCTCTATATTTCGCTCAGTCTTGGTTGTGTGTTCAAACAGGTTTTCTAAGTCCCTTTTTATAGAAGCTCTCAGCTGGGTTTGGACATCTTGAAAACCCTAAATCTATTTTCCAATCAAATCTTTTTATAACAGTTGTTTAGATCTCCTTGGAAAATAAGTAAATCTGGTTGTAATCCATGATTGAATGCGCCAGCTAGCCATATCTTCAATCATCCAAAGATTGCCATTAATTGTGCAATCACAAAACACCAGACATTCATACTGAATGTTCTGTGTACAGGATGTCATGACATCGGGTCTGACATCCTGGAAAAATCCTGCATAATCCAATACTTCCTTTTATAACTTCCAGCAGGTACAACCATATCAGATGCCATGACATTGTATATGTCATCTGAAACAATCCTGCATGAACATGCCTTTCATTTAAGCTCCAGCAGGTACATCCATATCAGAAGCCTTGTCATTGTTTGTGGCATTCTGAAACAATCCTGCATGCACATGTTCTTGAACTCCAGCAGGTACATAGGATATCTCATGTTAAGACATCACACATGACATCTTGTGAACACTCTTTGTTTTACCAAAATTGCTGCCAACACTTAGAACCAACAAACTCCCCCTTTGGCAAATTTTGGCTAAAACATATATCTGTCCTTTTTTTCCCAAGGTAAACTATCAGCAGTTAAACAACATAACAGAAGTTTAATCAGCAGCAGAAGCAAAACAATTACTAGCTATGGCTACTAGTAATACACACATGCACAAGGGTACTTCTCCTCCCCCTAAATCAGTGCAACAAACAACGTAATTACTAGTTATGGATGCAACTAGTAAGACACACAAATGCACAATGCACAAGGGTACTTCTTCTCCCCCTAAATCTGTGCATATAACAGTTACTGTAACTCGAACACCTGTACCAGCCAGAATGTCATACTGACATCTGCTTCAACATCAACACCTGTACACCATATCAGACATCCCCTTTGACATCTGAAAACAGAATACCATTCTGTTGTAGCATAATAGCTGTCCTCCAGTCCAGCCACACACATCTCTCCACAACTGCTTCCATATCAACACTTCTCCCCCTTTTTAGTCAAAATTGACCAAAGGTGACCAATCAGACAAAATAAATGTCAATTAGTCTGTCAGAGAATGTCAGGATCAGATGTTATAACATTAAGCATGTTAAAACAAAATATTTAGGAAGTACACACCATCATTAAACACAGCTGTGATAGCTGGAATAATGAATAAATCCAAGGAACTCCTTAAGAGCTCTAAATATTACATAACAGACATCAATAAGGACTGCCACAAAAACCATACTCAAAAAAACAGTAAAGACAACAGCCTTCCAAACAGCAGCCCAGCTTTCACCACACCTCCCAATCTTCAATTCAGCCAGGGACCATTAATCAGAAGAAGAAGAATCATCTTCACCTTCACTTGTATCTTCACCTGCACCTTCAGAGTTTTCTGAGCTTCCAGAACTTCCATTGGATTGGGATTTTGATCTTGTACTTGAGTCCTTCCCAGCCTTCTCTTTTTCTTCCTTCTCCAGGCTACAAATAATAGCTTCCAAAACTTCTTTTCTTGCTTTGGCCACATTCATACCATTCTCCAATTCCTTGCAGATTTCTCTTAGTTGGTCAATTAGGCTCCCTTGAGATGCAGGTTCCCTTCTGGCAAATGTCATGACAACATCATTGACATGACTACCCTCAAAAAGCTTATAGTGAATTGATAGAGGGGTCTTTCTCCTGCTTGGAATATCACTAGCACTTAGAATTCCTGGTTGTTGACTCAGGATGATGCCACAGATGATAGATGGGAATGCAATGGGCAACTTTACAGCATTGGTGGAGGCATGTCTGATGGTTTGATCAAACACAAACTTTCCAAAATCATAGTTTATCTTAGTTCCAATGGCATGAATGATCCTCCCAAGAGCAATGGAGATGGTAGATATGTGATTAGTAGGTACCCAATTTGCTGAACCAATCTTGTGTAAGATGGCATACTTGACAGTTAGTTTACTAGCTGATAGGTGTTTCCTACTAGGCCATTCCTTAACTTGGCCAGTGTAACACCTCAAAATTTGCCCTCCTCTTTTGGGACTAGCTTAATATATTTGCATGTCATTTGTAGGTCATTAGGCATGGCATATTGCATATCATGTGGTTACATTGGGCAAATCATCCTCCTAAGTCTTGATCAGAAGATGAAGAGGTTATGATGCAAGCCTAGGGTTTCATTGGACTGGATCATTATCTATCTGAGGGTGGTGGTTCAAATTAGGGTTTTGATTCTCAAGGGAGATTGATCTTCATCTTGGTGCAAGTGGTACATCATCATCATCATGGTCTTGATATCATCCCAGAGGTTCAAGTGATTGATCAGCTACCTTGAGATTAGGGTTTTGACCACTGGTCAATCCTAATCAGTTGCATTGGGCAATTCAGGGCATGGCAAGGAGATGGGGTCTACAATGGATAGGGGGATCATTTCATGATTGTATTGAGCTTATGGAGGCTAGGGTTTCATCCTTGAGCCATTTCATCAGAAGATTGGGGCTCAACTTGATCAGTGCATTGCCAAATTCATCTATCAGTTGAAAAAGTCAACTGTGGTCAACTGTGCTTGATTTTATGGATTTGGAGGTGGGAGAGAGTCGGATACACTTCATTCATGTTGAAACAAGTTTCATTTGACTTGTCAAAGCTCAAGAATGAAGAAAATAAAGTCAGACAAAAAATTGCCAAAAATAGAAAGTGACTTGTAATGGAAGTTTCCAAAAATGGAAAGTTTTTCACCACAAAATTACATGTCCAAAAAAGCTTGAAATGAAAATTTGTCCAACATGAAAGTTGTAGATCTTGCTCTCACCTTTCCAAAAAGTCCAAGAACTTGAATTTCCCATGTATGGTTGACTAGTTATGGTCCATTCATTTTCCAAAAATGCCTATAATCAAAGTGGCATAACTTTCACATGGAATGTCCAATTTGGGTGATCTTTTTGTGAGCAAACCCCATTTCACATGTACTTTCATGGTGTATGGTCCAAATTCATCAAAAATACTCATAGCAAAAAGTCAAATTTCAAGTGGATTTAAGTGCATTTTTGGTGTGAGATAGTGAATTTGAGAAATACAAGGCCAATTGACATGAAACCAATTCCAACATACTCCAAATGCCAAATAGAAGTTGTGTGAACATTCATTTTACTGTTACATTGGCTATTTGGCAAGGTCATTTTTGGACTTTCACATTAAAACTCAATTATGCTAATCACATGATTTTGGCTAATTTGGATTAAGGAATGGATTAAGGTGAGGTATATATCATTAATCATAACAGAATTGTAATCACAATCACACTTCTCAAGATCCATAACTGAATTTCACAAAAAACCTCTCAAATTCTCAAAACTTCATCACACTTTTTTCATCAATTCTTGTTGATTTCTTCATCAATTTGCATCGTGCTTCTTGGATCCATGCTTCATAATCATTGTTGAAGGACTGTTTTGACAAATCAAGGCAAAAGCATAGCTAAATCTCAACTGTCCAAAGCTTGCTCATCAATGGAGTTTTCATCATTCTTGCAATTGAAGCAACATTGAGCTAGGACCTGCACTCCATTCACCTTTCTCGTCCTTGTACTACATCTGTTTGTGCTTCTTTCACCTTGAAACGTCCAAATCGCGCACTGCCATAATCACAAGGTCAGTTTTCGAATTTCTCCTTTGCTCAAATCATGATATGCGTTTTAAAGATCTTGCAACGTAGATTAACATGATGTGTTTAGTTTGTGAATTGATTGAGTGAGGTGAGAGAAATCTGAGTTTGAATGTTTGGATGAGAAACTAAAATCGTTCGATCCGTGATGTGTGGTTAGAATTAGGTTGATTGAGTTACGTATTCGTCATGTACATGTTGAGACGGTTCTAGTGATATGTGGCACGAGGCATTTGGTTACGATTCATTGTTCATGATTTTCTGGAATTTTCTGGATTTGTGTTTGAAGAAGATGACGAGAAATGCGTTTTGATCTTCCATTTGCCTGGCCAGAGTTTGAATGTTGTTTGGCGCCACCGCTGGCCAATCAGGAAGCGCCATTGCTTCTAAGCGAAACTACGTCGTTTTGCTCAGTACCTTTAATATTACCATCGTGCCATTATCTGAATTTATTTATTATTATTTCATTTCTTTTTCTTTTGGTTATTTCATTTTGATGCCATGACTTAGAAAAATCATAGAGACTTCATTTCTTGTCCAATTTTGGTGAGATTTTTTGCATTGTTCTTCTTGTAATGTGTAGAATTTTATCATGATTTTTGTGGAATTTTTGCATGTGTAGAAAATTAATTGGCCTAGGGTTTGTTTCAATGTATGCATTTTGTACATGTCTTGCCAAATCCTTCATGAAATAGTGATGCTTGCAAAGAAATGGATGAAAATTTTTGTGCTTGTTATGGACTCATTGATGGTGATTTTCATGTGTGGTTTGTGATTTTTGGATACTTGGTTGTTGAGATATGATTTTTGATTAGAGGTGTGACAATTTGTGTCACACCAAGCTAGGTCAACTTCATGGTTTTATTTAAAATGCTTAGGGATGTTGAATTGAGCTGAAATTTTGTGTGGATGATCATATGAATGTCAAGATTACATGTGAATTTTTCTGGATTTTTTTGATGTCATTTTTTAATTGATTGATAATTTTCTTCTCTGTTGGCTCATTTTGTGAGTTTGTGTGACACATGTTGGCATTGTGCTTGTGAAATTCTCATAGTGTATTGGATGAAGATGAAATTTGGTATGTGGATTGTAGACACATTGTAGGTCATTGTGGTTTTGATCCCATTCATTTCTTAATTGTTGTCACTGTTTTATGATTTTTGGAAGTTGATGCTTGTGTTGATGCCTTGTATTGGCTTGTTTGAAATTTTCTGAACTTCTTGATTTTCATTGACCTACTTCCTTTTGTCCAATTGAGCTAAAATTTGACATGCTATCCATTGAATGTGTCCTGTTTAGGTGTGAATTTTTGTGGAATTAATTGAATTGTTTTGGTATGCTTTTGATTGAGTTAGTTCTGTTTGGTCATTTGGAGTTGCAAATTGCATGTTTGGTGCTATTTTGTGCATAAAATGATAATGGTGAATGGTATGAGCATGGGACCAATTGCATTTGTTTCTGAATTGTTTGAATGTGATTTTGGATAAATTTCACTCGCTGTTTTGATTTTTTCATCCCCTTTGGACCCTAGGCTTGGCCTAGTGGTCTAGTTTCTCACATTTGGTTTGGATTTTCAGGTTAAAAGTGCAAAAGGCTTAAGGAGAAAAATTCAAGTTGTAAATTGAGATTGTTTGATGTTGTAAACTAACATTGGTTTTGTGTTGTAGGGTTTGAGGCTTGAGCTTGGGCTCATGGCTTGCACTTGTGTGCATTAATTTGTGTTTGATTGTACAAATTAACATTTGCTGTTTACTGCTGGTTTGTCTGAGTACTGATGATACTTGATTGATTTCAGGTACATTAAGTCGCTTACAGTTCTTTAAGAACTTGCTTACTGCTGCTTGGTTGTATAAACCAGTTGAGGTAGACTCTCTTGTCTCCATGTAGTCTGGAAGACCTGGCTTGTTATTTAGCCAGGCAACTGTCTGAAGTCCTCCTTAAGAGGCGATGATTGTGATTGTTTACTTTTGTGCCAAGCAGGTAAAGACCTCTATGAGTCAATTGGCGGAACCCAAGGGATATGCAATCTATCCCCCACTATTCTGTTGAGTCGTCCCTCTGCTCACACCACTGTGTTGATGCATTGGGACATTAACCCAAGATCTTGTGTTGTTGCATAGTCGAGTCAGAGTCTTTGAGCGTAGAAGGGTCCCTCCATTCTGGACCCACGCTCCTTTGTCTGAAGCTCTCCCTGGACAGGGATAAGAGTTGTGAAGTCTAATCTTCACTCACCTCTCATCAGCTTCACCTTAGCCCCTCAATGGCAAGGTTAAGAGCTAACTCTACCCTTGTACAGGTGACTTGCCTCGGCAGTCCACCCTTGTTTGAGCCTCACTTGACTGGATATAGTGTGTGCTATGTGAAATGTTTATTTTATTTTGATTGATGCTTGCATGCTTGTTTCTCCTGGTTAGGATTAGCTTGTTGTTGTGCAAGTAGGTAGAAACCACAACATAGGGCAATGATGCATGATAACACTAGGCTCGAGTACAGCTCCCTGGTAGTGTGTCTCCCCTTGGTTTCTGGCTAGAATTTCTTTCCCTTTCAGGGGAACTACATCGCCCTGATCCTCGTTCCAGACGAGGTATGTAGGCAGGAGACCGTGCGAGGTCTCTCCGGACACTTTTTTTCTTTTTGTGTGTGTTTGCTTGTTATCTTCTTGTGTGTCAGGATATGGATGTAAGCCCAGCGATTGGCTGTCCGTATCCTGATTGTGTGTTTGGTTCGGATGCCGATGTAAGTCCAGTGATTGACGGTCGGGCTCCACGTTTGCCTTCTTGTGTGTGTTTTGGTTCGGATGCTGATGTAAGTCCAGTGATTGGCATTCAGGCTCCATGTTTGCCTGTGTTTGTGTTTGCTTGTTTGGCGTGCGTGAGCCGAACTACGGCAGCTCTGATTCTCGTTCCAGACGAGATACGTAGGCATAGGATGTGACGTCCTATCGAGCTCTCTTCCTCTTAACCCCACCTGTGTTGTCTTCGGTGCGTGTGTGTGTGTGGTGTTTTAGCAACCTTTTCTTTTCTTAGAGCGTGGATCCCGTCGAGTACGACGGACGTGAGGGGTGCTAATACCTTCCCCTTGCGTAACCGACTCCCTTACCCTTTCTCTTTGGTCGCGAGACCATGCTTTTTCCTAGGTTTACTCTGAGCGTTTCCTTTCCCTCCTTTGGGATAAATAACGCACGATGGCGGCTCTGTGTTGTTTTTGTTTCAGCCCGCCGGTTGTTTTTCGCGGATGCGACAGCCAGCTGTAATCATCCTACATATCTCATTATCTGTGGTCTCTAGATCTACCCCTCCATCAGTTCCTCTCCCTAGGAACCTATTGATGATGGTTGGTGAAAGTTTCACACACTCACCCCTAACAACAACTTGGCAGACCTCCCTGCTGCTTTTTTCATAACTCTCCTCAGGAATGTTTACAATGAATTCTTTGACTAGCCCCTCATAGCATTGAGGCAGAGCAGTCACAGTTTTCATAAGACCAGCTGCCTTGACTAATTCCATTACTTCTTTCACTTCAACAGTCTCTTTCCCCAATTCTCTTTCAACTGCTACCCTTCTTTGAGTGACAAACCTCCATCTGTCTAGGTGCTCAGTAGCTACTTTGTTGGAAGACTTCTTTACAGCCTTTCTTTTGTCAAAGGAGATGTCTGGGACATCGTCTTCGACATTCTCATTAGATTCAGAACTCTCACTATCTTTCTTCTTCCTGACCTCTACTTACTCCAAGATTTGGAGGGACCTATACCAGCAACCCTTTTCTCTTTCCTACCTGTCCTTATCTGATCCATACTCTTCCTTTTTCTCAGTCTATTTGCTACACTTGTTTTCACAAGATTGACCAACGTGTCATCTTCTTCCTCAGACCTTTCTTCCTCAATGTCCTGAGCAGTATTAGGGGACATACTCGGTAAGTTTTTTCCAAGAGAACATAGTCCCTCAGCAGTTATTTCCTTTTCTGTTTTAGATGAGTCATCATCTTTCTCAGCTTGGGTTTCCACCTCAGGAGAGGGGTCCCTTCTGGTCAGAGGGGTAAAAATGTCCTTGACTCCATGCTCTTCATTCAGTATCCTAGTAACTAGGTTTCTTATGATGCGATCAGTAGAGTGCATGTTCTCTTTATCAGGAGATTTTTCAGGAGTGTTACCTTGCTTAGCTCCATCCATGGAAGGGGAGCCTGGAACGTCACCTGGTATCATGCGCAGAGGAGTTACGTCCATCAAATCTTCATCTAAAAATTCCATGGAGGAAGTTCTAGTATGAAAGGGTTTTGAGCTAGATGTTGATGGATGTTGAGACATGTTGTTGAACTTTTGGGAAAACTTTCTTTGCCCTAGCAAAGGTTCTCTGAGTAGTTTGATGAAGATGGAAAGAATTGTGTTCAGGCAGAGCGTGCAAATGAAATAGATACTATTTCCAATACTAGGAGATGATTCATTATTAATGTGGCTTTTTCTTTTCATTGGGCAGACAATATTTTTGTTACCTTTTCCACTCCACATTAATTGCCATATTTTCTCAAGAAACCAAGCCCCTAATTTTCCCTTTTCATATTTCAGTTGGACATCATACAAATCCTTTGCAGTCATGTTGGTTAGTTGCATTTCATGCTGTAGAACTATGAGTTTGTTTTCCACATATTTTCTACATGAGTGATGAAAGCAAATAATGTACTTGGTCCAGCTGTGTTGAATATGGTCTTTGGACATAGGTGTACCATACAGGTTGTCATAATACAATGTCATAGCATCGAGTGTGACATTGTAGATAATTATCAGTAATTTCATCCACCCTGGTTGAGCATTGTTGCTTTCAACTGATATCTTATTTATCTCAATTTTCTTTGCACACATAGTCCCTTGTGTCTCAGTTCCAGCAAAGCTCTCACTACCTTCAGACTTCATACCACCAGTCATATGTTCAGGTGTTTGTGCCATCATGACCTTATCTTCTTTGAGGTTAGGTCTTAGGTTTTGGTGTAACATCCTTGTCTGACATTTTTCCTTTCCCTTGTAGTTTCTTCTCGCAACTGCACTCATCTTAGAGGGGTCATCCATTTGAGAGCTCCACATGTAGCAATTGTTTTTGGTCCTGATTCCTTTCATAATCACTTCACTGTTTTTGTTAACAATCAGACATTCAGTTTTAGTGAAGATGATATTCAGACCTTGATCCCCTAGCTGACTGATGATTATCAGATTTGAAGTCAAGCCCTTGACTAGTAGAATATTGTCAAGTTTAGGAGCTCCAGGACACTCAAGCTTGCCTATCCCTTTTATTTCACCTTTTGCTCCATCACCAAAGGTTACATAGCTTAAGTCATGAGGGTGAAGATCAGTTATCAAGTTTGAGTTTCCAGTCATGTGTCTAGAGCATCCACTATCAAAATATCACTCTTCTTGGTGAGCTATTAGACTTGTAACATTAGTCTTAGGAACCCATTGCTTCTTGTTGATAGGCCTGTGTTGTTTGGGTCTGGGTTGATAGTGACTCTATTGATGAACAGGGGTAGGGTAACCATATAGCTTATAGCAGAAGGGCCTTGAGTGTCCAAATTTCCCACATTAATGACATCTCCATCTTTGGTGTCTGCTCTTCTGCTGTTTTCTCTTCTGATAATGTGACATATGCTGTGACATCTTAGGGTTGCTCTTACTATTGCTGCATTTAGGTTTAGCTTGAGGCTTGCAACCAGTGTAACTACTTTCAACCTTAGATTTATGGTACCCTATTCCAGATTTGGCTCCTATGATTAGTCCAGTTTGGAGAATCTTGTCTAACGAGTCAGATCCATTGTTTAGCATCCTTACATACTTGGTTGTCTCTTCTAGTTTTGAGTTTAAGAGTATAACTTCAGTTTTTAGCTTGAAGATGGTTTCCACATGTTTTGCCTTTTCATTCTCCGGTTTTACTATCTTCTGGCTCTCAACTTGTTGACTTTCATCTAGCTTGACCTTCAGAGCCATAACTTCTGTTTTCAATTTGGAGATGGTCTCCAAGTATTCTACCTTCTCATTCTCGAGTTGAGTTATTTCTTTCCTCTGGTTTAAAACCTGCTTGTTCAGCTCTACACTTTTCTGACACAACTCTCTGTAGGTAGCGGCCAATTCCCCAAAGGTTACTTCACCATCACTTGAGTGTTCATCAGACCCTCATCTTCCTGTCAAAGCAGTCACAGGATTTGCAACCTCTTCTATGTTTGACATGAAGGCAATGCTCTTTGTTTTCCTTTCAACACCATAATTTAATCCTAACTCAAAGGTTTGGAGGGAACCAATTAGCTCATCTACCCTCATGTTGGAGATATCTTGAGACTCTTCTATGGCAGTCACCTTCATTGCAAATCTCTTAGGGAGTGACCTGAGTATTTTTCTCACCAACTTTTCATCTGTCATCTTCTCTCCCAGGGCTCCTAAAGCATTAGCAATCTCAAGGATACTCATGTGAAATTCATGAATGTTTTCATCTTCTTTCATCCTTAAGTTTTCAAACTTAGAGGTGAGCAGCTGAAGTCTAGACATCTTTACCCTAGTGGTGCCTTCATGAGTGATCTTGAGAATGTTCCAAGCATCTTTGGCCACTTCACAGTTATTTACCAGCCTGAAAATATTCTTGTCTACCCCATTGAATATTGCATTCAAGGCTTTAGAGTTTCCAAGAGCAAGATCATCCTCCTCCTTGGACCATTGTTCTTTAGGGTTCTTCTCAGTGGTGGCTTCTCCTTCTCTAGTAATGACAGGATGCACCCAACCTGTTAGCACAACTTTCCAAGCCTTGTTATCAAGGGATTTCAGAAACGCTACCATTCTAGGTTTCCAATAGTCATAGTTAGAACCATCCAAGATTGGTGGCCTATGAACAGATCCTCCATCTCTCTCCATTGTACCAGAAACTATTGCCCCTAGATCTCACCCAGAACCAGAGCAGGATGCCTGCTTTGATACCAATTGAAATTCTGGTATCAGATATAAGATGTCGAAGGTAATGTTACGACATTGATATCTGCTAGCACACAATGGATTAAAATAAACAAAATGGTAAAGAAAATAACACAAGCAATTGTTAACCCAGTTCGGTGCAACTCACCTACGTCTGGGGGCTACCAAGCCAGGAAGGAAATTCACTAAAATAGAATTAGTTCAAAGACTATCCGTACACTTCAACAAGTTACAGTATTTCTCACCTAATCTCTACCCGTGCAACTTCTACCTAAGCACTCTTAGATATGAGAACCCACTCACTTCCCTTACAATCACACACCTGTGATTTTAAACAACAATCCCTTGTGAAAAGAAAATACTTTTCAATTACACACTCTTGATTTTACTTCACAGTTTCAATCAAGAAGACACACTCTTGATCTTGCTTCAAAGCTTTGATCAAGAAGACACACACTTGATCATGCTTCACAGCTTTGATCAAGTAGACACAACTCTTGCTTAATAGCTTTAGAGTGACAAATTACAACCACAAATTAGTCCAATTCAATCATCAATGGATGACTTGAATGACCTACAAGTCTTACGACTAAACAGACACAAACCATAGCTCTCTCTCTATATTTCGCTCAGTCTTGGTTGTGTGTTCAAACAGGTTTTCTAAGTCCCTTTTTATAGAAGCTCTAAGCTGGGCTTGGACATCTTGAAAACCCTAAATCTATTTTCCAATCAAATCTTTTTATAACAGCTGTTTAGATCTCCTTGGAAAATAAGTAAATCTGGTTGTAATCCATGATTGAATGCGCCAGCTAGCCATATCTTCAATCATCCAAAGATTGCCATTAATTGTGCAATCACAAAACACCAGACATTCATACTGAATGTTCTGTGTACATGATGTCATGACATCGGGTCTGACATCCTGGAAAAATCCTGCATAATCCAATACTTCCTTTTATAACTTCCAGCAGGTACAGCCATATTAGATGCCATGACATTGTGTATGTCATCTGAAACAATCCTGCATGAACATGTCTTTCATTTAAGCTCCAGCAGGTACATCTATATCAGAAGCCTTGTCATTGTTTGTGGCATTCTGAAACAATCCTGCATGCACATGTTCTTGAACTCCAGCAGGTACATAGGATATCTCATGTTAAGACATCACACATGACATCTTGTGAACACTCTTTGTTTTACCAAAATTGTTGCCAACACTTAGAACCAACAGTAAGTTTCGCCTACGCGAGGTGCATGTTCTATATTAGTAAGGTGCGATGGGATAATTGTAATATCCAACTGTTAAAACAATGGGTCAAACTTAACTAAACAAGTTATAATAATATTATATATGTTTGCTTTCCAAGTTTTAGCACTCATCAAGACTAGTATCGGATAATGTAGGTTTCGCCTACGCGAGGTGCATTTTCTATATTGGTAAGGTGCGATGGGATGATTGTAATATCCAACTGCTAAAACGATGGGTTAAACTTAATTATAATAATATTATATATGTTTAGAAGCAAGAGTTGGGAATGATCCATATGATGGATTGGAATAAGGAGTTATTCACCCAACTGAAATTTTTGAGAGTTGTATGAGATACAACTGGAAGGAGTTCCTACCTAAATAACCTAGTTTTGTGTAATCCGCCTACGCGGACTTAGAACGAAGTGAAATATGGATCTCAACCCACTAGAAAATCTTCCAACGGGATTTTCCGAATCAAATGATGAGGGTATTTTGTTTTGAGTAAAATAGTGGGAGCATATTTAATTAAAGGTCTAATTAAATATGTCAATGATACTTATATTTTCATTAATCCTTATGTAGATTACCATGACAACAAACACCTCTAACAACATCTTGCGATACATCCTTGACAAGGAGAAATTGTCTGGGACAAATTTTCTGGATTGGCACCGAAACCTGAGGATTATCCTCAAACATGATAAAAAGCTGTATGTCTTGGAGAAACCTGTTCCTAAAGAGGAACCTCCTAGTTCTGCACCTAAGGAAGAAAGAGATGCTTATAAGAAGCATGTCGATGATGCCAATGAAATTGCTTGTCTCATGCTAGCTACCATGAACTCAGAATTGCAAAAGCAACATGAGAACATGGCAGCGTTCGATATGATCGAACACCTGAAGATGCTCTATCAAGAGAAAGCAAGGCATGAGAGGTTTGAAGTTTCAAAAGCCCTTTTTCAAGGCAAGTTAGCTAAGGGAGCCCCTATAGGTCCCCATGTGCTCAAAATGATTGGGTATGTAGAAAACCTTGAGAGATTGGGTTTTCCCCTCGGAAAGGAACTTGCGACTGATTTGATATTGCAATCGTTGCCAGATAGATTCAGTCAATTTGTCCTAAATTTCAATATGAATGATATGGACAAATCTCTTCCTGAACTGCTCGCCATGTTAAGAACTGCTGAGAAGAACCTGAAGTCAAAAGGGAAGTCCATTCTGATGATCAGAAATGGAAAGAGACAGAACAAAAGGCCCACCAAGAAGGGTGATAAAGGGAAAGGCAAGGAAGTTGCCAAACCCAAACCCACCGTTGCTGCTTTAAAGCCTAGTGGAGGCATAGCAAAAGAAGGCACCTGCTTCCATTGCGGTAAGACCGGACACTGGAAGAGAAACTGCCCAAAGTACCTGGAAGATAAGAAGAATGGAGTAGAGACTTCAAGTTCAGATATTTTTGTTATTGAAATTAATTTATCTACTTCTGCATCATGGGTATTAGATACTGGATGCGGTTCTCACATTTGTACAAATGTGCAGGGACTAAAAAGGAGTAGAGATTTGGCAAAAGGTGAAGTCGACCTACGAGTTGGCAATGGAGCAAAGGTTGTTGCTTTAGCCGTAGGAACTTATGTATTGACTTTACCTAGTGGTTTAATAATTCAGTTAGAGAACTGTTATTATGTACCTGCAATTAGTAGGAATATTATTTCCGTTTCTTGTTTGGACAAGTTTGGTTTTTCATTTATAATAAAGAACAATTGTTGCTCAATTTATTTGAATGATATATTCTATGCTACTACACAAATGAACAATGGACTATATGTCCTTGATCTTGAAATGTCTATCTATAACATTAATACTAAAAGGATGAAACCTAATGAGTTAAATCCAACTTACCTTTGGCATTGTTGATTAGGCCACATAAATGAGAAACGCATTTCCAAACTCCATAAAGATGGACTATTGGACTCTTTTGATTATGAATCATATGAGACATGCAGATATTGTTTAATTGGAAAGATGACAAAGTCTCCATTCACAGGAAAATGTGAAAGAGCTAATGATCTTTTGACCCTCATACATACTGATGTACGTGGACCACTGAACATACCAGCCAAAGGAGGTTTTCAATACTTCATCACATTTACTGATGATTTTAGTAGATATGGTTATGTGTATTTAATGAAACAGAAATCAGAGTCCTTTGAAAAGTTCAAGGAATTCAAGAATGAAGTACAAAACCAACTAGGTAAGAATATTAAAACTCTTCGATCAGATCGAGGTGGTGAGTATTTAAGCCTAGAGTTTGATGACCATCTGAAAGAGTGTGGGACCCTATCCCAACTCACTCCTCCTGGAACACCCCAATGGAATGGTGTATCTGAGAGAAGAAATCGAACCCTGTTAGACATGGTCCGATCCATGATGAGTCACGCCGATCTTCCAAACTCCTTTTGGGGATATGCACTATTGACAGCAGCTTACACACTTAACCGTGATTCCATCCAAAAAGGTTGGGAAGACACCATATGAGATATGGAGTGGTAAGAAACCACATATGTCTTACATGTATATTTGGGGTTACGAAGTTTATGTGAAAGGACAAATTTCAACTAAGCTTGAGCCCAAATCTGACAAATTCTTATTTGTGGGGTATCCTAAAGAAACAATAGGGTATCACTTCTACAATCCTTCTAAGGGCAAAGTGTTTGTCGCTCGAACTGGAGTTTTCCTAGAAAATGATTTTATTTCCAAAGGAATCAGTGGGAGGAAAGTAGAGCTTGAAGAAATTCAAGAATCACAAGGCATTGATACACCTATGGATGAATTAGAGCAGGAAACACAAATAGTTGTGTAAAGAGCAACCTGCTCAAGTAGAACAAGACCAGCATAGGTCAGGCAGGATACGTCACCTACCTGAGAGATATTGATATCTTATAACTGATCAAGGTGATGTATTACTCATGGATCAAGTACGAACATGAGCCCTGTGTCTACAAGAAGGTTAGTGGGAGCATGATCGTTTTCCTAGTATTATATGTAGATGACATATTACTCATTGGAAACGATATCCCTACCCTGCAGCAAGTAAAGTCTTGGTTGGGGAAATGCTTTTCTATGAAGGACCTAGGTGAAGCAGCCTATATATTAGGAATCAGAATCTATAGAGATGGATCACAAAATTGCTTGGCCTAAGTCAGAGTACATAGAAAAAGTGCTGAGACGCTTTAATATGAATGACTCCAATGGTTATGTGTTTTGCTTAAATGGTGGCGTTGTGAGCTAGAAAAGTTCAAAGCAAAATACAGTTGTTGATTCTACAACCGAGGCCGAGTATATTATTGCCTCAAGTGCAGCAAAGGAAGTTGTTTGGATCAAAAGTTCATTAGTGAACTTGACGTAGTTCCTAGCATAGTGGATCCCATTGGTCTCTATTGTGATAACAATGGTGCTATCGCACAAGCTAGGGAACCTAGATCTCACCAACGATCCAAAGACATACTTAGGCATTATCATCTCATTCGAGAGATAATAGATAGAGGAGATGTGAAAATATGTAGAGTACCTACACTTGACAATATTGTTGACCCACTGACAAAGCCTCTTGCGCAGCAGAAGCATGATGGTCATACTAGATCAATGGGCATTAGGGATATGCCTGATTGGCTCTAGTGCTAGTGTGAGATTGTTGGTGTAAGCCCTAGAGGCCAATACTTTTGGTACTTGTATCGAATTATTTATTAATAATTAAAAGGCTTTTTCTTTATTAAGTTTGTTTAATAAAGTCCCTAGAATAGTTAGTCCGTTTAATGTATCAAGTATGACTTAATCATGAGATCACATTAAACATAAGGACACTATTCTTAAAGTATCTGTAGTCGAGCTTTATTGTGAAGTGGGATAACATTAAAGCATTAAGACTATTATGTTTGTAGACTGATGATCACATCTCATGGATCATGGATAAAGAGTTATCAAGTCTTAAACATAGGTATGAATATTAAGAGTAATATTTATACTGGATTGACCCGCTATGAGAATACTATATAGAATATTATGCAAAGTGTCATAAGTTATTCTCATGGTGATAATGGTGTATACCACTCTTCGACCTGAAACCACTATGGACCCTAGATGTAGAGTCGAGTGCTTTATTGCTGATCCAACATTGTCCGTAACTGGATAACCATAAAGACAATTGATGGGTACTCCACGAAGCATGCTGAGGGACATGAGTGACCTAGATGGAATTTGCCCATCCTGCGTAACAGGATAAATGTCTATGGGCCCAATATTGAACTGTACAAGGATGGCACGATCTATGCCTTGTGTTCAATATAGACATAAGGGCAAAAGGGTAATTATATACATAATCATTATCACAGAAGGATTTGTCAGATCACATGACATTTTCGTGACTTGGGTAGCAGTGATGTGTTGCTAGATACCGCTCACTGTTTATTATGTTAAATGCGTGATTTAATATAATTGCCAACGTCGCGAAAACCTATAGGTTCACACACAAAGGACAGATTGATGAGAGATAGAGTAACTAAGGAACACCGTAAGGTACGGTGCACTTAAGTGGAATACGAAATATGGTAAGGTACCAAATACTTAAGTGATTTTGGCATATTATGAGATATAGGCCAAAATACACTTAAGTGGGATTTTTAGCTTGAAGCCCACACAAGTGGTTCTATAAATAGAACCCTTGGGTAGAAGCATTGTCACTCTAATTTGGAATTTCGTTTCCCTCGTCTAACAAATCTTGAAGCTCTCTTCGCACTTGGCGACAACCCAATCTATTGACAGAACAGATGCGGCATCTGTCATGGTCGTGCTCCATATGACTGTACTGACACAGCAAACGATGCAACTCGACCCATGACTGTCGAATATGACTCACATATTTGACTTTATACTTGCCAGGGCAACCCTGGACCATGTTAACTGATTTCCCATGCTCGGGCAATGGGTTCTTCGTAACATTCGGGCCTGAGTCCTCAAAGCTCAGGATGCCGCATCGCATAAGGTCTTGAACCTTGGTTTTCAACGGATAGCAGTTTTCAATGTTGTGTCCCGGAGCACCGGAATGATAAACACAATGTTGATCGGGCTTGTACCACCACTGCGGGTTAGCAGGCACAGCCGGGGGCTCCCTGGGAGTAACCAGTTTCCTCTCCAATAAGGAAGGATATAACTCTGCATATGACATAGGAATAGGATCAAAACTGATCTTTTTCCTATCATAATTCAAATTGGCCTGATTACTGGTGCTGCCACGAGGCTGGTAAGCCTATTGCTGTGGACGATGCTGCTGTTGGTACTGAGGTTGTTGCTGATACTGCTGAGAGCTATCTCTGAAAACAGGTGCTATATGAGCCACCTGGTGCTGGTTGCTGGCATGACGCACAGGCTTCCTCTTAACAGAGGGTCTTCTTGGCTTAGCATGAGATTGCACAGCATGTGCCTCCCCATCTTTCTTCTTAAACGCCCCATATCGTTTAGAAGAGCTCTCATCTTTAGACAACCGTCCTTCACGGACACCTTCCTCCAGACGCATCCCCATGTTCACCATTTCAGTGAAATCAGAGGGAGCACTAGCTACCATCCGCTCATAATAAAATGAACTAAGAGTCTTCAAAAAGATCTTAGTCATCTCCTTCTCTTCCAGCGGAGGAGTAATCTGAGTTGCTAACTCTCGCCACCTCTGGGCATACTCCTTAAATGTCTCTTTATCCTTCTGAGACATGGCCCTGAGTTGATCACGGTCAGGAGCCATATCAATATTATATTTGTATTGCTTGACGAAGGCTTCGCCAAGATCGTTGAAGGATCGGATGTTTGCGCTATCAAGGCTCATATACCAACGAAGAGCCGCACCGGACAAACTATCCTGAAAATAATGGATCAGAAGCTGATCATTATCGGTCTGAGTAGACATTTTCCTGGCGTACATAACCAGGTGAGCGAGAGGGCAGGTGTTCCCCTTATATATCTCAAAGTCAGGGACTTTGAACTTGACCGGAATCTTCACATCGGGAACCAGGCAGAGCTCGGCAGCAGACTTTCCAAACAGATCTTTCCCTCGGAGGGTCTTCAATTCCTTTCGCAGCTCGAGGAATTGATCATTCATAGCATCCATCTTCTCATTAACATCTGGGCCCTCAGACGGCTCAGAATGATAGATGGTGTCGTCTACCCTAGGAATGGTATGCACGACAGGAGGAGGCATAGCAAGGACCGAGCTAGATGCCGGCATGGAAGCAAAAGTAGGAGCTGGAATATCTGGCATGAAACCAGGAGGCATACCCCACGGAAACCCGGCTGGCATGGCATTCGGCATGAAGTGGGCACTAGCAGCTGGCACAGTTGAAGAAGCAACCTCTAATATAACAGTCCTCTGGAGAGGAGTTGCAGGAGGTGGAGAAGGTTGATGTTGAGCAGTCAACAATTGCTCCATCAGAGCACCCAATCTGGCGACCTCTTCTTTCAACTCTCTATTCTCTTGTTCAAGTTGATCCATCACTCTTGCAGAATTAGCTCTGGTATAGTACCGGTGAGTCAGCTTGTCTTCAAAATAAATGAAGAGCACAAAGTTAGGCCACAGACAAGAAGACCGGAACAACCCGCTTATGCAAAATGATGCATGCAATGCTTGTGCATATGCTTTGTTTTTATTTTCAAGGAACTTTTAGGGTTCTATTTGCAAATTTGAATTTTTAAGCATTTAATAGCATATGGAAAATATCTCATCAAATATGTATTCGAGACAAAGAAGTACAACATTTTTGATTATTACAAGGGAAAAGGAAAATAAACATCCTATAGATCCCTAGAAGCTCGAGATGCTGGAAGACGAGATACACAAAGCTTCTTGATCTCTCTCTCATAGGCTGCTTCCATATCCGCTTTCTCCTTAGCAAGTCGATCATACTTCCTCTTCCAGAATTTGGAGGACTGAGGAAGCAGAGAAGTCCAGGCATCATCAGGATCATCTATCACCTGATGCTCGAGAAACTCAATCAGAGCATCTTTCTCCTTGATTTGCTGAAGTAACTCTTCTCTTTCACGGATCCAGGCACGTGAAAGGTCTTCTTCTCTCAACTCCTCTACATCTTGGTTAGGGAGGGTTGAAGGCCCAGCCACAACCAATGGTGTAGGTCTCGGATAATCATAAGGCATAAGATACTCAGAAGCTCTATGTCTGACCCAAGCAGTATAAGGCTCCAAAGCAATGCAGTTCTTCAGACCCAACTCATTTCTACCCTTCTTGTGAATCTTGCGCCAAGCGCGGACCATCCTGGCTTTCAGGTCTTGGGGATCTTTACCCTCCTGAAAGAATACACCTTCTAACAGAATGTTATGAGGTTTATCCTTTAGGGGGAACCCAAGCTGACGACGTGCTAAGATAGGACTGTAGCTAATCCCACCACATGTACCAAGAAGAGGCACATTAAGGAATTCACCACAATAATCAATGATCTGAACTGTATCATACACGCGATCATACCAAGAGATATCGTCATTAGTGAGAGACATAAGTCTCTGAGACCACCGTAGACATCCCTTATTCTCCTTGAAAGCAACCGTCTGCGGTAAGTGAGAAATAAACCACTTATACAACAGAGGCAAACAGCACACAATAACTCCTCCACCCTTTGCATTCCTCAGATGCAAAGAGAAATAGGCATCACCCAACAGAGTCGGAACGGGATTAAGAACTGAGAAGATCCTAATGGCATTCACATCCACAAATTTGTCGATGTTGGGGAATAATACCAAACCATAGATGAGCAGCACAAATAAAGCCTCAAAGGCATCCTCACTCCTGGCCTTCCCATAAACGGTAGCTTGAGCAATGAGGAAATCGGAAGGAAGACCCTGAATTCCACCTTTAGTGGTCATATGCGCCTCTATCAGGGATTCATCTATGTGCAACAAGTCTGCGATCTCTCGAGAAGTCGGAATACTCTCTAAGCCACTGAACGACACCTGATCCAGAATCGGGATCCCAATAAGATGAGCATATTCCTTAAGCGTAGGCAACAGCTGGAAGTCCGGAAAAGAGAAGCAGTGATACAGAGGATCATAGAACAGAGCCAAAGTACTCATCAACCCTTCGTCAACCTGAGTAGTCAACAGAGGCAGAAGCTTCCCATAGCGAGCTTTGAAACCCAAGGGATCTAATACATAGGATGTCAGATTCCTTAACTCTTTCAAGTCGGGTTGTCTGAAATTGTACTTCTTTGTATGCCTCTTTGGTCTTTCCATGTCTGAAAATTTTGCAAATAAACCTTTTAAGTTCCTTGAAAATTTCTGATTTTTCTGATGACATGAATGCAGATGAATGCATGAATGCATGAATGCAACAATCACACTCAAGGATCAAGCAAATCACACCAGGCAAAGGTCATGGGAAAGCTCATTGTATCCCTAATATCAATCATCCATTTTGGTGGATTATGGTTTTCACCTTATCAACACCCAAGTTCCATTGATATTAACAATACATGAACCGGCTCAATTATCCTTAATATCAATCATCCATTTTGGTGGATTATGGTTTGCACCTTATCGACACCCAAGTTCCATTGATATTAAGGATGTCTGAACGACTCAACCATGAATCACGGGTTTGTTGGTAATCACGAGCATGGAGTTTCGGTTAAAAACCACCCAAAGGGAGTGTACTAGGGTTTAAACCTGCCGAGCATGTTCTACCAGAGGTTCCCATAGTCATCATCCCATCTTTCGAATATTATCGGAGGAACGAATACTCGTATTCCAAAAATATTCTCAAGAGAGACTCTTATGAGTGTAGTATCGCGTAACAATCGCCTCAGATCTGACATCTGAACGACTTCCGCACTACGTCCTAAAAATAGGCCAAGATGGGCTTGGTAAACTAAGGTCCTTGGCTTCTAAGGCACATGATTGAAAGAATAATGCCTAACCACAAATAACTTGTGTGGCATTATTAATCCAACATGACCTCCACCAAGTGAATGGACTCGCAAGTCAACTTGTTAAGGAATACTCCACACAAGTCGACAAGACTATGCCATTCTCCTATCCTAAGGTGCACGCGAGTTCGGGTACAGAACTCATCTCACAGAGATCACCAAGCAAACAGCAATTGTATATCAAGCAATTCAAACATTACAATCAATACAGTTATCCCAAATTGTACAAAAATATGTCAAATAACACATAAACAAATATCATACAACAAGGGTGAAAAGTAGGCAAAACCACCAAGGAAGGTCTAATGTAGTCCCCAGCAGAGTCGCCACTTTTCTGTAGCGGTGTATTCGTCACTTTATGATTTATTGACTAAATCAAAAGCAAAGCATACAAAGAATCGAGTCGCCACCGCACTTTTATTTATCCAAAGGAATGGCTAAAAAGCGAACAAAAGCCTAAGAAGTTTTACACATAGAAAACTAATGAAAAGACCAGAGAATCTGGGTAAGGGGTTAATTACGCAATGGGAAGGTGTTAGGCACCCAAAACGTCCTAGGTACTCCTAGGGAGCCCTTTTCACACTTGTTGTACAAAATGTTATTTGTTTATGAAATATTTATTGTGCAAACATGGATTGGAAGGATGAGAAAAGAATGTACAAGTTTATTATTTTTGTGTTTGAACGGATGAACCTGTTGCCTACGTACCTTTCCATAGAAGGTAAGGATCAAAACGCCGTAGTTCGGCTAAAAAATTTCCAAAATATGAGTGGGTTCATTTTAAAACAAAAGCCCTAAGGTCTTTCGTTATCCACGGGAGAAAACTCAACCTTATACAAACAACGAGTCCACCACGTGAGAATAGCTTCAACTTGCTAGTGAGGGGTTAACCCTATAATAAGCAAGGAAGTCTTACAATTCAATCACTAAGGACCAAGGTGAGGTTAACATCAACCAACTAGGATAAATCAAACCTATGGCTAATGCATTAAAACTTAACAAGAATGGACAAAGCCACAAAACAATTGAATGAGTTGGATTAACCGATTAGGATTTATTCACAAAAGATGATCAAAGTATGATTAGAATTCAATTCAAAGAAGTATTATGAAATGGAGTTTGAAAAATCAAAGGCCTAAAGCCTAGGTTTCTAATTTGAAAAGAAATGAGAATGTTTGCACAATATTTGTCAAAAGTTTTTGAATTAACATGTGAAAAGGGAATTTTGAAAACACACACAAAAATGGGAGGGTGAGGAAGTAAAACTTCTTAGATGTTCACCTCTTGAAATCATATGTAGATGATTCAAGTGATTCCTTTGGAATAGGCAACAATGCAAATAAGCAAATGAACAAAGCAAGGTGATACCGGATGCCAATCAATGGACTTATACCAATCTCACAAACAAAGGTGGATACCGGATACCAATCAATGGATTTACACCAATCTCCTAAAACAAAACAATGATACCAGATGCCAATCTATGGACTTATACTAGTCTCACACCATATCATAGGAACAACTGCCAAGTAATGGACTTATGCTTGTCTCCTCCATGGACAAAGCAAAAATGCTATAAAGCAAAGCTTATGAAATGATATACAAATGATGATGATAAATGCACTAAGGCACACTCAAGCAGATATGCACAGATGAATCAAGTAAGCAAACACACAAGTCAATTAGCACACACTATATACAAGCAATTTGGCTCAAGCAAGGTTAGACTTTAAAGTCAACTGGAATGGGGTATGTTGTGCTCTTAACCTTAACATTGAGAGTTAAGGTGAAGCAGATGAAATGGAGATGAGGGGTGTGCCTCATGGCTCTTATCCCTGATCAGGGAGAGCATTGAATAATAGAAGGTGTGGGAGTTCAGAAAGTTGGAACTCTTCTCCACAAAGGATTTGACTCTATACGATCTTGGGTTAATATCCACAATGCATCAACATGTTATGTGAGCAAAGGGATGACACACTGAATAGTAGGAGATGGACTACACATCTCTTTTATCTACCAATTGCCTCATATGAGGACTTTTCCTGCTTGGCACAAAGAGTAAACAATCACAAGCATTGCCTCTTAAGGAGGACTTCAGGCAGGTGCCTGACCACATAACAGGCCAGGTCTTCCAGACTACATGAAGAAGAGAGGTTATACCTAAGTGGTTAAGCAACCAAGCAAAAGCAAGTTCAAAATGAACTTAAGAAACTAATGTACCTGTGGAAACATCAAACAAATCAGCACAACTATACAGACAAACAACCAACAGTTAATATCAACAGATAACCAATATACACAATGTATAAGCCACAAGTCAAACTCAAATGAGTTAACAGCCCTACAAAACACACAATGTTAGTAGTCAAAGGTGAACATCAAATGCTCAAATGATGGAGCATCATGAACCATATAACTTGGATGTTCAACCTGAAAACAAAGCTCAAAGATGAGAGGCAAACCACTAGGTCAAAGCCTAGGGTCAAAGATGGAGAAAAAATTCAAAACAGAACATGAAATTCAACATGAATCAACCTCAATCAATTAAGAACATAATCCAAAAGGTCTCATGTCAATATCATTTACCAAATTCATTTCACAAACCAATTATGGCAAGGTATGCAAGTTGAAGGCACATTGAGGCAACAGAATGAACAAATGCACATTAATTCAAAAATGATTCAATTAATCTCAAGAAAAATCATGGCTAAACAGAACATACAACATGATAATCACACAAAAAATCAAGGCATTTGAGCAACATTAGGCATCGCAAAGAAATTGCATAAGGCAAGGTAAGCACAAACAAGCATATTGGTGACACATCTTGGCATATCAATTTAACACAAGCCTAAAACAGAATTGGAACATGGTAAAGACCTCAAACCAAAGCCAAAACAATCTTCAACATGTCTAGAAACAATGTGTAAAATTTCACATCCATTGGATAAACCACAAGCATTTCACAAATGATTGAAATTCAAGACACTTCAAAAGCTCACAAATGATCATCCAAAAAGGAAAATCTCAATCAAATCAGAAATCAATCCAAAAATTCCACAAAAAATCATGTGCAATCATAACATCCATAGGAAGCATCATACAGAAAATCACATCAATTGGAATTCATTTGGCATGGCAAATCCATTAATCAAGTTGTGCAAGCAAAGGTGTGACACAAATTGTCACACCTACATTCACATGATCATAAAACAGAAACCACAAATGGTAAAAATACAAACTCAACACCAAAATGTCCAGCCAAGAGTCTAGTTTTAACATGTCAAGTTTCAGATTCATTGGATTAAAACTCAGCATTTCACAAAAGATATGGCAAGCAAGGTACCAAAAGGCATACATGTTAACAATCCCTAGCACCAATTAAATTTCAGCCATGCACAATTTGTGAAAAAAATAACCAAAAAGTAATAGACAGAAAATGGAATCCAACACAAAAGACCTCATATTTTTTGGATGTATTTTCAATTTGTTTTGATTTTTAGAAGTTAAAGAAAAATTAAAAAAAAGCATGTGACATAGTGTGTGAAGAAATGGAGGGAAAAGGAAATAAATGTGAAGCAATTGAAATAATGCTGGAGCCAGGGATCGAAGCCAGGCGAAATTTGAAAGTCCAGGCGCGCCAAGTGAAAACGCAGCCGTTTTGGCTCAAACCCTAAGCATGCAAACTCATAATCCGCAGGAAACGTTGAAGAACACGCATGTAAATTCACAGGAAACGCTATGAAGGTTATAACTAAATCCGCAGGAAAAGTGCAGCCAGTCATGAACACGATGAAGATCTTCAAGATCTTCATCCTCAAATTCCAGAAAAATTCAACATGTCCAGAAACACAATTCAAGCATGGTAACATGTAGATCTAACATCATACAACAAGAATCAACAACAATTTCATCCAGGAAACAACATACATGCACGGATCGAATGAAACAAGAATCATCATCAAACATTCAAACTAATATATCTCACTCAATTTGGCACGGATTTCAGTGATTTAAAGCTCAACATACTCAGCATTCAAGGATCTATCATATTAGCATAATAATTTTAAGAAAATAAGAGGTCGAATTGGAACCTCTTTGATGAACAGAGCTGGAATTGTTGATGTTCAGGTTGTGTAATGGCTCAAGAACTCCTCAATGATGCTTGTGAAGTTGATTAGGAGAGAACTCAAAGCTCAAATGCACATGAACTTGCAAGAATTTGGAATTGCCATAGTATCTTCAAGCTTCGCCAATGCTCCAATCTTGCACGATTTCTACTGATTCTATGGAGGATCCTGCTCAATATCAATTCAATAACAAGAATCCAACAAGAAAATGGAATGGAAAATGAAGAAATTGGAAGAAAATTTGAGAGAGAAATTTTGTATTCTAGATCTAGATCTGAAAAAATGAAGTGTGGTTATGATTTTCTGTTAGGGTTTTGGTTTAAATGCTCTCTACTAATCACCCTCTAAACATGATTAACCAATTGGTAATGGAAATGATTAAAATGGAGGTGTTTTGACAAAATGGAATTTCACCCTTGCATGGCAAATATGAGTGAACAGTACACGAAATTATGGTTCATTTTCACTTAAAATTCATTTTTGGAATCAATGGCAAAAGCAAAATATTTGAATTATGCACCAATTTCAAATGTTGAATTTTCCCTCCAAAATTAAGTGAATTTGCAAAATGTTCATGTGATGAGAATTGATGCAATGCAATGCAAGATTATGAAATTAGAAGTCAAGAGAAGAATTTAGCAAAAAGAGCCATGCAATTTGGAGCTTTGGTTTGAAAGTTATGCACTTTTGAAGTTCAATCCACACTTGGCCATGTTTTGATCATATCTCCTTAACCACACATGAGAAATTGATGATCTTGGACTTTTTGGAAATGGGAGAGAAAGCTCTACAACTTTCATGTTCAACAAAATTTCATTTGAAGCTTTCTTGATGATGTAATCTTGAGGAGAAAACCTTTCCATTTTTGGCAAATTTGAATTATAGGTCACTTTCTATTTTTGGAAAGTTTTGACCTGACTTTATTTTCTTCAATGTTGATGTTTGAAATGTGAAATGAGACTTGTTTGAACATGAATGAAGTATTTCTAGTCACTTCCCACCTCCAAATCCAACAGTTGACTGAGCAGTTGACTGGCTAGGGTTTTAGTTGACTGAAGAATGCCTTGATGAGATTCAAGCCTCTACCACTTGGGATTTTGATTCAAAATGATGTCATAGCTCATATGAACTCTTGATAATGATTGTGGTGTCCAAATTCCCAAGAATGGCCACCATATAAAGCTCAATGACTGTCTTTGACTGCTTTGACTGTGATTGCTTCATCTGCAAGACAAGGGTTAGATGACATATTTTTGTACTTTTGGTTAGTGGTAAAAAGAAATGCAATGATATACAAATGCAAAACATGCTTGGTGATCAAGAAACCACTCTCAAAAAGATAACCCACCCACAGGGGAGGAGGCAAGGTGCACAATGATCCTTGAGGCAATGAATGATATGATATGATGCCATGAGGGATCTTAGGGACAAAATTGGGGTCTTACAGATGCCCCTATTTAAGGTCATTCTAGCCGGAGAAGTGAAGTTTAGAAATCTTCATCTCGACGCGGTAGAATGGGCTTAAATAACAATAATGAGACAAATTTTGGTCCCTAAGAGACCTCATGATGCAGATGTATGCATGCAAAAGACAAACAACTCTGTGGGGAATATGAGTCCACAAAGAAGAAAAGATGATCCATCGGAGTAATACACTCGCTAGGAACAGAGACTCTAACAAGACTCTCGTGGGGATAATAAAAGAAAAAGCAATGCGTGAGCAGGACACGACTCTGAATTAGGGGACAAACTAATACTGCGTGAACAAGACACGACAGGACTGGAGACCTCACTGGGGAGAAAAGGACTCACACTAGGGAAAGAAGAATTTCCAAAGGAAAACACATCCATTGGAAAGACACAAGCTGACTCACGAAATGCGTGTACTGGGGAGAACACCAATACAGCAACACGAATAGAATCACAACTCCGCTGGGGAAATCTAACAAAGACTTTCTAGGGGAAGCCAAAGGGTGAGATGTTACCGGTTAGTGAGTAACATGCTCGGGAAGAAATAATATCTAAGACCTGTGTACGGGTGAGAGATATCAATCGACCAAATCATCTGAGGAAAACCTGAAAAAGGTAAAACTTCAACTTAGGGAAATCTGACTCCACAGGGGACCGAGGTCATAATAGGGAGCAGAAAGGAAGGAACACCAGGGATACCGGTTACTGGGTATATAATAGGTGACTGACCAAGGCGTGAATTGGTATATATGCCAAAACACTCATCATCCGAAAGGAGGGCTTGAAAAAGCAAATCGACTTACAGGATGGACATTCGAATCCACAACAGGGAAAACGAATCTTACTCAATTGGGGACACTAACCCAAAGAGTGCATGAGATATAATATCCATTACCGTCAGAACGTGGATAGAATACTCGCATGAGATATATTATCTATTACCGTCAGAACATAGATAATACACTCGCATGGAAGGAAACACCAGGGATACCGGTTACTGGGTATATAATAGGTGACCTACCGAAAACGTGAATTGGTATATATGCCAAAACACTCATCATCCAAAACACAAACTTGTTAAAGGATGGATATTCGTTTCTACAAAGAATACGAATCTTACTCCGCTGGGGGAAAATCAACAAAGGATTCCAACCAAAGAGCGAAAGAGATATATTATTCATTACTGTCAGAACGTGAATAATACACTCGAAAAGGAAGAGACACCAGAGATACCGGTTACTGGGTATATAATAGGTGATCAACCAAAAGAAGAGAGACGATCGTTACCACAACAACAGGGTAAACGAAAGATAACTCACAGGGGATAAATTGCAAGCATCCGACAATTATCCAAGAAACAAATATTCGATTCCACAAAGGAATAACGAATCTTACTCGACTGGGGAAACACAACAGGCTTCGACTGAAGAGTGCATGAGATATATTATCCATTACCGTCAGAACGTGGATAACATACTCGCATGGAAGATTATCCACAACCGGTTACTGGGTTAATAAAGGATAAATCAACCGAAAAAGAAAGGCATCGGGATACCAAAACTAGGTATATAATGATGACCAATCAAAGGGAGCAACAATCATTACCAAGCAAAAGGGTAAATGAAAGAAGACTCACCGGGGATGAATTGCAAGCAACAATTATCCACAAGGACTTGCTGGCGACTTCAAAGGGGATAAAATTGCAGGCAAACGACAATTATCCAGAAGCAGGGAGGGAATATCAACATCAATATTGAATGAAGATAACCACAAAGAGTACCCATCATCGGTTAGGATGAACAACAAGGTTAACTCTGCAAAGGGGAGAAATTAGGGTTTACAACCACCGAATACGGGGTAGAAGACCAAAACTCTGGCTGGGGATAGGGTTGCTAGCATCCGACAACTATCCACAAGAAAGCACAAACTCCGTTGGGAATAAAACCACAACAACATAGGATTTACGACTACCGAATACTGGGTAGAAGACCACAAAATCCACCATCAACCAGAACGAACCACAAAGGTTACTTCTGCTAGGGGAAAAGAGACAGGACTTACAACTACCGAATACGGGGTAATAGCCAACACTCTGATGAGGATAAAAGATAGGGTTTACATCTACCGAATACTGGGTAGAAAACCAACGTCTGCGTGGGAAACGAAAGAATCACAATTCCGCACAGGAACAAAAATAGGGTTTATAACAAACCACCAACTGTTGAGGAGCAGAAAAACTAGGATTTACGACTACCGAATATTGGGTAGAAAACCAATCAACTCTTGCTGAGGAATAAAAGGTATATAACCACAAATTCCGCCAAGAAGAGGGAACATAGGACTTACAACTACCGGTATGAGGGTAGAGGCCCAAAAAGATTCCGCTGGAGATAAAAAGAATTATTGCCGGTTACTGGGAAATTCATCCATTTATTCCACAGGGAAACACAAGAAACAGTTGACAAATAGCCAATTCGGGATTGATCCGAAAAGATAGACCGAATCAAGACTCGTTCTATGAGGATATAACTCAATAGGAAAATCCGTCCCAATATATGTGTTGGGAGGAAACGGAAGAAACCGTCATCCACGAGGATATATCTCAGTGGGGAACTGTAGAAGGAAAGACAGACATTTTCTGCTTATGGGCTGACTCTATATTGAGAGATTGGACACCCGACATCTGCTTGGGAAGATCTATTAGAGAGATCTATATCACCCATAGAAGGAGACAACAAACAAGAGATATATGGCAAAAAATGCAACATGAATATCTGAATGTTTATGATTATGCATGAATATGCGTAATTTATGTTTGATGAATGCTGACAAAACAGACATATCTAACACAAATAGGCCCAGGAATCAAACACCCGGTACTACACTTCCAGAGGAAAAACCAACTGGAAAGCCAATCTGCTGGAGATCCACATGCTGAAAAGCAAAGATCCGTGGGAAGGCAAAAGATCAGAGATATCGCGGAAACAACAAAATCTCTGAGTGATGGATCAACGATCAACCCAACTGGAGTACAGAAAGTCACAACAGGCATAAACGGCCACAAAGACAAATCTGTTGGGGAATGGGAGAAATCCCGAGATATCGGCAGGGGAATTCTCAGTATCAATTGGGAAACAAGAGTTCACTGGCACAGGCAAGAACTGCCACGAAAGCAACTTCCAAATAACTCCACTGGGGAACAACCCACAAAGGGAGAACAGATCATCCAAGTAGAATCTAACTACAAGAACAACTCTACTGGGAACAATGTCAGCCATTCCATCGGGGACAAACCCACTGAGGAAAGAATAGATCACACAAGTAGTTTTCTGCAACAAGCCACTCTACTGGGGATCAAAAGCATCAGGAAATCAACCAAATCTCTGGATGATAGGTCACCAACCGACCCTGCTGGGGAAAACAACTCCGGCGGGGATCCTGACTCTGTTGGGGAATCTGAGGGATAAAGGGGAATATCACCTATGCAATCCACCATACCACAAATCTACTGGCGGCACTGGGGAACCCATTGGGGGAATTCCACCTGAGATGAGGAGGAAAGCTGGGGATCAACCACCAAATGCTGAACCTTCCAAGAATAAACCCACAACTGCTGAGGAGAAAAATAAACTGCTCTGTTGAAGGGATAAGAGGTAAAAACCTCAACAAGCACTCCGATGGGGAGATATAGCATCAAATGCAGTATATCATATCAACAACTCTGCTAGTGCTGAGGAGGGAAGCAACAACTCCGCTGGCGACTGCACTGGGGAGAGTGGTGGGGTACCGGGGTCTCAAACCACCTACTATCAAATCTTCCAAAGGAAAGCACCCATGCTGGGGAGGAAAAACTGTTGGAGAGGACTGTGAAGTCCTAACAAACACTCTGCTTGGGGAACAACCCCAACAAAGGCTCTGCTTGGGGAACTACCCCAACAACAATCAGGATAAAGAGGATACAACCATGCCAGGAATATGAACGAATGTCTTACCTGTTGGAAATCATGCCACCCTTGGGAGAGCACTGAGAAATTCTTAAGTATCCTTTCATCATTGTGAATGTTCACTTTGTTTAAAACAATAATTTTTGAAAATTTATTTGTTTAAAACAATGATATTTTATCAATTAAAACATGCAAAACATTTGTTGAATTGAAACAAATAAGAGTGCAAATAATTGGATAAAAAGCTCAAATTGATTTGATGAAATGGTGGCCTGCAAATGGCAAGACTCCATAGATCTGTACAAATTCGAAATCAGTGATATATATTGGAAGAGGGCTACATTGAACATAATGATCCTTTCTCTACCAATTTGAATCTCGATGTATTCGAAGCTTCAGTCGACGACGAATCGAGAGTCTCTGACGAAAAGACAGCTGTGGAACAGAAAGTCTTGTCAGGATGCAGTTACTTGCCAAATCCCTACTTTTTTGCCTAGATTTCCCCAGGGTGAGGTACTCAATCTAGCGGGATGCAAATATTCTTTTTTCAAGTCTCTAACTTTTGCCTGGATCACCCTTTCGGGTTTTCCACCGAGACGCTCACTTTTGCCTAAGTCGCCCTTTCGGGTTTTCAACTTAGCGAGCTATTCTGTTTTTCATTTGCATATACTTTTTTTTAGGCAAAGTATTTCTTGACTGCATCTGAATTCACAGGACGAGTGAAATCCTCCCCATCCATTGTTGTGAGCATCAAAGCTCCGCCTGAAAAGGCTCTCTTGACAACATATGGACCTTCATAGTTTGGAGTCCACTTGCCCCTGGAATCGGGCGCGAAAGACAAGACTTTCTTGAGCACGAGGTCACCTTCTCGGAACACACGAGGCTTGACCTTCTTATCGAATGCTTTCTTCATTCTCTGCTGATATAACTGACCATGGCACATGGCAGTCAATCGCTTCTCTTCAATCAAATTCAGCTGGTCATAACGACTCTGAATCCATTCAGCATCAGTCAACTTGGCTTCCATCAAGACTCGCATTGATGGGATCTCCACCTCTACTGGGAGAACAGCCTCCATGCCGTAAACAAGAGAAAAAGGGGTTGCCCCTGTTGAAGTGCGGACAAATGTACGATAACCATGCAAAGCAAATGGCAGTATCTCGTGCCAATCTTTGTACGTAACAACCATCTTCTGGATAATCTTCTTGATATTCTTATTAGCAGCTTCAACAACCCCATTCATCTTTGGTCTGTAAGGAGAAGAATTATGGTGTGCAATCTTGAACTCAGCGCACAACTCATCCATCATCTTATTATTCAGATTAGATCCATTATCAGTAATGATCTTATCTGGCACACCATAACGGCAAATCAGTTGGTTCTTGATAAACTTCACAACCACCTGCCTGGTCACATTCGCGTACGAAGCGGCTTCAACCCATTTGGTGAAGTAATCAATTGCTACGAGAATAAACCTGTGTCCGTTGGACGCCTTCGGTTCAATCATGCCGATCATGTCGATTCCCCACATAGAGAAAGGCCATGGTGATGAAATCACATTCAGAAGTGTCGGAGGAATATGAATCTTATCCGCATAAATTTGACACTTGTGGCATTTCTTCACATATTTGCAGCAGTCAGACTCCATTGTCAGCCAATAGTAGCCTGCTCTCAACATCTTTCTAGCCATGGCATGTCCATTGGAATGAGTACCAAATGAAACCTCATGGACCTCAGTCATCAACAGGTTTGCTTCGTGTCTATCCACGCATCTGAGCAAAACCATGTCAAAATTCCTCTTGTAAAGCACTTCACCACTGAGGTAGAAACTGCCTGACAACCTTCTCAATGTTTTCCTATCTTTCACAGATGCCCTAGGCTGGTAGACCTGGTTCTGGAGGAAATTCTTAATATCAAAATACCAAGGCTTGTCATCATTCACTTCTTCCACTGCAAACACGTGAGCTGGTCTATCCAAGCGCATCACGGCAATATTGGGAACTTCATTCCAATACTTGACCACAATCATGGAAGCAAGCGTAGCAAGAGCATCTACCATCCGATTATCCTCTCGAGGAATATGATGAAAATCAACTTCTGTAAAGAACGTTGAAATCCTTCTCGCATAATCTCTGTACGGAATGAGACCAGGCTGATTCGTCTCCCATTCACCCTTAATCTAATTGACAACTAGGGTCGAATCACCATACACATCCAGATGCTTGATTCTCAAATCAATACACTCTTCCAGTCTCATAATACAGGCCTCATACTCAGCCATATTATTCTTGCATTTCAAAGTTAGCCTTGTTGTAAACGGAATATGTGTGCCATGAGGAGTAATGATTACCGCCCCAATTCCATTTCCGTACTAATTTACAGCGCCATCGAACACCATCGTCCATCTGGAACCAGGTTCTTGACCTTCATCAAGTGTAGGCTCATCACAATCTTTCATTTTCAAATACAGAATCTCCTCATCCGGGAAGTCGTACTGAACAGACTGATGATCTTCAATTGGCTGGTGTGTTAAATGGTCAGCCAAGATACTACCTTTGATAGCTTTCTGAGCTCGATACTCGATATCATACTCAGATAACAACATCTGCCAACGGGAAATTCTCCCAGTTATAGCAGGCTTCTCGAAAATATACTTGATTGGATCCATTCGGGATATCAACCAAGTAGTATGATTTATCATGTACTGGCGCAAACGCTTAGCAGCCCAAGCCAAAGCACAACACGTCTTCTCAAGCATAGAGTATCGAGACTCACTGTCAGTAAACTTCTTACTGAGGTAGTAGATAGCAGATTCTTTCTTCCCTGATTCGTCTTGTTGACCGAGTACACAACCCATCGAGTCTTCAAGAACAGTCAGATACATGATCAGAGGTCTTCCTTCTACAGGCGGAGACAAGATCGGAGGTTCAGACAGATACTCTTTGATACTGTCGAAAGCTTTCTGGAAATCCTCGGTCCAATCATGAGACTGATCTTTCCGGAGGAGCTTGAATATCGGCGCACATGTGGCAGTCATGTGGGATATAAATCTGGAAATGTAGTTCAAGCGGCCAAGAAAACCTCGGACTTGCTTCTCAGTTTTGGGTGCAGGCATCTCTTGTATTGCTTTGACCTTGGAAGGATCAACCTCAATACCTCTCTCGCTGACAACAAACCTAACAACTTGCCGGAACGGACTCCAAATGTACATTTGTTCGGATTCAGGCGAAGTCTAAACTTCCTCAGACGCTGAAAAAGCTTCAACAAATGCTCAACATGTTCAACTTCCGTTCGGGACTTAGCAATCATATCATCAACATAGACCTCTATCTCCTTGTGCATCATGTCATGAAACAAGGTAGTCATAGCTCGTTGATACGTGGCTCCGGCGTTCTTCAAACCGAAGGGCATCACTCGATAACAGAATGTTCCCCAAGGTGTGATGAATGTTGTCTTCTCCATATCTTCGGGTGCCATCTTGATTTGGTTATAACCGGAAAATCCGTCCATAAACGAAAAGACTTTGAATTTAGCTGTATTGTCTACCAACATGTCGATGTGTGGTAGAGGGAAATCATCTTTAGGACTAGCCTTATTCAAATCTCTGTAATCAACACACATACGGACTTTTCCGTCTTTCTTAGGCACAGGCACAATATTGGCCACCCATAGAGGATATGTAGAAGTCACCAGAAATCCCGCATCAATTTGCTTCTGAACTTCCTCTTTGATCTTCAATGCCATATCTGGATGAGTTCTTCTGAGCTTCTGCTTCACAGGCATGCACTCAGGCTTCAAAGGCAGGAAATGTTGCACAATATTTGTATCTAGACCCGGCATGTCTTCATACGACCAAGCAAAGATATCGGAATATTCTCGTATCAAACTGATCAACCCCTTCTTGACAGACTCTTCAAGGAGTGCCCCAACCTTCACCATACGAACACAATCCTCAGACCCCAAGTTAGCTGTTTCCAGATCTTCGAGATGCGGCTGAATGATCTTCTTCTCGTGCTCAACGAGACGGGTAATCTCATCAGGAATCCCTTCATAATCATCTTCCTCTGCCTCGAATACAAGGAATTCAAAATTGGGAGATGGCGTTGGATCATTATGTTCAATGGGTTTTAGAATCAACCTGCATAATGATTTTGGTTAATAAAAAACTTTAGAGTTTAAACAAGCAAACCATTATGCAGATGAAAAGATTGCTTTTATTCTTGTTTTTATGGGTTTTTTTATCACTGATTTCATGCAAAAGCAAAAAGTGAAAACAAATGTTTAACAATGCATTAATTGAATGAAATATCATTGTATAAATGCTGCCAACAATGTCATCACTTCTCCTTTTGGCATGGGAGAAGGGTTTTGAACAAAGTGAACCATTACACTGATCTATGAATGACTGTAGGAACATCTACAGCGACCCAATTGTGGCAGACACCACCAGGTATGATGAAGTTGTTCAAATCCTCTGCATCCTCTTCCAAGATAGCAGTAGCTTCTTCAGGTTGATCAGCATGGATGAAACCTCCACTTTTGAACAGACCTTTCTCATTGAATGCCCCAGAAGAATAGCCAATGCCAGCCCGGGATTTGTTGTCTTCAAGCTCGATCATCTTCCCTAAACCAGCAACTGCACCACATTCAATGGCCAGTTTCGCATCACTGTAGGAAGCAAATGAAGGAGATCTCTTCTCAATCGGCTCAGCAATAGATGAAGCTTGGAAAGGCGTTCCAACTTCATCCTCAGCATCAATATATGAGAAAGAAGACAGGTGGCTAACCAGGAGAGACTTTTCTACCCCTACCACGACCAGTTTCTTATCCTTGACGAATTTCAGCTTCTGGTGTAGGGTGGATGTCACGGCGCCAGCCTCGTGAATCTATGGTCTACCAAGGAGACAGCTATAAGACGGGTGGATATCCATAACCTGGAAGGTAACTTGGAAATCACTTGGTCCAATCTTGATTGGGAGATCAACTTCCCCAATCACGGTCTTACGCAACCCATCAAAAGCCTTCACCACAACACCACTATGCCTCATGGGAGGCCCCTGATATGACAGTCTTGAAAGAGTGGTCTTTGGCAATACATTCAAAGATGACCCAGTGTCCACCAGCATGTTGGACATGGCGTCAGTCTTGCAATTCATGGAAATATGTAGAGCCATGTTGTGGTCTCTTCCCTCCTCGGGGAGATCAGCGTCATAGAAACTCAAAGTGTTGCATGCAGTGATGTTTGCAACTATACTGTCAAACTGTTCTATGGTGACGTCGTGATCGACATAAGCCAGATCCAAAACTTTCTGCAGAGCCTCCCTATGGGGTTCTGAATTCAGAAGCAAAGATAAAACGAAGATTTTGGACGGCGTTTGTAGAAGCTGGTCTACAGCATTGTACTCACTCTTCTTGATGAGCCTCAGCATCTCATCACATTCTTCATTCACAATGCCACTCGGGCCAACAGAAGAAACAGATGTCTTTTGTACAGAGGAGGGTTTGGCAACAGGTGCCGGATTCGGAACATTCACCGTAGTCCCAACCGGACACTCAGCAGAATCAGAAGCAAAGTGAGGCTTTGGCGCTGAAAATACGCGACCACTTCGGGTCAACCCACTAACATCAGCAATATTAACCACAGAAGTTGAAGGCAACGAACTTCTTTCCCATCTTCCACAGCAACGGGATTATACCGGAAGGGAATGGCTCTATCCGAAGAATAAGGCACATGGCCTGCAGGCTTGATTACCAGAAAAGGAGAAACCTTCGGCTTGCTACCATCGTAACGGATGACAATAGGCTCAGGCAACTTGAACACCGGAGAAATAACATTCACCTCTGGCTCGTCTTCATCAACATTTCGATTCTGCAGAATCTCAATGGTACCCTCGTCTAACAGCTCTTGAAGCTCTCTTCGCACTTGGCGACAAACCAATCTATTGACAGAACAGATGCGGCATCTGTCATGGTCGTGCTCCATATGACTGTACTGACACAGCAGACGATGCCACTCGACCCATGACTGTTGAATATGACTCACATATTTGACTTTATACTTGCCAGGGCAACCCTGGACCATGTTAACTGATTTCCCATGCTCGGGCAATGGGTTCTTCGTAACATTCGGGCCTGAGTCCTCAAAGCTCAGGATGCCGCATCGCATAAGGTCTTGAACCTTGGTTTTCAACGGATAGCAGTTTTCAATGTTGTGTCCCGGAGCACCGGAATGATAAACACAATGTTGATCGGGCTTGTACCACCACTGCGGGTTAGCAGGCACAGCTGGGGGCTCCCTGGGAGTAACCAGTTTCCTCTCCAATAAGGAAGGATATAGCTCAGCATATGACATAGGAATAGGATCAAAACTGATCTTTTTCCTATCATAATTCAAATTGGCCTGATTACTGGTGCTGCCACGAGGCTGGTAAGCCTGTTACTGTGGACGATGCTGCTGTTGGTACTGAGGTTGTTGCTGATACTGCTGAGAGCTATCTCTGAAAACAGGTGCTATATGAGCCACCTGGTGCTGGTTGCTGGCATGACGCACAGGCTTCCTCTTAACAGAGGGTCTTCTTGGCTTAGCATGAGATTGCACAGCATGTGCCTCCCCATCTTTCTTCTTAAACGCCCCATATCGTTTAGAAGAGCTCTCATCTTTAGACAACCGTCCTTCACGGACACCTTCCTCCAGACGCATCCCCATGTTCACCATTTCAGTGAAATCAGAGGGAGCACTAGCTACCATCCGCTCATAATAAAATGAACTAAGAGTCTTCAAAAAGATCTTAGTCATCTCCTTCTCTTCCAGCGGAGGAGTAATCTGAGCTGCTAACTCTCGCCACCTCTGGGCATACTCCTTAAATGTCTCTTTATCCTTCTGAGACATGGCCCTGAGTTGATCACGGTCAGGAGCCATATCAATATTATATTTGTATTGCTTGACGAAGGCTTCGCCAAGATCGTTGAAGGATCGGATGTTTGCGCTATCAAGGCTCATATACCAACGAAGAGCCGCACCGGACAAACTATCCTGAAAATAATGGATCAGAAGCTGATCATTATCGGTCTGAGTAGACATTTTCCTGGCGTACATAACCAGGTGAGCGAGAGGGCAGGTGTTCCCCTTATATATCTCAAAGTCAGGGACTTTGAACTTGACCGGAATCTTCACACCGGGAACCAGGCAGAGCTCGGCAGCAGACTTGCCAAACAGATCTTTCCCTCGGAGGGTCTTCAATTCCTTTCGCAGCTCGAGGAATTGATCATTCATAGCATCCATCTTCTCATTAACATCTGGGCCCTCAGACGGCTCAGAATGATAGATGGTGTCGTCTACCCTAGGAATGGTATGCACGACAGGAGGAGGCATAGCAAGGACCGAGCTAGATGCCGGCATGGAAGCAAAAGTAGGAGCTGGAATATCTGGCATGAAACCAGGAGGCATACCCCACGGAAACCCGGCTGGCATGGCATTCGGCATGAAGTGGGCACTAGCAGCTGGCACAGTTGAAGAAGCAACCTCTGATATAACAGTCCTCTGGAGAGGAGTTGCAGGAGGTGGAGAAGGTTGATGTTGAGCAGTCAGCAATTGCTCCATCAGAGCACCCAATCTGGCGACCTCTTCTTTCAACTCTCTGTTCTCTTGTTCAAGTTGATCCATCACTCTTGCAGAATTGGCTCTGGTATAGTACCGGTGAGTCAGCTTGTCTTCAAAATAAATGAAGAGCACAGAGTTAGGCCACAGACAAGAAGACCGGAACAACCTGCTTATGCAAAATGATGCATGCAATGCTTGTGCATATGCTTTGTTTTTATTTTCAAGGAACTTTTAGGGTTCTATTTGCAAATTTGAATATTTAAGCATTTAATAGCATATGGAAAATATCTCATCAAATATGTATTCGAGACAAAGAAGTACAACATTTTTGATTATTACAAGGGAAAAGGAAAATAAACATCCTATAGATCCCTAGAAGCTCGAGATGCTGGAAGACGAGATACACAAAGCTTCTTGATCTCTCTCTCATAGGCTGCTTCCATATCCGCTTTCTCCTTAGCAAGTCGATCATACTTCCTCTTCCAGAATTTGGAGGACTGAGGAAGCAGAGAAGTCCAGGCATCATCAGGATCATCTATCACCTGATGCTCGAGAAACTCAATCAGAGCATCTTTCTCCTTGATTTGCTGAAGTAACTCTTCTCTTTCACGGATCCAGGCACGTGAAAGGTCTTCTTCTCTCAACTCCTCTACATCTTGGTTAGGGAGGGTTGAAGGCCCAGCCACAACCAATGGTGTAGGTCTCGGATAATCATACGGCATAAGATACTCAGAAGCTCTATGTCTGACCCAAGCAGTATAAGGCTCCAAAGCAATGCAGTTCTTCAGACCCAACTCATTTCTACCCTTCTTGTGAATCTTGCGCCAAGCGCGGACCATCCTGGCTTTCAGGTCTTGGGGATCTTTACCCTCCTGAAAGAATACACCTTCTAACAGAAAGTTATGAGGTTTATCCTTTAGGGGGAACCCAAGCTGACGACGTGCTAAGATAGGATTGTAGCTAATCCCACCACATGTACCAAGAAGAGGCACATTAAGGAATTCACCACAATAATCAATGATCTGAACTGTATCATACACGCGATCATACCAAGAGATATCGTCATTAGTGAGAGACATAAGTCTCTGAGACCACCGTAGACATCCCTTATTCTCCTTGAAAGCAACCGTCTGCGGTAAGTGAGAAATAAACCACTTATACAACAGAGGCAAACAGCACACAATAACTCCTCCACCCTTTGCATTCCTCAGATGCAAAGAGAAATAGGCATCACCCAACAGAGTCGGAACGGGATTAAGAACTGAGAAGATCCTAATGGCATTCACATCCACAAATTTGTCGATGTTGGGGAATAATACCAAACCATAGATGAGCAGCACAAATAAAGCCTCAAAGGCATCCTCACTCCTGGCCTTCCCATAAACGGTAGCTTGAGCAATGAGGAAATCGGAAGGAAGACCCTGAATTCCACCTTTAGTGGTCATATGCGCCTCTATCAGGGATTCATCTATGTGCAATAAGTCTGCGATCTCTCGAGAAGTCGGAATACTCTCTAAGCCACTGAACGGCACCTGATCCAGAATCGGGATCCCAATAAGATGAGCATATTCCTTAAGCGTAGGCAACAGCTGGAAGTCCGGAAAAGAGAAGCAGTGATACAGAGGATCATAGAACAGAGCCAAAGTACTCATCAACCCTTCGTCAACCTGAGTAGTCAACAGAGGCAGAAGCTTCCCATAGCGAGCTTTGAAACCCAAGGGATCTAATACATAGGATGTCAGATTCCTTAACTCTTTCAAGTCGGGTTGTCTGAAACTGTACTTCTTTGTATGCCTCTTTGGTCTTTCCATGTCTGAAAATTTTGCAAATAAACCCTTTAAGTTCCTTGAAAATTTCTGATTTTTCTGATGACATGAATGCAGATGAATGCATGAATGCATGAATGCAACAATCACACTCAAGGATCAAGCAAATCACACCAGGCAAAGGTCATGGGAAAGCTCATTGTATCCCTAATATCAATCATCCATTTTGGTGGATTATGGTTTTCACCTTATCAACACCCAAGTTCCATTGATATTAACAATACATGAACCGGCTCAATTATCCTTAATATCAATCATCCATTTTGGTGGATTATGGTTTGCACCTTATCGACACCCAAGTTCCATTGATATTAAGGATGTCTGAACGACTCAACCATGAATCACGGGTTTGTTGGTAATCACGAGCATGGAGTTTCGGTTAAAAACCACCCAAAGGGAGTGTACTAGGGTTTAAACCTGCCGAGCATGTTCTACCAGAGGTTCCCATAGTCATCATCCCATCTTTCGAATATTATCGGAGGAACGAATACTCGTATTCCAAAAATATTCTCAAGAGAGACTCTTATGAGTGTAGTATCGCGTAACAATCGCCTCAGATCTGACATCTGAACGACTTCCGCACTACGTCCTAAAAATAGGCCAAGATGGGCTTGGTAAACTAAGGTCCTTGGCTTCTAAGGCACATGATTGAAAGAATAATGCCTAACCACAAATAACTTGTGTGGCATTATTAATCCAACATGACCTCCACCAAGTGAATGGACTCGCAAGTCAACTTGTTAAGGAATACTCCACACAAGTCGACAAGACTATGCCATTCTCCTATCCTAAGGTGCACGCGAGTTCGGGTACAGAACTCATCTCACAGAGATCACCAAGCAAACAGCAATTGTATATCAAGCAATTCAAACATTACAATCAATACAGTTATCCCAAATTGTACAAAAATATGTCAAATAACACATAAACAAATATCATACAACAAGGGTGAAAAGTAGGCAAAACCACCAAGGAAGGTCTAATGTAGTCCCCAGCAGAGTCGCCACTTTTCTGTAGCGGTGTATTCGTCACTTTATGATTTATTGACTAAATCAAAAGCAAAGCATACAAAGAATCGAGTCGCCACCGCACTTTTATTTATCCAAAGGAATGGCTAAAAAGCGAACAAAAGCCTAAGAAGTTTTACACATAGAAAACTAATGAAAAGACCAGAGAATCTGGGTAAGGGGTTAATTACGCAATGGGAAGGTGTTAGGCACCCAAAACGTCCTAGGTACTCCTAGGGAGCCCTTTTCACACTTGTTGTACGAAATGTTATTTGTTTATGAAATATTTATTGTGCAAACATGGATTGAAAGGATGAGAAAAGAATGTACAAGTTTATTATTTTTGTGTTTGAACGGATGAACCTGTTGCCTACATACCTTTCCATAGAAGGTAAGGATCAAAACGCCGTAGTTCGGCTAAAAAATTTCCAAAATATGAGTGGGTTCATTTTAAAACAAAAGCCCTAAGGTCTTTCGTTATCCACGGGAGAAAACTCAACCTTATACAAACAACGAGTCCACCACGTGAGAATAGCTTCAACTTGCTAGTGAGGGGTTAACCCTATAATAAGCAAGGAAGTCTTACAATTCAATCACTAAGGACCAAGGTGAGGTTAACATCAACCAACTAGGATAAATCAAACCTATGGCTAATGCATTAAAACTTAACAAGAATGGACAAAGCCACAAAACAATTGAATGAATTGGATTAACCGATTAGGATTTATTCACAAAAGATGATCAAAGTATGATTAGAATTCAATTCAAAGAAGTATTATGAAATGGAGTTTGAAAAATCAAAGGCCTAAAGCCTAGGTTTCTAATTTGAAAAGAAATGAGAATGTTTGCACAATATTTGTCAAAAGTTTTTGAATTAACATGTGAAAAGGGAATTTTGAAAACACACACAAAAATGGGAGGGTGAGGAAGTAAAACTTCTTAGATGTTCACCTCTTGAAATCATATGTAGATGATTCAAGTGATTCCTTTGGAATAGGCAACAATGCAAATAAGCAAATGAACAAAGCAAGGTGATACCGGATGCCAATCAATGGACTTATACCAATCTCACAAACAAAGGTGGATACCGGATACCAATCAATGGATTTACACCAATCTCCTAAAACAAAACAATGATACCAGATGCCAATCTATGGACTTATACTAGTCTCACACCATATCATAGGAACAACTGCCAAGTAATGGACTTATGCTTGTCTCCTCCATGGACAAAGCAAAAATGCTATAAAGCAAAGCTTATGAAATGATATACAAATGATGATGATAAATGCACTAAGGCACACTCAAGCAGATATGCACAGATGAATCAAGTAAGCAAACACACAAGTCAATTAGCACACACTATATACAAGCAATTTGGCTCAAGCAAGGTTAGACTTTAAAGTCAACTGGAATGGGGTATGTTGTGCTCTTAACCTTAACATTGAGAGTTAAGGTGAAGCAGATGAAATGGAGATGAGGGGTGTGCCTCATGGCTCTTATCCCTGATCAGGGAGAGCATTGAATAATAGAAGGTGTGGGAGTTCAGAAAGTTGGAACTCTTCTCCACAAAGGATTTGACTCTATAAGATCTTGGGTTAATATCCACAATGCATCAACATGTTATGTGAGCAAAGGGATGACACACTGAATAGTAGGAGATGGACTACACATCTCTTTTATCTACCAATTGCCTCATATGAGGACTTTTGCTGCTTGGCACAAAGAGTAAACAATCACAAGCATTGCCTCTTAAGGAGGACTTCAGGCAGGTGCCTGACCACATAACAGGCCAGGTCTTCCAGACTACATGAAGAAGAGAGGTTATACCTAAGTGGTTAAGCAACCAAGCAAAAGCAAGTTCAAAATGAACTTAAGAAACTAATGTACCTGTGGAAACATCAAACAAATCAGCACAACTATACAGACAAACAACCAACAGTTAATATCAACAGATAACCAATATACACAATGTATAAGCCACAAGTCAAACTCAAATGAGTTAACAGCCCTACAAAACACACAATGTTAGTAGTCAAAGGTGAACATCAAATGCTCAAATGATGGAGCATCATGAACCATATAACTTGGATGTTCAACCTGAAAACAAAGCTCAAAGATGAGAGGCAAACCACTAGGTCAAAGCCTAGGGTCAAAGATGGAGAAAAAATTCAAAACAGAACATGAAATTCAACATGAATCAACCTCAATCAATTAAGAACATAATCCAAAAGGTCTCATGTCAATATCATTTACCAAATTCATTTCACAAACCAATTATGGCAAGGTATGCAAGTTGAAGGCACATTGAGGCAACAGAATGAACAAATGCACATTAATTCAAAAATGATTCAATTAATCTCAAGAAAAATCATGGCTAAACAGAACATACAACATGATCATCACACAAAAAATCAAGGCATTTGAGCAACATTAGGCATCGCAAAGAAATTGCATAAGGCAAGGTAAGCACAAACAAGCATATTGGTGACACATCTTGGCATATCAATTTAACACAAGCCTAAAACAGAATTGGAACATGGTAAAGACCTCAAACCAAAGCCAAAACAATCTTCAACATGTCTAGAAACAATGTGTAAAATTTCACATCCATTGGATAAACCACAAGCATTTCACAAATGATTGAAATTCAAGACACTTCAAAAGCTCACAAATGATCATCCAAAAAGGAAAATCTCAATCAAATCAGAAATCAATCCAAAAATTCCACAAAAAATCATGTGCAATCATAACATCCATAGGAAGCATCATACAGAAAATCACATCAATTGGAATTCATTTGGCATGGCAAATCCATTAATCAAGTTGTGCAAGCAAAGGTGTGACACAAATTGTCACACCTACATTCACATGATCATAAAACAGAAACCACAAATGGTAAAAATGCAAACTCAACACCAAAATGTCCAGCCAAGAGTCTAGTTTTAACATGTCAAGTTTCAGATTCATTGGATTAAAACTCAGCATTTCACAAAAGATATGGCAAGCAAGGTACCAAAAGGCATACATGTTAACAATCCCTAGCACCAATTAAATTTCAGCCATGCACAATTTGTGAAAAAAATAACCAAAAAGTAATAGACAGAAAATGGAATCCAACACAAAAGACCTCATATTTTTTGGATGTATTTTCAATTTGTTTTGATTTTTAGAAGTTAAAGAAAAATTAAAAAAAAGCATGTGACATAGTGTGTGAAGAAATGGAGGGAAAAGGAAATAAATGTGAAGCAATTGAAATAATGCTGGAGCCAGGGATCGAAGCCAGGCGAAATTTGAAAGTCCAGGCGCGCCAAGTGAAAACGCAGCCGTTTTGGCTCAAACCCTAAGCATGCAAACTCATAATCCGCAGGAAACGTTGAAGAACACGCATGTAAATTCACAGGAAACGCTATGAAGGTTATAACTAAATCCGCAGGAAAAGTGCAGCCAGTCATGAACACGATGAAGATCTTCAAGATCTTCATCCTCAAATTCCAGAAAAATTCAACATGTCCAGAAACACAATTCAAGCATGGTAACATGTAGATCTAACATCATACAACAAGAATCAACAACAATTTCATCCAGGAAACAACATACATGCACGGATCGAATGAAACAAGAATCATCATCAAACATTCAAACTAATATATCTCACTCAATTTGGCACGGATTTCAGTGATTTAAAGCTCAACATACTCAGCATTCAAGGATCTATCATATTAGCATAATAATTTTAAGAAAATAAGAGGTCGAATTGGAACCTCTTTGATGAACAGAGCTGGAATTGTTGATGTTCAGGTTGTGTAATGGCTCAAGAACTCCTCAATGATGCTTGTGAAGTTGATTAGGAGAGAACTCAAAGCTCAAATGCACATGAACTTGCAAGAATTTGGAATTGCCATAGTATCTTCAAGCTTCGCCAATGCTCCAATCTTGCACGATTTCTACTGATTCTATGGAGGATCCTGCTCAATATCAATTCAATAACAAGAATCCAACAAGAAAATGGAATGGAAAATGAAGAAATTGGAAGAAAATTTGAGAGAGAAATTTTGTATTCTAGATCTAGATCTGAAAAAATGAAGTGTGGTTATGATTTTCTGTTAGGGTTTTGGTTTAAATGCTCTCTACTAATCACCCTCTAAACATGATTAACCAATTGGTAATGGAAATGATTAAAATGGAGGTGTTTTGACAAAATGGAATTTCACCCTTGCATGGCAAATATGAGTGAACAGTACACGAAATTATGGTTCATTTTCACTTAAAATTCATTTTTGGAATCAATGGCAAAAGCAAAATATTTGAATTATGCACCAATTTCAAATGTTGAATTTTCCCTCCAAAATTAAGTGAATTTCCAAAATGTTCATGTGATGAGAATTGATGCAATGCAATGCAAGATTATGAAATTAGAAGTCAAGAGAAGAATTTAGCAAAAAGAGCCATGCAATTTGGAGCTTTGGTTTGAAAGTTATGCACTTTTGAAGTTCAATCCACACTTGGCCATGTTTTGATCATATCTCCTTAACCACACATGAGAAATTGATGATCTTGGACTTTTTGGAAATGGGAGAGAAAGCTCTACAACTTTCATGTTCAACAAAATTTCATTTGAAGCTTTCTTGATGATGTAATCTTGAGGAGAAAACCTTTCCATTTTTGGCAAATTTGACTTATAGGTCACTTTCTATTTTTGGAAAGTTTTGACCTGACTTTATTTTCTTCAATGTTGATGTTTGAAATGTGAAATGAGACTTGTTTGAACATGAATGAAGTATTTCTAGTCACTTCCCACCTCCAAATCCAACAGTTGACTGAGCAGTTGACTGGCTAGGGTTTTAGTTGACTGAAGAATGCCTTGATGAGATTCAAGCCTCTACCACTTGGGATTTTGATTCAAAATGATGTCATAGCTCATATGAACTCTTGATAATGATTGTGGTGTCCAAATTCCCAAGAATGGCCACCATATAAAGCTCAATGACTGTCTTTGACTGCTTTGACTGTGATTGCTTCATCTGCAAGACAAGGGTTAGATGACATATTTTTGTACTTTTGGTTAGTGGTAAAAAGAAATGCAATGATATACAAATGCAAAACATGCTTGGTGATCAAGAAACCACTCTCAAAAAGATAACCCACCCACAGGGGAGGAGGCAAGGTGCACAATGATCCTTGAGGCAATGAATGATATGATATGATGCCATGAGGGATCTTAGGGACAAAATTGGGGTCTTACAGATGCCCCTATTTAAGGTCATTCTAGCCGGAGAAGTGAAGTTTAGAAATCTTCATCTCGACGCGGTAGAATGGGCTTAAATAACAATAATGAGACAAATTTTGGTCCCTAAGAGACCTCATGATGCAGATGTATGCATGCAAAAGACAAACAACTCTGTGGGGAATATGAGTCCACAAAGAAGAAAAGATGATCCATCGGAGTAATACACTCGCTAGGAACAGAGACTCTAACAAGACTCTCGTGGGGATAATAAAAGAAAAAGCAATGCGTGAGCAGGACACGACTCTGAATTAGGGGACAAACTAATACTGCGTGAACAAGACACGACAGGACTGGAGACCTCACTGGGGAGAAAAGGACTCACACTAGGGAAAGAAGAATTTCCAAAGGAAAACACATCCATTGGAAAGACACAAGCTGACTCACGAAATGCGTGTACTGGGGAGAACACCAATACAGCAACACGAATAGAATCACAACTCCGCTGGGGAAATCTAACAAAGACTTTCTAGGGGAAGCCAAAGGGTGAGATGTTACCGGTTAGTGAGTAACATGCTCGGGAAGAAATAATATCTAAGACCTGTGTACGGGTGAGAGATATCAATCGACCAAATCATCTGAGGAAAACCTGAAAAAGGTAAAACTTCAACTTAGGGAAATCTGACTCCACAGGGGACCGAGGTCATAATAGGGAGCAGAAAGGAAGGAACACCAGGGATACCGGTTACTGGGTATATAATAGGTGACTGACCAAGGCGTGAATTGGTATATATGCCAAAACACTCATCATCCGAAAGGAGGGCTTGAAAAAGCAAATCGACTTACAGGATGGACATTCGAATCCACAACAGGGAAAACGAATCTTACTCAATTGGGGACACTAACCCAAAGAGTGCATGAGATATAATATCCATTACCGTCAGAACGTGGATAGAATACTCGCATGAGATATATTATCTATTACCGTCAGAACATAGATAATACACTCGCATGGAAGGAAACACCAGGGATACCGGTTACTGGGTATATAATAGGTGACCTACCGAAAACGTGAATTGGTATATATGCCAAAACACTCATCATCCAAAACACAAACTTGTTAAAGGATGGATATTCGTTTCTACAAAGAATACGAATCTTACTCCGCTGGGGGAAAATCAACAAAGGATTCCAACCAAAGAGCGAAAGAGATATATTATTCATTACTGTCAGAACGTGAATAATACACTCGAAAAGGAAGAGACACCAGAGATACCGGTTACTGGGTATATAATAGGTGATCAACCAAAAGAAGAGAGACGATCGTTACTACAACAACAGGGTAAACGAAAGATAACTCACAGGGGATAAATTGCAAGCATCCGACAATTATCCAAGAAACAAATATTCGATTCCACAAAGGAATAACGAATCTTACTCGACTGGGGAAACACAACAGGCTTCGACTGAAGAGTGCATGAGATATATTATCCATTACCGTCAGAACGTGGATAACATACTCGCATGGAAGATTATCCACAACCGGTTACTGGGTTAATAAAGGATAAATCAACCGAAAAAGAAAGGCATCGGGATACCAAAACTAGGTATATAATGATGACCAATCAAAGGGAGCAACAATCATTACCAAGCAAAAGGGTAAATGAAAGAAGACTCACCGGGGATGAATTGCAAGCAACAATTATCCACAAGGACTTGCTGGCGACTTCAAAGGGGATAAAATTGCAGGCAAACGACAATTATCCAGAAGCAGGGAGGGAATATCAACATCAATATTGAATGAAGATAACCACAAAGAGTACCCATCATCGGTTAGGATGAACAACAAGGTTAACTCTGCAAAGGGGAGAAATTAGGGTTTACAACCACCGAATACGGGGTAGAAGACCAAAACTCTGGCTGGGGATAGGGTTGCTAGCATCCGGCAACTATCCACAAGAAAGCACAAACTCCGTTGGGAATAAAACCACAACAACATAGGATTTACGACTACCGAATACTGGGTAGAAGACCACAAAATCCACCATCAACCAGAACGAACCACAAAGGTTACTTCTTCTAGGGGAAAAGAGACAGGACTTACAACTACCGAATACGGGGTAATAGCCAACACTCTGATGAGGATAAAAGATAGGGTTTACATCTACCGAATACTGGGTAGAAAACCAACGTCTGCGTGGGAAACGAAAGAATCACAATTCCGCACAGGAACAAAAATAGGGTTTATAACAAACCACCAACTGTTGAGGAGCAGAAAAACTAGGATTTACGACTACCGAATATTGGGTAGAAAACCAATCAACTCTTGCTGAGGAATAAAAGGTATATAACCACAAATTCCGCCAAGAAGAGGGAACATAGGACTTACAACTACCGGTATGAGGGTAGAGGCCCAAAAAGATTCCGCTGGAGATAAAAAGAATTATTGCCGGTTACTGGGAAATTCATCCATTTATTCCACAGGGAAACACAAGAAACAGTTGACAAATAGCCAATTCGGGATTGATCCGAAAAGATAGACCGAATCAAGACTCGTTCTATGAGGATATAACTCAATAGGAAAATCCATCCCAATATATGTGTTGGGAGGAAACGGAAGAAACCGTCATCCACGAGGATATATCTCAGTGGGGAACTGTAGAAGGAAAGACAGACATTTTCTGCTTATGGGCTGACTCTATATTGAGAGATTGGACACCCGACATCTGCTTGGGAAGATCTATTAGAGAGATCTATATCACCCATAGAAGGAGACAACAAACAAGAGATATATGGCAAAAAATGCAACATGAATATCTGAATGTTTATGATTATGCATGAATATGCGTAATTTATGTTTGATGAATGCTGACAAAACAGACATATCTAACACAAATAGGCCCAGGAATCAAACACCCGGTACTACACTTCCAGAGGAAAAACCAACTGGAAAGCCAATCTGCTGGAGATCCACATGCTGAAAAGCAAAGATCCGTGGGAAGGCAAAAGATCAGAGATATCGCGGAAACAACAAAATCTCTGAGTGATGGATCAACGATCAACCCAACTGGAGTACAGAAAGTCACAACAGGCATAAACGGCCACAAAGACAAATCTGTTGGGGAATGGGAGAAATCCCGAGATATCGGCAGGGGAATTCTCAGTATCAATTGGGAAACAAGAGTTCACTGGCACAGGCAAGAACTGCCACGAAAGCAACTTCCAAATAACTCCACTGGGGAACAACCCACAAAGGGAGAACAGATCATCCAAGTAGAATCTAACTACAAGAACAACTCTACTGGGAACAATGTCAGCCATTCCATCGGGGACAAACCCACTGAGGAAAGAATAGATCACACAAGTAGTTTTCTGCAACAAGCCACTCTACTGGGGATCAAAAGCATCAGGAAATCAACCAAATCTCTGGATGATAGGTCACCAACCGACCCTGCTGGGGAAAACAACTCCGGCGGGGATCCTGACTCTGTTGGGGAATCTGAGGGATAAAGGGGAATATCACCTATGCAATCCACCATACCACAAATCTACTGGCGGCACTGGGGAACCCATTGGGGGAATTCCACCTGAGATGAGGAGGAAAGCTGGGGATCAACCACCAAATGCTGAACCTTCCAAGAATAAACCCACAACTGCTGAGGAGAAAAATAAACTGCTCTGTTGAAGGGATAAGAGGTAAAAACCTCAACAAGCACTCCGATGGGGAGATATAGCATCAAATGCAGTATATCATATCAACAACTCTGCTAGTGCTGAGGAGGGAAGCAACAACTCCGCTGGCGACTGCACTGGGGAGAGTGGTGGGGTACCGGGGTCTCAAACCACCTACTATCAAATCTTCCAAAGGAAAGCACCCATGCTGGGGAGGAAAAACTGTTGGAGAGGACTGTGAAGTCCTAACAAACACTCTGCTTGGGGAACAACCCCAACAAAGGCTCTGCTTGGGGAACTACCCCAACAACAATCAGGATAAAGAGGATACAACCATGCCAGGAATATGAACGAATGTCTTACCTGTTGGAAATCATGCCACCCTTGGGAGAGCACTGAGAAATTCTTAAGTATCCTTTCATCATTGTGAATGTTCACTTTGTTTAAAACAATAATTTTTGAAAATTTATTTGTTTAAAACAATGATATTTTATCAATTAAAACATGCAAAACATTTGTTGAATTGAAACAAATAAGAGTGCAAATAATTGGATAAAAAGCTCAAATTGATTTGATGAAATGGTGGCCTGCAAATGGCAAGACTCCATAGATCTGTACAAATTCGAAATCAGTGATATATATTGGAAGAGGGCTACATTGAACATAATGATCCTTTCTCTACCAATTTGAATCTCGATGTATTCGAAGCTTCAGTCGACGACGAATCGAGAGTCTCTGACGAAAAGACAGCTGTGGAACAGAAAGTCTTGTCAGGATGCAGTTACTTGCCAAATCCCTACTTTTTTGCCTAGATTTCCCCAGGGTGAGGTACTCAATCTAGCGGGATGCAAATATTCTTTTTTCAAGTCTCTAACTTTTGCCTGGATCACCCTTTCGGGTTTCCACCGAGACGCTCACTTTTGCCTAAGTCGCCCTTTCGGGTTTTCAACTTAGCGAGCTATTCTGTTTTTCATTTGCATATACTTTTTTTTAGGCAAAGTATTTCTTGACTGCATCTGAATTCACAGGACGAGTGAAATCCTCCCCATCCATTGTTGTGAGCATCAAAGCTCCGCCTGAAAAGGCTCTCTTGACAACATATGGACCTTCATAGTTTGGAGTCCACTTGCCCCTGGAATCGGGCGCGAAAGACAAGACTTTCTTGAGCACGAGGTCACCTTCTCGGAACACACGAGGCTTGACCTTCTTATCGAATGCTTTCTTCATTCTCTGCTGATATAACTGACCATGGCACATGGCAGTCAATCGCTTCTCTTCAATCAAATTCAGCTGGTCATAACGACTCTGAATCCATTCAGCATCAGTCAACTTGGCTTCCATCAAGACTCGCATTGATGGGATCTCCACCTCTACTGGGAGAACAGCCTCCATGCCGTAAACAAGAGAAAAAGGGGTTGCCCCTGTTGAAGTGCGGACAAATGTACGATAACCATGCAAAGCAAATGGCAGTATCTCGTGCCAATCTTTGTACGTAACAACCATCTTCTGGATAATCTTCTTGATATTCTTATTAGCAGCTTCAACAACCCCATTCATCTTTGGTCTGTAAGGAGAAGAATTATGGTGTGCAATCTTGAACTCAGCGCACAACTCATCCATCATCTTATTATTCAGATTAGATCCATTATCAGTAATGATCTTATCTGGCACACCATAACGGCAAATCAGTTGGTTCTTGATAAACTTCACAACCACCTGCCTGGTCACATTCGCGTACGAAGCGGCTTCAACCCATTTGGTGAAGTAATCAATTGCTACGAGAATAAACCTGTGTCCGTTGGACGCCTTCGGTTCAATCATGCCGATCATGTCGATTCCCCACATAGAGAAAGGCCATGGTGATGAAATCACATTCAGAAGTGTCGGAGGAATATGAATCTTATCCGCATAAATTTGACACTTGTGGCATTTCTTCACATATTTGCAGCAGTCAGACTCCATTGTCAGCCAATAGTAGCCTGCTCTCAACATCTTTCTAGCCATGGCATGTCCATTGGAATGAGTACCAAATGAAACCTCATGGACCTCAGTCATCAACAGGTTTGCTTCGTGTCTATCCACGCATCTGAGCAAAACCATGTCAAAATTCCTCTTGTAAAGCACTTCACCACTGAGGTAGAAACTGCCTGACAACCTTCTCAATGTTTTCCTATCTTTCACAGATGCCCTAGGCTGGTAGACCTGGTTCTGGAGGAAATTCTTAATATCAAAATACCAAGGCTTGTCATCATTCACTTCTTCCACTGCAAACACGTGAGCTGGTCTATCCAAGCGCATCACGGCAATATTGGGAACTTCATTCCAATACTTGACCACAATCATGGAAGCAAGCGTAGCAAGAGCATCTACCATCCGATTATCCTCTCGAGGAATATGATGAAAATCAACTTCTGTAAAGAACGTTGAAATCCTTCTCGCATAATCTCTGTACGGAATGAGACCAGGCTGATTCGTCTCCCATTCACCCTTAATCTAATTGACAACTAGGGTCGAATCACCATACACATCCAGATGCTTGATTCTCAAATCAATACACTCTTCCAGTCTCATAATACAGGCCTCATACTCAGCCATATTATTCTTGCATTTCAAAGTTAGCCTTGTTGTAAACGGAATATGTGTGCCATGAGGAGTAATGATTACCGCCCCAATTCCATTTCCGTATTAATTTACAGCGCCATCGAACACCATCGTCCATCTGGAACCAGGTTCTTGACCTTCATCAAGTGTAGGCTCATCACAATCTTTCATTTTCAAATACAGAATCTCCTCATCCGGGAAGTCGTACTGAACAGACTGATGATCTTCAATTGGCTGGTGTGTTAAATGGTCAGCCAAGATACTACCTTTGATAGCTTTCTGAGCTCGATACTCGATATCATACTCAGATAACAACATCTGCCAACGGGAAATTCTCCCAGTTATAGCAGGCTTCTCGAAAATATACTTGATTGGATCCATTCGGGATATCAACCAAGTAGTATGATTTATCATGTACTGGCGCAAACGCTTAGCAGCCCAAGCCAAAGCACAGCACGTCTTCTCAAGCATAGAGTATCGAGACTCACTGTCAGTAAACTTCTTACTGAGGTAGTAGATAGCAGATTCTTTCTTCCCTGATTCGTCTTGTTGACCGAGTACACAACCCATCGAGTCTTCAAGAACAGTCAGATACATGATCAGAGGTCTTCCTTCTACAGGCGGAGACAAGATCGGAGGTTCAGACAGATACTCTTTGATACTGTCGAAAGCTTTCTGGAAATCCTCGGTCCAATCATGAGACTGATCTTTCCGGAGGAGCTTGAATATCGGCGCACATGTGGCAGTCATGTGGGATATAAATCTGGAAATGTAGTTCAAGCGGCCAAGAAAACCTCGGACTTGCTTCTCAGTTTTGGGTGCAGGCATCTCTTGTATTGCTTTGACCTTGGAAGGATCAACCTCAATACCTCTCTCGCTGACAACACAACCTAACAACTTGCCGGAACGGACTCCAAATGTACATTTGTTCGGATTCAGGCGAAGTCTAAACTTCCTCAGACGCTGAAAAAGCTTCAACAAATGCTCAACATGTTCAACTTCCGTTCGGGACTTAGCAATCATATCATCAACATAGACCTCTATCTCCTTGTGCATCATGTCATGAAACAAGGTAGTCATAGCTCGTTGATACGTGGCTCCGGCGTTCTTCAAACCGAAGGGCATCACTCGATAACAGAATGTTCCCCAAGGTGTGATGAATGTTGTCTTCTCCATATCTTCGGGTGCCATCTTGATTTGGTTATAACCGGAAAATCCGTCCATAAACGAAAAGACTTTGAATTTAGCTGTATTGTCTACCAACATGTCGATGTGTGGTAGAGGGAAATCATCTTTAGGACTAGCCTTATTCAAATCTCTGTAATCAACACACATACGGACTTTTTCGTCTTTCTTAGGCACAGGCACAATATTGGCCACCCATAGAGGATATGTAGAAGTCACCAGAAATCCCGCATCAATTTGCTTCTGAACTTCCTCTTTGATCTTCAATGCCATATCTGGATGAGTTCTTCTGAGCTTCTGCTTCACAGGCATGCACTCAGGCTTCAAAGGCAGGAAATGTTGCACAATATTTGTATCTAGACCCGACATGTCTTCATACGACCAAGCAAAGATATCGGAATATTCTCGTATCAAACTGATCAACCCCTTCTTGACAGACTCTTCAAGGAGTGCCCCAACCTTCACCATACGAACACAATCCTCAGACCCCAAGTTAGCTGTTTCCAGATCTTCGAGATGCGGCTGAATGATCTTCTTCTCGTGCTCAACGAGACGGGTAATCTCATCAGGAATCCCTTCAACATCATCTTCCTCTGCCTCGAATACAAGGAATTCAAAATTGGGAGATGGCGTTGGATCATTATGTTCAATGGGTTTTAGAATCAACCTGCATAATGATTTTGGTTAATAAAAAACTTTAGAGTTTAAACAAGCAAACCATTATGCAGATGAAAAGATTGCTTTTATTCTTGTTTTTATGGGTTTTTTTATCACTGATTTCATGCAAAAGCAAAAAGTGAAAACAAATGTTTAACAATGCATTAATTGAATGAAATATCATTGTATAAATGCTGCCAACAATGTCATCACTTCTCCTTTTGGCATGGGAGAAGGGTTTTGAACAAAGTGAACCATTACACTGATCTATGAATGACTGTAGGAACATCTACAGCGACCCAATTGTGGCAGACACCACCAGGTATGATGAAGTTGTTCAAATCCTCTGCATCCTCTTCCAAGATAGCAGTAGCTTCTTCAGGTTGATCAGCATGGATGAAACCTCCACTTTTGAACAGACCTTTCTCATTGAATGCCCCAGAAGAATAGCCAATGCCAGCCCGGGATTTGTTGTCTTCAAGCTCGATCATCTTCCCTAAACCAGCAACTGCACCACATTCAATGGCCAGTTTCGCATCACTGTAGGAAGCAAATGAAGGAGATCTCTTCTCAATCGGCTCAGCAATAGATGAAGCTTGGAAAGGCGTTCCAACTTCATCCTCAGCATCAATATATGAGAAAGAAGACAGGTGGCTAACCAGGAGAGACTTTTCTACCCCTACCACGACCAGTTTCTTATCCTTGACGAATTTCAGCTTCTGGTGTAGGGTGGATGTCACGGCGCCAGCCTCGTGAATCTATGGTCTACCAAGGAGACAGCTATAAGACGGGTGGATATCCATAACCTGGAAGGTAACTTGGAAATCACTTGGTCCAATCTTGATTGGGAGATCAACTTCCCCAATCACGGTCTTACGCAACCCATCAAAAGCCTTCACCACAACACCACTATGCCTCATGGGAGGCCCCTGATATGACAGTCTTGAAAGAGTGGTCTTTGGCAATACATTCAAAGATGACCCAGTGTCCACCAGCATGTTGGACATGGCGTCAGTCTTGCAATTCATGGAAATATGTAGAGCCATGTTGTGGTCTCTTCCCTCCTCGGGGAGATCAGCGTCATAGAAACTCAAAGTGTTGCATGCAGTGATGTTTGCAACTATACTGTCAAACTGTTCTATGGTGACGTCGTGATCGACATAAGCCAGATCCAAAACTTTCTGCAGAGCCTCCCTATGGGGTTCTGAATTCAGAAGCAAAGATAAAACGAAGATTTTGGACGGCGTTTGTAGAAGCTGGTCTACAGCATTGTACTCACTCTTCTTGATGAGCCTCAGCATCTCATCACATTCTTCATTCACAATGCCACTCGGGCCAACAGAAGAAACAGATGTCTTTTGTACAGAGGAGGGTTTGGCAACAGGTGCCGGATTCGGAACATTCACCGTAGTCCCAACCGGACACTCAGCAGAATCAGAAGCAAAGTGAGGCTTTGGCGCTGAAAATACGCGACCACTTCGGGTCAACCCACTAACATCAGCAATATTAACCACAGAAGTTGAAGGCAACGACACTTCTTTCCCATCTTCCACAGCAACGGGATTATACCGGAAGGGAATGGCTCTATCCGAAGAATAAGGCACATGGCCTGCAGGCTTGATTACCAGAAAAGGAGAAACCTTCGGCTTGCTACCATCGTAACGGATGACAATAGGCTCAGGCAACTTGAACACCGGAGAAATAACATTCACCTCTGGCTCGTCTTCATCAACATTTCGATTCTGCAGAATCTCAATGGTACCCTCGTCTAACAGCTCTTGAAGCTCTCTTCGCACTTGGCGACAACCCAATCTATTGACAGAACAGATGCGGCATCTGTCATGGTCGTGCTCCATATGACTGTACTGACACAGCAGACGATGCCACTCGACCCATGACTGTTGAATATGACTCACATATTTGACTTTATACTTGCCAGGGCAACCCTGGACCATGTTAACTGATTTCCCATGCTCGGGCAATGGGTTCTTCGTAACATTCGGGCCTGAGTCCTCAAAGCTCAGGATGCCGCATCGCATAAGGTCTTGAACCTTGGTTTTCAACGGATAGCAGTTTTCAATGTTGTGTCCCGGAGCACCGGAATGATAAACACAATGTTGATCGGGCTTGTACCACCACTGCGGGTTAGCAGGCACAGCTGGGGGCTCCCTGGGAGTAACCAGTTTCCTCTCCAATAAGGAAGGATATAGCTCAGCATATGACATAGGAATAGGATCAAAACTGATCTTTTTCCTATCATAATTCAAATTGGCCTGATTACTGGTGCTGCCACGAGGCTGGTAAGCCTGTTACTGTGGACGATGCTGCTGTTGATACTGAGGTTGTTGCTGATACTGCTGAGAGCTATCTCTGAAAACAGGTGCTATATGAGCCACCTGGTGCTGGTTGCTGGCATGACGCACAGGCTTCCTCTTAACAGAGGGTCTTCTTGGCTTAGCATGAGATTGCACAGCATGTGCCTCCCCATCTTTCTTCTTAAACGCCCCATATCGTTTAGAAGAGCTCTCATCTTTAGACAACCGTCCTTCACGGACACCTTCCTCCAGACGCATCCCCATGTTCACCATTTCAGTGAAATCAGAGGGAGCACTAGCTACCATCCGCTCATAATAAAATGAACTAAGAGTCTTCAAAAAGATCTTAGTCATCTCCTTCTCTTCCAGCGGAGGAGTAATCTGAGCTGCTAACTCTCGCCACCTCTGGGCATACTCCTTAAATGTCTCTTTATCCTTCTGAGACATGGCCCTGAGTTGATCACGGTCAGGAGCCATATCAATATTATATTTGTATTGCTTGACGAAGGCTTCGCCAAGATCGTTGAAGGATCGGATGTTTGCGCTATCAAGGCTCATATACCAACGAAGAGCCGCACCGGACAAACTATCCTGAAAATAATGGATCAGAAGCTGATCATTATCGGTCTGAGTAGACATTTTCCTGGCGTACATAACCAGGTGAGCGAGAGGGCAGGTGTTCCCCTTATATATCTCAAAGTCAGGGACTTTGAACTTGACCGGAATCTTCACACCGGGAACCAGGCAGAGCTCGGCAGCAGACTTGCCAAACAGATCTTTCCCTCGGAGGGTCTTCAATTCCTTTCGCAGCTCGAGGAATTGATCATTCATAGCATCCATCTTCTCATTAACATCTGGGCCCTCAGACGGCTCAGAATGATAGATGGTGTCGTCTACCCTAGGAATGGTATGCACGACAGGAGGAGGCATAGCAAGGACCGAGCTAGATGACGGCATGGAAGCAAAAGTAGGAGCTGGAATATCTGGCATGAAACCAGGAGGCATACCCCACGGAAACCCGGCTGGCATGGCATTCGGCATGAAGTGGGCACTAGCAGCTGGCACAGTTGAAGAAGCAACCTCTGATATAACAGTCCTCTGGAGAGGAGTTGCAGGAGGTGGAGAAGGTTGATGTTGAGCAGTCAGCAATTGCTCCATCAGAGCACCCAATCTGGCGACCTCTTCTTTCAACTCTCTGTTCTCTTGTTCAAGTTGATCCATCACTCTTGCAGAATTGGCTCTGGTATAGTACCGGTGAGTCAGCTTGTCTTCAAAATAAATGAAGAGCACAGAGTTAGGCCACAGACAAGAAGACCGGTACAACCTGCTTATGCAAAATGATGCATGCAATGCTTGTGCATATGCTTTGTTTTTATTTTCAAGGAACTTTTAGGGTTCTATTTGCAAATTTGAATATTTAAGCATTTAATAGCATATGGAAAATATCTCATCAAATATGTATTCGAGACAAAGAAGTACAACATTTTTGATTATTACAAGGGAAAAGGAAAATAAACATCCTATAGATCCCTAGAAGCTCGAGATGCTGGAAGACGAGATACACAAAGCTTCTTGATCTCTCTCTCATAGGCTGCTTCCATATCCGCTTTCTCCTTAGCAAGTCGATCATACTTCCTCTTCCAGAATTTGGAGGACTGAGGAAGCAGAGAAGTCCAGGCATCATCAGGATCATCTATCACCTGATGCTCGAGAAACTCAATCAGAGCATCTTTCTCCTTGATTTGCTGAAGTAACTCTTCTCTTTCACGGATCAAGGCACGTGAAAGGTCTTCTTCTCTCAACTCCTCTACATCTTGGTTAGGGAGGGTTGAAGGCCCAGCCACAACCAATGGTGTAGGTCTCGGATAATCATACGGCATAAGATACTCAGAAGCTCTATGTCTGACCCAAGCAGTATAAGGCTCCAAAGCAATGCAGTTCTTCAGACCCAACTCATTTCTACCCTTCTTGTGAATCTTGCGCCAAGCGCGGACCATCCTGGCTTTCAGGTCTTGGGGATCTTTACCCTCCTGAAAGAATACACCTTCTAACAGAAAGTTATGAGGTTTATCCTTTAGGGGGAACCCAAGCTGACGACGTGCTAAGATAGGATTGTAGCTAATCCCACCACATGTACCAAGAAGAGGCACATTAAGGAATTCACCACAATAATGAATGATCTGAACTGTATCATACACGCGATCATACCAAGAGATATCGTCATTAGTGAGAGACATAAGTCTCTGAGACCACCGTAGACATCCCTTATTCTCCTTGAAAGCAACCGTCTGCGGTAAGTGAGAAATAAACCACTTATACAACAGAGGCAAACAGCACACAATAACTCCTCCACCCTTTGCATTCCTCAGATGCAAAGAGAAATAGGCATCACCCAACAGAGTCGGAACGGGATTAAGAACTGAGAAGATCCTAATGGCATTCACATCCACAAATTTGTCGATGTTGGGGAATAATACCAAACCATAGATGAGCAGCACAAATAAAGCCTCAAAGGCATCCTCACTCCTGGCCTTCCCATAAACGGTAGCTTGAGCAATGAGGAAATCGGAAGGAAGACCCTGAATTCCACCTTTAGTGGTCATATGCGCCTCTATCAGGGATTCATCTATGTGCAATAAGTCTGCGATCTCTCGAGAAGTCGGAATACTCTCTAAGCCACTGAACGGCACCTGATCCAGAATCGGGATCCCAATAAGATGAGCATATTCCTTAAGCGTAGGCAACAGCTGGAAGTCCGGAAAAGAGAAGCAGTGATACAGAGGATCATAGAACAGAGCCAAAGTACTCATCAACCCTTCGTCAACCTGAGTAGTCAACAGAGGCAGAAGCTTCCCATAGCGAGCTTTGAAACCCAAGGGATCTAATACATAGGATGTCAGATTCCTTAACTCTTTCAAGTCGGGTTGTCTGAAACTGTACTTCTTTGTATGCCTCTTTGGTCTTTCCATGTCTGAAAATTTTGCAAATAAACCCTTTAAGTTCCTTGAAAATTTCTGATTTTTCTGATGACATGAATGCAGATGAATGCATGAATGCATGAATGCAACAATCACACTCAAGGATCAAGCAAATCACACCAGGCAAAGGTCATGGGAAAGCTCATTGTATCCCTAATATCAATCATCCATTTTGGTGGATTATGGTTTTCACCTTATCAACACCCAAGTTCCATTGATATTAACAATACATGAACCGGCTCAATTATCCTTAATATCAATCATCCATTTTGGTGGATTATGGTTTGCACCTTATCGACACCCAAGTTCCATTGATATTAAGGATGTCTGAACGACTCAACCATGAATCACGGGTTTGTTGGTAATCACGAGCATGGAGTTTCGGTTAAAAACCACCCAAAGGGAGTGTACTAGGGTTTAAACCTGCCGAGCATGTTCTACCAGAGGTTCCCATAGTCATCATCCCATCTTTCGAATATTATCAAGAGAGACTCTTATGAGTGTAGTATCGCGTAACAATCACATCAGATCTGACATCTGAACGACTTCCGCACTACGTCCTAAAAATAGGCCAAGATGGGCTTGGTAAACTAAGGTCCTTGGCTTCTAAGGCACATGATTGAAAGAATAATGCCTAACCACAAATAACTTGTGTGGCATTATTAATCCAACATGACCTCCACCAAGTGAATGGACTCGCAAGTCAACTTGTTAAGGAATACTCCACACAAGTCGACAAGACTATGCCATTCTCCTATCCTAAGGTGCACGCGAGTTCGGGTACAGAACTCATCTCACAGAGATCACCAAGCAAACAACAATTGTATATCAAGCAATTCAAACATTACAATCAATACAGTTATCCCAAATTGTACAAAAATATGTCAAATAACACATAAACAAATATCATACAACAAGGGTGAAAAGTAGGCAAAACCACCAAGGAAGGTGTATTGTAGTCCCCAGCAGAGTCGCCACTTTTCTGTAGCGGTGTATTCGTCACTTTATGATTTATTGACTAAATCAAAAGCAAAGCATACAAAGAATCGATTCGCCACCGCACTTTTATTTATCAAAAGGAATGGCTAAAAAGCGAACAAAAGCCTAAGAAGTTTTACACATAGAAAACTAATGAAAAGATCAGAGAATCTGGGTAAGGGGTTAATTACGCAATGGGAAGGTGTTAGGCACCCAAAACGTCCTAGGTGTTAGACTATGGCACGGATCTAGAAGGGGGGTTGAATAGATCCCAATTAAAAACTTGAGTCGGCGCTACCAATTTAAAAGAAAATTGGTTTTAAAAATTGTTTTAAGTGCGGAAGCAGCCGAGGAAAATTTTAGTCTAAAACGAACCGTTATTGGAAAACCGGATATGCGTTAAGCTAATGGATTAGAGATAAAATGAAATACTAATCACTACACTATTTGCACACTCAATTGATATATTTCACTAACTAGCAAGCCTAGTTCCAATGATCCAAAATACCAAGTTAAACTGAATGCAAACTTAAGACAACTTTGGCTTATGCAAATTCACAAACACTTGGTGTGCATACACTCCAAGAGATATTTGAGTTGAGTAAGTAATTCAAATTTATCTAGTACAATATACTATTGTACTTTGTATTCAAATAGCAGTTTTAATCTCTTACTCAACTTATATCAACGTTTGGTAAAATTGCTTAAACTAAAATCACTTAATTTTTAAGCTGAAAAGCACTTATGCAGAAAATTAAAGAAGACAGAGATTTGATGAGGCAGTTCCCCCGCCGTCCTCGCTTCGGGGTACGTCTGCCCTCAATTCTAAAAATAGAATTGAGATGATTAATTAGATATCACCTGTGAAATTTAATCGTTTATACAAGGATTGCAAAGCATGTAAACAACAGAACTTCCAATGTGTTGAATGATGCTTCCTATCCTTGCTCCTTGATTCAAGATGAATCAAGACCTTCGATCGTTGTTGCTAGACCTTCGATTCCAGCCCCTTTGTTGAAGAATCTTCCGTTCTTCAAACCCTCGGCCCGGCTGATCTCAAACACAACGAGTCGAACCCGAATCCTTCACTTCAATGCCACCAAATCCGCTACTAGACTGATGAAGACTTCCTCTTCTCAATCACCTTCGCTCGGCTGAATATTGATGAAGCGATTCGTGCAAAAACCCCCAAACACAAACCCGTATTGGAGGACAAAACCCTAACGGTTTTATTCAAGAAAGAACCTGCCACAAGCTTCAACTCGAACTGGATTCTTCGATCACAGCTTCGAACCTTATCACCTTTACTCGATCACGAACCACATCAAAAGTAATTGTTTGCAGATGATGAGTTGTGAAATGTTGAAGATGAAGATGATGAGTCTTGGACACCTTTTTCACTCTTTCTTGTTTCCTTGAACACTTGAACTCAATTAGCAAATGTTAGTTGATAAAAGTGATTTTACTTCTATTTATAGTAACAGCTTACCAACCAAAAATAACAGCTTTTCAAACAGTGGAAAATACTCAGAAAACTGAGTTTACGCCCGAGCGGTCGACCATAGGTCGGCGTGCGCTGACTCGTGGGGAATGCGCTGACCCCTATGGTCGACTCAAAGGTTTCATGCGCTGACCCGTGGATAGCATCACTATGCCATGCGCCGACCTGTGGTCGACTCAAGGGATTTATGCGCTGACCCGTGAGCTATGCGCCGACCCTTATGGTCGACTCAAGCAAGTATGCGCTGACCAATCTCCAGTTTGTCTGAGTTATGCGCTGACCCGTGGCTCATGCGCTGACCCTTGCGGTCGACTCAAAGCTTCCATGAGTTGACCTGTGGTTGACTCAAAGCATCATGCGCTGACCAATCACAACTAGTCTGTGTTATACGCTGACTCGAGGCTTACGCGCTGACCCTTGCGGTCGACTCAAAGCCTGCAAACCTGCAAAAAATCGTATTTTGTGATTTTCATGCATTTCGTCATGATCACACTTTGTCCACATATGTTTTTAAGAATTATAACAGATTTAGATAATCATAGGAAAGGATACGATAGGTGATGTGTTGCATTTGTTTGTAGACGTGGAATCGACAATGCCGATTCATTTATGATGGTCATTTGTCATCATCGAAACTTGCGATCGTATGTTGTCTGACACTTTGCCCTTACATACTCCCCCTTTTTGATGATGACAACCTGTGCACAGCCAAAGAGACAAACAACATGCAGTATTTACACACATTGTGCACACTCCCCCTTTCTTTTGTAATCTAACGCTATCTGCAAAACCGACTGTTAATTGTGGCGAACATTTTGGCTGCTTGTACTCTTCTCCCCCTTTGACAACATCAAAAAGAGACAAGGAACAATTATTCAACATAACATAAAAAATTTCACAGGAAATAACACAAACAGATAATAATATCACACCAATATCATTACTGAATGATAATCATTAATTAAAAGAACATTAATCATTAAAATAGATTGTGCACAAACAAGCATAACAGAGAAATGAATACAATCAAACAACAAGGAAAGATTTCAGTTTTACATTTTTCTACACATACGTTGACAAGTTTGATGCATAGTTAGAATGCCATACGACAATAAACATCCAAAGAGATACATCATGCATATATATACAATATCATTATGTGGTATAACTATGTTAATCATGAAACTTTGCAGAAAGAGAGAGAAGGGAACAGTATCACCTTGATGCCGAAGTAACTTGATGAACAATAAACTTGTGCTTGCAACAACATCAACTTGTTAGAAGTACAAGATTATAGTCTTAAATGGAATAAGGTAAAACAACAGATTATAGTGCCCGTTCCGAAATATCGAGAATACCAAGTTCTCGGCGGATATGAAAGAAAGGTTCAGTGGCTAGCGGCTTTGTGAAAATGTCCGCTAGTTGATTTTCAGTATTGACATGTTCAAACACAATGTCACCTTTCTCTACATGATCCCGAAGAAAGTGGTGTCGTATTTCGATATGTTTGGTGCGAGAATGTAGCACAGGATTCTTGGTTAGGTTAATGGCACTTGTATTGTCACAAAAAATGGGAATACGTTCAAGTTTGAGGTTAAAATCCAATAGTTGTTGCTTAATCCATAGGATTTGGGCACAACAACTACCGGCGGCAACGTATTCCGCTTCGGCGGTTGACAACGCAACATAAACCTGTTTCTTGCTATGCCAACTGACCAAAGAGTTTGAAAATAAGTGACAAGTGCCACTAGTGCTCTTCCTATCCGATTTGCAACCGGTAAAGTCGGAATCGGAAAAACCTACCAAAGAACAATCATTACCTTTGGAATACCACAATCCATACTTCGGAGTACCGGATAGGTATCGAAGTATTCGTTTGACGGCTTTTAAATGGGATTCCTTGGGACATGATTGATATCTTGCACACATGCATACGCTAAACATAATATCGGGACGAGAAGCAGTAAGATAAAGGAGTGAACCAATCATACCTCTATACCGTTTTACATCAACTTCCTTACCGTCTTCATCTTTGTTCAAGTTGGTACACGTAGGCATGGGGGTGTCTATGGCCTTAGCTTTTGCCATGTCAAATCTCTTGATAAGGTCCAAACAGTACTTTGTCTGGCTCACGAAAGTTCCTTCTTTGAGTTGTTTAATTTGCAGACCGAGAAAGTATGTGAGCTCCCCCATCATACTCATCTAGAATTCGCCCTGCATAAGGTCAGAAAACTCTCTCACAAGATTCATGTTAGTAGATCCAAATATGATATCATCTACATAAATTTGCACTAATATCAAGTGCTTTCCTTGACGTTTAATGAAGAGGGTTGTGTCAACCTTTCCTCTTGAGTATTTTTGATCGAGTAGGAATTTGCTTAGTCTCTCATACCAAGCTCTAGGAGCTTGTTTGAGGCCATACAAAGCTCTTTTTAGTTTATAAACATGATCAGGATACTCATGGGATTCGAAACCCGGAGGTTGTGCGACATAAACCTCTTCATTTATGTGACCATTAAGGAACGCACTCTTGACATCCATTTGGAATAGCTTAAAATCTTTCGCGCAAGCGAAAGCAAGGAGAAGGCGTATAGCCTCGAGTCGGGCAACCGGCGCATAAGTTTCCTCATAGTCGATGCCTTCCTCTTGGTTATACCCTTGCGCGACTAAGCGCGCCTTATTACGGGTTATTACCCCGTTTTCGTCCAGCTTATTCCTAAACACCCATCGGGTGCCGATTACTCGATGATCTCGCGGAGGAGGGACGAGGTCCCAAACCTCATTTCTGGTGAACTGATTAAGTTCCTCCTGCATTGATAAAAACCAGTGTTCATCGAGTAGGGCTTCTTTAGGGTTTTTAGGTTCCATCTGCGAAACGAAAGCGAAGTGATAACAGAAATTACTTAGCTTAGATCGAGTTGTTACACCCTTTGATATGTCCCCGAGAATGTTGTCTATTGGATGGTCTTTGGAAGACTTCCAAGCTTGAGGAAGATCATCGTTTGAAGGCGGATGAACTACCTCGGTTTCCTCATGGTGTACATCTTTGTCCTCCTCAATTTTGACTATGTCGGGTTGATCAATCCCAGGCTCGCCACCTTTGAGTATGTCTTCAGTAGATGTACCTGCACCATGTAAAACACTACCCTTTCCGACATTTCTCGGATTGGATTCATCAAAAGTGACATGTACAGGCTCTTCTACAGTAAGTAATCGCTTGTTGTATATTCTATATGCTTTGCTAGATTGGGAGTATCCGAGGAAGATACCTTCGTCGGCCTTGGAATCGAATTTCCCTAAGTTTTCCTTTCCATTGTTCAATACAAAACATTTGCAACCAAAGACATGTAAGTGAGAAACATTTGGCTTTCGCCCTTTTAAAAGTTCATACGGTGTTTTGTTTAGAATGGGGCGAATGAGCACCCTATTCAGAACGTAACAAGCCGTACTAATGGCGTCAGCCCAAAAATATTTCGGTAAGCCACTTTCATTGATCATTGTTCTTCCCAATTCTTCCAAAATTCGATTTTTACGCTCCACAACCCCATTTTGTTGAGGAGTACGTGGAGCGGAGAAGTTATAATCAATACCATGGTTACCACAATATTCTTCAAATAACTGATTTTCAAATTCACCTCCATGATCGCTTCTAATTGCAACAATGTTTGTATTTAGTTTATTTTGGGAAAGCTTAGCAAATCGTTCAAAGGCGGTGAATGTGTCACTCTTACTTACTAAGAAAATAGTCCAACAAAATCGAGAAAAGTCATCCACTATTACGAAACCGTAATAGTTTCCTCCTAGACTTTTAATCCTAGATGGCCCAAATAAATCCATATGGAGAAGCTCGAGAGGTCTCGTTGTTGAAACGATATTTTTGGATTTAAAAGAGATCCTCGTTTGCTTCCCCTTTTGACAAGCATCACAAAGATGATCCTTGGTGAACTTGATTTTGGGAAGACCTAGGACTAGATCTTTTGAGACTACTTTGTTGAGTAAGTCAAAGTTAACATGTGCTAAACGCCTATGCCATAACCATGAATCTTCACTCATTGTTACAAGGCATTTGTCACTTGTTAACGATACTTCATTTAAGTCAAGCATATAGACATTGTTCACACGAAGACCATTAAACATGCTCTTCTTATCATCATTATGTACAATTTTGCAACAATCTTTTGAAAACGATACATTGTATCCTTTGTCACATAATTGACTGATGCTAAGTAGATTGTGTTTAAGACCTTCGACAAGCAAAACATCAGAAATAGTAGTAGAGGAGGGATTACCTACACTACCTTTACCAAGTATTGCTCCACGGTTGTTGTCACCATAAGTTACATATCCCTTCTTCTTAGCCACAAAGTCAATGAAGAGAGATATGTCACCTGACATGTGCCTTGAGCATCCACTATCGAGAAACCATCTTCTCTCGGTAGTCTCGAGGCATTGTACCTGTGACAAGATAATTAACAAGAGAAGGTACCCAATTGCTTATTGGATCCTGAGTGGTGAGGAACGAAATGGTTGCATTTGGGCATCCAGTGATAAATGCCTTTAGGAACTAAAAACCTCATAAATCTACATTTAGCAATGGAATGGCCTTTCTTGCAACAATAGAGACAAGAGAAAGTTACATTTGGATTGCTTTTGCTATCTTCATCTTTTATAACATATTTATATTTTTGATATGGATTAACCATACTTTTTCGAAAATTAGATTTGTTGATAGCAAAAGTAATCTTGGGCTCAAGAGCCTTGTCAAGTTTGGCTTTTAGGTTTCTTACTTCACCTTGCCAAATGTAACAAGTATCACACCCAAAGTTCATCATTCTACTTTTAAGGTCCTCATAACTTGTTTTTGTGCTTTCCACTATGGAAGCTTTAAGTGCCTCAAGTTTCCGTTCGGACTCTTGAATTTTATGTTCCAAATGAGAAAAAAATTCTTATTTGAGGCAAGCCTTTTAAAGGCCTCTTGCAAATTCACAAACACTTGGTGTGCATACACTCCAAAAGATATTTGAGTTGAGTAAGTAATTCAAATTTATCTAGTACAATATACTATTGTACTTTGTATTCAAACAGCAGTTTTAATCTCTTACTCAACTTATATCAACGTTTGGTAAAATTGCTTAAACTAAAATCACTTAATTTTTAAGCTGAAAAGCACTTATGCAGAAAATTAAAGAAGACAGAGATTTGATGAGGCAGTTCCCCCGCCGTCCTCGCTTCGGGGTACGTCTGCCCTCAATTCTAAAAATAGAATTGAGATGATTAATTAGATATCACCTGTGAAATTTAATCGTTTATACAAGGATTGCAAAGCATGTAAACAACAGAACTTCCAATGTGTTGAATGATGCTTCCTATCCTTGCTCCTTGATTCAAGATGAATCAAGACCTTCGATCGTTGTTGCTAGACCTCCGATTCCAGCCCCTTTGTTGAAGAATCTTCCATTCTTCAAACCCTCGGCCCGGCTGATCTCAAACACAACGAGTCGAACCCGAATCCTTCACTTCAATGCCACCGAATCCGCTACTAGACTGATGAAGACTTCCTCTTCTCAATCACCTTCGCTCGGCTGAATATTGATGAAGCGATTCGTGCAAAAACCCCCAAACACAAACCCGTATTGGAGGACAAAACCCTAACGGTTTTATTCAAGAAAGAACCTGCCACAAGCTTCAACTCGAACTGGATTCTTCGATCACAGCTTCGAACCTTATCACCTTTACTCGATCACGAACCACATCAAAAGTAATTGTTTGCAGATGATGAGTTGTGAAATGTTGAAGATGAAGATGATGAGTCTTGGACACCTTTTTCACTCTTTCTTGTTTCCTTGAACACTTGAACTCAATTAGCAAATGTTAGTTGATAAAAGTGATTTTACTTCTATTTATAGTAACAGCTTACCAACCAAAAATAACAGCTTTTCAAACAGTGGAAAATACTCAGAAAAGTGAGTTTACGCCCGAGCGGTCGACCATAGGTCGGCGTGCGCTGACCCGTGGGGAATGCGCTGACCCCTATGGTCGACTCAAAGGTTTCATGCGCTGACCCGTGGATAGCATCACTATGCCATGCGCCGACCTGTGGTCGACTCAAGGGATTTATGCGCTGACCCGTGAGCTATGCGTCGACCCTTATGGTCGACTCAAGCAAGTATGCGCTGACCAATCTCCAGTTTGTCTGAGTTATGCGCTGACCCGTGGCTCATGCGCTGACCCTTGCGGTCGACTCAAAGCTTCCATGAGCTGACCTGTGGTTGACTCAAAGCATCATGCGCTGACCAATCACAACAAGTCTGTGTTATGCGCTGACCCGAGGCTTATGCGCTGACCCTTGCGGTCGACTCAAAGCCTGCAAACCTGCAAAAAATCGTATTTTGTGATTTTCATGCATTTCGTCATGATCACACTTTGTCCACATATGTTTTTAAGAATTATAACAGATTTAGATAATCATAGGAAAGGATACGATAGGTGATGTGTTGCATTTGTTTGTAGACGTGGAATCGACAATGCCGATTCATTTATGATGGTCATTTGTCATCATCGAAACTTGCGATCGTATGTTGTCTGACACTTTGCCCTTACACTAGGTACTCCTAGGGAGCCCTTTTCACACTTGTTGTACGAAATGTTATTTGTTTATGAAATATTTATTGTGCAAACATGGATTGAAAGGATGAGAAAAGAATGTACAAGTTTATTATTTTTGTGTTTGAACGGATGAACCTGTTGCCTACGTACCTTTCCATAGAAGGTAAGGATCAAAACGCCGTAGTTCGGCTAAAAAATTTCCAAAATATGAGTGGGTTCATTTTAAAACAAAAGCCCTAAGGTCTTTCGTTATCCACGGCAGAAAACTCAACCTTATACAAACAACGAGTCCACCACGTGAGAATAACTTCAACTTGCTAGTGAGGGGTTAACCCTATAATAAGCAAGGAAGTCTTACAATTCAATCACTAAGGACCAAGGTGAGGTTAACATCAACCAACTAGGATAAATCAAACCTATGGCTAATTCATTAAAACTTAACAAGAATGGACAAAGCCACAAAACAATTGAATGAGTTGGATTAACCGATTAGGATTTATTCACAAAAGATGATCAAAGTATGATTAGAATTCAATTCAAAGAAGTATTATGAAATGGAGTTTGAAAAATCAAATGCCTAAAGCCTAGGTTTCTAATTTGAAAAGAAATGAGAATGTTTGCACAATATTTGTCAAAAGTTTTTGAATTAACATGTGAAAAGGGAATTTTGAAAACACACACAAAAATGGGAGGGTGAGAAAGTAAAACTTCTTAGATGTTCACCTCTTGAAATCATATGTAGATGATTCAAGTGATTCCTTTGGAATAGGCAACAATGCAAATAAGCAAATGAACAAAGCAAGGTGATATCGGATGCCAATCAATGGACTTATACCAATCTCACAAACAAAGGTGGATACCGGATACCAATCAATGGATTTACACCAATCTCCTAAAACAAAACAATGATACCAGATGCCAATCTATGGACTTATACTAGTCTCACACCATATCATAGGAACAACTGCCAAGTAATGGACTTATGCTTGTCTCCTCCATGGACAAAGCAAAAATGCTATAAAGCAAAGCTTATGAAATGATATACAAATGATGATGATAAATGCACTAAGGCACACTCAAGCAGATATGCACAGATGAATCAAGTAAGCAAACACACAAGTCAATTAGCACACACTATATACAAGCAATTTGGCTCAAGCAAGGTTAGACTTTAAAGTCAACTGGAATGGGGTATGTTGTGCTCTTAACCTTAACATTGAGAGTTAAGGTGAAGCAGATGGAATGGAGATGAGGGGTGTGCCTCATGGCTCTTATCCCTGGTCAGGGAGAGCATTGAATAATAGAAGGTGTGGGAGTTCAGAAAGTTGGAACTCTTCTCCACAAAGGATTTGACTCTATAAGATCTTGGGTTAATATCCACAATGCATCAACATGTTATGTGAGCAAAGGGATGACACACTGAATAGTTGGAGATGGACTACACATCTCTTTTATCTACCAATTGCCTCATATGAGGACTTTTCCTGCTTGGCACAAAGAGTAAACAATCACAAGCATTGCCTCTTAAGGAGGACTTCAGACAGGTGCCTGACCACATAACAGGCCAGGTCTTCCAGACTACATGAAGAAGAGAGGTTATACCTAAGTGGTTAAGCAACCAAGCAAAAGCAAGTTCAAAATGTACTTAAGCAACTAATGTACCTGTGGAAACATCAAACAAATCAGCACAACTATACAGACAAACAACCAACAGTTAATATCAACAGATAACCAATATACACAATGTATAAGCCACAAGTCAAACTCAAATGAGTTAACAGCCCTACAAAACACACAATGTTAGTAGTCAAAGGTGAACATCAAATGCTCAAATGATGGAGCATCATGAACCATATAACTTGGATGTTCAACCTGAAAACAAAGCTCAAAGATGAGAGGCAAACCACTAGGTCAAAGCCTAGGGTCAAAGATGGAGAAAAAATTCAAAACAGAACATGAAATTCAACATGAATAACCTCAATCAATTAAGAACATAATCCAAAAGGTCTCATGTCAATATCATTTACCAAATTCATTTCACAAACCAATTATGGCAAGGTATGCAAGTTGAAGGCACATTGAGGCAACAGAATGAACAAATGCACATTAATTCAAAAATGATTCAATTAATCTCAAGAAAAATCATGGCTAAACAGAACATACAACATGATCAACACACAAAAAATCAAGGCATTTGAGCAACATTAGGCATGGCAAAGAAATTGCATAAGGCAAGGTAAGCACAAACAAGGATATTGGTGACACATCTTGGCATATCAACTTAATGAAGGTGAGAAAAACAAGAAAGGGGGGGTTTGAATTGTTTGGAAAATAAGCGCTTTTTCAAAATGAAAATCACACAAGGATTTTTATACTGGTTCGCTTATAACACAAAGCTACTCCAGTCCACCCGGCCAAGGTGATTTCGCCTTCAACAAGGACTTAATCCACTAATCTTGAAAGATTGATTACAAACAACGTCTAAGAGAAAGATCTCTTAGTCCTCTCAAGTATACAGACTACACAGAGTCACTTGAGGAAATACAACAAAGATAAAAGCTTATGTACTCTTGACATCCATTTGATATAATTTAATAGAATGGTTAATAGCAAAAGATACAAGAAGACGAATAGATTCTAACCTTGCGACTGGAGCAAAAGTTTCATTATAATCAATACCTTCTTGTTGACTATAACCTTGAGCTACCAGTCGAGCTTTGTTTCTGACGACTTCTCCTTTCTCATTCAGCTTGTTTCTGAATACCCATCTGGTTCCAATAACGTGAGTGCCTCTGGGCTTTGGAACAAGATCCCAGACATCATTCTTTGTGAATTGATCTAATTCTTCTTGCATGGCTGAAACCCAGTCGTTATCTTGAAGTGCTTCATCACAGGACGTAGGCTCAATCAGAGACACTAGTCCCAGAGGAGTATCTTCAGAGGTCCTGAAGGTAGATCTGGTTCTAACAGGTTCGTCCTTGTTTCCCAGAATCAAATCTTCAGATACGTTGATACGACTTTTAACTTTCTTTGGGATTTCTGGGGATTCAATTTCTTCAGAGTTCTGAGTGACAGTTGCTTCTGGAGCTTTATCAGAACCTGCAAGAGTGATTCCTAAATCTGCAAAATTTTCAACTAGCTTTGACTTTTCAGGGTCAAGCTTATCATCAAATCTGACATGAATTGATTCTTCCACAATTTTGGTTTCTGTGTTGTATACTCTGTAGCCTTTAGAGCGTTCTGAGTATCCTAACATAATACCTTTCTGTGCTTTGGAATCGAACTTGTTCAGATGTTCTTTAGTGTTTAAGATAAAGCAAGAACATCCAAAAGGATGAAAATATGAAATGTTTGGTTTTCTTCCTTTACACAGTTCATAGGGAGTCTTTTCCAGAATAGGTATTATAGAGATTCTATTCTGAATGTAACATGCTGTATTTACAGCTTCTGCCCAAAAGTGTTTTGCCACATTAGATTCATTGATCATGGTTCTGGCCATCTCTTGGAGTGTCCTATTCTTCCTCTCTACAACTCCATTTTGTTGTGGAGTTCTAGGGCAGGAGAAATCATGGGATATTCCATTAGAGTCAAATAATTCCTCAAAATCTTTGTTTTCAAATTCTCCACCATGATCACTTCTGACTCTAATAATTTTAGAGTCAAATTCTTTTTGCACTTTGGAGCAGAAACTAGTGAATACATAGTGAGACTCACTCTTGTGCTTTAGGAATTTCACCCATGTCCAGCGACTGTAATCATCAACAATGACTAGTCCATACTTCTTTCCATTGACTGATGCTGTTTTCACAGGACCAAATAAGTCAATGTGGAGAAGTTCCAGAGGCTTAGAGGTAGAAACAACATTTTTCTTTTTAAAGGATGTTTTTGAAAATTTTCCTTTCTGACATGCTTCACACAGAGCATCTGAAGAAAACTTCAGTTTAGGTAGGCCTCTGACTAACTCGAGTTTATTTAGCTAAGAAAGTTTCCTCATGCTAATGTGGCCCAAGCGTCTATGCCACACCCATTGCTCTTCGTGATTAGTCATCAGACATTTGACATTTTGTTCTTTTAAATCAGAAAGATTGATTTTATAAATGTTGTTTTTCCTCTTGCCTGTGAATAGGACTGAACCATTGTTTTGATTTATGGCTTTACATGTTTTTTGATTAAAGATTACATCATAACCATTATCACTTAATTGACTTATGGATAATAAGTTATGCATTAATCCTTCTACGTAAAGGACATCAGATATAGAGGGAAGAGTACCATTACCAATAGTTCCGGAGCCTCTGATCCTTCCTTTCTGATCTCCTCCGAAACCTACAAATCCAGCGTCTTTAAGTTCCAGACTTTGGAACATAGACTTTCTTCCCGTCATGTGTCGCGAGCATCCAGAGTCCAGGTACCATGACTGGTGTCTGAACTTTGCTGCATAGGATATTTGCAACATAAACAATCTTATCTTTCGGTACCCAGAATCTCTTGGGTCCTTTCTGATTAGTCTTCCCAGAGTTTCTTATAACTTTGGGTTTTCTAGCATTTTCAAATTTTTGTTCTTGTGTGTGTGTGTAGTGATATGAAAATGGAGATTTAAGTTGGTCACTAGGAGAAGTTTTAACTTCCTTAGGATCATACCCAATTCTATTTTTATTGTTTTGACTGACTCCATAAATCATGGATGCCACAATACTCCTACCTATTCCATTTTTCAGAAATTCTTGAAAGGCTTCTTCGTATTCATAAATTAATTTATTTGAAGTTTGTGGTGCTTGAGACAACGTTTCTTCTAATTCTAAGCTTTTTCTTTTGGCTCCATCTCTTTCTAATGTTAAAGATCTGATTGTATCTTCTCGCTCTAGAATTGTCATCTCAAGCTTGCCACATTCTTCAAATTTTGCTTTAAAACAGCCTTTTATGTTTTTAAGCTTTTGTTTTAATTTCTGATATGAGCTAAGAGTTTCTGACAAGCATGATTCTAGATCAGATCGAGAGAGTTTAGAAAATACCTCTTCAGATTCTTCATCTGAGCTGCTCCTGGATGTGGTAGCCATAAGTGCCACGTTGGCCTTTTCATCAGAGTCAGATTCTGATGACTCAGATTCACTATCATCCCAGGTAGCCATCAATCCTTTCTTTGTCCTGAAGGTATTTTTCTTGAAGCTTTCTTTTCTAGAATTGTCTTTCTTTAGCTTGGGGCATTCATTCCTGTAGTGACCTGTTTCTTTACATTCATAACAAGTAATATCTTTGTTAGTTTTACCTTTTGAGGTTGATTCTGATCGATCCCCTCTGGGTCTTGGTCTTCTGAAGTTGTTGTTCCTCTTTTTCCAGAGTTGTTTAACTCTTCTGGTCAGGAGGGACAATTCTTCTTCATCATCAGAATCTTCTAGTTCAGAGTCATCAGTATCTTCAGTTTCTGCCTGGAGAGCTTTGGTTCTGTCAGGTTTGCGTCTTTCATATCTGGACTTTAATGCTACGGACTTGTTCTTTTTCTGAGGCTCATCTTCCTCTAGTTCTATCTCATGGCTTCTGAGGGAGCTGACAAGTTCTTCAAGACTGATATTGTTCAGATCCTTTGACAGCTTCAGAGCAGTAACCATGGGTCTCCATTTCTTTGGCAGACTTCTGACTATCTTTTTGACGTGGTCTGCAGTTGTGTATCCTTTGTCTAGAACTTTGAGACCTGCAATCAGAGTTTGGAATCTAGAGAACATTTCCTCTATGGCTTCATCATCTTCCATTTTGAAAGCTTCATATTTCTGGATAAGCGCTAGAGCCTTTGTCTCTTTGACCTGAGAGTTTCCTTCATGAGTCATTCTCAGAGAGTCAAGTATATCTTTGGCTGTTTCTCTGTTGGTGATCTTTTCATACTCGTTGTAAGATATAGCATTGATGAGTATGGTTCTGGCCTTGTGATGATTCTTGAAAACTCGCTTCTGATCATCTGACATCTTACTTCTGGGAACTTCAGCTCCATCCTCTGTGACAGGAGGTTTGTATCCATCTGTGACAATGTCCCAGAGATCAGCATCATAGCCTAGAAAGAAACTTTCGATTCTATCTTTCCAGTAATCGAATTTCTCTCCATCAAAGACAGGAGGCTTAGCATTGTAACTATCCTTTTCATTTGTGTAGGCCATAGTTTTTCTCGTTCTGGATCTCTCTACACCGTTAAGTGTTTGATTAGAAAATCAATAACAGAGCCAGAGCTCTGATACCAATTGAAGGTGAGAAAAACAAGAAAGGGAGGGTTTGAATTGTTTGGAAAATAAGCGCTTTTTCAAAATGAAAATCACACAAGGATTTTTATACTGGTTCGCTTATAACACAAAGCTACTCCAGTCCACCCGGCCAAGGTGATTTCGCCTTCAACAAGGACTTAATCCACTAATCTTGAAAGATTGATTACAAACAACGTCTAAGAGAAAGATCTCTTAGTCCTCTCAAGTATACAGACTACACAGAGTCACTTGAGGAAATACAACAAAGATAAAAGCTTATGTAATCTAGAGTGCTTCTAAGATAAGCAAATATTACAATAGTAAGAACAAAGTGTTTAACGTTTCAAGCAAAAGCTTTGTGAAATGTTGAGAGAGATGAAGATTGTTTTTGTATGCTTGCTTTCTCTAACCTCTCAAAATTGATGTTTCAGTAAAATCTTGTGATGTTGTACTTGTGTGTCTTAATGTTGATTTGCAGTGCTTTATATAGAAGAGAAGGATCCGTTGAAAAATCATAGCAGATAATAACTCTTGAATAATAATTAGTGCCATAACTTATGTTGCTTGTTGCCAAAGCAACTTTCTCTTCTTGAATGACTACTTTCCAAAAATAGTTCCTATTCATTTGAATTTGGAGTTAACCTCTCTTTCTGTATTAGGAAGTCCATTTCCATAACTTTACTTGAAGTTAACGTTACTCTTCCTTATTTAGCAATTCCATAATCAAGGTCTTCGTGTTTCTCGAGATCTTGGAATCTTGCTATCTTACTTCTGATGTTGATCTCTTTTGAGTTCTGATGGTTTCTTCAGATAGCGCCAAGAACTTCTGGAGTTTGACATACCGTTGTTCAGAATCAGAACTTCTAGAGCGTACTTCTTGTTCAGATGCTTTTGATATTTTGCTGTTTTGCTCAGAGTTAGACTTTCTTGAACGTGTTTCTACTTCAGATGCTTCTGGTCTTCTGATAATTTGTATCTGATATGATTCTGTATCTGATGATTTCTTCCTTCTTTCCTTAGAACCCTGCACACTTAGAAACTTTTCGTTAGGGTGCCATTTTTGGTTTCATCCTTTGTTATCATCAAAATCATGGAATCTGTTGTAGAATAATTTTTGTTCTTACAATCTCCCCCTTTTTGATGATGACAAAACAAACTTAATTAGCAGATGAAACATAAACAATATTAGATCAGATAGACAAGAGCTCCCCCTGAGATAGGCTAGGGAGTTCAGAAGTTCTTACCAGAGCTTCCAAGCAATGAGGTTCCTTGATACCTTCTGCAATTTCTTAAGTCTAGAGTCTAGAGTTAGATAAATTTATTTTTAAGAAAAATATGTTGCAGAGTGCTTAAGGTATTTAGACAGTATTTTCATCAGAGCTATTAATGACTTCTCCCCCTTTTTGTCAGAATCAAAAAGACATAGCAAAAAAAAGATAATAATTCAAGAAAAACATTGTATTCAGATAAAAAGCAACAGAGGCAAAAGGAACAAGTAAACATCAGAAACATAGAAAGCAAAGCAACAAAATCCTAAGTGCCTAAGGGTTGGGAGGCGGAGGCATTCTTTGAAGCAATAGAGCCAGCATGTTCTGAATGTTGTCGTTGACAGAGTCTTGTTTATCCATTCTGGCACGAAGTTCCTTCTGATCTTTCTTCAGTTCTTCCAGCGTCTGGATAACCATAGGAACAACAGATGAGGACTCCCCCTGAGTCAGAGCCTGCTGTGCTTCAGCAGCGGCCTTTGCTTCAGCTTCGGCAGCAGCAGCAGCATCAGCCAGAGCTTTAGCTTCAGCTTCCTTTACCCTTAGAATTTCAGCTTCCCTTGCTCTTTCTTCCTCCAGCCTTCTAGCTTCTTCTTCAGCTTCTCTTGCCAGTCTCTCTTCCTCTAGCCTTCTGGCTTCAGCTTCTCTTGCAAGTCTTTCCTGGAGTCTTGCCTCAGCATCTCTGATAAAGTCGTTTCTGACTTGTTCAGAGATGTGCTTCAGTTTAAAGGCCTCAGAGGTCATCCAGCCAATGACTCTGTTCCAGTGTGTCCTTACAGAGTCAGGATCATCACTGACTTCAGAGTTAATGGTCAGAGACTTGACCTTTTGTACTGAAGCCCCTGCGAACAGCATTATGGCTTCCTCAAGGGTAGGTATAGAAAGGTCAGGTTCAGAGGTATGAGGTGGAGAGGTTGAAGGGCTAAGGTTTAGTGTTAGAGGTTCAGGTTCTGCTTCAGGTTGAGGTTCAGATCTTTGGGGTGAAGCGTAAAGAGGGTTTAAGTCTAATGTTAGAGGTTCAGTTTCAGCTTCAGGTTCAGGTTCAGCGGAGGTGTTTGGAGGGGTGATATCAGAGGTGTGGAGGTCATAGGGTTGAGTTTTAGAAGGTTGGTCTTCAGAAGTAATGTTGGTTGTTTGTTCTGGGGGAGGTAAAGTTGCTTCAGATTGTGTTGGTTGTTGTGAAGCAAGGTTTTGAGCCTGAATTTGGGCTAAGGTTGGAGAGTTAGGGTCAGAGCATTCTTGGTCAGAGGAGAGTTCAAGGTATGGAGGTGATTCTGGGGCTGAAGATGAAGAGGAACTGGTTTGGTTCAGTTCTTCAGCTTCAGATAAAGGTAGTGTTGTATGGGAAAGATTAAATTTTGGTCGAGGTAGTGAGGTTCTGGTTGTAGAAGGTGGGGTTTCAGAGGTTGTGTATATGGGTGGTGTTGGGAGAGGATTAGAAGAAACCATAATTTGTTCAGAGGGAATAGAGGTAGTAGACGTACCAGTAGTTTCTTGCAGAGGCACTGGAGATCTTACTTCAGAGGTTTCTCCTATCCTTGCTCTCTTTGCCTTTGAAGATTTATTCTTAGAGGGACCTCTTTTGAATCTGACAAAGTCTTCTTCTGATTCTAGACAATCATCCAATCTGAAGTCAGAGATGTCAACTCCTTCATCCTTCAGACGCTGCATGTAGAGGAGGATTGCATCTACAGGTTCATTCTTGAAGAACCTTGCAAGACCATGGGGCAGCTTCCTCTGATCTTTCAAGGCATCCCAGAAGGTATCCATAGTGGGTCTGACTTGAATCTTCTTCAGAATTCCCATACTCTTGAGATTTCTGGCGTTCTAAGGTCTTCCAGTATCTATCGCCAGATCTTGCATCAGTCTGTTCTTCTCCAGATGATCTACCAACCCATTCTCAATGAAGACATCAGATATAAGCCTTCCCAGAGGAATGTAGGATCTGGGCTTCATGTTGTTTCTTGTCTCCCTTACAGAGTCTCTGAGATATCTGAAGAGAAGTGCAGGAAGGCAGAGCTTCACACCCTTGTGAATGCAATACAGAATGCATTTCTGATCTGCATTGATGTAGTCAGAGGAGTTTGATGCTGGGCGATGATGAATGGTTCCCAGAATGATCTTGAGCCATACTCTGAGGTTCTGATGAAGCTCTTTGTTCTTTGAAGGATTTCCTTCAGTGTTGAGTTTGAAGATGGTTGGATTGATTACTTCAGCAATGCGCCTTGACCTAGGGTTGATGTTGTAAATCCTTTTTCCTCCAGTTTTCTCCATGTTTAGTAAAGAAGTAATTGACTTTTCAGTAATCACTATCTTTACCCCCAAAACGAAGGAGACGATGAAATGGTCATCAGCGTCTGCAAATCTCCAGAATTCTTTGATGAGATTTGGGTAAACAGGGCCATAAAGCCTTTGGAAGTAGTTTTCCCACCCTTGTATACGGAGTTCTTCAGTAAGATCTACTCCATTTCTCATCATGTTGTCGAAGTCCACAAGTGTTTCACATAACACATCCAGTCCCTCAAAGGGAGTTGCTAGGTTAATGTGAGGTTGTCGATCAAGAATATGGGGTTCCTTGTACACTGGAGTAATGGAAACGCCTGTAACCGTTGGAGTTGGAATGCTTGAACTTTGGGCAGTGGTGTTGGATTCCCTTTGCTGAGAAAAGTTGAAAACTTGTTGTTGTTGAGCATCCATAGTTGAAGAAGAAGGTGAAGATGAAGTGTTTGCAAAAATGCTTCAGAGAGGGTTTGGGAGTGAGTGAGAGTGATAGTATGTGAAATGTGAGAAAAAGTGTTTAAATACCCTAAACGAAAACACATGCAAAACGACACACTATTCAGCGTTAGCACAAAGCACAAGTTAGCACGCTTGGGGGAAAATGATTAAGGCTCATTAATGAATGTCTAATCCCAACAGTATGCACACTGCTCGAGGAGATCTCAAACGTTTCCCTTTGATTTTCTTCTGGACAGCTGTCTAGAAGTTCTAGGGTTAGACGCTAAGTGCTCCACGTGTTGATGTATCTGATCTTCAGGAATACCAAAGGATTGGTTCCTGGAGATTTCTAACTCAGATATCTTCTTAACTGGTAGAAGTATCAGAGTCAGAGGCAGAAACACATTTGTTTATGTCGGAGTCTCATTTTTCATCTTCAGAGCCACACTTCATTCAGGGCAATTTTGAATGTTCAGATTTTCTAAGATAAAAAGAAATCTATCTTCAGCTAGAGGCTTAGTAAAGATATCTGCCCATTGATGATCTGTATCAATGAACTTCAATGTTACTATTCCTTTCTGAACATAGTCTCTAATAAAATGATGTTTTATTTCAATGTGTTTAGCTCTGGAATGTAGAATGGGATTCTTACTTAGACAAATGGCAGCAGTATTATCACAGAAGATAGGAATGTTACTCTCAAAGATTTGCAGATCTTCTAACTGGTGCTTCATCCAGAGCATATGAGTTGTGCACAGTGATGCTGAGATATATTCTGCTTCTGCAGTTGATAGAGCGATAGTTGACTGTCTTTTGCTAGCCCAGGATATCAGATTGTTTCCCAGAAGCTGGCAATTTCCAGATGTGCTTTTTCGTTCTAGTCTATCTCCTGCATAATCTGCATCACAGTAACCCGAAAGTCTATACTCTAATGTTTTCTTATACATCAGGCCCAGGTTAGGAGTTCCTTTCAGATACTTAAGAATTCTCTTAACTGCTGTTAAATGAGATTCTCTAGGATCTGATTGGAATCTGGCACAGAGACAGACACTAAAGAGAATATCAGGACGAGTAGCAGTCAGATAGAGAAGAGAGCCTATCATACCTCGATAGAGCTTCTGACAAACCTTTGTGCTTACTTCTTCCTTTTCAAGAATGCATGTTGGATGCATTGGAGTTTTTGCAGAGTTGCAGTCAGCCATGTCAAATTTCTTCAGAACATCTTTAATATATTTGCTTTGATGAACATATGTAGCTTCTGAAGTTTGGTTAATTTGAATTCCCAGAAAGAACTTTAGTTCTTGCATTAAGCTCATTTCAAATTCTGCCTGCATTAACTTAGAGAATTCTTGACAAACAGAGGCGTTAACTGAACCAAAAATGATATCATCAACGTATATCTGGAATATCATGAGATCATTGTTAAGGTTCTTACAGAAAAGTGTGGAGTCAACTTTCCCTCTGATAAAATTGTGTTCCAGAAGAAAATTGCTTAAACGTTCATACCAAGCTCTGGGAGCTTGTTTAAGTCCATATAAAGATTTTTTAAGTTTAAAAACATGTTCTGGAAAGTTTGGATTTTCAAAACCTGGAGGTTGGTTGACATACACTTCTTCTGATATATAACCATTAAGGAATGCACTCTTGACATCCATTTGATATAATTTAATAGAATGGTTAATAGCAAAAGATACAAGAAGACGAATAGATTCTAACCTTGCGACTGGAGCAAAAGTTTCATTATAATCAATACCTTCTTGTTGACTATAACCTTGAGCTACCAGTCGAGCTTTGTTTCTGACGACTTCTCCTTTCTCATTCAGCTTGTTTCTGAATACCCATCTGGTTCCAATAACGTGAGTGCCTCTGGGCCTTGGAACAAGATCCCAGACATCATTCTTTGTGAATTGATCTAATTCTTCTTGCATGGCTGAAACCCAGTCGTTATCTTGAAGTGCTTCATCACAGGACGTAGGCTCAATCAGAGACACTAGTCCCAGAGGAGTATCTTCAGAGGTCCTGAAGGTAGATCTGGTTCTAACAGGTTCGTCCTTGTTTCCCAGAATCAAATCTTCAGATACGTTGATACGACTTTTAACTTTCTTTGGGATTTCTGGGGATTCAATTTCTTCAGAGTTCTGAGTGACAGTTGCTTCTGGAGCTTTATCAGAACCTGCAAGAGTGATTTCTAAATCTGCAAAATTTTCAACTAGCTTTGACTTTTCAGGGTCAAGCTTATCATCAAATCTGACATGAATTGATTCTTCCACAATTTTGGTTTCTGTGTTGTATACTCTGTAGCCTTTAGAGCGTTCTGAGTATCCTAACATAATACCTTTCTGTGCTTTGGAATCGAACTTGTTCAGATGTTCTTTAGTGTTTAAGATAAAGCAAGAACATCCAAAAGGATGAAAATATGAAATGTTTGGTTTTCTTCCTTTACACAGTTCATAGGGAGTCTTTTCCAGAATAGGTATTATAGAGATTCTATTCTGAATGTAACATGCTGTATTTACAGCTTCTGCCCAAAAGTGTTTTGCCACATTAGATTCATTGATCATGGTTCTGGCCATCTCTTGGAGTGTCCTATTCTTCCTCTCTACAACTCCATTTTGTTGTGGAGTTCTAGGGCAGGAGAAATCATGGGATATTCCATTAGAGTCAAATAATTCCTCAAAATCTTTGTTTTCAAATTCTCCACCATGATCACTTCTGACTCTAATAATTTTAGAGTCAAATTCTTTTTGCACTTTGGAGCAGAAACTAGTGAATACATAGTGAGACTCACTCTTGTGCTTTAGGAATTTCACCCATGTCCAGCGACTGTAATCATCAACAATGACTAGTCCATACTTCTTTCCATTGACTGATGCTGTTTTCACAGGACCAAATAAGTCAATGTGGAGAAGTTCCAGAGGCTTAGAGGTAGAAACAACATTTTTCTTTTTAAAGGATGTTTTTGAAAATTTTCCTTTCTGACATGCTTCACACAGAGCATCTGAAGAAAACTTCAGTTTAGGTAGGCCTCTGACTAACTCGAGTTTATTTAGCTAAGAAAGTTTCCTCATGCTAATGTGGCCCAAGCGTCTATGCCACACCCATTGCTCTTCGTGATTAGTCATCAGACATTTGACATTTTGTTCTTTTAAATCAGAAAGATTGATTTTATAAATGTTGTTTTTCCTCTTGCCTGTGAATAGGACTGAACCATTGTTTTGATTTATGGCTTTACATGTTTTTTGATTAAAGATTACATCATAACCATTATCACTTAATTGACTTATGGATAATAAGTTATGCATTAATCCTTCTACGTAAAGGACATCAGATATAGAGGGAAGAGTACCATTACCAATAGTTCCGGAGCCTCTGATCCTTCCTTTCTGATCTCCTCCGAAACCTACAAATCCAGCGTCTTTAAGTTCCAGACTTTGGAACATAGACTTTCTTCCCGTCATGTGTCGCGAGCATCCAGAGTCCAGGTACCATGACTGGTGTCTGAACTTTGCTGCATAGGATATTTGCAACATAAACAATCTTATCTTTCGGTACCCAGAATCTCTTGGGTCCTTTCTGATTAGTCTTCCCAGAGTTTCTTATAACTTTGGGTTTTCTAGCATTTTCAAATTTTTGTTCTTGTGTGTGTGTGTAGTGATATGAAAATGGAGATTTAAGTTGGTCACTAGGAGAAGTTTTAACTTCCTTAGGATCATACCCAATTCTATTTTTATTGTTTTGACTGACTCCATAAATCATGGATGCCACAATACTCCTACCTATTCCATTTTTCAGAAATTCTTGAAAGGCTTCTTCGTATTCATAAATTAATTTATTTGAAGTTTGTGGTGCTTGAGACAACGTTTCTTCTAATTCTAAGCTTTTTCTTTTGGCTCCATCTCTTTCTAATGTTAAAGATCTGATTGTATCTTCTCGCTCTAGAATTGTCATCTCAAGCTTGCCACATTCTTCAAATTTTGCTTTAAAACAGCCTTTTATGTTTTTAAGCTTTTGTTTTAATTTCTGATATGAGCTAAGAGTTTCTGACAAGCATGATTCTAGATCAGATCGAGAGAGTTTAGAAAATACCTCTTCAGATTCTTCATCTGAGCTGCTCCTGGATGTGGTAGCCATAAGTGCCACGTTGGCCTTTTCATCAGAGTCAGATTCTGATGACTCAGATTCACTATCATCCCAGGTAGCCATCAATCCTTTCTTTGTCCTGAAGGTATTTTTCTTGAAGCTTTCTTTTCTAGAATTGTCTTTCTTTAGCTTGGGGCATTCATTCCTGTAGTGACCTGTTTCTTTACATTCATAACAAGTAATATCTTTGTTAGTTTTACCTTTTGAGGTTGATTCTGATCGATCCCCTCTGGGTCTTGGTCTTCTGAAGTTGTTGTTCCTCTTTTTCCAGAGTTGTTTAACTCTTCTGGTCAGGAGGGACAATTCTTCTTCATCATCAGAATCTTCTAGTTCAGAGTCATCAGTATCTTCAGTTTCTGCCTGGAGAGCTTTGGTTCTGTCAGGTTTGCGTCTTTCATATCTGGACTTTAATGCTACGGACTTGTTCTTTTTCTGAGGCTCATCTTCCTCTAGTTCTATCTCATGGCTTCTGAGGGAGCTGACAAGTTCTTCAAGACTGATATTGTTCAGATCCTTTGACAGCTTCAGAGCAGTAACCATGGGTCTCCATTTCTTTGGCAGACTTCTGACTATCTTTTTGACGTGGTCTGCAGTTGTGTATCCTTTGTCTAGAACTTTGAGACCTGCAATCAGAGTTTGGAATCTAGAGAACATTGCCTCTATGGCTTCATCATCTTCCATTTTGAAAGCTTCATATTTCTGGATAAGCGCTAGAGCCTTTGTCTCTTTGACCTGAGAGTTTCCTTCATGAGTCATTCTCAGAGAGTCAAGTATATCTTTGGCTGTTTCTCTGTTGGTGATCTTTTCATACTCGTTGTAAGATATAGCATTGAGGAGTATGGTTCTGGCCTTGTGATGATTCTTGAAAACTCGCTTCTGATCATCTGACATCTTACTTCTGGGAACTTCAGCTCCATCCTCTGTGACAGGAGGTTTGTATCCATCTGTGACAATGTCCCAGAGATCAGCATCATAGCCTAGAAAGAAACTTTCGATTCTATCTTTCCAGTAATCGAATTTCTCTCCATCAAAGACAGGAGGCTTAGCATTGTAACTATCCTTTTCATTTGTGTGGGCCATAGTTTTTCTCGTTCTGGATCTCTCTACACCGTTAAGTGTTTGATTAGAAAATCAATAACAGAGCCAGAGCTCTGATACCAATTGAAGGTGAGAAAAACAAGAAAGGGGGGGGGTTTGAATTGTTTGGAAAATAAGCGCTTTTTCAAAATGAAAATCACACAAGGATTTTTATACTGGTTCGCTTATAACACAAAGCTACTCCAGTCCACCCGGCCAAGGTGATTTCGCCTTCAACAAGGACTTAATCCACTAATCTTGAAAGATTGATTACAAACAACGTCTAAGAGAAAGATCTCTTAGTCCTCTCAAGTATACAGACTACACAGAGTCACTTGAGGAAATACAACAAAGATAAAAGCTTATGTAATCTAGAGTGCTTCTAAGATAAGCAAATATTACAATAGTAAGAACAAAGTGTTTAACGTTTCAAGCAAAAGCTTTGTGAAATGTTGAGAGAGATGAAGATTGTTTTTGTATGCTTGCTTTCTCTAACCTCTCAAAATTGATGTTTCAGTAAAATCTTGTGATGTTGTACTTGTGTGTCTTAATGTTGATTTGCAGTGCTTTATATAGAAGAGAAGGATCCGTTGAAAAATCATAGCAGATAATAACTCTTGAATAATAATTAGTGCCATAACTTATGTTGCTTGTTGCCAAAGCAACTTTCTCTTCTTGAATGACTACTTTCCAAAAATAGTTACTATTCATTTGAATTTGGAGTTAACGTCTCTTTCTGTATTAGGAAGTCCATTTCCATAACTTTACTTGAAGTTAACGTTACTCTTCCTTATTTAGCAATTCCATAATCAAGGTCTTCGTGTTTCTCGAGATCTTGGAATCTTGCTATCTTACTTCTGATGTTGATCTCTTTTGAGTTCTGATGGTTTCTTCAGATAGCGCCAAGAACTTCTGGAGTTTGACATACCGTTGTTCAGAATCAGAACTTCTAGAGCGTACTTCTTGTTCAGATGCTTTTGATATTTTGCTGTTTTGCTCAGAGTTAGACTTTCTTGAACGTGTTTCTACTTCAGATGCTTCTGGTCTTCTGATAATTTGTATCTGATATGATTCTGTATCTGATGATTTCTTCCTTCTTTCCTTAGAACCCTGCACACTTAGAAACTTTTCGTTAGGGTGCCATTTTTGGTTTCATCCTTTGTTATCATCAAAATCATGGAATCTGTTGTAGAACAATTTTTGTTCTTACACTTAACACAAGCCTAAAACAGAATTGGAACATGGTAAAGACCTCAAACCAAAGCCAAAACAATCTTCAACATGTCTAGAAACATTGTGTAAAATTTCACATCCATTGGATAAACCACAAGCATTTCACAAATGATTGAAATTCAAGACACTTCAAAAGCTCACAAATGATCATCCAAAAAGGAAAATCTCAATCAAATCAGAAATCAATCCAAAAATTCCACAAAAAATCATGAGCAATCACAACATCCGTAGGAAGCATCATACAAAAAATCAGATCAATTGGAATTCATTTGGCATGGCAAATCCATTAATCAAGTTGAGCAAGCAAAGGTGTGACCCAAATTGTCACACCTACATTCACATGATCATAAAACAGAAACCACAAATGGTAAAAATGCAAACTTAACACCAAAATGTCCAACCAAGAGTCTAGTTTTAACATGTCAAATTTCAGATTCATTGAATTAAAACTCAGCATTTCACAAAAGATATGGCAAGCAAGGTACCAAAAGGCATACATGTTAACAATCCCTAGCACCAATTAAATTTTAGCCATGCACAATTTGTGAAAAAAATAACCAAAAAATAATAGACAGAAAATGGAATCCAACACAAAAAACCTCATATTTTTTGGATGTATTTTCAATTTGTTTTGATTTTTAGAAGTTAAAGAAAAATTAAAAAAAAGCATGTGACATAGTGTGTGAAGAAATGGAGGGAAAAGGAAATAAATGTGAAGCAATTGAAATAATGCTGGAGCCAGGGATCGAAGCCAGGCGAAATTTGAAAGTCCAGGCGCGCCAAGTGAAAACGCAGCCGTTTTGGCTCAAACCCTAAGCATGCAAACTCATAATCCGCAGGAAACGTTGAAGAACACGCATGTAAATTCACAGGAAACGCTATGAAGGTTATAACTAAATCCGCAGGAAAAGTGCAGCCAGTCATGAACACGATGAAGATCTTCAAGATCTTCATCCTCAAATTCCAGAAAAATTCAACATGTCCAGAAACACAATTCAAGCATGGTAACATGTAGATCTAACATCATACAACAAGAATCAACAACAATTTCATCCAGGAAACAACATACATGCACGGATCGAATGAAACAAGAATCATCATCAAACATTCAAACTAATATATCTCACTCAATTTGGCACGGATTTCAGTGATTTAAAGCTCAACATACTCAGCATTCAAGGATCTATCATATTAGCATAATAATTTTAAGAAAATAAGAGGTCGAATTGGAACCTCTTTGATGAACAGAGCTGGAATTGTTGATGTTCAGGTTGTGTAATGGCTCAAGAACTCCTCAATGATGCTTGTGAAGTTGATTAGGAGAGAACTCAAAGCTCAAATGCACATGAACTTGCAAGAATTTGGAATTGCCATAGTAGCTTCAAGCTTCGCCAATGCTCCAATCTTGCACGATTTCTACTGATTCTATGGAGGATCCTGCTCAATATCAACTCAATAACAAGAATCCAACAAGAAAATGGAATGGCAAATGAAGAAATTGGAAGAAAATTTGAGAGAGAAATTTTGTATTCTAGATCTAGATCTGAAAAAATGAAGTGTGGTTATGATTTTCTGTTAGGGTTTTGGTTTAAATACTCTCTACTAATCACCCTCTAAACACGATTAACCAATTGGTAATGGAAATGATTAAAATGGAGGTGTTTTGACAAAATGGAATTTCACCCTTGCATGGCAAATATGAGTGAACAGTACACGAAATTATGGTTCATTTTCACTTAAAATTCATTTTTGGAATCAATGGCAAAAGCAAAATATTTGAATTATGCACCAATTTCAAATGTTGAATTTTCCCTCCAAAATTAAGTGAATTTGCAAAATGTTCATGTGATGAGAATTGATGCAATGCAATGCAAGATTATGAAATTAGAAGTCAAGAGAAGAATTTAGCAAAAAGAGCCATGCAATTTGGAGCTTTGGTTTGAAAGTTATGCACTTTTGAAGTTCAATCCACACTTGGCCATGTTTTGATCATATCTCCTTAACCACACATGAGAAATTGATGATCTTGGACTTTTTGGAAATGGGAGAGAAAGATCTACAACTTTCATGTTCAACAAAATTTCATTTGAAGCTTGCTTGATGATGTAATCTTGAGGAGAAAACCTTTCCATTTTTGGCAAATTTGAATTATAGGTCACTTTCTATTTTTGGAAAGTTTTGACCTGACTTTATTTTCTTCAATGTTGATGTTTGAAATGTAAAATGAGACTTGTTTGAACATGAATGAAGTATTTCTAGTCACTTCCCACCTCCAAATCCAACAGTTGACTGAGCAGTTGACTGGCTAGGGTTTCAGTTGACTGAAGAATGCCTTGATGAGATTCAAGCCTCTACCACTTGGGATTTTGATTCAAAATGATGTCATAGCTCATATGAACTCTTGATAATGATTGTGGTGTCCAAATTCCCAAGAATGGCCACCATCTAAAGCTCAATGACTGCCTTTGACTGCTTTGACTGTGATTGCTTCATCTGCAAGACAAGGGTTAGATGACATATTTTTGTACTTTTGGTTAGTGGTAAAAAGAAATGCAATGATATACAAATGCAAAACATGCTTGGGGATCAAGAAACCACTCTCAAAAAGATAACCCACCCACAGGGGAGGAGGCAAGGTGCACAATGATCCTTGAGGCAATGAATGATATGATATGATGCCATGAGGGATCTTAGGGACAAAATTGGGGTCTTACAGTCATCGTTCAACGTTCGTGATCACCACAAGAGATAATGATTCTATCACTAATCATGCCCATTCGTAAGGATCACTAAATGGAGAAATTTTTAAATTCCGCTGCGCCTTGGATGGCAATTCTCCTTCATATGGGACTGGGCCTGCCAACCATATTACCAACGGCGAAACTGATATATTGCTGACGTTCTTGCTGCTATCGTACTGAATCACCAACCGCTTCGGTTGCTTGAAAATGGGAACAATGACATTAACATCGTCATCTATATGACGAGATTGAACAATCTGGATCATGCCTTCATCCATCAGGCGTTGGATGTCCCTTTTCACAACAACACACCCCCTTGGGTTCACACTACAAATATCACAACCTTCGTGATCATGTTCACAGTCGCTCACCAAACAGATATCTTTGTACATCTGCACCAAAGATCTTCGGATAAACCGGACACCAAAAACCTTGAATTCACCAGGACAACCGTCCACCATATTCACTGAGGAATTCCCATGAGCGGGCAAAGGGTTAGCTTTCACATTAGGCGCGCGGTCTTCAAAAGACACCATGCCACTCTTCATAAGCTTTTGCACCTCGTACTTCAGCGGATAACAGTTCTCAATATCGTGCCCAGGTGCACCCTGGTGAAAAGCACAGCGAAGCTTGGGTTTATACCACCAAGGAAGTGGTTCTGGGATCTGCGGTGGGTTCCTCGGTTGAATCAAATTCTTGAGGACTAAAGATGGGCACAATTTTGCGTACGACATAGGAATCGGGTCGAAAGAGACCTTCTTCCTCTCGAATTTTTGTTGCTGGTGATGATTGTTGTTGGAATTGTTGTTGTTGTAGGTGTTCGTTCTTTGTTACGGTTGTTGTTGTTGACGTTGACTCTGATACTAATGTTGTTGTTGTTGTTGAATTGGTGTTGTTTGTTGGTTGGAAAATACTGGAATGACAAAAGATACTTGATGACGATGGTGTTGACAGGGTCGTGGATTTCTTCTCGCTTGAGGCCTCTTCTGCCTCCCACTGGTTATTGCGTTTGTCTCATTATCCTTCCTCTTACTGAAACTACTCTCATACTTCTTGCTAGTTGACACCTCCTCTTTTGACAATCATCCTTCACGGACCCCTTCTTCAAGTCTCATCCCCATAATAAAATGAACTCAAGGTTTTGAGAAAGATTTTTGTCATCTCCTTCTCCTCCAAAGGAGGAGTGATCTGGGAAGCCAACTCTCTCCAACGTTGGGCATACTCTTTGAATGTCTCCTTATCTTTCTGAGACATGGACCTCAGCTAGTCCCTATCTGGCGCCATATCCACATTGTATTTGTACTGTTTCACGAAAGCCTCTCCTAGATCATTGAAAGTCTGAATGCTTGCACTATCTAGCCCCATATACCAAGGAGTGAAGCACCTGTCAGGCTATCCTGGAAATAGTGAATTAGTAGTTGATCATTATCTGTATGGGTTGACATCTTGCAGGCATACATCACAAGATGACTGAGTGGACAAGAGTTCCCTTTATACTTCTCAAAGTCAAGCACTTTGAATTTCACAGGGATTTTCATATTGGGCACTAAGCACAGTTCAGTAGCACTCTTCCCAAACAAATCTTTCCCTATCAGCGTTTTTAGTTCCTTGCGCAGCTCAGGGAATTGGTCCTTCATCTCGTCCATCTTCTCATAGACGTCCGGGCCCTCGGATGGCTCGGAGTGATAGATGGTGTCTTCTACACGCGGCAAAGTATGCACAACGGGAGGTGGCACGGACATGTGGGAGCGAAACCCTCTGGCACAAAATTAGGTGGCATTCCCCAAGGGAATCCAGCAGGCAGATTAGGAGAAAAGTGGGCGGTGGCAGCAAGCACAGTAAAGGTAACCACTTTAGAAATGACAGTCCTTGCGGGAGGACTTGCAGGAGTTGGAGAAGCTTTGCTCTGGGCCGCAAGAACTGACTTCATCATGGCAGTCAGCCGAGCAATCTCCTCTTTCAAGTCTCGGTTCTCTTGCTCAAGGTGTTCCATGATCTTTGAATGATTAGCTCGAGTGTTGTACCGGTGAGTCAGCTTGGCTAAAGCACAGAAGAACACCAATCACACACCTGGCGAAAACCTGCTTATGCGAATGATGCATGAAATGCAATTTTTGATTATAGTTATTTCCAAGGAACTTACTATGTCATTTGCAAATATATAAAAATTGAAATGGCAATTACAATAATTTTGATATGACCAAAAACCTCTTTTTATTTATATAAATTGGAAGGATTACACTGAGTACAATTTCAGAAACCAAAGTAAAAAGATACAAGAGAAAAGGAGACTAGTCATCCTAAGGATCTCTAACAACAACATCAGAAGATCTGGCTGAAGGCGCGTACTTCCTTCGAATGCGACGGATCTCGGTCTCAAAAGAAGCCTTCATCTGAGTCTTCTCGAGGACAAGTTGGTCAATAATCTTCTTCCAAGCAACGGAAGGTTGAGGCATGCTAGAAAATGAAACCTCTGGCTCTCTCTGTCTCTTCGTCACTCGGTCTTCAAGTAGCTCAATCAGTGCATCTTTGTCCTTAGACTCCAATTGCAACTCCTCATGCTTCTTGCTCAAAGCATGGAAACGCTCTTCCCACATATCCTTCTCTTGCTTCATCTTGACGAGCGCGTCTTCTAACTCCTCTACATCTTGGTTAGGGAGAGTTAATGGCTCAGCCACAACCATAGACATAGGTCTTTCACAAGGATAAGGCATCTACAATTCCATAGCTCTATTCTTCACCCAAAGAGTGTAAGCTTCCAAAGCTACACAATTGTGCAGACCAAGCTCGGATCTTCCTTTCCTATGCACATTAAGCCAAGCATGCACAATCTTCTGCTTCAAATGTTGGGGATCTTTACCCTTTTGATAGAAAAGACCTTATAACAAAGTGTTATTAGGTTTGTCTCTCAAGGGGAACCCAAGTTGACGACGAGATAAAGCAGGGTTGTAGCTTATTCCTCCTTGTGTACCAATGAGAGGCACATTAGAGAATTCACCACAACTATCAATAATCTCCAAACTGCTTAAGGACGGATCATACCAAACTATATCATCATTAATGAGATACATAAGTCTCTGAGACCACCTTAGACATTGTTTGTTGTTGATTCTAAGTGTTGGCAGCAATTTTGGTAAAACAAAGAGTGTTCACAAGATGTCATGTGTGATGTCTTAACATGAGATATCCTATGTACCTGCTGGAGTTCAAGAACATGTGCATGCAGGATTGTTTCAGAATGCCACAAACAATGACAAGGCTTCTGATATGGATGTACCTGCTGGAGCTTAAATGAAAGACATGTTCATGCAGGATTGTTTCAGATGACATACACAATGTCATGGCATCTGATATGGCTGTACCTGCTGGAAGTTATAAAAGGAAGTATTGGATTATGCAGGATTTTTCCAGGATGTCAGACCCGATGTCATGACATCCTGTACACAGAATGTTCAGTATGAATGTCTGGTGTTTTATGATTGCACAATTAATAGCAATCTTTGGATGATTGAAGATATGGCTAGCTGGCGCATTCAATCATGGATTACAACCAGATTTACTTATTTTCCAAGGAGATCTAAACAGCTGTTATAAAAAGATTTGATTGGAAAATAGATTTAGGGTTTTCAAGATGTCCAAGCCCAGCTGAGAGCTTCTATAAAAAGGGACTTAGAAAACCTGTTTGAACACACAACCAAGACTGAGCGAAATATAGAGAGAGAGCTAGGGTTTGTGTCTGTTTAGTCGTGAGACTTATAGGTCATTCAAGTCATCCATTGATGATTGAATTGGACTGATTTGTGGTTGTAATTTGTCACTCTAAAGCTGTTAAGCAAGAGTGTGTGTCTACTTGATCAGAGCTGTGAAGCAAGATCAAGTGTGTGTCTTCTTGATCAAAGCTTTGAAGCAAGATCAAGAGTGTGTCTTCTTGATTGAAACTGTGAAGTAAAATCAAGAGTGTGTAATTGAAAAGTATTTTCTTTTCATAAGGGATTGTTGTTTAAAATCACTGGTGTGTGATTGTAAGGGAAGTGAGTGGGTTCTCATATCTAAGAGTGCTTAGGTAGAAGTTGCACGGGTAGAGACTAGGTGAGAAAGACTGTAACTTGTTGAAGTGTACGGATAGTCTTTGAACTAATTCTATTTTAGTGAATTTCCTTCCTGGCTTGGTAGCCCCCAGACGTAGGTGAGTTGCACCGAACTGGGTTAACAATTGCTTGTGTTATTTGCTTTACCATTCTGTTTATTTATCCATTGTGTGTTGACAGATATCAGTGTCGTAACATTACCTTCGACATCTTATATCAAATACCAGAATTTCAATTGGTATCAGAGCAGGCATCCTGCTCTGGTTCTGGGTGAGATCTAGGGGCAATTCTTTCCGGTACAATGGAGAGGGATGGAGGATCTGTTCATAGGCCACCAATTTTGGATGGTTCTAACTATGACTATTGGAAACCTAGAATGGTAGCCTTTTTAAAATCCCTTGATAACAAGGCTTGGAAAGCTGTCTTGACAGGCTGGGTGCACCCTGTAGTCACTAAAGAAGGAGAAGCCACTATTGAGAAGAAGCCTGAAGAACAATGGTCCAAGGAGGAGGATGATCTTTCTATTGGAAATTCTAAAGCCTTGAATGCAATATTCAATGGGGTAGACAAGAATATTTTCAGGCTGGTAAATAACTGTGAAGTGGCCAAAGAAGCTTGAGACATTCTCAAGACCACTCATGAAGGCACCTCTAGGGTAAAGATGTCTAGACTCCAGCTGCTCACCTCCAAGTTTGAAAACTTAAGGATGAAAGAAGATGAAAATATTCATGAATTCTACATGAGTATCCTTGAAATTGCCAATGCCTCTGGAGCCTTGGGTGAGAAGATGTCAGATGAAAAGTTAGTAAGAAAAATACTCAGATCACTCCCCAAGAGATTTGCTATGAAAGTAACAGCCATAGAAGAATCTCAAGACATCTCAAATATGAGAGTTGATGAGCTAATTGGATCCCTCCAAACATTTGAGATGGGAATATGTGATGGAGCTGAAAAGAAAGTCAGGAGCATAGCATTTATGTCAAACACTGAAGAGGAAGATGAGGAAGGTGGTCAAGATATTGATGAAGACCTGGAAAATGAGATAGCAATGTTGGGAAGACAGTTCAACAGACTGATAAAAAAGGTAGATGTGAGAGCAAAGGGAAATGTCAAGAACATCACATCTGACATCAGTAAATCCAACAGCCTTGGTAAGAAACCAAAGTCTGAAGAAAAGCCCAAAGAAGTTCAGTGCTATGAGTGTAATGGGTATGGTGATGTTAAAACTGAATGTGGGATCTACCTCAAGAAACAAAAGAGGAGTCTTGTGGCCTCTTGGTCTGATGGAAGTGAAACAGAAAAAGCCACAAACCATGTGACTGCATTGACAGGAAGATGGGGGTCTGAGGAAGAGTCAATTGATGATGAAAGAACCCTTAAAGAGTTGTGCCACAGAAAGGCAGGAGTGTGCGGACAAGCTGAAAGCCAGAAGAAAGTGATAGCTCAGCTGGAAAATGAAAAGGAAGAGCTTGTGGAAACCATCTCAAAATTAAAGGTGGAAGCTGTATTCTTGAATTCCAAACTAGATGAGATGACTAAGTATGTAAGAATGCTTAACAATGGATCTGCCATCTTAGACAAGGTTCTCCAGACTGGCCAAATAACAGGAAACAAATCTGGTATTGGATTCAAGGCTGAGTACAGTTACACTGGTTGCAAACCAAAATCCAAACCTAATTGCAGCCATGTTAAAAGCAAACATGAGATGTTACATCAGATGTCACAACAGCAAAAAGGGAAGCATCAAAGATGGAAATGCCAATACTGTGGAAAATTTGGCCACCTGAAGCCCTTTTACTATAAGCTATATGGCTATCCTGGCCCTGTTCAGTCTCAATACCAATCAGGGTCCAAGCATCACAAGACTGTCAACAAAAGGCAATGGACTCCTAAGACAAAGGTCACAAGTCTCATAGCTCACACTTCCCTCAGAGTTTCTGCCAAAGAAGATTGGTACTTTGACAGTGGTTGCTCTAGACATATGACTGGGAACAAAAATCTGCTAACTGAACTTCATCCTCATGCCATGAGTTATGTTAACTTTGGTGATGGTGCAAAGGGGGAAATCAAGGGAATGGGTAGGCTGGATTGCCCTGGAGTTCCTGACCTTGATGATGTCTTACTTGTTAAGGGATTAACTGCTAATCTTATAAGCATCAGTCAACTGTGTGATCAAGGTCTGAATGTAAACTTCACCAAAACTGAATGTCTTATTACTAACAAAGAAAACAAAGTAATCATGAAGGGAGTTAGGTCCAAAGACAACTGTTACATGTGGAGCTCTCAAGAAACTGGATACTCCTCAATGTGTACCTTAGCCAAAGAAGAAGAGGTGAAGATATGGCATCAAAGATTGGGCCATCTGCACCTTAAAGGTATGAAAAGGATCATATTTGTTGATGCAGTTAGAGGAATTCCCAACTTAAAGATTGATGAGGGAAAAATCTGTGGAGAATGTCAGATTGGAAAACAAACAAGGATGTCACACTAGAGGCTTAGACATGACACAACTACCAAAGTCCTGGAGCTACTTCATATGGACTTGATGGGTCCCATTGTTGATTGTAATTTTAAGTGTCGGGTTTTTGTTATCGTCTCCACAGGGATTGTGAGATATCACCGCCTTTCGACAGTTGTTTTAACTCTTAGCTTAAGGTAACAATGGTTTTTGGTTTTAGTCACGGTATCTTGCGGTAAAAGATTTGGTTTTAATATTTGAGAAATATTGCCAAAGTTAGGGTTCGACGATCACTTTGCATGTATATGTTCGATCAACAAAACTTATAAACTCCTTTAGATGATAAACTATTTCACAAAGTCCTCCCAATGTGTTTATCTCTAACACACATTGTGAGTTTTCCAATTTTGATCCATTGTTTATCTCTAACACAATCTATCAAAATGACAACTTTTTGGTTCAACCTTATGGTCAACAAAATCATTCATTACTATCTCTAGCTAACAAACAAGATTGGATGAAAACCTAGGTAAAGAGTTGGTAAACATCTCTCGATCATAAACCAACACAAAGAGTTTTCAATAAAACAAAGTTTTCACCATATATTCACCATTAAAGAGTTTACAAATGAAGATCATCCCATTTACACACAAAGCTAATGATCATCTACATCTAACCTTGACAAAATGAAAAACTTAGCTACTCATTTTCATGGTAGCTTGGTCAATAAGTTTCGGAAGAAGGTTGATCAACATCTGAGTCGAATAATCGAGATTGGATGGGAATCCACCTTCTTTTTGTGAAATATTGTTAAGAGATGAAGAGAAATGATTTCTAGGTCACAAAAGATCTCTAGAGCAATGCTGGAAAATATCTAAAAAGTACAAAAGTATGGAGGTGTAAAAGTATGGCTCCAAAAAGTAGCCCTTGCTACTTATAGAGCTGCTACTGAGCTGTCATGCTCGCTAGGCGAGCAGAATGGCTCGCATAGCGAGCCCCAAAATGAGGCACCTGTGGCACCTGCGCCCAAAGAAATAACCTCTGTCAGATTGGCATGTTCGCTAGGCGAAGCCCACGCTTCACCCTTCGCTCCAGCGAGCTTAGGAGGTTTTGCTACTGTAATTGCTCGCTGGGAGCTCGCTAATGGCTCGCCTAGCGAGTGAGTGTTGGCTGCGCTTTTGGCCAAGTATGGACGTGTTCGCTACACCCTTCGTTGGCAGCTCGCCTAGCGAGTTTGTTGATGTTTGCTACTGTAAAATACTGGAGCTCTTCGCTGGGGACTCGCTGGGCGTTCGCCTAGCGAGCTCTTCGCCACAGCCCTCGCCTAGCGAGCAAGCTGATGAATGCATTCTTTTTCTTGGTCCCTTGCCATTTTCTTGTGCCTTCATTTTCTATTATTTCATGCCTAATTCCTGCACAATAACACACAAATCAAAGGTACCAAGATCGCGTATCATTGTATTGCAATTCTTCAAAAACAAAGGTGGTTTCGAACACTTTAGCAAGGAAATGGAGTGAAAGATGCCCATATTTGATAGCTCAAATAAGCACTTTTGGGTATCTAACAACTCTCCCCAACTAGATTCTTGCTTGTCCTCAAGCAAAGTATGCCTCTTGAAGGACAAGAGGCTTTGCATTAAGAAAAAGGTTTCTCCGAAATCGGATAAAACGGCTCAAACACAAGCGAATCAGCAGATACAAATTTCCAACGGTTAGAATAAAATAATACACAAGAACTAAAACTTAGTAGCAATGTGAAATATGTCTCTATCCACAACAATATTATCTTGAATGAATCACTCTATCTCTCCTCTTCGAATAAGGATTGAAGAAATTACGCGTTTGCAACCGCGGGAATAATCTCACTCTCCAACAACAATGAAGAAATCAATTCAATTTATACAATGTCTAACAATTATAAATGGTAATGTGGAAGCACGAAGATCACTAAGGACTTTTCGGTTGAAGCTTGGTTAGATTAACAAACAAGTTTCATTTCTAAGGCCATTGAAAACGAAATTGCCGATGCAAAAGAGACATTCACTATACATTATTCACACATCTCAACTTCGTTCCATTTATTTCTCATTTGAAACCTTCACAACTCTTATTTCACCACTCAATTTTTGTTTTTCACTATTTTTCTTCCAAGCAAGCATTCATTTTCATTTTCTCTATTTTTTCTTTTCTTTCACATCATATTTACAAAACAGATGTTTCTCTTTTCTATATTTTATATATATATATATATATATATATATATATATATATATATATATATATATATATATATATTTTATGCTTGCTCGGTTTTCCAAGAGTTGTGGCACTTACCGATTCTCATTTTCGTTCTCCCCAACTTATTTCTTACTCACCCTAAGTGAATGCTCTTGACTTTTTACGGCAAAAGAATAATTATCAAAATTTTCCGGGTTGTAAGAAAAAAAAGATTTTTGAAATCTCGCTTTATTTCAAGCTGAGATTCAACTGTTTAAGCTCAAAGGGGTTAACGAATACTCTCTCTGCTTACAGGTAAGTTGTATTTGGAACTGGTTGTGCTCGATAGAAAACAAGTGCCTTGATCATTTCTAATTGCTTCCACATATTCACAATAATAAAAGACACAGCATGAATCAAATGAATCAACAAAGCTTATTAGAATCCAGCATTTAAGTGTACAATGGAGGTTTCCTCACAATTTGTGGTTTTAAGTCCTAGATGAAACATTCATTCAATTATGTTGCAAAAAGACAATATTCAATTACAAAAAAAATAAAGTTCTTAATGCATTCTAAAATTCTAGCCGGAGGTAACCATGTACCTTAGCATTATTCACTTGTTTATTTTTATCATTGTCATCCAAGCTCGAATGCACCTTCATTGGATACTTCTTTGAGGAGCAACCAATCTAGAAGGTTTGACACTCAACCAACCAAAATTTTATTAAAACAAACGAAATTTAAAACATAAATAATACATTACTTCAAAATTTAAAATTGTTCATGGGGGACAAAACACCCCAAAAGTACATAACCAACATCAAAATACACAAGTCTGAAAATACAATAGAAATAAAACATAATATGAAAAATAAAATAAAATAACTTAGCCCTCCACGGACTCATAACCCTCATCAGTACCGGCTTCAGAACCGGTAGCCTCATCATCATCATCATCATCATCATCTCCATCAGCAGCACCAGAAGACGCACCAGCACCCGCCCTCTCTCCAAACACAGGCCAGCTCGCGTGCTGCAGAAACTGCTCACGTGTAATCATAGAATGCTCTCCGGAGGGGTCGCGCATCTGCATCTGTAACAGCTGCATAGAATCGTGCATATCGAGCATGGCGCGCTGAGTTGCTGCCATCCAGTCCCAGTTGTAGTTGCAGACAGCCTGCTGGAAAGGATCGGATCCTAGAGTAGAAGTACCAGGACCATCAGAAGCCCCGGTAACCTCAGCAGCTGAACTACTTCTTACATTCTTCGGTTTGCAATACTTGGCCACGTAACGGTCATCAATGGGTGGCGGGATCCTTACTTGACCCCTAGAGGGTAGCCTCACCCTCGCTTGCAGGCACAAAGCCATGATTAGGCAAGGGAAAGCCAGGGGACAATTCACTCGTGCCCCCGATTTTAGCTTGCTTTCTATCACGGACTTCAACTCAAAAGCAATGATCCTCGCCACATCAATCTGGACGTTCGTGAGGATGCTGTGTACCAAGTGTGCCACTGAGATCGGCACGGTAGAAGTATGAGACTTGGGTGCGATGTTTGTAAGAACCAACAAAAGAATCAGTTGAGCCAAGGGAGTCATGTCCTCCCTATGGTATCTCATGGGAACCCCAGATGGGTTCAGCTCAACTGATTTCCCTTTCAGAAGCAGGGCAGCAGAAATCGCATCAGTATCCCGGTGAAGCCTTAAATCTTGGTGGTAGGTGTCTCTCTCCTCGGCTCCCAGATGGAGCGGTTCACCCAGGACACGGTTAATTGCATCTCGATCGAACGCAACAGGACGGTCGGACACTCTATACGTCCATGTGAATGGCTCGTCATCGTTCGGCAGTGCGTTCGCGTAGAACTCACGCACTGTTGCGATATCGTAATTCTCCAGGGGGGATATTAACCGATCCCACTTTTTGCTGTTAATCAACCCGGCGAATGTTCGGTTCGTGCCTTCAGGGTTGATTAAAAATCTCTTTTCCGGCAATATCTTTCGCTTTTCCAAAGCAATATATCTTACGGCTTGCTTTGGCCCGACAAATTTGTCGGTGTCGAATTGTATTGGTACGGAACGGGAAGTGTTCCCTCCCTTTCTCTTTTTCGACGCTCCGGATCTGGATTCCATCTGCACAGACAGAGAGAGGAAACAACACAAACACAAATAGATTAGAAAGCAAAACCAGAAGTCCAACAACTGTCATGCTCGCTGCTGCTTCGCCTAGCGAAGTGGCAGCGAATGCTCGCCACTGGTTCGCCTAGCGAGTTGCTAGCGAATCTTACGGGTTTTTGGGTTCTGCAATGTTTACAGTGAAATTTTGGCACAACCCAAGTTCTCATGGTATCTATTTCAGAACAACATGATCTATCAAGAAAAGAATTGTTCTAGGATACAAGTAATTCTAAACCCACATGCAAAACCTAAAGATTCCCACACCACCAACTTCACCCTAAATGTCTCATGTTCAGAAATTTCAAGCAATTGGAAACCGAAAGTAATGAAGAAGGGGCATACCTGATTTGAGATCTGTTGAATTTGAAATGCACAGGAGGTTAGGGATGCAATGTTAGGGTTTAGAGTTGTTAGATGAAATGTGAGAGAGTGTTTGTGAGTGTGAGTTCAGAGTTCGTGAGTGCAACACTTTAAAAATGGTTATGGGCCCAAAAGAGTGGCCTGCTGAGAATTAGATTAGTGCTGCCACGTAGCGCTCGCTGCTGCTTCGCCTAGCGAGCAGCTAGCGAATCTGCTCGCTACTGCTTCGCCTAGCGAGCAGCTAGCGAGCATGACAGCATTTGCCTTTTCAAAAACAGCATTCATGGTACATTCATCAAGGTTTTAACAATTGGAATCCCATTACGATAACACAGAAAAACTGTAAATACTTACAATGTTGGGGTGCCTCCCAACAAGCGCTTGTTTAACGTCGGATAGGCTCGACGGTGCAATGCTCACAGAGGAGCATCCAAAGAAATAGCACAGCTCTCGCGATCCATATGACCGCCGAGATAAACCTTCAAACGTTGGCCATTAATGGTCTAACTGTCCTTCTTTTCCATGTCCTCAATGACAATAGCTCCGTACTCCTTCACTTCTTTGACCCGAAATGGCCCGGACCATTTTGATTTCAACTTTCCGGGGAATAACTTCAACCTGGAATTGAATAATAGGACCAACTGTCCGGGCACAAATTCTTTCTTTCGAAGTTTTTTATCATGATATTTTTTTACCTTTTCTTTGTACAACCAACTTGAGTGATATGCGGCATTGCGCATCTCTTCCAACTCAAGCAGTTGCACCTTTTTTTTCTCACCTGCCAAATCCTTTTCAAAATTTAAAAATTTCAGAGCCCACAAGGCTTTGTGCTCCAATTCGACCGACAAATGGCAAGTTTTATCAAACACCAATTGAAAAGGAGTGAGCCCAATTGGAGCTTTAAAGGGGGTACGGTATGCCCATAACGCTTCATCCAATTTTTGTGACCACTCTTTTTTCGAATTTGACACAGTTTTTTCGAGAATTCTCTTAATCTCACGATTAGAGACCTCGGCTTGCCCATTAGCATGTGGGTGATACGGAGTTGCCACTCTGTGTGATACACCGTAATGTTTTAAAATGCTTTCCAACGGTGCATTACAAAAGTGTGACCCTCCGTCACTTATCAACACTCGGGGGGTTCCGAAACGGGAAAATATGTTTTTCTTCAAAAAATTTATTACCATTTTCGCATCCGCCCGAGGTGATGCAATCGCCTCAACCCACTTAGAAACGTAATCAACTGCGACAAGCATATACTCGTTACCATAAGAGGGTGGGAATGGTCCTACAAAATCGATGCCCCAACAATCAAATACTTCGACCTCTTGGATGTTTTGGAGAGGCATCTCGTCTCTCTTACCAATCCCACCGCTTCTCTGGAAACTATCACAACTTTGCGCATGGGTATGTGCGTCTTTGAAAATAGTGGGCCAATAAAATCCTAACTGAAGGATTTTAGTGGCCGTTCTCACCCCATTATAGTGTCCGTCGTAAGGCGAGTTATGACAATGCCAAAGGATGCTCTACGCTTCATCGCCAGTAACGCATCTCCTTAAAAGGTTATCACTACCCAACTTAAACAAGTACGGGTCATCCCATATGTAGGTGTTTAATTGGCTGCATTAGATGGTAAAACACTAGCTGGATTCTAATGTCTTGACTGATGTCATGACATGGTGTGTATGTGTGACTGCACTGTAGGTTAGAATATCTAATTGTACTCTGATGTCTTGACTGATGTCATGACACACTTGAGTAGTTACTGCAGGATTAGCTAATACAGGATTTATTGAATGTCAAACTGGATGTTGTGACATTCATCCCTGTCAGCAGATACTAAGGAATAGAACAGCTGGTGTTCTGTTAGAACTTAGTATTTATTTCCAGTCTGGTTATCAAGGAAATACCAGACCTGGCATAAGGCCTACTGTCTGAATGTCAAACTGGATGTTATGACATTCATCATTGACAGCATATACTGAACAATAGACAGAGTGGTGTTCTGCTATACTTCAGCATGTTTCTTAGTCTGTTCTTCAAGAGGATAACATAACTGACTTAAGGCCAAATGTGTAAATGTCAAATTGGATACTTTGACATTTATTAATGTAAGCTGTTACTGTAGTATGGTCATTTTGGTCATATACAGGTCAGCAAAATTGTACAGTCTGTTTTCTGGAAAAACAGACTTAGCATATGATCCTTGATGTCAAGCTGAATGTCGTGACATTCATTCCTGACAGCATATGCTATATTGTAGGTTGTTCAGTTTTCTGTTTCAGCTTTTTCTCAGGCTATTCTTCAGGGATTCAACTGCTGAGAGAAAATCCAGGAAATCAACAACCAAGCTACATTTAATGAACCTAACAAATAGCCTATTTGTTAGTAACCTAGATGTGGAATTTAGGGGAACTCGCGTGACCTTAAATTCAGGAGAATACAAGTGCAAAGGCCCAAGTACTGCAATATAAAAGGAAGTCGTTCCTTCATTCAGAACTGGGGATTTTGAGGCGTGAAGATTGAGTGTGTCCATCATACTTCACTGTTGTATTTTTGTGAGTCTTGTATTAGACATATCTTGTAAGCCAAGCCATTATCACGTAGATGATTGCTTTGGCATAGGGTGTTCATTGAGTTGTAAGTGTTGTGTCGCTCAAAGCTTTTAAGCGTGAGTGCTGTGTATCTTGATTAAAGCTGTTAAGCACAATCAAGAGTTGTTTGAAGTGTGACTTCAAAATTGTCTTTAATATTGATTAAAGGTAGTAATCACTGAGGTGATTGAGGGGGAGTGAGTAGGAACTCTGATCTTAGAGTAAGATTGAAATTGTATTGGGTAGGGATTAAGTGAAGAGTTGTAAACGGGTGAGTTTAGCTTTGAATTAATACTACTGATAGTGGATTTCCTCCCTGGCTTGGTAGCCCCCAGATGTAGGTCATGTTGGACTGAACTGGGTAAACAATTACTTGTGTTATTTACTGCACTTACTTTTTAGTTCTGCATAATTCTTGTCTGCGCATAATTGGATATCATAACAACCCGTGTGACATCTAAAGTCTGATAACTAGAATTTCAATTGGCATCAGAGCAGGCACCCTGCCTGTTAATTTCTGGGTGAGATCTAGGGAAGTTACTTTCTAGTACCATGGACAAGGATATAGGACACTCAAATAGACCACCCATGTTGGATGGCTCTAACTATGATGACTGGAAGCCTCGTATGATAGCCTTCTTAAGGTCTCTAGATAGTAAAGTCTGGAGAGCGGTCAACAAAGGATGGGAACATCCAACAAAGACAGGTGAAGATGGAGTCAGTGTGCAGATTCCTGAAGAAGAGTGGGACAAGGAGCAAGAGGCATTAGCTCTTGGAAATTCCAAGGCCTTGAATGCATTGTTCAATGGAATCAGTAAGAACATCTTCAGGCTGGTGCACCACTGTGAACTAGCTAAGGAAGTTTGGGATACCCTCAAGGTAACCCATGAAGGTACTTCCAAGGTGAAGATGTCCAAACTTCAGATGCTGACCACCAAGTTTGAAAATTTGAGGATGAAAGAGGATGAGACTATTCATGACTTTCACATGAATATTCTTGAGATTGCAAACACCTCTGGTGGACTAGGTGAGAAAATGGCTGAAGAGAAACTTGTAAGAAAGATTCTCAGGTCCTTGCCTAAGAGATTTGCTATGAAGGTCACAGCCATAGAGGAGGCGCAGGACATCTGCAATATGAAAGTGGATGAGCTAATTGGTTCTCTCCAAACCTTTGAAATGGGCTTGTGTGAGAATGCTGAAAAGAAGAACAAAAGTGTAGCTCTTGTATCTAATGCTGAAGAGGAGTCAGAAGCAGGATACACTGGAGGTGATGAAAGCATATCAGAAGCCTTAGCCATGCTTGGGAGACAGTTCAACAAGTTCGTGAAGAAGATTGATCAAAGAGGTAGACCTAATGTCAAGAACATCCCGTATGACATTAAGAAAAGATCAACCTCTGAAGAGAAGTTCAACCACGCCAAGGGAATCTAGTGTCATTGTTGTGAAGGGTATGGACACGTCAGAGCTGAATGCCCTACTTACCTCAAAATGCAAAATAAGGGGCTAGCTATCACATGGTCTGAAGGAGATTCTGAAAGTGAATCTGAAGGAGAATCTGCTAAACACGTCACTGCACTAACCAGTGTTTGTGCCACTGATGATGACTCAAGTGAAGATGAACTGACCTTTGATGAACTTGCTGCAGCTTATAAGAAGCTGTGTGTCACCAGTACAGAAGTACGTGTACAAGGAGAAAAGTAGAAGAAACTCATCAAGGAGCTGGAAGATGAGAGACTGAAGCATCTGACGGCCATAGAGGATCTAAATGGTGAGATAACCCTGCTGACCTCCAAGCTGAATCAGATGACTAAATCCATCAGAATGATGAATAAAGGAACTGACACCTTGGAAGAGATCCTAAAGGTAGGACAGAAGTCTAGAACCACATCTGGTTTAGGCTTTGGGAAAAGATCCTCAGCTGAACGCAAACGCCCAAAGGCTAAAGTTCAGAAATCCAAAGGGAAGTCACATCCAATGTCTCAACATCGGGGAACCAGGATGACTAATCATCAGAAGAGGAAATTCCAGAAATGGAAATGTCACCACTGTGGTAGGCTTGGGCATATAAAAGCCTTCTGCTACAGGCTTCATGGTTACCCGAACCAAGTCCCTCATGTCAGACCTAAGCATAAGACATTTAGGCACCATGTCTCCAGCAAGAAGCGACAATGGTATGCTAGGTTAGCCCACACAGCTCTAAGAGCTTCTACCAAAGAAGACTGGTACTTTGATAGTGGATGCTCAAGACATATGACTGGTATGGAAAATCTATTGGCAGATATCCAACCTCACACTACCAGCTATGTGACCTTTGGTGATGGTGCTAAAGGAAAAATAAAAGGTGTGGGTAAGCTGGACTGCTCTGGAGTTCCAAAACTAGATAATGTGTTGTTAGTAAAAGGACTAATTGCAAACCTCATCAGCATAAGCCAGCTGTGTGATCAAGGGTTCTATGTTCAGTTTACTAAGGAGCTATGTATTGTGACGAATGGTGACAATCAGGAAGTTATGAGAGGATCTAGGTCCAAAGATAACTGCTATCTGTGGGAACCTAAAGTCTCAAACTTCTCCACAATATGCTCTTCAGTCAAGGAAGAACAGGAGGTGAAGTTGTGGCATAGACGCCTTGGACATCTCCACTTACGGGGAATGAAGAAGATCATATCCAAGGAAGCAGTCAGAGGAATTCCAAAGCTGCTTATTGATGAAGGAAGAGTCTGTGGAGAATGCCAGGTGGGCAAGCAAACCAAGATGTCACATCCGAAGCTGGGACATCCTACTACTTCCAGAGTTCTGGAACTGCTGCACATGGACTTAATGGGACCTATGCAGGTTGAAAGTCTGGGGGGAAAGAGATATGCATACGTGGTGGTTGATGACCATTCCAGATACACGTGGATAAGTTTCATCAGAGAGAAGTCAGATACATTTGATGTCTTCAAAGACCTGTGCATCAGACTCCAAAGGGAAAAGGGCAGCTGGGTTGTCCGAATTAGGAGTGATCATGGTACGGAATTCAAGAATTCTAAGTTTGATGAGTTTTGCTCGTCTGAAGGAATTAGTCATGAATTCTCTTCCCCTATAACTCCCCAGCAGAATGGGATAGTTGAAAGGAAAAATAGAACTATCCAAGAATTTTCCAGAGCTATGATTCATGCAAAGAAGCTCCCTATGCACTTTTGGGCTGAAGCTATGAATACCGCGTGCTATGTTCACAACAGAGTCACCTTGAGAAAAGGAAACTCCTCCACTATGTATGAAATATGGAAAGGCAGAAAACCCACTGTGAAGTACTTTCATATCTTTGGAAGTAAATGCTACATTCTCACAGATCGTGAACAGAGAAGGAAACTGGATCCCAAAAGTGATGAAGGTATATTTCTAGGATATTCCACTAACAGCAGGGCGTACAGAGTGTTCAACTACAGGACCAATGTTCTGATGGAATCCATAAATGTCATTGTGGATGATAAAGAGGAAGGAATCGATGTCATAGAGGATGTTGCAACATTCCCTGACAGTTCAACAGACATTCCAGTCAAATCTGATGAAGTACAGGAACCTCCTCCTGAATGTGAAGTAGATGCAACCACTAAAATGCCATCTATCAGAATTCAGAAAGACCACCCTAAGGATCTTATCATAGGGGATCCCAGTAGTGGTGTGACTACCAGGTCAAGGGGAATAAGCTCAAATTCCTGTTTTGTTTCCAAGGTTGAACCCAAGAATGTGAAAGAAGCCCTGACTGACGAATACTGGATCAATGCCATGCAATAGGAACTTGAGCAGTTCAAAAGGAATGAAGTATGGGAGCTAGTTCCAAGACCTGAAGGGACCAACATCATTGGTACCAAGTGGATCTACAAAAACAAGTCTGATGAGAAAGGAGTAATTACTAGGAATAAAGCAAGACTAGTAGCTCAAGGATACACTCAAGTTGAAGGGGTTGATTTTGATGAGACGTTTGCTCCTGTGGCTAGGCTTGAGTCCATCAGATTGCTGTTAGGTATAGCATGCATTCTGAAGTTTAAACTGTTCCAAATGGATGTGAAGAGTGCATTCTTGAATGGCTACTTGAATGAAGAAGTCTATGTGGAACAACCTAAAGGGTTCTGTGATCCTAACCAACCTAAGCATGTATACAAGTTGAGGAAAGCCTTGTATGGGTTGAAGCAAGCACCTAGAGCATGGTATGAAAGGTTGACCGAATTTCTGACCTCAAATGGATACAGAAAAGGTGGAATAGATAAAACCTTGTTTGTGAAGGATGAAGACGGCAAAATCATGATTGCTCAAATCTATGTAGATGATATAGTCTTTGGTGGTATGTCAGAACAAATGGTAACACATTTTGTTCAACAAATGCAATCTGAGTTTGAAATGAGTCTGGTTGGGGAACTAACCTACTTTCTTGGAATGCAAGTCAACCAAATGGAGGACTCTATGTTTCTCTCCCAAAGCAAGTATGCCAAAAACATAGTTAAGAAGTTTGGTATGGATAATGCTAGGCACAAGAGGACTCCTGCTCCTACTCATCTGAAGTTAACCAAAGATGATGGAGGGCCTAGTGTTGATCAATGCTTGTATAGAAGCATGATAGGCAGTCTACTATACCTAACTGCAAGTAGACCTGACATTTCTTATGCAGTTGGAGTGTGTGCTAGATACCAAGCAGAGCCTAAAGTGAGCCACTTGAATCAAGTCAAAAGGATTCTCAAGTACATCAATGGGACTTGTGACTATGGGATGCTGTACTCACATGGGTCTGAGCCTGTCCTATCTGGGTAATGTGATGCTGATTGGGCTAGGAGTGCTGATGACAGAAAAAGCACATCAGGAGGATGTTTCTTCTTGGGAGACAATCTCATATCTTGGTTCAGCAAGAAGCAGAATTGTGTATCTCTGTCCACTGCAGAGGCTGAATACATAGCTGCTGGAAGCAGTTGTTCCCAACTGGTTTGGATGAAACAGACGCTCACTGAGTACAATGTTACTCAAAATGTCATGACATTGTTCTGTGATAATCTCAGTGCCATCAATATTTCCAAGAAACCCATCCAACACAGCAGGACCAAGCATATTGACATTAGACATCACTTCATCAGAGATCTAGTGGAAGACAAGGTGATCACCTTGAAACATGTAGCCACGGAACTTCAACTGGCTGACATATTTACAAAGGCTCTGGATGCTACTCAGTTTGAAAACTTAAGTTGCAAACTGGGAATATGTCTCTCTGAAAACTTATAGCAACCACTGATGTTTGGGATGTATAGTTTAATATCTCTGCCTATTAAACAATTGGAACTATGCTCTGATTGGTCAACAGATCATAGCTATGCCACTTGCAACAAGTGTGGCAACAAGAGGGTAAGGAGACATCCTAACGTGAGAAGGCCTATGCACCTGCAGGAATTCAAGGATGTTGTTCATGCAGGAGTGGTTCTGGATGTCAGAAACAAAGTCATGGCATCTGATATGGATGTACCTACAGTAAAGCAAAAGTGGGTGATTACTTGATCAAAGTTGTGAAGCAAGATCAAGTGGGTGCTAACTTGGTTGAAACTGTGAAGTAAAACCAAGTCTGTAATTCTGTCATTTTTTTCTGTTTATGTTGTTGGCTTTGGCAACATTTTTGACAAAAAGGGGGAGTAACAGGGTGATACCCCAGACAACAGATTGGTCTGTTACAACAGACTTTCATGACAGATTCGAAACTTCACTCCCCTGCAGCTGATGTGTGTTGAAGTTTTTATTTAACTTCTGTACCTCTGTATGTGTGCTGCAATTAGAAGTTTTTATTTAACTTCTGTATGTGTGCTGTTATGTGAAGTTTTATTTAACTTCCATGCGTGTGAGTGTGCTGCCACTCTGAGTGTATTAGCTAGGTCTATTTCCTGCTAGATGAGTGATTCCGCTGCTATGAACTCTGTTATGGGGATCAAAGTGTTTTAGCCAAAAATTTGCCAAAGGGGGAGTTTGTAGGTGTTTAATTGGCTGCATTAGATGGTAAAACACTAGCTGGATTCTAATGTCTTGACTGATGTCATGACATGGTGTGTATGTGTGACTGCACTGTAGGTTAGAATATCTAACTGTACTCTGATGTCTTGACTGATGTCATGACACACTTGAGTAGTTACTGCAGGATTAGCTAATACAGGATTTATTGAATGTCAAACTGGATGTTGTGACATTCATCCCTGTCAGCAGATACTAAGGAATAGAACAACTGGTGTTCTGTTAGAACTTAGTATTTATTTCCAGTCTGGTTATCAAGGAAATACCAGACCTGGCATAAGGCCTACTGTCTGAATGTCAAACTGGATGTTATGACATTCATCATTGACAGCATATACTGAACAATAGACAGAGTGGTGTTCTGCTATACTTCAGCATGTTTCTTAGTCTGTTCTTCAAGAGGATAACATAACTGACTTAAGGCCAAATGTGTAAATGTCAAATTGGATACTTTGACATTTATTAATGTAAGCTGTTACTGTAGTATGGTCATTTTGGTCATATACAAGTCAGCAAAATTGTACAGTCTGTTTTCTGGAAAAACAGACTTAGCATATGATCCTTGATGTCAAGCTGAATGTCGTGACATTCATTCCTGACAGCATATGCTATATTGTAGGTTGTTCAGTTTTCTGTTTCAGCTTTTTCTCAGGCTATTCTTCAGGGATTCAACTGCTGAGAGAAAATCCAGGAAATCAACAACCAAGCTACATTTAATGAACCTAACAAATAGCCTATTTGTTAGTAACCTAGATGTGGAATTTAGGGGAACTCGCGTGACCTTAAATTCAGGAGAATACAAGTGCAAAGGCCCAAGTACTGCAATATAAAAGGAAGTCGTTCCTTCATTCAGAACTGGGGATTTTGAGGCGTGAAGATTGAGTGTGTCCATCATACTTCACTGCTGTATTTTTGTGAGTCTTGTATTAGACATATCTTGTAAGCCAAGCCATTATCACGTAGATGATTGCTTTGGCATATGGTGTTCATTGAGTTGTAAGTGTTGTGTCGCTCAAAGCTTTTAAGCGTGAGTGCTGTGTATCTTGATTAAAGTTGTTAAGCACAATCAAGAGTTGTTTGAAGTGTGACTTCAAAATTGTATTTAATATTGATTAAAGGTAGTAATCACTGAGGTGATTGAGGGGGAGTGAGTAGGAACTCTGATCTTAGAGTAAGATTGAAATTGCATTGGGTAGGGATTAAGTGAAGAGTTGTAAACGGGTGAGTTTAGCTTTGAATTAATACTACTGATAGTGGATTTCCTCCCTGGCTTGGTAGCCCCCAGATGTAGGTCATGTTGGACTAAACTGGGTAAACAATTACTTGTGTTATTTACTGCACTTACTTTTTAGTTCTGCATAATTCTTGTCTGCGCAGAATTGGATGTCATAACAACCCGTGTGACATCTAAAGTCTGATAACTAGAATTTCACCATACGTAATACTTGGCATCCGAAAGAAACTTCCTTTTTTGGTTCGAAGTTAGGTCGGGAGGCACAAAACCACTAGCCTTGTGGTTCGCAAAGTCTGGAAACCACGACCCAACTTGAATTTTGAAAAGTTTTTCATCAGGAAACTCTTCCCGGATTTCCTTCTCTGAAGTTGTAATCTCCACATTAACTAAGCGAGATAAATGATCCGCCACCAAATTTTCCGATCCTTTCTTGTCTTTGATTTCAACATCAAATTCTTGCAACAAGAGAATCCAACGGATGAGCCTTTGCTTCGAATCCGGTTTGGTGAGCAAATATTTAATCGCCGAGTGGTGTTGAATGTAATTTTAAGTGTCGGGTTTTTGTTATCGTCTCCACAGGGATTGTGAGATATCACCGCCTTTCGACAGTTGTTTTAACTCTTAGCTTAAGGTAACAATGGGGTTTTGGTATTTGTCACGGTATCTTGCATAAAAGTATAATAAAATGCGGTAAAAGATTTGGTTTTAATATTTGAGAAATATTGCCAAAGTTAGGGTTCGACGATCACTTTGCATGTATATGTTCGATCAACAAAACTTATAAACTCCTTTAGATGATAAACTATTTCACAAAGTCATCCCAATGTGTTTATCTCTAACACACATTGTGAGTTTTCCCATTTTGATCCATTGTTTATCTCTAACACAATCTATCAAAATGACAACTTTTTGGTTCAACCTTATGGTCAACAAAATCATTCATTACTATCTCTAGCTAACAAACAAGATTGGATGAAAACCTAGGTTAAGAGTTGGTAAACATCTCTCGATCATAAACCAACACAAAGAGTTTTGAATAAGAACAAAGTTTTCACCATATATTCACCATTAAAGAGTTTACAAATGAAGATCATCCCATTTACACACAAAGCTAATGATCATCTACATCTAACCTTGACAAAATAAAGGACTTAGCTACTCATTTTCATGGTAGCTTGGTCAACAAGTTTCGGAAGAAGGTTGATCAACATCCGAGTCGAATAATCGAGATTGGATGGGAATCCACCTTCTTTTTGTGAAAGATTGTTAAGAGATGAAGAGAAATGATTTCTAGGTCACCAAAAATCTCTAGAGCAATGCTGGAAAATATCTTAAAAAGTACAAAAGTATGGAGGTGTAAAAGTATGGCTCCAAAAAGTAGCCCTTGCTACTTATAGAGCTGCTACTGAGCTGTCATGCTCGCTAGGCGAGCAGAATGGCTCGCCTAGTGAGCCCCTAAATGAGGCACCTGAGGCACCTGCGCCCAGAGAAATAACCTTTGCCAGACTGGCATGTTCGCTAGGCGAACAAAACCTTCGCTAGGCGAAGCCCACGCTTCAACCTTCGCTCCAGCGAGCTTGAGAGGTTTTGCTACTGGAATGCTCGCTGGGAGCTCGCTAATGGCTCGCCTAGCGAGTGAGTGCTGGCTGCGCTTTTCAGCAAGTCTGGACGTGTTCGCTACACACTTCGCTGGCAGCTCGCCTAGCGAATTTGTTGATGTTTGCCACTGTAAAATACTGGAGCTTTTCGCTGGATTCTCGCTAGGTGCTCGCCTAGCGAGCCCTTCGCCACAGCCCTCGCCTAGCGAGCAAGCTGATGAATGCATCCTTTCTTTGGTCCCTTTGCCAACTTTCTTGTGGCTTCATTTTCTATTATTTCATGCCTAATTCCTGCACAATAACACATAAATCAAAGGTACCAAGATCGTTTATCATTGTATTGCAATTCATCAAAAACAAAGGTTGTTTCGAACACTTTAGCAAGGAAACGGAGTGAAAGATGCCCATATTTGATAGCTCAAATAAGCACTTTTGGGTATCTAACAAGTGGTCGGTATACACTACGACTTTAGACCCTATAAGATAAGACCTAAACTTTTCAAGCGCATATACTATCGCAAGTAATTCTTTTTCAGTGGTGGCATAGTTAATTTGAGCCTCATTAAGAACTTTACTTGCGTAATGTATCGCATGAAATTTTTTCTCTTTTCTTTGGCCTAATACCGCTCCGATTGCATAGTCGCTCGCATCACACATTAGCTCAAAATTTAAATTCCAATTTGGAGCGACTATAATTGGAGCGGTAACCAATTTTTCTTTCAAAGTCTCAAAAGCTTGCAAACATTCATCGGTTAAGAGAAATACCTGGTCCTTAGCTAGCAAATTACTCAAAGGCTTAGCTACCTTTGAGAAGTCTTTGATAAAGCGCCGATAGAACCCGGCGTGCCCCAAAAAGCTTCGGATTCCCTTCACATTCACCGGAGGAGGTAACTTTTCAATCACTTCAACCTTAGCACGATCAACTTCAAGCCCTCTTGAAGAGACTTTATGGCCAAGCATTATCCCCTCGGTCACCATGAAGTGGCACTTCTCCCAATTAAGCATAAGATTGGTCTTCACACATCTTTCAAGTACCGTTTTCAAGTTTTCCAAGCATAAACTAAAGGAACCACCAAATACCGAGAAGTCATCCATGAAGACTTCCATTGTTTTCTCAATAAGGTCGGCAAAAATGGCTTGCACACATCTTTGGAAAGTCGTCGGTGCATTGCACAACCCAAAGGGCATTTTTCAGTATGCGAAAACTCCAAACGGACATGTGAAAACCGTCTTTTCATGATCGGCCGGGTCAACCGCAATTTGGTTATACCCGGAATAGCCATCCAAGAAACAATAATATTATTGCCCCGAGAGTCTTTCGAGCATTTGATCCATGAACGGGAGTGGAAAATGATCTTTTCGAGTTGCGGTATTCAACCGCCTATAATCAATACACATTCTCCACCCCGTTGCAACTTTAGTAGGGATCAACTCATCCTTGTCATTTCGGATCACGGTAATTCCACCTTTCTTCGGAACCACATGCACAGGACTAACCCATGGACTATCCGAAATCGGGTAAATCATTCCCGCATCCAACAGCTTGACAACTTCCTTTCTAACAACCTCCTTCATAGTAGGATTTAAGCGGCGTTGTGGTTGAGCTACCGGCTTAAAATCCTCTTCCATTAAAATCTTGTGCATGAAATAGGAAGGACTAATTCCTTTTAGATCGGAAAGAGTCCAACCCATGGCTTCTTGATTTTTTTTAGCACATTGATCAAACGGGCTTCTTCATCATTTGACAAAAGGTTGCTTATGATGACCGACTTTGCTTCGGTCTCATCTAGGAATACATACTTCAAAGTAGAAGGTAACATTTTCAATTCAATAGGCGCTTTTTCGTCATTAACCTCCTTCTTCAAGTCTTCCTTCTCAACTTCCCACGGTTGTAGTTCGTTTAAACCATCAAGTTCCCTTAAGCATTCATCAAGAGCTTGCTCTTCTTCAGCTGTGAAAACTTCAAATGAGTCGTCAAGAGCTAACTCCATAGGAGATATCTCATGAATATGCTTAGAAACCTCCAAAATTGCCTCTTCGATCACATCGATGCGAAAGCTATCACTTCTATCTTTTGAATGCTTCATTGCTTCGAATAGATCGAATGTAACTTCTTCATTTTGGACTCTCACCTTCATCAAACCGTCATCAACGTCTATCATCATGCGCGCGGTTTTCATGAACGGTCGGCCCAGAATGAGCGGAGCATCATCATCCTCTTCCATATCAATAACAATAAAATCGACCGGGAAAAAGAATTTGTCGAATTTAACCAAAACATCTTGGGCTACGCCATGAGGATGGGTAGTCGACTTATCGGCCAATTGCAACGTCATCCGGATGGACTTAATTTCAATGTTGCCAAGCCTCTTTACAATAGACAATGGTATAAGATTAATGCTTGACCCCAAATCAATTAGTCCCTTTCCGACATAGATATCACCAATTTTGACCGGCAAAGTAACTCGTCCCGGATCAACCTCTTTTTTCGGAAGCATCCTTTGAATAATTGCACTACAGCTCGCATCTAGGACAATGGTCTCCGGTTCCGTATACCTCCGCTTTTTTGTAAGTATGTCCTTCATGAATTTGGCATACTTGGGCATTTGCTCCAATGCTTCGGCAAACGGAATGTTGATTTGCAATTGTTTAAAAATATCCATGAACCGGGCGTAATGCCGTTCATTCTCCCTTTTGGATGGAGCATGTGGATAAGGAAGGTTTTGGATTGGAGTAGCGCTCACTACCTCCTTTCCTTTAGCAACTCTAGAACTTCTTGCTCTTTTCTTTTTCACTTCCTCCACCATTACTTCATCACTTTTATTTTTCTCAATTTCCACACTTTCTTTCTTTTCAACTTCACCATTCTTTTCGTTCTTTTCAACTTCTTCCTCCTCACTCCACTCCCCCACTTCACCATCAATATTATCCTTCAATATTTCCTCCTCATTTTCTTCTTTTTCCTCTCTTTGTTCACTCTCATCTCTTTTTTTATTCTCACTAGTCAACTCCCTCCCACTTCTTGTCGTGATCGCTTTACAATGTTCCTTAGGATTTGTTTGCATGTTCACCGAAAAAGAAGGACCGGGTTGTTGTTCCGCTAGTTGCTTAGCGAGTTGTCCAACTTGAGTCTCGAGATTTTTAATTGCCGCATCGTTGCTCTTTTGATTAGCCATTGACATTTGCATAAATTGTGTCAATGTCTCTTCTAATTTTGAAGTTACGACCGGTGGTTGTTGAGGTTGATAAGGATTTTGGGGAGGGTTTTGACGGCTAGAAGAACCACCCCCATAACCTTGGTTATGGTAATAATTACTCCTAGGTTGGAACCCTTGATTCCCTTGGAAGTGTTGTTGTTGATTTTGAGGATGTGGTTGATAAGGTTGTTGTTGTTGTTGTCTCGGTTGGTAGTCCCGTTGGTTTGCCATGTAGTTTACTTCTTCGAACCCGGGAGGTGGACAAAATCCGGTGTCATGCTCACCTTTGCAAAGCTCACGACAAGCTATTTGTTTAGCTTTTGAAGGTTCTCTCAACTCTTTTATTTGTTGCGTTGAGAGTTCCACTTGTTGTGAAATGAGTTTGTTTTGGGCAAGAATGGCATCGTTCGTCCCAAGTTCAAGCACTCCCGACTTCTTCAAAGAGTTTCCTCTACTTTGACTTTGAAGATCATTTAGAGCCATCCGATTTATGATATTTGTAGCTTCTTCGGCGCTTTTAGACAATAAAGAACCACCCGAGGTAGCATCCAACAACGTCTTGCAATTTGGTTGAAGTCCATTTTTGAAAATATGGATTTGAGTCAATTCATCAAAACCATGCCCTTTACATTTCCGAAGCGTGGATTTGAATCTTTCCCACGCCTCATTTAATGATTCATTGATTCCTTGTGAAAACACAGAGATGGCCGTCTTGGATTCCATGAACCGGTTATGGGAGAAAAATCTTTCGATGAACTTCTCTTCCAACACGTTCCAGTCTGTCATGACGGCTGGTGTTTGATCTAAGTACCAATCTTTTGCTTTGCCGAGCAAAGCGTGGGGAAATAATCTTTTGAACAACGGAAGCTCTTGAGCTTGATCAACTCCGACCGCCAATGCTATCTCGTAAAATTTTGTGAGAAAAGCAAAGGGATCTTCATGGTCCATTCCGGTGAATGGACTTCCATATAGTAAATTAAGAGTTCCCGTTTTCATCTCGGCTTGCCTTCCCGTGTGGTTGGCAAACTGAGCAGTGTTCCTTGGGCTGTTTACACATGGAGTGGAAATGGGCTGTGGTGGTGGTTCCATGATAGGCATGAACGGTGGTGGATGTGTGGTAGAAGAACTTTCTCCTTGTTCTTGTCGTTGCCTAGCCTGTTGCCTCCTTCGTCTTGTTCTGCTATTCAGCCTCCTTGCGGTTCTTTCGATCTCGGGATCAAAAAGAAGTTCGTCCACAGGAATCTGCCCTCGCATAAAACGAAAGTTGCACACTAAACCAAACAAATTACAAGCACAAGTCAAACATTCGAAAGCTAAAAATTAAGCAACTATTGCGATGCTCGCAATATCAATTCACAGTCCCCGGCAAAGGCGCCATTTTGTTGATTGTAATTTTAAGTGTCGGGTTTTTGTTATCGTCTCCACAGGGATTGTGAGATATCACCGCCTTTCGACAGTTGTTTTAACTCTTAGCTTAAGGTAACAATGGCTTTTGGTTTTAGTCACGGTATCTTGCATAAAAGTGTAAGAAAATGCGGTAAAAGATTTGGTTTTAATATTTGAGAAATATTGCCAAAGTTAGGGTTCGACGATCACTTTGCATGTATATGTTCGATCAACAAAACTTATAAACTCCTTTAGATGATAAACTATTTCACAAAGTCCTCCCAATGTGTTTATCTCTTACACACATTGTGAGTTTTCCCATTTTGATCCATTGTTTATCTCTAACACAATCTATCAAAATGACAACTTTTTGGTTCAACCTTATGGTCAACAAAATCATTCATTACTATCTCTAGCTAACAAACAAGATTGGATGAAAACCTAGGTAAAGAGTTGGTAAACATCTCTTGATCATAAACCAACACAAAGAGTTTTCAATAAAACAAAGTTTTCACCATTAAAGAGTTTACAAATGAAGATCATCCCATTTACACACAAAGCTAATGATCATCTACATCTAACCTTGACAAAATGAAGAACTTAGCTACTCATTTTCATGGTAGCTTGGTCAACAAGTTTCGGAAGAAGGTTGATCAACATCTGAGTCGAATAATCGAGATTGGATGGGAATCCACCTTCTTTTTGTGAAAGATTGTTAAGAGATGAAGAGAAATGATTTCTAGGTCACAAAAGAACTCTAGAGCAATGCTGGAAAAATATCTAAAAAGTACAAAAGTATGGAGGTGTAAAAGTATGGCTCCAAAAAGTAGCCCTTGCTACTTATAGAGCTGCTACTGAGCTGTCATGCTCGCTAGGCGAGCAGAATGGCTCGCCTAGCGAGCCCCAAAATGAGGCACCTGTGGCACCTGCGCCCAAAGAAATAACCTCTGCCAGATTGGCATGTTCGCTAGGCGAACAAAACCTTTGCTAGGCGAAGCCCACGCTTCACCCTTCGCTCCAGCGAGCTTAGGAGGTTTTGCTACTGTAATTGCTCGCTGGGAGCTCGCTAATGGCTCGCCTAGGGAGTGAGTGCTGGTTGCGCTTTTGGCCAAGTCTGGACGTGTTCGCTACACCCTTCGCTGGCAGCTCGCCTAGCGAGTTTGTTGATGTTTGCTATTGTAAAATACTGGAGCTCTTCGCTGGGGACTCGCTGGGCGTTCGCCTAGCGAGCTCTTCGCCACAGCCCTCGCCTAGCGAGCAAGCTGATGAATGCATTCTTTTTCTTGGTCCCTTGCCATTTTCTTGTGCCTTCATTTACTATTATTTCATGCCTAATTCCTGCACAATAACACACAAATCAAAGGTACCAAGATCGCGTATCATTGTATTGCAATTCATCAAAAACAAAGGTGGTTTCGAACACTTTAGCCAGGAAATGGAGTGAAAGATGCCCATATTTGATAGCTCAAATAAGCACTTTTGGGTATCTAACACCCATGCAAGTAGAAAGCCTTGGTGGGAAGAAATATGCATATGTAGTGGTAGATGACTTCTCCAGATACACCTGGATCAATTTCATAAGAGAAAAATCTGATGTATTTGAAGTCTTTAAGGAGCTTTGTTTGAAACTTCAAAGTGAAAAAGAAAGTCCTGTTGTCAAAATTAGAAGTGATCATGGGAAGGAGTTTGAGAACATCAAATTTGCTGAATTCTGCTCTTCAGAAGGAATTCATCATGAGTTCTCGTCCCCCATCACTCCCCAGCAAAATGGTGTGGTGGAAAGAAAAAATAGGACTCTTCAAGAATCAGCCAGAGCTATGATTCATGCTAAGAAACTGCCCTGTCATTTTTGGGCTGAAGCCATGAACACAGCCTGCTATGTTCACAACAGAGTGACATTGAAGAAAGGAACTCCCACAACCCTTTATGAAGTCTAGAAAGGAAGAAAACCCACAGTCAAATACTTCCATGTATTTGGTAGCAAATGTTATATCCTGGTTGATCGTGAGCAAAGAAGGAAGATGGATCCCAAAAGTGATAAAGGAATATTTCTGGGCTATTCAACAAATAGTAGAGCCTACAGGGTCTTTAATTCCAGCACTAATGTATTGATGGAATCCATTAATGTTGTGGTTGATGACCAACAGACGGATGTCACAGACGATGTTGAGACATCTCTGAATGAGTCTCCAGTTGACCACTCAGACAGAAATAAGGAAGAAGAAACTCCTCAAGCTGAACCTGAAGATGACAAAATAAACAAGGGACCCTCTATCAGAATTCAGAAGGATCATCCCAAAGATCTTATCATAGGAGATCCAGATAAAGGAGTCACTACTAGATCAAGGGAAGTAATCTCACATGGCTATTTTGTGTCAAAAATTGAACCCAGAAATATCAAGGGAGCCTTGACTGATGAGTTCTGGATCAATGCAATGCAAGAGGAGCTAGGCCAATTCAAGAGGAATGAAGTATGGGAACTGGTTCCTAGACCTGAAGGGGTAAATGTCATAGGAACAAAGTGGGTTTATAAGAATAAATCTGATGAACAAGGGGTTGTTACTAAAAACAAAGCTAGATTAGTAGCTCAAGGATATACTCAAGTTGAAGGAGTAGACTTTGATGAAACATTTGCTCCTGTAGCTCGCCTTGAGTCCATTAGACTATTACTTGGAGTGGCATGTATTCTGAAATTCAAGCTGTTTCAAATGGATGTGAAAAGTGCCTTCCTGAATGGCTACCTAAATGAAGAAGTATATGTTGAACAACCTAAAGGATTCACAGATCCAAATCTTCCACAACATGTGTACAGATTAAAGAAAGCTCTATATGGGTTGAAGCAGGCTCCCAGGGCTTGGTATGAGAGACTCACAGTGTTCCTCACTGACAATGGATACAAAAAGGGAGGTATTGACAAAACTCTGTTTGTAAAGAATGAAGGAGGAAAGCTCATGGTGGCACAAATATATGTAGATGACATTGTTTTTGGTGGGATGTCAGAACAGATGGTTGAACATTTTGTCAGACAAATGCAATCTGAGTTTGAGATGAGCCTTGTTGGAGAATTGACCTACTTTCTTGGGCTACAAGTCAAACAAATGGAAGACTCTATCTTTCTATCTCAAAGTAAGTATGCCAAGAACATTGTGAAGAAGTTTGGAATGGAAAATGCAAGCCATAAAAGGACACCTGCTCCTACTCATGTGAAAATCTCCAAAGACGAAAATGGTGTCAGTGTAGATCAGAGTCTATACAGAAGCATGATAGGAAGTCTCCTATATCTCACAGCAAGCAGACCTGACATTGCATTTGTTGTAGGTGTTTGTGCTAGGTATCAAGATGAACCAAAAGTCAGTCACATAAACCAAGTGAAGAGAATACTGAAATATGTCAATGGCACCAGTGACTATGGGATGTTGTATACTCATGGATCTGGATCCATGTTGACTGGGTTCTGTGATGCTGACTGGGCTGGAAGTGCTGATGATAGGAAAAGCACATCTGGGGGATGCTTCTTTTTGGGGAACAATTTGATTTCATGGTTTAGCAAGAAACAAAATTGTGTATCTCTATCCACTGCTGAAGCTAAATACATAGCAGCTGGGAGTAGTTGTTCTCAACTGGTATGGATGAAGCAGATGTTGTCTGAATACAATGTCACACAAGAAGTCATGACATTATACTGTGATAACCTGAGTGCCATAAATATTTCCAAAAATCCTATTCAACATAGCAGGACAAAGCACATTGACATTCGTCATCACTTTATCAGAGAACTAGTAGAAGAAAAGATCATAACTCTGGAGCATGTTACTACTGAAAAGCAATTAGCTGACATTTTCACTAAAGCCTTGGATGCCAATCAATTTGAATGTTTAAGGGGGAAGTTGGGGATCTGTGTTCATGAGAACCTATAGCAAGCAAAGGAGTGTGTGGTTATCCCAGAGGATATTTCTGCCTGGGAAAACTGTGTTGTGGCAAGGAAGCTATTCGGATGCTGATGTTTGAAAGATTGAAGTTATAAGGTCACCTTTGGTCAATTTTGACTAAAAAGGGGGAGAAGTGATTGATATGGAAGCTATTATGGAAGTTGGATGTGGCTGGACAGAAGGACAACTATTATTGAAAGAAGTGCACAGGTGCTACAACAGAATGTTGTTCTGTTTACAGATGTCAAACAGGATGTCTGATATGGTGCACAGGTGTTGATGTTGAAGCAAATGTCAATATGACATTCTGGATGGTACAGGTGCTGGAGTTACAGTAACTGTTATATGCACAGATTTAGGGGGAGAAGAAGTACCCTTGTGCATTGTGCATTTGTGTGTCTTACTAGTTGCATCCATAACTAGTAATTTTGTTGTTTGTTGCACAAATTTAGGGGGAGGAGAAGTACCCTTGTGCATGTGTGTATTACTAGTAGCCATAGCTAGTAATTGTTTTGCTTCTGCTGCTGATTAAACTTCGGTTATGTTGTTTAACTGCTGATAGTTTACCTTGTGAACAAAAAGGACAGATATATGTTTTAGCCAAAATTTGCCAAAGGGGGAGTTTGTTGATTCTAAGTGTTGGCAGCAATTTTGGTAAAACAAAGAGTGTTCACAAGATGTCATGTGTGATGTCTTAACATGAGATATCTTATGTACCTGCTGGAGTTCAAGAACATGTGCATGCAGGATTGTTTCAGAATGCCACAAACAATGACAAGGCTTCTGATATGGATGTACCTGCTGGAGCTTAAATGAAAGACATGTTCATGCAGGATTGTTTCAGATGACATACACAATGTCATGGCATCTGATATGGCTGTACCTACTGGAAGTTATAAAAGGAAGTATTGGATTATGCAGGATTTTTCCAGGATGTTAGACCCGATGTCATGACATCCTGTACACAGAACATTCAGTATGAATGTATGGTGTTTTGTGATTGCATAATTAATGGCAATCTTTGGATGATTGAAGATATGGCTAGCTAGCGCATTCAGTCATGGATTACAACCAGATTTACTTATTTTCCAAGGAGATCTAAACAGCTGTTATAAAAAGATTTGATTGGAAAATAGATTTAGGGTTTTCAAGATGTCCAAGCCCAGCTGAGAGCTTCTATAAAAGGGACTTAGAAAACCTGTTTGAACACACAACCAAGACTGAGCGAAATATAGAGAGAGAGCTAGGGCTTGTGTCTGTTTAGTCGTGAGACTTATAGGTCATTCAAGTCATCCATTGATGATTGAATTGGACTGATTTGTGGTTGTAATTTGTCACTCTAAAGCTGTTAAGCAAGAGTGTGTGTCTACTTGATCAAAGTTGTGAAGCAAGATCAAGTGTGTGTCTTCTTGATCAAAGCTTTGAAGCAGGATCAAGAGTGTGTCTTCTTGATTGAAACTGTGAAGTAAAATCAAGAGTGTGTAATTGAAAAGTATTTTCTTTTCACAAGGGATTGTTGTTTAAAATCACTGGTGTGTGATTGTAAGGGAAGTGAGTGGGTTCTCATATCTAAGAGTGCTTAGGTAGAAGTTGCACGGGTAGAGATTAGGTGAGAAAGACTGTAACTTGTTGAAGTGTACGGATAGTCTTTGAACTAATTCTATTTTAGTGAATTTCCTTCCTGGCTTGGTAGCCCCCAGACGTAGGTGAGTTGCACCGAACTGGGTTAACAATTGCTTGTGTTATTCGCTTTACCATTCTGTTTATTTATCCATTGTGTGTTGACAGATATCAGTGTCGTAACATTACCTTCGACATCTTATATCTGATACCAGAATTTCATTTGTTATCCATAAAAGCAGGCGTCTAAGGCAAGTGCAAAATAAACCACTTGTACAGAAGAGGACTGCACCAGACAATCGTTCCACCACCCTTAGAATTCCTTAGATGCAAAGAGAAATACATATCACCCAACAAAGTAGGCACAGGATTTCCAATCAAGAAAAGTCTAATATCGTTAACATCAACAAAACCGTCAATGTTAGGGAACAAGGCTAATCCATAGATGAGCAACACAAAGATAACTTCAAAAGCGTCCATACTACCAGCTTGAGCAAAAGTGGTAGCTTCCTTGATGAGGAAAACAGATGGCAACCCAAATAACCCTCCTTTCTTCACCCAATGAGCCTCTATCTCAGACTTCTTCAAGTGAAGAGCTTCAGCAATAATACTAGACTGGGGAATCTCCTCCAATCCACTAAAAGGCACTCCACTAGAAACAGGTATCCCCAAAAGATGAGAATACTTCTCCAAGGTAGGCACAAGATGAAAATCTGGGAAAGTGAAACAACGGTAGAGAGGATCATAGAACTGCACCAATACACTCAAGAGTCCTTCAACTACATCAGTAGACAAATGGACAGAAGCTTCCCATGACGTTGTTTGAAGTCCAAGGGATCTAATACAAAAGATGTTAGCTTCCTTAACTCTTTCAAGTCGGGACATCTGAAACTGTACTTCTTAGTATTCCTTCGTCCATAATCCGTGGTCTGAAAATATTTGCAAATGATACCTTAGTTCCTTGAAATTTTGTGTGATGAATGTTATGATGCGCATGAAATGCATGAATGCAACAATCACAAGTAAGGGATCACACACAAGGCAAACAAAGGTCAATGGATGAATCAAGTCATTGTCAAGATCAATCATCCATTTTGGTGGATTATGGTTTACACCTTATCAACACCCAAGTTCCATTGATATTGACAAGACTTGATTGGATTAACCAAGAATCAAGGGTTTGTTGCAAGTCACGAGCATGGAGTTTGGGTAAGAACCATCCCAAAGGAGTGAACTAAGGATAACACCAGTAGATCATATTCTAAACAGATCCCAGAGTCTTATTCCATCTATCGGATATTATAGGTTAAGATGACTGACTCATCGACCCATAATATTCTCAAGAGAAACTCGTTTGAGTGTAGTATCGTGTAACAACTCTTATCAAGTCTACACTTGAACAGTTTTCGCACTACATCCTAAATAGGCCAAGATGGGTTAGGTGTTCTAAGGTCCTCAGCTTCTCAGACCCAATTAGAAATAGCAATGCATAACCACAAATACTTGTGTGACATTTCCAAATCCGAAGGAGTCTCCACTAAGCAGATGGATCTCAAGCCAACTTGTTAAGGACTACTCCACACAAGTCGAACATGACTATACCATCCTCCTATCTTAATTGCACTTAAGTTCGGGTTAGAACTTATCTCACCACTCAGAGATCACCAAGCACAACAAGCAGATTATATCACACATACATATATTCAAACATCACATACATACAAATATATTCATACAAAAAGTAGGCTAAACCCACTGGAGACTACTCCCCAGCAGAGTCGCCACTTAATTTCTGTAGCGGGAAATTCATGATCATCAAGCTATTGATAAGCTAGAGATCAATTAACAAGAGTCGCCACCACGCTTTTATTGTTTCCAAGGGAAACGGGAAAAAGTACGAACAAAACCCAAATAGTAAGAAATTTTGAAATAAAAACTAATAAAAGTCAGAGATCACAGGTAAGGGGGTTGGTTACACAGAGGGAAGGTATTAACACCCAAAGTATCCTAGGTACTCCTAGGGAGCCCTTTTTGTGTGCATATGTACTTGGTATATGTAGCGGGGTATTCGTTACCTTTAGGTTTATTGACTAAATCAAAATTAAACATACAATTCGAGTCGCAACCGCACTTTTATTTGTCCAAAGGAAAGGCTAAAAAGCGAACAAAAGCCAAGTAAGAAGTTTTATTAATTCAAAAACTAATAAAAATGTCAGAGATCTAGGTAAGGGGGTTGGTTATGAAATGGGAAGGTTTTACGCACCCAAAACATAATTAGTACTCTAAGGGAACCTCTTTTTGCAAACATGTGTTATAGGTTGGTATTTGTGAAAATATGTGCAAAAGATTGGGGGGATGAGAAGAGAATGCATTATATTTACAAGTTTGTTGTTTGAATGGATAAACCCATTGCCTACGTACCATCACAAAGGTAGGATCAAAACCTCGTAGTTCGGGGTAAAAATCTCAAAGATGGGTGAATTTATTTGATCAAAAGCCTTAAGGTCTTTTGTTATCAAAGGGAGAAAACTCAACCTAAACCAACAATCCACCATGTGAGGAGAGCTTCAACGTACTAGTGAAGGATTAACCCTATAATAAGTATGGAAGACTTATAGTCCAATCACTAAGGATGAGGTGAGGTTTACATCAACCACTATGATAACTCAAACCTATGGCTAATGTTTATGAAAAGGTTTTAACAAAGGTGGCCATTGGAACCACAAAAACAACTTGAAGTGAGTTGTATTTACAAGTTATATTTATTTACAAAATGAAGTCAAAGTTGGATTAAGATTCATTCATAATGAGTATTAATGAAAAGATTTTGAAAAGTCAAAGGCAAAAGGCCTAGGTTTCTAGTTTGAAAACAATGTCAAAGTTTGCAAGAAAAGATTTTGGCTTGGGTTATAATGATGAGAAGAAGAGAATGGCTAGTCCTAAAGCATACAAAGATAAAGAGAAGATAAAAACCTTGGAGTTCCTTTTCTTGAAATCATAGAGATGATTCAAGATGCTCCTTTCCTTTGGACTTTGCAAACACACAAGTAATCAAACAATTTATATTCAAGATCCTAGGATCTTCATTTGGCTTGTCTCTCTTAACTTGGCCACTCATGACAATGGTCCTTTTTTCACAATCTCAAGATGGGATCCCTATTCACATAAAGAGCAAACATCAAAAAGTTCACAACACAATAAGGGGAATGGACAAAGAAAGAGTTTTGGAAAGGAAGCCCTTTGAAGTCAACTTTGAAATTTAGCATTCTAAAGGCATGAGGCCTAGTTGCTCTTCAAACAATTTAGCATTCTAAAGGCATGAGGCCTAGTTACTCTTGAACTCCTTTAAGCATAGGTAAGCCCTAATTCTAAGTCCTTTCTCCTTTTTGCATTAAGTTCACACAAAACAAAAGCAAAACCAACAAAAGGCAACAATATATTTATATACAATAATGAGCTCAAATGAGCAAAAGGAAAATGACATAAATGTAAAATATGTGCTCAAGTGAGCAAAATGAAAAGGCAATATGAATAAATGAGCAAGAAGTAAATTGCATTAAAGTAAAAGGCAAGAAATTAAAGTTAGTAGTTAGTATGGTTATGTTAGTTTGTCATAAGACAATTTAGCGCTATGTTAAGCAATCGTAAGTGGACTAATGAAGTAGTCACACCTATCTGAGGCTGGTCAATAAAACTATAGGCAAATAAACACAAGTTAGAGATCATGACTAGTAAGCCAAGCTCCTAAAACTTGCCATGCCAAAAGAAAAGAGGAAAGGTCTTGTATGGACTTTAGGTTTTTTGCTTGACCAAGAAGCAACCTATCTTGGACACAAAGCAACTCACTTGATCTTGGATCAAGTTGAGTTTAATTTGGATCAAATAAGGTTAAACCTCTCATTTGTCAAGGCTAACCATAAGACATTAACTCATTGGCCAAAAATAAAAAGAAATAGGATGAAGATGAAATGAATGGAAAGAGAATTAAAGTATCAAACACAAATGATCAAATGTGAATCAAATCATCATCAATCAATGTCAAACAGAAGAGAAATAAAGATCACAAGTAAACAAGTCAAACATGTTTTTTTGGTGTTTTTGGAATTAAAAATAAAAGCAAAATAAAATATACAAAATATGGTCGAACCTCAAATTCAATTCAAATCAACTTTAAAAAGTCCAATTTAATTCTCATAGGTCTATCATGGTCAAACAAGCTTTGACAAATTTTCTCAATAATTTTTTAAATCAGAAACTGTTTAAAAACAATTAAAAACAATAAAAATAACACAATATGAATTAAAATCTCAAATAAATCTCAAATCAATTAAGAAATTGATGAGACTATTTTTCATTGACTTATCATGATCCATATGTGTTAAGAAAATATTTTTGGATTTTTCAAATATCAAAAAGTATTTTAAAATGAATTAAAATTATTAAAAACTAAATAATTCACAAAAAATATTAAATGAAGACACAAAAATAATTAAAAATCAAAATATGAAACTAGATTTTTCAAGAATTTTTTTGGCATTGATCTCATATTTTTGTGACTTCAAATAAAATGTTTATGAATTTTTGAAAATAAAAGGAATTAAATGAAATTAAAACAAAAATAAGAAAGTCAGAAAAAACCAGCACCCTCTGATCATCTCATTATTTGACGTGGCAATGATCATGTGATTCAGAGGCGCGGTCACACGGTGCATTGGAGTCAAGCGCGCAACATTTGGATTTAAAATAAGTCAAAACAATGAAAGGCCAGGATTATAACGTTTCAGTGAGATCCAAGGGCCAAGAAGCTCCCACGTGGGGATGGTGGTGGAAACCACCATCTTCTCCGGCGATCTAACCAGATCCGGCCACCACGCGCAGGAAATCAAACCTCAAAAAAAATGAAAAAGAAAGGTATCAAAATGAAGCTGAGGTGATGTACATCACCTCTGTAACCATGGATTCTCCTCAAAGTTCCTATTTAGAGAGAAACATGAGCTTGAAAATCATGGTACGTGAACTGAAATGGCACGATTTGCAAAATTAAGACCACCATTGGCCTGCCTCATGCTTGAGGACTTCAGAAAATAGCACAAACCAAAGGAATTCACATCATATTGCAAGATCTGAATCAAAGAAGTTTGATGTTATACCTCTGAAATGCAGATTCAAACAGCACAATCCTTCAAGATCTTGATCCAATTTTGCTCTGGAAGTGTGATGATGATGCAAGGTTAAGGAATTGAGCTTTGAAAATCAACTAATGATGTTGAAATTCAAGCTTGAAAATGAAATAGAAAACTGAAAATTCCTTTAGTGAGGGTTTGGTTTTCAATTCAACAGCACTTCAGATCTCCTTGTGGGTTCCATTTGAATGAGAATGAGCTTCTATTTATAGCTGGAATGGATGCAAGGCAATGCTTGGCTCGTGTGCATGAAATTTGGATCCACCATGCATGGGACTGTACAGGCGCATGTGAGGCCCAAGAATGAATGTAAATCCATGCTGAACTCATATGGAAGTGAATTGGACGTGTAATTGGCTTAGCATTTGCTTGCACATGAAGTTTCAAAGTGAAATGCAAAAATGAACATAAACATTAAGCTCTTCGAAACTCACTCATGGAAAGTCCACAAAATTAATGTGAGTAATGGTTGGAAAGCCCTTGAAATGAGGAACAAAAGTCATGTTGGGAAAAATTCATTTGGAGTTTGGAAAATTATGAAAATTGGCTGTGAAGTTTTGGGTACAAAACATGTCTAGGTTCCCTTTGAATTTTTTTGCCAAAAGCAAGCAACTTCAAGCCCTTCTGTTTCAATAATGCAAGCCTCAAATGGAAACACCTCCAACATCAAAGTTGTATATATTTTCAAGATGATTAATTTAGACTTAAATTTTTCATCATTTAGATTTTTCATGAGAAATATATGGGCACTTGAAGTTGGGCATTTTTCAAATTCAATGTCTTAGGTCCAAAGTGACCTATAATGTTTTGTATTATCACATGTGTTTATTTTAGGATTATGAAATTTTGTACAACATAAAAATTGAAGTAAACATATTAAAATTTTCAATGCATTTGGTCTCACCTCAAAATTATAAAAATTAAGGAAGTTAGGTCCTTAGGAAGTTGACCCAAAATTAAGGTTTCAGTCAAAATGACCTATAATGTTTTGAAATTAATGATGACCTTCCAAGTTTCAAATGGATTTTTAATGAACATAAAAGTTGTTCATATGGTTCTTGTGAACATTATTTCTCTTGGGGTCATCTTAATTTGACAAACTCATCACAAGTTGTATCTCAGTGACCCTCAGTTTAGTCATATGACTTGACTGGTCAACTTCTCAAGGCTAAACTTCAAATCTTGATGAATGAATGATTGAGGGGCCTCACATAAACTCATATACGCATAAAATAATGAATGAAATAACTTCCCTTGATTAAATTTGATCATAGGTTGAGGTTGCTTCACGAGCAAGGCACAGTCAATGCACAAATGAATTAGGGTTTCCTTGCGAAACAATCCTCAAGCCCTTTAGGTTATCTTGATCAAATTGGAAAATTGAGATACTTGGGAGACATATATGATGATTAAGAGCTTTGTGTACCATTTTCATGCTTGTTCTCATCCTCATCTAGCCAGTTCATTGAGCTTAGGAGCATCCTAGGAGCATTGGGAGCACATGATCACTTGAGCTTCAAAACAAAAAGAGTTAGTGACATATTTTTGTGTTTTTGGTTAGTAATCAAAATAAGAAAAGCAATAATGTACAATGCAAGCATGCTTGGTGGTCTCAAACCACTCACACAAGTCCCACCCAGGGGTTAAGGAGCCAAACATGCTATGATCCTTGAGGCAATGCATTGAACAAATGATATGATGCCATGAGGGATCTTAGGGTCAAAATTAGGATCTTACAGTATAAAGTGATGTTTACAAACAAATAGAATGGAGGGATGAGAAAAGAATTCATTAATTATATTTTTGTGTTTGACAAGACCTTCGGTCTTGTGCCTACGTACCAACACAAAAATGAGGGATCAAAACCTCGTAGTTCGTGCTATAAATTTCAAAGTGAGTATGTTGGTTTTAACAAAAATTAAGTTTGAAAGGGAACAAAGACCTAAAATGATTTGAATGAGTTAGTTCTTTTTGGCTTTTTGAAAGTTTAAGTCAAGTATAGTTAAGTTCATTTACAAGTCTGATTTAAGAAAATAAGTTTGAAAATGCAATGGCATAAGGCCAAAGTTTCTACCTTTTGCAAAAATGGTCAAAATTTAGAACAAAAATAGTTCACACAAAGAAGATTTTGAAAATGGAGGGAGAGATTTTGATATTAAAGAAACGGGGAGAAGATGAAGAGACTATCCTATGCACAAAAATTTAAAAGTTTAAAGTTGAAAAGATCTGACCAAATGGGAGCAATCCAATAGACAAGTATGTCAATAGAAACCCAGAATTCCTTTGGACTTTTTTAGAATCAAGCAACCCACAAATGCACAATTATATCAATCTTGAAGAGCAAAGGCATCAAATAAAGATGGCCTCATCCAAGCTTATCCACTTCAATGATCTGCTTCAAAATAGCCTATGTATCAGATGAATTCCACAAGTCACAGGTCCAACATAACAGCTCAATAATGATCAATGTTGCAGATGAATCTGGATAGATCTAGAATGATGTATCATATGAATTCAAACTTGCAAGTTCTTGGTTCTTCAACAAATTGGCATTGGCCAAGTCCATTAGCAAAGGAAGGTTGCCTAAGTTCTAAGTCCAATTGGGGCAAGATCAAAACAACAGTCCACTCAAAGTCTTTCAGGGTTTTTTGTTATTATTATGTACCTTAATGGTCAAAGACCAATCAAACCAACAAAGTAACAAAGTATATCACACAATATGGTCCAAGTGGACAAAGTGAAAATTGCATAAACATAAACAATTAGAATGATATGTACAATGACAAATGATAATAGAACAGTAGAAGTAAATTGCATTAAAAGTAAAAGTTAATGGTTAGTAAGTTAATAGTTAGTTTTATTTTGCTTTTGATTTCAAGACATTCTTTGGAGAACACTCAACCCACTTGCCACATGTAACACCCTTCTAAAATACCCCAAATATTTAATTAAAATATAACAACATATCAATCAGAGTAATATGCAATCAAGGGTGTCACACAATATTTCACACTATTCGCCATAAATATTTAGTCATGCTCATTAGTTAACTCAAAACATAAAGTATTGCACAATACGCAGCGGATAGAGATCAAATCGATCATTCAAACATGTAACATACTGCATGTAAACTAGTTCAACAATCATCAACAACACAATTAAAATGTTCCCTCCCGATATTACATCTATCAGAGCATGACCCACTAAGGAGACTACACTAGACTCCAAGCATTAGCTTCTACTCAACTCATTGCTCGTTACCTGAAAAATAGTTGTAAGGGTGAGTTCCTCAATCGATATAATAAGCATTATAAATTATCATGTCATGTTAAGTAAATAACACATTTCATCACCCAAATCAGATTACACATTCAGCAACGGCACACCAACTCAAACATCATACTCAACACTAATACAACTCATATTCATACTCAATAGCAACATCACACACGTATAATATTGGAATACATCCATTCATATTATACGCCATACATCATTTATGCAATGAGACTCCACACATGCGGTACCGACTATTCTTGAACATATAGTTCAAGCTCACCGATCAAATCCAGATACGGCTACTAAGCTCACTAGTCCCACTCATTTGAGATCTAATGACTCACTCACTAATTCCTCACCATGGGAATTAGCTACAGCCCCGAAGGCTATGCTATGCATACTAATCATCTAGCATGCAAACATCAACAACAAATCCACAACGATTCACTCACTAATTCCTCACCATGGGAATTAGCTACAGCCCCGAAGGTTATGCTATGCACGCTAATCATCTAGCAATGCAACATCAACAACAATCCACAATGGACACATGCTCACACTCTAAGCCATACAACAGTCCATTCACAAATACATGCATAATATATACATTCACAGCATTATGCATATCATCATACATCATCAACACATGTATCAAAACATCATATCATGTCAAATAATTAAACACAGTATTAGCACACTCTACTAATACCTATACTGCTCAAAACAGCGGGAATTAATCCCTACTATATCACACACTGATATAGGCAACCACCAATTAGGCACACTCATTTAAATTAACAATTTTTCCATACTGCAACAGTGTTAACCGGTTAACGCCCTAGGTTAACCGGTTAACGCAGGCAAAACACGCTCACTGCCCAAAACTTATCAGTGTTAACCGGTTAACGCCCTGGGTTAACCGGTTAACGCAGGCAAAACATCACTAATTCTCAATTCGTAACAGTGTTAACCGGTTAACACCCTGGGTTAACCGGTTAACGCAAGACAGAAAGCTGTTCCTGCGCTAACACAAGGCAGAATGCAGAATTCTTCGCATTTTCCGCCGTTGGAGGACTTTCGGACCTCCGATTCCCATTCCGTAAAAAGCTATACGTCCAGTAAATTACGACACACACCATTATCGATTCAATTACAGTTTTTAACACAGTTTATCCAACATCATTTTCAGCATTCACAATCCCAATTAGGGTCAATTCAACGGTTTATCACTACCCATTACATGCTAACCCATAATACCCATTAAACGACGATAAACCCCCCTTACCTGAGTTAATCCGGCGAATCTCAAGCCCCAAGCTCTTCTCTTCTCCAACCTTCTTCCTCTTGCTCTGCTTCTTTGCCCTTTTCCTCTTTCACGATCGCTTCTCTGTTTTTCACGTGAAAACCTTATTTTCCAAAAAAATGAAACTCTTTTTCCTTATTCCAACTTATATATTTTCCAAATTATATTATTATTCCAATAATAATAATAATTCAATAATTCCAAAATAATAATAATAATAATCCAATTATCTAATTAAATTAATAAATATATTATTAACTTAATTTAAATAATTACCATATTATTATCGGGGTGTTACACCACAAGCATGGATCCTTGAACCAAAACATCTTTCAAAGGAAGGAAAGAAGTCCAAGTTTCTACACAATACCATAGAAGAGGGGAGACTTACAATCTCACTAACTAGAATGCTTATGCCTTTATGTCACAAATTTAGCACTATGTTAAACAATCGTAATTGGACTTATGTAAAAGTCACAACTATTTGAGGTTGGCCAATAAACTTTTGGTGTTAATGCATGTTAGATACATAGTATTAAGAACTATGCTCATTAAACATACCACACACAAAAATATGCAAAAGGTGTGGCATAATCTCATCCATACTCATGTTAATCTTTCAATCAACTAGCATTAGGACTTTGAGATGTCATTTTCCAATTGAAAATGAATGAAGGAAGAAGGGGAATTAGATGAAGAGGGAAAGGGATGAATGAGATAACAAATTGGTCAAAGGAAGACTTTTACCAAGTTAATATTATTCATTCATTTTGGGAGATGGAATGTACATTCCATCAATCCCCTAAATCCAATAATATTAACTTGACAAAGTCAAATCAACCTTGACCAAGGCCCAACAAGTTCAATTAGGTCAATCCAAATGGTCAACACAATTAAAATGGCATTTATTCAATTAAAAATAGTAAAATAATGCATTAAATCCAAATATGTTTTGTCCAAATCCTAAAATCACATCCAAACACCAAATAAATGACCATGTGATTTATCATAGATCAAACAAGGTCAGAGGACCTTGGATAAAAACTTTAATAATTTTTGGACACTTAAAAATATTTTTAAACAATTAAAAACAAATGAAAAATCAATTAATTCATGAAAAATATTAATAATGATCCAAAAAATAATTTTAATTCAGAATATGAAAGAGAAAAATATTTGAATTTTTTTTGTGAAAGTCCCATATTTTTTGGATCAATATTAAATTTATCATGAAATATTGAAGAAAATGGAATTAAATGGAAATTCAGAAAATGCTAAAATACGTGGACCATCGGATCTCCCTCATCAATTGAGGTGGCACATCTGATGATCCACAGCGCGCGTTCCACCAACACATGAGTCAACTGTGCTGCAAACATGGTAATTACAATCCACAACTAAGATTAAAACGTGGAGATTGGATCCCATGGCTCAGACCTAAGACACCTCATCATCGGAGCCAGAGCTCCGGTTGTCTTCTCTGGCGAGCTTCGCCGGACTGGTCAACATGAACCATCACCGAAATTTCAAACAGGGACATGATTTTAAAGAGAAAACATCACTGAGCACGAATATCACCTCCATTTCTTCCAATTCCAACTATATTGAGAGATATGTGGAATTGAAAAATGAGGTTCATGATCTGAGTTGCTTCGATTTGACCTCAAAGCAACTCAAACACCTTGCCTACATTGGTAGGACTTCAGCCAACACAATAATCAATAGAATTAAGCAAGAAACAAGGAGAATCGAAGAGATCAAATTTTCTGCAAATTACCTTCAATGGAGGTCTGAGCTTGCTAGATCTTGATCTAAATCGTGCTTTGCTTCACTTCAATTGCTTGCAGAAGAGGAATGGAAAGGCTTAGAATCAATGGACTCCTGGAGAATTGAATTCTAAAACAGTGGAGATTCAAGCTCAAATTCAACTGAATTTTTCAGGTTTATCCTCTTAGTATGAAGGGTTTTTTGTAAGGATTCAAAGTTGGCGCAAGGTGTTTGTTAATTATGAGCATAAGGGCTTCAATTTATAGAGAATTCAAATGATATTTGCACACTCTTCCAACTTTCCAAATTTGGCAAAATGATGCAAGCATGGTGCATGGGCGCGCATAGGCCCATGAAATGATTTTTTGAAAGTCCAAAATGAAGTTCAGATGCTTTGGAGATGGATTGGATTGCAAGGTAACTGAGCATTGTTGTTTGAAGTTTGATCCATGACACATGATACCAGCCTGTTTAAGCCATGCACAGCCTATGCATTTCTCATTCAAAATACATGAATTTTAGCTCATTAGAAAGGTGAGATCAAGAGGAACAAGTTTGATGTTGAACACTTTTCCATTTGTAGCTTGGAACTTGGAGATATTTGAGGTGGAAGTTTGGAAAATTTTGACATATTGAAGATTTTCTAAGTGTCAAGCCATATGTCTCAATATTACACCTTGCTTAACTTTTTATGGGAGCTTCAAATGAGAAAAGTGTCTTTATAAAAGTTGTAGCTCTCTCAAATACCTTCAAATGGTCACCAATTTCATGTCATTTGGATTTCAAATGATAGAGTTATGCATTTTTGAAGTTTGGCAAAGTCACTTGATCAATGGTATAGGTCAAAAGTGACCTATAATGTAGCCTCACATCACATGTTTAAAGAAGTTGAATTAGATCTTACTACAAACATAAAAGTTGAATTATACACATTGAATTTGATTGTGCAACTTGTAAATCTTTAATATCATAAAAATTGAGCAAGTTATGGCCTTGGGAAGTTGACTTTCAAATTAGGGTTTAGACAAAATGACCTATAATGTTTCAACATAGAAACTGATTTTCCAAGCAAAACTAGATATAGGTCTCAACATGAAAGTTGTTTATAATGTCATTTACAGTAAGTTTCATTTTGGAATCATTTTCATATGATGAAAATTGTAGGAGATAGGGTCTAGGGAGACCCAGTTTTGATTAGTTGAATTCATCTGGTCAACCACCATCAACCAACTTGCTAATTTCCAATTCTCTTGACTTTATTGGATCATGGTAGATCATATATGCATAAGATGATGAAATTTTAAGTGTCCCTTGAGAAATTTTATCAATTGGTGAGATAGCTTGTTGGAGAAGTTACTTAAGATACCCAGTCAAACTAGGGTTTCCAAGGCAAATCACCCTCAAACTCTTGAAGAAAACTTGATCAATATAACATGTAGAAGCAATTGGGACTCATATATGATGTTCATAACCATTATTGAATTAATTCTTGATTGTGGTCTTTGTTCATGAGGGTCTCAAACCCTAGATGTGATCAATGAATCAAGGAGATCATGCCCCTACCTACAAAAGTTAGATAGATACAAAGACATATTTTTGGTATTTTGGTTAGTAAAATGATAAAAATACAAATATGATATAATCACAAAGTGCTTGGTGATCTCTCCTAAAACAAACCTAATGAATGAGGGGTAAGGAGGATTCCAATGTATGATCCCAACGCTAATGCTTATGATGAAATGCATGAGGGATCTTAGGGTCAAAATTGGGGTCTTACAGGGTGCTCCTTGATGAAAAGCACAACGGAGTTCAGGTTTATACCACCAAGGAAATGGTTCTAGAATCTGCAGTGGGTTCCTCGGTTGAATTAAGTTCTTGATAACTAACGAGGGATACAGCTCTGCATATGACATAGGAATCGGGTCGAAAGAGACCTTCTTCCTCTCAAATTTATTTTGATGATGATTGTTGTTGGTATTGTTATGGTTGTAGGTGTTTGTTCGTTGTTGTGGTTGTTGTTGTTGACGTTGTTGTTGCTGAACTGGTGTTGCTTGTTGATTAGAAAATAACCCTCCTTTCTTCACCCAATGAGCCTCTATCTCAGACTTCTTCAAGTGAAGAGCTTCAACAATAATACTAGATCAGGGAATCTCCTCCAATCCACTAAAAGGCACTCTACTAGAAATAGGTATCCCCAAAAGATGAGAATACTCCTCCAAGGTATGCACAAGCTGATAATCTGGGAAAGTGAAACAATGGTAGAGGGGATCATAGAAGTGCACCAATACACTCAAGAGTCCTTCAACCACATCAGCAGACAAGATGGACAAAAGCTTCCCATGACGTTGTTTGAAGTCCAAGGGATCTGTAGCGGTGTATTCGTCGCTATATGATCTATCGATTAAATCATAAGCTAAGAGATACGTTGAAAATTTTCGAGTCGCCACCGCACTTTTATTTATCCAAAGGACTGGCTAAAAAGCGAACAAAAGCCTAAGAAGTTTTACACGTAGAAAACTAATAAAAAGATCAGAGATTCTGGGTAAGGGGTAAATTACGCAATGGGAAGGTGTTAGGCACCCACTACGTCCTAGGTACTCCTAGGGAGCCCTTTTCACACTTGTTGTAAAAGATTGTTATTTGTTATGACAAAAATATTGTGCAAACATGATTGGGAAGATGAGAAAAGAATATACATTTTTATTATTATTGGGTTCGAACGGATGAACCCGTTGCCTACGTACCTTCCATCAAAGGTAAGGATCAGAACGCCGTAGTTCGGCTAAAAGATTTCCAAAAGTTGGTGGATTCAGTTTTAAACACAAGCACTGAGGCTTTTCATTATCAATGGGAGAACACTCGACCAAAAACAACATCCACCATGCGAGGATAGCTTCGACGTACTAGAGGGGTTAGCCCTGTTTGAAGTACGGAAGTCTTACTGTCGACTCACTAAGGATAGGCAAGATTTACATCAACCACAAAGATAATTGAAACCTATGGCTAATGTGAAAAGATTAATGGACAAAGCCAAAACAAGTGAATGAGTGAAGTTAATTGATTGTGATTATGAAAATGAGGTCAAAGTATGATTAAGATTGATTCAAATAAGTATTATGAAATGAAGTTTGAAAAAAGTCAAGGACTTGAGTCCAGGTTTTTAATTAGAAAAACATGAAGATGTTTGCACAACACTTATGTCAAATTTAAAAGATAAAGTGTGAAAAGGTTTAGGACATAATGAATGATGAATGGATGGAGATGGATAGTAAAACTTCTTAGAAGGTTCACTTCTTGAGATCATATAGCAGATGATTCAAGTGTGTCCTTTGGAATAGCAATGGATAATAATAAACAAACAAAGCAAAGAAAGGCGGATACCGGATGCCAATCACTGGTCTTATACCAATCTCCTAAAACAAAACGGGATGTCAGATGCCACTCAATGGTCTTACACTAATCTCCACAGGCAAAGAAGTAAAAGGCGGATACCGGATACCAATAGATGGATTTACACCAGTCTCCTAAAACAGAACAGGATATCAGATGCCACTCAATGGACTTATACTAATCTCCTCAAAAGAAAACAAAGATGAAACATGGAAGTCAACTGCCAATCTGTCTGGACTTAGGTTAACTCCACAAATATGCTCATAGGAATACCAATGCCACGTTGCAGGGACTTACAGTGGATCCTCACATACAAGAACAAAAGCAACAATATGATCACAGGAATGCAAATGCCAACTTGCTGGGACTTACAGTTGCAACCTCACATAAACAGATGAAACAAATTATGATCACAGGATAACAGATGCCAACTTACAGGGACTTATAACTGTATCCTCACATACAAACGGATAAACAGAAGATATGAGTGACCAATGAGGTCTTACACTCTATCCTTCCATATCACAGGAGCAAAGGCCAAAAGAGATGGACTTACAATTGTCCTCAATGGGCAAGCAACAATGATAGCATCACAAAGATAAATGAGATGATCATGCATTAATGGCAATTGATGATGATAGATGCATAGCATATAGGCAAACAAGTGCACATGAAGCAATCAATCAATCAATGAATATCAAACAGCACACTCTATAGCCAAACAATGGGGGCTCACACAAGAGGGTTTGACTTTAAAAGTCCACTGTAATGGGTGAAAGTTGCTCTTAACCTGGCCATTGAGGGGCTCAGGTGAAGCAGATGAAAAGGAGACGAGGGGTGTGCCTCATTGCTTCAATCTCATATCAGAGAGAGCATCGAAGAAAGTGTGGGAGTTCAGAAAGTAGGAACTCTCTCCACATTATTGACTCGATTGGATCTTGGGTATTTATCTCATTGCTTCAACCATGTAATGGGAGCAAAGAGAGGACACACTGAATAGTGGGGGATAGATTGCTTATCCCTACCTTCCACCAATTGCCTTACTTGAAGGACTTTTCCTGCTTAGGACAAATTTAAACAAACACAGGCATTGCCTCTTAAGGAGGGCTTCAGACAGTTTGCCCGGTCAAATAACAGACCGGGTCTCCAGACTACATGAAGAAGAAATATTTATACCTCGAAGCAAATGCTAAAAAGCAAAGCAAGCAAGCAAGTTCAAAGAACTTAGGCAACTAAAGTACCTGAAAAGTCAAACTTATTAGCAAACAGTTCAACAGTCAAAATCAAAGGCAAATGGATAAACAAAAGTCAACCACAGAGGGACCAATTGTGCAAGGCACAAAAACTCAAGCATATGAGTCACCTACAAAACAAAAAGGTTAGCACATTAAACAATCAAACTCAAGCACAATAGAATGATCCTCAAGGTATTGGTGCTCAACCTGAAACAGATGAACTAAACATAAGCTTAGAAGACCACTAGGACTAGCCTAGGGTCAAAGATGAAAGAAAAAGTCAAGGCAGCAAGAAAAAGTCAACCCAAACCAAGTCTAAACATTCAAGAAGCATTCTCAATTGGATTCATAGTAAAATCATGCATCAATGTCATTTCATATGCAAAAGGATGCAAAGCATGGCAAGAGAAGCATACAAAAGTCAACAGCAAAGACTTCATTCAAAAGTCAACTCAAACAATCTCAAAAATTATGAAATAAATCACACTCAATCCTAACATCTAACATGGTAAGCATGTCAAATTTCATGGCATTTGGATGAGAGGAAGGCAGTCAATGAAATTCATGAAGTCAAATCAAATTCAAGTAAGCATGGTGAAAGTCAACAAGCATGGGTCAACTTCAAAAAATCATATCAATTTGAAAACAGAAGAGAAATGAATGAGATTAACACCAATGCAAAGCTCAAAGAGTCTAGTTATCACATATGAAATTTCATGGTCATACAATGAGATTTGAGAATTTCACAAAAGATTTGGCAAGGCATAGCACAAAAAGTCAACAAATGACCACATATGGAAGAAAATTCTCAATTAAATGGAAAACAGCAAGATTAATTCCAAGAAAATTCATACATCAATTAGACATACAAGGGATCATTCATGCAAAATTTGGAGTCAATTGGATAAGAGGAAGCATGTGAACAAAAATTGGGAAAATGCATGATCATGGTATAGCACCAAATTCAACACACAACTTCAAAAAATCAAAGCTCTCAATCCACACATGGTAAATGCACAAACTTTATATGGAAATGAAGATCAATGTGTTTAGTTCTACCACAAAAAATTTCAAGCTCATTGGATGCAACATGAGAATTTCACAATTGAAATGGCACAATGTATCATTTATGCACACATGTTGGAAAATCATTTATCATTTAAAATCCAGAACATGAAAAATTAATTAAAATTCGCCATTAAATATTAGACTCATTTGTGAACATGTGGAAAAAATTTCATAATTTTTGGATGAAATGTGAATGAGAAATAAATTGTGGAAAGTAGGTGATTAATTGGTGCAAGCATGAGCAAAAGGCATAGCAAATGGTCAAACCAAAGTCAAAGCAGTGGCACAAGCGTAAATAACGCATCACTTATCAATGCTGTGCGTTTTGGCAAAGGGAAATGAAATGTTTTGATTGGCTCCCAGCCAATAAAACAGTGGACACGGCCAATGAACGAATTTTCTGAGTTTGAGACATAAACCCTAGGGTTTCTACAGCCAGGCAATTGTTCAGCTTATCTTCCAGCAATCCAACAGACAAAATCAACTAACAACAGCATGCAACATTCAGTGTTCATCATCAAAGCATCAACCATAAAACAAAACAACATAACATTATTACTAAATAACAACAGCTAACAACCAAACCAACACAAACATCATGAAAAATTCTGGAAAAGATGTCGGGTTTCAAAACTGCATCAAGTTCATGGTGTCTTCAAGCAAGCATCAACAACATCAAGCAACATGATTTGACCAAGCATACAACAGCATAGTATTATCAATCAAATAAACACAACTCATGAACACCACCCTCATGCATCACCAAACAACAACAGCATAAATATACTCATGAGATTTTCTAGGCAACTTAAGGTTTAAACACACAGCAACATTCATTCATCATTCTTCATCATACATAGTCATCAAGCAAACAGCAGGAAAACTTCTGGAAATTAATCTTAGAGTTTCCAAAACAACACAGCAGCAACAACAGTACATAACAGAACCAACATAACAGCAGCAGGGTTCATTTTACCATTCAATGTTCATCATCATAAAACCAGTCATGAACAACCCAACATAACAGAAGCAACAATGATCAAGCAAGGCCATGAAGCATCATTATTAAACAACATTTAGCTAACAACAGAACCAACACAACCAAACATCAATCATGTGGACTTTACAAGCAGGCTTAAAGGTTTTTTTTTTAAACAGCAGGGCATTGACAGCATTGGTACTCATCATCATGTTTCATCATCAATTAAAACCAACAGCAACATGTAGCAATGATCATACCATAAACCAGCACCCATGTCCAAATGCAACAAACAACAGCATGGCTTGGCAACTTCAAGCTCATGTTCATGAACAACAATCAACAAACAGCATCAAAATCATGGGAAAATTTGGGCATCTGATAAGTTTGGGCAGCAGCATTATGTGGTCATTTTTAAACAAAGTTTGAGCAAAAAACACACAATGATATAGCATCAGTACTTATGTAGCATCACAACACCAGCAATCAGAACACATTTCATGAGGATTTCTTGGCAGGGTTTAGGGTTTTGAACAGCAGTAAGCAACATCATCATGTAAAATCATCAAGAACCAAACAGGCCCAAAGAATGAAACTATACCCACCAACATGTCAAACAAACATCATTCATGCATATTCTAGCAGCTATCATCACTAAATCGAGCTAAAACAACAAAAACATACCAAGGCAACTTTGGACATATTACTTTGAAATCAGATTTTTCATGTATAACTCTACTATTTTACATGCCACAAATTGCAATGGGCTCAGCACATCATGAACAATACAAGGCATAGCATGGATTTAGAAAATGAAGGATTCGAAAGTTTACCAATGTGAAGAGCAGAAGCAGAGGCAGTGCTGTTTTGGTTGATTTGAGTGCAAACAGGTGCAGGTCCACGTTTATGATGATGCTGCTTGAAGCCTCTTAGCTCAACAAAGCTTGATTAGGTCCAAATCTCAATCTGTCATTGGAGTGCTCTTAGAGAAAACAGAATTCGAGCTGCAAAACAGGTGGTGAATCATGCTTGCAAAAGGTTCTAAATGATGGTTATGTCGTGGAGGAATCAAGGGTATTTGAGGTTTGTTGATGGTTTATGCAGAAAAAAGCCAATTGCCAAAATGCAAGAAGAGAGAATGAGGGTTTTTGGTCTGTGGAGGCTGTGAACACTAGGGTTGTGAATCAGAAAATGAAGGCTTAAATATCAGCTGTTTAAGGTCTACTAATGATGTGTTAAGCTGGTTTTTGTTTTATCACATGATTTGCAACTTTGCTAATTTGTACCAAAGTGAAATGGAGGGTGCAAGTCTGCCATGATTTGGGCTTTGACAGGCTGCTAAAGACCAAATACTCTGCTGTCTTTTACTTGTTCATGGATTGCTAACTTGTCTCTCACTTATGAAAACCATTTGCATATTTGGCCAAACCTGTACAAATGAAGTGGAGGTGTGAATTGGCACAAATTTGGGCCTGCTACAGGCTGCAGACAGACTGTATGTTTGCTGTTTGGGGATTTGCTGCAGCATGCTGTACTGGTTTTACTCTTTTTGTACCTCTATTTGCAATATTGCCAAATGTGCATTTTGATTCAAAATGATGATGGAATGATGGTATGGACATGGTTTTGGAATTAGAACACGTCACAAATATGACATGGAACATTTCCCAATTGACCAAATCAAGAAAAACTCAAAAACTCAAAAAGTCAAAGTTTGGTCAAACTTTGAATTTAAATGCAAAAGGTCCAAAAATGCCATTTTGATTGGCAAGGTTTTAGGTCATGAAATTTATATTTTTGGAAAGAGGATGAAAAATGTGGTTTGTAGGAAAAAACCCCACCAAATTTGGCCTTATGGTTTGAGAGTTATGGCTTGTTGAAGTTCAAAAATTGGTGAAAATGATTTGATCATATCTTGACAACCACACATGGGATTTGGGTGTTCTTGGACTTTTTGAAAATGGGAGAACAAGATCTTCAACTTTCATGTTGGGCAAAAATTCATTTGAAGCTTGTATCATGATGTAAGTTGAGGATCAAGAAGTTTCCATTTTTGGCAGTTGAAATTACAGGTCCACTTTCTATTTCTGGAAAATTTTCTGATTGACTTGATTTTCTTCCATGATGAGGTTGAACATGATATATGAGGTTTATACAAGCATGAATGAATTTCTTCAGATCAATTCTATCCATCAAATTCTTGATTAAATCAACTGTTGACCAAGTTTGACTTTTCTAGGGTTTTGGACTGATTGAACTTCTTCTGATGAATTCCAAACCCTAATTCCTTGAGAAATTGTTTTCAAATGATGTCCCAAAATGTATGAACTTTTGATTAATGATCATGATGCCCAAATTCCACAAGAATGGCCATCATCCATTGCTTTGACTGACTGTTGACCATCTTTGACCTAATTTCTGATGGTTACTTCCACTGCAAGCAACAAGGATAAACAGACAATATTTTTGTACTTTTTAAATGATAAACATATGAAAGCAAAGATATACAAATGCAAAGTATGCTTGGTGATCAAGAAACAAACCCACAAGGCAATCCATCCACTAGGAGGGAAGCAAAGGCATGCAATGATCCTTGAGGCCATGATATGAATGATATGGGCCATGAGGGATCTTAGGGCCCAAAATTGGGGTCTTACAGATGCCCCTATTTAAGGTCATTCTAGCCGGAGAAGTGAAGTTTAGAAATCTTCATCTCGACGCGGTAGAATGGGCTTAAATAACAGTAATGAGACAAATTTTGGTCCCTAAGAGACCTCATGATGCAGATGTATGTATGCAAAAGACACAAATTCTGTGGGGAATATGATTCACACAGAAGAAAAGACGATCCATCGGAGTAGTACACTCACCAGGAACAGAGACTCTAACAAGACTCTATGGGGATAATAAAAGAAAAAGAAATGGGCGAACAAGACACGACTCCAAACTGGGGAAAAACAAAACTGACACAATCGTGATCAAAACACGACTCTGATTAAGGAAAACAGAAAACAGACTGGAGAACCCACTGGGGAGTGAAGAACTCTCACTGGGGAAAAGAATTCCAAATGGAGAATAAATCCATTGGAGAGACACAAGCTGACTCCTGAGGAGAAGCAACAGAAAACTCCACTGGGGAAGTAACAAAGAAATGAGATGTTACCGGGCATACGGATAACAAAAACAGGAAGGAACACCAAGGATACCGGGTTGTAGGTATGTAACAGGTGACCGACCAAAGACGTGAATTGGTGTGTGTTCCAAAACACTCATCATCCGAAAGAAAGCTAGAACAGCAGACTTGTTTAAAGGATGGTCAAAAAAACGTGAATTGGTGTGTGTTCCAAGACACTCATCATCCGAAAGAAAGCTAGAACAGCAGACTTGTTTAAAGGATGGTCAAAAAACGTGAATTGGTGTGTGTTCCAAAACACTCATCATCCTGAAGAGAGCGAAAGCAAACTTGTTTATAGGATGGCTATTTGATTCTGTAAAGAATGCAAATCTTGCTCAGTTGGGGAAAATCAACCAAGGATTCCAACCAAAGAGCGCATGAGATATATTATTCATAGCCGTCAAAACGTGAATAATGTACTCGCATGGAAAGTTATCCTGAACCGGGTTGTAGGTTGTTTATAGGATAAGATCCGAAATCGTGAATTGGTTTGTGTTCCGAAACACTCATCATCCAAAACACGAATTGGTTAAAGGATGGATATTCGATTCCACAAGGAAAACAAATCTTACTCTGAGGGGAAAACAACAAAAGATTGACCCAAGAGTGAACGAGATATAATATCCATTACCGTCAAAACGTGGATAGAATACTCACAAAGGAAGATCATCCTGAACCGGGTTGTAGGTTGTTTATAGGATAAAATCCGAAATCGTGAATTGGTTTTCACTTCCAAAACACTCATCATCCTGAAGAAAGCTAGAACAGCAGACTTGTTTATAGGATGGACATTCGATTCCACAAGGAATGCGAATCTTACTCAACTGGGGACACAAACCCAAAGAGTGCATGAGATATAATATCCATTATCGGCAGACCGTGGATAAGATACTCAAAAGGAAAATTATCCTGAACCGGTTACTGGGTTGTTTATAGGATAAAAATCCGAAGACGTGAATTGGTGTGTGTTCCAAAACACTCATCATCCTGAAGAAAGCTAGAACAGCAGACTTGTTTATAGGATGGATATTCAATTCCATAAGGAAAATGAATCTTACTCGACTGGAAAAACAATCAAAAGATTGACTCAAGAGTGAACGAGATATAATATCCATTACCGTCAGAACGTGGATAGAATACTCAGATGAGACATATTATTCATTACCGGCAGACCGTGAATAATATACTCGAAAGGAAAATTATCCTGAACCGGTTACTGGGTTGTTTAAGGATAAAATCCGAAATCGTGAATTGGTTTTCACTTCCAAAACACTCATCATCCAAAACGCAAACTGGTTAAAGGATGGGCAAAAAACGTGAATTGGTGTGTGTTCCAAAACACTCATCATCCTAAACACAAACTGGTTAAAGGATGGACAAAAACGTGAATTGGTGTGTGTTCCAAAACACTCATCATCCTAAACACAAACTGGTTAAAGGATGGACAAAAACGTGAATTGGTGTGTGTTCCAAAACACTCATCATCCTAAACACAAACTGGTTAAAGGATGGACAAAAACGTGAATTGGTGTGTGTTCCAAAACACTCATCATCCTAAACACAAACTGGTTAAAGGATGGACATTCGATTCTACAAAGAATGCGAATCTTGCTCAGTTGGGGAAAATCAACAAAGGATTCCAACTAAAGAGCGCATGAGATATATTATTCATTACCGGCAGACCGTGAATAATACACTCGCAAGGAAAATTATCCTTAACCGTGTTGTAGGTTGTTTGTAGGATAAAATCCGAAAAGAAAGGCATCGGGATACCAGAATAGGTATATCATGATGACTAATCAAAAGGAGCAGCAGACATTACCGACAAAAGGGTAAATGAAAGGCGAACTGCTGAGGATAATTTGCGAGCATCCGGCAATTATCCAAAGAAGACTAGCTGGGGATACATTGATAAATAATCAATGATCCGGGGAACAAATCACTAGCATACGGTGAAAAGACCCACTGGGGATAAAAATGCTAGCATACAGCAATTATCCACAAAAGACTTGCTGAGAATATAAGTGCTGATCTGAGCAACTTATTCAAGCAAAGGAAATCAACATCAAAGACTTAGATGGAGATAACCACAAAATTAGGGTTTACATCTACCGAATACAGGGTAGAAGACCAACAACTCCGCGTGGGGATAGAACAAATCACAAATCCGCACGGGAAACCAAAACAGGGTTTATAACAAACCACAAACTGCTGAAGAGCAGGAAAATAGGATTTACAACTACCGGGTAGTAGGTAGAAGACCAAAAACTCTGGCTGGAGAATAAAAGGTGTATAACCATAAATTCTGTTAAGAAAGCCAGGAAAAAGATAGTACTTACAACTACCGGTTACTGGGTAGAGGCCCAAAAACATTCCGCTGGGGAACAACCCACTGGGAAGAACAAGATTTTTGACAAACAGCCAATCCGGGAACGATCCGAAAAGACAGACTGAATCAAGACACGTCCTAGTGAGGATGTAACTCAAATAGGAAAATCCATCCCAATATATGTGTTGGGAGGAAACGGAAGAAACCGTCATCCACGAGGATATATCTCAGTGGGGAACTGCAGAAGAAAAGACAACATTTTCTGCTTATGGGGTTGACTCTATATGGAGAGATTTTATAACACCCGACATCTGCTTGGGGAGATCTGTAAAGAGATCTATATCACCATAGCAGGAGACACGACAAACAAAGGATACATGGCGAAAAATGCAACATGAATATCTGAATGTTTATGAATATGCATGAATATGCGTGATTGATGTTTGATGAATGCTGACAAAACAGACAAATCTAACACAAACAGGTTCAAGAACAAACGTCCGGTATTATACTTCCAGGGGAAAAACCAGCTGGAGAGCCAATCTGCGGAGATCTACATGCTGTAAAGCAAAGATCTGCAGGTACTGCTGAAAAAGCAGAGAATCAGAAATATCGGAAAACATCCCGATCAGGGTACAGAAAGTCACAACGGGCAAAACCGCCACCAAGACGAATCTGTAGGGGAACAAGAGAAATCCCAAAGATATCTGCAGGGGATCCCAGTGTTAACTGAGAAACAAAGGGTGCATAAGCACGAACTGCTGTAGAAGCAAATCCACATAATTCCACTGGGGAATAACCCACTGAGGGAGAAAGATATCATCCAAATAGAGGGTAACTGCACAAGCAACTCTACTGGGGAAAACCGTCGGCTACTCTCTTGGGAACAAACCACTGAGGGAGGACAGATCAAACAAGTAGATTCTGCAATAAACCATTCCACTTGGGAGAATATACAGCAAACTGATCACAACAAGTAGATTCTGCAATATAAGCCCCTCTACTGGAGATCACAAACAGTCAGGAAATCAATCCGTTCACTGGAGGCAAAAGCCATCATCCGACCATACTGGGATTGAATGAAGTATTCAACAGGCGAAACTGCCACAACAAACATTCTGCAGACTAAGCTGAGGAAAAGATGGTTACAAAACTGGGATGTCAACCCAAATCAACCACTGAGTAGGAAAATAAATCCTGCTCTGCTGAAGAGAAAAACTCTGATGGAGAGATAGCAACAATTCCGCGGACGACCTCGCCGGGGAAAAGGTAAAGTACCGGGTATCAAACCACTGTCTTGCCGAATCTTCAAAAGAAAACAAATATGCTGAGGAAACAGACAAATCCTGCTGGCACACTGCATGGGGGAAAGCGGTAACAACTCCACTTGCAACCCTGGTGGGGATATTAATAACAGCTCTACTCGCGACCCCGAGGGGAGTATCAATCAATCAGTTATATTCATGACTGTGCTGAGGAGACAAATAAAGTCCGGGGGTATCGACCCACTGGAGAAAGTGACGGGGCACCAAGATGACAAACCATCAACCACCGAAACTTCTAAAGAAAACACCCATGCTAGGGGAAAACTGCTGCTGGAGAAAACAAACTCTTCAACAACAAATCACTTGCGACTGTACTGGGGAACAACCCCAACAACAACTCTGTCTGAGGAATAACCTCAACCGAGATCTGAAGAAAGAAGATACCACCAAACCAGGAATGTGAACGAATGTCTTACCTGTTGGGAATCATGCCACCCTCGGGAGAGCACTGAGATATTCTTGAGTATCCTTTCAATCTTGTGAATGTTCACTTTGTTTGGAACAAAAATTTTGAAAATTTGATTTGTTTAAAACAATGACATTTTATCAATTTAAAACAATGCAAAACATTTGTTGAATTGAAACAAATAAGAGTGCAAATAATTGGATAAAAAGCTCAAATTGATTTGATGGAATGGTAGTCTGCAAATGGCAAGACTCCATAGCTCTGTACAAATTTGAAATCAGTGATATATATTGGAAGAGGGCTACATTGAACATAATGATCCTTTCTCTACCAATTTGAATCTCGATGTATCCGAAGCTTCAGTTGACGACGAATCGAGAATCTTCTGACGAAATGACGACTGATGAACCAGAAAGTCTTGTCAGAATGCAGTTACTTGCCAAAATCCCTAATTTTTGCCTAGATTGCCCCAGAGTGAGGTACCCAATCTAGCGGGATGCAAATATATTCTTTTTTCAAGTCTCTAATTTTTGCCTGGATTACCCTTGCGGGTTCTCCACCGAGACGCTCATTTTTGCCTAAGCCGCCCTTTCGGGTTTTCAACTTAGCGAGCTATTCTGTTTTTTCATTTTTTTTCATTTGCATATACTTTTTTTTTTTAGGCGAAGTATCTCTTAACTGCATCTGAATTCACGGGACGAGTGAAATCCTCCCCATCCATTGTTGTAAGCATCAAAGCACCGCCTGAAAAGGCTCTCTTAACAACATATGGACCCTCGTAGTTTGGAGTCCACTTGCCCCTGGAATCGGGCGCGAAAGACAAAACTTTCTTGAGCACAAGGTCACCTTCTCGGAACACACGAGGCTTGACCTTCTTGTCGAATGCTTTCTTCATTCTTTGCTGATATAACTGACCATGACACATGGCAGTCAATCGCTTCTCTTCGATCAAATTCAACTGGTCATAACGACTCTGAATCCATTCAGCATCAGTCAACTTGGCTTCCATCAAGACTCGCATTGATGGGATCTCCACCTCTACTGGGAGAACGGCTTCCATGCCATAAACAAGAGAGAAAGGGGTTGCCCCTGTTGAAGTGCGTACAGACGTACGATATCCATGCAAAGCAAATGGCAGCATCTCATGCCAATCTTTGTACGTGACAGTCATCTTCTGGATAATCCTCTTGATATTCTTGTTAGCAGCTTCAACAGCCCCATTCATCTTAGGTCTGTAAGGAGTGGAATTATGGTGTGCAATCTTGAATTCAGTGCACAACTCATCCATCATCTTGTTATTCAGATTGGATCCATTATCAGTAATGATCCTCTCTGGCACACCATAACGGCAAATCAACTGGTTCTTGATAAACTTCACAACCACCTGCCTGGTTACATTCGCGTATGACGCGGCTTCAACCCATTTGGTGAAGTAATCAATTGCTACGAGAATAAACCGATGTCCATTGGACGCCTTCGGCTCTATCATACCGATCATGTCGATTCCCCACATAGAGAAAGGCCATGGTGATGAAATCACATTCAGGAGTGTCGGAGGAATATGAATCTTATCCGCATAAATTTGACACTTGTGACATTTCTTCACATACTTGCAACAGTCAGACTCCATTGTCAGCCAATAGTAGCCTGCTCTCAACATTTTCTTAGCCATGGCATGTCCATTGGAATGAGTACCAAATGAACCCTCATGGACCTCAGTCATCAATAGGTTTGCTTCGTGTCTATCCACGCATCTGAGCAAAACCATATCAAAATTTCTCTTATACAGCACTTCACCACTGAGGTAGAAACTGCCTGACAACCTTCTCAAAGTTTTCCTATCTTTGTTTGATGCCCCAGGCGGGTAGACCTGGTTCTGGAGGAAATTCTTGATATCAAAATACCAAGGCTTGTCATCTTTCACGTCTTCGATTGCAAATATGTGAGCGGGTCTATCCAAGCGCATCACAGTGATATTGGGAACATCATTCCACCATCTGACAACAATCATGGAAGCAAGCGTTGCAAGGGCATCTGCCATCCGATTATCCTCTCGAGGAATATGATAAAATTCAACTTCTGTGAAGAAAGTTGAAATTCTCCTTGCATAATCTCTGTATGGGATGAGACCTGGTTGATTCGTCTCCCACTCACCTTTGATCTGATTGACAACCAAAGCTGAATCACCATAGACATCAAGATATTTGATTCTTAAATCAATGCATTCTTCCAGTCCCATAATACAGGCTTCGTACTCCGCCATATTATTCGTGCATTTGAAAGTCAGCCTTGCTGTAAATGGAATGTGCGAACCCTGGGGATTAACAATTACTGCCCCAATTCCATTTCCATATTGATTAACAGCGCCATCAAACACCATCGTCCATCTGGAACCAAGTTCTGGACCTTCATCAAGTGTAGGCTCATCGCAATCTTTCATCTTCAAATACAGAATTTCCTCGTCAGGGAAGTCATACTGAACAGACTGATGATCTTCAATTGGCTGGTGCGCTAGATGGTCAGCCAAGATACTACCTTTGATAGCTTTCTGAGCTCGATACTCAATATCATACTCAGACAATAACATCTGCCAACGGGCAATCCTCCCAGTTAAAGCAGGCTTCTCGAAGATATACTTAATTGGATCCATTCTGGATATCAACCAAGTCGTATGATTAATCATGTACTGGCGCAAACGCTTAGCTGCCCAAGCTAAAGCACAGCACGTCTTCTCAAGCATAGAGTACCGAGACTCACAATCAGTAAACTTCTTACTGAGGTAGTATATAGCAAACTCCTTCTTCCCTGATTCATCTTGTTGACCGAGTACACAACCCATTGAGTCTTCAAGAACTGTCAAGTACATAATCAGAGGTCTTCCTTCCACAGGCGGAGACAATATCGGAGGTTCGGACAGATAATCTTTGATACTGTCGAAAGCTTTCTGGCAATCCTCGGTCCAATCATGAGACTGATCTTTCCGGAGGAGCTTGAATATCGGCGCACATGTGGCAGTCATGTGGGATATAAATCTGGAAATGTAGTTCAAGCGGCCAAGAAAACCTCGGACTTGCTTCTCAGTTTTGGGTGCGGGCATCTCTTGTATTGCTTTGACCTTGGCAGGATCAACCTCAATACCTCTTTCACTTACCACAAAACCCAACAACTTGCCAGAACGGACTCCAAAAGTACATTTGTTCGGATTCAAACGAAGCTGGAACTTCCTCAAACGCTGGAAAAGCTTCAACAAATGCTCAATATGCTCAACTTCCGTTCGGGACTTAGCAATCATATCATCAACATAGACTTCTATCTCCTTGTGCATCATGTCGTGAAACAAGGTAGTCATAGCTCGTTGATACGTGGCTCCGGCGTTCTTCAAACCGAAGGGCATCACTCGATAACAGAATGTTCCCCAAGGTGTGATGAATGTTGTCTTCTCCATATCCTCTGGTGCCATCTTGATTTGGTTATATCCGGAAAATCCGTCCATAAAGGAAAAGACTTTGAATTTAGCTGTATTGTCTACCAACATGTCAATGTGTGGTAGGGGAAAATCATCTTTTGGACTAGCTTTATTCAAATCTCTGTAATCAACGCACATACGGACTTTTCCGTCCTTCTTAGGAACAGGCACAATATTGGCCACCCATTGAGGATATGTCGAAGTCACCAGAAACCCCGCATCAATTTGCTTTTGAACTTCCTCTTTGATCTTCACTGCCATATCTGGATGAGTTCTTCTGAGCTTCTGCTTCACAGGCACGCACTCAGGCTTCAAAGGCAGGAAATGTTGCACAATATCTGTATCTAAACCCGGCATGTCTTCATAGGACCAAGCAAAGATATCTGAATATTCTCGTAGCAAGCTGATCAAATCTTCTTTAACGGACTCTTCAAGAAGTGCCCCAATCTTCACCAGACGAACACAATCCTCAGACCCCAAGTTGACTGTTTCTAAGTCTTCGAGATGCGGCTGAATGATCTTCTCTTCGTGCTCAAGGAGACGGGTGATCTCATCAGGAATTTCCTCAACGTCATCTTCTTCTGCCTCAAATACAGGGAATTCAAAATTGGGAGATGGCGTTGGATCATTATGTTCAATGGGTTTTAGGATCAACCTGCATAATGATTTTGGTTAAGAAAAACTTCAGAATTTAAACAAACAGATCATTATGCAGATGAAAAATGTTGCTTTTATAGCTTTTATTTTTGTTTTTATGGTTTTTTGTGATCACTGATTTCATAAAGAAAAGCAAAAAGTGAAAACAAAGGAAAAACAAATGTTTTGACAATGCAAAAATTGAATGAAAACATCATTGTATATATGCTTTGCCAACAATGTCATCACTTCTCCTTTTGGCATGGGAGAAGGGTTTTAAACAAAATGAACAATTACTCTGATCTATGGATAACTGTAGGAACATCCACAGCGACCCAATTGTGGCAGACACCACCAGGAATAACAAAATTGTTCAGATCTTCTGCATCTTCTTCTTCAATGATAGCAGCAGCTTCTTCTTCAGGTTGATCAGCATGGATGAATCCTCCACTCGTGAACAAACCTTGCTCCTTAAGTGCCCCAGAACAGTGGCGAATGCCAGCCCGGGATTGGTTAACCAGGAATAAATCCATCAACAGGAATAAATCCATCAAAAGCACTTGGTCTGGCAAAATCCTCTCTGAAGTTCATACTTCTCTTGCTCAGGCTGATCCATCAATCTGGCAGAGTTGGCTCTGGTATAATACCGGCAAAGTGCGTCTTCAAAATGAATGAAGATCGCAGGGTCAGACCACAGGACGGGAGACCGGAACAAAACACCTGTTTATGCAAATGATGCATGAAGTGTTTGTGCATATGCTTGTTTTTTATTCAAAGGAACCCGAGGGTTTTATTTGCAAACTTCGAAATTTTTAAGCATTTTGATCATACATGAGAATATCTCATCAGATATATTAGGTGAAAAATTTTCCAGTTTTTTCATGTTTTTGAAATTTTTTGCAAATAAACTCCTTTGAGTTCCTTGAAAAATTTCTTTTTCTGATGATATGAATGCGGATGAATGCGTGAATGCATGAATGCAACAATCACACTCAAGGATCAAGCAATACACATCAAACAAAGGTCGTGGGAAAGCTCTATGTATCCCTAATATCAATCATCCATTTTGGTGGATTTAGGTTTTCACTTTATCGACACCCAAGTTCCATTGATATTAACGGTACATGAACCGGCTCTAACATTCCTAATATCAACCAGCCGCTTTGATGGATTTTAGGTTTTACACCTGATCCGGGATCCATTGATATTAACAATGCTTGAACAACTCAACCACGAATCACGGGTTTGTTGAGAGTCACGAGCATGGAGTCTCGGTTAAGAACCACCCAAAGGGAGTGTACTAGGGTTTAACCTGCCAGACATGTTCTATCAGAGGTTCCCATAATCATCGTTCCATCTTTCGAATATTTTCGGAGGAACGAATACTCGTATTCCAAGAATATTCTCAAGAGAAACTCTTATGAGTGTAGTATCGCGTAACAATCGTATCAGAACTGACATCTGAACGACCTCCGCACTACGGTCCTAAAAATAGGCCAAGATGGGTTTGGTAAACTAAGGTCCTTGGCTTCTGCGGAACATGATTGAAAGAATAATGCCTAACCACAAATAACTTGTGTGACATTATTAGTTCAACATGACCTCCACCAAGTGAATGGACTCGCAAGTCAACTGGCTAAGGACTACTCCACACCAGTCAACAAGACTATGCCATTCTCCTATCCTAGAGTGCACTCGAGTTCGGGTATAGAACTCATCTCACAGATCACCAAAGCAAACAGCAATGTATATCAAGCAATTCACACATTACAATCAATACAGTGATCCCAAATTGTACAAAAATATGTCAGATAAAGAATAACAATATAGCACAACAAGGGTGAAAAGTAGGCAATACAACCAGAGACTCTGGGTTCGATCCCCAGCAGAGTCGCCACTTTTCTGTAGCGGTGTATTCGTCGCTATATGATCTATCGATTAAATCATAAGCTAAGAGATACGTTGAAAATTTTCGAGTCGCCACCGCACTTTTATTTATCCAAAGGACTGGCTAAAAAGCGAACAAAAGCCTAAGAAGTTTTACACGTAGAAAACTAATAAAAAGATCAGAGATTCTGGGTAAGGGGTAAATTACGCAATGGGAAGGTGTTAGGCACCCACTACGTCCTAGGTACTCCTAGGGAGCCCTTTTCACACTTGTTGTAAAAGATTGTTATTTGTTATGACAAAAATATTGTGCAAACATGATTGGGAAGATGAGAAAAGAATATACATTTTTATTATTATTGGGTTCGAACGGATGAACCCGTTGCCTACGTACCTTCCATCAAAGGTAAGGATCAGAACGCCGTAGTTCGGCTAAAAGATTTCCAAAAGTTGGTGGATTCAGTTTTAAACACAAGCACTGAGGCTTTTCATTATCAATGGGAGAACACTCGACCAAAAACAACATCCACCATGCGAGGATAGCTTCGACGTACTAGAGGGGTTAGCCCTGTTTGAAGTACGGAAGTCTTACTGTCGACTCACTAAGGATAGGCAAGATTTACATCAACCACAAAGATAATTGAAACCTATGGCTAATGTGAAAAGATTAATGGACAAAGCCAAAACAAGTGAATGAGTGAAGTTAATTGATTGTGATTATGAAAATGAGGTCAAAGTATGATTAAGATTGATTCAAATAAGTATTATGAAATGAAGTTTGAAAAAAGTCAAGGACTTGAGTCCAGGTTTTTAATTAGAAAAACATGAAGATGTTTGCACAACACTTATGTCAAATTTAAAAGATAAAGTGTGAAAAGGTTTAGGACATAATGAATGATGAATGGATGGAGATGGATAGTAAAACTTCTTAGAAGGTTCACTTCTTGAGATCATATAGCAGATGATTCAAGTGTGTCCTTTGGAATAGCAATGGATAATAATAAACAAACAAAGCAAAGAAAGGCGGATACCGGATGCCAATCACTGGTCTTATACCAATCTCCTAAAACAAAACGGGATGTCAGATGCCACTCAATGGTCTTACACTAATCTCCACAGGCAAAGAAGTAAAAGGCGGATACCGGATACCAATAGATGGATTTACACCAGTCTCCTAAAACAGAACAGGATATCAGATGCCACTCAATGGACTTATACTAATCTCCTCAAAAGAAAACAAAGATGAAACATGGAAGTCAACTGCCAATCTGTCTGGACTTAGGTTAACTCCACAAATATGCTCATAGGAATACCAATGCCACGTTGCAGGGACTTACAGTGGATCCTCACATACAAGAACAAAAGCAACAATATGATCACAGGAATGCAAATGCCAACTTGCTGGGACTTACAGTTGCAACCTCACATAAACAGATGAAACAAATTATGATCACAGGATAACAGATGCCAACTTACAGGGACTTATAACTGTATCCTCACATACAAACGGATAAACAGAAGATATGAGTGACCAATGAGGTCTTACACTCTATCCTTCCATATCACAGGAGCAAAGGCCAAAAGAGATGGACTTACAATTGTCCTCAATGGGCAAGCAACAATGATAGCATCACAAAGATAAATGAGATGATCATGCATTAATGGCAATTGATGATGATAGATGCATAGCATATAGGCAAACAAGTGCACATGAAGCAATCAATCAATCAATGAATATCAAACAGCACACTCTATAGCCAAACAATGGGGGCTCACACAAGAGGGTTTGACTTTAAAAGTCCACTGTAATGGGTGAAAGTTGCTCTTAACCTGGCCATTGAGGGGCTCAGGTGAAGCAGATGAAAAGGAGACGAGGGGTGTGCCTCATTGCTTCAATCTCATATCAGAGAGAGCATCAAAGAAAGTGTGGGAGTTCAGAAAGTAGGAACTCTCTCCACATTATTGACTCGATTGGATCTTGGGTATTTATCTCATTGCTTCAACCATGTAATGGGAGCAAAGAGAGGACACACTGAATAGTGGGGGATAGATTGCTTATCCCTACCTTCCACCAATTGCCTTACTTGAAGGACTTTTCCTGCTTAGGACAAATTTAAACAAACACAGGCATTGCCTCTTAAGGAGGGCTTCAGACAGTTTGCCCGGTCAAATAACAGACCGGGTCTCCAGACTACATGAAGAAGAAATATTTATACCTCGAAGCAAATGCTAAAAAGCAAAGCAAGCAAGCAAGTTCAAAGAACTTAGGCAACTAAAGTACCTGAAAAGTCAAACTTATTAGCAAACAGTTCAACAGTCAAAATCAAAGGCAAATGGATAAACAAAAGTCAACCACAGAGGGACCAATTGTGCAAGGCACAAAAACTCAAGCATATGAGTCACCTACAAAACAAAAAGGTTAGCACATTAAACAATCAAACTCAAGCACAATAGAATGATCCTCAAGGTATTGGTGCTCAACCTGAAACAGATGAACTCAACATAAGCTTAGAAGACCACTAGGACTAGCCTAGGGTCAAAGATGAAAGAAAAAGTCAAGGCAGCAAGAAAAAGTCAACCCAAACCAAGTCTAAACATTCAAGAAGCATTCTCAATTGGATTCATAGTAAAATCATGCATCAATGTCATTTCATATGCAAAAGGATGCAAAGCATGGCAAGAGAAGCATACAAAAGTCAACAGCAAAGACTTCATTCAAAAGTCAACTCAAACAATCTCAAAAATTATGAAATAAATCACACTCAATCCTAACATCTAACATGGTAAGCATGTCAAATTTCATGGCATTTGGATGAGAGGAAGGCAGTCAATGAAATTCATGAAGTCAAATCAAATTCAAGTAAGCATGGTGAAAGTCAACAAGCATGGGTCAACTTCAAAAAATCATATCAATTTGAAAACAGAAGAGAAATGAATGAGATTAACACCAATGCAAAGCTCAAAGAGTCTAGTTATCACATATGAAATTTCATGGTCATACAATGAGATTTGAGAATTTCACAAAAGATTTGGCAAGGCATAGCACAAAAAGTCAACAAATGACCACATATGGAAGAAAATTCTCAATTAAATGGAAAACAGCAAGATTAATTCCAAGAAAATTCATACATCAATTAGACATACAAGGGATCATTCATGCAAAATTTGGAGTCAATTGGATAAGAGGAAGCATGTGAACAAAAATTGGGAAAATGCATGATCATGGTATAGCACCAAATTCAACACACAACTTCAAAAAATCAAAGCTCTCAATCCACACATGGTAAATGCACAAACTTTATATGGAAATGAAGATCAATGTGTTTAGTTCTACCACAAAAAATTTCAAGCTCATTGGATGCAACATGAGAATTTCACAATTGAAATGGCACAATGTATCATTTATGCACACATGTTGGAAAATCATTTATCATTTAAAATCCAGAACATGAAAAATTAATTAAAATTCGCCATTAAATATTAGACTCATTTGTGAACATGTGGAAAAAATTTCATAATTTTTGGATGAAATGTGAATGAGAAATAAATTGTGGAAAGTAGGTGATTAATTGGTGCAAGCATGAGCAAAAGGCATAGCAAATGGTCAAACCAAAGTCAAAGCAGTGGCACAAGCGTAAATAACGCATCACTTATCAATGCTGTGCGTTTTGGCAAAGGGAAATGAAATGTTTTGATTGGCTCCCAGCCAATAAAACAGTGGACACGGCCAATGAACGAATTTTCTGAGTTTGAGACATAAACCCTAGGGTTTCTACAGCCAGGCAATTGTTCAGCTTATCTTCCAGCAATCCAACAGACAAAATCAACTAACAGCAGCATGCAACATTCAGTGTTCATCATCAAAGCATCAACCATAAAACAAAACAACATAACATTATTACTAAATAACAACAGCTAACAACCAAACCAACACAAACATCATGAAAAATTCTGGAAAAGATGTCGGGTTTCAAAACTGCATCAAGTTCATGGTGTCTTCAAGCAAGCATCAACAACATCAAGCAACATGATTTGACCAAGCATACAACAGCATAGTATTATCAATCAAATAAACACAACTCATGAACACCACCCTCATGCATCACCAAACAACAACAGCATAAATATACTCATGAGATTTTCTAGGCAACTTAAGGTTTAAACACACAGCAACATTCATTCATCATTCTTCATCATACATAGTCATCAAGCAAACAGCAGGAAAACTTCTGGAAATTAATCTTAGAGTTTCCAAAACAACACAGCAGCAACAACAGTACATAACAGAACCAACATAACAGCAGCAGGGTTCATTTTACCATTCAATGTTCATCATCATAAAACCAGTCATGAACAACCCAACATAACAGAAGCAACAATGATCAAGCAAGGCCATGAAGCATCATTATTAAACAACATTTAGCTAACAACAGAACCAACACAACCAAACATCAATCATGTGGACTTTACAAGCAGGCTTAAAGGTTTTTTTTTTAAACAGCAGGGCATTGACAGCATTGGTGCTCATCATCATGTTTCATCATCAATTAAAACCAACAGCAACATGTAGCAATGATCATACCATAAACCAGCACCCATGTCCAAATGCAACAAACAACAGCATGGCTTGGCAACTTCAAGCTCATGTTCATGAACAACAATCAACAAACAGCATCAAAATCATGGGAAAATTTGGGCATCTGATAAGTTTGGGCAGCAGCATTATGTGGTCATTTTTAAACAAAGTTTGAGCAAAAAACACACAATGATATAGCATCAGTACTTATGTAGCATCACAACACCAGCAATCAGAACACATTTCATGAGGATTTCTTGGCAGGGTTTAGGGTTTTGAACAGCAGTAAGCAACATCATCATGTAAAATCATCAAGAACCAAACAGGCCCAAAGAATGAAACTATACCCACCAACATGTCAAACAAACATCATTCATGCATATTCTAGCAGCTATCATCACTAAATCGAGCTAAAACAACAAAAACATACCAAGGCAACTTTGGACATATTACTTTGAAATCAGATTTTTCATGTATAACTCTACTATTTTACATGCCACAAATTGCAATGGGCTCAGCACATCATGAACAATACAAGGCATAGCATGGATTTAGAAAATGAAGGATTCGAAAGTTTACCAATGTGAAGAGCAGAAGCAGAGGCAGTGCTGTTTTGGTTGATTTGAGTGCAAACAGGTGCAGGTCCACGTTTATGATGATGCTGCTTGAAGCCTCTTAGCTCAACAAAGCTTGATTAGGTCCAAATCTCAATCTGTCATTGGAGTGCTCTTAGAGAAAACAGAATTCGAGCTGCAAAACAGGTGGTGAATCATGCTTGCAAAAGGTTCTAAATGATGGTTATGTCGTGGAGGAATCAAGGGTATTTGAGGTTTGTTGATGGTTTATGCAGAAAAAAGCCAATTGCCAAAAATGCAAGAAGAGAGAATGAGGGTTTTTGGTCTGTGGAGGCTGTGAACACTAGGGTTGTGAATCAGAAAATGAAGGCTTAAATATCAGCTGTTTAAGGTCTACTAATGATGTGTTAAGCTGGTTTTTGTTTTATCACATGATTTGCAACTTTGCTAATTTGTACCAAAGTGAAATGGAGGGTGCAAGTCTGCCATGATTTGGGCTTTGACAGGCTGCTAAAGACCAAATACTCTGCTGTCTTTTACTTGTTCATGGATTGCTAACTTGTCTCTCACTTATGAAAACCATTTGCATATTTGGCCAAACCTGTACAAATGAAGTGGAGGTGTGAATTGGCACAAATTTGGGCCTGCTACAGGCTGCAGACAGACTGTATGTTTGCTGTTTGGGGATTTGCTGCAGCATGCTGTACTGGTTTTACTCTTTTTGTACCTCTATTTGCAATATTGCCAAATGTGCATTTTGATTCAAAATGATGATGGAATGATGGTATGGACATGGTTTTGGAATTAGAACACGTCACAAATATGACATGGAACATTTCCCAATTGACCAAATCAAGAAAAACTCAAAAACTCAAAAAGTCAAAGTTTGGTCAAACTTTGAATTTAAATGCAAAAGGTCCAAAAATGCCATTTTGATTGGCAAGGTTTTAGGTCATGAAATTTATATTTTTGGAAAGAGGATGAAAAATGTGGTTTGTAGGAAAAAACCCCACCAAATTTGGCCTTATGGTTTGAGAGTTATGGCTTGTTGAAGTTCAAAAATTGGTGAAAATGATTTGATCATATCTTGACAACCACACATGGGATTTGGGTGTTCTTGGACTTTTTGAAAATGGGAGAACAAGATCTTCAACTTTCATGTTGGGCAAAAATTCATTTGAAGCTTGTATCATGATGTAAGTTGAGGATCAAGAAGTTTCCATTTTTGGCAGTTGAAATTACAGGTCCACTTTCTATTTCTGGAAAATTTTCTGATTGACTTGATTTTCTTCCATGATGAGGTTGAACATGATATATGAGGTTTATACAAGCATGAATGAATTTCTTCAGATCAATTCTATCCATCAAATTCTTGATTAAATCAACTGTTGACCAAGTTTGACTTTTCTAGGGTTTTGGACTGATTGAACTTCTTCTGATGAATTCCAAACCCTAATTCCTTGAGAAATTGTTTTCAAATGATGTCCCAAAATGTATGAACTTTTGATTAATGATCATGATGCCCAAATTCCACAAGAATGGCCATCATCCATTGCTTTGACTGACTGTTGACCATCTTTGACCTAATTTCTGATGGTTACTTCCACTGCAAGCAACAAGGTTAAACAGACAATATTTTTGTACTTTTTAAATGATAAACATATGAAAGCAAAGATATACAAATGCAAAGTATGCTTGGTGATCAAGAAACAAACCCACAAGGCAATCCATCCACTAGGAGGGAAGCAAAGGCATGCAATGATCCTTGAGGCCATGATATGAATGATATGGGCCATGAGGGATCTTAGGGCCCAAAATTGGGGTCTTACAGGATCTAATACAAAAGATGCTAGCTTCCTTAACTCTTTCAAGTCGGGACATCTGAAACTGTACTTCTTAGTGTTCCTTCATCCATAATCCATAGTCTGAAAATATTTGCAAATGATACCTTAGTTCCTTGAAATTTTCGTGTGATGAATGTTATGATGCGCATGAATGCATGAATGCAACAATCACAAATAAGGGATCACACACAAGGCAAACAAACAAAGGTCAAAGGATGAATCAAGTCTTTGTCAAGATCAATCATCCATTTTGGTGGATTATGGTTTACACCTTATCAACACCCAAGTTCCATTGATATTGACAAGACTTGATTGGATCAACCAAGAATCAAGGGTTTGTTGTGAGTCACGAGCATGGGGTCTGGGTAAGAATCATCCCAAAGGAATGAACTAAGGATAAAAAAACCTGTAGATCATGTTCTAAAAAGTTCCCAAAGTCTTAATTCCATCTATCGGATACTACAGGTTAAGATGACTGACTCATCGACCCATAATATTCTCAAGAGAAACTCGCCTGAGTGTAGTATCGCATAACAACTGTTATCAAGTCTACACTTGAACAGTTCCCGCACTACTTCCTAAATAGGCCAAGAGGGGGTAAATGTTCTACGGTCCTCAGCTTCTCAGACCCAAATTAGAGATAGTAATGCCTAACCAGAAATACTTGTGTGACATTTCCAAATCTAAAAGAGTCTCCACTGAGCGGATGGATCTCAAGCCAACTTGTTAAGGACTACTCCAAACAAGTCGAACATGACTATACCATCCTCCTATCTTAATTGCACTCAAGTTCGGGTTAGAACTTATCTCACCACTTAGAGATCACCAAGTACAACAAGCAGATTATATCACACATACATATATACAAACGTCACATATATACAAATATATACACACAAAAAGTAGGCTAAACCCACTGGAGACTAGTCCCCAGCAGAATCGCCACTTAATTTCTGTAGCGGTAAATTCATGATCATCAAGCTATGGATAAGCTAGAGATCAAATAACAAGAGTCGTCACCGCGCTTTTATCATTTCCAAGGGAAAAGGGGAAAAAGTACGAACAAAACCCAAAAGTAAGAAGTTTTCAAATCAAAACTAATAAAATGTCAGAGATTACAGGTAAGGGGGTTGGTTACACAGAGGGAAGGTGTTAGCACCCAAAGTGTCCTATGTACTCCTAGGGAGCCCTTTTTGTATGCATATGTACTTGGTATAAAGTGATGTTTACAAACAAATAGAATGGGGGGATGAGAAAAGAATTCATTAATTATATTTTTGTGTTTGACAAGACCTTCAGTCTTGTGCCTAAGTACCAACATAAAAATGAGGGATCAAAACCTCGTAGTTCGTGATACAAATTTCAAAGTGGATGCATTGTTTTTAACAAAAATTGAGTTTGAAAGGCACAAATGCCTAAAAATGTTTTGAATGAGTTAGTTTTTTTTTGGCTTTTTGAAAGTTTAAGTCAAGTATAATTACATTTATTCACAAGTTTGATTTAAGAAAAGAGGTTTGAAAAATGCAATGGCATAAGGCCAAAGTTTCTATCTTTTTGCAAAGTGGTCAAAGTTTAGAACAAAATAAGTTCAATCAAAGAAGGTTTTAAAAAATAGAGGGAGAGATTTTGAAATTAAAGAAAGTGGGGAGAAGATGAAGAGACTATCCTATGTACAAAATTAAAAGTTTAGAGTTGATAAGATCTGACCAAATGGGTAGCAATCCAATAGACAAGAATTTCAATAGAAACCCAGAATTCTCTTGGACTTTTAGAATCAAGAAACACACAAATGCACAATTACATTAATCTTTAAGAGCAAAGTCATCAAATAAAGATGGCCACATACAAGCTTATCCATTCCATGATCTTTTTCAAAATAGCCCATGTAACAGATGAATTTCACAAGTCACAGGTTCAAAATAACAGCTTCACAATGATCATGTTGCAGATGAACTCAGAAGGATCTTGAATGATGTATCAGAGGAAGTTTCGAATTGCAAGCACTTGGTTTCTCAATAAGTTGGCATTGGCCAAGTCCTTTAGCATAGGAATATTGCCTAAATTCTAAGTCCATTTGTCCAAGATCAAGCCAACAGTCCACACAATAGTTTTTTAGGTTTTTTGTTGTTATTATGTACATTAATGGTTAAAGACCACACAAATAAACAAAATATACACAAACAAAATATATCACACAATATGGTCCAAGTGGACAAAGTGAAAATTGCATTAACATAAACAATTAGAATGATATGAACAATGGCAAATGTATAAAACCTAGAATTAAATGGCATTAAAGTAAAGGTCTTGAAATTAAAAGTTAGTAGTTAATAGGTTAGAAGTTAGTATTGTTTTGCTTTTGCTTTTAATTTTAATCCATTCTTTGGAGAACATTCAACCCACTTATCACAGGCATGGATCCTTGAACCAAGACATCTTCAGAAGGAAGTAAAAAGGCCAAGTTTCCACACAATACCATGAAAGAGGGGAGAATTACAATCTCACTAACTAGAATGCTTATGCCTTTTATGTCACAAATTTAGCACTATGTTAAGCAATCGTAATTGGACTTATGTAGAAGTCACAACTATTTGAGGTCGGGCAATAGAATTTTGGTGTTAATGCATGTTAGAGACATAATATAATAGACTATGCTCATGAAACATACCACACACAAAAAGAATATGCAAAAGGTGTGGCCTAATCTCATCCATACTCATGTTAATTTTTCAATCAACTAGTCTTAGGATTTTGAGATATCATAGGCCAAATGGAATGAATGAATGAAGAAGGGGAATGAGATGAAGTGGAAGAGGAATAGGTGAAAACACAAATTGGTCAAAGGAGGACTTTTACCAAATTAATATTATTCATTCATTTTGGGAGATGGAATATACATTCCATCAACCCCGTAAATCCAATGATATTAATTTGACAAAGTCAAATCAACCTTGACCAATGCCCAACAACAATAATCAAACTCAAACAAGTCATCACAATTGGTCAACAAATTTATTTGGCATTTATTCAAATTAAAAATACTAAAATAAGGCATTTAAATTAAATATGGTTTGTCCAATTCCTAAAACTTCATCAAAACACCAAAGAAATGACCATGAGATTTATCATAGGTCAAACAAGGTCAAAGGACCTTAGAGAAAAAATTTCATAATTTTTGGACATTTAAAAGTATTTTTAAACAATTAAAAACAAATGCAAAATCAATTAAATCATGAAAAATATTAATAATGATCCAAAAAATAATTTTAATTCAGAATATGAAAGAGGAAACTATTTGAAATTTTTTGGTGAAACTCCCATATTTTTTGGATCAATATTAAAATTAATATGAACTAATGAAAATAAAAGGATTAAAATGAAAATTAAATGATCAGAAAAAACGTGGACCACTTGATCTCCCTCATTAATTGAGGTGGCAGATCAAGTGATCACAAGTGCGCAATCCACGATACGCCTGAGTCAGCGCGCCACAGGAAAGGTAATTCAAACCAACGGACAAGATTACTTCATTTTCAAATGGATCATGTGGCTCTGAACACGCCAACTCACCACCGGAGCTACAACTCCGGTCTCCTTCTCAGGCAAGCCTCGCCAGACTGGTTCAGTCATAACCATCACCAAAATTAAAAAGAAGGACATGATTTCAAAGTAAAAATGGCACTGAGCACGAATCTGACCTCAATTTATCCTAACTCCAAGTATATTGAGAGATACATGGAGTTGAAATTTGAGGTGCATGAACTGATTTGCCTCGATTTGGCCTCAAAGCAAAAATCTTCTTGCCTACATTGGTAGGACTTCAGACAACCAAAGAATCAAGAGAATTGAGCAAGATTGAGAGAGAATCAAAGAGATTAAAATTTCTGGAAAATACCTTCAATGTAGGTCTGGATTCAGCTGTTCTTGCCTTAGCTCGTGCTTGATCTCACTCCAAATGCTTGCAGAAGAAGAATTGAATGCTCAAAAGGTCTTGGATCCCTGGAGTTTTTAATCTCAAAACAGTGAGAATTCAAACTCAATTTCAAGTGAAATTCTCAGGATTATCCTTTGGAATGATAGGGTTAGAGGTTTGAGATCAAAGTTGGCGCGAATGTGTATCAAATTCTGAGCATGTGGAGCTCTATTTATAGCCAATTTTGCACACTTGAAGTGAACTTCCAAAATTAGCAATGCGTGATGCATGAGTGCATGGGCGTGTGCAGGCCCATGAAATCACTACATCTGATCCATAATTGAGTGTAAGAAAGGCTGAAGTCATGTTGGAATTCTAGGCGATTGTGCATGGATGTTTGAAGTTCAATCTTGCAAAATGATGATACCATGTTCAAGCCATGTGCAACCTATTCATTTCTTGTCCAAACTGAATGAAATTGGACTTTTTGGAAAGTTTAGATCAAGAGGAACAACTTTCATGTTCAACACTTTTCCATTTGGAGCTTGGAACTTGAAGAATTTTGAGGTGGAAGTTTGGAAAGTTTAACATTTTGAAAAAATTTCTAAGTGTCAAGCCATATGTCTCAATATTCCACCTTGCTTAACTTTTTATGTGAGCTTCAAATGAGAAACGTGTATTCATAAAAGTTGTAGCTATTTCAAAGACTTTCAAAATGGTCACCAACTTCATGTCCTTTGGATTTGAAATGATAGAGTTATGCATTTTTGAAGTTTGGAAAAATCACTTGATCAATGGTATAGGTCAAAAGTGACCTATAATGTAACCTCATATCACATACTCATAAAAGTTGAATTAGCTCTCACTACAAACATCAAAGTTGAATTATACCTCTTGAATTTAATTGTGAAACTTGGAAATATTTCATCTCATAAAAATTGAGCAAGTTATGACCTTGGGAAGTTGACTTTCAAATTAGGGTTTACATAAAATGACCTATAATGTTTCAACATATAAAATGATTTTCCAAGCAAAACTAGATCTAGGTATCAGCATGAAAGTTGTTTAGAATGTCCTTTAGAGTAAGTTTTATCTTGTAATCATTTTCATATGGTGAAAGTTGTAGGAGATAGAGTCTAGGGAGACCTAGTTTTGATCAGATGAATTCATTTGGCCAACCACCACCAACCAACTTGCTAATCTTCAATTCTCTTGACTTTCTAGGCTCATGGTAGATCATATATGCATAAGATGATGAATTTTGAAGTTTCCCTTGAGAAATTTGATCAATTGGTGAGATAGCTTGTTGGAGAAGTTACTCAAGATACCCAGTCAAACTAGGGTTTCCAAGGCAAATCACCCTCAAACTCTTGAAGAAAACTTGATCAATATAACATGTAGAGATCATTGGGACTCATATATGATGTTTATGACCATTCTTAAATCAATCCATGGTTGTGCTCTTTCTCATGAGGGTCTCAAACCCTAGATGTGAACTTGATAGATCAATGGAGATCATGCCCTACCTACAAAAGAGTTAGGCAAATGCAAAGACATATTTTTTGGTATTTTGGTTAGTGAAATGATAAAATACAAGTATGATACAATCACATAATTCTTGGTGATCTCTCCCAAAACAAACCCAATGAAAAAGGGGTAAGGAGGATGCCAAGGTATGATCTCAATGCTAATGCATATGATGGAATTGCATGAGGGATCTTAGGGTCAAAATTGGGGTCTTACAGTTACAAATATTAAGGAAACTCTAACGATGAAATCTGATCAAAGTAGTTAACTCAAGTCTCATCAGTTATAACCAAAGTGTAAAGAGTAAGATTGTGGGGAGAGAGAGAGAGAGAGAGAGAGAGAGAGAGGAAATAACGTGCTATGAAGATTGAGACAGAGTTTCAGTGTTTTTGCTTACTAGGGTTTATGATGGAAAAAAAACTACAAATGACAGAGAGAGTGTGTGTTTTAAATTTTTTCAGTAGAGGGAGAAAGTGGAGGGAGGCGTGGGATTGAAAAGGTGGACGCTTAAGATTTGTTCAGCGCACAATCCAAAGGGTCCTTCTTTCTTCTTGTTGTTTTTTGGTCAAGCAATGTTCGTTCTTTCTTCTAAAAAGAAAATAGTGTTTTTCTTAATAAATTAAAGCTTTTTTATAGTAAATAGATTAATTAGATTATCTTATTATAAAATGTCTAAATAAAATGGCAATAAAATGTGAATTCTACCAAGGCGGCTAAATAATGTTTATACCTACAACAAATCTAGTTGTTATTAAAAGTATCTATTATTATATGGCAAAAAATTTGTAGTGTATTAATTATTAAATTACTAAAATATCGTCAACTCCCATAAAACATATAAAATAATCAATAATCACAAAAATTCAAGCAAGACATATATGTTCACTCAATAAAGTCTAGTAATTTAAATAAATTAAATATAAGAATTTAAATAAATTAATAAACTAAAGTCGGGGTGTTACAGTTAAATTTTCATCAGTCATGTCTTCATCACTAGACACACTCTTAGATTCAAGTTTTCCAATGAATGTCGTTACAAAATAGGTGGTTTCACTATCAGAATCATAATTAGAATCAGGTCATGCAGTAGATAATCTTGTGTTATGCTCCTTTAGAAAAGTAGGGCATTCAGCTTTGATATGATCAAAGCCTTCACATTCAAAACATCTAACCCATTTGCACTTGTCTTCTTTTAAGCTATTTCTCTAAGGACCAATGCCTGACCTAAAGTCTTGCGAATTTGTCTTCCATTTTCTGTCCAGGTTTTTCAAAGCTTTGTTGAACTTTTTTCTAAGATAACTTATAGCATCTGACATGTTTTCTTCAATATCCTTATCACCTTGATCTTCAACCTCTTGAGTGTTGGATACAAATGTTACACCTTTGTTCTTTTTTTTCCAGAACTTCCATTTATAGAAACTTCAAAGGTTTTAAGAGAATCAATGAGTTCGTCAACCTTCAACGTGCTTAAGTCTTTAGCTTCTTCAATTGTTGTAACCTTCACGTCAAATTTTTGAGGCAAGCGTCTGAGAATCTTTCTAACTAGTTTTTTTTCTAACATATTTTCTCTTGATGCAAAAGAGTTGTTACCTATGTCATATAATCTGATGTTGAACTCAGATATGGATTCATCTTCCAACATTCTTAGATTCTCAAACTTGGTTATGAGGAGTTGTAACCTTGACATCTTAACCTTGGATGTGCTTTCATGAGCAGTCTTGAGAATCTCTCAAGCTTTTTTGGCTACAGTATAAGTGTTGATGAGTCTGAACATGTTTTTGTCAACACCATTGAATATATCATTCAATGTTTTATCAATTGCAAGAGTTTCATCATCATCATCCATGGACCAATCAGCTTCAGGATTTAATTTTGTTGAGACATCTTTAGCAGTAATCACATGATGTTTCCAACCTTTAATCACAACCTTCCAAGTTTTATTGTCTATGGACATGAGAAAATTGAGTAATCCAAAATGTGGCATGTTTACTGAACCTCTATCCTTAGAGTTGTCCATTTTAACAAAAAATATATTCCCTGGAGCTCACCCAAACAAAACAGGGTACCTACTTTGATGCCAATTGAAATTTTGTTCCACGGGGGACAGATGTTGGACTAGATGTTATGACAACTTGTCCAACTTATTGAACCATAATGATAGCAAAATGAAAACAACAAAATAGTACATAAAGCAGTAAAATAACACAAGAGATTGGTAACCAAGTTCGGAGAAATCACACCTGCATTTGGGGGGAACTTTACCCAATTAAGGAAATCAACTACTTTGAATTAGTACACTTAGCCTTACAAGAACCAACAAACTCTGTTTTTCAAAGCCTCTTCCTAATCCTAGTGTTATTATATTTAAGGACTCCCCCTAAATATGAGAACCTACTCACTTTCTTCTCAATCACAAAACCTGTAATTGGTGTTTACAACTCAATTAACAATGTTGGTTATTACAAATCAACTAAGGCAAACCATCTATGTCAAGTTACTGAAACATTGAGGTGTACAATAGTAAATTCAACACTAATCTAGTTATGGCATTAGCGTGGAATACAAGTAATAAATATTGGGGAGTTTTTTCCACTAAAGAGCATTGAACATTGTGAGACTTCTTTTTTAGAGCAACACCTTTGTGAGATACACCTCATATTCATCTAAAATCTTAAGGTGATAAGTGGGTGGATTCTCTCACTTATAAATGCTAAAGTCTCCATATTTCCAACCAATATGGGATATTACCCACACTATGCACACTTGTTACATTCTCAACACTCCCCCTCAAGTGTGACTCCACAATGCTCCCCATAAAATGGAAGCTCTTCTTACTTCCACAAACTCTTGTACAACATGAAACGTTTCTTACTTACCACCCTTGTGGCACCATTGACACTCTTCAATGAAACATTTCTTACTCACCACCCTTGTGATACCGTTGACTTTCGATACAAATAAGTAGGTCCCTTTCTCGAACCAAAGGCTCATCATACCATGTGTTGGAAGAGTTTTTCACTAGGGAGCGTTAAACATTGTGGGACTTCTTTTTTAGAGCAACACCTTTGTGAGAGACACAACAAATATTCACCCAAAATCTTAAGGTGATAGGTGGGTGAACTATCTCATTTATAAATGATCAAGTCTCCATATTTTCAATCAATGTGAGAATATTATCCATACTACTCACACTTGCTACATTCTCAGCAACAAATACTCAAACCCTAGCACAAAGAACCTAGTTTTTGCGCACCAAAACTCTTATCAAACAATGAGAATTAAGTCTCCCTGTATAGCAATATCTTCTAGAATTTTTCCACTTGGATATTTGCATTTAATTCATCAAGAAAATAAATAGTTGAATATGTTGGATATGATTTTCTCCTTAAATCTCTCCAAAAGATATGATTTGTTATATTTCATATTCAAATTTAAATCATATTTCAATATGATTTGAACATCTCCATTTTTCAAACAAATCAAACAAACATTGCTAAAATAACTACAACAAATCTGATTGAATCTCAATCAGAAATTGCGCATTAAACAACATCCATTAAAGCCTGCTGAACAAGGTCAGATGTTGTATTGCACATGTTGGAACATCGTGTTCCACATGTTGTACCAATACATCCATATTAACTCCATTTCATATCTAGTAGATCTTATGTTGTAGAGTGAATCTTGGATAGAGAAATACTGAAACAAAACTGCAATATCATCTGTTTGTTGATAGAGACCAAATGTTGCAGTCCACATGTTAGTGAAGGTGAGAAAAACAAGAAAGGGGGGTTTGAATTGTTTTTGGAAAATAAGCGCTTTTTCAAAATGAAAATCACACAAGGATTTTATACTGGTTCGCTTATAACACAAAGCTACTCCAGTCCACCCGGCCAAGGTGATTTCGCCTTCAACAAGGACTTAATCCACTAATCTTGAAAGATTGTTTACAAACAACGTCTAAGAGAAAGATCTCTTAGTCCTCTCAAGTATACAGACTACGCAGAGTCACTTGAGGAAAATAAAACAATAGACGAAAGACAATGTAATCTAGAGTGCTTCTAAGATAAGCAAATATTACAACAGTAAGAACAAAGTGTTTCACGTACTAAGCAAAAGTTTCGTGAAGATTGAGAGAATAAAACGTTTTTATGTGTGTTGATGTTTCAGTAAAATCTTGTAGTACCCTCAATGTTGATTTGCAATCCTTTATATAGAAGAGAAGGATCCGTTGAAAAATCATAGCAGATAATAACTCTTGAATAATAATTAGTGCCATAACTTATGTTGCTTGTTGCCAAAACAACTTTCTCTCCTTGAATGACTACTTTCCAAAAATAGTTCCTTTTCATTTGAATTTTGGAGTTAACGTCTCTTTCTGTATTAGGAAATCCATTTCCATAACTTTATTTGAAGTTAACGTTACTCTTCCTTATTTAGCAATTCCATAATCAGAGTCTTCGTGTTTCTGGAGATCTTGGAATCTTGCTATCTAACTTCTGATGTTGATCTCTTTTGAGTTCTGATGGTTTCTTCAGATAGCGCTGAGAACTTCTGGAGTTTGACATACCGTTGTTCAGAGTCAGAACTTCTAGAGCGTACTTCTTGTTTAGATGCTTCTGATATTTTGCTGTTTTGCTTAGAGTTAGACTTTCTTGAACGTGTTTCTACTTCAGATGTTTCTGGTCTTCTGATAATTTGTATCTGATATGATTCTGTATCTGATGATTTCTTCCTTCTTTCCTTAGAACCCTGCACACTTAGAAACTTTTCGTTAGGGTGCCATTTTTGGTTTCATCCTTTGTTATCATCAAAATCATGGAATCTGTTGTAGAACAATTTTTGTTCTTACAATCTCCCCCTTTTTGATGATGACAAAACAAACTTAATTAGCAGATGAAACATAAACAATATCAGATCAGATAGACAAGAGCTCCCCCTGAGATAGGCTAGGGAGTTCAGAAGTTCTTACCAGAGCTTCCAAGCAAAGAGGTTTCTTGATACCTTCTGCAATTTCCTAAGTCTAGTATTAGATAAATTTATTTTTAAGAAAAATATGTTGCAGAGTGCTTAAGGTATTTAGACAGTATTTTCATCAGAGCTATTAATGACTTCTCCCCCTTTTTGTCAGAATCAAAAAGACAGCAAAAAATAATTCAAGAGAAAAACATTGTATTTAGATAAAAGGCAAAAAGAAAACAAGTAAACATCAGAAACAAGAAAAACAAAATCCTAAGTGCCTAGGGGTTGGGAGGCGGAGGCATTCTCTGAAGCAATTGAGCCAGCATGTTCTGAATGTTGTCGTTGACAGTGTCTTGTTTATCCATTCTGGCACGGAGTTCCTTCTGATCTTTCTTCAGTTCTTCCAGCGTCTAGAGAACCATAGGAACAACTGATGAGGACTCCCCCTGAGTCAGAGTCTGTTGTGCTTCAGCAGCAGCCTTTGCTTCAGCTTCAGCAGCAGCTTGTGCTTCAGCTTCGGCAGCAGCAGCAGCATCGGCCAGAGCTTTAGCTTCAGCTTCCTTTACCCTTAGGATTTCAGCTTCCCTTGCTCTTTCTTCCTCCAGCCTTCTAGCTTCCTCTTCAGCTTCTCTTGCTAGTCTCTCTTCCTCCAGCCTTCTGGCTTCAGCTTCTCTTGCAAGTCTTTCCTGGAGTCTTGCCTCAGCATCTCTGATGTAGCCATTTCTGACTTGCTTAGAGATGTTCTTCAGCTTAAAAGCCTCAGAGGTCATCCAGCCAATGACTCTGTTCCAGTGTGTCCTTACAGAGTCAGGATCATCACTGACTTCAGAGTTAATGGTCAGAGACTTGACCTTTTGTACTGAAGCCCCTGCGACCAGCATTATGGCTTCCTCAAGGGTAGGTACGGAAAGGTTAGGTTCAGAGGTTTGAGGTGAAGAGGTTGGAGGGCTGAGATTTAATGTTAGAGGTTCAGGTTCAGGTTCAGGTTCAGCGGAGGTGTTTGGAGGGGTGATATCAGAGGTGTGGAGGTCAGAGGGTTGAGTTTCAGAAGGTTGGTCTTCAGAAGGAATGTTGGTTGTTTGTTCTGGGGGAGGTGAAGTTGCTTCAGATTGTGTTGGTTGTTGTGAAGCAAGGTTTTGAGCCTGAATTTGGGCTAAGGTTGGAGAGTTAGGGTCAGAGTATTCTTGGTCAGAGGAGAGGTCAAGGTATGGAGGTGATTCTGGGGCTGAAGATGATGAAGAGGAAGTGGTAGTGTGAGCAAGATTAAAATTGGGTAGAGGTTGTGAGGTTCTGGTTGTAGAAGGTGGGGTTTCAGAGGATGTGTATATAGGTGGTGTTGGGAGAGGATTAGAAGAAGAAGCCATAAGAGGTTCAAAGGGAATAGAGGGAGCAGACGTACCAGTAGTTACTTGCAGAGGCGCTGGAGATCTGGTTCCAGAAGTTTCTCCTAGCCTTGCTCTCTTTGCCTTTGAAGACTTATTCTTAGAGGGACCTCTTTTGAATCTGACAAAGTCTTCTTCTGAATCTAGACAATCGTCCAATCTGAAGTCAGATATGTCGACTCCTTCATCCTTCAGACGTTGCAGATAGTGGAGGATTGCATCTACGGGTTCATTCTTGAAGAACCTTGCAAGACCATGGGGCAGCTTCCTCTGATCTTTCAAGGCATCCCAGTAGGTGTCCATAGTGGGTCTGACGTGAATCTTCTTCAGAATTCCCATGCTTTTCAGATTTCTGGCGTTCAGAGGCTTTCCAGTATCTATCGCCAGATCTTCCATCAGTCTGTTCTTCTCCAGATGATCTACCAGCCCATTTTCTATGAAGACATCAGACAAAAGCCTTCCCAGAGGGATGTAGGCTCTGGGTTTCATGTGGTTTCTGGTCTCCCTTACAGAGTCTCTGAGATATCTGAAGAGAAGTGCAGGAAGACAGAGCTTCACACCCTTGTGAATGCAATACAGAATGCACTTCTGATCTGTATTGATGTAGTCAAAGGAGTTTGATGTTGGGCGATGATGAATGGTTCCCAGAATGATCTTGAGCCATACTCTGAGGTTCTGATGAAGTTCTTTGTTCTTTGAAGGATTTCCTTCAGTGTTGAGTTTGAAGATGGTTGGATTGATTTCTTCAGCAATGCGTCTTGACCTAGGGTTGATGTTGTAAATCCTTTTTCCTCCAGTTTTCTCCATGTTTAGTAAAGAAGCAATTGACTTTTCAGTAATCACTATCTTTACCCCCAATACGAAGGAGACGATGAAATGGTCATCAGCATCAGCAAATCTCCAGAATTCTTTGATGAGATTTGGGTAAACAGGGCCATAAAGCCTTTGGAAGTAGTTTTCCCACCCTTGTAGACGGAGTTCTTCAGTAAGATCTACTCCATTTCTCCTCATGTTGTCGAAGTCCACCAGTGTTTCACATAACACTTCCAGTCCCTCAAAGGGAGTTGCTAGGTTAATATGAGGTTGACGATCAAGAACATGGGGTTCCTTGTACACTGGAGTAATGGAGACTCCTGTAACTGTTGGAGTTGGAATGCTTGAACTTTGGGCTATGGCGTTGGATTCCATTTGTTGAGAAAAGTTGAAAACTTGTTGTTGTTGAGCATCCATAGTTGATGAAGAAGAAGGTGAAGATGAAGAGTTTGTAGAAATGCTTCAGAGAGGGTTTGAGAGTGAGTGAGAGTGATAAGTGTGTGAAATGTGAGAAAAGTGTTTAAATACCCTAAACGAAAACACATGCAAAACGACACACTATTCAGCGTTAGCACAAAGCACAAGTTAGCACGCTTGGGGGAAAAATGATTAAGGCTCATTAATGAATGTCTAATCCCAACAGTATGCACACTGCTCGAGGAGATCTTAAACGTTTGCCCTTTGATTTTTCTTCTGGACAGCTGTCTAGAAGTTCTAGGGTTAGACGCTAAGTGCTCCACGTGTATTGATGTATCTGATCTTCAGGAATACCAAAGGATTGGTTCCTGGAGATTTCTAACTCAGATATCTTCTTAACTGGTAGAAGTATCAGAGTCAGAGGCAGAAGCACATTTGTTTATGTCAGAGTCTCATTTTACATCTTCAGAGCCATACTTCATTCGGGGCAATTTTGAATGTTCAGATTTTCTAAGATAAAAAGAAATCTATCTTCAGCTAGAGGCTTAGTAAAGATATCTGCCCATTGATGATCTGTATCAATGAACTTCAATGTTACTATCCCTTTCTGAACATAGTCTCTGATAAAATGATGTTTTATTTCAATGTGTTTAGCTCTGGAATGTAGAATGGGATTCTTACTTAGACAAATGGCAGCAGTATTATCACAGAAGATAGGAATGTTACTCTCGAAGATTTGCAGATCTTCTAATTGATTCTTCATCCAGAGCATCTGAGTTATGCACAGTGATGCTGAGATATATTCTGCTTCTGCAGTAGATAGAGCAATAGTTGACTGTCTCTTACTGGCCCAGGATATCAGATTGTTTCCCAGAAGCTGGCAATTTCCAGATGTGCTTTTTCGTTCTAGTCTATCTCCTGCATAATCTGCATCACAGTAACCAGAAAGTCTATACTCTGATGTTTTCTCATACATCAGGCCCAGGTTAGGAGTTCCTTTCAGATACTTAAGAATTCTCTTAACTGCTGTTAAATGAGATTCTCTAGGATCTGATTGGAATCTGGCACAGAGACAGACACTAAAGAGAATATCAGGACGAGTAGCAGTTAGATACAGAAGAGAGCCTATCATACCTCGATAGAGCTTCTGACAAACCTTTGTGCTTACTTCTTCCTTTTCAAGAATGCATGTCGGATGCATGGGAGTTTTTGCAGAGTTACAGTCAGCCATGTCAAATTTCTTCAGAACATCTTTAATATATTTGCTTTGATGAACATATGTAACTTCTGAAGTTTGGTTAATTTGAATTCCCAGAAAGAACTTTAGTTCTTGCATTAAGCTCATTTCAAATTCTGCCTGCATTAACTCAGAGAATTCTTGACAAACAGAGGCGTTAACTGAACCAAAAATAATATCATCAACGTATATCTGGCATATCATGAGATCATTGTTAAGGTTCTTACAGAAGAGTGTGGAGTCAACTTTCCCTCTGATAAAATTGTGTTCCAGAAGAAAGTTGCTTAAACGTTCATACCAAGCTCTGGGAGCTTGTTTAAGTCCATATAAAGATTTTTTAAGTTTAAAAACATGTTCTGGAAAATTTGGATTTTCAAAACCTGGAGGTTGGTTGACATACACTTCTTCTGAAATATAACCATTAAGGAATGCACTCTTGACATCCATTTGATATAATTTGATAGATTGGTTTATAGCAAAAGATACAAGAAGACGAATAGATTCTAACCTTGCGACTGGAGCAAAGGTTTCATTATAGTCAATACCTTCTTGTTGACTATAACCTTGAGCTACCAGTCGAGCTTTGTTTCTGACGACTTCTCCTTTCTCATTCAGCTTGTTTCTGAATACCCATCTGGTTCCAATAACGTGAGTGCCTCTGGGCTTTGGAACAAGATCCCAGACATCATTCTTTGTGAATTGATCTAATTCTTCTTGCATGGCTGAAACCCAGTCGTTATCTTGAAGTGCTTCATCACAGGACGTAGGCTCAATCAGAGACACTAGTCCCAGAGGAGTATCTTCAGAGGTCCTGAAGGTAGATCTGGTTCTGACAGGTTCGTTCTTGTTTCCCAGAATCAAATCTTCAGATACGTTGATACGACTTTTAACTTTCTTTGGGATTTCTGGGGATTTAATTTCTTCAGAGTTCTGAGTAACAGTTGCTTCTGGAGCTTTATCAGATCCTGCAAGAGTGATTTCTAAATCTGCAAAATTTTCAACTAGCTTTGACTTTTCAGGGTCAAGCTTATCATCAAATCTGACATGAATTGATTCTTCCACAATTTTGGTTTCTGTGTTGTATACTCTGTAGCCTTTAGAACGTTCTGAGTATCCTAGCATAATACCTTTCTGTGCTTTGGAATCAAACTTGTTCAGATGTTCTTTAGTGTTTAAGATAAAGCAAGAACATCCAAAAGGATGAAAATATGAAATGTTTGGTTTTCTTCCTTTACACAGTTCATAGGGAGTCTTTTCCAGAATAGGTCTTATAGAGATTCTATTCTGAATGTAACACGCTGTATTTACAGCTTCTGCCCAAAAATGCTTTGCCATATTAGTTTCATTGATCATGGTTCTGGCCATCTCTTGGAGTGTCCTATTCTTCCTCTCTACAACTCCATTTTGTTGTGGAGTTCTAGGGCAGGAGAAATCATGGGATATTCCATTAGAGTCAAATAATTCCTCAAAATCTTTGTTTTCAAATTCCCCACCATGATCACTTCTGACTTTAATAATTTTAGAGTCAAATTCTTTTTGCACTTTGGAGCAGAAACTAGTGAATACAGAGTGAGACTCACTCTTGTGCTTTAGGAATTTCACCCATGTCCAGCGACTGTAATCATCAACAATGACTAGTCCATACTTCTTTCCATTGACTGATGTTGTTTTCACAGGACCAAATAAGTCAATGTGGAGAAGTTCCAGAGGCTTAGAGGTAGAAACAACATTTTTCTTTTTGAAGGACGTTTTTGAAAATTTTCCTTTCTGACATGCCTCACATAGAGCATCTGAAGAAAACTTCAGTTTAGGTAGGCCTCTGACTAACTCGAGTTTATTTAGCTGAGAAAGTTTCCTCATGCTAATGTGGCCCAAGCGTCTATGCCATACCCATTGCTCTTTATGAACCGACATCAGACATTTAACATTTTGTTCTTTTAAATCAGAAAGATTAATTTTATAAATGTTGTTTTTCCTCTTGCCTGTGAAAAGGACAGAGCCATCGTTCTGATTAATGGCTTTACATGTTTTTTGATTAAAGATTACATCATAACCGTTATCACTTAATTGACTTATGGATAACAAGTTATGCATTAATCCTTCTACGTAAAGGACATCAGATATAGAGGGAAGAGTACCATTACCAATAGTTCCGGAGCCTCTGATCCTTCCTTTCTGATCTCCTCCGAAGCCTACAAACCCAGCGTCTTTAAGTTCCAGACTTTGGAACATAGACTTTCTTCCCGTCATGTGTCGCGAGCATCCAGAGTCCAGGTACCATGACTGGTGTCTGAACTTTGTTGCATAGGATATCTGCAACATAAACAATCTTATCTTTCGGTACCCAGAATCTCTTGGGTCCTTTCTGATTAGTTTTCCCAGAGTTTCTTATAACTTTGGGTTTTCTAGCATTTTCAAATTTTTGTTCTTGTGTGTGTGTATAGTGATACGAAAATGGAGATTTAAGTTGGTCACTAGTAGAAGTTTTATCTTCCTTAGGATCATACCCAATTCCCTTTTTATTGTTCTGACTGACTCCATAAATCATGGATGCCATAATACTCCTACCTATTCCATTTTTCAGAAATTCTTGAAAGGCTTCTTCGTATTCATAAATTAATTTATTTGAAGTTTGTGGTGCTTGAGACAACGCTTCTTCTAATTCTAAGCTTTTTCTTTTTGCTCTATCTCTTTCTAATGTTAAAGATCTGATTGTATCTTCCTGCGCTAGAATTGTCATCTCAAACTTGCCACATTCTTCAAATTTTGCCTTAAGACAGCCTTTTATGTTTTTAAGCTTTTGTTTTAATTTCTGATATGAGCTAAGAGTTTCTGACAAGCATGATTCTAGATCAGATCGAGAGAGTTCAGAAAATACCTCTTTAGATTCTTCATCTGAGCTGCTCCTGGATGTGGTAGCCATAAGTGCCACGTTGGCCTTTTCATCAGAGTCAGATTCTGATGACCCAGATTCACTATCATCCCAGGTAGCCATTAATCCTTTCTTTGTCCTGAAGGTATTTTTCTTGAAGCTTTCTTTTCTAGAATTGTCTTTCTTTAGCTTGGGGCATTCATTCCTGTAGTGACCTGTTTCTTTACATTCATAACAAGTAATATCTTTGTTAGTTTTACCTTTTGAGGTTGATTCTGATCGATCCCCTCTGGGTCTTGGTCTTCTGAAGTTGTTGTTCCTCTTTTTCCAGAGTTGTTTAACTCTTCTGGTAAGGAGGGACAATTCTTCTTCATCATCAGAATCTTCTAGTTCAGAGTCATCAGTATCTTCAGTTTCTGCCTGGAGAGCTTTGGTTCTGTCAGGTTTGCGTCTTTCATATCTGGACTTTAATGCTACGGACTTGTTCCTTTTCTGAGGCTCATCTTCCTCTAGTTCTATCTCATGGCTTCTGAGGGAACTGACAAGTTCTTCAAGACTGATATTGTTCAGATCCTTTGACAGCTTCAGAGCAGTAACCATGGGTCTCCATTTCTTTGGCAGACTTCTGACTATCTTTTTGACGTGGTCTGCAGTTGTGTATCCTTTGTCTAGAAATTTGAGACCTGCAATCAGAGTTTGGAATCTAGAGAACATTGCCTCTATGGCTTCATCATCTTCCATTTTGAAAGCTTCATATTTCTGGATAAGCGCCAGAGCCTTTATCTCTTTGACCTGAGAGTTTCCTTCATGAGTCATCCTCAGAGAGTCAAGTATGTCTTTGGCTGTTTCTCTGTTGGTGATCTTTTCATACTCGTTGTAAGATATAGCATTGAGGAGTATGGTTCTGGCCTTGTGATGATTTTTGAAAACTCGCTTCTGATCATCTGACATCTTACTTCTGGGAACTTCAGCTCCATCCTCTGTGACATGAGGTTTGTATCCATCTATGACAATGTCCCAGAGATCAGCATCATAGCCTAGAAAGAAACTTTCGATTCTATCTTTCCAGTAATCGAATTTCTCTCCATCAAAGACAGGAGGCTTAGCATTGTAACTATCCTTTTCATTTGTGTGGGCCATAGTTTTTCTCGTTCTGGATCTCTCTACACTGTTAAGTGTTTGATTAGAAAATCAATAACAGAGCCGGAGCTCTGATACCAATTGAAGGTGAGAAAAACAAGAAAGGGGGGTTTGAATTGTTTTTGGAAAATAAGCGCTTTTTCAAAATGAAAATCACACAAGGATTTTATACTGGTTCGCTTATAACACAAAGCTACTCCAGTCCACCCGGCCAAGGTGATTTCGCCTTCAACAAGGACTTAATCCACTAATCTTGAAAGATTGTTTACAAACAACGTCTAAGAGAAAGATCTCTTAGTCCTCTCAAGTATACAGACTACGCAGAGTCACTTGAGGAAAATAAAACAATAGACGAAAGACAATGTAATCTAGAGTGCTTCTAAGATAAGCAAATATTACAACAGTAAGAACAAAGTGTTTCACGTACTAAGCAAAAGTTTCGTGAAGATTGAGAGAATAAAACGTTTTTATGTGTGTTGATGTTTCAGTAAAATCTTGTAGTACCCTCAATGTTGATTTGCAATCCTTTATATATAAGAGAAGGATCCGTTGAAAAATCATAGCAGATAATAACTCTTGAATAATAATTAGTGCCATAACTTATGTTGCTTGTTGCCAAAACAACTTTCTCTCCTTGAATGACTACTTTCCAAAAATAGTTCCTTTTCATTTGAATTTTGGAGTTAACGTCTCTTTCTGTATTAGGAAATCCATTTCCATAACTTTATTTGAAGTTAACGTTACTCTTCCTTATTTAGCAATTCCATAATCAGAGTCTTCGTGTTTCTGGAGATCTTGGAATCTTGCTATCTAACTTCTGATGTTGATCTCTTTTGAGTTCTGATGGTTTCTTCAGATAGCGCTGAGAACTTCTGGAGTTTGACATACCGTTGTTCAGAGTCAGAACTTCTAGAGCGTACTTCTTGTTCAGATGCTTCTGATATTTTGCTGTTTTGCTTAGAGTTAGACTTTCTTGAACGTGTTTCTACTTCAGATGCTTCTGGTCTTCTGATAATTTGTATCTGATATGATTCTGTATCTGATGATTTCTTCCTTCTTTTCTTAGAACCCTGCACACTTAGAAACTTTTCGTTAGGGTGCCATTTTTGGTTTCATCCTTTGTTATCATCAAAATCATGGAATCTGTTGTAGAACAATTTTTGTTCTTACAGTTAGAACATTATGTTCAACATGTGCCCCTTCTGCACTAGAACCAGCTTGAGCAAACTCCATGTTGTTTTGCATAATGAAACCAATCCCAAAAGGATCAATAAAATAAATAAACAAATAAATAAAAAGGGAAAAGAGAAAGGCGTCAAGTGAGAAATAGAGATCCTAAACCAATTGAAAAAATATATATAAAATGCAGTATCTAGGATTCAAAGCTAGGTTACTGCTAGTTATATCCCCTCGGTTTTGCCCAAAACTAAAGGTATAAGTTGTACTTTTTTTAGACAAAAATTAAACATGGCACTCCTAGGACATATACCTCGATTTTTTGTTGGTCGAGGTGAAAGATTTGTCATAAAACGACTAATTTGTAGTAGTGACAAGACTAAAATTCATTAATGAAAAAGTTTAGAAATTACAAAAGGTTCAAACAATGGGGCGAAATAACTGAATCAAACACAATATCTAAAAGCCTAGCCATAAAGAGAAACTCATCCTTAATGGCGAATTGATCTCACTAAAACATTTCACCTTACGCGCCTCATGCTTGGGAGATTATGTATCTTTAATTCTGTTTTGGACCGAGGATTTAAATAGCATGATAACAATCACAGACCGAAGGAGTAGGTTGGGTTGCAGTTTGGAGTATTAAGAGTTAAACCAAGACTATCAAGATCCTGTTATAATTGGGTTCGATAAACCCGTTTCATGGATCAGGTTGGTCTTTACGTCCCAAAACCAATGCAAGAGGAATACTCGGAAAGGAGGTTAGGCAAACAACAAACATTAGTCGGACAAGATCAAAGGTCGCTACGTCCTAAAAAACTAGGGCAAGCTCGTCCAAGAAGGATCGCTTGTTAAGGCTCGTCGAAAAATCGTTAATAGGTCTCAAGAAAGCACTTCGCCCTTACACGGTTCATGCTTGAATGACTATGTGTATGTTTGGCTTTGTGTTAAGCCTTGGGAAAGCACTTCACCCATACACGACTCATACTTGAGAGATTGTGTACATATTTGAGGTTTTAATAGGCCTTAAGAAAGTACTTCGTCCTTACACAACTCATTCTTTAGGGGTTGTGTTCATGTCTGATCTCTTGGGACAGGTTTAAAATTGAACGGAGTCAATCCGAATCGAGTGCAACTCCCTCAGTCTATGTAATTTATCAAAAAGAACATATTCTGGTTGATTTAGCTAATGTGTCAGACTGATTATATCGGACTGATTATATCGGTTCAAGTCTAGCATAGGTCAATATCTAATTGAGATATGATGGAAAGACATTTATTACCGGTGGAGAATATCAAGATCCGAGATTTGAAGCAATCAAATTTGATTCTCAATCACCGTTAACATGTCATATCAATCAGGATCAATCGCATTAAATAACCTTTAATAAACTTTTGTATAAGGCAGATTATACTATTATTTTAGTATAAGAGCGCAAGAGGAGCATAAATACACAATTGACATCGTAAGATCTAAAATTCTCCAAGGTATTCACCTGAACTTTGAAGTCCTCTAATATCCACCAATTTTAATAGTACTCCGAAGCCATTCGTGATATCTACCGGAACCTTAATAGGACTATGGAACCCTCTGCGGTATTTTTCAGAATTTTAGTAGAACTCTAAAATCCTTATGAAATATCCATCAAAAACTCTAGTGAGACTATGATATGAAAGAGCTTGAAGTGATACAAATTTATGCAAGTGAGATACTTGTATTTTTGTCTAACATATACACTTTCAAATTTATAATACAAGGAAAATTCACCCCTCTCAAACTAAACCTTTTCTCAACGTATACTTTCTTTGAATGTTTCATGAAATTTACATAAAGAAGCAGTAAATATATAATAATAAAAATATTTGCAACAAATGAGAGACCTATCACAATCATATGGAAATGATAATATATTTTATTTGTACATAAGAAAACATGTAGTGTAAATGAATTTATTTACACTTGCATATTTTCTTGCAAAAGAGGAATCTTCTTGTCCAAAGAATCTGAGCTTTCCTCACTACTTTTCTCATCTTCATCTCCTTTGAATTCTCCATATAATATCGTATAATACCCCATTCCAATCACACTTGCTCCTATCACACTGCACAATTTTTTTCATTAACATAAAAAAATAAATCATATAACCAAACTGTGAGGGAGAATTAATCCAAGTATTATTATTACCTTCCATAATGAAGACTATTAGGAAAGAAGCAAACTCCAAAAGTGGTAGCAAAAGCAATACCAAAAGGCTTGAACTGTGGCACATAAAGTGAACCCTTCATTCTACTCAACCAAATTTGAATATTTGGACGAATCACACCCCCAAATATGCCCTAAAATATTACATTACCATTATCACTTTTTTGTTGTTGGATTAAAAGTTTATATCATATAGATCATCTGCGGAAAAAATCCAATACTTACCGTTACAACAACGAGAATAAGCTCCATGTTATGCTTTAGCTTCCAAGAATTTACATCACTCTCAAATATGCATGAGACTATTGCACTAAGAACTGTCCCTAGCAAGGTATAATAAGAAACCATCTTCATTGGTTCTTGATATTGCTTAACAGTTTCTTTCTAGTAGTATGAAGAGAACACAAAAAAAAAAGTTAACTAGAATCAAGTTAAAGATTCAAAAGGTAATTTGAAAAGTAGTTAAAAATGAAAGTAGTACCTGAATAAAGTTGGTAATTGAAACTGAGAAAGAAGCAGCAGCAAGCAAAATGCCACCAAAAACCCAAAATTCAGGTGTTGAGGAAAAGACAAAAAGTTGCTTAGTATATCTAAGGTGGTGAGAAGAGGGTCTTATGAGTGGCCCTTTGAAGAATTCAGCTACTATTGCTCCCATTAATGACACTATTATACCAATTATTTGAACTTGCATACCAGAGTTTTTCAAATTCAACTCCACCTTCCTAAAATAAAATCAATTAGTTATATATTAATTTTTTTATATATAAATCAGGTTTCTTCTGCACACGCAACTTCACAAATTAATCCATGAAACAGAAAGAACCACAATAGATGGCAAAACTCTATCTCAAAAAATTTAACACCTTGGTTTATATTAAAGAAGAGAAAAAATGAGTAGAAGTTTTGAAGATGAACCTGTGAATGATATTAAGGAGAAAAGTAAAGGTTGGGATCAAGTGGCTCATGGCACATACAAGTATTGGAGAACTGTAACTTAGACCCAAAAATAAAAGTGTCTGAGTCATAGTTATTCTGCAAAATCCATCAGCCACAACAAAAAATTGTTATGATACCTTTTGATTCATGTAACAAATAATACTGAATAAGACATAGAGAATATTTACCCTGTGAAACCCATAAGCAAGAATCTTTTAAACAAAGAGAAAGTAAAAAGTGGCTTCTCCTTTCTGTGAAAACAAGATTAGGACTAAAATTAATCATCCATGCAAACAACTTCACGCGCGCGCACATACACACGAACATGGATATAGAGAAAGAGAAAGAAATAGTGCACCTGTTTTGGTGGTTTAATAAAAAGGAAGAAGGAAACAAAACTATAGTGGCCAAAGCATTGGTATAAACAATGAACACAAATGGACTCATTCCATTTGTTATTGCAGTTTTTGCAAATATAGTTAGTCCTATAGTGCACCCTTCCATAATCACCATCACTATGAATGGTATCAATTCTGAAGTCCTAATCTCACCCTCCATTTATTTTTGTTTTCCTGAGTTGTTGGAGGTTGAATATGAACCACAAAACACAACAACTAGAGTTTCTTTTGAAAGAAAAGCAAGTTGGTGTTGGAAATATAAAGAGGACCATGCATATGTGAGTAACCTTTCATAGAAATGTGAAGCTACTTTGTGAGAGAAGTTGCAACTCGAGTGTCTCTAGTTTATTAAACAATAGACCAAAACATGACGTAACATTGAATTTTAAATCATTTTACTCTTTTGGCTTTTTGTTTTTGAGTTTAGATCTTGCGCACATGTACTTTATAATTAACCTTAGAATAATTAAGGACCAATAACTTGAAACTTTTAAGTATGTTTGTGAATGGTTTAGTGGTGGACATTGTTTGTGGCTCCACCATTATATGAATTTTTTTGGCGTTTTTGATTTTAAGTATCACCTAACCAATGGCGTGTGATTAAGAAAGACTTGAATGGAATCTAGAGAAACTTAATGCTTTTCTATGGAATCTCTTTTGTGTGTGTGAATCTTCTGAGTTTTTCTATCAATCTTATTCAACTTTTTTGGTTGAAATTTGAATTGATGCGCATGACAAGTTGGTGGTGGGCCTGTTGGTGAAGCCTGATATGTGATGGGGCTGATAGAGTCAATAGAATTGAGAAAGTAAACTAACAAATTGAGCCCATAACTATTTGTTGTTTTTGTTCCTTCACAATTTGAAAGGTTTTTCAGACAGAGAATAAGACTTCAATTATTTTTCTTTATTGTAAGATTGACAAAACAAATAACATAAAATTTTCAACTAAAAGGTATTGAGTCCCTCACAAGTTTTGTGTACATTCATAATCATATCCACAACGTGCAAGTAATATATAGTTTTTCAAATGATACTTTAAATTATGAAACATATATACACCATAACCATTTTTGATCAATTTTTTTCCTTTAACTTTATTAATGTTTTTCAAACTCATTCATATTTATCTAAAAACTCATCATTACATTATAATAATTGACATGAAGAAATGTTAAACATGATGTCTAGGATAATGCGTATAATCAAATTGTGATAGTTTAACTTATATAAGATGATGAATTAAAAAAGGAATATGGGAACATATAGAATAGTTAACTCAATTCGGTGCAAACAACACTTATGTCTGAGGGGTTTCCAACACAAGAAAAAAAATTCACTATCAATAGTATTAGTACACTTAGTCTTACATGAACACACTTTGTTCATAGCATCTTCCTAATACTACACAATAACTTTTTATTTAAGACTCCCCATAATTATGAGAACTCTCTCACTTTCTCTCAATCACTAACCCTAGTGATCAACTTCAATAAACAACTTAAAAAATATTGAATTACAACTCAACTAAACAAAAAAACATTATTTCTTATGATCTAAATGTGAGCACTAGCGTGGTGTACAAGCAACACAAACAAATGACTCAACTAAAAGCTTAACATAAAGAATCTTCAATCAAACTCGTCGTCTTCCATGTTAGAATGAGTCTCTTTAAATAGCAATACCTAGCTAGGCTTTTCTCCCGTGGACATTTGAATTTTAATCATCAGATATGATGGAGATTTGGTTAAGATTTGTTTTCCAAAACATCTCCACTAAAAGATTTGATTTGATTTGAATTTAAATTTAGATCTCCATAATTTAAATTTGATCTTATTGAATTATCAACCAAATCTAACTAATTAGATTATTGAGAGATATCAACAAATCAATCGCACACGAGTCTAGAAGCACACTCAGAAATCACAAAAAATGCGTCAAAGTTTGAACTGCAACATGGACCAGATGTGCCACGCATGTTGGAACATCATGTCCCATATGTGTCCTTTCTTCACCAAAACATCTTGTACACTCCATATTATTTTGCATAATGTAGTTAATCCAAAAGGAACAACAATCTCCCCTTTAGAAAGTTTTGGAAAAACAACTCTTTCACATATTATAAGATATGCAATACACACTGAGTACCATAAACAAACACTCAGAGCAAACATCAGTAGCAGCAGAAGTACAAAATTAAAATAACACACATCAACGGCATAATTCAGTAGCAAACATCAATAGTTCAAGTGGTTGCTACACATCAGTCAATCAGTCACACAATGATGCTCCCATAATCAGTCAAGCACACAAGCACACATGCATGCATACAAACAAGGTCAGTAGTGGTCAACATTCGGTTAGGTCAGCACACACCAGAACACACCACTGCACAAAGTTGGTTCACTCAGAACACACAAGTACATCATCTCAAACAGGAATCCAGAGTTGAGGGTTAGATGATAGGCCAAATGCCCCAGCATGTGAGAACACAATCATAACACCATAGTTAATTAGGAACATATTCCTGACAAATTTCTACTCCTCATTTTTGTCAAAATTTGGCAAAGTTAGTAGCATTGTCAGCACAATCAATGAACATATTAGTCAGGAGTAGACACATATCAGTCATGAACACAGATGTTGAACCTAATACCAGAACATCAGGACTGAAAATCATATTTTATGCGTATTAGATCAATGAGGCAATACAAACTAATTGTTAATTCTACATTATCATTACAAAATCAACAACCCTAAAAGTGTGGCCATATACATTGGCCAAAATGACAACTTAAAGAAAGTAAAAACTGTATCTAATCAACACCGAACCACATCAGACACCACATGTCATACCAGATGTGTGGCACATCCTAGTTGACATCTGTAAAAAAAATTAATCTTCAGAGTTGTCATCCTTTTCTTCACTTTCAGATTCCTCTTCTTCACTATCACCTTATTTTTCATCTTCACCTTCCTTCTCGCTGGTCATCATATCGATCAATTCATCCACGCTTTTCTTCCTTATGGTGCTTGCATTAATCGTTGCTTGCAGAGCCTTGGACCTTTCCATCAGTTTATGTAACACATCCTTTTAGTGGCTTTGGAAACAAAATAAGGATTCTCATTTGCAGCTTGTCCTTAGTTTCTTGGCACCATAATGTCTGGGGCATGTGCTCCAACAAATAGTATATAGTTAAGAGTCAGTGGCAATGGCTTTTTATTCTTCATTTCTTCAGCATGCACAATATTGAGATGTTGCTTCAAGATGATCCCAATGATTAAGCAAAGAAAATATATTGGAAGCTTTACAACATATGAGTCAACGTGTTTCATAGTCTGGTTAAACACATATAAAGATGAGAATAAATGAGGCCATGCAATGTGAATAATCTTTCATAGAAATATGAAGTTGCTTTGCGAGAGAAGTTGCAACTCGAGTGTCTCTAGTTTATTAAACAACTGTTGGATTTGGGCTCTCTTCCTATATGGAGAAAGATCCAAATATGATTAGCCTATTTGTCTCACTTATTTAAGTGAATAGGATCAATTTAGGATTGAGAGAGATAGAGAAAAAATAAGGATTCAAAAGAGAGAGAAAATGAGAGAAACTCATTTCCGTTTTCCTGCAACCAGTCTCACTAATCGAAGATCCCCGATTCGTTAACCGTTGGATCGAGCTCAAATTTGGAGAGGATCTTTATGACACGTGTATATAACTTTTGACCGTCCATAACTTTGAAAAAGCTTCTGAGGTGAGAGTTATGTGCTTCGCACTTAAGCTACAAATTTGGAAAAAAAAATCGGCTTTTTTATTCTTATTTGTAAGCTAGTTTGCTTTGTGATTCGCAGTTGTTAGCACTAGTTTGTGAATTACTTTAAGACTCTCTTGTATCCTTAATTGATTATAGTGGAGTTATTTCTTTGTTTTGGACGACTCGTGGTTTTTACTCTCATATTGATGGATTTTCCACGTTAAAAATATTGGTGTTCTTTTCTGCCATTATATGTTCGATTTGTCGTCTTATATCGGGAGTTTGAACATCAACAAGTATGTGGTTTTATTTGAAAATATGTAGAAGATAATATTTACATTCATATTTCTAATGAGACACATGCAAAAACTTTGTGGGAGAAGATATAGTCTTTGTATGCCTCAAAATCAGGGAGTAATAAATTGTTCTTGTTGAATAGCTTCATAACTTTGAAGTATAAGGAGGAGACTTCTATTTCAGATCACTTGAGTGAATTTCAAAGGCTCCTTGATCAGATGTCAGGAATGCGTATCAAATTTGATGATGAACTTTTAGGACTATTTTTATTGTTATCTTTACCAGAGTCTTGGGAGACGTTTCGGGTTTCTATCACAAGTTCTACTCCAAGAGGTGTTGTTTCTTTGGAAACGGTTAAGGGTGGTAGTTTTAATAAGGAGATAAGAAGGAAGGCACAAGGTACTTCATCTCAATCCGAGGTACTTGTCACTAAAAATAGGGGGAGAAGTCATAAAAAGGAATCAAATGGTGGTAGAGAGAATAGCATAAGCAAGTTCAAGCCGCAATACAAGAATCTGGAGTGTCATTATTGTCATAATATATATATATATATATATATATATATATATATATATATATATATATATATATATATACGTTTTATTACTATTATTTTTGTTGATTATTTTATTATTATTATTATTTATTATTATTTTTATTATTATTATTATTATTAATTATTATTATTATTGTTATTATTATTGTTAATTATTATTATTTTTAATTATTATTATTGTAATTATTATTGTTAACTATTATTATTCATTATTATTGTTTATTACTACCATTATCATCTTTATTGTTTATTATTATTTTTGTATTTATTTATTGATTAAATTGTTAAAGAAAAAAATTGATTTATTGGTCTCATCGGTTTTTCACAAATGCGTTGCAATTTCGGAACTAAGAATTTAACTTCAGAAATTGCTTAAACGCATTAAGTTTTGTTGACCGACCTTAAGTAGGGTGATTCCTACATGAATCGTCTTACGATTGTTTAACATAGCGCTAAATTCTTTAGTTTAACTGTCGTTTGTTTCCATTAAAAAAATGTCGCTTAAATCATCGGTGTTCCCCAGATGCGTTGCAATTTCGAAGTTAAAAATTTAATTTAACTTCAGAAATTGCTTAAACACATAGAGTTTTATTGACCGGCCTCAGATAGGGTGATCCTAAATGAATCGTTTTACGATTTCTTAACATAACGTTAAATTTTGTAGTTCAAATTTCTGATTTATTTCTGATCTCTTGGCTTTCTCTTGGGCCTTCTTACAACGAGATTTTTGTTATTTACAGTTTTTTATTGTGCTTGTGTTGTTAATTGTTGTACTATATTCTCATTTGAAAAATTGTACCCCCAATTCACGTAATGTGTAATAAATTTACCATTTTCCTTTATTGCTATTATATTAGTTAATTATTAACTCAATGTTAAAATCAACACTTTCGAAAAAAGAAGAACAAAGAATAAATCAAATATTTGATCCAACGTCGAGCAATTTTCCTAAATTAGAATCATTTCCACTATCAATTTCTCCATCATTTCCAAAACCTTTAAATCATTAAATTTTGTTTCAATTCACCGCAAATAATGAAAACCTCGATCAAACATCGAGTGTCTTTTCCCAATCAAATCCAAAATATCTAATCATATTTAAACACCATTTCGAAAAGGGTGAAAAAGAAGATGGTCTAGAGCCTTCGATTCTTCTCCTTAATTATTTGGATATGAGTTGCCTTACTCGACCATTCGAGCAATTGTCATTTGTTAAAAAATTCTAATCTGATTCACCTCAAATCTCTTTACTAATCAAACTTAAGTCAAACCCATTTTCATAATAAACTTGGACAAAAAAGGAGGTGGTCTAGGGCCTTTTATTCTCTTCCCCAGGTACTTGGATACGAGTAGCCGTACTCGGTCATCCGAGTATTTGTCATCCGTCCAAAATACATTAAGCTTATCTAAATCCTTTTACAATTAAGGACGAAAAAAGAGATGGTTTAGAGTCTTCTATTCGTCTTCTCGAGTACTTGGATACGAGTAGACTTACTCGACCATTTGAGTAATCTTCATTCAACAAATCAAACTTATTTTCTGCCCTTATGCGACTTCGAAAACATTTTCAGAAACAAGTATGCTATATCCATATTCGACATGAAACAAACAAAGACTTCTGCCTCCAAGAGCGAGAAGCAAGTAAAGGTTTAATCACTCGATATGTCTAAAGGATCACTCCTTACAAGAAAAAATCCAGTAGTTCTTTCTAAGTAGAACTATGTAGCATTGAGTTCTCCGTAGCACTTGGAGATATATAGGAGGAGGATAGAGAAATCTTGTCAGGCACCCATTTAATAAAAAACTTTTTCCTTTCTTTCTTTTTCTCACTCAGTAAGTAGAAGAAAATAATTAACCTCGCACTAACACTCTATCACAAATCTAACTAAGAGGTTCTCGTTGAGTATAATAGACATGGAAGGTGTTAATACCTTCCACTTGCGTAACCGACTCCCGAACCTGAATTTGGTGGAGACATGGAGAGTTTCTTTTTTCTTTTAAGGATTTTATCGTTCCCCTCTCTGGGAACAAATAAAGTTTGGTGGCGACTATGTCCGAACATCTTTTTCGCGAGCGCCTCTCGAATGATCGCGTTTTTTGAGATGTGGATGGATGGTGGAGGAGAATATGTCTCAAAAGACTTTGAGAGGTTTTGTGATTGAGGGATTGTTCATGAGGTAGTACCACCTTATACACCACAGCAAAACGGTGTTACTGAAAGGAAGAATCAATCGATCATGAACACGATAAGAAGCATGTTAAAGGGGAAGAACTTGCCGAAATAATTATAGATAGAAGTGGTATCCATAGTTTCCTATTTGTTGAATATGTGTCCAACAAAGAAGCTTGAGAAGGTAACACTGGAGTAATCATGGTCAGGATTCAAACCAAATTTGAACCATTTGAGAGTTTTTGGTTTCATAGTGTATCGACATGTTTCGGTACAACTTAGAAATAAGTTGGATGATAAGGGAGAAGTGATTGTACTTGTAGGGAAACACTCTACCGGTGGTTACAAGTTATTTAATGCAGCAAAGAGAATGGTTTTGATCAGCCGAGACGTCATTATGGATGAAATTAATGAGCTGCAGCAGTCTATAACCGATTATCTAAAAGTTGTAACCGGTTACAACTTTGAAAATTCAGATTCTGCAGAAACGGAAAGAGAAGACACTCTCGTTGCCGAAGTGTAAGTTGAAGAGAATGTCAGAAGATCGACAAGACAAAGAGGTTTGCCTTAAAGACTCCAAGATATTTGAGTTATTCCCAGACAATAAAGTCAATGATGATGGTGATTTCGTTCATTTTGCACTTATGGATGAATCTGAACCCGTTAAAACAGAAGAGGTTTTAAGTGATCCAAAGAGGATTTGTGATATGAAGGGGGAGGTGGAATCAATTAAGAAGAACAATAATTGGGAGTTGGTTGATCTATCTGTCGCACCTCGAAAAAATGGGGATACGACTTCAAAGCGAAGCGCGATCGCACGCTCGCAATGATGGACTGAACAGAGTCGCCACCGAACTTTATTTATTCCTAAAAAGGAAAGGGGAAATATCGATAAAACCCAAGACAAATGAAAGGATAAGATATGGTCATCGCAACCAATATCAGGGTTCGGGAGTCGATTACGCAAGGGGAAGGTATTAGCACCCCTCACGTCCGTTGTACTCAACGGGAACCATTAGGTCAGTTGTGTGCGTTAATGTTAGTTTGAAATGATAGGCTTTTCAAGTTATTAGGTGGGAAAGAATGAATATAAGAGAGAAGAAATGTTTTTGGATTTTTGACGAAGGACTAAACCTAAGTTTTTTATTAATGGGCCTGACAAGATTTACAAATCCTGCTCCTACGTATCTCAAAAGAGAAATCAAGGCTTACGTAGTTCTGGGTAGAAAAATGTTTGTTTGTTGGTCGATTTTTAGCGAAAGCTATATTGTATTAATCGACGAAAACATCGTTTTACCCAAAACAGATGAGGTGTGAACGCATACCACACATCGAACGGATTTATAAATCTACATTCGAAAAAGCGTCATTTATCTCTACTCAACAATCGTGGCCGAAACATTGTTTTGTATCACTTAAGACAATATATCTTTCATTTATGAAAAATGTTTTTAATTAACCGCACGGCGGCGAGAAAAGAGTTTGATTGGTTGGATGTATTTTGAATGATGGCGAGAACTTGGATGAGCGAGATATACATCTCGAATCCTAGTCTCAGGAGTGCACGGCATACGCCATGTTCCATTTCCATCTTTATTGAAAAAGGTTAAGATAAGAATTAGGTATTTTGGAATTTGATTGAGAAAGGGGTTGAAGAAACCGCATTGACAATTTTAGACGATGGCGAGAGTTAAGATTGGCGAGGCATACGTCTCGAATCTTAACCTCAGGAGTGCATGATATACATCATGTTCCATTTCCACCTTTATTGAGAAAAGTGTTTAAATAAGAATTAGGTGTTTTAGATTTAATTGAGAAAGGGTTTGACGAAACCATATTGGCAATTTTAGACGATGGCGAGAGTTAAGATTGGCGAGGCATACGTCTCGAATCTTAACCTCAGGAGTGCATGATATACATCATGTTCCATTTCCACCTTTATTGAAAAGTGTTAAATAATAATTAGGTATTTTGAATTTTGGTTGTGAAAATGACTTGACCTAGATCAAGTATTTGATGGATGTTTGAGAAAGATTTGATTGAGTGTTTGAGAGGAAACAAAGTGGATAAATTTGGATGATGGCGAGGACTAGGATCGGCGAGATATACATCTCGAATCCTGGTCTCAGGAGTGCGTGGTATACACCACGTTCCATTTCCATCTTTATTGAAAAGGTCTTAATTACGAATTAATATTTTTTGAGTTTTTATTATAAAAAATGGCTTGACGTTGGATCAAGCATTTGATGAAGTTTTTGAAATGGGGTGGAATAGGAGGGAGAAAGTGAGTTGGTTTGTTTATTGGGAAAATACTCGACGTTGAATCGAGTCATATTTTTTGTATTTTTGAAATTTGTTGATTTTATTCTTGTGTTAGTAGCTAATTAAACAACCAAACAAATAAAGAAATAAAAAGTACAAAAATATTACACATTGGGGGAGTGGGGTACATTTGTCAAATGGGGATTACACAATCATGAAATAAATAAGATCGGGCCCAAACAAATAATGCATGAGTGTAGGTGCAAGAGAACCGGCTCATTGTAAGAAAGCCCAAGAGTAAGCTATGTGAGGTTGATGGCGATGCTTAAAAAGCAATCGACTTACAAGGGTGTGAAAAAGGGCTCGATATTAAATCGAGAAAAGTATGATTTTTTTTGTTTTTTAAAAAAGGTTTTGCATGTATGATGAAATTAAATAAAGAAGCATGGACATAAAAAATATTACAAGAAACAAAATACTAAAAACAAAATAATAATAAAATATAAAATCTAAAAAGAAATGAAATACTAAAAAAAATACTAAAGAAAAAATGAAATACTACAAAAAGTGCTACTTATGAGTATCGAACTCACTCCACCTAAGACTATGGAACTAACCCCTCTCCACTAGGCTATTTAACCATTAACTGTTATTTAAGTACTAATCTAAATATATAAACTAAGGTAAATAAAAAAAGAAATAAAACAAAAAAAACTAATAAATAGGAAAACTAATGGACTACCCTAATTAAACCTAATTAAACTAATCAAAATAAGAAAATCCTAATTAATCAGTACTTTACTCTAAACCTAAATCTAGTTTGAATTTTTAAATATATCCTACAAAATCTAAACTAAAATTATTTTTAAAAAAAAATCTAAACTAATATTATTTTAAAAAAATCTAAACTAATATTATTTTAAAAAATCTAAACTAAAATGATTTTAAAAAAAACCAAACTAAAATTATTTAAAAAAAGATCTAAACTAAAATTATTTAAAAAAAGATCTAAACTAACAATTATTTAAAAAAAGATCTAAACTAACATTATTTAAAAAAAGATCTAAACTAAAATTATTTAAAAAAAAAATCTAAACTAAAAATTATTTAAAAAAAAAGATCTAAACTAACATTATGTAAAAAAGATCTAAACTAAAATTATTTTAAAAAAAAGATCTAAACTAACAATTATTTAAAAAAAAAGATCTAAACTAACATTATGTAAAAAAAATCTAAACTAAAATTATTTTTTTAAAAAAAAATCTAAACTAATATTAATTTAAAAAAATCTAAACTAATATTATTTAAAAATTTCTAATCTAAATAACTATCCTATCTAAAATAAATTAGGGAAAGAAAATTAAAAAAGAAAAGAAAAACAGACTTCCTCTTCTAGCTCGTGAATCCTCTCCTCCCAATCTCACTTCCTCTGCATCGCTCTCCACTCTCCGCCTCGAACTCGCTCTCAATTTCCTCTTCTCACCAAAAACCCCTCAATCCTCTTGCTCTCAAATGAATGCTCCAGAAAGACTTAAAAAAAACCCTCACCTCCGATAGCGGTAATGACGGTGATGATGGAGTTTGGAAGGGTGTCGTGGCTGACGGTGAAGGATCCGCGGAGGAAGATTTCGGGCCTTTTCGGTTTGTCCGTTAACTCCTTTTTTCAATTTTTCGTTGTGACTAGGGTTTTTTGAATCGCCTCCGCCGTCCCCTTTCTCCCTCTCACTCGCTTCCTTTTATCCTTGCGCATTAGGGTTTCAGTTGGTGTGTAAAGGCTCAAAGGAGAAAGCTCAGAAGCGCTTTTTCGGATGCTCAGAAGTGCTTTTAGCCCGTTTGATGATACAAATTGGGAAAGGTAATCTGCGCTCTTGCTTTTTCTTCCTCTGTTTCGTCTTGACTCCATTTTGGGTATTTCGGATTTTACTGCTTTGACTGATTATTTCAACTTTTACCGCAGTGAAAATTTTGAACATCTGTTTGATGAGGCAGGTTGAGGTTCAAGGTGTACTGGTTGCAGATAGCTTGACTTGGTCGAAAATGCAGGCGGTTGATGCTTCAGCGATGAACACCGGCGGCTACGGTTTAGATTCGTGCTCCTGAGGCCAAGTCACCAGCCAACCACTTCCGGTAACCATCTTTGTCCTTTTCCAAATGAGTCGCTTCTAGCTTTGGATTTCTCTTTTTTATTGCAAACTGCAGCAAAGTAATTCTGGTTTTCTTAGTGAAAGTGTAACATATGAATCTTTCCTATCAGTGGCATCGCTAGTTGCCTGGAGAGTTTCTTTTGCCTTCACCCACTCGTCATTTTTCAATTCCAGCTCAAACAGCATAGATAATGCATTTGGACTCTTGTCATTCACTTTCAGGGCATCATTAACCGGCAAGGTGTCCATGGCTCCACGGTAATAAGCTGTAGTAATAGTTCTGAATCTCTCTAGGCCGGCTGTATCCCAGGTTTGCAACTTAATGCGTTTGCCATCAAATTCAATGGTTATTATCTCGAAATCAACTTTATGTTTTTGTTTTTCTTATTCTTTCTCATTTATTTCTTGTGTAATATGATTGGGAATGCAGTGTACGAGTATATATTTCTTTGTGTCTGGCCTCTGGGAGCAAAAGTTCAGAACCTCGTTGCAAAGCTTTTGTACAGATTCATCATCAGGTACAGAATCTCTTCCCTTGCATCTTATCTTGACATGGCCAATCCCTTCCTTTGTCTAATCTGATAATGGATAGTAACCGAGTAGTATTTATCAGATCAAACGCTAAACCAAGTTCTCTACCTAAAGCTCTCTGTTGAAGAATTGCTTGCTTGTTACTGATACCGTTGTGGTTAACATTGTGCAGGCAGTTTGTTATTTGTTGCAGAAAACAAGTCATAACAGTTTAGAACCGTTGGTTTTGTGGAAAGGTATTGGTCAAAGAGTTTGGATTGTGATTGTCGGGTTAAAATGCTACTGCAGTAGGTGCAACAGTGGCAGGCGGTGTTGCTGCAAGTAAAACATTGCTAATGATGCTCCTTAAATTGCAAATAAACTTGGTGAAGACCTTTGTAAAGTAATATCGCGAGAAGAAGTCTTCAAGTTAACAACGGTATGCAACGATAATTACAGTGTACACCGCAATTTTGCCCTTTTTATGAGCTTTGAATTTCAATGAAATTTGATATGTTCTCTTTTGTGAGGGATTTCTCCATGTGTTACAACCAGTGCATTCATCTTGGCAGGTACATAAACTGTGGGGCCTCTAAGATCTTCACCAACCTAGAGCCTAGAATCTGGGGCTGAGAGGCTATCCTTACCAACCTCTTGGCTTTGCGATTTGGCCTACTGTCTGAAACATTTCGAATGAGAGGTGACTAATCAAAAATTCTGCAGGATTCTTATGGTAAGTTTGATATATTTCCATCAACTTCTCAAGGCTCTCCTTCTAGCAGATATCTCCTTATTCCAAAGTTTTCTTTCAGTAGCTTCAACCATTAGTTTCAAGGAAACATGCTTCAGGTTTGAACTGCAAATACCACAGGTTACAATTCCTTTGTCAACATAGCTGTGATGACTACATGCTACAGCATCTTAAGCTCTGGCATCTCAGGTAAATTTTCTAACCGCATTCTAGTTCGGCATCAGTGTTGGTTGAAAACTAGTTAGTAACTATGACATCTGCACCATAAAGCTTCAAATTTATCACATGCCTTAAATCTATTTGAGCATATTTGGTACCGGAGAGCACACTCAGATCTAACCGTCGAACTATCTGTCATGCAGGAACTGAAGACCGAGTGGTTGCAAGGAACAAAAACAGGTTGCTTGAACCAGCCTAGGCAGAGAGGATTTGTATAACATGGATACAAAGGAGTCTTCCGCCAATGTGAACAGAAAAATCCTTCATACTCACGAGTTCAAGTAACTAGTAGAAACCACCTTCAGCAGCAACAACAATACTTTCATATGCAACTGATGTGTAAATCCGTGGCTATGAGCATGAACTGCTCCTCCCTTATTATTTGTTAACTTTGTCACTTTGTAAACAAAATTGATTTTTCAGCATAATTGGTCATTCTTGATTCTAGTAAACTATAACAAGTTGATCAATTTTCCTTCTTTTTTGTGAAGGTTCTATTAGGAACTGGAAAGCGATGTTGAAAACCTTCTGTTATGATATTGATTTGTTATCATGTGTTGTAGAACTCTTTTTTGGAGTGAATTATTGGGATGCTGGAATTTAGATTCTTGATGGAGTTTTGATTATTCATTAAGATTGTATTTGTAGGATTTATGTAATAGGATGAACTTGTATGAAAATGTTGAGAAATGCAATTTGGAACATGATTTTTTTATTATTTATGAAAATGTTGTAATGCTATTTTGATTTTGAAATGTACTATGGATATAAAAATGGATTTTTTTTAGAAATAATCCAAGACTAATTTAAATATCAATTTAAATAATAATAAAAAATCAGTAGAAAACCCAATCAAAATCAAATTAATCCAATAATTTGTTAAAATTACTTTTGACATCAATTCTAACATCTATTTGAAAATTAAAATCAATTAGAGTTTTGAATCATTAGTAAAGATAACAATTAAAATTAAATTGAAATTTGGCTTTAAACTTGATTTGAAATTAAAATCAAATATTGAAAAATTACAAAAGTCAAGTGATTAAAATCCATTTTATACTGATGAATGTATGCAAAATGCACAAATAAAAGAAAAAAAATGAAAAAATTTCAGGATCAAAATCGGGGTATGACAGTTGCCCCTATTTAAGTATCTTCTACTTGAGAATATGAAGCAGGACACTCTTCATATGATCATAGTGGGAGATGATTAAATACTAAGAAGACCCGGATTTTGATCCTGAATCCCCATGACATGATGTGATATGATATGATATGCCATGATATGCATGGATATGCATGGATGCATGATTTTTTGTAATTTTATCTGCTAGGGATATGATGGACCCTTGACAGGAGATGCTAACAGACAGACCAAACTGGGGAATACTGATGATCCACAGGGAGACAAACAAATGGTAAGAAACAACTTGCTGGGGAAACAGTCCTGCTGGAGAATCAGACACACACTGGGGAGTATTCAAAGTGAGATTTGATAAATGACACTTGGGATACAAGAGATTTCGGTAGTAAGTTCACACATGACTTACTAAACCCGAATAAGGAAGAAAATGCTACAACAGGTTCATATATGACCTGACAACGCTGGGGAATAATAAAGGAGAAAACTCTTCAGAACAGGTTCATGTATGACCTGACACCGGAATAAGGGTTCAACAACAGGTTCATTCATGACCTGAATGGTATTGAACAAACAGAGAAAAAAATCTTCAGAGCAGGTTCAAGCATGACCGGGCCCTGGAATAAAAGGGTTCAATGACAGGTTCGTACATGACCTGAATAGGATTGAACAAAGAATCTTCAGAGTAGGTTCAAGCATGACCGGACCCCGGAATAAAAAGGTTCAATGACAGGTTCATACATGACCTGAATAGGATTGAACAAAGAATCTTCAGAGTAGGTTCAAGCATGACCGGACCCCGGAATAAAAAGGTTCAATGACAGGTTCGTACATGACCTGAATAGGATTGAACAAAGAATCTTCAGAGTAGGTTCAAGCATGACCGGACCCCGGAATAAAAAGGTTCAATGACAGGTTCGTACATGACCTGAATAGGATTGAACAAAGAATCTTCAGAGTAGGTTCAAGCATGACCGGACCCCGGAATAAAAAGGTTCAATGACAGGTTCGTACATGACCTGAATAGGATTGAACAAATAATCTTCAGAGTAGGTTCAAGCATGACCGGACCCCGGAATAAAAAGGTTCAATGACAGGTTCATACATGACCTGAATAGGATTGAACAAAGGATCTTCAGAGTAGGTTCAAGCATGACCGGACCCCGGAATAAAAAGGTTCAATGACAGGTTCGTATAAGACCTGAATAGGATTGAACAAAGAATCTTCAGAGTAGGTTCAAGCATGACCGGACCCCGGAATAAAAAGGTTCAATGACAGGTTCGTATAAGACCTGAATAGGATTGAACAAAGAATCTTCAGAGTAGGTTCAAGCATGACCGGACCCCGGAATAAAAAGGTTCAATAACAGGTTCATACATGACCTGAATAGGATTGAACAAAGGATCTTCAGAGCAGGTTCAAGCATGACCGGACCCCGGAATAACGACAATTGAACTCTGACTGCAAGCAATGGACTACAACCAGCTTTTAACGGATTTTGCCAACAACAATTGGACTTGAAAATGACTGCGAAAACCGGATGTTGGTTTAAGGGCAACAAATACAAACTGGAATTAGAGGTCAAAGGATCTAGGATCGACAACAAGACCTGGGTCAATGGAAAATGAGCACGAAGTACATTTCGGCTATGCATGATTTGAATTTCCTTTTATGCATGATATATGAATGATCATGATTTTGAGGATGCTGACACTTGGCAGACTGGGTGTTTGTAGGGACAGAGATTCTGATTCCTCAACACCAATAACTCATACTCGTACAATCAACAGGCGCATCCATAGGAGCAACTATCATGAGTGACAGTTATAAATAACCAAAGGTCCATCCTCCTAGAGGATTCACAAGTTGTATTCCATGGGGACTTTTGTTGGTGATCCTGGAGCATTTATGCAAACTTTGAGCCTTTCGGGGAAACAAATGATTTTCCCTCGATTTTCACATGTATCAAAGTAAATTTGTTCTAAGTTTCAAATTCTTTTTCAAGTTTCAAAATTTCATTATTAACAAATAAATGACATTTTGCATAACAAAGAAAGTATAGATGAACAAAAATTAACAATGATTGGGAAAACTGGTATTTTATTCAAGAATGGTAGCACACCAATGGCGTAGCTCCATAGAGTGTTACAAATTTTTTTGAAAATGGCAATAAGGAAAGGTTTACATTGAATTCAGTGACCACTAACATCCTTAATAAGTATGATTCCCCCAAAAACCTTGCTTCTAAGGGGAGTGACTGGATTAATCTTCCACCTCAAATTCTTCGGTGTAAATTAGTAACAACTGATGCAGTTTATGCCTTTGTGCCCCTAACTTTTGCCTGGATCGCCCTTTCGGGTTTTCAATCCACCGGGACGCTCTTTTTTGCCTAAGTCGCCTTTTCAGGTTTTCAACTTAGCGAGCTACCATTTTTATTCATCCCTAACTTTTGCCTGGACCGCCCTTTCGGGTTTTCAGTCCACCGGGATACCCTTTTTTTGCCTAAATCGCCCTTTCAGGTTTTCGATTTAGCGGGTTTTATTAGGCATAGTATTTTTTAACTGCATCAGAGTTCACGGGATGTGAGAGTTCTTCATCATCCATAGTTGTGAGAATCAAGGCTCCTCCGGAGAAAACTTTCTTTACAACATATGGGCCTTCATAATTGGGAGTCCACTTCCCACGTGAGTCCTTGTGTATTGGCAAGATCTTCTTAAGCACGAGGTCTCCTTCTCTGAATTCCCGAACACGTACTTTCTTGTCAAAAGCCCTTTTAAGCCGTTTTTGGTATAATTGTCCATGGCACAAAGAAGTCAATCGCTTCTCATCTACGAGGTTCAACTGATCAAATCTGTTTTGAATCCACTCAGCCTCTTCTAGCTTGGTCTCCATCAAGATTCTCATTGAAGGTATCTCTACTTCAATTGGGAGAACTGCTTCCATCCCATATACTAAAGAGAACGGGGTTGCCCCTGTTGAAGTGCGGACGGAAGTCCGATATCCATGCAATGCGAAGGGTAGCATTTCGTGCCAATCCTTATAGGTTTTTACCATTTTCTGCAGGATCTTCTTGATGTTTTTATTAGCGGCTTCAACAGCGCCATTCATCTTTGGACGATATGGTGAAGAGTTATGGTGCTCAATCTTGAAGCTCTCGCATAATTCCTTCATGGTCTTATTGTTCAGATTCGTCCCATTATCTGTGATGATCCGGCTTGGAATTCCATAACGGCAAATGATCTCTTTCTTGAGAAACCGTGCAACCACTTGTTTTGTCACATTAGCATAAGAGGCGGCTTCTACCCATTTGGTAAAGTAATCAATGGCAACCAGGATGAAGCGGTGACCATTGGAAGCTTTAGGCTCGATGGCGCCAATCATGTCGATGCCCCACATTGAGAAAGGCCAAGGTGACGTCAAAACATTTAGTAAGGTCGGAGGCACGTGTACCTTGTCGGCATAGATTTGGCATTTATGACATTTTCTAGCATAATTGAAACAGTCAGATTCCATGGTCAACCAGTAATAACCAGCTCTCAAAATCTTCTTGGCCATGGCATGTCCATTGGCGTGAGTCCCAAAGGATCCTTCATGAATCTCCTTGATCAACATGTCCGCTTCACGTCCATCCACGCATCTGAGCAGAATCATGTCGTGATTTCTCTTGTACAACACACCATTGCTTAAGAAGAATTTAGATGCTAACTTCCTCAATGTTTTCTTGTCAAGGGTTGTGGCATCTGTTGGATATTCTTGATTTTGCAAAAAGCATTTGATGTCATGAAACCAGGGTTTACCATCGGCTTCCTCTTCAACTGACTGGCAGTAGGCAGGCTCAACTTTCCGCTCGATTTGAATGAGAGGTGCTTCATTATGGAATCTGACTTGGTACATTGAAGCCAACATAGCCAAAGCATCGGCAATTTGATTCTCAGTTCGCGGGATATGACGGAAAGTGATCTCGTCAAAGTATTTTATCAATTCCCTGACATGGGCACGATATGGGATCAACTTGGTATCACGGGTTTCCCATTCGCCCTTGACTTGGTATATCACCAAGGCTGAATCTCCACATACTTCAAGGATTTTGATTCGGAGATCAATGGCTGCTTCAATGCCTAGGATGCACGCCTCATATTCTGCTATATTGTTCGTGCAATCAAAATACAACCTTGCTGTGAAGGGAGTGTATCCACCATTCGGATTCAACAGGACAGCTCCTACGCCATGCCCCATGTAGTTGGAGGAACCATCAAACATGAGCTTCCACCGAGATCCGGGTTCAGGTCCTTCATCAAGTCCTGGGATTTCACAGTCTTTCACTACCATGATGTCTTCATCCGGGAAGTCAAACTTCAACGACTGGTAATCTTCAACAGGCTGGTTTGCCAAGTAATCAGACAACACACTTCCTTTGATGGCTTTCTGAGACACATATTGGATGTCATACTCAGATAGTAACATCTGCCAACGGGCGAGTCTTCCAGTCAAAGCAGGCTTTTCAAAGATGTACTTTATTGGATCCATTTTGGAGATCAACAAAGTAGTGTGGCAAATCATGTATTGTCTTAGACGACGAGCGGCCCATGCTAAAGCACAACAGGTTTTCTCCAAGAGTGAATATCGGGTTTCACAATCGGTAAATCTCTTACTTAGATAGTAGATAGCATGTTCCTTTCGACCGGTTTCGTCATGTTGTCCTAGCACACATCCCATTGACTTTTCAAGCACAGTTAGGTACATAAAGAGTGGTCTCCCTTGAACAGGTGGAATTAGAATAGGGGGCTCTTGCAGGTACTGTCCGATTCTCTCAAAAGCCATTTGGCAGTCAGCATTCCATTCAACTGCTTGATCTTTTCGAAGCAATTTGAAGATAGGCTCACATGTGGCCGTCATATGTGAGATAAACCTTGAGATATAATTCAAACGCCCCAGGAAGCCTCTAACCTCTCGCTCGGTGCGTGGAGCAGGCATCTCTTGTATAGCTCGGACTTTGTCAGGATCTACCTCAATTCCTCGTTGGCTAACAATGAAACCAAGCAACTTTCCGGATCGGACACCGAAGGTGCATTTAGCAGGATTCAGTCGTAGTCGAAATTTCCGAAGACGCTCAAACAGCTTCTGCAAGTGGTCTATATGATCCTCTTCACTTTGAGATTTTGCAATCATATCATCCACATAGACCTCAATTTCCTTATGCATCATATCATGGAAAAGAGTGACCATTGCTCTTTGGTAAGTTGCCCCAGCATTTTTGAGACCGAATGGCATTACCTTGTAGCAAAATGTTCCCCAAGGGGTGATGAATGTGGTCTTTTCCATGTCCTCTGGATCCATCTTGATTTGATTATAACCCGAGAATCCGTCCATAAAGGAGAAGACTGCGAACCTAGCAGTGTTGTCTACCAGAGTGTCAATATGTGGCAGGGGGAAATCGTCCTTTGGACTAGCTTTGTTTAAATCCCTATAATCAACGCACATCCTGACCTTGCCATCCTTTTTGGGTACTGGCACAATGTTGGCTACCCATTGAGGGTACTTTGCAACTGCTAGAAAACCGGCATCAAATTGACGTTTCACCTCGTCACAAATCTTTAGAGCCATGTCGGGTCTTGCTCTTCGGAGCTTCTGCTTCACTGGCGGACAATCTGGCTGTAGTGGTAGCTTGTGGACAACAATGTCAGTATCTAAACCTGGCATATCCTGATATGACCAAGCAAATACATCTACATATTCATGTAGCAACTTGATCAATCTTTCCTTGATGCTTGCCTCAAGCGTAGTCCCGACTTTGACCTCTTTCTTGTCTTCCTCGGTGCCAAGGTTGATTGTTTCCACTGGTTCTTGATGTGGCTGAAGGGCCTTTGACTCGTGCTCGAGCATCCTTTCCAGTTCTTCAGGGAAATCACAATCTTCCTCACTCTCCTCTTCCGCTTGGTAGATGGGGAGTTCAAAATTATAGGACGTAGCGGGGTCATCGAATTCAACTGGTTTATTGATTATTCTGCATGTTTTTTAATGATGGTTTTTTTTTAGAAAAATGGAAATAAAATGCAAAAAGAAGTAAAAAATATTTTTGTAGTTTTTTGAAAGGATTGCCATTTTAAGAAAAACAACAGATAAATGGACGACAAGAATTTGAACAAAATGTTCTTTATTTGTCATAATGATTTTTTGAAATTCAAAAGGGGCCCTACAAATGATCCATTAGCCTTGGGCAGAGCTAAGGATTTTCAAAAAACACAAAGGAAAACAACAATTACTTTGACACAGGAAAAACTTCTGGAATCTCAACCGCTTCCCAGTTTGTTAAGGCGGCTTCACACCGGTATATCAGATTCGATGCTTCCTCATCTTCAGTGTCATCTTCCACTGCACCAACTTGTTCTCCATGGATAAATCCTTTGCTCAGGAAAACTTCTTGAATGCTCCGCACACGGTCCTTTGCAGGGACCAGGGCTCCTCCATTAGCAGAAGGCTTGTACCCCAAACCAAAACGGTCATTCTTCTCGTTGACGTTGATAACCTGCCCCCAACCTGCAGGGCCTCCACTTTCAACTGCTGATTTTGCACTCTTCAAAGAAGCGAATGACAAACTAGCTTTCTCAACAGGATCCTTAACCTCTTCAAGTGTAGCATTGGATATTTCAAGGGCTTGAAAAGAGGTTTCTAAGGCATCCTCATCAGCCTCAATATAACGGAAAGAGGAGAGTTGACTGATGATAAAGTCCTCTTCACCCGAGACAATGACAAGCTTGTTATCGACAACGAACTTCATCTTTTGATGCAAAGTAGAAGTTACTGCCCCAGCAGCATGTATCCATGGGCGTCCCAAAAGGCAGCTATAAGCTGGATTTATATCCATGACTTGAAAATTGATGGGGAATACATGCGGTCCGATCTGTATCGGTAACTCTACCTCCCCAACTACTGTCCTTCGTGAACCATCAAAAGCTTTCACCACAAGCGCACTAGGTTTCAACTCCGAACCTTGGTAAGACAGTTTAGCAAGCGCCCTCTTTGGTAGAACATTGAGGGATGATCCAGTGTCAACTAAAACTCTAGCCAGAGCATCTTCTTGGCACTTTATGGATACATGCAAAGCACGGTTGTGATTCTTCCCCTCTTTGGGCAGCTCTTCATTACTGAAGCTTAGAGTGTTGAAGGCTGTGATATTGGCGACCACTCCATCAAATTGGCTGACCGTTATATCCTGGGTAACATGAGCCTGAGCAAGCACTTTTAGTAGAGCCTCCCTATGAGCTTCAGAATTCAGAAGTAAGGACAAGATAGATATCTTTGATGGCGTTTGATGCAACTGATCAACTATCTTGTAGTCAGATTTCTTTATTATCCGTAGGAACTCACTTGCTTCATCTGTTTGCACAGCCGGCTGTGCCCCTCCATGTTCTGGGGTAGGATTTACATCTGCAGCTCCCCTTGTTGGCTCTTGAGGGTTGACATCAAAATTGGGAGTATAAATCCGACCACTACGTGTCATCCTGCTTGTTCCCGCGATGTTAGTGATGTCGGCGTCAACATTCTCCACACCTTTCTTACTTTCAGTGGCCTCAGGTTTTCCATCTACCACTGTTATGTCGTACTTCCAGGGTACTGCCTTGGTACTTTCAAAAGGAAATGGTGTAGGCATGCATACCACCACGGGTGATGGATGAACAACGTCTCTTCTGTGATAAGTCACCTCAAACGGTTCCGGTATGTTAAAAACGGGTTCAATGACCGAAATCTCCTCATTCGTTGTCGGACCACAAATTTGCAAAATGCCTTGATTCATCAAATTCTGAATGTCATTTCGTACCACTTTACATCCTTTCGGCTGAATGGCACATTCCTCACAACTATCGTGACAAGTATCAATCAATCTAGCCCTCACCAATCCTGCATGAAGCGCTAGCAGCGGAGTTTTAACATCTTCCACATTCTTGATTACACACACATCAGAAGCATCTTCAACGGCATTGACATCACCATGTGCTGGCAAAGGGTTGTTCTTGACATTGGGTCCGACGTCTCGAAACGACAGAATCTTCTTTTCAACCAGGTCTCGCACAATATGCTTTAAAGCATAACATCCTTCTAAATCATGTCCAGGGGCACCCCCATGGAAAGGACAATGAGCATCTGGATTGTACCACGGAGGTAAAGGATTTGGTGGAGGACCCAAAGATCTGGGCGTCACTAAACCTTTTTGTAGCAATGATGGGTACAATTCAGTGTATGTCATAGGGATTGAAGCAAACGGAACTCTATTTCTTGGCACCCTATTTTGATTTGGAGGATTTTGTGGTCGAGGAGCCTGTGCCCTTGGCTGTTGATAAGCAGGTGGCGCGGGCGCTTGCTGATATATCGGCGCTTGTTGAGCAGGAACAGGTTGATAAACTGAAGCTTGTGGTTGGTTAAAATTTGGCGTGACAGCTGCCACATAAGGTTGTTGGACATATTGTACTGGATAAGCTGGTTGTTGTTGAGAAAATTGGTGTTGTTTCTTCCATGAATGACTTCTTCTTTGGCTGGTTGACACTGCATTCGTATCCCCCTCCTTCTTTCTTTGAAATCCTCCAGGAAACTTTTTGGCATTACCACCAGATGTTTCAGAGGTAGTCGTCATCTTTCCATTCTTTAATCCAAGTTCGACCTTTATGCCTACAGCGACCAGGTCAGAGAAACTTGCAGATACACTACTTACCATTCTTTCATAGAACACAGGTTTAACTGTATCCATGAACCAATCCGCTAATTCCTTCTCAGCCAGAGGTGGTTCGACTTGCGAGGCCACTTCCCTCCATCTTTGCGCGTATTCCTTAAAAGACTCCTTGTCTTTCTGGGACATACTGAGTAGTTGTCTCCTATCCGGGGCCATATCCATGTTATACTTGTAGTGTTGGATGAAGGCATCAGATAAGTCTTGAAAACAACGGATCCTACTCTGATCAAGGCTTAAGTACCACTTGGAGGGAGCACCCCTCAGGCTATCCTGGAAGCAATGTATCATAAGCTTGTCATCCTCCACATGCGCAGCCATCTTTCGATAATACATAATGAGGTGACTCTTAGGACACGAGTGGCCCTCATACTTATCGAAATCTGGGGTCTTGAACTTCGCAGGAATCACAAGACCTGATACCAAGCACATCTCCTTAGCTGTAGCGCCAAAAACTTGGTCGCCCTCCATAGCTCTCAATCTCTTCTCCAGCATCTGGTAATTCTCCTTCATCCCTCTTAGGTCCTCCTGCCTTTCCTCATCTTCATCTGAAAAGTCTGGGGCGTGTTGTTGGTCCTCAAAGTAGGGTTGCACGTGTGCACGAACGAGAGGAGGTGCGAACGTGTGAACCACCGGATGGTTTTCATTGATGGTCGGTAAAGGAGCTGTCTGCTGAGCAGATGGTGCAAAACCAGGGGCACCTTCAACTGCAGGAGTGAAACCAGGAGGTAAACCATAGGTGGGCCAGGTTGTTGGTACCGCCCGCGCAGGTTGGGGTTCAATCGTTGGACCTGCGATTTCAGAAACAACTGTGGTTTGGGTGTCTAGCTTTGCCCTGATGACCTGTAATATCTCCATGACCTGCCCCATGTTTCCACGCAGGTCTTCGAGCTCTGAGCTCACTCGCTCCAATTCATGCTCTTGATCTGCCATCCTTTGACGAGCTCGGGCACGAGTATTGTATTGGTGTTGAAAATTCAGCGTGAAACTGGAGGAAGAAAGGACAGAATGAGACTCTGTTTTGAAAAATGCATGAATGCATGTATGGATGCATTTTGTTTGCAAAACTCTTGGTTGGTTTCAATCATTCATTTCAAAATGTCACAACACTTGTTTGCAAATATTTAAAATAATAAGGCAATGAAACACAATAAAACGAATCTCAAAAGCGATTTTTCATTAATCTCATATTCAAGTTCAAATACAAACAACGTGCTCATGGTTTATGGGCTTTCCGAACCGTAGCAAGGTCGGTAGTTAACCCTTCTAACATTGCCTTACAAAACTTAATGAAATTATAGACTTGATGCGGTGTGTTCTCTGGACACATGCACCAATCAGCTTCTTGCAGCTTCTCAGGTAGCTCACGCATGATGGAACTCGCAAATCCGGACAGCTTCAAAAATTTGCCCTTCCACTCAGTGTAGAGCCCTTGGAGATCTTGGATAATGCGCACATCTTCAGCCTTAGTCGCCTCTATGTCCCTATAGAGGTTCCTCCAATATCTGCATTCATTCAGTAACACCCTATAGGCAGCATCTTGATCCCCACCTTCAAGTGCCTGGATTCTAGCGTCGGCTCGATCCAAATGATGTTTCAATCGTGTGCACACTCTCTCTGACTCTTCGGTCTTCAGCTTCTCACGTTCCAGAGCATCCTTGTACTTCTGAATTGTATTCTCCAATTCACGAGTACGAATCTCAGAAATCAACCGTGCTTCCCTTTTCATCTCAAGGGTCAGCTCCAAAGTCTTGTTGAGCTTTTGAATCCGGAGTAAAGCTCTATCCAACTCCTCTTCCTTTGATTTGAACACAGATTTAGTGCTAAAGAGCGCTTGTCCAAACTTTTCTCTCCTGGCTTCAGACTCTCTAGCTCTTTTGTTGGAGACTTCAAGCTCTTTGTCCTTCTTTTGTTGATCGTCTTTCAAGTTCCCATTCTCCACCGAAACTCGGCCAAGCCTAATTCTCAAATCAGCATTTTCCAATTCCAACTCCTTGATACGGTTGTTGAGCTTCTCCACATCTTCAGGTAATATGGGCTCTGGCTCAGGAATCACAGGATAGATAGAAGGATCAAATGGATACGGGAGTTTAATCATCTGAACCCTCTCTCTAATCCAACAAGTGTAAGGCTCTTGGGCAATGACATTTCTCCTACCCAACTCCTTACCTTTTCTGATAACTGCTTGCCAAGACCTCTTGATCTTTTTCACCATGGGATGATCCATTTCAACACCATGTAGGATGAAAGGCTCTAGAGATTCAACTTTTGGAGGGCCATTCATAGGGTACCCATGCTGCCTCAGAGATAACATGGGGTTATAGTTAATGCAACCCTTGGTTCCTATTAACGGCACATTAGGGAAGTCTCCAATGCTGACAATCACATTCTCGGTTTCCCAATCTCGGATATACCACTTAACGTGACTGGAGGTGAGGGAAGCCAACTTCTGGAAAGGCTTAAGTTCTTTGGAGACAAAAGGACCTTCTTCAGGCATGTGGGATCTGAACCAAGCATGTAACAACTGTGCACAACACAAGATGATTCCTCCCTTCCTCTCATGACGATCATGGAGAGTGTAGTAGAGATCTGCCAAGAGGAACGGTACAGGGTTACCAGAGAAGAAAATTCTCACCGCCAGGTGGTCCACAAAATGGTCAATATTTGGGAAGAGGACTATCCCATATACCAACACGGCTAACACAGCATAAAAGGCTTCCCAATTCCCTTCTTTTTCCATCTTCTTGGCCTGATCTTCCAAGAACTTCCTAGAGAAACCACTGAAAGGTCCTTTCACATCCCAATTATCCACTACTTCGGAAACTTTCAGACCCAACGCTGAAGCTATTCTCTCGGGAGGGATATCTTCATCGAGCTTAGGAAATGGGTTATGGTCCTTCAAGTTCCGGCCTATGATCCTCTCAACTTCCTCCAAGGTAGGAGCCAACTGGAAGTCAGAAAATGTGAAACAACGGAGAGGTGGATCATAGAACTGAGCGATAGTCACTGCGGTCATCATGTCCATCTTCTCATTTAGGATGTCAAGAATTCTTCCATAGTTTTGTACGAAGCTGTTGAGTTTGAGGGGTGTTACTTTAGCACTCAACTTCTGTAGGCTGGTAAGGTCCACGTTCTTGTATTTGAACTGAAAAGTAACCCTTCTCTCAGGATTCATCTTGCTAACAAGTCTTGGATTCCTGAAATAATGCGAAACAACTAAGAGTTTTGCTTTTTATGCATATGCAATGAATGAATGGATGCAATGCCTTTTTTTATTTTTTTATTTTTTTTTGGATAGGTTCAACGGTTCGAGGTATGGATAAATTTGATTGCTTTCCAAAACGGGGTTCTCACCGGGTATGATCTAGGGCTTTGTTACAAAGGATCCCCAGAGTCATTGATTCACAAGACTGTTTGACGCTTACGGGAAATACTTCCCGGTCGTCAACTCCATCAAGGGAATCTATTCTGGGTGAGGTTCTCGTACCGACTCTTACGAAGCATACACCTCGCGAGTCCGTACTACGTAACCATCGACTGGGTTCTAGACAGGGTACTCAGAGTCCTGGATTCAAAAGACTGTTTGACGCTTACGGAAAATACTTTCCGGTCATCAACTCCATCTAGGGAATCTATTCTGAGCGAGGTTCTCGTATCGATTCTTACGAAGTATACACCTCGGGAATCCATACTACGCAACCATCATTTCTAGTTGGCCAAAGGTTTAATGTTCTAAAAGGTCCTTAGAGTCATGGACCCCTTTGAAACATCGCCGCTTACGAGGTATACACCTCGGGCGACAATATTTGCAAAAGGATCTACTCTAAGTGAGGTTCTCGTACCGACTCTTACGAAGTATACACCTCGGGAGTCCGTACTACTCAACCATCGTCCTATCTTATGTTTTTTTTCACTCTAGACTCGGGTGTAGAGTCTTTCCCACATGGTTTGCAATCAAATATCAATACCCAACACATTGGAACCAATATACAACAAATATCAATATAACAATAAAGATATGAGAAAGCAATAAATAAGGAAAAGCCATACAATTAAACAAGCAAAGGCACACAAACGTCCTAACTAGGCTTGACTCGCTTAGGGGTTGGGATTGGTCCCCAGCAGAGTCGCCATCTGTCGCACCTCGAAAAAATGGGGATACGACTTCAAAGCGAAGCGCGATCGCACGCTCGCAATGATGGACTGAACAGAGTCGCCACCGAACTTTATTTATTCCTAAAAAGGAAAGGGGAAATATCGATAAAACCCAAGACAAATGAAAGGATAAGATATGGTCATCGCAACCAATATCAGGGTTCGGGAGTCGATTACGCAAGGGGAAGGTATTAGCACCCCTCACGTCCGTTGTACTCAACGGGAACCATTAGGTCAGTTGTGTGCGTTAATGTTAGTTTGAAATGATAGGCTTTTCAAGTTATTAGGTGGGAAAGAATGAATATAAGAGAGAAGAAATGTTTTTGGATTTTTGACGAAGGACTAAACCTAAGTTTTTTATTAATGGGCCTGACAAGATTTACAAATCCTGCTCCTACGTATCTCAAAAGAGAAATCAAGGCTTACGTAGTTCTGGGTAGAAAAATGTTTGTTTGTTGGTCGATTTTTAGCGAAAGCTATATTGTATTAATCGACGAAAACATCGTTTTACCCAAAACAGATGAGGTGTGAACGCATACCACACATCGAACGGATTTATAAATCTACATTCGAAAAAGCGTCATTTATCTCTACTCAACAATCGTGGCCGAAACATTGTTTTGTATCACTTAAGACAATATATCTTTCATTTATGAAAAATGTTTTTAATTAACCGCACGGCGGCGAGAAAAGAGTTTGATTGGTTGGATGTATTTTGAATGATGGCGAGAACTTGGATGAGCGAGATATACATCTCGAATCCTAGTCTCAGGAGTGCACGGCATACGCCATGTTCCATTTCCATCTTTATTGAAAAAGGTTAAGATAAGAATTAGGTATTTTGGAATTTGATTGAGAAAGGGGTTGAAGAAACCGCATTGACAATTTTAGACGATGGCGAGAGTTAAGATTGGCGAGGCATACGTCTCGAATCTTAACCTCAGGAGTGCATGATATACATCATGTTCCATTTCCACCTTTATTGAGAAAAGTGTTTAAATAAGAATTAGGTGTTTTAGATTTAATTGAGAAAGGGTTTGACGAAACCATATTGGCAATTTTAGACGATGGCGAGAGTTAAGATTGGCGAGGCATACGTCTCGAATCTTAACCTCAGGAGTGCATGATATACATCATGTTCCATTTCCACCTTTATTGAAAAGTGTTAAATAATAATTAGGTATTTTGAATTTTGGTTGTGAAAATGACTTGACCTAGATCAAGTATTTGATGGATGTTTGAGAAAGATTTGATTGAGTGTTTGAGAGGAAACAAAGTGGATAAATTTGGATGATGGCGAGGACTAGGATCGGCGAGATATACATCTCGAATCCTGGTCTCAGGAGTGCGTGGTATACACCACGTTCCATTTCCATCTTTATTGAAAAGGTCTTAATTACGAATTAATATTTTTGAGTTTTTATTATAAAAATGGCTTGACGTTGGATCAAGCATTTGATGAAGTTTTTGAAATGGGGTGGAATAGGAGGGAGAAAGTGAGTTGGTTTGTTTATTGGGAAAATACTCGACGTTGAATCGAGTCATATTTTTTGTATTTTTGAAATTTGTTGATTTTATTCTTGTGTTAGTAGCTAATTAAACAACCAAACAAATAAAGAAATAAAAAGTACAAAAATATTACACATTGGGGGAGTGGGGTACATTTGTCAAATGGGGATTACACAATCATGAAATAAATAAGATCGGGCCCAAACAAATAATGCATGAGTGTAGGTGCAAGAGAACCGGCTCATTGTAAGAAAGCCCAAGAGTAAGCTATGTGAGGTTGATGGCGATGCTTAAAAAGCAATCGACTTACAAGGGTGTGAAAAAGGGCTCGATATTAAATCGAGAAAAGTATGATTTTTTTTGTTTTTTAAAAAAGGTTTTGCATGTATGATGAAATTAAATAAAGAAGCATGGACATAAAAAATATTACAAGAAACAAAATACTAAAAACAAAATAATAATAAAATATAAAATCTAAAAAGAAATGAAATACTAAAAAAAATACTAAAGAAAAAATGAAATACTACAAAAAGTGCTACGTATAAGTATTGAACTCACTCCACCTAAGACTATGGAACTAACCCCTCTCCACTAGGCTATTTAACCATTAACTGTTATTTAAGTACTAATCTAAATATATAAACTAAGGTAAATAAAAAAAGAAATAAAACAAAAAAAACTAATAAATAGGAAAACTAATGGACTACCCTAATTAAACCTAATTAAACTAATCAAAATAAGAAAATCCTAATTAATCAGTACTTTACTCTAAACCTAAATCTAGTTTGAATTTTTAAATATATCCTACAAAATCTAAACTAAAATTATTTTTAAAAAAAAATCTAAACTAATATTATTTTAAAAAAATCTAAACTAATATTATTTTAAAAAATCTAAACTAAAATGATTTTAAAAAAAACCAAACTAAAATTATTTAAAAAAAGATCTAAACTAAAATTATTTAAAAAAAGATCTAAACTAACAATTATTTAAAAAAAGATCTAAACTAACATTATTTAAAAAAAGATCTAAACTAAAATTATTTAAAAAAAAAATCTAAACTAAAAATTATTTAAAAAAAAAGATCTAAACTAACATTATGTAAAAAAGATCTAAACTAAAATTATTTTAAAAAAAAGATCTAAACTAACAATTATTTAAAAAAAAAGATCTAAACTAACATTATGTAAAAAAAGATCTAAACTAAAATTATTTTTTTAAAAAAAAATCTAAACTAATATTAATTTAAAAAAATCTAAACTAATATTATTTAAAAATTTCTAATCTAAATAACTATCCTATCTAAAATAAATTAGGGAAAGAAAATTAAAAAAGAAAAGAAAAACAGACTTCCTCTTCTAGCTCGTGAATCCTCTCCTCCCAATCTCACTTCCTCTGCATCGCTCTCCACTCTCCGCCTCGAACTCGCTCTCAATTTCCTCTTCTCACCAAAAACCCCTCAATCCTCTTGCTCTCAAATGAATGCTCCAGAAAGACTTAAAAAAAACACTCACCTCCGATAGCGGTAATGACGGTGATGATGGAGTTTGGAAGGGTGTCGTGGCTGACGGTGAAGGATCCGCGGAGGAAGATTTCGGGCCTTTTCGGTTTGTCCGTTAACTCCTTTTTTCAATTTTTCGTTGTGACTAGGGTTTTTTGAATCGCCTCCGCCGTCCCCTTTCTCCCTCTCACTCGCTTCCTTTTATCCTTGCGCATTAGGGTTTCAGTTGGTGTGTAAAGGCTCAAAGGAGAAAGCTCAGAAGCGCTTTTTCGGATGCTCAGAAGTGCTTTTAGCCCGTTTGATGATACAAATTGGGAAAGGTAATCTGCGCTCTTGCTTTTTCTTCCTCTGTTTCGTCTTGACTCCATTTTGGGTATTTCGGATTTTACTGCTTTGACTGATTATTTCAACTTTTACCGCAGTGAAAATTTTGAACATCTGTTTGATGAGGCAGGTTGAGGTTCAAGGTGTACTGGTTGCAGATAGCTTGACTTGGTCGAAAATGCAGGCGGTTGATGCTTCAGCGATGAACACCGGCGGCTACGGTTTAGATTCGTGCTCCTGAGGCCAAGTCACCAGCCAACCACTTCCGGTAACCATCTTTGTCCTTTTCCAAATGAGTCGCTTCTAGCTTTGGATTTCTCTTTTTTATTGCAAACTGCAGCAAAGTAATTCTGGTTTTCTTAGTGAAAGTGTAACATATGAATCTTTCCTATCAGTGGCATCGCTAGTTGCCTGGAGAGTTTCTTTTGCCTTCACCCACTCGTCATTTTTCAATTCCAGCTCAAACAGCATAGATAATGCATTTGGACTCTTGTCATTCACTTTCAGGGCATCATTAACCGGCAAGGTGTCCATGGCTCCACGGTAATAAGCTGTAGTAATAGTTCTGAATCTCTCTAGGCCGGCTGTATCCCAGGTTTGCAACTTAATGCGTTTGCCATCAAATTCAATGGTTATTATCTCGAAATCAACTTTATGTTTTTGTTTTTCTTATTCTTTCTCATTTATTTCTTGTGTAATATGATTGGGAATGCAGTGTACGAGTATATATTTCTTTGTGTCTGGCCTCTGGGAGCAAAAGTTCAGAACCTCGTTGCAAAGCTTTTGTACAGATTCATCATCAGGTACAGAATCTCTTCCCTTGCATCTTATCTTGACATGGCCAATCCCTTCCTTTGTCTAATCTGATAATGGATAGTAACCGAGTAGTATTTATCAGATCAAACGCTAAACCAAGTTCTCTACCTAAAGCTCTCTGTTGAAGAATTGCTTGCTTGTTACTGATACCGTTGTGGTTAACATTGTGCAGGCAGTTTGTTATTTGTTGCAGAAAACAAGTCATAACAGTTTAGAACCGTTGGTTTTGTGGAAAGGTATTGGTCAAAGAGTTTGGATTGTGATTGTCGGGTTAAAATGCTACTGCAGTAGGTGCAACAGTGGCAGGCGGTGTTGCTGCAAGTAAAACATTGCTAATGATGCTCCTTAAATTGCAAATAAACTTGGTGAAGACCTTTGTAAAGTAATATCGCGAGAAGAAGTCTTCAAGTTAACAACGGTATGCAACGATAATTACAGTGTACACCGCAATTTTGCCCTTTTTATGAGCTTTGAATTTCAATGAAATTTGATATGTTCTCTTTTGTGAGGGATTTCTCCATGTGTTACAACCAGTGCATTCATCTTGGCAGGTACATAAACTGTGGGGCCTCTAAGATCTTCACCAACCTAGAGCCTAGAATCTGGGGCTGAGAGGCTATCCTTACCAACCTCTTGGCTTTGCGATTTGGCCTACTGTCTGAAACATTTCGAATGAGAGGTGACTAATCAAAAATTCTGCAGGATTCTTATGGTAAGTTTGATATATTTCCATCAACTTCTCAAGGCTCTCCTTCTAGCAGATATCTCCTTATTCCAAAGTTTTCTTTCAGTAGCTTCAACCATTAGTTTCAAGGAAACATGCTTCAGGTTTGAACTGCAAATACCACAGGTTACAATTCCTTTGTCAACATAGCTGTGATGACTACATGCTACAGCATCTTAAGCTCTGGCATCTCAGGTAAATTTTCTAACCGCATTCTAGTTCGGCATCAGTGTTGGTTGAAAACTAGTTAGTAACTATGACATCTGCACCATAAAGCTTCAAATTTATCACATGCCTTAAATCTATTTGAGCATATTTGGTACCGGAGAGCACACTCAGATCTAACCGTCGAACTATCTGTCATGCAGGAACTGAAGACCGAGTGGTTGCAAGGAACAAAAACAGGTTGCTTGAACCAGCCTAGGCAGAGAGGATTTGTATAACATGGATACAAAGGAGTCTTCCGCCAATGTGAACAGAAAAATCCTTCATACTCACGAGTTCAAGTAACTAGTAGAAACCACCTTCAGCAGCAACAACAATACTTTCATATGCAACTGATGTGTAAATCCGTGGCTATGAGCATGAACTGCTCCTCCCTTATTATTTGTTAACTTTGTCACTTTGTAAACAAAATTGATTTTTCAGCATAATTGGTCATTCTTGATTCTAGTAAACTATAACAAGTTGATCAATTTTCCTTCTTTTTTGTGAAGGTTCTATTAGGAACTGGAAAGCGATGTTGAAAACCTTCTGTTATGATATTGATTTGTTATCATGTGTTGTAGAACTCTTTTTTGGAGTGAATTATTGGGATGCTGGAATTTAGATTCTTGATGGAGTTTTGATTATTCATTAAGATTGTATTTGTAGGATTTATGTAATAGGATGAACTTGTATGAAAATGTTGAGAAATGCAATTTGGAACATGATTTTTTTATTATTTATGAAAATGTTGTAATGCTATTTTGATTTTGAAATGTACTATGGATATAAAAATGGATTTTTTTTAGAAATAATCCAAGACTAATTTAAATATCAATTTAAATAATAATAAAAAATCAGTAGAAAACCCAATCAAAATCAAATTAATCCAATAATTTGTTAAAATTACTTTTGACATCAATTCTAACATCTATTTGAAAATTAAAATCAATTAGAGTTTTGAATCATTAGTAAAGATAACAATTAAAATTAAATTGAAATTTGGCTTTAAACTTGATTTGAAATTAAAATCAAATATTGAAAAATTACAAAAGTCAAGTGATTAAAATCCATTTTATACTGATGAATGTATGCAAAATGCACAAATAAAAGAAAAAAAATGAAAAAATTTCAGGATCAAAATCGGGGTATGACACTATCAAATAAAAAGAAGCCAATTGGTGTGAAATAGGTGTTCAAAGTGAAGGAAAATCCCAAGGGTGAAATAATCAAGCATAAGGCTTGATTAGTTGCTAAGGGATTTTTGAAAAGAGAATGCATAGACTTTAAAGAGATATTAGAACCGATTGTTAGGATTGAAACCATTAGGCTTGTTGTTGGTATTGTGAATAACAACAATTGGCTCGTCTACCAAATGGATGTCAAGTCTGTATTTTTTAATGAACCACTTGAAGAAGAGGTATATGTAGAATAATCCTTTGGTTTTGTTTTGAGAAACCCAAGAGCTGAGGTTCTAAAAGTTGAAGAAAGTGTTATATGGTTTGAATAAAGCTCTAAGAGCTTATGTCGCAGCGGGAAAATTTTTGAGATTAAGTTATTGATTAACTTAACTCAGAGAAGCAAGAGTCGCCACCAAAATTTATTGTTTCCAAAGGGAATGGGAAAAAGGTCTAACAAAACCCACAAAAGGTAAAACAAAAGAGAATTTTGGATACGGGGGTTGGTTATTCAAGGGGAAGGCATTAGCACCCCTCACATTTATGGTACTCCATAGGAACCACTTGCAAATTTGTGTTTATGAAAAATTTGGGTTGTTTGTTGATTGCTTTTAATTTGAAAATACATTTTGTCGTATTCAAGTGGAAAATACAGCTTACTACCCACAAGTATGGGGAAATGAGCATTTTCATCATTTTGATATGGAGAACTTTTACTTGGACTTTCTCACAAGCACGTCTCAACATTCAAGTGGAAAATGTCAATCATTTCTTAACATATAGTAGAAGTATAGTGGTTTGCATCACTACACGAATATACTAATATCCAATATTTAAAAAAAAATGCTCTTAAAGGAAGGTGCACAAAGTATAATGGTTTGTCTTTTTAGATGTTTGAAAAAAATGTTTAAGTATGCTTAAATATTTTAGCATTTATTGAGAAAAAGATTTTCTGGATCACTTGACAAAATCAAGGGTTATTAAGAAAAGGTGTGAAGTTTGAAAGCAAGAAGTTTTAAAATAGGAAGAAGTTTTGACAATTGAAGAAGTGGGAAGGATATGAAGAGGCTATCCTAAAGCATGAACTAAATGACATGAAATAAAATGTCTCATTGTAAGGTAGCCTGAGAGAATTCCTTTGTGTGTGCAAGTGTACTAACCACAAGATGGAGCAAGCATTTGACATTGGTCAAAACAAGCATTCTTTTCCCTTTAGATTAAGGCACAAGATGAAAAAGCACATAAGCAGATGAATATCAGAGGATCCAGATGAATAACAAAGCCACAAAGAAACATCCAAGTCTTGAAGTGAAGATCAAAGGTCCAGAGGAATCACAAGGTCTCACATGAATCACAAAGTATCATATATACTCCAAGCAAGGGGAAAGCACTAAGTCCTAAGGTCCAAAGTCCAAGATACTCCTCAAGCAAGGGATAGTAACACAAAGTCCATAAGATCAGATTAAAGCTTTTTAGGATCTTAGCCATTTTATCATGTTTTTGTTCTTTTGAAATAAGAAATCAATAAGAGCATAAAGTAAAAGGCAAGAATGCAAATGACATGAATGAAATGACATCAATGTAAAGTTAGTTGTTAGTTGTTAGATGTTAGAAGTCAAATTCAAGTCATCACAGTGGGATCATGTATCAACAAATCAAAGGACTCAAACATATGCTACACCAAGGGATAAACTATCATTATGAGATGGTTGATAAAATTATGAGAGGTCAAGAAAAATACGAGCGAGTGAATCTCAAAAGTTGGATCTCAAAATGTTTAAAAATGATCAAAAGTAAAATTGAAAATGAAAATTGAATGAAAAACAAAATAAAATATCAATTAAATGAAAAGTGATTTAAAAAATTATGCAAAAACTATATATGATGCAAAATATTATTAAATATTTTGTGTAAAAAACTTGGAGCAAAAATGAATTAAAAATCAATTGAAATTAAATCAGAAAGTAAAAGGAAAAATAAAATGAAAATAAAATGAAAATAAAAGAAAGAAAGAAAGAAAATATTTGAATTATGGCCAACAACTAGTTTTTTGAAAACGCGCGCATTAGCTTCATCTTCAACCTTGAGTTGATTTTGCAAGCTTCATGAACTCGTATTTTTGACCAGAATCAAGCATAGATTCAAGTGCCTAACACTTTATCGTTCAAGTCTCTTTGCATCAGAGCCATTGATTGACTCTGAGCAAAGAGAATTTGCTCAAGAACACGAAGAACCCCAGTTCTTCAAAGTAAAATTAAATCACTAATACGAAGAATAAGTTCAAGATAGTTGAGGGCTTTTTATTAGTGAATCACGACGAACACACTAGTAATTTGTTTGCTCAGAAATGTTACTCGTATTTACCTTTTCAGTTGAAGCTTCAGAGGTGAACAATGGTGGATTTGAAAGTCAGGTCCCAAGGAGTTTCAAGCCACAACAGTGCTTCAGTTAGCTTCAGAAGGTGTCGATGAATGATTTTAGGCAAAGATTCGAAGCTAAAAGAGCTTGAATCAAAGAAATGGTTAACTAGTTTTTGAGGTATCGAGTTCAAATGGTTTGAGAGTTTATTTGGCTATCCAATCTTGGAAATGAAGGAAAATGCTTCCTAAATTTATAAGAAATGAAGTGAGGTCATGGTATGTGTGAAATGGAGACAAATTCGTGTGAATTAGGTCAAAATTTTGATGATTTGCAATCCGTGTGAAATGAAACATGAAATGCGTGAGTTGATGATGAAACCAAGTTATTTTGCAATTGTTCAAATGAATTTTTCTTTGCCAAAGAGGTTACACATGTGCAGGTGGTCCCATTTTGGAATTGGCATGAAATTCATGACCCGAAACTTGTGCAAGAAGTAGAGTTTGAGGTACCATGTTGGAGCTCAGGCCAAATGAAATCCACACGTGCGTTTTGAGATATTCTTTGTGCCAAATGATCTCCTCATGGCGAAGAAAAAAATTCAAAAAGAACCAAATCAAAAGGATGCTTGAGTTGAAAATGGCATGGATAGAAAGTTGGGGCCGTGACCTGAAATTCTAGGCCATACATTAGGTCGACTAGGTCTTGGGCCTACTTTTGTACACACATGCGCCTCTTGGAAAATTCCAAACTTGATGGACTTGGGGGCAAAATTGATGTTTGACCCTTGAAGCAAATTTGTAGACGAGTTCAAATGTGGCATTTGGCTTAAAGTAGATTCCAAAAACATTGAGAAATGAGAGAATTATAGTGTTTGGACCAAGTGGCATGCCATACTTGATTTTAGATCAACCAAACATGTGCCAACTTGTGATTTCTTGCCATTTTGCATCCAAAGACCCAATGATGAACACTTGAATACAAAATGAAGGAAACTTTATTGTCCCTTGAAGAATCTTGATAATTTCTTGAAAATTGTATGGAGATGCCATGGAATTAAACACACGAGCCGCACTTGAATCAACTTTGAAATTAGGAACCAAAATTGAATTTCTCTTGATCGAATGATGTTGAATGAAGCTTGGCATGAATGTTACCTAAGATTATAGGGCATGCCTTGAAATAAAAGCTCTTGTGGATCACTTGTTGACCAAACTTTGACCTTGGGAATCAAAATCTTAATTTAGAAACCAAGCTTGATCCTTTGATTGTCAGTGCCTACCTTGTACAATAAGAAAAAAGAAAAAACACATATTTTTGTATTTTGAATAAGGTTAGCAAAGTTAGAATGCAAGCAAGCAAAAAGGTAAAAATAAAATACAATGGGTGCTTGATGATCTCCCATAAAGGCAAACCCAAATAGGGGAGTATAGTAGGATACCATGCTTGTGATCTTGGTTGAAATGTAAATGATATGATAGGTGAAATCATAGGAATAAAAATTAGGGTATGACAACTTGAAATAAAAGAATAAATGGTTTCCTAAAGGAGTTTGGCTTCAAGAAATGTGTATATGAGCATGGAGTGTATGTGAAGATGAATACAAGTGAATGAGTGATTATCCTTTGCCTATATACAAACGACTTATCGATAACGGGAAGCAACAGAAAGAGCATTTCTAAGTTCAAGGGTGAACTTATGACATAATTTGAGATGATCGAAATTGACCGCATGACATACTTCCTTGACATTGAGTTCCACAAGTCCAAAAAGGGAATGCTCATGCATCAAAGAAGATATGCGCTTGAGATATTGAAGAAGTTTGAAATTGAGCATTGTAATACTTCCATTATTGCGGCTGAACCAAGGTTATAATTGTCAAAGAATGAGAATGAGGAAGATGTTGATCCAACTCAGTATAGGATGTTGATTGGATACTTGTGTTACGTGTGCAATACGCGATTGGACTTGGAGTTTAGTGTAGGTATTGTGAGTAGATTCATGGGGGAGACCGAAGGTGTCTCACTTGGCAGCAGTCAAGAGGATCCTAATGAAGGAGAATTGCCATCCAAGGCGCAACGGAATTTAAAAATTTCTCCATTTAGTGATCCTTACGAATGGGCATGATCAGTGATAGAATCGTTACCTCTTGTGGCGATTCAAACCTTTGGTGCAGATCTCTTGTAACGATCAAAACCTTGGATACAGATCCACGGGGCGATCACGAACGTTGAACGATGACAACGTCTCTACTCAGTCCACACGAACGGATTCCTTCAATCTTAGTGCTAGCTGGTACGAATGAAGGCTTTGAGTGAGAGAGAGAGAGAGGGAAACAAAATTCCAAGTCTTCACTTGAGTTCAGTTCTCTTGTGAATGCTTCTGCCCGAGGGTTCTATTTATAGAACCACTTGTGTGGGCTTCAAGCTAAAAAGCCCACTTAAGTGTATTTTGGCCCATATCTTATAATATGTCCAAAATCACTTAAGCGTGTGGTACCTTACCATATTTCGTATTCCACTTAAGTGCACCGTACCTTACGGTGTTCCTTAGTTACTCTATCTCTCATCAATCCGTCCTTTGTGTGTGACCCTATAGGTTTTCGCGACGTTGACAATTATATTAAATCACACATTTAACATAATAAACAGTGAGCGGTATCTAGCAACACATCACTGCTACCCAAGACACGAAAATGTCATGCGATCTGACAAAACCTCCTGTGATAATAATTATGTGTATAATTACCCATTTACCCTTATGTCTATATTGAACACAAGGTATAGACCGTGTCATCCTTGTCCAGTTCAATTTTGGGCCCATAGACATTTATCCTATTACGCAGGATGGGCAAATTCCATCTAGGACACTCATGTCCCTCAGCATGCTTTGTGGAGTACCCATCAACTGTCTTTATGGTTATCCAGTTACGGACAACGTTGGATCAGCAATAAAACACTTGACTCTACATCTAGGGTCCATAGTGGTTTCAGGTCGAAGAGTGGTATACACCATTATCACCATGAGAATAACTTATGACACTTTGCATAACTTTCTATATAGTATTCTCATAGCAGGTCAATCCGGTATAAATATTACTCTTAATATTCATACCTATGTTTAAGACTTGATAACTCTTTATCCATGATCCATGAGATGTGATCATCAGTCTACAAACATAATAGTCTTAATGCTTTAATGTTATCCCACTTCACAATAAAGCTCGACTACGGATACTTTAAGAATAGTGTCCTTATGTTTAATGTGCTCTCATGATCAAGTCACACTTGATACATTAAACGGAGTATCTATTCCAGGGACTTTATTAAACAAACATAATAAAGAAAATGCCTTTTATTATTAATAAATAATTCGATACAAGTACCAAAAGTATTGGCCTCTAGGGCTTACACCAACAATCTCCCACTAGCACTAGAGCTAATCAGGCATACCCCTAATGCCCATTGATCTAGTATGGCCATCATGCTTCTGTTGCGCAAGAGGCTTTGTCAGTGGGTCATCAATATTGTCAAGTGTAGCTACTTTGCATATTTTCACATCCCCTCTATCTATTATCTCTCGAATGAGGTGATAACGCCTGAGTATGTGTTTGGATCATTGGTGAGATCTAGGCTCCTTAGCTTGTGCAATAGCACCATTGTTATCACAATAGAGACCAATGGGATCCACAATGCTAGGAACTATGTCAAGTTCACTAATGAACTTTTTGATCCAAACAGCTTCCTTTGCTGCATTTAAGGCAGCAATATACTCGGCCTCGGTTGTAGAATTGGCAACTGTATCTTGCTTTGAACTTTTCTAGCTCACAGCGCCGCCATTTAAGCAAAATACATCACCATTGGAACCATTCATATTAAAGCGTTCCAGCACTTTGTCTATGTACTCTGACTTAGGCCAAGCAATTTTGTGATCTATCTCTATAGATTCTGATTCCTAATATATAGGCTGCTTCACCTAGGTCCTTCATAGAAAAGCATTTCCCCAACCAAGACTTTACTTGTTGCAGGGTAGGGATATTGTTTCCAATGAGTAATATGTCATCTACATATAATACCAGGAAAACGATCATGCTCCCACTAACCTTCTTGTAGACACAAGGCTCATCTTCGTTCTTGATGAATCCATATTGTTTTACTGTTTCATCAAAACGAAGATTTCATGAGTAGGTCACAGGCTCATCTTGATCCATGAGTAATACATCACCTTGATCTGTTATGAGATATCCATATCTCTCAGGTAGGTGACGTATCCTGCTTGACCTACGTTGGTCTTGTTCTACTTGAGCAGGTTCCTCTTCCACAACTACTTGTGTTTCCTGCTCTAATTCCTCCATAGGTGTATCGATGCTTTGTGATTTTTGAATTTCTTCAAGCTCTACTTTCCTCCCACTGATTCCTTTGGAAATAAAATCCTTTTCTAGGAAAACTCCAGTTTGAGCGACAAACACTTTGCCCTCTGAAGGATTGTAGAAGTAATACCCTCTTGTTTCTTTAGGATACCCCACAAATAAGCATTTGTCAGATTTGGGCTCAAGCTTAGTTGAAATTTGTCGTTTCACATAAACTTCGCAACCCCAAATCTTCATGTAAGACATATGTGGTTTCTTACCACTCCATATCTCATATGGTGTCTTTTCAACCTTTTTGGATGGAACACGGTTAAGTGTGTAAGCTGTTGTCAATAGTGCATGTCCCTAAAAGGAGTTTGGAAGATCGGCGTGACTCATCATGGATCAGACCATGTCTAACAGGGTTCGATTTCTTCTCTCAGATACACCATTCCATTGGGGTGTTCCAGGAGGAGTAAGTTGGGATAGGATCCCACACTCTTTCAGATGGTCATCAAACTCTAGGCTTAAATACTCATCACCTCGATCTGATCGAAGAGTTTTAATATTCTTACCTAGTTGGTTTTGTACTTCATTCTTGAATTCCTTGAACTTTTCAAAGGACTCTGATTTGTGTTTCATTAAATACACATAACCATATCTACTGAAATCATCAGTGAATGTGATGAAGTACTGAAAACCTCCTCTGGTTGGTATGTTCAGTGGTCCACATACATCAGTATGTATTAGGGCCAAAAGATCATTAGCTCTTTCACCTTTTCCTGTGAATGGAGACTTTGTCATCTTTCCAATTAAACAAGATCTGCACGTCTCATATGATTCATAATCAAAAGAGTCCAAGAGTCCATCTTTATGGAGTTTGGAAATGCGTTTCTCATTTATGTGGCCTAATCGACAATGCCAAAGGTAAGTTGGATTTAACTCATTAGGTTTCATCCTTTTAGTATTAATGTTATAAATAGGCATTTCAAGATCAAGGACATATAGTCCATTGTTCATTTGTGCAGTAGCATAGAATATTTCATTCAAATAAATTGAGCAGCAATTGTTCTTTATCATAAATGAAAAACCAAACTTGTCCAAACAAGAAACGGAAATAATATTCCTACTAATTGCAGGTACATAATAACAGTTCTCTAACTGAATTATTAAACCACTAGGTAAAGTCAATGCATAAGTTCCTACGGCTAAAGCAGCAACCTTTGCTCCATTGCCAACTCGTAGGTCGACTTCACCTTTTGCCAAATCTCTACTCCTTTTTAGTCCATGCACATTTGTACAAATGTGAGAACCCATCCAGTATCTAATACCCATGATGCAGAAGTAGATAAATTAATTTCAATAACAAAAATACCTGAAGTTGAAGTCTCTACTCCATTCTTCTTATCTTCCAGGTACTTTGGGCAGTTTCTCTTCCAGTGACCGGTCTTACCGCAATGGAAGCAGGTGCCTTCTTTTGCTATGCCTCCACTAGGCTTTAAAGAAGCAACAGTGGGTTTGGGTTTGGCAACTTCCTTGCCTTTCCCTTTATCACCCTGCTTAATGGGCCTTTTGTTCTGTCTCTTTCCATTTCCGATCATCAGAATGGACTTCCCTTTTGACTTCAGATTCTGCTCGGCAGTTCTTAACATGGCGAGCAGTTCATGAAGAGATTTGTCCATATCAATCATATTGAAATTTAGGACAAATTGACTGAATCTATCTGGCAACAATTGCAAGATCAAATCAGTCACAAGTTCCTTTTCGAGGGGAAAACCCAATCTCTCAAGGTTTTCCACATACCCAATCATCTTGAGCACATGGGGACCTACAGGGGCTCCCTCAGCTAACTTGCCTTGAAAAAGGGCTTTTGAAACTTCAAACCTCTCATGCCTTGCTTGCTCTTGATAGATCATCTTCAGGTGTTCGATCATATCGAACGCTGACATGTTCTCATGTTGCTTTTACAATTCCGAGTTCATGGTAGCTAGCATGAGACAAGCAGTTTCATTGGCATCATCGACATGCTTCTTATAAGCATCTCTTTCTGCCTTAGGTGCAGAACTAGGAGGTTCCTCTTCAGGAATAGGTGTCTCCAAGACATACAGCTTTTTATCATGTTTGAGGACAATCCTCAGGTTTCGGTGCCAATCCAGAAAATTTGTCCCGGACAATTTTTCCTTATCAAGGATTGATCGCAAGATGTTGTTAGAGGTGTTTGTTGTCATGGTAATCTACATAAGGATTGATGAAAATATAAGTATCATTGACATATTTAATTAGGCCTTTAATTAAATATGCTCCCACTATTTTACTCAAAATAAATGACCCTCATCATTTGATTCGGAAAATCCCGTTGGAAGATTTTCTAGTGGGTCGAGATCCATATTTCACTTCGTTCTAAGTCCGCGTAGGCGGATTACACAAAACTAGGTTATTTAGGTAGGAACTTCTTCCAGTTGTATCTCATACAACTCTCGAAAATTTCAGTTGGTGAATAACTCCTTATTCCAATCCATCATATGGATCATTCCCAACTCTTGCTTCTAAACATATATAATATTATTATAATTAAGTTTGACCCATCGTTTTAGCAGTTGGATATTACAATTATCCCATCGCACCTTACCAATATAGAAAATGCACCTCGCGTAGGCGAAACCTACATTGTCCGATACTAGTCTTGATGAGTGCTAAAACTTGGAAAGCAAACACATATAATATTATTAGAATTTGTTTAGTTAAGTTTGACCCATTGTTTTAACAGTTGGATATTACAATTATCCCATCGCACCTTACTAATATAGAACATGCACCTCGCGTAGGCGAAACCTACATTATCTGATACTAGTCTTGACGAGTGTTAAAACTTGGAAAGCATAAACTTAATATTTAATTTGAGGGAATTGCAATTTTTCTGATCTCACCGGCTTATTTATCATATAAATCGCCTCTCACATGCATCAACATACATTCACATGCATCAACATACATACATAATGAAACAGTTATGGCCCCTAGCGCAATTGTTCTCCCCAGCCAATGAGAGAACCTAAGCTAAGCTAACAACGATCTAAGCTTCTCCAAGCAACATCTTCAAGGTCGTCCTCCTTTTGGCACTGACTTCTTTGCTCTCTTTATAACATTACATTACATAAAGAAACTCGTTTTGCATACGAGGGAGTGAGATGAGAAAAGAAGTTACATTGAGAGATTAAAAGAGAGGCACGACACGCAGGTCATATTTTAAAACCCAAAACCAAAATAAAGGAAAGCTAAGGTCATAACCGATCACCACAAGACAATAATAAACACATTACTATTATTATCAATTTTAATTCTTTTAATTAATTAAAACCAAATTAAATTTCGACGACCGATCACACTACGTAGAGTTAACCGGGGGTCCGCTGCCCGGTCAACGGGAACGGGTGAATTTTCCCTTGCGTTAACCGGTTAACCAAATGCGTTAACCGGTTAACACTGTTTGAAATCTGTTCAAAAAATTGTTTTCTGCCTTGCGTTAATTGGTTAACCAAATGCGTTAACTGGTTAACACTGTTTGAAAATCTCTTGGAAAACTGTATTCCGTCTTGCGTTAACCGGTTAACCAAATGCGTTAACCGGTTAACACTTTTTGAAAACCTTAAAATTTTTATTTCGTATTGCGTTAACCGATTAACACTGTTCCAAAAAGTGTTTAGAAAGCACAACTCTTGTGCAGTCACAACCCCAATCGCATAACTCTCTGACAACACAACCCTTGTGCCGTCACTAACCCTGATGCACCAATTTCAGACCGTCAAACACACCTCGATTGTTGATTCAGTATGATTGATCAACACGTCATTGCTTCACCATACTAATGTCGGATCAAGAAGCATACGACCATTGATCGCTCAAAGGAAAACAACCATTGAGTGTTTGAATGAACGAAACGAGAACACTATATCATATATAATGTATTTTGCATCAGGATTACATATATCATATATATATATAACTTGATCGATCTCAATTTAATCTTTGATTCATTCTGTCTTTAATCATATTAATACATAACAAAATCAGTTATCAGATTCATGGTTTCATAAGTGGCTCTGATACCACTGAAGGAGAATTTCCATCCAAGGCGCAACGGAATTTAAAAATTTCTCCATTTAGTGATCCTTACGAATGGGCATGATCAGTGATAGAATCGTTACCTCTTGTGGCGATTCAAACCTTTGGTGCAGATCTCTTGTAACGATCAAAACCTTGGATACAGATCCACGGGGCGATCACGAAAGTTGAACGATGACAACGTCTCTACTCAGTCCACACGAACGGATTCCTTCAATCTCAGTGCTAGCTGGTACGAATGAAGGCTTTGAGTGTGAGAGAGAGAGGGAAACGAAATTCCAAGTCTTCACTTGAGTTCAGTTCTCTTGTGAATGCTTCTGCCCAAGGGTTCTATTTATAGAACCACTTGTGTGGGCTTCAAGCTAAAAAGCCCACTTAAGTGTATTTTGGCCCATATCTTATAATATGCCCAAAATCACTTAAGCGTGTGGTACCTTACCATATTTCGTATTCCACTTAAGTGCACCATACCTTACGGTGTTCCTTAGTTACTTTATCTCTCATCAATCCGTCCTTTGTGTGTGACCCTATAGGTTTTTGCGACGTTGACAATTATATTAAATCACACATTTAACATAATAAACAGTGAGCGGTATCTAGCAACACATCACTGCTATCCAAGACACGAAAATGTCATGCGATCTGACAAAACCTCCTGTGATAATAATTATGTGTATAATTACCCCTTTGCCCTTATGTCTATATTGAACACAAGGTATAGACCGTGTCATCCTTGTCCAGTCAATATTGGACCCATAGACATTTATCCTGTTACGCAGGATGGGCAAATTCCATCTAGGACACTCATGTCCCTCAGCATGCTTTGTGGAGTACACATCAACTGTCTTTATCGTTATCCAGTTACGGACAACGTTGGATCAGCAATAAAACACTTGACTCTACATCTAGGGTCCATAGTGGTTTCAGGTCGAAGAGTGGTATACACCATTATCACCATGAGAATAACTTATGACACTTTGCATAACTTTCTATATAGTATTCTCATAGCGGGTCAATCCGGTATAAATATTACTCTTAATATTCATACCTATGTTTAAGACTTGATAACTCTTTATCCATGATCCATGAGATGTGATCATCAGTCTACAAACATAATAGTCTTAATGCTTTAATGTTATCCCACTTCACAATAAAGCTCGACTACGGATACTTTAAGAATAGTGTCCTTATGTTTAATGTGCTCTCATGATCAAGTCACACTTGATACATTAAACGGACTATCTATTCCAGGGACTTTATTAAACAAACATAATAAAGAAAATGCCTTTTATTATTAATAAATAATTCGATACAAGTACCAAAAGTATTGGCCTCTAGGGCTTACACCAACACCTAAGATATGTTAAAGATTTTGTTGGCTATGGAATTCTCTTTCCAGGATCGGATACAGGCAAAAAATGTAATTTGCTTGATTTTACAAATTCCAATTGATGTGGAGATAAAGATGATTGAAAGTCTACAGTTGGATACATATTTATGTTCGGTGGAATACCAATCTCTTAATGTTTGAAAAAGGAACCGGTAGTTGCACTATCATCTTGTGAGGCTGAGTACGTTGTCGCTTCGTTATGTGTGTGTCAAGTCGTGTAGCTTATGAATCTATTAGAGGAGTTGGGCAGCAGTGAGGGTGAGGGTGTTACACTCCTGGTTGATAACATTTCCACGATTAATCTTGCTAAGAACTCAATTGCACATGAGAGGAGCAAGCATATTGAGATGAGGTTTCACTACTTGAGGGAGCTTGTTAGTGAAGGAAGGGTAAGATTGCAATATTGCAGAAGTGAAGACCAAGTGGCTGATTTGTTGACTAAGGAGTCACAAATAATGTGTTCAAGAGGTTGAAGATGAACATGAGCATGGAAGACTTGGAGCACTTGAATTAAGATGGTGTGTTAAAAGTGATTTTAGTAATTCAAGTGTTGTAACCAGTTAACACATGGGTGTAACCGGTTACAGCAAGACCAGAAACTCTTATGACTTACAGAAAAGTGAAATATTTGAGGGTGTGATTGGTTAACACATGAGGTTAACTGATTACCACTAAAAGTATTATTGTATTCATGTCAGCTGTAACTGGATAACCATTTGATGTAATCGGTTACAGGCTCGAGTTTTTTCATTTTTTAGTTATATACTTATATGTTTAAGGTCCCAATCATTTTATAATACTTGTATAAATGCTTTGGAGGCATTCTCATATCTAGTTAATGCAACTCTCTCTATCTATCTATCTATCTATCTATCTATCTATATATATATATATATATATATATATATATATATATATATATATATATATATATATATATATTCCGATTTTCTCCATCATTGTTTACCAATCTTAACCTCACCATCACCATCATCACTTTCTTTTAACACTGAAAAACATCTTCCTTAGTCCAAATTCATGAACTAGTATTAAACATCATCACCATCATCACTTTCTTTAACACTGAAAATATGAAGCATCTTCCTTAATCCAAATTCATGAACTACTATTAAACATCATCACATATCCATATTCGAAGAGATTCAAATACTCAAATTTGTCCCCTCTAATTTATAAAAAAAGAGTGGAATACTGGAATGCGTTATCTAGTGGAATAATGGAATAAAGAATACATGTAAATCTTGCTTTTATATATTTAGTGATTTTCGGAAAACATGTAGGCATACAAAACAAATGAAAAAAGTTATATAACACAACAATAGGTAATACAGAACATGTCCCACTAGTCAGCCAAGGCAAAGGGAAACATGTCCCACTAGTCAGCGAAGGCAGTAGGTGATACTTGTTATTAGTGTGTTACATGTGTTACGTTAAGTTTCAAAACTAGATTGGAAAAAGCAGATTTGAAATATGACGGCAAGAACAGGCAATGGAAGAAATCGCAGAGAAAAGATATTTGTTTTAAGAAATTTTATATATAGTGGGAACGGACGGATAATAGAGTATCTATATGCGCATCCATATTCATTTAAATTTGTGGGTGAACTCATACCCAATAAAGTAGGTATTTATTTTATCCATTGCAAGTAATTTTTGCGGATGCCTACCGAACTTGGATCCAATTACCATCTCTAACGTTAATTATTAACCCTTTGAAAAATATTAAAACCCTTGCAATATGCAATCTTCGCTGTTAAAAATTATGGTTTAATGTCAGGGATTTCTTATCTCACTTTATGGGGTGGAAAAACACCCTATAAAAAATTCAAAATGTTCCTTAGATATCTTCGGACACATCCATTGCACCATCTTATGATGCACTAAATGAGTGTCATCTTAGAGTAAAACAAAATTTTATTCTAGATATGCATCTTCGGAGATTTGAGGTGAGATTTTGAAATATTTGTCACATTTACATGTTAGATATTTTCGAAGATGTATTTCTGAAATAAACTGATAAAGCAGTCACCTGCATGATCACGAACTCATACTTCTTTTTCACTCCAAATCCTTTTCAAAAACTCTTTCATTCTCAATCAACATTTTTACTTTCAAAACTTCATTCTTGTGTTTCATCACATCAAAAGGAGCAAAAGAAGTTGAAATTTCAGGTAAAGATCATTCATTTCAAACTTTATTGATCAAATTAAATTTGTTTTTAGTCTGATAAAATGTGCGTTGAATTTGGAGATGCATCTTTGTAACTTGTATGTTCTCATTTTTCCAACTCTGTTTACAGTTTTAGTAGTTTTTGAATTTTTTATTGTAATTGTTTTCATTAGAAATGGTTCACCCCGGTGTTTTCCCTAAATATATTGTGTCTCTGGATGTCAAAACTTTTGTTGTGAAGGAGGTAGATATTGACAACCAATTTAAAAATGAGCAAGAGTTTGAATTTTGTGATCACATGCTTCAATGGATTCGTACGGAGTCCTCGAAACTGGAATTTGGTGTGGTAATCGGAAGGCCCGATAATGGTTCAGATAGAACAGGTGCATTTGTGACAATGACATGCGAAATAAATGGGAAATATATACCTCTTATCCGGAATTTTAAATGAGATGATACCGTTCAAGAAAATGTGAATGTCCATTTAAGTTGTGTGGTTATATGTTGACATCTTTGAAACCTCCACTAATACAAGATAGAATTTTTTAGGTCCATATTTGTCTACAACTACTATAAATATAGACTATTGTATCATGTCTCATACAAGCAGAAAATGTCGCAAATGAACATCATTTGTTATATCGCAAATGTCTCATTTTTCAGCGTGACACCCGAGAGAAAATTTAAGATCAATGAGTACATCCCTTTTGAAGATCTGCAATACGAAATGCAGAATCACCTATCTTTCGTGGATAATCAAAAAATTGTAAAACTCGAGTATCGTTCATCGTCAATTAACAACGAATGCAAGATTGAGTTCAACAACTATGAACTTAAGATGAATGCATATGTAAGGGCTTGTAGAATACATTTTTCGGTTTCGAAACAAAAGTTTTGATCAAGGTGGAAGCGACGATTTCAAGATCAGTCAAAAAAATTGTGAAGATGTTGAAGCGTCCACTTGAATATTGAAATATAATATTTGATTTTATCTTAACATCGCCTGGATATTGAAATGTAATGTTTAATTTTATATTAACATCACCTATATAATATTGATTTTATGTTATGAATCATAATTTTATTTTGTCAAAATACAACTTTCTGATTTTCTATTTTCTATTTCTATTTCAATATGCTACTGAGATGCATCTACAGACAAATTACCAATATACATCTTCAAATCTAAAAAAAACACTTTTATGATATGACTCAGAATTGATCTATAGTGTGTGTTTATGATGCATCCGAAAATCTATCTCCATAATTTAAAAAATACCTTAATGCAATCAATGCAATTTCAAACCGTGCTGAGATCCGAGAGATTTTTAAAAAGTTTATGATCCTAGCTCAAATTGCAATGGCAAACGTTTAAAAAAAATCCCTATAACCACATGAAAAATTCTTCAATAGAGCTCGTAAACTGAAGATAGTATTCAAGTGTTGATCAATCCAATCCTCCTTCCTAGAGCATAATAAAGGCAAAAATTATTCTTTAAATTTCTATTTAAACAGTAAAAAAGATTGAGTCCTATAGAAGTAGCAGTAAGAATTAATGTATCAAAATTGTTACTATTCACACTCAATTTTTTTGTAGTGTTCATATAAGCTTGTGGAACAAGAATTTCCACAAGATGTCATCAGAGCATTTTCTGAGATGCTTCAGATAGCTGTTTTTTTGTTTAAGGAAATGCTATCAGAAAAATGAAAAAGATAGAACAATCAAGGAGGGACATAAACCAAAACTCAAGCACAAACAGGTACCTAGATTAGACAGCAAAATTGTAATGAACATAGTGTGTGTACATGTATTACATAGTATAACAACAATAGTTTTTCTTCAGGATTTTGTAAAAAAACAGGTAACAAAGTCGGCCAACTTCGGAGTTCAAAAGAGTTCTGACAATAACAACACTCCAAGACTTTTATCACTGTACTGTTGAGTGATCGGCTATATGAATCAACCGACAACATTATGTTCTATTATTGTAAATTGTGTTTAAAAAAACCATTTACATTCAAATAATCCTCGATGATTTGACCTATAACTTTCATCGGGAAACTATCCATGCGCCATTAAAAGAGAAAAATTACAGTATATACTTCTCATAATCAGAGTTGTCTCCCTTACTCCGAGTAAGACAATCGGAGATGCCTAAATTTTTGGCAGAATTTCAGCATCTTTTCAAGTGAACTAACATCTTTATACGTCTTCACTGTTGTTTTCTTTCAAAAGAGGGGTATGGTTGCCTCTTGATTCCAAGCTTATCGCGTCAATATCTTTGGATTTCCCCCACAACACAGAATAAAACCCAATAACAATCACAGTAGCACCAATCAAACTGCATTGAAAAACAACATTAAAATATGCATTTAGATCAATAAACTCAATGGTGACACAAGGCACACAACCCACCTTCCGAGATAGAATGCATCACCAAGGAAGACAACGCCTATAACCACCGATATGACAATTCCTATAGGCTTAAACATGGAAACAAAAACAGGTCCTGTCTGGTGCAAACACCAAGTAGTCACACCAACTTGAAATGCAGAGCCAAACACTCCCTGGAAATATTTACCAGTGAAGTTTCAGATACATAGTTACTAGCTTTAACTTAACTTGTACGTCAATTAAGTGCGCATTTTGATTACCGAGTATAAAACTGATAGCAACCGTAGCTTGGGTTTCAAGCTCCAAGCATTGATGTCTCTTTCCACAACCAAACAGGTCACGGCAGATAGAATGGCCACAAAGAAACAATAAAAGAATACAACAATCAACCCTGCTGGATATTTCTTAAGAATAGAAGCCTGAAATAACGCCAATTAGGCAATTATAACTAACTTATCACAAAACAATGGTGCCATTAATGCAAATAGAAATTGAAGATCACAAAATCTCTACTATTGCTCGTTAATTTCACCTGCACTATCAGAAATGCTGAAGCCACCACACAATCAGCTGCAAGAAATGATCCTCCGATTATCCAACTAGTGTCCTGCGAGAAATCTAGCTGCTGATATAAGTTTGCGGGTGACGGTCCCTTCAGAAGTGCAGCACCCTTGTACAAAGTCGCAATAAAAGCACCGGCAATTGATACTATGGTTCCCAATGATTTTGCTAGGCTGCTATAGCTTCTCCAATCCAATTGCTCCATTCTGAAACCACAAAATGAGACGAGTTTAGACAGATGTATGAGTTGAAATGCAACAAAGGATAATGAACATGAAACTAACCACAAGGCATAAAACAAAAATGACTAATGCTAACAAAAATCATAAACCATAATTTTACTTTTCCACATTCCAGATGTTAACCTTATGCTACATGACAATATTAAAAAAAATTAAAAAATCATGATTTCTACTCAAAATTGATTTTTGTATTTCATTTATCATGGAAGAGCATAAACCTAAAAAGAACGGCAAGTATGAAGGTAAAACCAGGAACAAGATTGAGCATGGCAGTAGCAAGTGTTGATGAGCTGTAGTAAATCCCAGCATATCCAAAAACCTGCGCCAAAAACCTGAAAATAATTTTTTTTTAAAAAACATAACTCCTCTGGTAATAGCATACACAGATGGTGGAAAAAGAGGGATGAACTCACCCAAGTAGTCCAAGTATGAAGAATCCAGAAAGGGTGGAAAACGTGATTGGAGGACGTTGAAATCTGTGGATGTAGAAGGAAGATGGAAGAAGGACGATGGCAGCGATGGAATTGGAGTAGAAAATGAAAATGAAACTGGTCATTCCTTGAGCCATGACTTGTTTGCTCAAGATGATTAACGCAACTTGAACACACTCTGCAATTACCATCCCTACAAAAGGAACTGTAACGTTCCCCATTTTCTGACTCTGTTGTTGCTGTTCTGAACTCTCTCAGTTTTTTGTTTGTTTGAAATTCAATTCAGATTTGTTCTGTTGATTGTGGGAAGAAAACAAAACAAAACAAAACAAAGTAGAATAACTTAAACAAAAAGTTAGACCAGCTTTTTTGTTTGACGTATCTTGTCTTACTTTTTGACTAGATACACAATATTATGGTGAACTCTAGTACAAGGGTTCAATTATATTAAATAAATAATTTTGATCTGTTAGAATAAAAATAAATAAAAATATGTAAGGTGGTTATTAGTGTTTTTTTAAATAAAAAAATCTCTGATACCCGCTATATTTGTATGGTTCATGTATGCAATTGATGTGGTCAAATAACAATGTGCCACGTGTGAGTACACTAGTATTTAATACTACTAATAAAGTAAATTATTTTTTTCTAGTAAATACAAATTTTACATATTTATATTTGAATCCAAATTTCCTCCATTTACCCGGTTAAAATTTGTCCAATCTCAAGATGACACCATCTTGATTCAGTTTACTTTAATTATTGCCGTAATTTTTAGGGATCGGAACAAACTTCACTTTAAAATAACTCTTTAATAAAATCTAATTAAAATTAATTGTCATACTATGGTTAACTCTCATTAAATCCAAGATGTATTGTGGTATTTGCATGTTTCTATATACAAATCAAACGTTCTGTTTCAATATCATGACTTTCTTTGCCATTTTATCTAATCCACAACTCAAAGTAAGTAGAACATTATGTAATCAAAACACACCAGCAAGAGAGTCTTAAAGAATAAAGATGAGAATAACAATGGTTTTTTCGAAAAAATAAAAAATAAAAGTGACAATGACTTTTTTGTTTTCGCGCAATAAAATAAGGGACTTTGGTGTGATGAAGATGTTTTTCAGCAGTCATAATTTGGTTTTGATTAAGACAAAAGACTGTTAGAAGAAAGATAAAAAAAATATTTGAATCAAATAATCAAGTTTGCATAAGTTTTGAGTTTCAATGATATTGGATCATAGACCAAGATCAAATGTGCAATTCATTTGTTATAAGGTTTATGTACTAATTAATCATAAATTTTTAAGTATTTGTTTCAAAATTGCATATTAACGTAGAAATTACTTAATATATTAATTAAATGAAAATCTTAATATTTCTAGTAATAATTTTTAAATAGCGTATTTTTAATAAGTAATAATTTGTTTGAGCGGTTGACTTGGCATGTTAAAGTAATCAAATGTTGTTGTCTTGCTCAATCGATTAACTATGTCTCTGCTTGAAACAAAAAATTGCATTCTTCATAAAAATAATCGATTAAACTATTTGGCTAATCAATTAACCATTCCAATTTTGAACTAGATTAATGGATTAACAATTTCAACTTAATGGATTAACCCTTTGTTTTTTCACATATTTTTAAACGTTGAAACAAGGTTGAAACAAGGATAATCGATTACCCTATGCATGTCTATCGATTAACCTCTATAGCTTTTGAAAAAATATGATTCAACATGATACCCTTTTAATTGATTAACAATTGTCTGTATCATTTTATCAAAACATTGCTTCCAGCATAATTTTCATTTAATGTGAAAAAGTTTAGAGAAACACTTGAGCACTTAAATGTCTATATCATCTTGATTTGTTCATTGAAGAAGAATATTGAATTTTCATATATTAGAAAAGCAGTGAAAATTCAAAGTTGTTGCAAAGTCTGTCTACAATGTTTTTCATACAAACCATTGTATATTTCATCAAGTGTGCGGTGATTCTTAATCTGTAAAGAAAGTGTTGTACTTATTACAGGTCATTGTAAATAGAAAAGTATGTTTTTCTATTTGTTGGAAAGATTCTTTAAATCAGGGTGATTCAAAGTCCACCATAGTTGCTAGTGTTTGGAAATCAAGAAAGTGATGTGCTTCTTTCTTATTGTTAGAAGATTTTAAGAGAAGTTTTAGTGGTAGGCTTGTACAAAGATTTGACAATAGTGAAATCTCGCATGGAGTGTGAGAAAACTAGATGTACCATTGGTTGGAAAGTGGAACTAGTATAATTCCTTGTGTTCATTTACTTTTTGAACTTTACTTTTCTATTTCTTAATCATTCATTTGTTCATAATTCTGAAAAATTACAAGAAATCAGAAAAGTGGTTAAAATAGGCTTAACGGTGAAGAAAGGCTTGAACATCTATTTTTGTGTGATGGTATAAGTCAAGTGGATTTTAAATTTTTTTGTGATGTGTTGGCATTTGATGCAACATATGGAACGAACGAATATTATTGCCTCTTAGTGGTGTTTTCAGGATTTTATAACCATAATCACAATACTATATTTGGCGGTGCTATTGTTATAAATGAAAAAGAAGAAACATATGTGTGGGTCGTTGAACAAATTTTGGAGGAAATGTCAAGTAAGTCGCATATATCTGTCATTAGTCATGGAGATCATGCAATTAACAAAGTTATAAAAAAGGTCTTTCTGAATTCTTATCAAAGATTGTGTGCTTGACATTCAATTCTCAATGCAACATCTAAAATTGGAGTTCCATAATTTGATGGTCAATTTAGGAAATGCATGTTGGGTGACTAAGACTTGGGTGAGTTTTGGCACAAGTGCATGGAAATGGTTGACAGATTTGGTTTGCATGATAACAAATAGGTTACAAATTTGTATGCAAAGAAAAAGGTATGGTCCATAACTCATATACGTGACGGGTTTTTTGTTAGGTTCAAAACTACCTCTTGATGTGAGGGGTTGCATTTAGAAATGGAAAAGTTTCTTCACTCGCAATATATTTTGATTGAATTTTTACTACATTTTCGTTGATACCTTAATTACATGTGTTATAAGGAGTTTGAAGTTGACTTTGTTTCTAATTATTGTAAGTATACCGTGCGCCTAAGAGGGGTTAAATTAGGATTTAAGAAATTTTTCTTGACTTAGAGACAATTTCTAATTTTAGAAACTTTTAGTTGACAATGGAATATTGATAAATCAAGAAATAAAGTGTTTGTGATTTTATTGGATATTCTGTAAATGGTTTGACAAAATAGAAAAATAAAATGCATAAAGAATAAAGAACACAACAATATATCATGACTCCCCTTTTCAATCAAGGGTACTCCAGTCCCCCCACATCTGAGAGATTTTCACCATGGTTAGATTTTTGTACAAGCCTACAACTAAGATGTCTCTTACAATCTTCCAACAACAACAAAGAAGCATGTCACTTCCTTGATTTCCAAACACCCGCAACTATGGTTGACTTTAAATCACCCCGATTCAAAAGAATTTTTCCAACAAATAGAAAGACAACACTTCCTATTTGCAAACATCTGTAAAAAGAACAACCATTTTCTTTACAGACAAATATCACCACACACTTGGTGAAATAAATTCTATTTGACAAATAAAATTGATTACAGATAATTTGTATGAATTTTAATATTCTGAAAATATATTCTTATTTTTCTTGTAAAAATTTAATCAATAAATATACCTTAAGTGTTCAATACGTTAGAGAAATTTTTGTCTGATATATGACATTTATGCAGTAAAAATATTTCTGCAAAAATGATATGAACACAATAATTTTCAAGAAAGAGGTAACTTGAAAAATCTGATACAAATGTTGTTTTATAGTACCATGATAACTGTAGGAAGTGATGCAATGTTATGAATCATTTCCATGAAAATAGCAATTGAAGATGTATCATGTTGTTTATGATTTTTCAAAAATAATGAGATTTCAATCAATTGAGGTGTTCCATACAATTGATCGTAATAAGTGTAACGTTCAGAAAATCTGAAAATTTATAAAGGTGCAATTGATTGTAGTCTGTGTCCAATCGATTAAGGGGGAATATCTTCTAGGAAAAGAGATATTCATAGAATCGATTATGGTGGAGAGTCCAATCGATTGACACAAGCATTTTGAGTGCATTTTCAAAAGTCAGTGAGTTCGATACAATCTAGTGTGGTAATGATACAATCGACTGTTTAGATGAAGAGAGACTTGAGCGCCTACTGTATATTCATAAATCAATTGTTATTGGTACCTTAAAAGATGATAAATTTCTTGAAATCCATCACTTAGAAATCCTGATACTTGATTCTATTATTTTTCTTCTCTGATCTCTCTTCCATGATAATCTTTTGTCTTCATCAAAAGTAATGCTTCCAAAGATGATGAATATCTTCTCCAAAATCTCCCCCTTTCTTATGATGACAAAACCTTTTGATGGGAATTTTTTTCTTGACACTTGATTTTCCCCCCTATCTTGTATAACTCCACCTATCTTGGATATTTCCCCCTTTATTTTTCAATATATGCCTATGTCTTTGATATCCTTAAATATAACAAAAACAATCATCTCTCTTCTCCCCCTTTTTGACATATCAAAAATAAAAAGAGTAACATCCAAAGACACATTATATATAAGGGAAATGATACATTAGATATAAAAATACTTATCTTCTTCGTAATGATTTGATGATAATGATGATATAAATGTTTATGTTCTTCAAATCATCTTTAATCACATGAAAGTTTAATCCCGCCATCTCATATGGTCTTGTATATTGAAAAAACAATCTTAATTTGACAATATTAACATATGTTCTTCAAGTACCTACAAAATAGAATTAAAAGTTCTTTCTAGTTACCCAATATTATTTGGATCCTCTTGGATTAGTTCTCTTCTGTACCCATACATACTCACCATAAGGAACACCATAGTTTCTTATGTAGCGAGTACTAAGAGTATAGTCTTTTGTATTACAATAAAAGCATGTAGGTCTAAAAGCATGATTCCTTTTATATAAATGAGAATGTTTTCTATCATAATACCTTTTAGGATGAATTACATCATGCACTTTATTTGGTTTCGCATTGTTGAATTGTGTACTAGCTTTGACAAATACGGTTTTACTTGGGCATGGTTTATCAAAATTAGAAAAGCTAAGTCCACATTTATTACTTGAATATCTTTGACTACTTAACACATTTTCTAAACCAAATTGACATTTTTCATATTTCATGATCACTTGGGTTAACTCAACAATTTTAGATTCATGATCTTGACATTTAATACATGTAGAATTTTTTACTTCTTCTAATTCCACTTTTGTGTCATTAGCCATGCTTTCTAGTTTTAAAGTAATTTTATTTTGATTTGAACATTCTCTAGAAATTTTAAAAATTGTTCATGCAATTCATGAAAAGCATTTTTTAATTCATCATATGAAGGACTTTCATTAATTTGAGAATCACTAACCTCACGCTCTTGATCACTTGAGTTATGTGATTCCATTAATGCATTGCGTGCATGATCTTCATCTAAAGATGAACTTATTTCATTGTTAAGTCATGCTACATATGCTTTCTTTGGCCTTTTGTCCTTCTTTATTTTGAATTTATTCTTCTTTTCAAGTGTAGAGAATTCACTCTTGACATATCCTCTTTTTCTACATTCAAATCAAGTAACCTTCATTATTGGCGCTTCTTTATGAATGATCTCCCTTTTCCTTTATTTTCTTAAGAGCTTTTCAAACCTTTTAATAAGATCATCATCTTCATCATTAGTGGACTCATCCTCTTGATTGCTATCATCACTTTTGACTCTAGTATTTAAGGAAAGACTTTTTGAATTCTTTCTTTCATCTTCACGCCTTTCTAGTTTTTCAAGTTCTATCTCGTGTTCTTGAAGTTTACCGAACAAGGTTGCAGAAGACATTTTTGAAACACTTTTCTTTTCCGAAATAGCTGTTACCTTTGGTTTCCAAGATTTTTTCAAAGATATAAGAACTTTTATATTTAATTCATCATTTGTAATTTTTTACGAGAGCCACCAAATTATTTGTTAAATGACTAAATCTCTTTTTCAAATCAAGAATAGATTCACAGGACTGCATTCTAAACATTTCATATTCTTGTGATAAAGTGTTTAGTTTAGATATTTGTACCTTCATTGTGCCTTCATGCGTGACTTCTAAAGTATCCCAAATCTCCTTTGTTATTTTACAATGAGATATATGAAAGAGTTCATCCATACCTAGGGCAGATTGAAGCATGCTATTTCCCTTCTTGTCAAATAAGAATTTCTTCTGGTCATTATCATCCAAGAGCCTTTCACTTTTACATGTTCTACATCATTGATGGTTGTCTTAGGAATGTATGAACCATTTTCAACTACATCCCACATACCTTCTCCTTGTGCTTTGAAATACAGTTGCAGACAAATTTTCCAAAAATAATAGTTTTCACCAAGAAATCATGGAGAATTGTTGCTACTGCACCACCTCTAAAAGGTGAATTATAGGAGGAGATTCATCAATACTTTGTTGAAATTCCTCACCAAAGAAAGAGGAAGAAAATGTTTGGAGAGATCCACGAGGGAATATTAGGGAAACACCTAGAGGGACACATGTTTGCCAAGAGGACCCTCAGGGTCTCCTATTTTTTTCGACCATAAGGGAAGATGTTAGCTATACGTCTAGAAGTATGTCAATTTCTAAAAGCACAGCGACATCTACCTCGCTCCTTCAGCAGAGAAGAACATCTTGTCTTTCCCATGGTCTTTCACGTGGTGGATAATGAACATTTTATGCCCCTTACTATTAGCATCCAGGAATCTCAAATATTTAATTTTGGTGTAAATTATTTCACAAAATGGGTTGAAGCATAACCATTAGAAAAAAAATCACTTATAAACATATATCGCGGTTCTTCAAAAGGATCATACTCACAATATAGGGGATTCCACATGTGGTAGTGAACGATAATGGAATACAGCTCAGAGAAAAGAAATTTAAAGAGCTTGTGTAAAACCTACAAATAACTTTCCACTTCACGTCAGTAAAGAACCCTCAAGAGAGGCCTTAGTAAAGCAGAAGATGTAATGAAAGTATAATAAGAAGGTAGTGTTTATAGCTTTCATCACCATAAATCTCATATTAAGAAAAGCAGATGTAGGCCGCAGAGACACCTCGGAAGGAAAGCTAGCGCCAAATTAGGAAATACCATACCGAGTTATTTTTGACACAGGAACAAGTGCCACAATTTCCCACTAATTTCACTTGTTAATTGGTGATTATATGTTGAATTATGCCATGTTCTATTGCCATCGCGCCACAATTTAAACATAATTTTTCTTCATTTGTGTAAGATTGCATTGCTCCATTATTCTCTTGATCTTGAGAAATTTTGACAAGAATATTTATCAATTCTTCATGCTCTTGTGTGCTATTTTTTCTCCGCCTCTCGTTAGTATAACGTCTAGCATGTACAAACATCACAGAGTAGTTTCGTTATAGAAATTTGAGATGAAGTGAGACTTTTCACAATAATCTTGGGTTGTGTTGTGATTTGCTAAAATCATGCAATGCTAATAAAAAGTCAAGTTAAAGATCATTAAAAATACTAAAAAATACTAGTATGACTGAGTATCACAAGGATTGAAAATTTCCCATGTTATTTGAAAATATAGATGTTGAAGAATTTTCATATCACATAGTATTTTAAAGGAAGAGGAAGACCAAGACTATATATATATATATATATATATATATATATATATATATATATATATATATATATATATATATATATATATATATATATATATATATATATATATATATATATACTCTAGTATTTCGTTACAAGATGCCTCTGATAGAAGCACTTTGGACTTAGGATTTGGATCCTCTCCTAAATGTTCTCTACTGCCCTGCTTGCTGCTCAAATCACAACTCTTTACTTGCAGTTTTCTCTCTCATAAAATTATTTCTTTTTTTAAAAAAAGCTTTTGTAAACTTTCAGTCGTTGGATTAACAACATGAAAGACCGCAACACAGATTGGCAGGAGGTGATATGTTTCATTGAACTTATATTGACATTTTTATTTATTTCCTTTTAAAATCGTGTGTTAGAGTGATGTGACATTTTAAGACCCCAATTTTGACCCTAAGATCCCTCATACAATTTCATCATAAGCATTAGCATTGGGATCATACCTTGGCATCCTCCTTACCCCTCTTTCATTGGGTTTGTTTTGGGAGAGATCACCAAGCACTTTGTGATTGTATCATACTTGTATTTTATCATTTTACTAACCAAAATACCAAAAATATGTCTTTGCATTTGCCTAACTCTTTTGTAGGTAGGGCATGATCTCCATTGATCTATCAAGTTAATATCTAGGGTTTGAGACCTTCATGACAAAGAGCACAACCATGAATTGATACAAGAATGGTTATAAGCATCATATATGAGTCCCAATGATTACTACATCTTATATTGATCAAGTTTTCTTCAAGAGTTTGAGGGTGATTTGCCTTGGAAACCCTAGTTTGACTGGGTATCTTGAGTAACTTCTCCAACAAGCTATCTCACCAATTGATCAAATTTCTCAAGGGAAACTTCAAAATTCATCATCTTATGCATATATGATCTACCATGAGCCTAGAAAGTCAAGATAATTGAAGGTTAGCAAGTTGGTTGATGGTGGTTGGCCAGATGAATTCATCTGATCAAAACTGAGTCTCCCTAGACCCTATGTCCTACAATTTTCACCATATGAAAATGATTACAATATAAAACTTACTATAAATAACATTACAAGCAAATTTCATGTTTAGACCTAGAGCTAGTTTTGCTTGAAAAATCATTTTCTATGTGGAAACATTATAGGTCATTTTGTCTAAACCCTAATTTGAAAGTCAACTTCCCAAGGCTATAACTTGCTCAATTTTTATGAGATGAAAGATTTCCAAGTTGCACAATAAAATTCAAGATGTCTACTTAAACTTTTATGTTTGGAGTGGGAGCTAATTTAACTTTTATGAGCATGTGATATGAGGCTACATTATAGGTCACTTTTGACCTATGCCATTGAACAAGTGATTTTTCCAAACTTCAAAAATGCATAACTCTATCATTTCAAATCCAAATGACATGAAATTGGTGACCTTCTTGAAGGTATTTGAAAGGGTTACAACTTTGATGAAGACACCTTTCTTATTTGAAAGTCACATAAAAAGTTAAGCAAGGTGGATTATTGAGATATATGGCTTGACACTTAGAAAAAATTTCAACATGTTGAAATTTCAAAACTTCCACCTTAAAATTCATCATGATACAAGCTTCAAATGGAAAAGTGTTGAACATGAAAGTTGTTCCTGTTGATCTAACCTTTCCAAAAAGTCCAAGTTCATCCATTTTGGACAAGAATTGATAGGGATGCGCATGGCTTGAACATTGCATCATCATTTGGCAAAAATCAAACTTCAAGTTTCCATATACAATTGCCTTGCAATCCAAGTTGATTTCAGACTCTCTTACACTCATTTGTGTACCTAAAGTAATAATATCATGGGCCTGTACACGCCCATGCACCCATGCATCATCAATTGCCAATTTTGGAAAGTGATTTGGAAGGTGCAAATATCATGAGCTACAGTTATAAATAGAGACCTCTAGCATCAGAATTGAACACACATTCGCGCCAGCTTTGATCTTAAACCCCTAACCCTTCCATTTGAGAGGATAATCCTGAGAATTTCATCTTAAAATTGAGTTTGAATCTCACTGTTTTGAGATTCAAAACTCCAGGGATCCAAGACCTTTTGTGATTTTCATTCTACTTCTCTCTGAGTGAGATCAAGCACGAGCCAAGGCAAGAACAGTTGAATCCAGACCTACATTGAAGGTATTTTCCAGAAAAATTCATCTCTTTGATTCTCTCTCAATCTTGCTCAATTCTCTTGATTCTTTGGTTGTCTGAAGTCCTACCAATATAGGCAAGAAGATTGAGTTGCTTAGAGGTCAAATCGAAGCAACTCAGTTGACATACCTCAAAATTCAACTCCTCATACCTTTCCATATGCGAGGAGTTAGTTAAAATTGAGGTGATATTCGTGATCTACGCCATTTTTCCTTTCAGATCATGTCCTCCTTTTTCATTTATGATGAGGCGATGAATGGACCAGTCCGACCAAGGTCGCCTGAGAAGACGACCGGCGCTTTGCTCCGACAATGATGTGGCATGGTCCTGAGCCATCAGATTGATTCAAAATGTTTTAATCAGAGACGTTTCTTGTAATGACCAAGTGTGTGGCACGCTGACTAGCGTGTACCATGGATCGCGTGTTTCTCACCACTTGATCTGCCACCTCAATTAATGAGGCAGATCAAGTGGTCCACGTTTTTTTGATTTTCTGATTTTAATTTTCATTCCTTTGATTTTCATTAATTCATATTAATTTTAATATTGATCCAAAAAATATGAGAGTTTCACCAAAAAATTTCAAATATTTTCCTCTTTCATATTCTGAATTAAAATTATTTTTTGGATCATTATTAATATTTTTCATGATTTAATTGATTTTTCATTTGTTTTTAATTGTTTAAAAATACTTTTAAGTCTTTTAAAATTCTGAAAATTTTTCTCCAAGGTCTTTTGACCTTGTTTGACCTATGATAAATCTCATGGCCATTTATTTGGTGTTTTGATGAGGTTTTAGGAATTTGACAAACCATATTTAATTCAAATGTATTATTTTAGTTTTTTTAATTGGAATAAATACCAAATAATTTTGTTAACCAATTGTGATGACTTGTTTGTGTTTGACTCTTGTTGTTGGGCCTTGGTCAAGATTGATTTGACTTTGTCAATTTAATATCATTGGATTTAGGGGATTGATGGAATGTACATTCCATCTCCCAAAATGAATGAATGATATTAAGGTTGTAAAAGTCCTCATTTGATCAATTTGAGTTTTTATCTATTCCCCTTCCACTTCATCTTATTCCCCTTCTTTATGCATTCATCCCATTTGGCCTATGATATCTCAAAGTCCTAAAGCTAGTTGATTGAAAAATTAACATAAGTATGGATGAGATTAGGCCACACATTTTGCATATTTCTTTTTGTGTGTTGTATGTTTTATGAGCATAGTTCATAATACTATGTCTCTAACATGCATTAACACCAAAATTCTATTGTCCGACCTCAAATAGTTGTGACTTCTACATAAGTTCAATTACGATTGCTTAACATAGCGCTAAATTTGTGACATAAAAGACATAGCATTCTAGTTAGTGAGAATGTAAGTCTCCCCTCTTTCATGGTATTGTGTGGAAACTTGGCCTTTTTTCCTTCCTTTGGAAGATGTCTTGGGTCAAGGATCCATGCTTGTGATAAGTGGGTTGAGTGTTCTCCAAAGAATGTCTAAGAATGAAAAGCAAAAACAAAACAATACTAACTTCTAACCTATTAACTACTAACTTTTAATTTCAAGCCCTTTACTTTAATGTCATTTAATTCTAGATTTTATACATTTGCCATTGTTCATATCATTCTAATTATTTATGTTAATGCAATTTTCACTTTGTCCACTTGGACCATATTGTGTGATATACTTTGTTTGTGTATACTTTGCTTGTTTGTGTGGTCTTTGACCATTAATGTACATAATAACAACAAAAACCCTAAAAATAGAATTAATGCATTCTTTTCTCATTCACCTCATTCTATTTGTTTGTAAACATCACTCTGTACCAAATACATATGCACACAAAAAGGGCTCCCTAGGAGTACTTAAGACACTTTGGGTGCTAACACCTTCCCTCTGTGTAACCAACCCCCTTACCTGTAATCTCTGATATTTTATTAGTTTTGATTTGAAAACTTCTTACTTTTTTGGATTTTGTTCGTACTTTTTCCCTTTTTCCCTTGAAAACAATAAAAACGCGGCGGCGACTCTTGTTATTTGATCTCTAGCTTATCCATAGCTCGATGATCATGAATTTATCACTACAGACATGTAGTTAGATATTTTCTTTTAGAGAATGTGAGTGTACTAAGGATCATGGGGGTGATTGAAAGTAATTTATGTGTTGTAATAATTTTTTCATAGTGTTATTCTCTAGTTGTCTTTTGAAAATAATTGTGGTTATTTCTCCTCTTTTAGAGTTTCCACGTATGTCTTATGTGTTGGAATTTTGTTACTTATTTTTTATAGGCTAGTTTTTTTCCAACAACTAACATTAGAGTTTTTGGTTCGATATAGGATTACGATTTCTTAATATGCTTTATGATTGTATCTTTGTCATATCTTTCACATCAAAAACGAAAAGTGATGTTGTGAAAATGTTGTTAAGTTGTAGTCAGAAGTTCGACAGTAAATTTGGGCTAGAGAAAATTGATGTAAGCGTCATTTTTTACTTATGATAAATTTAATTCAAGGGTGTGTCAAACAGGTTCTCTCTCATGTAAAGTTATTTCATTTAAATCTAAGCCCTTCACTTTTTGTGCAATGTATTAATTAAATTATGAAATAAAAAAACGAATGATTGAGATTGGTACTGGACATGCTCTAGTGAAAACTTCACGGGAGAGGAACCAGACCCAAGGGTGTGTTAATACAATAACAATTACACAAGGTGTTGGTTAGCACACAAATGTTGATTAACATTGATGCAATGTATGCTCTGAGATTATATTGGTGGTTGAAGAACTTCATGTCAATAAGGAAGTTGCACCATATATATAAGTTTTTAGATGTGAAAATTCTTAGAGTTATTAACTTCAAATGAAATATACTTTTTAAGATGGAATATGCTAGTATATATTTTTTGGTGAAGACAATGTAAATTTTTTTAGAGTTGTTTATCTTCAAATAAAATATACTCTTCGTGATGAACTGTGCTAGTTCTTTTGAACTATAATTATTGGTGAAGATAATGTAAATTTTTTTGGAGTGATTTATCTTTAAATTAATTATATTCTTTATGATAAAATATAGTAGTTCTTTTAAACTATATAATAATAATGTAAAACTCTTGAAGTAGTTTTACTTCAATTGAAATATGCTTTTTATAACGGAGGATGATAGTTCTTTTTGAACTATGATTATTGTTGAAGAGAATGTGAAATTTTTTAAAGTGGTGTTATATTAAGAAAACATATTTTTATTAGAGATAGCAGATGGGCATGTCTGTCCCGTTTAAGCCCGCCTCATAAAAGTCTACCAAAAAATAGGGAAGAGCGGTCATAATTAAGTGTGTAGATCTATAACTTTGGTATGCCTGCAAAAAATGAGGACGGGATGAGGCGGACCCACGAGAATTACACTTTTAAAGCTTAAATATGCAAATATTTATGTTAATATATGTGCCCGCAAAAGTCTGCAAAAAAACAAGGACGGGACTAACATCATAGAGGATGCGGGCTTAAAACCTTGGACCTCCCCATGAAAAAGTGCGGGCAAAACGGGCATGATCAACGGGTCGGATCCGTTTTTCCATCTCTACTTTTTATGGTGGAGTATATAGTTCTTTTTCTTTAAGTATGATTATTTGTATAGATAATGAAAATTGATGTATCATTTTCAATCAATGTGGAAGTTATTGGTGTTGATTGAAAATATAAATATTGAACTAGTATTGTAAAGGATGAAGACGACCAAAATTATAAATATGTACTCTCGTGATTCATTACAAGATGCATTCATCACAAACACTTTAACCTTATATTCGATTATTTTTCTTTTTTTCTTACACTTGTGTTTGAATGTTATAAGATATAATTATATATTTGTTTTGGAGTGTGTGGATGTATCTAGGACTATGAGGTGATTGAAAGTAGCTTAAGTATTATAATTTTTAATATTATTCTTTGTTTGTTATTTGACAATAATCATATTTTTTTCTCCTAATTTATAATTTTCACATTATATCTTAGGTGATGTGATTCTATTATTTATTTTTTATAAGTAGATTTCTTCCAACATAATTTACATTGATAGTCTAATCCTTTAAGTTACTCTAGTTAACTCTGTATTGTTTTCTTTCTCCAACTCTTTTATTTATACTTCTCTTTTTATTTTTTCAGCCAATCAAATAAGTTTATTAATTTTTATTTGAGATTAATTGGTTTGCATTGTCAATATAAAAAGTTGTATGTCATCGATGCATCACAATCATTCATAGGTGATACTTTTTATGTGATTAAAAAAAAATCAAACACATATAAAAATGTAATGATTATGATTAACTGACAATTATGAGTGGAAATAAGACAAGTTAGGTCAGGCCTTAGAAGATCTGAATTTGACCTACCATAAATTTAAAAGACCTGAGTCTGACCTATAACTTATTATAAACTTTATTTTTGGATCTAGTCTGACATTTTAAAAGTCTCATATAATTTGAAAGTCTATTTAAAAATTTGTTTCACATGGCTTTCAAATAGTTTATTTTACTTATAAAACCTTATAAGTCTATCTACATGAGTATATATAGGTCGTCCTATTTAATCTATTTTTAATATATAGATCGATCAATGTAGCCTATATAATCTCTTGACTAAAAATATCTCTCCCTTTATATATATATATATATATATATATATATATATATATATATATATATATATATATATATATATATATATATATATATATATATATATATATATATATATATATATATATATATATATTAACCTACTAAAGTTTCATAGATTTTTTTTAACAGATTAAGTCCAATTTATTTAATTAAATAGGATTTTAAAAAAATTTAAACCTATCATTTTCATTAAGTACACCTGATTCGGTGTAACTTTAAATAGATCAGACTATAGACTTTCAGAAGATCGCTCTGACCTATTCTCATCCTTAGTAATCGTGTAAAAGAAATTTACATGTCAATTAATTTCTTTTTATTTATATATTTAAAAACATTAATTATGAATTATTAATATCTATTTTTTAAAATTTAATTAATATGCACCAATATATTAATGAATTTTTAGACGGACACCTTGCAGCATCAATGGATTTTGGCACTGAACTTTGTCTTTATTTGTATGACTTGCATTTAAACATTCCATGTAAAGCTACAATTTGGACGGCAACAAAAATACAAACTCATGCTTTGAAATATCAACCCAATTCAAATGTAACACATTATAACTAACAGCAAAATGTGAAGTACTCTTAACATGAATTTACTAATCAAATCATGCCACCACCAACAGAGTCACAGAAGAACCCTGTGAGATATATGCACACTGTTTCAGAAGCTGGTCGCCTTCTCCCTTCATCAAGCCGCTGGAACTCCATAGCACTTAATTTTAACCTTACTCCTAAATCATCTATTTCCTATGATTCCATCCCTTCCAAATATCCAAAATCTGTTGACTGCAATCTTGTCATCACTGATAAGAACCACTTCCATATTTTTATTTTTGTCACAGTAGCAATATTTTTTGCTATAATAGGACTGGCTTTGCTGTTACACTTTTTACCTCAGAAGCATAGGCATCAAGACTCTTCAATCAATCTCAAGTTGGCTATAAACCAAGCTCTAACATTTTATGACGCCCAAAAATGTACTACTTAGTGTCTTTGGTGTCTGTATCAGTGCTTCATAGTTCTTCATAGTTTTTCTTTGTTTCGCATACATTGTGTCAGTGTCGTGTCTGGTATATATGTCTAGTGATTTTTAATATTTTATTATGTTGTAGCTGGGAACTATCCGAAGAATAGTTCAGTGAAATATAGAGGAGACTCAGGTTTACAAGATGGAAATTCAGCAAAGACTAATCTTATTGGTGGATATTATGATTCAGGCAACAACATTAAGTTTACTTTCACCACAGCATATACTATGACCATGTTGAGTTGGACTACGATGGAATATCAAACGAAATTTGCTGATATCGATGAACTTGATCATGTTAGGGATATCATCAGATGGGGTACTGACTATTTGCTTAAGGTGTTCATTATTTCAACTGAATCCAACCTTACACTGTATTCTCAGGCAAGATATAAATTTTGAATCATGTATATGTCTTATTCAAAATCATATACTAATAGTTGTTTATATCGGTTTATTTGAGCTTATCTACTGACGTAAAGACCTGAAGAATCGTATACAAATAGTCTTTATATTTTCTTCGTTTTTATTAGGTTGGAAGTACCATTAGTACTAATAATGAACCAAATGACATAAATTGCTGGGAAAGACCTGAAGACATGAGTTATGGTAGACCAGTTTCAGTTTGTGATGGCTCGGCTACAGATTTAGCTGGTGAAGTTGTGGCAGCGTTATCTGCGGCGTCAATGGTATTCAAAGACGACAAAGATTACTCGGGGAAACTGGTTCGAGCAGCAGAAAGCCTATATGAGGTAGTTACAGAGGAAGATCCTGAAAAGCAGGGAACCTACACCAATGTTGATGCATGTGGAAAACAAGCAAGAATGCTTTATAACTCATCTAGTTACAAAGATGAGTTGGCTTGGGGAGCTACTTGGTTATTTCTTGCTACTAAGAACATTGATTATCTTGCAAATGCAACTGAGTTTTTTTTATCAGCAAAAAGGGATGAAACAAATTTAGACAAAGGGGTCTTTTATTGGAATAACAAGCTCAATGCTGTTGCGGTAACTTTAATCCGACACTCGAGATGAATTTTTAGACGAATTTGAGTAAAAGAGGATGTTAGTCAGTAGTATCATGTTTTTTAATGTTATATTTGCAGGTTTTGCTTGCTGGTATTCGTTATTTCCGGGATCCTGGCTTTCCATATGAAGATGTTTTGAAACTTTCATCAAACTCTACTCACTCTCTCATGTGTTCTTACCTTTTCAAAAAATATATGAGTAGAACACCTGGTAATTAGTTAATTAGTTCTTTGATAAAATGAAATATAATTATGATTTATAATAGTGTATGATTCTTGTCAAACATGTTTGTAGGTGGATTGATTCTTCCAAAACCTGATAATGGGCCATTACTCCAATATGCTACAACAGCATCTTTTCTCAGTAAATTATACAGTGATTACATTGATCATCTCAAAATATCCGGTGCAAGCTGCGAAACCGATGAATTCTCAGTTGCGACGCTTCGTGATTTTGCTAGCTCTCAGGCAAATTCCTAGCCTTCTGAGTTCTGACCATTTTGTATGGTAACACATGAATTGAAAATAGTCTAAAATTTGATTTCTTGTGTTCCAGGTTAACTACATTTTAGGACAAAATCCTATGAAAATGAGTTATTTAGTGGGCTATGGCGACAAGTTTCCGGTCCAGGTTCATCACAGAAGCGCGTCGATCCCTTGGGATAAACGGCTCTACAATTGCAATGATGGTAAGGCATGGCTAAACTCTAAGAATCCGAATCCACAAGTTCTTTTGGGAGCCATGGTGGGAGGACCAGACACAAACGATAACTTCATCGATCAAAGGAGCAACCAGAGATTTACTGAACCAACCCTAGCAAGCAATGCTGGCTTAGTTGCAGCATTGATTGCACTTCAAGATCCTTCAAATGATTCACATGACTTGAAAAACTCTTTGTGGGAATGGACTTGATTCATTATTTCAACTTTTTCCATTTTGATTTTAGGCTATGTTGAAAGTCTTACATTGATGCAAACTTGTAACTACAAAGCTTGATGATACAAAATTTTACTGTACAAGTAATTTACATGAAACCAAACTATTCATTATACACTAAGAAAAGTTCTAGATCAGCTTTTCTATCTAAACTTCAGTTTGATTTAAGCCTGTCCAATTTATACACTTTCTGCAACAACAAAAAATTCCATTAGGTACCTATATGACAGGAAATTCAATCCAATGAGCATAGTTTATGTCAGAAAGGATGAAATCAAGCTTACTAGAATACAATGGATATCCTCCAGAAATGGCACTAGCAAAGAAACCAAAATCTGCATTTTCTCCGTTAGGGTGTCACAGTCTTCATCTTTTTCACTGATGAGATCCATGAAAGTTTTAGTATCCGGTACTAGCTTTATAGCAACCTGAAGAACTAATTCTGTTAGTCGATGTTAGAACAGTAATCACGGTTCAAAAGAGTTAAGATACGAAAAAAACACAAACAATGACCGTGTTTGTTAAGGAAGTTCGGTCAAATGTGTCTACGTCTGCGACTCCAGTTCCTCATCAGGAACTATGAGCTATGCTCAATAGTTCAACATTGAAAAAAGAAAGGAAAGAAACGGAAGAAATGGTTATTATTACTCTGAAAGCCGCGGATGAAATCCATCCATGCCATGGCTTCAAAGTTGCATCATAAGACTCTTGAACTGCTTGTTCCATATTCTTTTTAGGCTCTTTTACTAGTAATGCTTGTAACAATGCTGATGTGAGATCCAAGGATCTGCAGAGTGGAACATCTATAAGTGAAAATTACACACATAAAAACTTTATCATATTGAAAATTTATGGGGTGATATATTTTCACCTAGTAAGCCAAACAAAGGATTTACTGCCACTGATCCTCTTCTTTGCAATGCCTTTGCTAGTTTCTGATTTCAATATCTCAACTAAATTTGAATTGATTAAAGGGTTTGATTCATACATAGCTTCCAACCTCTGCAATGACACAGAACTCAATGTATTTTAACTGAAAAAAGTAACTATCTCATGCCGTGTTTTGGTTACCTTAATATTCTGGTCAATGTCTTGTCTAATAACAACCATTGTTGGGCCTACCTTATCTGCAAGAGAAACAAACAATCAATCATTTGTTTGGTTTGACATCGTTATTATCATGTTTGAAAATAAGGTGAAGAAGTTAGTATAATAACCAAGAACTTGTAGAATCATGTAACATAGAGATAGGAAAGGCTTGGTTGGGATGCGTGCAGGTGCAGCTTCATGGTTTTCTCCAGGTTTGACTATAACAAGAACTGAAAGCTCTTCAATGGCAGAGTTTATCTCTGATCTCTTCTCAGTATCTCTACTCCTCTTCATTTCCCTTATGCTATGCTCTCTGATACAAATACACATAGCTCATAAAACTCAACAAAGGTTATTTATAAGTAAAACATCGTTGACTTTCATTCTATAGTTGATTGTTTCAAATATTTTGGACAGAAAAAGAGAGAGAAAGAGGATAGAAATGCATATGGAACCATGGCAATTATTAAATGTTGTTTACATATGGTAATTTATAGCTTGTTTGTATTTTAAATTAATTAATGGTTGCTTGTAGTAATATTATTTTGCTAATAATTTTTGTATGTAGGTCATTGGTATGATAGTGACAATATATTTGACCTTGTAGTTATCATCAATCTCCCTCCCTCATCACCTATCAGGCTGGGGATCCTCATTTGTTTATTAGTGAAATGAAATGAAACATTATATTATTATAGGATAAATCAAATCCATCTATGTATGTATGTCTCATGCCCCCAACTTGATTGGGCCAAACAATCTAACCTTCTATCTAGAACTAGCATTTACTAGTTGCCTTTGTTCTCCTAAAGTTCTTTCTCATAAGATTATTATTTGAATTAGATAGTATACTCATACGATAATTATTTGAATTAGATACCGGATAAAAGTACAGTATGTGATAACCTCTTGTTTTTGTAGGATTGTCAGAGATTATTGTAGTGTTAGAGAAAGCTCATGTAAAAAAGGTGAAAAGCTCTGTGTATTGGTGAAAATGGAATGTCTCCTCACAATCTTAGGATAATGGATGCAAACATACTCCATATGGAATAGCCCCACATTTCACGCCATAAAATTCACTGCCTAGAAGAAATGATCCACTTCATCAATTCCCATATGGAATGGCCCCACATTTCACGCCATAAAATTCATTGGTGCTCACTTTCTTTTCGATGAAGATTTCCTAGACAACGATAATGCCATGTGTAACAATACACCCCACAAGTTGTATGACCTAAAGGAGAACTATTTGTTGAGGCTCTTGTTGATGGAGCGTGTTAAGCAAGAAAACCACACCTAAAATATGAATGAACTGAAATTGGAGCTCGATGACTGCCAAGGAAATCCTACTAAAGGTCAAGAGATAATGAAGACATTAAAGAAGGAGAATGAGGTCTTGGCGGCAAAACTTGAGGAGTTCGAGTCAAAGGCTCAAGATCTCTCCATTTAAGAGGAAAAAATGAAAGAATCCCTTCAGGACGCCTTTTGATCATAGAAGAAAATGGGGGATGAGTTGTATGCGCTTGAGGATGAGCTAGTGGACACCTCTTACTCTTATTTAGAATGAGCAAAGGAGCATGTCGCCTTCCTCTATCCTTAGTGGAGTTTTATCCAAATGGGCCTTTTCAAGGTGGTCCTTGACAACCATTTACTGGAGGAAGAGGAAGTCCCCTCATCTTCCAAGCCAGTCGCCTCTCTTGACAAGGGCGCCCAGATCGAGCTTGAAGGTGACAAGGAGGTGGAGGAACCTTCTAAGGGAGATGATATGTCCCATGAGAATTTCTTAAGGGAAATGAGAGTTCCTGAGGCAGGCTAGTTAATTTTAGGGGGTTTTGTGTAATTATGAATATTGTCCCTGAGGGCTTATTTTGTATTTTCATTCCTTGGGGATTGATTAAATGATGGGTTTGTATGCCCTTTTTTATTTTTTATGTGAATCATCTTAGAAAAAAATTCGAACATGTTTTTCGTCTTATTGTGGTCTTGTATGACGAAGATTTCTGCATGAGGATGATAGTGTTGCCCCCTAGGGAATCAAGGATTCCTGCATGAGGATTCAACATATTTGACCTCCTCTATGGGGGAAAGGACTCTTCAATGAGGATCCAAGATGTGTGATCGCCTTAAAGGGCAGTAAGGATTCCTCCTTAAGGATCCAACATGTGTAATCGTCTCAAAGGACGACAAGGATTTCTCCATGAAAATCCAACATATTTGATCGCCTCTATGAGTGGTTTGTTTAAGGTTTCCTTTCACTCTTTCGTTCTTGCAAAATAAGGCAACAACAATTCCAAATTCATATGATAACGTGAGGTGCCTCATTAAAATTTGTTGCGCCTTATTGCCAACGTAGGGGAAAATAATGATCCCCAAAAAACAAATAATATCATGAATTTAACCATACAAATTCCATATATGGTACCAAGACAAATCAAACACATAAGTTAAACTAAACTAAACATGGCTTCGCATACAAAATAATTAAAAGCTTTTAATGGATAACTTTTTCTTCCACCTTCGTAATGTTCTAGTGTAGGGAAGACATATCTTCATCCCCTAGAGTTACCTCTTATGGCTTGGGCCATATTTCACATCTATAGTGTTCACTCTATAGGCATCCTCTTAATGGGCGTAGGTCAGGATCATCGTCTTTTTTAGCTTCAAGCTCTCTACATAACACTTCCTAGCAATCTCTTGATTCCCCTAGATAACCCTACCTCACCCATACGAGAGTTGATCTCTCATGCATAGATACATCATAGATAAGGAAGACCCCCGCTAATTGAAACCAGGCCATCCGATAATAATGTTATATGAGGAAGGTGCATCAATAACTAAATATCTTACCTTGATTGATATGGAATTCTCATCGGCCTTAAACATGGTCTTTAGGGTTACATAACATTTTCTTTCACTTGCTCGCCTGAGAATCCCACCAATGAGCCTTGGGAGGCTTGAGGTCGTCTAGGTTTAGGCGTCGTCTTTAAAAAGTGTCCTAATAAAGGACGTTTTCGGAGCTTCCTTGGTCAATCAACACTCTCTTAACCTCCAAATTGTCACATTGTACGATTATTACCATGTGATCATTGTGATGTGGGTGGATGCTTGCAGTGTCCTTTTCTAAAAATGTAATCTCATATTTTTGAGCTTCCTTATTTCTAGAGTCGGGATTCATGGGTAAGCTCTCAATGGTTAAGGATTTGGGAGTGTATCTCCTGCGAGAATAATTGATCTTTTTGCCCTCGAAGAATCCTTCTACTATAGTATTAAGGGTGTGACACACAGGCCTGTCCTCACCCCCTTGCTTAATTTCCTTCCATTTTGGACCCGGGACTCCTAGAAGCATCTCACCCTTGAAAGTCGGATCTTCCCGGTGTATGATTGGCATCGGCTCTGACATATTTCTTCAAATGGACCTCTTGAATAAGGCGATATATCTCATTCTTAAGTTAATAACACTCTTCTCCTTAAACACTAACTTCCATCGTTTACAATTTATTCTTTATTTTTTGCCTTAATTGTTGTTTTCTTGTTCGTCTTCATTAAAGTTTTTTTTAAATCTAAAAACGATGTTAATTAGAAAATATAAGTCATGCTTTATCACGGAGATACACTTCATTTTGACGACATTGTTAATTAGAAAATCATGTTTGGGGAAGTATGCCTTAACACCTCAAGTGATGGAGAGAAATAAAATATGTTTTAAGATTGTTAGAAATCAAGGAATCAAAATCTCCAAAAAATGGGCAACAAAGTTGGTGGCACAAAAGAGTTTCGGGAGATGGTCAGTCAATAGAGGTCGTCTGCTCAATGGAGTTCTTAAGAAAAGGAGTTTGGTTAGCTATAAATATGTATCTCTATCATTCCTGTATTTACTATTAACAAAAGAGAAATGAGGCTAGGATTTCCATTAGAATGACAACAAGTATAAAAAACAAGGATTACAATAGAGTATAAGTGCTAGATTATATAAAAAGACCAAACTACCCTTACTAAGATATAATAAATATATAATAATATAATAACAATATTATCTAACATCTCCACTAAAACTTTAGATTCGTTAATTGGAAGCATTGAGAGTTTGACAATCAAGAAATGAAAGTGTTTAATGAATGTGTCTTCGTAAATAAATCACTAATATGCAAAGAGGAGATGAATGTCAGAGTAATGATTCTATGTTGAAGACCTTGATGAGTGAAGTGATAATAAATATTAATATGCTTTGTACCTTAATGAAATATTGAATTATGATAAATTTTAATATCACTTTTGTTATCACAATACATGGGAGTTAGTTCAGAAAGAGAGAGACACTCATATCTATAAGTAACTAACACAACCAAAATATTTAAGAAGTGGTAGAATCCATCTCATGATACCCTGCTTCGGTAGAGGAGCGGGATACAATACCATGTTTCTTACTTTTTCAAGAAATAAGATAATCTCTAAGAAAGATACAAAAACTTGAGGAAGGCTTACAATTCATGGAGTCACCAACCCAATCAGCGTCAGAATAAGCATGTAACTCTAATGAAGACAATGAAGGAAATAAAAGGATCTAAAAATGGGTTCCTTGAAGATAACAAATAATGCAAAGAACGGTTTCCCAATGTACTATAGTGGGAGAGACAACAAACAAATTAATAATATGAACAATATAAGCAATATCATGTATAGTAATTGTAAGGCACATAAGGCTTCCAACCAAAGTATGATACAAAGTGGGATTTGGTAGAGTAACTCCATTAGAAGTACTATATTTCACATTCAATTCAAGGGGATCATTTTCTTCTCTAGTATAAAAAAGACAAGTTTGTTCAAGTATGTTGGAAATGTACTTAGATTAATAAAGAAGGTAGCCTTTAAGAGAGTAGGCAACTTCAATCCCCAAGAAGTAGAAAAGAGTTCCTAAATCCTTCATATAAAATTATTTGGCTAATTGAAACTTCAAATAGTTTATCCCATTAACATCATCACAAGTAATTGATATATCATCAACATATAATGAAAGTAAAATAAGACCATGAGAGGTGGTAAATAAATATGAATCATGATCAATAGAGATGAAACTAAGAGATGTAATAATAGTAGTAAACATTTCAAACCAAGCTCGTGGAGCTTGTTTCAAAAAATATAGATACTTCTTCAACTTACAAATTTCCCCTGGTTATAAGAAACACCCGGTGGAGGTACTATATAAACTTCATCAAGAACATCACCATTTATAAAATCAATTTTAACATCTATTTGAGAAATATGCCACTGGTGAACCGATGAAACTGCAATAAGAGTGAAAATAGTAGTCATCTTTGCCACTAGAGCAAAGGTTTCTTCATAATCCATACCATAATGTTGAGAGAATCCCTTAGTAAATAAATGTGCTTTGTAGCTCTCAACCCACCCATAAAACTTAGTTTTGATTTTGTATACCCAATGAGACCCAATAACACATTTTTCAGAGGAAAACTTACAAATTCACAAGTATTTGTCTTGAAAAGATCAGAGAGGTCTTTTATCATAGTCTGCTTCCAAAGAGGATTAACTATAACCTCTTCATAGGAAGAGGGATCTGAAAAACTGTGAATAGAGGTTAGAAAAGCATAAAAGGAAGTAGAGTAAATGGAATAGACAAAATAAAAAAATTGAGTAGACTTACGCTCATAATATGAATTACGAGGAGTATGAGGAGAATAAACAATAGTGGGAAGTTGTTGAGTATCTCTGGGGATAATGGGGTGTCATTATCAGGATTAGAAGTAGTATCAAATATGCAGTTCTAAAAATAACAAACTCTAAAAATATCATTATTAGGACAAAAAGGCTCAATATGGGTGAGTTTTGAACTGCTAGTAATATGAGAATAAAGAGAAAGAAAGTGAAAAGGAACATGTTTAAGAAATACAACATGACGAGAAACATAAATTTTTCTTGCTAGAGGATCATAACAAAAATAGTTCTTTTGACCATCCTCATAACTAAGAAAAACATATATGGCAGAACGAGAAGGTAATTTACTATGTTATACTTATGGACGAAGAACAAAGCAAGTAGAGCAAAAAATTTACCAAGAAGAATAATCAGGGATAAAATTATACAATTTTTCAAAAGAAGATGAATCTGATGTGGAAAACGATAGGATTATATTAAAATCATGAACAACAGTAAGAACTGTTTCAGCCCAAAAATAATTAGGAACTGGAGTAGACAACAAAAGGGAACGAGTATAATCAACAATATGACATTGTTTTCTTTCAACAACTCCATTATGTTGAGGAGTATCAATAAAACATGTATGATGGATAATATCATTAATAAGTGTCAGATTTACGTTAAATACGTCGACACTTATTAGATTATTTCATAAACAATCGATACAAAAACCCCTAAATTATCTGTAAAAAGTAAGAAAACACCTATTTGGACTTTCCTAGTACATGTTAATTGAAAATAGGTAAAAATAAATGGAAACCAACGATTCAACATGCAGAAACTAAGACAAATTGAAACCCTAAAGAACAAGGCTAAAATTATGTTCCTCAAGGGACAAATGTCGAACTCGACACTTCAACAATAGGTTTGACAAGATACACCAGAACCATTATACTAACAAGTAATAGGTTATTGAGCAGAAAAGAAATAAAGAACACAATCAATTATTTACTCGGTTTGGTGAAACCACACCTACATCTAGGGGGATGTGTTCACAACCCAAGAAAGTAATTTCACTATTAGTAGTTTAGTACAATTAGACTTACAAGCAACGAAAAATCCTATGTTGTTCAATGCCTCTTCCTAGAACTACCCAATGATTTTCTATTTAGAGCACCCCCTAAATATAAGAGCCTACTCATTTTCTTATCAATCACACAACATGTGATTGGAGATTACAAATCAATTGTTAATGTTGAATACCATCACTCAGCTCTAGAAAAACCTTTTATGCTAAGTTACTGAAACATAGAGGTGAACATACAACAATAACAAGGACACAAAATAAATCCTAGCACTCTAAATCTTCAATGTATTGCTTGACTTCTAATTTAGGTTTTGAGCTCTTTATATAACATAATGATTCTGATCTTTTCTCCTTGGATAATATCTTTAATTTCATCCAGAATTAATGTAGAATCTGTTGGATATTTGATTTGTTCCTTGAATATTTCCAAAAAGATATTATTTGTTTTAATTTAAATTCAAATTTAAATATGATTTTGAATCTGAATTAATCTTCATCCAGTTGTCAAACAAATCACCTAATCATGTGTTCAAATCAATATCAATAAATTTTTTAACAAATATTATGTAGAACATACTCTAAAATGCAGCATTCTGGCGCCTGTTGAGCAAAGCCCATATGTCGTACCAACATGTTGGAGCATCGTGTCCAATATGTGCCCTTTCTGCAGTTTCCTACTGTTGGTGTAAGCCCTAGAGGCCAATACTTTTGATACTTGTATCGAATTATTTATTAATAATAAAAGGCTTTTTCTTTATTATGTTTGTCTAATAAAGTCCCTAGAATAGATAGTCCGTTTAATGTATCAAGTGTGACTTAATCATGAGATCACATTAAACATAATGACATTATTCTTAAAGTATCCATAGTCGAGCTTTATTGTGAAGTGGGATAACATTAAAGCATTAAGACTATTATGTATATAGACTGATGATCACATCTCATGGATCATGGATAAGGAGTTATCAAGTCTTAAACATAGGTATGAATATTAAGAGTAATATTTATACTGGATTGACCCGCTATGAGAATACTATATAGAATGTTATGCAAAATGTCATAGGTTATTCTCATGGTGATAATGGTGTATACCACCCTTCGACCTGAAACCGCTATGGACCCTAGATGTAGAGTCGAGTGTCTTATTGTTGATCAAACATTATCCGTAACTAGATGACCATAAAGATAGTTGATGGGTACTCCACAAAGCATGTTAAGGGACATGAGTGACCTAGATGGAATTTTCCCATCCTGCGTAACAGGATAAATGTTTATGGGTCCAATATTGAACTGGACAAGGATGACACGGTTTATGCCTTGTGTTCAATATAGACATAAGGGCAAAAGGGTAATTGTACACATAAGTATTATCACAAAAGGATTTGTCAGATCACATGACATTTTCGTGTCTTGGGTAGCAGTGATGTGTTTCTAGATACCGCTCACTGTTTATCATGTTAAATACGTGATTTAATATAATTGCCAATGCCGCAAAAACCTACAGGGTCACACACAAAAGGACGGATTGATGAGAGATAGAGTAACTAAGGAATACCGTAATGTACGATGCACTTAAGTGAATTGTAGAATATCATAAGGTACGATGTACTTAAGTAGAATACGAAATATGGTAAGGTACCATGCGCTTAAGTGATTTTGGCATATTATAAGATATGGGCCACATACACTTGAGTGACCTTTTTAGCTTGCAGCCCACACAAGTGGTTCTATAAATAGAACCCTTGTGTAGAAGCATTTGTATAGTTGCAATTTTGTTTCTCTCTCTCTCTCTCTCTCACTCAAAGCCTTCATTCGTAGCAGCTAGCACTGAGATTGGAGGAATCCGTTCATGTGGACTGAGTAGAGGCGTTGTCATCGTTCAACGTTCGTGATCGCTCCATAGATCTGCATCAAAGGTTACAATCGCCACAAGAGGTAACGATTCTATCACTGATCATGCCCATTCGTAAGGATCACTAAAGGAGAAATTTTAAATTCCGCTGCGTTATGGATCGATGTTCTCCTTCAGTGGTATCAAAGCCACTTACGAAAACCATGCATCTGATAGCTATTTATTTTCTGTATTAATACGATTAAAAGATAGAATGAATCAAAGAATAAACGAGTAATTAAATTTGGCATCATGTGTGTACGATTTGGATGATTGTTGTTGACTATGTTTCGGAATCCGACATTAGTATGGTGTAGCAGCGATACATCGATCGTCCATAGATTATGCAATTGAGATCGATCAAGTTATATATATGATATAAGTAATCTTGATGCAAAATACAGTATATATGATATACTATTTTTGTTTCGTTCATTCAAACACTTAATGGTTGTTTTCCTTTGAGCGATCAATGGTCGTTTACTTCTTGATTGGACATTAGTCTGGTGAAGCAATGACGTGTTGATCAATCATACTGAATCAACAATCGAGGTGTGTTTGACGATCTGAAATTGGTGCATTTGGGTTAATGACGACACAAGGGTTATGTTGTTAAAGAGTTATGTGATTAGGGTTGTGATTGCGCAAGAGTTGTGCTTTAAAGTATCAAGTGTTGATGCGAAAAACAACGTTGATTTCAAATGAATTGTTCATAAAAAATTTCGGCTGACCAGGCAGCGGACCCCCCGGCTAACTCTGCGTAGTGTGATCGGTCGCCGAAATTTAATTTGGTTTTAATTAATTAAAAGAATTAAAATTAATAATAGTAATGTGTTTATTATTATTGTCTTGTGGTGATCAGTTATGGCCTTAGTTTTCCTTTATTTTGTTTTCGGTTTTTAAAATACGACCTGCGTGTCGTGCCTCTCTTTTAATCTCTTAATGCAACTTCTTTTCTCATCTCATTCCCTTGTATGTAAACCGAGTTTCTTTTATGTAATGTAATGTTATGAAGAAAGAGAAGAATTCAATATCAAAGGAGGACAACCTTGAAGATCTTGCTTGGAGAAGCTTAGATCGTTATTAGGTTAACTTAGGTTCTCTCATTGGCTTGGGAAAATAATTGCGCTAAGGGCCATAACTGTTTCATTATGTATGTTGATGCATGTGAATGTATGTTGATGCATGTGAGAGACGGTTTATATGATAAATAAGCCGGTGAGATCAGAATAATTGCAAATTCCCTCAAATTAAATATTAAGTTTATGCTTTCCAAGTTTTAGCACTCATCAAGACTAGTATCGGATAATGTAGGTTTCGCCTACGCGAGGTGTATGTTCTATATTAGTAAGGTGCGATGGGATAACTGTAATATCCAATTGCTAAAACAATGGATCAAACTTAACTAAACAAATTATAATAAGATTATATATGTTTAGAAGCAAGAGTTGGAAATGATCCATGTGATGGATTCGAATAAGGAGTTATTCACCCAACTAAAATATTCGAGAGTTGTATTAGATACAATTGGAAGGAGTTCCTACCTAAATAACCTAGTTTTGTGTAATCCGCCTACGCGGACTTAAAACAAAGTGAAATATGGATCTCGACCCATTAGAAAATCTTCCAATGGGATTTTTCGAATCAAATAGTGAGGGTCATTTGTTTTGAGTAAAATAGTGGGAGCATATTTAATTAAAGGACTAATTAAATATGTTATTGATACTTATATTTTCATTATTTTCATGTAGATTACCATGACAACAAACACCTCTAACAACATTTTGCGATCAATCCTTGACAAGGAAAAATTGTCTGGGACAAATTTTCTGGATTGGCACCGAAATCTGAGGATTATCCTCAAACATGATAGAAAGTTGTATGTCTTGGAGAAACCTGTTCCTGAAGAGGAACCTCCTAGTTCTGCACCTAAGGCAGAAAGAGATGCTTATAAGAAGCATGTCGATGATGCCAATGAAACTGCTTGTCTCATGCTAGCTACCATGAACTCAGAGTTGCAAAAGCAACATGAGAACATGGCAGCGTTCGATATGATCGAACACCTGAAGATGCTCTATCAAGATCAAGCAAGGCATGAAAGGTTTAAGTTTTCAAAAGCCCCTTTTTTAAGGCAAGTTAGCTGAGGGAGCCCCTGTAGGTCCCCATGTGCTCAAGATGATTGGGTATGTGGAAAACCTTGAGAGGTTGGGTTTTCCCCTCGAAAAGGAACTTGCGACTGATTTGATCTTGCAATCGTTGCTAGATAGATTCAGTCAATTTGTCATAAATTTCAATATGAATGATATGGACAAATCTTTTCCTGGACTGCTAGCCATGTTAAGAACTGTTGAGTAGAATCTGAAGTCAAAAGGGAAGTCCATTCTGATGATCGGAAATGGAAAGAGACAGAACAAAAGACCCACCAAGCAGGGTGATAAAGGGAAAGGCAAGGAAGTTGCCAAACCCAAACCCATTGTTGCTGCTTTGAAGCCTAGTGGAGGCATAGCAAAGGAAGGCACCTGCTTCCATTGCGGTAAGACCGGACACTAGAAGAGAAACTGCCTAAAGTACCTGGAAGATAAGAAGAATGGAGTAAATACTTCAACTTCAGGTATTTTTGTTATTGAAATTAATTTATCTACTTCTGCATCATGGGTATTAGATGCTGGATGCGGTTCTCACATTTGTACCAATGTGAAGGGGATAAAAAGGAGTAGAGATTTGGCAAAAGGTGAAGTTGACCTAAGAGTTGGCAATGGAGCAAAGGTTGCTGCTTTAGCCGTAGGAACTCATGTATTGACTTTACCTAGTGGTTTAATAATTCAATTAGAGAACTGTTATTATGTACCTGCAATTAGCAGGAATATTATTTCCGTTTCTTGTTTGGACAAGTTTGGTTTTTCATTTATAATAAAGAATAATTGTTGCTCAATTTATTTGAATGATATATTCTATGCTACTGTACAAATGAACAATGGACTATATGTCCTTGATCTTGAAATGCCTATTTATAACATTAATACTAAAAGGATGAAACCTAATGAGTTAAATCCAACTTACCTTTGGCATTGTCGATTAGGCCACATAAATGAGAAACACATTTCCAAACTCCATAAAGATGGACTATTGGACTCTTTTGTTTATGAATCATATGAGACATGCATATCTTGTTTAATTGGAAAGATGACAAAGTCTCCATTCATAGGAAAATGTGAAAGAGCTAATGATCTTTTGGCCCTCATACATATTGATGTATGTGGACCACTGAACATACCAGCCAGAGGAGGTTTTCAGTACTTCATCATATTTACTTATGATTTCAGTAGATATGGTTATGTGTATTTAATGAAACACAAATCAGAGTCCTTTGAAAAGTTCAAGGAATTCAAGAATGAAGTACAAAACCAATTAGGTAAGAATATTAAAACTCTTCGATCAGATCGAGGTGGTGAGTATTTAAGCCTAGAGTTTGATGACCATCTAGAAGAGTATGGGATCTTATCCCAACTTACTCCTCCTGGAACACCCCAATGGAATGGTGTATCTGAGAGAAGAAATCAAACCCTGTTAGACACGGTCCGATCCATGATGAGTCACGCTGATCTTCCAAACTCCTTTTGGGGACATGCAATATTGACAGCAGCTTACACGCTTAACCGTGTTCCATCCAAAAAGGTTGAGAAGACACCATATGAGATATGGAGTGGTAAGAAACCACATATGTCTTACATGAAGATTTGGGGTTGCGTAGTTTATGTGAAACGACAAACTTCAACTAAGCTTGAGCCCAAATCTGACAAATGCTTATTTGTGGGGTATCATAAAGAAACAAGAGGGTATTACTTCTACAATCCTTCTGAGGGCAAAGTGTTTGTCGCTCGAACTGGAGTTTTCCTAGAAAAGGATTTTATTTCCAAAGGAATTAGTGGGAGGAAAGTAGAGCTTGAAGAAATTCAAGAATCACAAACAATTGGTACACCTATGGAGGAATTAGAGCAGGAAACACAAGTAGTTGTGGAAGAGCAACCTGCTCAAGTAGAACAAGACCAACATAGGTCAAGCATGATACGTCACCTACCTGAGAGATATGGATATCTTATAATTGATCAAGGTGATGTATTACTCATGGATCGAGATGAACCTGTGACCTACCAAGAGGCCATAACTGGTCCCGAGTCTGAGAAGTGGCTAGAAGCCATGAAATCTGAAATGGATTCCATGTACACAAACCAAGTTTGGACCTTGGTAGAGCCTCCTGTAGGAGTTAACCCTATAGGATGCAAGTGGGTCTTCAAAAAGAAGACTGACATGGATGGTAAGGTATATACCTATAAGGCAAGACTTGTTGCAAAAGGATATAAACAAATTCATGGGGTTGACTATGATGAAACCTTTTCACCAGTTGCAATGCTTAAATCTATTCGGATTTTACTTGCTATCGCTGCATATCATGATTATGAAATATGGCAGATGGATGTCAAAACTGCTTTCCTTAATAGGAATCTTCTTAAGGATGTGTACATGACACAACCTAAAGGATTTGACATACCAGAAGAAGCCCAAAAGATATGTAAGTTACAAAGATCAATTTATGGATTGAAGCAAGCTTCCAGAAGCTGGAATCTTCGTTTTGATGAAACAGTAAAACAAATATGGATTCATCAAGAATGAAGATGAGCCTTGTGTCTACAAGAAGGTTAGTAGGAGCATGATCGTTTTCCTGGTATTATATGTAGATGACATATTACTCATTGGAAACGATGTCCCTACCCTACAACAAGTAAAGTCTTGGTTGGGGAAATGCTTTTTTATGAAGGACCTAGGCGAAGCAGCCTATATATTAGGAATCATAATCTATAGAGATAGATCACAAAAACTGCTTGGCCTAAGTCAGAGTACGTACGTAGACAAAGTGCTAAGACACTTTAATATGCATGATTCCAAGAAAGATTCATACCTATGCAACATGGCATGTGTCTATCAAAAACACAATCCCCTTCAACTAAGGAAGAAATGGATCTGCAATAGGATCTATCATGTATGCCATGTTATGTACTCGACCAAATGTCTCGTATGCTTTAAGTGAAACGAGTAGGTACCAATCTGATCCTGATGATGCTCATTGGGTAGCTGTCAAGAATATCCTTAAGTATTTGAGAAGGAATAAGGACTCATTCTTGATATATGGAGGTCAGGAAGAGCTGGCTGTAATTGGATACCCCGATGCTAGCTTCCAGACAGATAAGGATGACTTTAGATCGCAATCTGGTTATGTGTTTTTCTTAAACGGTGGCGCTATAAGTTGGAAAAGTTCAAAGCAAGATACAGTTGCTGATTCTACAACCGAGGCCGAGTATAATGCTGCCTCAAGTGCAGCAAAGGAAGTTGTTTGGATCAAAAAGTTCATTAGTGAACTTGGCATAGTTCCTAGCATTGTGGATCCCATTGGTCTCTATTGTGATAACAATGGTACTATCGCACAAGCTAAGGAACCTAGATCTCACCAACGATCCAAACACATACTTAGGCGTTATCACCTCATTCGAGAGATAATAGAAAAAGGAGATGTGAAAATATGCAGAGTACCTACACTTGACAATATTGTTGACCCACTGACAAAGCCTCTTGCGCAGCAGAAGCATGATGGCCATACTAGATCTATGGGCATTAGGGGTATGCCTGATTTGCTCTAGTGCTAGTGGAAGATTGTTGGTGTAAGCCCTATAGGCCAATACTTTTGGTACTTGTATCGAATTATTTATTAATAATAAAAGGCTTTTTCTTTATTATGTTTGTCTAATAAAGTCCCTAGAATAGATAGTCCGTTTAATGTATCAAGTGTGGCTTAATCATGAAATTACATTAAACATAAGGACATTATTCTTAAAGTATCCATAGTCGAGCTTTATTGTGAAGTGGGATAATATTAAAGCATTAAGACTATTATGTATATAGACTGATGATCATATCTCATGGGTCATGGATAAGGAGTTATCAAGTCTTAAACATAGGTATGAATATTAAGAGTAATATTTATACTGGATTAATCCGCTGTGAGAATACTATATAGAATGTTATGCAAAGTGTCATAAGTTATTCTCATGGTGATAATGGTGTATACCACCCTTCGACCTGAAACCACTATGGACCCTAGATGTAGAGTCGAGTGCCTTATTATTGATCAAACATTATCCGTAACTGGATGACCATAAAGACAGTTGATGCGTACTCCACAAAGCATGCTAAGGGACATGAGTGACCTAGATGGAATTTTCCCATCCTGCATAACAAGATAAATGTCTATGGGCCCAATATTGAACTGGACAAGGATGACATGGTTTATGCCTTATGTTCAATATAGACATAAGGGCAAAATGGTAATTGTACACATAAGTATTATCACAAAAGGATTTGTCAGATCACATGACATTTTCGTGTCTTGGGTAGCAGTGATGTGTTGCTAGATACCGCTCACTGTTTATTATGTTAAATATGTGATTTAATATAATTGCCAATGCCGCAAAAACCTACAGGGTCACACACAAAAGGACGGATTGATGAGAGATAGAGTAACTAAGGAATACTGTAATGTACGATGCACTTAAGTGAATTGTAGAACATCGTAAGGTACAGTGTACTTAAGTAGAATACGAAATATGGTAAGGTACCATGCGCTTAAGTGATTTTGGCATATTATAAGATATGGGCCATATACACTTGAGTGGGCTTTTTAGCTTGCAACCCACACAAGTGGTTCTATAAATAGAACCCTTGTGTAGAAGCATTTGTGCAGTTGCAATTTCGTTTCTCTCTCTCTCTCTCTCTCTCTCTCTCTCTCTCTCTCTCTCTCGCACTCAAAGCCTTCATTCGTAGTAGCTAGCACTGAGATTCAAGGAATCCATTAGTGTGGACTTAGTAGAGGCGTTGTCATTGTCCAACGTTCGTGATCGCTCCATAAATCTGCATCAAAGGTGACAATCGCCACAAGAGGTAACGATTCTATCACTGATTATTCCCATTCGTAAGGATCACTAAAGGAGAAATTTTAAATTCCACTGCATTATGGATCGCTGTTCTCCTTCACCTACAGCTTTAGAAAGCCAAACCAATCTTGGATACTCACTTCTCCATGTTTTTTTGTGCTAAATGCAGCCAATCTAAAGATTTAATCCACAAGGAAATATAATCTCCCCCTTGGAAAATTATGGCAAAAGAACTCTTCAAGATAAATAACACTTCTTCCATCAGAACAAGTGACAACCTTTAGAGCATACAAATAGCAGCAACAACCATCTTTCAATTATCAGAGTAAAGCTTTAACATCGGAAAGTGAGAAGCATAAACAGTCAGATGCTTACACATGATCCATTGATTTAATCCAAACCAACAGAAAATTATGCAATCATTCACAGACTTAGTCATGCATGAATCTAGTTAGTTCATAGTTAGTAACATACAATCCTATTAACTAACATATGTCAGTAGGGAATCATTCATGTACATAGTCATGCACACACAATGAGTTAGTAGTTGATATCAGAATATGCAGGGAATACTACTAACATAGATCTATTTTCATAGATACATGGGTCAGATGTCTTTCTCGATCCTCTAACATGGAGCATAACATTAGTACTTGCTAGATATGGGTAGTACTAAAAAATGTATTACTTGTTACCTCAACCACACTCCTCCTCCTCCTTTTTTTCTATAATTTGGTAAAGGGTTAGAATCAAATAACTTCTATATGCCAGACATGTAAAGGTTAGTAGGTTAGCATATACACAACCAAAAACATGAGAAAACAACTAGAAAAACCTCCAAAGATGCACACATTAGATCTGTTTTAAGCTTACAACATTAATAGGATATAAAGCCTTTACAAATCAAAAATAAAATAATATGCCCAAATACAAGGACTAGAAGAACCACTTGAAAACTTGAACTCATTCTTCATTCCACCCTCTACAGTTATTGTAAGCAATCCAGTTTTTATCAATCTTTAAGTCAGAATCATTTTTCTGGACATGTCTCTTCTTCACAGGCTTCCTCTTGATGACAATCTTCTTTCCAACTGTGGATGACATTGCTTCTCCACCATTTGCATAAATCTAAATCCCTTTGTTATTTATTTATTTCATGATAGATCTTCATTTAGATGGTTTTGAATTTTAAAATTCCTCACTCATATTGAGATAGATACGCTGATGTGAAAAAGGAGTGAAGGCAATAATATATATATATATATATATATATATATATATATATATATATATATATATATATATATATATATATATATATATATATATATATATATATATATATATATATATATATATATATATATATATATAAAGTAGAAGATTCTTGCTTATATCAACAGTCCATATAGAAGGAGTTTTAGAAATAAGTGAATTTTGTATTGTTCCATGTGCAACACATAATAAGAGCGAGAGACAAACTCCCTTGCACATCTCCCTAGCATTGAATGCTATTGATTCTCACAAGAGCGGACATCAAGAGTGCCCCTTAATGACTTAGTGAGACTGATATCCAAATGTATTCCAGTTTCCATGTGCTCAAGATCTTCCATTTTTTCTTTAAAAAGTTCCTTAATAAAGTGATGACACATGTCAAGATGCTCAGTTCTACTCAATTGACCTATAGTTGTTGAATATTTTATGGCCCTTAGGATGTTCCAAAACAATGTCATGGCATCTTGTTCCACATGATAATTTTTCAATATTAGACTCATCCATATCAAGTCTTTTCCATTAGATGGAAAGGTTACATAGACTTCTTTCAACAGTTGTACCACTTCTTTAAATGTCAAAACTTTTGTTGACACCTTCTTTTCAATGCATATTCTTCAATTAAGTAAGGAAATTTGAGAGTGAGAATCTCTTTGTCATTCATATTTTTCTCAATGACAAAGGAATTTGATTCAACACCATTCTTTGATTTTAGCATTCTATTTTCTCCAATGATGGAAAGACTAGCTTTCTCATTCTTCGCTTGAATTGGGAACTCAATTACCATTATGTCACTCACGATGTATGTCACATCTTAAACAAAAGCTTCCCTATCAACTTTGATGACATCTTTGTGCATAGGTTTGCCCCACCCAAGCTGAGTGAAACTGCTTCCTTGGGAATCACATTTAGAATCCTTCATTTATTCTACTTGAAAATTTAAAGGTAGCTCACATCTTCTATCGTGCTCAATTCTAGGTCAAACTGCGTCTAATGAACAACATGTTCCATCATTTTTCCTAACAAGTCAATAACACACATGAGAGCTTTATCACTGTCTTTCACAATGACTTCCTCAAACAACTGAACATTCTCTTCCGAGATCAAGGATTATTTTGGCAGACATAAATACTTCATCATAATATCATCATTAAGAAGAGACACGTTACTAAGATCAACTTCATTGGTAACCCTTTCATTTCTATCATGAGCATCCTTGATCATAAGAACAACATCTTCCTCAACATTGACATAATTCTCAATAACATTATTAATGTTGTTACTCAGATTATTCTCCATGATGTTCTATATTATGCTAGCAAAATAGAGTTCTTCAACTTCCTTATTTAAGTACCAACTGAGAGAGGCACTATCCACATCCATTTAATATTGTTTGAACTTCAGAAAAACTGTCAGTCTTGGACTTAATCTGATGGTTCCAAGAAGAGAAATACAATCATGGATATTCTCATCTTCACAGACATATATCGTACAATTTCTATATTTGACAGCAACAACTTGCTCCATATCAAAATCATCTTAAATAAGGGCAAACCTATCCTTTATAGATAATGTGCCTAGAGTAACCAATCTATACTTCTTGCTATTTGTAGCACATACCAAAAGATTTATATGATTCTTACTTATCATTTCTTCATTCAGAGTCTGATTATGGTTATCCATACCACCATCCTTAGATCTGGTTGCATCAACTTCAACATCTTTAGGAACTTGATCTTTACTTTCCTCGTGCACTTGGGATTCTTTCAACATATGGACATAATATAGGGCACATTGTTATCACCATATGGATTACTCAATCTAGTTTATTGGGAATCTTTTCCATCAGAAATTAGATTGGCAAGATGATTTCTCAAGGATACATACCTAAGCGGAACCTCACTCATACTTCCATTAGTAGATAGATCAAATTTATCTGATACATACACCTTGTGACTGGACTTTATCACACCAACTTCTGATTCACCAACCATCATATCATGATGTTGGTCATTCACACATCTAGACACATGAGAAAGAATTATATTATATCCATTCTTCTTCTTCAGCTTCTTCTTCTTAACCAATGTAGGTTGTTCAAAATTGGGAGGACCTCCAGTCTGACCATCAACCTTCCCTTTAATGACCTAATGCACATGAGATAATCCAGACTTCTGAGAATGATGTTAGAACATCTTTTCTAACATATTTGTTGACCTTTCTTCTTCATACAAATTAGTTATATTAATCTTGAGGTCTTTCAAACTTATGATGTATTTTTTTCCAGATATGGCCTTCTTCAAAAGAACTTATTTACCCGTGTTGGTTACATTACCCTTGGAATTGTTGAAGTTCATATTCCTCGTTTGAATAAATATCAGAGGATTTTTCTTGTTATTCCTATGACGGGGTACCGCATGTTAAGCACGATGCTGTGACATTTGGTCCAACCTCAGAACCTCAGCCCTTTCTTCAATAAAAAAACCTTCTTTGCAGGAATCTTCTTAATTTCATCTTCCATGCTCGTCTCAACATTGATTATCTTCATATTATGGACATCTCTCCAACCTATATTTTATCATCAATTAAATTTGACTTATGAATCAACTTACTTTCAGAATGGGACATGTTTTTTAGTTGGGAGTTTAGTGATGTAATATCTTTCGAAATGCTTGTGATGGTTGAAGTAAGCTCCTATGTTTCCTCCTAAAGCACTCATATGGTTTTCTTCTGATTATCTATGGTTAAACACGTTTTATTCCATTTGGAGAGTAGGAGCCTGTATGACTTAAGATCTTATTCTTCAGCATTGGATTCACCATCAGATTCATATCGACCAGAATAAGCCATCAGATTCATGTTGGAAATTTCGTCCTCACTTTCAAAATCACACAACATGGCGGAAAGTCCCTTTTTCTATTTCTTTAGAAAAGTAGGACATTCAACTTTAATGTGTCAAAATCCTTCACACTAAAAGCATCGAGTACCATTGTCATCATTGGGGTTGTCTTCAATCCTCCTGTTGTTCTGGAGATTGATGTCAAACATTTTGTCTTGGACAACTATCCTCCACTTCCTGTTCAGATATTTCAAAGAATTGTTGAACCTTTTACTCATGAGAGCTATATCATCTAACAAGTTCTCTTCTATGTCCCATTGACTTTCTTCATAATTGTATACAAAGGTTATCCCTTTGTTCTTCTTTTCAAACCTATCATTGATGGAAATCTTAAAGGTTTGCAGGGAACCAATAAGTTCATCAACCTTTATACTAATAAAGTCCAGAGCTTCTTCAATAGCGGTAATTTTCATATTAAACCTCTTAGGAAATGATTTGAGAATTTTTCTAGTAAGCTTTTCTTCATACATCTTTTCACCTAAGGAAATGGATGTGTTGGAAATATCACACAGTATGATGTGGAAATCACAGACTGATTCTTCTTCGTTCATCCTCAAATTCTCAATATTAGTGGTAAGCAAGTGTAGTCTTGACATATGAATTTTGGATGTGCCTTCATGTGTAGTTTTGAGAATCTCTCAGGCACATTTAGCTTCTGAACATGTGTTGATCAATCTGAACATGTTCTTTTCCATACAATTTAAGATAACATTCAAAGCCTTGGAGTCTACAAGACCTTCCTCATCTTCAACATCAGTCCAATCAACTTCTAGTTTCAGACTGGTTGTGCCATCTTCAAAAGTAACTATTGGCTGTTTCCATCCTTTTATCATATCTTTCCATGTTTTGTTTCCTAAAGGTTTGAGAAAAGCAACCATCATAACCATCCAATAATCATAATTTGTGGCATCCAAAACAGGTGGTTTGTTAACTGTTCCTCCATCTTTCATTGTCTCCATTTGAGAAGAATTTATCTTCCTTGGAGCTTACCCAACAGGCTATGGTGCATGCTCTGGTGCTAATTGAAATTTTGTTCCTTAGGGAACAAATGTCGAACGAGATGCTTCAACAACAGGTTCGACAAGATACACCAAAACCACTATACTAACAAGTAATAGATGATGGAGCAAAAAGTAAGAAAACAATTGTACCTATTTGGACTTTTCTGGTACATGTTAATTGAATATTGATAAAAAGAAATGGAAACCAAAGATTCAGTATGCGAAATCTAAGCCAGAGTAAAACCCTAAATAACAAGGATGAAATTTTGTTCCTTAGGGGACAAATGTCGAATGTGATACTTCAATAATAGGTTCGACAAGATACACCAGAACCATTATACTAACAAGTAATAGATGATGGAACAGAAAAAGCAATAAATAACACAATCAATTATTTACCCAGTTCAGTGAAACCACACCTACGTCTGAAGGGTTGAGTTCAAAATCCAAGAAAGGAAATTCACTATTAGTAGTTTAGTACATTTAGACTTACAACCAACAACAAATCATATATTGTTCAACGCCTCTTCCTAACACTACCCAATGAATTTATACTTAGAGACTCCCTATAAATATGAGAACCTACTCACTTTCTTCTCAATCACACAACCAGTGATTGGAGATTACAACTCAATGTTCAATGTTGAATACCACCACTTAACTATAGAGAAACCTTTTATGCCATGTTACTGAAACATAGAGGTGTACATACAACAATAATAAGGACTCACAAATAAAACTTGATCTAAATCTTCAATTTATTGCTTAGCTTCCTGATCGGTCACCAACTCTACTAGTTTTCTGACACTTATTCAGCATGAATCCGCAAAATCGGTAACACTTTATTTTATGTTTTTATTATTTTGTCAAGTAAGTTTTATGTTAGCATTTCCATTCTTGTTTTGTTATTATTATTAGTTTATGTCAGTTTAATAAGTTTTATGCTTTTTTGTAGTTCTATTGGTTTTCATATTCAAGCAAAAATCCCAAAGGACTCGTCAAGGCAATCGGGTGTTCCAGACTCGCGGAGAAGTATTTTTGGAAGATACAGTGACCCTGACACGGTCACTCGTGTCACCTGACACGGTCACCCGTGTCACCTGACACGCCCCGTGTCAGGAGAAGGACAAAATCAAAAGTTGGGAAGAAAAATAGTGGGTTGACACGAGTGCCCATGTTAGCTGACACGGCATGTGTCAGCAAGCCTGACACTTATATGTTTTGAGCAGAGAAACAGTGAGCCAACACGGTCGGACGTGTTTCCTGACACGACCCGTGTTGGATTGGATGCCTCGTCTTCTGATTTTATTTGATTTTTATAGTTTATGACTCCATAGGGCATTTTGGGTATTTGCTACATCTGTTAATCGATCAATGACTATTTAGAGGACTTGGGGGGGGGGGGGGGGGGGGGGAAGAAGGGACTTTTGCACGACAAAAGAATTTGACGATTAAGATTGGTACTGTCAAGGGTTTCGGAGAATAGAGATTCTTCAAGAGCAATCGAGATTGAAAATCAACGGAATCCACTTATCTTGTAATGTCTAATTTGAATATTGTATTTTCTTTGAATATTATGAGCGGTTAAATCCCCCAATGCTAGGGGGTGTCCCTAATTTGATCGTGTAATGACTTTGAATTCCTAATTCCCTCAATTTTATGTTCTGTTATTCAATTTAATTGTGCAATGTTTCTAATGCTTTCGTTATCGGACAATTAAGGATTGTTCTACGGTTAACAATTTGCTGGATCGTAATTGTTAAGGTTTTTGCACGATTAAACTTTAGTAGATATCACCTAGGGCTAGGGATACCCTATAGTTACCAGATATATCTTGTTAAAACAAAAGCTTGGTTTCATCATAATTCTCTAAGGACTTAGATATTAGGATGAATGACCAAAGGTTTCCCTCTAAGCTTTTAGGAGGAAACAACACTAAGATTTGGTAATCGAATATATTAACTTGTTGAGGAGATCTAAATTCAAGGTTATTACCAGGAAAAATCACACACCGTACCCTGGCATAATTCGCATATTTGTGTAAAAGCCGTATTTTACATTTTGCCTATTTTTGTTATTGTGCGGATTTATTCCAAACCAAAACTTTTGTTTTTGTTTAATTGAATCATGATTTAAACTAGATATTACTACGCAATCCTCGAGATCGATATTTGGGAAATTTCTCTATTATTACTACATTGGCAAAATAGTACACTTGGTATTTTCCCGATTGTAAGACCCCAATTTTGTCCCTAAGATCCCTCATGACATCATATCATAACATTGCATTGCCTCAAGGATCATTGGACACCTTGCTTCCTTCCCTATGGGTGGGATCTTTCTTGAGAATGGTTCTTGATCACCTAGCATGGCTTGCATTTGTATATCATTGCTTTTCTTTTAATCACTAACCAAAATGTACAAAAATATGTCATTAACCTTTGTTACTTGCAGCTTAAGCAATCAACAGTCAAGGCAGTTCAAGTAAATCTTGTGTGCAAGAGATGAAGTTTACATTAAGATATGGATCATGTGATCATTATGTGAACTATAGGTTCATTGCGGAGCAAGTTCCCAAGTGGCAAAGGCCCCAAATTCATCAGAACAATTTCAGGTCATCTAAGGGCCAATGCAGTCAATTGAAAAGTCAACTGTGGGTTTTGAGAGTGGGAATTGAGTTTCTTCATCCCATTCATGTCCAAATTATGCTTATTCATCATATCAAAGATCAAGGTTGAAGAATTTGAGGTCAAGTCAAAAGTTTCCAAAAATGGAAAGTGACCTATAATTTCAACTTTCCAAAAATGGCAAGTTTTTGATCCAACTTCAACTCAACTTTCCAACATCAAAGAAGCTTCAAATTAAATTTTGTCCAACATGAAAGTTGAAGATCTCTCCCTCCCATTTCCAAAAAGTCCAAGATCATGAGCATCTGATGAATGGTTGAGAAGATATGATCAAATCATTGCCAAGTGTGCATAGAACTTCAAATGAGCATAACTTTTGAACCAAAGCTCCAAATTGAGTGGTTCTTTTTGCAATATTCTTCTCTTGACCTCTAATTTCCAAATCATGCATCACATTACATAAAATCTCATCATATAATCACTTGCATATCCATGCCTTTTTTGGAGGGAAATTGCAAAATTAAAAAATGGTGCATTGTATGGACTTTCTACCATTGCCAATGTGTTTAAAAGATGATTTTAAGTGACTTTGATGAAGGAAGTGGTACTGTTCATGTAGGTTTACTACATGCACCATGCAATTTTGATTTTTTGCAAAACACCTTATTTTCATTAACCAAGTTAATTACGGATTAGCAAGTTGATTAAGAAAGCATATATATACTAACTCATAACAGAATTTGAGAAAGGTTAATCACAATTCACCATTTCTAGATCTAGTTTTCATCTCCCTCCAAAATTTTCTTCAAATCAAAATTCAAAATCCTTCAACATAACACCTTGTTTTTGTTAAAGATTCATGATCAGTGAGTTGATTATAGTGTGAATCAAGTGTTGGTTTGTTGAATTCGTGCAAGAATCAAGCAGTTGAAGCTCATGAAGTTGAAGATGGAAATTCAGAATTAAGCTAGATCTACACGTGTTCAAGCTTCCTTTTCTTCATCAAACATCATCACAAGCATTCTGGACTGGATTTGGATCGATACAAGCTGTGGATCGTGCATTTCCAAGATTCTGCTCTTCAAGAGGTCAATTTTCGAACCTTTTAATTTTGCAATTCATGTACATATTCTGGTAGATCTTGTTTTCCTGATGATTCTGAGCTAAAAATCGTGTGAATTGGTGCATTATTGAGCAAGATATGTGTGATTAAAGTTTTGCACTAAAAAATGTTTCTCTTCGATTCTCCTTGATCATGTGGATTTAAGCTTAGATGTTAATTGATCTGTAATCTCCTTGGCAATAGCTTTCGAATGGCATAATTTTTGTTGATTTCTGGAAATTTCTGGAAAATGCGTATGAAGTTCATGTTACTGTTCATCTTCTTCCTCATGAAGAAGATGAAGATTCATAGGTAGTGACGGATCCTTCCTAGTTAGCGACGGATCTGGGCAGCGCTAGGGTTACAGGCAAAACGATGCCGTTTTGGCTTGGTGCGCGCTCCATTTGAAATTCAACTTGGTTCGATTCTGGCGCATGACATTTTCAAATGTTCATTCATTTTATGCATTTCCCTCATATTTTCCATGTACATGTCCATTTTGATTTTTATTTTTTTTCCAACTTAGAAAAATCATAACAAATTGAAAAATGATCCAAAAAATGCCTGGTTTTTTGCTACTTGATCCTTAGGATGTCTAGTTTTTTATGAAGATGAATTTGGAAGTTGTATATGGCTAGATTTTTGCTTGTGCTATAATCTTTGATCATGTGTACATTTGTGACCTTGCCTTGCTCTTTCTATTGTGAAATGCTGGATTTTAATCCAATGGACATGAAATTTTACATGATGATTCTAGACACATTGATGGATGTTGTAGGCTTGGTTTGGTATTTTTCTCATTTACCATTTATGTTTTATGCACATGTTTGCATGGTGTGACAATTTGTGTCACACATTTGGTTGTTCAACTTGTACCATTTAATTTCCATGCCAAATGATCTTGGATGCTTCTGATTTTTTGTATGATGATCATGTTAGATGTATTGAATGCTCATGAATGTTTCCAGAATTATTTGAATCATTTCTATTTTGTTTTGGAATTTTCATTCATGATGATCAAATATGAGCTTTGAAACTTTCTTTGACTTCTCTTGCTTGATACATGGCCTTGCTTGATGATTTTGATGTGATCCTTTTTAGGACATGTTAATATGTGTTTGAAGTTGCATTGTGTTGAATTTCAGCTCCTGTTTTGAATTTTTTCTTCACCTTTGACCCTAGGCTTTGACCTAGTGGTTTGTACTTACATGTGAGCTTTGAATTTCAGGTTCAAGCATCCAAATTCCATGGTTAATGTTGCTTCATCATTTGAATGTTGATATTTGCTTTTGATTGCTAACATTTGCAGTTTTGTAGGTTGATGTTAACTCATTTGAGTTTGCCTTATGGCTTATATGTTGTACATTGGGATTGTTTGGTTATTGACTATTGTCTGTTTGACTGAGTATTGTACTGATTGGTTTAGCTATTTCCATAGGTACTTAAGTTGCTTTAAGTTCATTTGAACTTTGATTTGCTTTGCTTGTGGTTGACATACCACTTAGGTATAATCCCTAATCTTCATGTAGTCTGGAAGACCTGCCATGTTACTTTGGCAGGCACCTGTCTGAAGCCCTCCTTAAGAGGCCATGTCTTTGATTGTTTATATTTGTACCAAGCAGGTTAAGTCCTCTTAAGAGGCAATTGGTAGATAAAAGGGATGTGTAATCCATCCCCTGCTATTCAGTTGTGTCATTCACTTTGCTCACATCATGTGTTGATGCATTGTGAATAAGAACCCAAGATCTTATAGAGTCAACCATATGTGGAGAAGAGTTCCCTCATTCTGAACTCCCACACTTTCTATTGATTAAAGCTCTCCCAGGCCAGGGATAAGAGCTATGAGGCATAACCCTCATCTCCATTTCATTTGCTTCACCCTAACTCTCAATGTTAGGGTTAAGAGCTCAAAACACCCCATTCCAGTTGGCTTGTTTAAAGCCCAACCTTGATTGAGCCTCTTGATTGTGTATAGTGTGTGCTAACTGATTGCTTGATTGCTTAATTGTGCATCTTACATGTTTGCTTTTGCATATTTACTTGCATTATTCCATGTGCTTGCTTTTTGCTTTTCATAGCATGTTTATTTATGTGAGGAGTCAGATGTAAGACCATTGATTGGTTATCTGTTTCCTATGATCATTTGTTATGGAGTCAGGTGTAAGTCCATAGATTGGTTACCTGTTTCCTTGTTTGTTTTGTCCATTGAGGAGTCAATTGTAAGTCCATTTATTGGCAGTTATTTCCTATGATCTGGTAGGAGTTGGGACTAAGACCATTGATTGGCATCCCATTTCCTGGGAGTCGAGTGTAAGACCATTTATTGGCAACTTGTTTCCTCTTGCTTATTGCATTTGTTTTCTTTGCTTTGTGATATTGGTGTAAGTCCATTGATTGGCATATGGTATCCATCTTTGTTTTGTGAGATTGGTGTAAGTCCATTGATTGGCATCTGGTATCCATTTATGTTGTTTATTTGTTATCACTTGTTGCTTTTCCAAAGGAATCACTTAGATCATCTACATATGATCTCAAGAGGTGAGCTTCTAAGAAGTTTTGCATCCCTTAACCTCCACCCTTTTTGTTCTATAAACCTCCATTGGCATGTTAACCCAAAACCAGAAAATATTGTGCAAACATTTTCATTTCTTTTCAAATTAGAAACCTAGGCCTTAAGCCTTTGATTTTCAAACTTCATTTTCACAATACTTCTTCTGAATTGAACCTAATGTCAACTTTGACTTCCTCTTTGTGAATAATCCTAATTGGTTAATTTCACTCATTCAATTGTTTTGTGGCTTTGTCCATTCTTGATAAGTTTTCATACATTAGCCATAGATCTCAATTATCTTAGTGGTTGATGTAAATCTCACCTTTTGTCCTTAGTGATTGAATTGTAAGACTTCCTTGCTTATTATAAAGCATGGTCCCTCACTAGCAAGTTGAAGCTTTTCTCACATGGTGGACTTGTGGTTGTATAGGTTGAGTTTTCTCCCGTGGATAATGAAAGACCTTAGGGCTTTTGTTTAAAATCAATCCACTTACTTTTTGGAAATCTTTTAGCCGCACTACGAGGTTTTGATCCTGTAAAGGTACGTAGGCAATGGATCTTTCCATCCAAACACAAAAATAATAAAAAATTGTATATTCTTTTCTCATCCTCCCAATCAATGTTTGTACAATAAATATTTTCATAAACAATATCTTTTGCAACAATTTGTGAAAAGGGTTCCCTAGGATTACCTAGGATGCTTTGGGTGCCTAACACCTTCCCTTTGCATAATTACCCCCTTACCCAGATCTCTGACCTTTCATTAGTTTTCTATGTGTAAAACTTCTTAGGATTTTGTTCGCTTTTTAGCCATTCCTTTGGATAAATAAAAGTGCGGTGGCGACTCTATCTTTGTATGTTTTGCTTTTGATTTAATCAATAAATCATAAAGTGATGAATATACCGCTACAGAAAAGTGGCGACTCTGCTGGGGATATATGTTTTCCTAGTGGGTTTGCCAACTTGTCACAATTATTGTGATATATTATTTATGGTATATTTTTGTACAAATTTGGGATTACTGTATTGCTTGTAATGATTGATTTGCTTGATATATCAATTGCTTGCTTGTTTGGTGATCTCTGTGAGATGAGTTCTATACCCGAACTCGAGTGTACCCTATGATAGGAGAATGTCATAGTCTTGTCAACTTGTGTGGAGTTATTCCTTAGCAAGTTGACTTGCGAGCCCATTCACTTGGTGGAGGTCATGTTGGATTAATAATGTCACACAAGTTATTTGTGGTTAGGCATTATTCTTTTAATGTGTGCCGTAGAAGCCAAGGACCTTAGTTTACCAAGCCCATCTTGGCCTATTTTTAGGACGTAGTGCGGAGGTTGTTCAGATGTAAGATCTGATGCGATTGTTACGCGATACTACACTCATAAGAGTCTCTCTTGAGAATATTTTTGGAATACGAGTATTCGTTCCTCCGATAATATTCGAAAGATGGGATGATGACTATGGGAACCTCTGGTAGAACATGTTCGGCAGGTTTAAACCATAGTACACTCCCTGTTGGGTGGTTCTTAACCGAGACTCCATGCTCGTGACTCACAACAAACCCGTGATTCATGGTTGATCCGTTCACCCATCGTTAATATCAATGGAACTTGGGTGTTGATAAGGTGAAAACCTAATCCACCAAAATGGATGATTGATATTAAGGATGGTTGAATCGTTCGTATATCGTTAATATCAATGGAACTTGGGTGTTGATAAGGTGAAAGCCATAATCCACCAAAATGGATGATTGATATTAAGGATAATATGAACCATCCCATGACCTTTGTCTTGTGTGCTTTGCTTGATCCTTGAGTGTGATTGCTGCATTCATGCATTCATGCATTCATCCGCATCCATATCATCAGATAAAAAGAAAATTTTCAAGGAACTTAAGGGGTTTATTTGCAAAATTTTCAGATATGGAAAGACCAAAAAGGCATACAAAGAAGTACAGCTTTAAACAACCCGATGTGAAAGAGTTAAGGAATCTGACATCTTATGTATTAGATCCCTTGGGTTTCAAAGCTCGTTATGGGAAGCTTCTGCCTCTGTTGACTACTCAGGTTGATGAAGGGTTGATGAATACTTTGGCGCAGTTCTATGATCCTCTGTATCACTGCTTCTCTTTTCCAGACTTTCAGCTATTGCCTACCCTGGAGGAGTATGCGCATCTTGTGGGTATTCCGATTCTGGATCAGGTGTCGTTCAGTGGCTTGGAGAGTATTCCTACTTCTCGAGAGATCGCAGACTTGTTGCACATAGATGAATCCTTGGTTAAAGCTCATATGACTACCAAAGGTGGAATTCAAGGTCTTTCTTCCGAGTTCCTCATTGCTCAAGCTACCGTTTATGGGAAGGCCATGAGTGAGGATGCCTTTGAGGCCATATTTGTGCTTCTCATCTATGGATTGGTATTGTTCCCCAACATCGACAAATTTGTGGATGTGAACGTTATTAGGATCTTCTCGGTTCTTAATCCCGTTCCGACTCTGTTGGGTGATACCTATTTTTCTTTGCATCTGAGGAATGCGAAGGGTAGTGGTACTATTGTGTGTTGTTTGTCTCTGTTGTATAAGTGGTTTATTTCTCACTTACCTCAGACGATTGCTTTCAAGGAGAACAAGGGATGTCTACGGTGGTCTACGAGACTCATATCTCTCACTAATGATGATATCTCTTGGTATGATCGTGCATATGATGGTGTCCAGATCATTGATTCTTGTGGTGAATTCTTCAATGTGCCTCTTCTTGGTACATGTGGTGGGATTAGCTACAATCCTGTATTAGCACGTCGTCAGCTTGGGTTCCCCCTAAAGGATAAACCTAATAACATTCTGTTAGAAGGTGTGTTCTTTCAGGAGGGTAAAGATCCCCAAGGTCTGAAAGCCAGGATGGTCCGCGCTTGGCGCAAGATTCACAAGAAGGGTAGAAGTGAATTGGGTCCGAAGAACTGCATAGCTTTGGAGCCATACACTACTTGGGTGAGGAAGAGAGCATCTGAGTATCTCATGCCTTATGATTATCCGAGACCTACACCGTTGGTTGTGGCTGGGCCTTCAACCCTCCCTAACCAAGGCGTAGAGGAGTTGAGAGACAAAGACCTTTCACGTGCCTGGATCCGTGAAAGAGAAGAGTTGCTTCAACAGCTGAAGGAGAAAGATGCCATGATCGAGTTTCTCGAGCATCAGGTCATTGATGATCCTGATGATACTTGGACTTCTCTACTTCCTCAGTCTTCCAAGTTCTGGAAAAGGAGGTATGACAGACTCGCCAAAGATAAGGCGGATATGGAAGCAACATACGAGAGAGAGATTAAGAGGCTTCGTGCAGCTTATCTTCCGGCATCCCGAGTTTCTAGGGATCCATAGGATGTTTATTTTCCTTCTCTCTTGTAATAATTGACAATGATGTACTTCTTTGTTCAAATATATTTGATGAGATGTTTTCCATATGCGATTAAAATGATAAATATTCAAAATTGCAAATAATACCCTAAAAGTTCCTTTAAAAATAAAGACAAATCATGTGCACGAGCATTGCATGCATCATTTTGCATAAGCAGGTGCTGTTCTGGTCTTCTTGTCTGTGGCCTAACTCTGTGCTCTTCATTTATTTTGAAGACAAGTTGACTCATCGGTACTACACCCGAGCCAACTCTGCAAGAGTGATGGATCAACTCGAACAAGAGAACCGTGAGCTGAAGGAAAAGGTTGCCAGACTGAGCACTCTGATGGAGCAGTTTCTAGCTGCTCAGAATCAACCGTCTCCACAACCTATAACTCCTCCCCAGAGGACTGTTATATCTGAAGTGGTTTCTTCAACTATGCCAGCTGCCAGTGCCCATTTCATGCCAGCCATGCCAGCCGGGTTTCCGTGGGGTATGCCTCCTGGTTTTATGCCTGATATTCCAGCTCCGACGTTTGCTTCCATGCCGGCATCTAGCCCGGTCCTTGTGATGCCTCCTCCTGTCGTGCATACCATTCCCAGGGTAGACGACACCATCTATCATTCTGAGCCGTATGAGGGCCCAGATGTTAATGAAAAGATGGACGCGATGAATGACCAATTCCTTGAACTCCGCAAGGAATTGAAGACCCTTAGAGGGAAGGATTTGTTCGGCAAATCTGCTGCTGAATTATGTTTGGTTCCCGGTGTTAAGGTACCTGTCAAATTCAAAGTCCCAGACTTTGAGAAGTACAAGGGGAACACCTGCCCGCTCAGTCACCTGGTTATGTATGCCAGGAAAATGTCTACTCAGACAGATAATGATCAGCTGTTGGTTCATTATTTTCAGGATTGTTTATCTGGTGCAGCTCTTCGTTGGTACATGAGCCTGGATAGTGCAAACATCTGATCCTTCAACGATCTTGGCGAAGCCTTCGTTAAGCAATACAAATATAATATGGATATGGCTCCTGACCGTGATCAACTCAGAGCCATGTCCCTGAAGGACAAAGAGACATTTAAAGAGTACGCCCAGAGGTGGCGAGAGCTGGCAGCTCAGATTACTCCTCCGCTGGAAGAGAAGGAAATGACCAAAATCTTTTTGAAGACTTTGAGTTCATTTTACTATGAGCGGATGATCGCTAGTGCTCCCTCTGATTTCACCGAGATGGTGAACATGGGGATGCGATTGGAGGAAGGAGTCCGTGAAGGACGTTTATCCAAGGATGAAGGCTCTTCTAGCAAGCGGTATAGAGCATTTTCTAAGAAGAAAGAAGGGGAGGCATATGTCGTGCAGTCCCATGCTAAATCCAGAAGACCCTCTGCCAAGAGGAAGCCTGTGCGTCATGCTAGCAATCAGCATCAGGTGGCTCACATAGCACCTGTCTTCCGTGATAATAAGCAATATCAGCATAATCAACAACAACCTCAGTATCAGCAACAACATCGTCCTCAGCAACAGGCTTACCAGCCTCGCAACAGTAATCAGGCTAATTTGGGTTATGAGAGGAAGAAGATCACTTTCGATCCGATTCCGATGTCATACGCTGAGCTATATCCCTCTTTAATAGAGCGGAAATTGATTACTCCCAGAGAGCCTACGGCTGTACCTACTAACCCGCAGGGGTGGTATAAGCCTGACCAGCATTGTGTTTATCATTCCGGTGCTCCGGGTCACAATGTAGACAACTGCTATCCATTGAAGACTAAGGTTCAAGACCTTATGAGATACGGCATTCTGAGCTTTGAGGACTCAGGCCCCAATGTTACGAAGAACCCATTGCCCGAGCATGGGAAGTCGGTTAACATGGACCAGGGTTGCCCTGGCAAATACAAAGTCAAATATGTAAGCCATATTCGACAGTCATTGGTTGAGTTGCATCGTCTGCTGTGTGATTACAGTCATATGGAGCACGACCATGACAAATGTTGTATTTGCTCTGTCAATCGTCTGGGTTATCGCCAAGTGCGCAGAGAGCTGCAAGAGTTGCTAGATGATGGTACCATTGAAATTCTTCAAAACAGAAATGTTGATGAAGACGAACCAGAGGTGAATGTGATTTCTCCTGTGTTCAAAATTCCTGAGCCTGTTGTCATCAAGTATGATGGCAGCAAGCAGAAGGTCTCTCCTTCTTTGGTGATCAAGCCTGCAGGCCCTGTGCCTTATTCTTCAGATAAAGCAGTTCCCTTCCGCTATAATCCTGTTGCTGTGGAAGATGGGAAAGAAGTGCCGTTGCCTTCATCCGCTGTTGTGAATATCGCTGATGTCAGTGGATTGACCCGTAGTGGTCGTGCGTTTTCAGCGCCGAAGCCTCAGGCTAAGGCTGACTCTGTTGAGCGTCCGGTGGGGAATGCTGTTAATCCTCCGAACCCAGCATTTGCTGTTGCGAAACCCTCCTCTATATAAAAGACTCCTACTTCTTCTGTTGGCCCGAGTGGCACTGTGCATGAAGACTGTGATGAGATGCTGAGGCTCATCAAGAAGAGTGAGTACAACGTTGTAGACCAGCTTCTACAAACGCCATCCAAGATCTCTGTGTTATCTTTGCTTATGAATTCAGAACCCCATAGGGAGGCTCTGCAGAAAGTTTTGGACGTGGCTTATGTTGATCACGACGTCACCATTGAACAGTTTGATAGTATTGTTGCAAACATCACTGCTTGCAACACTTTGAGTTTCTGTGACGCTGATCTCCCTGAGGAGGGAAGAGACCACAACATGGCTTTACATATATCCATGAATAGCAAGAACGACGCCATGTCCAATGTGTTGGTGGACACTGGGTCATCTTTGAATGTATTGCCAAAGACCACTCTTTCTAGATTGTCGTATCAAGGGCCTCCCATGAGGCAGAGTGGTGTTGTTGTGAAAGCTTTCGATGGGTCGCGTAAAACTGTGATTGGGGAAGTTGATCTCCCAATCAAGATTGGACCAAGTGATTTCCAAGTTACCTTTCAGGTATGGATATCCACCCATCTTATAGCTGTCTCCTTGGTAGACCATGGTTTCACGAGGCTGGCGCCGTGACATCCACCCTACACCAGAAGCTGAAATTCGTTAAGAACAAGAAACTGGTCGTGGTAGGGGGAGAAAAGGCTCTCCTGGTTAGCCACCTGTCTTCTTTCTCATATATTGATGCTGAGGATGAAGTTGGAACGCCTTTCCAAGCTTTGTCTATAGCCGAGCCGATTGAGAAGAAGTCTCCTTCATTTGCTTCCTATTGTGATGCAAAACTGGCCGTTGAATGTGGTGCAGTTGCTGGATTAGGGAAGATGATCGAGCTTGAAGATAACAAGTCCCGGGCTGGCATTGGCTATTCTTCTGGGGTCTTCAATAAGAAAGGGTTGTTCAAGAGTGAAGGTTTCATCCACGCCAATCAAGCTGAAGAAGCTGCTGCTATATTGGAAGAGGATGCAGAGGATACTGGCAACTTTGTTATCCCTGGCGGGATCTGCCACAATTGGGTCGCTGTAGATGTTCCTACAGTCATTCATAGATCAGAGTAATATGTTCACTTTGTTTAAAACCCTTCTCCCATGCCAAAAGGAGAAGTGATGACACTGTTGGCAACATTTATACAATGATATTTCATTCAATAAATTCATGTTAAACATTTGTTTTTCCATTTGTTTTCACTTTTTGCTTTTTGCATGAAATCGGTGATCACAAAAAACCCTAAAAAAGCAATTTTTTCATCTGCATAATGATTTGCTTGTTTAAATTCTAAAGTTTTTATTATCCAAAATCATTATGCAGGTTGATTCTAAAACCCATTGAACATAATGATCCAACACCATCTCCCAATTTTGAATTCCCTGTATTCGAGGCGGAGGAAGATGATGTTGAAGGGATTCCTGATGAGATTACTCGTCTTCTTGAGCACGAAGAGAAGATCATTCAGCCGCATCTTGAGAATCTGGAAACAGTCAACTTAGGGTCTGAAGATTGTGTTCGATTGGTGAAGATTGGGGCACTCCTTGAAGAGTCTGTCAAGAAGGGGTTGATCAGTTTGCTACGAGAATATTACGATATCTTTGCTTGGTCGTATGAAGACATGCCAGGTCTAGATACAGATATTGTGCAACATTTCCTGCCTTTGAAGCCTGAGTGCGTGCCTGTGAAGCAGAAGCTCAGAAGAACTCATCCGGATATGGCAGTGAAGATCAAAGAGGAAGTTCAGAAGCAAATTGATGCGGGGTTTCTGGTGACTTCTACATATCCTCAATGGGTGGCCAATATTGTGCCTGTGCCTAAGAAGGACGGAAAAGTCCGTATGTGTGGTGATTACAGAGATTTGAATAAAGCTAGTCCAAAAGATGATTTCCCTCTACCACACATTGATATGTTGGTAGACAATACAGCTAAATTCAAGGTCTTTTCGTTTATGGACGGATTTTCCGGATATAATCAAATCAAGATGGCACCCGAGGATATGGAGAAGACAACATTCATCACACCTTGGGGAACATTCTGTTATCGAGTGATGCCTTTCGGTTTGAAGAACGCCGGAGCCACGTATCAACGAGCTATGACTACATTGTTTCATGATATGATGCACAAGGAGATAGAGGTCTATGTCGATGATATGATTGCTAAGTCCCGAACGGAAGTTGAACATGTTGAGCATTTGTTGAAGCTTTTTCAGCGTCTGAGGAAGTTCAGGCTTCGTCTGAATCCGAACAAATGTACATTTGGAGTCCGTTCCGGCAAGTTATTGGGTTTTGTTGTCAGCGAGAGAGGTATTGAGGTTGATCCTGCAAAGGTCAAAGCAATACAAGAGATGCCTGCGCCCAAAATTGAAAAGCAAGTCCGAGGTTTTCTTGGCCGCTTGAACTATATTTCCAGATTTATATCCCACATGACTGCCACATGTGCGCCGATATTCAAGCTTCTTCGGAAAGATCAGGCTCATGATTGGACCGAGGATTGCCAGAAAGCTTTCGACATTATCAAAGAATATCTGTCTGAACCTCCGATCTTGTCTCCGCCTGTGGAAGGAAGACCTCTGATCATGTATCTGACTGTTCTTGGAGACTCGATGGGTTGTGTCCTCGGTCAGCAAGACGAATCGGGAAAGAAAGAATCTGCTATTTACTACCTGAGTAAGAAGTTCACTGATTGTGAGTCTCGATACTCTATGCTTGAGAAGACGTGTTGTGCTTTGGCTTGGGCTGCTAAGCGTTTGCGCCAGTAATGATAAATCATACAACTTGGTTGATATCCAGAATGGATCCAATCAAGTACATCTTCGAGAAGCCTGCTTTAACCGGGAGGATTGCCCGTTGGCAGATGTTGTTATCTGAGTATGATATCGAGTATCGAGCTCAGAAAGCTATCAAAGGTAGTATCTTGGCTGACCATTTAGCACACCAGCCGATTGAAGATCATCAGTCTGTTCAGTATGACGTCCCAGACGAGGAGATTCTGTATTTGAAAATGAAAGATTGTGATGAGCCTACACTTGATGAAGGTTCGGAACCTGGTTCCAGGTGGACGATGGTGTTTGATGGCGCTGTAAATCAGTACGGAAATGGAATTGGGGCAGTAATCATTACCCCTCAAGGCACACATATTCCATTTACAGCAAGGTTAACTTTCAAATGCACGAATAATATGGCTGAGTACGAAGCCTGTATTATAGGATTGGAAGAGTGCATTGATCTGAGGATCAAGTATCTCGATGTGTATGGTGATTCGGCCCTGGTTGTCAATCAGATCAAGGGAGAGTGGGAGACGAACCAACCCAGTCTCATTCCATACAGAGATTATGCGAGGAGGATTTCAACGTTCTTTACAGAAGTTGACTTTCATCATATTCCTCGAGAGGATAATCGGATGGCAGATGCTCTTGCTACGCTTGCTTCAATGATTGTAGTCAAGTATTGGAATGAAGTTCCCAATATCACCGTGATGCGCTTGGATAGACCAGCTCACGTGTTTGCAGTTGAAGAAGTGAATGATGACAAGCCTTGGTATTTTGATATCAAGAATTTACTCCAGAACCAGGTCTACCCGCCCGGGGCATCTGTGAAAGATAGGAAAACTTTGAGAAGGTTGTCAGGCAGTTTCTACCTCAGTGGTGAAGTGCTGTACAAGAGAAATTTTGACATGGTTTTGCTCAGATGCATGGATAGACACGAAGCAAACCTGTTAATGACTGAGGTCCAAGAGGGTTCATTTGGTACTCATTCCAATGGACATGCCATGGCTAGAAAGATGCTGAGAGCAGACTACTATTGGCTGACAATGGAGTCTGACTGCTGCAAATATGTGAAGAAATGCCACAAGTGTCAGATTTACGCGGATAAGATTCATATTCCTTCGACACTTCTGAATGTGATTTCATCACCATGGCCTTTCTCTATGTGGGGAATCGACATGATCGGCATGATTGAGCCGAAAGCGTCCAACGGACACAGGTTTATCCTCGTAGCAATTGACTACTTCACCAAATGGGTTGAAGCTGCGTCGTATGCTAATGTGACCAGGCAGGTGGTCGTGAAGTTTATCAAGAATCAGCTGATATGCCGTTATGGTGTGCCTGATAAGATCATTACTGATAATGGATCTAACTTGAACAACAAAATGATGGAAGAGCTGTGCGCTGAGTTCAAGATTGCACACCATAATTCCTCTCCTTACAGACCCAAGATGAATGGGGCTGTTGAAGCTGCTAATAAGAATATCAAGAAGATTATCCAGAAGATGACAGTCATGTACAAAGATTGGCATGAGATGCTGCCATTTGCTTTGCATGGTTATCGTACATTTGTCCGCACTTCAACAGGGGCAACTCCTTTCTCTCTTGTTTATGGCATGGAGGTTATTCTCCCAATAGAGGTGGAGATCCCATCAATGAGAGTCTTGATGGAAGCCAAGTTAACTGATGCTGAATGGATTCAGAGTCGTTATGACCAGCTGAATTTGATTGAAGAGAAGCGATTGACTGCCATGTGCCATGGTCAGTTATATCAGCAGAGAATGAAGAAAGCATTCGATAAGAAGGTCAAGCCTCGTGTGTTCCGAGAAGGTGACCTTGTGCTCAAGAAAGTCTTGTCTTTCGCGCCCGATTCCAGGGGCAAGTGGACTCCAAACTATGAAGGTCCATATGTTGTCAAGAGAGCCTTTTCAGGCGGTGCTTTGATGCTCACAACAATGGATGGGGAGGATTTCACTCGTCCTGTGAATTCAGATGCAGTCAAGAAATACTTTGCCTAAAAATAAAAACAGAATAGCTCGCTAAGTTGAAAACCCGAAAGGGCGGCTTAGGCAAAAATGAGCGTCTCGGTGGAAAACCCGAAAGGGCGATCCAGGAAAAAATTAGAGACATGAAAAAAAAAGAGTATTTGTATCCCGCTAGATTGAGTACCTCACCCTGGGGAAATCTAGGTAAAAATTAGGGATTTGGCAAGTAACTGCATCTTGACAAGACTTTCTGGTTCACAGCCGTCTTTTCGTCAGAGATTCTTGATTCGTCGTCAATTGAAGCTTCAAATACATCGGATTCAAATTGGTAGAGAAATGGTCATTATGTTCAATGTATCCCTCTTCCAATATATATCACCGATTTCGAATTTGTACAGATCTATGGAGTCTTTCCATTTGCGGGCTACCATTCCATCAAATAAATTTGAGCTTTTATCCAATTAGTTGCACTCTTATTTGTTTCAATTCAACAAATGTTTTGCATGTTTTAATTGATAAAATGTCATTGTTTTAAACAAACAAATTTTTCAAAATCGTTTTTAAACAAAGTGAACATTCACAATGATAAAAGGATACTTAAGAATTTCTCAGTGCTCTCCCAAGGGTGGCGTGATTTCCAACAGGGTAAGACATTTGTTCATATTCCTGGCATGTTTGTATCCTCTTTCTCCAGATTGTTGTTGGGGTTGTTCCCCAAGCAGAGCTTCTGTTGAGATTTTTGTGTTCCCAGATCAGAGTGCTTGTTGGAAACTTCAGTTTTCCTCTCTTGCAGCATTCTCTCCCCAGCACGGTTGCTTTCCTTTTGGAAGATTCAGTAGTTGGTGGGTTGACACCCCGTTACTTTGTCATTCTCCTCAGTGAAGTCGCCAGCGGAGTTGTTAGTATGATGTACTTCATCTATGTTGCCTCTCCTCATCAGGATGCTTGTTGAGGTTTATACCTCTTTTCCCTTCAGCAGAGCAGTGATTCTTGCCTCCTCAGTAGTTGTGGTTCCTTTTGGAAGGTTCAGTCTTTGGTGGTTGATCCCCTACTCTCCTTCTCTGCCTCAGATAAATCCCCAGTAGATTGGTGGTGGTGGATTGTACATGTGAGTGGTTTTCTCCCCTGCAGAGATTGGGTTGATTTCCTGATGCTTTTGATCCCCAGTAGAGTGACTTGTGTGGCAGAATCTACTTGTGTGATCTATTTTCCCTCAGTGGGTTCGTCCCCATTGGAGTTACTGACAGTATCCCCAGTAGAGTTGCTTGTGCGGCCAGATTCTACTTGTGTGTTCGGTTCTCTTCAGTAGTTCTTGCTTATGCAGTGAGCTCTTGTTTCCCAGTTGAGACTGATGATCCCCCGGCAGAAATCTCAGGATTTCTCCACTTCCCCAACAGAGTAGCTTTCGTGGTAGTGTCCGCCTGTTGTGAACTTCTGTTCCCCAGTTGGGTTGACTGATGATCCATCACTCAGAGATTTTGTGATTTCTTTGATATCTCTAATCTTTTGTTCCCCAGCAGATCTTTGCTTTTTAGCATTCAGATCTCCAGCAGATTGGCTTTCCAGTTGGATTGCTTGGATTTTTCTCTGGAAGTGTAGTACCGGGCTTTTGGTTCTTGGACCTGTTTGTGCTAGAAATGTTTGTTTTGTCAGCATTCTTCAAACATAAATCACGCATGTTCATGCATACTTTCAACATTTAGATATTCATGTTGCCTTTTTGCCATATATCTTTTGTTTGTTGTCTCTTGCTTTTGGTAATATAGATCTCTCCAGTAGATCTCTCCAAGCAGATGTCGGGTGTTTAATCTCTCAATATAGAGTCAGCCCCATAAGCAAAAAGTGTCTGTCTGTCCTTTTGCAGTTCCCCACTGAGATATATCCTCGTGGATGACGGTTGTTTCCGTTTCCTCCCAACACATACATTGGGATGGATTTTCCCTTTTGAGTTCTTTCCTCATTAGGATGAGTCTTGTTTCAGTTCGCCTTTTTGGATTGCTCCTGAATTGGCAGTTTTTCAATTGTCTCTTGTGCTTCCCTGTGGAATAAATGAATAAATTGCCCAGTAACCGGCAATAGTTCATCTTATCCCCAGCGGAATCTTTTTTGGGCCTTCTACCCAGTAACCGGTAGTTATAAGTCCTATCCTTTGTGGTTTTCTACCCAGTAGCCGGTAGTTGTGAATCCTGTGTACCTTTTTTTCCCTTTTGTGGAATTTGTGGTTGTGAACATTTTTTGTTCCTCAGCAAGAGTCGGTGGTTTTCTACCCAGTATTCGGTAGTCGTGAATCCTATTTTCTTACTCTCCAGCAGAGTTTGTGGTTTGTTATAAACCCTATTTTATTTCCCCGTGCGGAATTGTGATCCTTTCACTCCCCACGCAGAGGTTTTGGTTTTCTACCCTGTATTCGGTAGTTGTAAACCCTAATTTTTTTATCCTCATCAGAGTTGTGGCCCTCTACCCAGTATCCGGTAGTTGTAAGTCCTATCTCTTTTCCCCTAGCAGAGGTAACCTTTGTGGTTCATTCTGGTTGATGGTGGATTTTGTGGTTTTCTACCCAGTATTCGGTAGTTGTAAATCTTGTGTTGTTGTTGTCTCCCTATCGAAGTCTGTGCTTTCTTGTGGGTAATTTCCGTATGCTAGCAATTTTATCCTCAGCTGAGTCTTTGGTTTTCTACCCAGTAGTCGGTAGTGTTAAACATCTTGTTTCCTCAGCCAGAGTCTTTGGTCTTCTACCCAGTATTCGGTAGTTATAAATCCTTTGTTCTCCCCTTTTGCAGAGTTAACCTTGTTGTTCATCCTAACCGATGATGGTTACTCTTTGTGGTTATCCTCATCCAGTATTCCATGTTGATATTCCCTCCTTGCTTTTGGGTATTTGCTTTGAGTAAGCAATCGTATTCCCCAACATTGTTTTTGTGGATAATTGCCGTATGCTAGCAATTTTATCCTCAGCGGGTCCTTTCGCCGTTTGCCAGTGATATGTTCCCCGGATCATTGATTTTTTATCAATGCATCCCCAATGAGTTCTCTTTCATTTACCCGTTTGATTGGTAATGATTGTTGCTCCCTTTGATCGGTCATCATTATATACCTAGTTTTGGTATCCCGATGCCTTTCTTTTCGGTCGATTTATCCTTTATTAACCCAGTAACCGGTTGTGGATAATCTTCCATGCGAGTATATTATCCACGTTCTGACGGTAATGGATAATATATCTCATGCACTCTTCAGTCAAAGCCTTTTGTGTTTCCCCAGTCGAGTAAGTTTCGTATTTCCTTTGCGGAATCGAATGTTCATTTCTTCCCCTTTTTGAGCGTATCTCCCAGTAACTGGTGATATGTCTCATGGATAATTGTCGTATGCTTGCAATTTATCCTCAGCGAGTTATCTTTCGTCTACCCTGTTGTTGTTGGTAACGAATTGTTTCTCTTTTCGGTAGGTCACCTATTATATACCCAGTAACCGGTATCTCTGGTGTCTCTTCCTTTTTGAGTATATTATTCACGTTCTGACGGTAATGAATAATATATCTCATGCGCTCTTTGGTTGGAGTCCTTTGTTGATTTTCGCCAATTGAGTAAGATTCGTATTCTTTGTAGAATCAAATATCCATCCTTTGATAAGTGTGCGTTTTGCTCCCTTCAGGATGATGAGTGTTTTGGCATATATACTAATTCATGCTTTGGTCGGTCACCTATTATATACCCAGTAATCGGTATCCCTGGTGTTCCTTCCTTTCTGCTCCCTATTATGACCTTGGTCCCCTGTGGAGTCAGATTTTCCTGAGTTGATGTACCTTTTTCAGGTCTTTCTCAGATGTTTGGTTGATCGATATCTCTCACCCTTATACCGGTCTTAGATATTCTTTCTTCCTGAGCTTGTTGTTCTTTCACCCAGTAACCGGTGTTTAGATCACATGTCTCTTTGAGCTTGTTACCCAGTAACCGGTAACACCTCATCTTGCAGATTTTCCCCAGGAGGGTCTCTTTGTTAGACATTCCCCAGTGGAGTTTCCGTTGTGATTTTACCTTTTTGCTGTATTGGCGTTTTCCCCAATATATGCATTTTTCCCCGGCAGGGAGGTTCTGTGTGAATTTTTTTTCCCCAGTCCGAATCCGGATTTTTATCTGAAGTATCCTTTGTGGATAGTTTAAGTCAGCTTAAGTCTTTCCAATGGATGTGTTCCCTTTGGAAACTTCTTCTTTTCCCCAATTTGAGTCCTTTACTCCCCAGTAAGGTCTCCAGTCCAGTCGTGTCCTGCTCACGCAGTGTCAGTTTCTCTTTCCCCTAACTTAGAGTCGTGTCTTGCTCACACATTCTTTTTCCTATCCCCATGAGAGTCCTGTTAGAGTCTTTGTTCCTGGTGAGTGTATTACTCTGATGGATCGTCTTTTCTTCTTTGTGGACCTATTTCCCCCAGAGTTGGTTTGTTTTACATTCATGCATTCGCATCATGAGGTCTCTTAGGGACCAAAATTTGTCTCATCATTGTTATTTAAGCCCATTCTACCGCGTCGAAATGAAGATTTTAACCTTCACTTCTCCGGCTAGAATGACCTTAAATAGGGGCATCTGTAAGACCCCGATTTTGTCCCTAAGATCCCTCATGGCATTATATCATAACATTGCATTGCCTCAAGGATCATTGGACACCTTGCTTCCTTCTCTATGGGTGGGATCTTTCTTGAGAATGGTTCTTGATCACCTAGCATGGCTTGCATTTGTATATCATTGCTTTTCTTTTAATCACTAACCAAAATGTACAAAAATATGTCATTAACCTTTGTTACTTGCAGCTTAAGCAATCAACAGTCAAGGCAGTTCAAGTAAATCTTGTGTGCAAGAGATGAAGTTTCTATTGAGATATGGATCATGTGATAATTATGTGAACTATAGGTTCATTGTGGAGCAAGTTTCCAAGTGGCAAAGGCCCCAAATTCATCAGAACAATTTCAGGTCATCTAAGGGCCAATGCAGTCAACTGAAAAGTCAACTATGGGTTTTGAGAGTGGGAATTGAGTTTCTTCATCCCATTCATGTCCAAATTATGCTTATTCATCATTTCAAAGATCAAGGTTGAAGAATTTGAGGTCAAGTCAAAAGTTTCCAAAAATGGAAAGTGACCTATAATTTCAACTTTCCAAAAATGGCAAGTTTTTGATCCAACTTCAACTCAACTTTCCAACATCAAAGAAGCTTCAAATTAAATTTTGTCCAACATGAAAGTTGAAGATCTCTCCCTCCCATTTCCAAAAAGTCCAAGATCATGAGCATCTGATGAATGGTTGAGGAGATATGATCAAATCATTGCCAAGTGTGCATAGAACTTCAAATGAGCATAACTTTTGAACCAAAGCTCCAAATTGAGTGGTTCTTTTTGCAATATTCTTCTATTGACCTCTAATTTCCAAATCATGCATCACATTACATAAAATCTCATCACATAATCACTTGCATATCCATGCCTTTTTTGGAGGGAAATTGCAAAATTAAAAAATGGTGCATTGTATGGACTTTCTACCATTGCCAATGTGTTTAAAAGATGATTTTAAGTGACTTTGATGAAGGAAGTGGTATTGTTCACGTAGGTTTACTACATGCACCATGCAATTTTGATTTTTTCCAAAACACCTTATTTTCATTAACCAAGTTAATTACGGATTAACAAGTTGATTAAGAAAGCATATATATACTAAATCATAACAGAATTTGAGAAAGGTTAATCACAATTCACCATTTCTAGATCTAGTTTTCATCTCCCTCCAAAATTTTCTTCAAATCAAAATTCAAAATCCTTCAACATAACACCTTGTTTTTGTTAAAGATTCATGATCAGTGAGTTGATTATAGTGTGAATCAAGTGTTGGTTTGTTGAATTTGTGCAAGAATCAAGCAGTTGAAGCTCATGAAGTTGAAGATGGAAATTCAGAATTAAGCTAGATCTACACGTGTTCAAGCTTCCTTTTCTTCATCAAACATCATCGCAAGCATTCTGGACTGGATTTGGATCGATACAAGCTGTGGATCGTGCATTTCCAAGATTCTGCTCTTCAAGAGGTCAATTTTCGAACCTTTTAATTTTGCAATTCATGTACATATTCTGGTAGATCTTGTTTTCCTGATGATTCTGAGCTAAAAATCGTGTGAATTGGTGCATTATTGAGCAAGATATGTGTGATTAAAGTTTTGCACTAAAAAATGTTTCTCTTCGATTCTCCTTGATCATGTGGATTTAAGCTTAGATGTTAATTGATTTGTAATCTCCTTGGCAATAGCTTTCGAATGGCATAATTTTTGTTGATTTCTGGAAATTTCTGGAAAATGCGTATGAAGTTCATGTTACTGTTCATCTTCTTCCTCATGAAGAAAATGAAGATTCATAGGTAGCGACGGATCCTTCCTAGTTAGCGACGGATCTGGGCAGCGCTAGGGTTACAGGCAAAACGATGTCGTTTTGGCTTGGCGCGCGCTCCATTTGAAATTCAACTTGGTTCGATTCTTGCGCATGACATTTTCAAATGTTCATTCATTTTATGCATTTCCCTCCTATTTTCCATGTACATGTCCATTTTGATTTTTATTTTTTTTCCAACTTAGAAAAATCATAACAAATTGAAAAATGATCCAAAAAATGCCTGGTTTTTTGCTACTTGATCCTTAGGATGTCTAGTTTTTTATGAAGATGAATTTGGAAGTTGTGCATGGCTGGATTTTTGCTTGTGCTATAATCTTTGATCATGTGTACATTTGTGACCTTGCCTTGCTCTTTCTATTGTGAAATGCTGGATTTTAATCCAATGGACATGAAATTTTACATGATGATTCTAGACACATTGATGGATGTTGTAGGCTTGGTTTGGTATTTTTCTCATTTACCATTTATGTTTTATGCACATGTTTGCATGGTGTGACAATTTGTGTCACACATTTGGTTGTTCAACTTGTACCATTTAATTTCCATGCCAAATGATCTTGGATGCTTTTGTTTTTTTGTATAATGATCATGTTAGATGTATTGAATGCTCATGAATGTTTCCAGAATTATTTGAATCATTTCTGTTTTGTTTTGGAATTTTCATTCATGATGATCAAATATGAGCTTTGAAACTTTCTTTGACTTCTCTTGCTTGATACATGGCCTTGCTTGATGATTTTGATGTGATCCTTTTTAGGTCATGTTAATATGTGTTTGAAGTTGCATTGTGTTGAATTTCAGCTCCTGTTTTGAATTTTTTCTTCACCTTTGACCCTAGGCTTTGACCTAGTGGTTTGTACTTACATGTGAGCTTTGAATTTCAGGTTCAAGCATCCAAATTACATGGTTAATGTTGCTTCATCATTTGAATGTTGATATTTGCTTTTGATTGCTAACATTTGCTGTTTTGTAGGTTGATGTTAACTCATTTGAGTTTGCCTTATGGCTTATATGTTGTACATTGGGATTGTTTGGTTATTGACTATTGTCTGTTTGACTGAGTATTGTACTGATTGGTTTAGCTGTTTCCACAGGTACTTAAGTTGCTTTAAGTTCATTTGAACTTTGCTTTGCTTTGCTTGTGGTTGACATACCACTTAGGTATAATCCCTAATCTTCATGTAGTCTGGAAGACCTGCCATGTTACTTTGGCAGGCACCTGTTTGAAGCCCTCCTTAAGAGGCCATGTCTTTGATTGTTTATATTTGTACCAAGCAGGTTAAGTCCTCTTAAGAGGCAATTGGCAGATAAAAGGGATGTGTAATCCATCCCCTGCTATTCAGTTGTGTCATTCACTTTGCTCACACCATGTGTTGATGCATTGTGAATAAGAACCCAAGATCTTATAGAGTCAACCATATGTGGAGAAGAGTTCCCTCATTCTGAACTCCCACACTTTCTATTGATTAAAGCTCTCCCAGGCCAGGGATAAGAGCTATGAGGCATAACCCTCATCTCCATTTCATCTGCTTCACCCTAACTCTCAATGTTAGGGTTAAGAGCTCAAAACACCCCATTCCAGTTGGCTTGTTTAAAGCCCAACCTTGATTGAGCCTCTTGATTGTGTATAGTGTGTGCTAACTGATTGCTTGATTGCTTAATTGTGCATCTTACATGTTTGCTTTTGCATATCTACTTGCATCATTCCATGTGCTTGCTTTTTGCTTTTCATAGCATGTTTGTTTATGTGAGGAGTCAGATGTAAGACCATTGATTGGTTATCTGTTTCCTATGATCATTTGTTGTGGAGTCAGGTGTAAGTCCATAGATTGGTTACCTGTTTCCTTATTTGTTTTGTCCATTGAGGAGTCAATTGTAAGTCCATTTATTGGCAGTTGTTTCCTATGATCTGGTAGGAGTTAGGACTAAGACCATTGATTGACATCCCATTTCCTGGGAGTCGAGTGTAAGACCATTTATTGGCAACTTGTTTCCTCTTGCTTATTGCATTTGTTTTCTTTGCTTTGTGATATTGGTGTAAGTCCATTGATTGGCATCTGGTATCCATCTTTGTTTTGTGAGATTGGTGTAAGTCCATTGATTGGCATCCGGTATCCATTTATGTTGTTTATTTGTTATCACTTGTTGCTTTTCCAAAGGAATCACTTGGATCATCTACATATGATCTCAAGAGGTGAGCATCTAAGAAGTTTTGCATCCCTTAACCTCCACCCTTTTTGTTCTATAAACCTCCATTGGCATGTTAACTCAAAACCAGAAAATATTGTGCAAACATTTTCATTTCTTTTCAAATTAGAAACCTAGGCCTTAAGCCTTTGATTTTCAAACTTCATTTTCACAATACTTCTTCTGAATTGAACCTAATGTCAACTTTGACTTCCTCTTTGTGAATAATCCTAATTGGTTAATTTCACTCATTCAATTGTTTTGTGGCTTTGTCCATTCTTGATAAGTTTTCATACATTAGCCATAGATCTCAATTATCTTAGTGGTTGATGTAAATCTCACCTTTTGTCCTTAGTGATTGAATTGTAAGACTTCCTTGCTTATTATAGGCCATGGTCCCTCACTAGCAAGTTGAAGCTTTTCTCACATGGTGGACTTGTGGTTGTATAGGTTGAGTTTTCTCCCGTGGATAATGAAAGACCTTAGGGCTTTTGTTTAAAATCAATCCACTTACTTTTTGGAAATCTTTTAGCCGAAATACGAGGTTTTGATCTTGTAAAGGTACGTAGGCAATGGATCTTTCCATCCAAACACAAAAATAATAAAAAATTGTATATTCTTTTCTCATCCTCCCAATCAATGTTTGTACAATAAATATTTTCATAAACAATATCTTTTGCAACAATTTGTGAAAAGGGTTCCCTAGGAGTACCTAGGATGCTTTGGGTGCCTAACACCTTCCCTTTGCATAATTACCCCCTTACCCAGATCTCTTACCTTTCATTAGTTTTCTATGTGTAAAACTTCTTAGGCTTTTGTTCGCTTTTAAGCCATTCCTTTGGATAAATAAAAGTGCGGTGGCGACTCTATCTTTGTATGTTTTGCTTTTGATTTAATTAATAAATCTAAAGTGATGAATACACCGCTACACCGATCACTTCCAATGTAGGTTTTGAGCTCCTTATATAGCATAATGATTATGAGTTTTTCTCCTTAGAAAATATCTTTAATTTCATCCATAATTAATGCAAAATTTGTTGGATATTTGATTTGTTCCTTGAATATCTCCAACGAGATATGATTTGTTTTAATTTAAATTCAAATTTAAATCTTCATTTAAATCCAAATTAATCTTCATCCGACTATCAAACAAATCACCTAATCATATTGTTAAATCAATAATAATAATTTTTTTTAACAAATCTTCTGCATAACATACTCCAAATTGCAACTTTATAGCGCCTATTGAGCAAAGCCTAGATGTTGTACCAACATGCTGGAGCATCGCGCCTAGCATGTGTCCATTTTGCAACTTCATTCAACTTTAGCAAGCTAGACCAATATTGGATAGTCTGACACTTCTCCATGTTGTTGTTTTGCTAAATGCAGCTAATCCAAAGAGCCAATCCACTAGGAACAATAAAGGTTTTCTAGGCCTAACATAGACACACTGAGGAAAGGATGGCTTGGCTAAATGGAACAACCAACTATAATTACTTCGTAGTGAAACAAGGTTTATATCTCTATCATACCCTAATTTTTAACCCTAAGATCCCACATACCGTTGGCATCCTTGCACACAAACAAGGTCACCTTTTGGTCCCTGTCCCTCTCATCTTTGGGTTTTGCTTTTGCAAGAATCATCAAGCACCCCTTTGTTGATGTTTTTACCTTTGCTTTTATGTTTATTTTTATCTAACCATTAATTAAAATAACAAAGTATGTTCTCTTTAAGTTTATTATGCAAGGTAGGGCTTGTCATCAAGAGCATCAAGCATGATTCCTCAGTTAGGTTTTTCTTCGATTCCTCAACAAGGTATGGCCAACCATTGATTCTCAAGAGATATATCTTTCAATGTATGATCTCAAAGGTCCTAATGAATTTTTCAATCTCATGTTGATCAAGAGTACATCAAGGTTTTGTTGCTTACTTCTCAAGGAAAGTCAAAGGTTCATGTGTTTATTTCCATGCCTTCTTCAACAAGCAACTTTGAGCTTTGAGCAATCTAATCAAGATACATCCAAGGACACCTTATTTTGAGTCCATATGATCATCCATGTATCTTTAAATGCAAGAAAATTTATAGTACCCAAGCTTATTCCAAGTGGTTTGACCTAAAAGTCAACATTTTGAAGTCAAAGTCCCAAGGATCACAACTCCTTCAATTATCAACATTCTTGAATGCTTATTTTTGCATATGACTCTTCTTAACATCCTCCACAACTTCTCTTTACATGATAAGATCCAATTATGCTTGGTGGATCATAAAAATTTTGGGGACATTAGAGGTCATTTGTGGACTTGGTGAAATTTGACATATTTTCAAGTGACTTTTTCTTAACTTTCAAGATTCATAACTTCTTCACATTTCAACATTTGAGGCTGATTATTTTTGCAAAATTTCATTTGTGATGCCCTCTACAAGTTTGCTTCAATGATCAAGGTCAAATTATTCTTGGAAGGCCATGGTATTTATTGAGACATTATAGGTCATTTTCAGCCATTGAACACTTTAATTTTTCTAAGTTACATAACCAATTTTTCATGCCAACTTCAACATGCATAACTTTGTGCTCAAACATCCAAATGAAACCTTTCTTGGCACATTGTAATCTTTGTTATGATGTCTACACATTGCAAAAATAATGAGACCAAAAAGCTTCATGAGTAGGATGCCTCATTGGGTTGAACATGGTGACTTGAAACTGAAGAAAACACCATTGCCCGAAATTTGAATCTCACTAATCTCAATTCCAAGAAAAATTAGAATGTGTTTTGGATCTAAAAATGTTTAATCAAGTCTCCAGAAGTTAATTGACCCTTGAAAAGCATCATTTGGTTGAGGTTTGATGGATTATAAGTCACATTTTTCTCACATTCGGATCAAATTCGTTTTGCATGAATTCAACATCATTTCACATGTATTTGGGTCCAAATACACTCCCTATAAATAGAGGAAGCTATTGCATTCATTTCCAAGATTTTGAGAGCCAAGAAATCCCTGCTGCAACTTGAAATTTCCCAGAAAAACTCAACTATCGTGTTTTGGATTCCAACTTATTTTGATCCAATTTCTTGACTCCATTAGCATCTTCAGCATCCTCTGAAGCTTTTGCAACAACTACCAAGCTCTGAGACCTTCTGTAGTGCTCTAACCAAATCGAGCTTCATCAACTTCTGATCACCATTTGGACAAGGTAGCTTTGAGCATCATTTGAACTCAAACAAGTTACCACAATATAGTCCTTCACTCTCTGATGTTTTCCACTAACTTATCTGGTGTTGATTAATCGTGTTCATCAATTAATTTAATTTTTCGTGGCTTGCTTGATTCTGAAACTTTTCTGAAATTCCCTTTTCTCAATTTAGATAAATGAATTTGGAGCATAAGGTTGAATTCAGGATGAGAAGAGGATCACAATGGTGGTGGTCTCGTGTTCTGAATTTACCATACGATGAAACTCCGGTGAGAGCCCACCGGAGAAAATGACCGGAGTGTTCGAGGTCGTGTGAGTTTAGCCAGACACGTTAGATAAACAAAATATTTTGATTGGCTGGTTTTGAACTGGATCCTGTGTGATGTTTGTATCGTATTCCACCGTGCATCCTGACCTGAGGAGTGTTGGATCTGCCACGTCAATTAATAAGGAGTGATCCAACACTCTAAGTATTTGTGGTTAGGCATTACTATCTCTTATTTGGGGTCCGAGAAGTTGAGGACCGTAGAACATTTAACCCCTCTTGGCCTATTTAGGACGTAGTGCGGAGATTGCTCAAGTGTAGACTTTATAACAGTTGTTACGTGATACTACACTCAGACGAGTTTCTCTTGAGAATATTATGGGTTGATGAGTCAGTCATCCTAACTTATTATATCCGATAGATGGAATTAATACTCTGGGAACTTTTTAGAACATGATCTACAAGTTTTTATCCTTAGTTCACTCCTTTGGGATGGTTCTTACCCAGACTCCATGCTCGTGACTTACAACAAACCCTTGATTCTTAGTTGATCCAATCAAGTCTTGTCAATATCAATGGAATTTGTGTGTTCATAAGGTGTAAACCATAATCCACCAAAATGGATGATTGATCTTGATAATGACTTGATTCATACCTTGACCTTTGTTTGCTTGCCTTGTGTGTGATCCCTTATTTGTGATTGTTGCATTCATGCATTCATGCGCATCATAACATTCATCATACAGAAATTTCAAGGAACTGAGCTGTTATTTGCAAATATTTTCAGACCATGGATTGTGGACGAAGGAACACTAAGAAGTACAATTTCAGACGTCCCGACTTGAAAGAGTTAAGGAATCTAGCATCTTTTGTATTAGATCCCTTGGACTTCAAACAACGTCATGGGAAGCTTCTGTCTATCTTGTCTACTAATATGGTTGAAGGACTCTTGAGTGTATTGGTGCAGTTCTATGATCCTCTCTACTGTTGCTTCACTTTTCCTGATTATCAGCTTGTGCCTACATTGGAGGAGTATGCCGATCTCTTGGGAATACCTGTTTCTACCAAAGTGCCATTTGTAAGAACAAAAATTGTTCTACAACAGATTCCAGGATTTGGATGATAACAAAGGATGAAACCAAAAATGGCACTCTAACGAAATTTCTCTAAGTGTGCAGGACTCTGAACAAGAACAAAGGAATCTGATCGCTTTACCAGATACAGAATCGAATCAGATACAAAGTATCAGAAGATCAGAAGCATCTGAAGAAGAAGCGCGCTCTAGAAGTTCTGACTCTGAGCAAAACAGCATAGCAGAATATCAGAAGCTCTAAACTTCCTCTGGAATCAACGCTGATAATCTAAAAGACCAGGACTATCAGAAGCTCTGATGTCACAACACAACAATCTGAGATCAACAGAGTTAACGCAGACTCTGACGAAGAATTTCCTTATCCAGAAAGAGTAACGGGAACTACAACTTCAAATGGAAAGAAATTATATTTGGAAAGAAGTTATTCAGGGAGACAAATTTGTTTTGGCAAGAAACACAGAAGTTATGGCATTAAACTCTCATCAAAGACAAAATATATGCCATCACTACAACAGTCCCTTCAGCACTATATAAAGGACGACATACTTATTTGAGAGATACCTGAACGCACAGAATAACTCTACTCTCTCTCTTAGTCTTTCACGAGCTGTTGCTCATACGTGAAATCACTTGCTTGCTCTAATTGCTGTAATATTTGCTTTATCTTAGAAGCACTTTAGATTACAATTTTTCTCTTGCTAAATTGATTTTCCTCAAGTGACTCTGCGTAGTCTGTATACTTGGGAGGACTAAGAGATCTTTCTCTTAGACGTTGGTTGTAATAATCTTTCAAGATTAGTGGATTAAGTCCTTTTTGAAGGCGAAATCACCTTGGCCGGGTGGACTGGAGTAGCTTTGTGTTATAAGCGAACCAGTATAAAATCCTGTGTGTTCTTATTCTGCAAAAGCGCTTATTTTCCAAAACAATTCAACCCCCCCCCCTTTCTTGTTTTTCTCACCTTCAATTGGTATCAGAGCTTCGGCTATGTTATTGATTTTCTAATCAAACACTTAACAGTATAGAGAGATCCAGAACGAGAAAAACTATGGCCCACACAAATGAAAGAGACAGTTACAATGCTAAGCCTCCTGTCTTTGATGGAGAGAAATTCGATTACTAGAAAGATAGAATTGAAAGTTTCTTTCTAGGCTATGATGCTGATCTCTGGGACATTGTCACAGATGGATACAAACCTCCTGTAATAGATGCTAGAGTTGAAGTTCCCAGAAGTAAGATGTCAGATGATCAGAAGCGCAAATTCAAAAATCAAGCCAGAACGATACTTCTCAATGACATATCTTACAACGAGTATGAAAAAATCACCAACAGGGAAACAGCTAAAGACATACTCGACTCCCTGAGGATGACTCATGAAGGAAACTTTCAGGTCAAAGAAACAAAGGCTCTGACTCTAATCCAGAAATATGAATCCTTCAAAATGGAGGATGACGAAGCCATAGAAGTAATGTTCTCTAGATTCCAAACTCTTATTGCAGGTCTCAAAGTTCTAGACAAAGGATACACAATTGCAGACCATGTCAAAAAGATAGTCAGAAGCCTACCAAAGAAGTGGAGACCCATGGTCACTGCCTTAAAGCTTTCAAAGGATCTGAACAACATCAGTCTTGAAGAGCTTGTCAATTCACTCAGAAGTCATGAGATAGAACTAGAGGAAGATGACCTCAGAAGAAGAACAAGTTTGTAGCATTAAAGTCCAGATCTGAAAAGCGCAAATTTGACAGAAACAAAGCCTTCCAGGCCGAAACAGAAGATGTTGATGACTCTGAACAGGAGGATTCTGATGATGAAGAAGAATTGTCCCTCCTAACCAGAAGAGTTAAACAACTCTGGAAAAAGAGGAACAATAACTTCAGGAGACCAAGACCCAGAGGGGATCGATCAAAATCAACCTTAAAAGGTAAAACTAACAAAGATGTTACTTGTTATGAATGTAAAGAAACAGGTCACTACAGGAATGAATGTCCCAAGTTAAAGAAAGACAGTTCCAAAAAAGAGAGCTTCAAGAAAAATTCCCTCAGAACCAAGAAGGGATTAATGGCTACCTGGGATGATAGTGAATCTGACTCATCAGAATCTAACTCTGATGAACAGGCCAATGTGGCGTTCATGGCTACCACATCCAGGAACACTTCAGATGAAGAATCTGAATCAGAAGAGGTATTTTCTGAACTCTCTCGATCTGACCTAGAATCATGCTTGTCTGAAACTCTTAGCTCATATCAGAAACTAAAACAAAAATTTAAAGCAATAAAAGGTTGCCTTGAAGAAAAATTTGAAGAATGTGGCAAACTTGAGATAACAATTCTAGAACTAAAAGATGAAAACAAAGTTTTAACATCACTAAGAGATGCAGCAAAGAAAAATTATTTAAAACTGGAAGAAGCATTACCTCAATCTCCACAAACTTCAAACACGATAATTTATAAATACGAAAAAGCCTTTCAAAAGTTTCTGAAAAATGGGATAGGAAGGAGTGTAATGGCATCCATGATTTATGGAGTCAGTCAGAACAATAGAAAAGGAATTGGGTATGATCCTAAGATAAAACTTCTACTAGTGACCAACCGGAATCTCCATTTTCATATCACTATACACACACACAAAAGCAAAAATTTGATAATGCTAGAAAACCCAAAGTGATAAGAAACTCTGGGAAAACTAATCATAAAGGACCCAAGAGATTTTGGGTACCAAAAGATAAGATTGTTTATGTTGCAGATATCTTATGCAGCAAAGTTCAAACACCAGTCATGGTACCTGGACTCTGGATGCTCGCGACACATGACGGGAAGAAAGTCTATGTTCCAAAGCCTGGAACTTAAAGACGCTGGATTCGTAGGCTTCGGAGGAGATCAGAAAGGAAGGATCAGAGGCTCCGGAACTATTGGTAATGGTACTCTTCCCTCTATATCTGATGTCCTTTACGTAGAAGGATTAATGCATAACCTGTTATCCATAAGTCAATTAAGTGATAACGGTTATGATGTAATCTTTAATCAAAAAACATGTAAAGCCATAAATCAAAACAATGGTTCTGTCCTATTCACAGGCAAGAGGAAAAACAATATTTATAACATAAATCTTTCTGATTTAAAAGAACAAAATGTGAAGTGTCTGATGTCCGTTCACGAAGTGCAATGGGTATGCAATAGACGCTTGGGCCACATTAGCATGAGGAAATTATCCCAGCTAAATAAACTCGAGTTAGTCAGAGGCCTACCTAAGCTGAAGTTCTCTTCAGATGCTCTATGTGAAGCATGTCAGAAAGGAAATTTTTCAAAAACATCTTTCAAAAAGAAAACTATTGTTACTACCTCTAAGCCTCTGGAACTTCTTCACATTGATTTATTTGGTCCTGTGAAAACAACATCAGTCAATGGAAAGAAGTATGGACTAGTCATTGTTGATGATTTCAGTCGCTGGACATGGGTGAAATTCCTAAAGCACAAGAGTGAGTCTCACTCTGTATTCACTAGCTTCTGTTACAAAAAGAATTTAACTCTAAAATTGTAAGAGTCAGAAGTGATCATGGTGGGGAATTTGAAAACAAATTTTTTAAGGAATTATTTGACTCTAATGGAATATCCCATGATTTCTCCTGCCCTAGAACTCCACAACAAAATGGAGTTGTAGAGAGGAAGAATAGGACACTCCAAGAGATGGCCAGAACTATGATCAATGAAACTAATGTGGCTAAGCACTTTTGGGCCGAAGCTGTAAATACAGCGTGTTATATTCAGAATAGAATCTCCATAAGACCTATTCTGGAAAAGACTCCCTATGAACTGTGTAAAGGAAGAAAACTAAACATTTCATATTTTCATCCTTTTGGATGTTCCTGCTTTATTTTAAACACTAAAGAACATCTGAACAAGTTTGATTCCAAAGCACAGAAAGGTATTATGTTAGGATACTCAGAACGCTCTAAAGGCTACAGAGTATACAATACAGAAACCAAAATTATGGAAGAATCAATTCATGTCAGATTTGACGATAAGCTTGACCCTGAAAAGTCAAAGCTAGTTGAGAATTTTGCAGATTTGGAAATCACTCTTGCAGGATCTGACAAAGCTCCAGAAGCAACTGCCATTCAAAATCCTGAAGAAATTAACCTTCCATTAATCCCAAAGAAAGCTAAAAGTCGCCTCAACATATCTGAATAGTTGATTCTTGGTAACAAGGACGAACCTATCAGAACCAGGTCTACCTTCAAGACCTCTGAAGAAACTCCTCTGGGACTAGTATCTCTGATCGAGCCTACGTCCTGTGATGAGGCACTTCAAGATAACGACTGGGTTCTAGCCATGCAAGAAGAGCTAGATCAATTCACAAAGAATGATGTCTGGGATCTTGTTCCTAAGCCCAGAGGCACTCATATTATCGGAACCAGATGGGTATTCAGAAACAAGCTGAATGAGAAAGGAGAAGTCGTCAGAAACAAAGCTCGACTGGTGGCTCAAGGTTACAATCAACAAGAAGGTATTGACTATAATGAAACCTTTGCTCCAGTCGCCAGGTTAGAATCTATTCGTCTTCTTGTATCATTCGCTATAAATTATTCTATCAAATTGTATCAAATGGATGTCAAGAGCGCATTCCTTAATGGTTATATATCAGAAGAAGTGTATGTCAACCAACCTCCAGGTTTTGAAAATCCAAATTATCCAGAACATGTTTTTAAACTTAAAAAATCTTTATATGGACTTAAACAAGCTCCTAGAGCTTGGTATGAACGATTAAGTAATTTTCTTCTGGAACATAATTTTATCAGAGGGAAAGTTGACTCCACACTCTTTTGTAAAAACCTTAACAATGATCTCATGATATGCCAGATATACGTTGACGATATCATTTTTGGTTCAGCTAACGCCTCTGTATGTCAAGAATTCTCTGAGTTAATGCAGGCAGAATTTGAAATGAGCTTAATGCAAGAACTAAAGTTCTTTCTAGGAATTCAAATTAACCAAACTTCAGAAGTCACGTACGTTCATCAAAGCAAATACATAAAAGATGTTCTGAAGAAATTTGACATGGCTGAATGCAACTCTGCAAAAACTCCCATGCATCCAACCTGCATTCTTGAAAAAGAAGAAGTCAGCAAAAAGGTTTGTCAGAAGCTCTATCATGGTATGATAGGCTCCCTTCTCTATCTGACTGCTACTTGACCTGATATTCTCTTTAGTGTTTGTCTTTGTGCCAGATTTCAATCAGATCCTAGAGAAACTCACTTAACAGCAGTTAAGAGAATTCTCAAATATCTGAAAGGAACTCCTAACCTGGGCCTGATGTATGAGAAAACATCAGAGTATAGACTTTCTGGTTATTGTGATGCAGATTACACAGGAGATAGAGTGGAACGAAAAAGCACATCTGGGAATTGTCAGCTCTTGGGAAACAATCTGATATCCTGGGCCAGCAAAAGACAATCAATTATCGCCCTGTCCACGACAGAAGCATAATACATCTCAGCATAACTGTGCACTACTCAGATGCTCTGGATGAAGAATCAGTTAGAAGATCTGCAAATCTTTGAGAGTAACATTCCTATCTTTTGTGATAATACTGCTGCCATTTGTTTAAGTAAGAATCCCATTTTGCACTCCAGAGCTAAGCATATTGAAATAAAACATCATTTTATCAGAGACTATATTCAGAAAGGGATAGTAACATTGAAGTTCATTGATACAGATCATCAATGGGCAGATATCTTTACTAAACCCTTAGCTGAAGATAGATTCCTCTTTATCTTAGAAAATCTGAACATTCAAAACTGCCCTGAATAAAATGTGCCTCTGAGGTTGTTAAATGAGACTCTGACATAAACAAATGGATTCTACCTCTGACTCTGATACTTCTACCCAGTTAGAAGTTATCTGAGTTAGAAATCTCCAAGAACCAATCCTTTGGTATTCTTGAAGATCAGATAAATCAAAACACGTGGAGTGTCTTGCGTCTGACCTTGGAACTTCTAGACAGCTGTCCAGCAGTAATCAAGGAACAGTCTCTTGAGATCTCCTCGAGCAGTGTGCTGACTGTTGGGATTAGACATCATTTATGAGCTATAATCATTTCTCCCTCTAAACGTGCTAACTTGGTTTTTGTGCTAAAACTCTGATTTGTGTGTCGTTTTGCATGCGCCCTAATTTGGGTATTTAAACACTCATTTCTCACTTTGCACACATTTCACTCTCGCTCACTCTTTAAACCTCAGTTCTCTCAAGGCATCTCTGCAAGAAGTTCTTCATCTTCATCTCAGTTCTTCATCAACATCATGGATGCTCAACAACAAGTTGTGTTCAACTACTCTCAGCAAATGGGTTCAAGTGATCAAGTTCAAAGCACCAGCAACCCTACTCCAACGGTCACAGGCGTGGTTACAACACCAATCTACAAGGAGCCTCACATTCTCGATCGTGAGCCCCATATTCATCTTGCAACGCCCTTTGATAAACTGGAAGTTTTATGTGAATCCTTGGTGGATTTTGATAATATGAGAAGAAATGGCATAGACCTCACTAAAGAACTTCACAAACAAGGTTGGGGAAACTACTTTCAACGCCTCTACGGTCCAGTTTACCCAAATCTTGTGAAAGAATTCTGGAGATTTGCTGATGCAGACGATCACTTCATTGTCTCCTACGTACTGGGAGTCAAGATGGTGATTACTAAGAAGTCCATCGCTGCTCTTCTGAACATGGAGAAAGATGGAGGCAGAAGAATCTATAACATCAATCCCAGGGCTAAATACATATCTTCAGAAATCAATCCAACAATCTTCAAGCAAAACGCAGAAGGAAATCCCTTCAAGATCAAGGAATTACTTCAGAACCTCCGAGTTTGGTTGAAGATCATTCTGGGTACCATTCATCATCGCCCAGCGTCAAACTCCTCATACTACATCAATACAGATCAGAAATGTATTCTGTACTGCATTCACAAAGGTTTAAAGCTATGCCTCCCAGATCTTCTCTTCAAGTACCTCAGAGACTCTGTACGAGAAACCAGAAATCACATGAAGCCCAGAACTTACATTCCTTTGGGAAGACTCATCTCAGATGTAATGATAGAAAGTGGTCTCGTGGACCATCTGGTAAAGCTCAGGCTCATGGAAGACATGACAATCGACACTGGAAAGCCTCTGAACTCAAAGAATCTGAAGAGCATGGGGATTCTGGATAAGGTCAACGTTAGACCTACTCTGGACACTTCCTGGGAAGCCTTGAAAGATCAAAGGAAAATTCCCCATGGTCTATATCTGTTCTCCAAGGAAGAACCTAAAGAGGCATTCCTCATCTATCTACAAGGTCTGAAGGATGAAGGAGTGGATATCTCAAATTTCAATTTGAACGATCTGCCAGATAAAGCTCCCAACTTCATGAGGCATAAAAGAGGTCCATCTGAGAAGACATCACAGGCGAAGAAAGCGAAGCTAGGAGAATCCTCTAGATCAAGACCTCCAGCACCTCTGCATGAGTCTTCTGGTAAGTCTGTCTCTCCTGCTCCCTCTGCACAAACACAGCAACTTGCTTCCTCTATCTCTCTACCAACACATCTATACACTCCATCTGAAACCCCTTCTTCAACCACCAGAACATCTTAACCTCTCCCAAAATTCAATCTTACCACTACCTCCTTACCCCAAACTGAAGCTGACAAAATGAGTGAAACCACCTCCTCATCTTCAGCCCCAAAATCACCTCCTTACTTTGTCATCTCGTCTGACACAGAACTCTCTGACCCCTCTTCTCCCACTCTAGCCCAACTTCAGACTCAGAACCTTGCCTCACAACAACCACAACCTCCACCTGAACCTGAAGTAACCTCACCACCCACAGAACAACCAAACATCACTCCATCTGACGCTCAACCCTCTGACCCCAACATCTCTGACATTACCCCTCCAAACACTTTCGCTGAACCTCAAATTCTCAACCTAAGCCCTCCCACTTCTTCACCTCTACCATCTGAACCAGAAAACTCCCTGCCAACCCTAGAGGAAGCAATTATGCTGTTTGCAGGAGCATCAGTTGAAAAGGTCAAGTCTCTGACCATCAACTCTGGCATCAGTGATGATCCTTCCTCTGTTAGGACACACTGGAACAGAGTTATTGGCTGGATGACCTCTGAGGCCTTCAAGCTGAAGAACCTCTCTGAGCAAGTCAGAAACGACTTTATCAGAGACGCTGAGGTAAGACTACATGAGCGCTTAGCCAGAGAAGCTGAGGAACAAGCCAGAAGGGGAGAAGAAGAAAGAGCAAGACAAGAAGAGATTCAAAGGGTTAAGGAAGCTGAAGCCAAAGCTCTAGCTGACGCTGCTGCTGCTGAAGCTGAAGCAAAAGCTGCCGCTGAAGCTGAAGCTAAAGCCGCTGCTGATGCTGAAGCTCTCCGTGCTGAAGAACAGAATGCTCTGAATCAGGGGGAGTCCTCTACATTTGCCCTTCTGGTTCTTAAGACCCTTAAGGAGCTTCGGAAAGAGCAGAAGGAAGTCCGAGCCAGATTGGATCAACATGACACAGTCAACGCCAACATCCAGAATCTGCTGACCCAACTGCTTCAGAGGATGCCTCCTCCTCCCAACCCTTAGACACCTAGGATTTTTTCTTGCTTGTTGCTTTGTGTTTTGTCTCTGATGTTTTTGCTCTTATCTGGATATATATATATTTTCTTCCTGCTTATTATTTTTTTTACCAAGGCTTTTTGATTTTGACAAAAAGGGGGAGAAATCAAAACAGCTCTGATGAAAAATTATCTAATTCCTTCAGTACTCTGCAAACATACTTTTCAATAAAATCTATCTAACACTCTTTGACTCAGAAAGTTGCAGAAGGGTATCTAGAAACTTCATTGCTTGGAAGCTTTGGTAAGAACTTCTGAACTCCCTAGCTTATCTCAGGGGGAGCTCACTTCTATCCGATCTGATAAAACTCTTATATCTGAATGTTTCATCTATTAATTAAAGTTTGTTTTGTCATCATCAAAAAGGGGGAGATTGTAAGAACAAAAATTGTTCTACAACAGATTCCAGGATTTTGATGATAGCAAAGGATGAAACCAAAAATGGCACTCTAACGAAATTTCTCTAAGTGTGCAGGACTCTGAACAAGAACAAAGGAATTTGATCGCTTTACCAGATACAGAATCGAATCAGATACAAAGTATCAGAAGATCAGAAGCATCTGAAGAAAAAGCGCGCTATAGAAGTTCTGACTCTGAGCAAAATAGCATAGCAGAATATCAGAAGCTCTAAACTTCCTCTAGAATCAACGCTGATAATCTAAAAGACCAGGACTATCAGAAGCTCTGATGTCACATCACAACAATCTGAGATCAACAGAGTTAACGCAGACTCTGACGAAGAATTTCCTTATCCAGAAAGAGTAACAGGAACTGCAACTTCAAATGGAAAGAAATTATATTTGGAAAGAAGTTATTCAGGGAGACAAATTTGTTTTGGCAAGAAACACAGAAGTTATGGCATTAAACTCTCATCAAAGACAAAATATATGCCATCACTACAACGGTCCCTTCAGCACAATATAAAGGACGGCATACTTATTTGAGAGATACCTGAACGCACATAATAACTCTACTCTCTCTCTTAGTCTTTCACGAGCTGTTGCTCATACGTGAAATCACTTGCTTGCTCTAATTGCTGTAATATTTGCTTTATCTTAGAAGCACTTTAGATTACAATTTTTCTCTTGCTAAATTGATTTTGTTCCTCAAGTGACTCTGCGTAGTCTGTATACTTGGGAGGACTAAGAGATCTTTCTCTTAGACGTTGGTTGTAATAATCTTTCAAGATTAGTGGATTAAGTCCTTTTTGAAGGCGAAATCACCTTGGCCGGGTGGACTGGAGTAGCTTTGTGTTATAAGCGAACCAGTATAAAATCATGTGTGTTCTTATTCTGCAAAAGAGCTTATTTTCCAAAACAATTCAAACTCCCCCTTTCTTGTTTTTCTCACCTTCACCATTTAGTGGATTGGAAGAGATTCCCAGATCTCATCTTAAAGCTGAAGCTTTTCACTTGAAGAAGTCTGAGATAGAGGCTCATTGGGTGAAGAAAGGAGGATTGTTCGGGTTGCCATCTAATTTGCTCATCAAGGAAGCTACTGCTTTTGCTCAAGCCGATATTGTGGATGCTTTTGAAGCTATCTTTATGTTGTTCATCTATGGGTTAGCTTTGTTCCCTAACATTGATGGTTTTGTTGATGTTAATGCCATTATAATTTTCTTAATTGGGAATCCTGTGCCTACTATGTTGGGTGATATGTACTTCTCTTTGCATCTAAGGAATTCTAAGGGTGGTGGAACTGTTATCTGTTGCATTCCTCTTCTATACAAGTGGTTTATTTCGCACTTGCCTCGGACACCTACTTTTGTGGAGAACAAACAATGTCTACGGTGGTCTCAGAGACTTATGTCTCTCACTAATGATGATATAGTTTGGTATGATCCTTCTTTGAGCAGTTTGGAGATTATTGATTGTTGTGGTGAATTCTCTAATGTTCCTTTCATTGGTACACAAGGAGGAATTAACTACAACCCTGCTTTGGCTCGTCGTCAGCTTGGGTTCCCCTTGAGAGACAAACCTAATAACACTTTGTTAGAAGGTCTTTTCTATCAAGAGGGTAAAGAAACCTAACATTTGAAGCAGAAGATTGTGCATGCTTGGCATAATATTCATAGGAAAGGAAGATCCGAGTTTGGTCCGTGCAATTGTGTAGCTTTGGAAGCTTACACTCTTTGGGTGAAGAAGAGAGATTTGGAATTGAAGATGCCTTATCCATGTGAAAGACCTATGTCTATGGTTGTGGTTGAGCCATCAACTCTCCCTAACCAGGATGTAGAGGAGTTGGAAGACGCACTCGCCAAGATGAAGCAAGAAAAAGATATGTGGGAAGAGCGTTTCCATGCTTTAAGCAAAAAGCATGAGGAGTTGCAGCTTGAGTCTAAGGACAAAGATGCACTTATTGAGCTACTTGAAGATCGAGTGACGAAGAGACAGAGAGAGCCAGAGGTTTCATCTTCCTCTAGCATGCCTCAGCCTTCCGTTGCTTGGAAGAAGATTGTTGATCAGCTAGTCCTCGAGAAAACTCAAATGAAGGCTTCTTTTGAGACCGAGATCCGACGCATTCGAAGGAAGTACACGCCTATAGTCAGATATCCTAACATTGTTGTTAGGAATCCTTAGGATGACTAGTCTCCTTTTCTCTTGTATTTTTTCATTTGGTTTCTGAAATTATACTCAGTGTAATCCTTCCAATTATATAAATGAAAGAGATTTTTATGGTCATATCAAATTGTTGCAATTGTTGTTATATATATATATATATATATATATATATATATATACATATATATATATATATATATATATATATATATATATATATATATATACATATATATATATATACATATATATATATATATATATATATATATATATATATATATATATATAATATTTGCAAATAATATAATAAGTTCCTTGTAAATAAAAACAATCAAGTGTCGCACCTTAAAAATGATGATAATGCGAACCCTCGCGATAGGACGCGGAAAAAATGTTGTTCGAAACAGAGTCGCCACCGAACTTTATTCATTCCAATGAAGGAATAGGAAAATATCGAGAAAACCTTTATAGATAAGAATAATGGTCGTCGCAACCATATTCGGGTTCGGGAGTCGATTACGCAAGGGGAAGGTATTAGCACCCCTTACGTCCGTTGTACTCAACGGGAACCTCTTAGTCTGATTTTGCTATTTGAATGTTAATTGACTGTTTATCTGCTTGCTTCGAGTGATTAGAATTGATGATAGATATGGATGAAGACCTCAGAAGGGGGAAATGGGAGGTTTTTTATTAGTGTGCTCGCGAAGATACAACAATCTCCTGCCTACGTATCCTTATAGTGCAATAAGGAAATCAGAGCATTCGTAGTTCGGGCTACTACGAATAATTGGTGTGTTTTGTTTTGTGAACGACTGTGTAGATCGGCGTTCTAACGGCTAAACGCTGGCTTGTCTACTCTCGGCGGAGGCTTAAGCACTGGTTTGTTGTGCGCATTAGAAAGGATTGACAATGTTCTTTTGAAAAGGGTTTTGGTCACACGGGGGTGACGAGTTGAATTGATGTGTTTGGGTTTTGATTGGTTTTGATCGCTTGGGGGCGAGAAGTTAGGTTTGATTTGTTTTTGAAATGTTTTTTGGAGAACGACGAAAGATTGAGCAATGTGGTGTTCACCAATCGTCCAATTCTTTCGAGGAGTAATAAGGCGTCCGCCTTCTATTCCTTTTTCATTCAGATTATTTTGAAAGTTTGTTTGTGGATGTTGAATATGCACGGTAGTGAGGCGTACGCCCCCTACTTGCTTATCCAAAGAATAATGAGGCGTACGCCACCTATTCTCTTATCCAAGTTTATTTAGCGTGTTTTAGTCGGACGTCGATAATTTGTGCAATATGGCGTTCGCCAATTATTCAAATAATCGAGAGATGGTGAGGCGTACGCCTCCTATCTCTTTTATCATCCGAGGTTTAAATTGTAAAAGATATATTAGGATTTTGGACTGGTAAGTTTTGATCGAAAGATGATTTGAGTTTATTCGATTGCGGTTTTGAATCGATGACGAAGATTCGAGCAATGTGGCGTACGCCAATTATTCGAATAATCGAGAGATAATGAAGCGGATGCTCACTATTCTCCTTTTCATCTGAAATGTGGAATTAAAAGGATTTGGAATTTGTAAAAATGATTTGAAATATTATGGTTTGAAAATAAGAAATGATTTGAATTTAGAACCTATGTTTGACTTAAAATTGTATGATTAAGGTTTAAATTGAATGACGAAGATCCGAGCAATATGGCGTACGCCAATTATTCGAATAATCGAGAGATAATGAAGCGGATGCTCACTATTCTCCTTTTCATTCAAAGATTAATTATTACAAGGTTTTAAGGGGTGTATTGATTGAAAGGGTTTGATTTGAATGACGAAAATCCGAGCAATATGGCGTACGCCAATTATTCGAATAGTCGAGAGATAGTGAAGCGGAAGCTTACTATTCTCCTTTTCATCCAAAATATGGAATTAAAAGGATTTAGGATTTGAGTTGATTTAGAAGATGTGATTTGAACTTTATGATTTAAGGTTTAATCGGGTGACAAGAACTCGCGCAATATGGCGTACGCCAATTATTCGAGTAATTGAGAAATAGTAAGGCGTACGCCTCCTATCTCCTTTTCATCCCAAGTTTATGTTTAAAAGAAAATTCTTTTGAAATTGAATGGTTTGAAGAATAGTTTGAGTTCATATTTATGAATGAAATGAATTGCATTTAGTGTATTATTTCATCTACTCGATTAATCAATAACCAAGTAGGTTTCATTGTAAGAAAGCCCAAGAGTAAGCTATGTGAGGTTGATGGCGATGCGAAGAGCAATCGACTTACAAGGGTGTTTTTAAAATGGGCTCGATGTTAAATCGAGAATTGTATGATTTGTGCTTTTTGAAATTGGTTTGTGTTGGATAATGAATTGAAATTGAAATAAAATTTTGAAATGGTTTATGAAATGATGATTACATGAAATAATTTCTTTTTTTTTGTTTGAGATAATGTGAAGTTTGTGAGAGTGGAAGAAATTAATCCAATTCTTTTTAGCAAAATTAATTTATTAAAATTTGATTTAATTGGTCAATTAAATTAATTAAAATTAATTATCAAAATTATTTAATTAATTTAAATAATTAAGTTAACTAAATTAATTAATAGAAATTAAACTAATTAAATATTTTAATAATTTAATTAAGTTAAAAGAGAAAGAAGATGGGTATTAACATTGATTTAATCGGTGTATGACGATGAATATGAGCACGGAACCGATTTGAGCGAGATAACAATGATTGATATTATTCGCAAAATCATAACTCGGTGATATATCATATTATTGATTTATGGAATTTTGGTGGAATGTCGGCATGGGATTGCTGAATCCATTTAATTTAATCGGGTTTAAAAGATGGATAACAAACATAAAAATTGCTTAATGGGCCTGATGCTAAAAAACCCAAACATTGATATCTAAACTTAACAAATTACAGACCCAGATTTTAAAACAGAATATGCAAGGAAACAACCCCTTTTTTACAATCCAGCAAACATACACACACTACCCTGGTCATGATAAAGCATAATAGCAGAAGTAACACTTATACCACAAATTTCATAATCTCAATCAAGTGAAATCCAAGAAGAAACGATAAAGATCGTCACCAAGTTCATGCGGAAAATCGAAATCGAAACATCACCCAATCATGTGTTCACTCATATATTGCATTCGCAAATCTAACATGAATAAAAATGATTCCTAGTTTAAAAAATCCAACCTAGTCTCATGAAACAAAATCGAAATGAATTAAAACTCATAATATAGAAAGCACATCCTGTAATCATATGGAAATGATCATAAACATCCTAACAGTGGACATACTCTCATAGACAGGAAATCAATCAGAACCTCAAACCAGTTCGCGACCAGATGAATTATCAAACACCAAAATACATTTAATATACTCATATCGAAATGCAGCAGAATAAACCAACCATTAAAACCGAATCAAGAGATGAAGTTCAAAGGAAAATCCAACCGTATCTACAGCGTCGGCTCGCCCTTTTCTTAGGAACCGATGACCCCAAATCGTGCTTAAAATTTGGCTCTGTGCTCAACTCCGCTTCAGCTCTAATCTGAATCACGAATCTCGTTGGTGTGGTTGCCGGTTCGTGTCGTCTGCGTTATGCAATCTGCGTTTTAACCAAGAACCGAATGGAACCCTTTGATACCACAATCAAACCAAAATCCAATTCCAATTGAAACAAGCACATAACCTGCATAAAAACAGACAAATCCGACATAAAGCAGCACGAGCTTCACATATCTGAAAACGGAAAAACAGAGTTTGAATAAAAAATGTGAATTAGGCTATTTGATACGGTAGCGGCGGTTCGCGGTTGGAACGAAGATGCGTGACGGTTGGGGTTATTTAGGGTTTGGTAGAGAGGCGATGAAGGGTTTAGTGGCGATTGAAGCAGCGGCTGGATTTTGAGGAGGGATTCGTAAGCGTGGCGGCTGTGAGGTTGTGGTGGAAGCTGGTATTGAGGGATTTCACCGGTGAGTGAAGGATGTGAGGAAGGTGAATGGTGGTTGTTGGTAGGTTAGTGAGAGCGGTGGAGTAGGGTTTGGCGGTCATGTGGGGGTGTCGATTTGGGAGTTACGGTGGAAGGCGGAGAGAAAGAGGGGCGATTTGGGGGTGTTGATGAGAGCCAATTTCCTGAGAGTGAGGTTAGAAATCGTGAGAGAGGAGAAGTAATTTAGAGGGAGAGAAATGTGGGATGGGATCATGGAGATTGAGAGAGGTGATGGGTTTTTGTTTCTGAGATTTGTGAAGGAATCATGTCCGTTAGGTTTGTAAGGAGAGGGTCAGGGATTTGTAACGGAAGGAGAAAAGGAGTGAGGCGCGTGTGAGCTGTGTGGGAGTTCAGAGAAAATCTGTGAGTGGATTTCTTTTTGAGTGAGGAAAATGAATGGATATTTTTTGTCGTGAGTGAGCTGAGTGAGGGAGATATTTGAGAGATTTGCAACGTGGGTCTTTGTGTGATTTTTTTTAGATTGAAGAGAGAATGAGGTGTGTGTGACCGTTGGGAGTGGAGAGAGATAGTGAGGGACAGGTGGAAGAGAGACATTAGAGTTTCTATTATTTTTTATTTGTTTTTTTTTATTTAAGAAAAAGAGGATCCAATGCAAATATATATATATATTTATTTTAACATACTCATTATTCATTTAAGGAAATAGAATTATTTAATAAAAAAAACTAATTAACATTTGATTTAAATAAATTTTAACTACTTTAATTAACTAACTAACCGAAGATATTGATCCATTAAAAATAGAAATCGAGTGCAAATTTGTTCAGAAAATTAAATCAATCACACCAAAATTATCAACACAAAACACATTACTTGAAAAATACACTGTTTCCTCAAATTTTGACAATTAACCCGATTTGTCTGTATTCTCAAATAAATTCATTTTGACTGACATTTTAGGTGTTTATTCATGATACAATGTATGTAATGCTATGCATATGATGCAAAAATAAAATGAAATCAATTCTGTGAAAATTGAAATATGCCCGGACAAAATTGGGGTACGACATCAAGCATTGCATTTTATGCATCGTTTGCATAAGCAGGTTTCTCTTTTGCCAAATGTCTCATTGGTGTTTCTTATGTGCTTCAGCCAAGCTGACTCATCGATATAATACTTGCGCCAATCACTCCAGAATCATGGAACATCTTGAACAAGAGAATAGAGACTTGAAAGAGGATATCGCCCGCCTGACTACCATGATGGAATCAATATTAGTTGCTCAGAGTCAGTCTCCTCCAACGCCTACAACTCCTCCCCCTTAGAGGACTGTTATTTCAGAGGTGGCTACCTCAAATGTTCCTGCAACTGCTGCTCATTTTGCACTCAACATGCCTGTCGCCCAACTTTGTGCCTGAAGGCTTTACGCCTACATTTGCATCTATGCCGGCATCTAGCCTGGTCATGTCTATGCCACCGCCTATTGTGCATACCTTGCCTCGTGTAGAGGACACCATCTATCATTCTGAGCCGTTTGAGGGCCCAAATGTGTATGAGAAGATGGATGAGATTAAAGATCAATTTCTTGAGCTGCGGAAGCAGTTAAAAACTTTGAGGGGTAAGGACTTATTCGGGAAGAGTGTTGCGGAACTGTGTTTGGTTCCAAATGTGAAGATTCCAGTGAAATTCAAAGTGCCTGAATTTGAAAAATACAAGGGGAATACATGTCCACTCAGTCATTTGGTGATGTATGCCCGAAAGATGTCTACTCAAACGGATAATGATCAGCTGTTGATCCATTATTTTCAAGACAGTATGACTGGTGCCGCTTTGAGGTGGTACATGGGGTTGGATAGTGCGACCATCCGCACGTTCAACGATTTGGGCAAAGCATTTGTGAAGCAGTATAAATACAATGTTGATATGGATCCCAATAGAGATCAGTTGAGATCATTGTCTCAAAAGGATAAGGAGACATTCAAGGAGTATGCGCAGAGATGGAGAGAACTTGCTGCTCAGATTACCCCTTCTTTAGAGGAAAATGAGATGACCAAGAATTTTCTGAAGACCCTGAGCTCATTTTATTATGAGAGGATGATTTACAGTGCCCCCAACGATTTTACCGAAATGGTAAACATGGGGATGAGGCTCGAAAAAGGTGTCTGAGAAGGACGATTGTCTAGAGAGGAGGTGTCATCCAGCAAGAGATATGGCATAAGTTTTAGCAAGAAGAAGGGAAGTAAAGCTAATGCAGTGACCAGTGGGAGGCAAAAGAGGACTCAGATTATAAGAAGTCAACCACCCCGTCAACATCACCATCAAGTATCTTCAGTTATTTCCGTGTTTTCAGCAAATCAATCAGCACCAATTCAACAACAACAGCGTCAACAACAACAACTGCAGCAACTGACAAACACCTACAACAACAAAAATACTAACAATCATCAACAACCAAATTTTGAGAGGAAGAAGGTCTCTTTCGACCTTATTCCAATGACATACGCAAAGCTATATACATCATTGGTTCTCAAGAACCCGCTACAACCAAGAATTCCTCTACAAATCCCCGAACCACTTCCCTGGTGGTACAAGTCGGAACTTCGTTGTGCTTTTCATCAAGGAGTGCCCGTACATGATATAGAGAACTGTTACCCACTCAAATATGAAGTTTAGAAGCTGGTAAAGAGTGGAATGGTGTCCTTTGAGGACCGAGCGCCGAATGTTAAAACTAATCCACTATCTACCCATGGAAATTCTTCTGTTAATATGGTGGACGGTTGTCCAGGCGAGTTCAAGGTATTTGATGTAAGCTTCATTAGGAGGTCCTTGGTGAGAATGCACAAGGATATTTTCTTGGTTAATGATTGTGAGCATGACCATGAGGGTTGTGAAATCTACAGTGTCAAACCGAGGGGTTGTGTGATTGTGAAGAGAGACATCCATCGATTAGTGGATGAAGGCTTGATTCGGATTGTTCAATCCCGTCACATAGATGACGATATCAATGTTATAGTACCAGTTTTCAAGAATCCTGAGAGTGGTCATTCAGTATGATAGCAACAGCAGTAACAATGTCAGCAAGAGATCGGTGTCGTCATTGGTTATACGGTTGGCGGGTCTAGTCCCGTATGCATCCGATAAAGTTGTTCCTTATCAGTATAATGTGACTATGATGAAAGATGGTCAAGAGGTTCTGTTACCTACGACCAGTTCTGTTGTAAGCATTGCTGATGTTACTAAGGTGACCCACAGTGGTCGTGTGTTTGGGCCGGTGTTCCCAAAGAATGAAGAAGATTTGACTGTTAGTAAGAAGGTGGATGTGCCCGTTGTAGAATCAGTTAGTGCTCCAAGGTGTCAGTCTGGTGAATCCAGTGGCTTGAAGCCTAATGAAGATGATGAGATACTCAGACTGATAAAGAAGAGTAAGTTAAATGTGGTGGAGCAGCTGCTCCAAACCCCCTCAAAGATTTCAGTACTGTCTCTGTTGATGAATTCCGAAGCACACAGAGAAGCACTGCAAAGAGTTCTAGAGCAAGCTTTTTTGTGGAACATGATGTTACAGTGGATCAGTTTGATCATATTGTGTCTAACATCATTTCCTGTAATAATCTCAGTTTCTGTGATGAAGAACTCCCCGAGGAGGGTAGGAATCATAACTTGGCATTGCATATCTCCATGAATTGCAAAGATGACACTTTATCAAATGTGCTAGTTGACACCGAATCTTCATTGAACGTGCTTCCAATATCAACATTGTCAAAGTTGTCATATCAAGGAGCGCCTATGAGATATAGAGGTGTGATCGTCAAAGCTTTTAATGGTTCGCGCAAGATGGTGATTGGTGAAGTGGACCTTCCAGTGAAGATAGGTCTGAGTGACTTCCAGATTACTTTTTAGGTAATGGATATCCATCCAGCCTATAGTTGTCTGTTGCGAAGGCCATGGATCCACGAGGCGGGAGCTGTTACCTCCATGTTGCATCAAAAGGTCAAGTTTGTCAAGAATGGGAAGCTAGTCATTGTTGGCGGGGAGAAGGCAATGCTAGTCAGCCACTTGTCATCTTTCTCTTATGTTAAAGCCGAGGATAAGGTTGGAACCCCGTTCCAAGCCTTATCTATTATTGTTGAAAAGAGAGTTGGGGCACCCATGTCCTCATTCATAGATGCAAGGAAGATTGTCGAAGATGGGAATGTTGATCAGTGGGGGCAGATGGTAGAGGTCTTTGATAACAAGAATAGAGCCGAGTTGTGTTTCTAGCAAGGTTCGTGAGCTGCTAGGTCTGATGATGTGCAACTCAGCTTCCGTAGCGGAGGGTTCATTCTTGGCAATGGACAACACTTAGTTGTTGTGCTAGAGGATGACGAAGAGGAAGACTGCACCAATTTTGTGACGCATGGAAAAGCTTGCAACAATTAGACTGCTGTTGATATTCCTGTCATTATGCATCAATCTAAGTAATTGCTTTTATTTGTTTTTCAAAATTCTTCTCCTATGCCTAAGGGAGAAGTGAACATTGTTTGGGCATTTTCATTTTTGATCATTGATAAAATATAATTCTATTCATCCACATCTATGATGTTTTTGTTTTTACTTTTTGCTTTATTCAGAAAATGGTGATCATAAAAAACATGAATAAATAATATAATTGTCCATCTGCATAATATTTGGTCACAAATTCACTTCTTTAAAAATCAAAATATCAAATCATTATGCAGGTTGGTTTCTAACCCCATTGAATATAATGATCCTTCTCCTTCTCCAAATTTTGAATTCCTGGTGTTTGAGGCTAAGGAGGAAAGTGATGAAGAAGTGAGTGATAAATTGTCTCGTCTTCTTGAGCATGAAGGAAAAGCCATTCAGCCATTCGAAGAGCAGATTGAGTTAGTCAACTTGGGCTCCGAGGATGATGTGAAGGAAGTCAAGATTGGGTCTCGACTATGTCCATATGCTAAGAAGGGGTTGATTGATCTTCTCCGAGAATATTCAGATGTGTTTGCTTTGTCCTATCAAGACATGCTTGGTTTGGATTATGAGATAGTGGAGCATAGATTGCCGTTGAAGACAGAATGCCTGCCAGTCAAGCAGAAGTTGAGAAGAACACATCCCGATATGGCAGTAAAGATCAAAGAAGAAGTGCAGAAGCAGATTGATGTCAGTTTCATTGTTACTGCTAAGTATCCGTAATGGGTGGGCAATATTGTACCTGTACCGAAGAAAGATGGAAAAGTTCGTATGTGTGTTGATTATCGATATTTGAATAAAGCTAGTCCGAAAGATGATTTCCCTCTGCCATATATTGATATGTTGGTAGACAATACAACTAAATTCAAAGTCTTTTCGTTTATGGATGAATTTTCCGGATATAATCAGATCAAGATGGCACCCGAAGATATGGAGAAGACCATATTCATTACACCTTGGGGAACATTCTGTTATAGAGTGATGCCTTTCGGTTTGAAGAATGCTGATGCAACTTACCAGAGAACAATGACTACTCTTTTTCATGATATGATGCATAAAGAGATTGGGGTTTATGTCGATGACATGATTGCTAAATCCATTGATGAAGAGGAACATGTTAAGCATTTGTTGAAGCTATTCCAGCGTTTGAGGAAGTATAAACTCCGCCTGAATCCCAATAAGTGTAATTTTGGTGTTCGTTCTAGTAAGTTGTTTGGCTTTATTGTCAGCGAAAAGGGTATTGAAGTTGATCCTGCCAAGATCAAAGCAATACCAGAGATGCATGCGCCCAAAACTGAGAAGCAAGTCAGAGGTTTTCTCGGCCGCTTGAATTATATCTCAAGATTCATTTCACACATGACTGCCACATGTGCGCCTATATTCAAGCTTCTTCGAAAAGATCAGTCTTGTGATTGGACCGAAGATTGCCAAAAATCTTTCGACAGTATCAAAGAATATCTACTTAAACCTCTGATTCTGTCTCCACCTGTTGAAGGAAGACCGTATATCATCTATTTGACTGTGCTTGAGGATAGTATGGGTTGTATTCTTGGTCAGCAAGATGAGACTAGAAAGAAAGAATTTGCAATTTACTACCTCATTAAGAAGTTCACCGACTGTGAGACTCAGTATTCTATGCTAGAAAAGACTTGTTGCGCATTGGCTTGGACTACTAAGCGTCTACGTCAATATATGTTGAGTCATACCACTTGTTTAATATCCAAAATGGATCCAATCAAGTATATATTTGAGAAGCCTACTTTAACAGGGAGATTGCCCATTGGCAGATGTTGTCATCAGAGTATGATATTGAATACCGATCTTAGGAAGCAATCAAAGGTAGTGTCTTGGCTGACTATTTGGCTCACCAATCGATTGAAGATTACCAGTCAGTGTAGTATGATTTTCTCGATGAAGAGATATTGTACTTGAAAATGAAGGATTATGATGAACCAGTGCTTAAAGAAGGGCCAGAACCTGGTTCCCGTTGGGGCATGGTATTTGATGGAGTTGTTAATCAGTATGGTAATGGCATTGGGGCAATGATTATTACTCCTTAAGGCACGCATTTCCCGTTTACAACCAGATTGACCTTCAAGTGTACAAACAATATGCCAGAATATGAAGCTTTCATTATGGGGCTTGAAGAGGCCATTGATCTCAGAATCAAGTACTTAGATGTCTTTAGAGATTCAACTTTGGTTGTAAATCAAATCAAAGGTGAATGGGAGAATAATCAACCCGGTTTGATACCATATAGAGATTATGCGAGGATGATTTCAACTTTATTTACAAAGGTTGAGTTTCATCATATCCCTCGAGATGAAAACCGGATGGCAGATGCTCTTACAATGTTGGCATCAATGATTGTAGTGAAATATTGGAATGAAGTTCCTAACTTGACTGTGATATGTCTTGATAGGCCAGCTCATGTGTTTGCTGTTGAAGAGGTCAAAGACGAAAAGTCGTGGTATTATGATATCAAATGTTTCCTCCAAAGTCAGATTTACCCGTCTGGGGCATCATTGAAAGATAAGAAGACTTTGAGAAGATTAGTCGACAGTTTCTACCTAAATGGTAATGTGCTTTACAAAAGAAACTTCGATATGGTTCTACTCAGATGCGTGGATAGACACAAAGCAGACTTATTGATGGCTGAAGTCCATGAAGGTTCCTTTGGTACTCATTCCAATGGACATGCAATGGCGAATAAGATGTTGCGAGCAGGTTACTATTGGCTGATAATGGAATCTGACTGTTGCAAGTTTGTAAAGAAATGCCACAAGTGTCAAATTTATGCGGATAAAATTCATGTTCCTCGGACACTGTTAAACGTCATTTCCTCCCCATGGCCCTTCTCCATGTGGGGAATCGATATGATTGGCATGATTGAGCCCAAAGCTTCGAACGAACATTGTTTCATTTTGGTGGCTATTGACTACTTCACAAAATGGGTTGAAGCGGCATCGTATGCGAATGTAACCAAGCAAGTTGTTATGAGGTTTATCATGAATCAGATTATATGCCGATATGGTGTGCCAAGTAAGATAATTACTGATAATGGATCAAACTTGAATAATAATATGGTGGAAGCTCTTTGTAAAGACTTCAAGATTGCACATCATAATTATTCTCCCGACAGACCCAAGATGAATGGGGCTGTTGAAGCTGCAAACAAGAACATCAAGAAAATTATTCAGAAGATGGTTGTAACGTATAAGGATTGGAATGAGATGCTCCCATTTGCTTTGTACGGGTATCGTACATCCATCCACACTTTAATAGGTGCAACCCTTTTCTCTCTTGTATATGGTATGGAAGCAGTGCTCCTCGTAGAGGTTGAGATTCCATCACTGCGTGTGTTGATGGAAGCCAAGTTGACTGAGGCTGAATGGTGTCAGACTAGGTATGATCAATTGAATTTGATTGAAGAGAAGAGGTTGACTGCCATGTGTCATGGTCAGTTATATCAGCAGAGAATGAAGAAAGTTTTTGATAAGAAGGTCAGACCTCGCGTATTCAGAGAAGCTGACCTTGTGCTCAAGAAGATACTATCTTTCAAACCAGATTCTAGGGGTAAATGGACTCCTAATTATGAAGGCTCATATGTTGTCAAGAGATCCTTTTCAGACGGTGCTTTGATTCTTACAACTATGGATGGTGAAGAGTTAACTCGCCCTGTGAACGCCGATGCAGTCAAGAAATACTTTGCCTAAAAAAAGAAAAGAACAGCTCGCTAAGTTGAAAACCCGAAAGGGCGGCTTAGGCAAGAATGAGCGTCTCGGTGGATTCAAAACCCGAAAGGGCAATCCAGGAAAAAGTTAGAGACATAAAAACAGAACAAATTATCCCGATAAATTGAGTACCCCACCTTGGGGAAATATATTCAAAAATTAGGGATTATGGAAAGTAACTGCATCCTGCTGATCTTCAGTTCTGAAGACGTTCTTGAGCACAACAGTTAATTCTAATCCCCAGTAGCAATCAAGAGCACAGTCGATATCAAGAGTTGGTAGAAGGATTAGTGATCATTGTATTAAATTTAACCCTTTTCCATGTAATTTACCATTTTCAACTTTGTAAAGATCTATGGAGTCTTGTCATTTACAGACTACTATCCCACTAAATAAAGTTGAGCTTTTATCCAATTATTTCTACTCTCATTTAATTAAGCCAAATAGTTTTAAATTTTATTATGATCATTTTTGAAAATTAAAATTTTAAATCAAAATCATTTTTCTTAAAACATATAAAAGCATGAATTTTAAGCAATCAATTTAATTTAAAAGGAATATCAACACTGGTTCGAAAGCGGTAAGCCATAAGTGAGAAGCATTATCGATTCTCCCCAAGCAGTAGGCGCAAATTTCTCTTTCATCCCCGACAGCATTGTTCAGCACTCGGTGTTTGTTGATTTCTCCAGACGATTGTTATTCGCCATTTCCCCAGTGAAGTCGTCAGTTGAGTTGGTTGATAGATCCCCTTGCAGAGTTTATTATTTATTCCCCAGCCGAGTTCATATTTGATCTACAACGGAGTAAGAACACTTTTCCTCAACAGATCTCCTCCTTCCCTAGCTAGGGTTGAGCCTTTGGGATGTTGATCTCCCCTTTCTCCAACAGTTGTCTCCCTCTTTTGTGGATTGACCGAGAATTGCATCGATGATTCAAATCTGTGGCACTCTTGTATCCTGTGCGATCATTTTGTCAGCATAATCATCATATACATATACATATACACTCATATAATTTCATCGTTGCATCATCACACTTGTTGATTCATTCTTGTGATTTTTAATTCTTTTTTATGGTGGTACTTTATCCCCATGCAAGTTTGGTGTCTGTCCTCCTTCAATAGTAGAATTTCAGCCCCTTAAGCAGAAAGACTGTAACCTTTCTCCTTTCCCCAGTGAGTTATTTCCTCGTGGATGATTTTTGTTTCAGCTTCCTCCCTAGTTGATGATCTGGATGGAACTACTCCCCTTGAGTTATATCCGCATTGGGTTGATTCTTAATTGACCTTTTTCTTTCTAGATCTTATCTAGATAGATGCTTTGGGTCCCCTAAGAGTTTATTACCCAGTATTTGGTAATATTTTTCTTAGTTTGTAGTTGTTACTTCTTGCCCGATACTCGGCAAAAGTAACCTTTTTTCTCCCCAGCGGATTCATTTTCATGTTTCCCCAGGAAGTATATCCTTGATATGTTCATCCTAACTGATGACGGATATTTTCTTCTCCTGCTTTAAGTTTATCCTTGATATGTTCATCTTAATCGGTGACGAATACTCTCCTCTTTGGTATTCTACCCATAAAGGTAGTTGTAATCCCTACTTTTATTCCCCAAAGAGTTAATCCTTGATATGTTCATCCTAACCGATGACAGGTTTCCTTCTCTTTGTGGTCTTCTGCCCAGTAACCGGTAGTTGTAAATCCTTATTTTCTCCCCTTGCAGAGTTTATCCTTGATATATTCATCCTAACCGATTATGGCTATTCTCTTCGATGGTATTCTATCCAGCATTCGATAGATGTAATTCCTACTTTTTTTGTTCAGGTGGTTTATCATCGATATGTTCATCCTAACCGATGACGAGTATCCTCCTTAACAACTCCAGGCAAGACTATCCTTGATATGTTCATCTTAACTAATGACGGATTTTCTTTCCTTTGAGTCTATCCTTGATATGTTCATCCTAACCGATGACGGATATTCTCATCTTTGGTCTTCTGCCCAGTAACCGGTAATTGTAAATTCTATTTCTGTAGCTTTTCCCCAGCAAGTCTATTTCTTAACGAATAACCGGTAATGAATAAACCTCCTAGTGACCCTCAGTGAGTCATTCTTGATATGTTTACCCTAATCGGTAACGGATGTCCTCTCTGATAGATTTTTATTATCTCCTTACCCAGTTACAGGTAGTGTATAATAGACGTCTGCTCCTCCTGTGTTGAAGTTTATTTCTTCCCCAGTCGAGTTGAGTGCATATTTCATCAGTGAAATCTCTTTTCCTGCATGGTTTGAGTATTTCAGTTTTATTCTGATCTATGTGTTTCCCCTACAGATGTTCTTTTATTTCCCTGACTGAGTCTTTCCATTTTATGGAATTCCTCTAGTCCCCCAGCAGTTTTAAGTCGTAGTCTAGCCTATGCACAACCTCTTTTATCCCCTTAGAGTCTCTGTCTCCCAGTGAGTTTTCCTTACGGAATACATTATGCTCCTACGGGCCTTCGGTATCTCTGATTTTTTTTCCTTGTGGAAATATTTCCCCACAAAGAGTTTATTTTACATTCGTATCATATGCATCATGAGGTCTCTTAGGGGCCAAAATTTATTTTTATATGTTGTTATTTAATCCCATTCTACTGAGTTGATATGAAGATTTTAACCTTCACCTCCTCAGTTAGAATGTCCTTAAATAGGGGCAGTTGTAAGACCCCAATTTTGATCCTAAGATCCCTCATGTAATCTTATCATTTGCACTAGCAGTGGGATCATACTTTGGCATCCCCCTTACCTCTCTTTCATTGGGTTTATTTTGGGAGAGATCACCAAATACCATGTGATTATATCATACTTGTATAATATCATTTTACTAACCAAAATACCAAAAATATGCCTTTTCATTTTGATCAAGCATTCTTCAAGAGTTTGGAGTTGGTTTGCCTTAGAAACCCTAGTTCATCTAGCTATCTTGAGTAACTTCTTCAACAAGCTTCTTCACCAATTGATCAAATTTCTCAAGGGGAACTTCAAAATTCATCATATTATTCATATATGATCTACAATGATCCTAAAAAGTCAATAGAATTGCAAGTTAGCAAGATGATTGATGGTGGTTGGCTAGATAAATTCATCTGATTAAAACTAGGTCCCCAGAGACCCTATCTCCTTCAATTTTCACCATATTAAAATGATTCCAAGATCAAAGTTACTCTAAATGACATTTCAAACAACTTTCATGTTGAGGTCTAGAGCTAATATTTCTTTGAAAGTCATTTTCTATGTTGAAACATTATAGGTCATTTTGTCTAAACCCTAATTTGAAAGTCAACTTCCCAAGGCCATAACTTGCTCAATTTTTATGAGATGAAAGATTTCCAAGTTGAGCAATCAAATTAAAGGTGTCTACTTTAACTTTGATGTTTGTAGTGAGAGCCTAATTCAATTTTTATGATCATGTGATATGAGGATACATTATAGGTCATTTTGGACGAATACCATTGAACAAGTGATTTTCCTCAACTTCAGAAATGCATAAATCACTCATCCTAAATCTAAATGATGTCAAATTTGTGACTCTTTTGAATTTTTTTGAAATAGCTACAACTTTGATAAATACACGTTCCTCATTTGGAGCTCACATAAAAAGTTAGGCAAGGTGGAATAATTGAATATGTGGCTTGACACTTAGAAAATATTTTGATATGTTGAAATTTCCAAACTTACACCTCAAAATTCACAATGATACAGGTTCCAAATGTAAAAATGTTCAACATAAGAGTTGTTGCTCTTGATCTAAGCTTTCCAAAAAGTCCTAATTCATTCATTTTGGCCAAAGTTTGATGGGTCTGCGCATGGTTTAAACAAGCTTGTATCAGTTGGCAAGATTCATGATTCAAATGTTCAAACAACTTTGCCTTGCCATCCAAGCTTCATGCAGACCTCATTTCAGTTGATTGTGGACCTATTTGGATTGCTTCATGGGCCTACACACGCCCATGCAAGCATGAGCATTGCATTGCCAATTTTGGAGAATTTTTCAAGTGTGCAAATAACACTTCTCATTGCTATAAATAGAGGTCCAATGCCTGAATTCAGAGGACCTTGCGCGCCAGTTTTGCCCCCAACCTTCCAAACCCTTACAATTCAAAGGAAAACCTGAGAATTTTAACTTAAATTTAAGTTTGAATCTCACTGTTTGGAGATTCAAAAACTCCAGGATCCAAAGCTTTGCATTACTCTTAAGCCACTTCACAAGCTCCATAAGCAAGATCAAGCACAAATTGAAGCAAGAGAGATCCAGTTCTGCACAGTATTGAAGGTATTTTTCTAGATTTTTCTCTTCGATTCTCTCTCAATTATCATCAATTCTCTTGGATCCTTGGTTGTCTGAAGTCCTACCAATGTAGGCAAGAAGATTGAGTTGCTTTGAGGTTAAATCGAAGCAACTCAGTTGACACACCTCAGAATTCAACTCCACGTATCTCTTTATATATTTGGAGTTAGTTAAAATTGAGGTGATATTCGTGAACTACGCCATTTTTTCTTTAAGGCCATGTCCTCCTTTTTCATTTATGATGTGGTGATGATTGAACCAGTCCGGTCAGGGTCATCGGAGAAGACGATCGGTCTTTGGCTCCGGCGATGCGCTGGAAGTGTTCAGAGCCATTAGATGAGTTCAAAAAAATTTAATTAGGAGAGTACATTGTGATTACCCAACATGTGATCAGTTGACTCAAGTGCATCATGGAACGCGCGCTCTCCACCACTTGATCTGCCACCTCAATTAATGAGGGAGATCAAGTGGTCCACATTTTCTTGATTATCTAATTTTTATTTTTATTCCTTTGATTTTCATTAATTCATATTAATTTTAATATTGGTCCAAAAAATATGAGAGTTTCACCAAAAAAATTTAAATAAAATCCTCTTTCATTTTCTGAATTAAAATTATTTTTTGGATCATTATTAATGTTTTTCATGATTTAATTGATTTTGTGAATATTTTTAATTGTTTAAAAATACTTTTAAGTTTCCAAAAATTCTGAAATTTCTTCTCCAAGGTCCTTTGACCTTGTTTGACCTATGATAAATCTCATGACCACTCCTTTGGTGTTTTGATGAGGTTTTAGGAAATTGACCAACCATATTTAATTTAATGCATTATTTTTATTATTTTTAATTTATTAAATGCCAAATTAATTGTGTAGAGCCATTTTAATTGATTTTGTAAGTTGGACTTGTGTTGTTGGGCCTTGGTCAAGGTTGATTTGACTTTGTTAGGTTAAGATCATTGGATTTAGGGGATTGATGGAATGTACATTCCATCTCCCAAAATGAATGAATGATCTTTACTTGGTAAAAGTCATCATTTGTTCAATTTGAGTTTGATCCATCTCCCCTCCCTCTTCATCTCATTCCCCTTCTTTATTCACTCATGTCATGGACCTATAATATCTCAATATCCTAAGGCTAGTTGATTGTAAAATCACCATAAGTATGGATGAGATTAGGTCCCCCACTTTGCATATTCTTGTTGTATGTGGTATGTTTCATGAGCATAGTCCATTATACTATGTCTCTAACATGTATTAACACCAAAATTCTATTGCCCGACCTCAAATAGTTGTGACTCCTACATAAGTCCAATTATGATTGCTTAACATAACGCTAAATTTTGACACAAAAAGGCATGGCATTCTAGTTAGTGAGATTGTAAGTCTCCCCTCTTTCATGGTATTATGTGGAAACTTGGCCTTTTTTCCTTCCTTTGGAAGATGTCTTGGTTCAAGGATCCATGTTTGTGATAAGTGAGTTAAGTGTTCTCCAAATAATGACTTAAACAAAACAAAAGCAAATGCAATACTAACTTCTAACTCATTAGCAACTAACATTTAATTTCAAGTCATTTATTTTTAATGCACTTTAATTTTTAAGCTTTATGCATATCATTCAAATTTGTTTATGTTAATGCCATTTTCACTTTGTCCACTTGGACCATATTTTGTGATATATTTTGTTTATGTATATTGTGTTTTTTTGTATGGTATTTGACCATTAATGTACATAATAAGAACAAAAACCCTAAAAAATATCTTGTGTGGACTGTTGGTTTGATCTGAGACAATTGGACTTAGAATTTAGGCAACATTCCCTATGCAAAGGACTTGACCAATGCCAACTTTCATGTAACCAAGTGTTTGTGATTTGAACTTCATCTGATACATCATTGAAGATCCATTTGAGTTTGTCTGCAACATGATCATTGTGAAGCTGTTATTTTGAACCTGTGATTCGTGCCATCTTAAAATTCATCTGCTACATGGGCAAATTTGAAGAAGATCATGAAGTTGCTAAGCTTGAACGTGGCTATCTTTATTTGATGCCTTGCTCTTCAAGTTGATATTTTGTGCATTGTTTGTTGCTTGATTCTAAAGTCCAGGGGACTTTGGGTTTCTATATGACATTCTTGTCTATTGGATTGCAGCTTATTGGTCAAATCTTTTCAACTCTCAACTTTTAATTTTGTGCTTAGGATTAGTCTCTTCATCTCCTCCCCACTTCTTTAATTTCAAAATTTCTCCCTCCTTTAAAAAAAATTATTTGCTTGTGCTTTTTTTCTAAACTTAGACCATATTGCAAACTAGAAACTTTGGCCTTATGCCATTGCATTTTCAAACTTCTTTTCTTAATCAAACTTGTAAATAGACTTAATTATACTTGACTTAAAATTTTCAAAAGCCAAAAAGAACTAACTCATTCAATCCATTTTTAGGCCTTTGTTCCCTTCAAACTTAAATTTTGATAAAAGTAATGCATTCACTTTGAAATTGATACCATGAACTACGAGGTTTTGATCCCTCATTTTTATGTTGGTACATAGGCACAAGTCCGAAGGTCTTGTCAAACACAAAAATATAATTAACAAATTCTTTTCTGATCCCCCCATTCTTGTCAAACATCATTTGTACAAAAACACATATGCACGCAAGAAAGGGCTCCCTAGTAGCACCTAGGACACTTTGGGTGCTAACACCTTTTCTCTGTGTAACCAACCCCCTTACCCATAATCTCTGGCATTTTATTAGTTTTGATTTGAAAATTCTTATTCTTGGGTTTTGTTCGTACTTTTCCCTTTTCCCTTGGAAACAATAAAAGCGCGGTGGCGACTCTTGTTTATATGATGTCTAGCTCGTCCATAACTTGATGATCATAAATTTCCCGCTACACTAGTGTTTCGTTGTAGGGTGCGCCGGTGTTGTTAGAAAAGAAGAAAGATGGTAGTATATGGTTGTGTATCGACTACCGATAATTGAACAAAGTAACTATTAAGAACAAGTATCCACTTTCGAGGATTAATGACTTGATGGACTAGTTAGTAGGTGCTTGTATTTTTCAGCAAGATTAATTTGAAATCCGGTTATCATCAAATTCGTGTAAAGGCTGAAGATATGCCAAAGACTGCTTTTAGGACGAGATATGGTCATTACAAATATTCAGTGATGTTGTTTGGTGTGTCTAATGCTCTTGGTGTATTTATGGAGTATATGAACAAGATCTTTCATCAGCATTTAGACAATATTTTAGTTGAGTTCATTGACGACATCCTGATTTATTTAAAGACAAATGAAGAGCATGCAGATCATCTAAGGTTGGTAATGGAGATTTTGCAAGAGAAGAAGTTATATGGTAAATTGTATAAGAGCATGATTTGGTTGAAGGAAGTGAGTTTCATTGGTCATGTGGTTTCTAGTGGAGGTATTTTTTTTATCCTTCAAAGGCTGATGTTATGTTATAGTGGGAGACTCTGAAGACTGCTACTGTGACTTTAATTTTTCTTGGTTTGGAGGTTATTATTGTAGGTTTCTTGAAGGTTATTCTAAGTTAGCTTTGTCATTGACTTAACTAACTAGAAAAGGTCAATCTTTTGTTTGGGATGGATTGTGCGAAGAAAGTTTTCGAGAGCTCAAGAAGAAGTTAACATCGGCTCCTGTTCTGATTTTGCCGAGTCTGACTGAGTCTTTTGTTGTGTATCGTGATACTTCTTTGATGGATCTTGGAGTTGTGTTAATACATAATCATCAATTTGTACCTTATCCTTTAAGGAAACTCAAACTACATAAGAGGAACTATCTGAAACATGACTTAGAGTTGGCTGCAGTTGTGTTTGTGCTAAACATTTGGAGACATTAATTATTTGGTTCGAGATTTGAGGTGTACAGTGATCACAAGAGTCTGAAATATCTTTTCAATCAGAAAGAGTTGAATATGAGACATAGAAGATTGCTTGAGTTTTTGAAGGACTATGAATTTGGTTTGATTTACCATTATGGTAAAGCCAATGTTGTATTTGATGTATTGAGTCACAAGACTTTGCATATGTCAGTGTTGATGGCTAGAGAGTTGGATATAATCGAAGAGTTCGGGGATTTGAGTTTGGTTTATGATGTCAACTGCAGATTTTAAAGCTAGGTATGTTTAACCTTACCAATGGTTTTCTTAAAGAAATTAGAGAAGGTCATAAGATGGACTAGAAATTGATTGATCAGTTGACTTTAATCAATCAAGGCCAATGGATGATTTAGGAATCAACGAGAATAGAGTGATAAGGTTTTGAGACCGTGAGTATGTTCCTGATGTGCCATAGCTTAAGAAGGGTATTCTTGATGAAGGTCACATAAGTGGCTTGACTATTCATCCTAGTGCTACGTAGATGTATCAATACTTGAAGAGGATCTTTTGGTGGCCATGAATGAAGAAAGAGGTTGTTGGTTTTGTGTATGTGTGTTTGACTTGCCAAAAGTCAAAGGTGGAGCATCATAAGTCGTTGGGTTTCATGTAGTCGTTGTCTATTCCATAGTGGAAATGGGATAACATTTCAATGGGTTTTGTGTGTGGTTTTCTGAGGACAAAGAAATTTTGTGATGCGATTTGGGTCATCGTCGATAGGTTGAATAAATCGCCTCATTTCCTTCCGATGAGACTTAATTATCCATTGACAAACTAGGGGAGATGTCTATTGACAAGATTTTCATTCTACATGGTATTCCTTCCATTATCGCATCTGATAGATATCTGAGGTTTACTTCAAGGTTTTGGGAGAGCTTGTAGAAAGCATTGGGTATGAAGTTCTGGTTGAGTTCCACTTATTATACATAGACATATGGTCAGACATTGAGGATTATCCAATCTTTATAAGACTTGTTGAGAGTTTGTGTACTCGAGAAAGGAGGTGCTTGGGGTGGATTTTTACCATTAATAGAGTTTACCTACAACAATAGTTCCCATTTGAGTATCGAAATGACACTATTTGAGGAATTGTATGGTAGAAGGTGTAAGACACCTTTGTGTTGGTATGAATCTGGACAGAGTGTTGTAATTGGGTCGGAGATTATCCAATAGACAACTAAGAAGATTAAATTGATTCAAGAGAATATGAGAGCTTCTCAAAGTCGCCAGAATAGTTATCATGATAAGATGAGGAAAGAAATTGAGTTCTAAGAGGGCGATCATGTGTTCTTGAGAGATACTCTGATAACTGGTGTTGGTCGAGCTTTGAAGTCTCGAAAGCTCACTTTGTGTTTCATTGGTCCATACCAGATTTTGTAGAGGATAGGAGAGGTGAAATATTGAATTTCTTTACTGCTTTCACTTGCTAAGCTTCATGACGTATTCCATGTGCCTCAATTGAGGAGATATATTTTGGATCCGTCTCATGTGGTCCTAGTGGATGATGTGTATGTGAGGGAACCTGACTGTTGAGGCATCACCCATATGGATAGAGGATCGGGAAGTGAAGCAGCTATATGGTAAAGAGATTAGTGGTGAAGGTGGATTGGGGAGGACTTGTTGGTGGAAATGTGACTTGAGAGCTAAAGAGCTGGATGAGGGAGTCGTATCCCACTCTGTTTACTTCAGTTAATTTTCAGGGGCAAAAATCCTTTAAGTGGGGGATAGTTGTAACATCCCAATTATTGATATATCAAATTATTTAAATTATTATTGTGATACGGTGAACTGACTTTGTGTGTTTTTGCTTTGGAAAGCAAATGTCGCGGATAGCAAGAGTCGCCACCGACTTTTCTTTTATCCAATAAGGAAAGGTGGAAAAGAACAGGAAAGACCTTAATTAGATTTTGGGTTCGGGAGGTACATTATACAAAGGGAAGGTGTTAGCACCCTTTGTATCCATGGTTATCCATGGGCTCTTAATTGCTTGATCACTTATGTTTGTCTTGTCTGAAAAGTGTTCGTGAATTGTTTAGAAAATGTTTTGAAAAAGAGAATTTAACTTTGTAATGATTCTCGTATGAATGTATACAAAGTGGTCATCTCGTTTAGTTTTGAAAATGGTTTAGAAAAATATAACTCAGTAATGATTCTAGTATGAATGTATACCAAGTGGTGATTTTCTAGTATTTGTGAAGTGTGAAAAGTATTTTTAAATTGTGAGTAAGCAATTAAGAGTTATACCTACCCAAGGTCTTGATGGGCATTTCCTATCCTTGTGAGGGTAAAACCGTCCTTATTATTGAGAAATAAGTAGTTTTATCCTTTGGATGTAAAAGGGTCATCGTAGGGTCATCGATTGGTCATTGAAAGCAACGGTTGTAAGGATACCTTAGCATTCGAAGGGACTATCATCATTTAACCGTAGGCTACACCGAAGGGTCATCGAGGGACAAAATCATATATTCGAGGGCAACATCCGAGGGGCTATGATTTATTTTAGAGGGACATGATGATTTAATCGAAGGGTCTTGGCTAAGGGTATCCCCACATTCGCGGGACATGACCGTAATACCGTAAGGCAACAAAGAGAGGTCCAAGATCACATATTCAAAGGCAATATTTTGCAATTAAGTATTTAAGATGAATTTCCACATTATGATCAATTAGGATGAATCTCCACATTAAAATTAATTAAGTAATTAGGATGAATCTCCACATTAAAATTAATTAGGCAATTAGGATGAATCTCCACATTAAAATTAAGTAATTCAGAATCCATCTCCATAAGGGTATCCCACAAATAAAGTGGAATACCTAGCCGGCCGTTTCTTCGGGAATATGTAAGCCTTTACACAATTCAGCACACGGGTTAGAACATCGAGATAAAGTACAATTGAAAATTGCACCACAAAATAAACACAACAGTCATAAGGTCAGGCAGAATTATAATAAATCTTGATTAGATAAACATAAGGCAGAACCGAAAAGAAACAAAACAGCCACTGTCCCGTTCGCTCCTGCTTCGCCTAGCGAAGGCTTAGCGAGTACTCGCTACAGGCTCGCTTAGCGATGTGCTAGCGAGCGGCTACGGGTTTTGAGTTTGATAGCAGCATGATCTCCGGAACCCTGAACTTTATGGCATTTAATTACAGGAATAGCATGGACAAACATTCAGGATATTCAGGCATACTTAAACTCACATGTGAAATCAAATTACATATCCGAAAATTTAATCATGATGCCTTATGTATGTAGAGATTACCGATTAAAAGCATAAAACAGTAGTGATGCGCAAACCTGTTTGCAACTGAGCTGCGATGTTGAAGGGACTGACCACTCTTGGTATCGGATGGAGTTGGGCGGAGGTAACTTCGGTGCGGATGAGCGGCCTTCAGGGTTTCTTTACTCGGAATTCTCTGAGTTAGTCTCCAGGGTTTCTATGCCAGGGTTTCTGTCCGTCTTCGTCTTCCTTTCCTGAATGAAGTCCTTGGTATTTATAATGGTTTGTGACCTAATGGGCTCAGAACGAAGCCCGAAATTTTCTGATATTCGCAAGCTTCGCTAGGCGAGTGGCGTAGCGAAGGGTTCGCTAGGCGAAGGAGTTGCTCGCCTAGCGAGCATGCCAGTTTGGGCCATTTTCTGGATTTGGCCATCTGTGAGCTGGGTCTTGGTTCCTTTAAGGTCAATGCCTTGGAAAATAAGTTGGGGTACCTTAAAGAATGTCTTGCAAAATTAACGGGCAAATTTTGGGGTATGACAATTATGATTTAATTTAATTATTATATGTGATAATTGAATTAATATGGGTGTCATGGGTGTGTGACCTTGAGGTGGGAGTGTGGAGAGTGATTAGAGATTGGTAAACGTGAGCTAGAATCATTAGAGTCCATTTTTAATAATTAAATAATAGTATTTTAATTGAATTATTTAATTAATATGAGAAAATAGAATAATAGAAAATAAAGGTAATGCTTGAAGTCTCTAATTAAGGGATTAGGTTACTAATAAAAAGGTTAGTAAGGAATGGTGAAATTTTTTCTACATGAAAACAAAATCTGGTGGAAAGAGGAAGAGACAAGGGGTGGAGTATAGGGAGAGCATACGTTGAAAGGGCTTTGAATAATTTTTCTAGAATAATCTAAGGTGTGAAGGAGAATAACCTTCAATAAGGGCTTATACATGAGGGATAGGTTAGAGGAGTCGTTAACCTCCAATAGGGATGGTCATTGTGATGAATTTGTGTTTGTTGTTGAGGAGTTTATATTATCTTGGTTTTTTTATATAAAATTTGTTTAATTGATGTTTGAAATTTTGTACTGTGTATATGTGTGTGTTTTCCACCATTGTTGCAGTGATGAAGGTTTTAGTGATGTGATATGATGAATTGGTGATTGAATTGGTATGTTAAAATGGAGAATTAGGACTTAATAAGAGTTGGGTTTTAATATGAGAAAATATATGTTTAAAATAAGTTATTTTTGTGTTAAGAAGTATTTGAATGGTCTTATAATAGTAAAAGACTTTCAAAGTATATTAAAATCTGATTTTTTGTGTGGCAAAAATAACAAAATGGTCGATCTATACGTGTTTGGAGCCGACCCCAAACCAACAGGAAGTGTTATTTGTAAAAATTGCATAGTATGGGTCGACCCATACGTGTTTGGAGTCGACCTTAAACTCTCAGAATGTATGTTTTGTCTTTTGCTGCATGGTTCCACGATTTTGACTGTCACTTTCTTTCTATAAGTCAAAATAAGACGTCGTTCAAAGTGTTAGGAAGCTAATAGGCAGAGCTGCCTCATAAACTACTTGATGAATATGTTTTATGAGTGTTGGAAATATGTTGAGATGATATTTATGACTATTGTGGTGTTGCATGTATGAGTAATAATCTAATTGAGGAGATTGATTGTATACTTGAGTTACACTGAATTATTTGATATTGGGCATATATAAATTATTGCAGTGTGGTAATCTAGAGGGGGATTACTTAAGTTGTCAGTGCATTATGTTAAGATCAGATAAGGGTCTTAACACATTGATTTCATGTGTATGAGCATGCATCATTGAGTTATGTCGAGAGGCATGTCTGCTAGTTCAGAGAAGGGACTAGTGGCTTGTCCCAAGCTTTAAAAGAGGTCTTGGATCTTATAGATAAGGATCATGGGTTCAGAAGAGGGGACTCCATTCCATAGAGAACCTAATATTAAGTTGGTACCACATGTATATGCATAGAGTTGCATTACTCGAGTTGCATTGTATAATGAGTTATATGCTTATTTGTTAAGATGTGATTGGTTGATACATATGGGTGTGAAAACGTATTATGATATGCTGTGAATGAGATTGTGTAGAACATGTTATGTTTGATATCCTACCTTGCAGTATATGCCTGCTATTATTGTTTGTGTTTTCTCACCCTTTTATTGTTGATGTGGTCGTTGCTCTTCTTTGGGGTATAGATAAGCAGGTAACTGAGTAGCTTCTTAGAGTAGGGGGATGGCGAGAGATTTTTTCTTCCTTTTTATTTCTTCATTTTAGTTTACGTGCTATGATATGTAATACTGGGAAACGTTTGCTAGTTTTATCTAATCATTTATTAGAGAGTTGATGTATACTCTCATGTTTGATATTTCAATGTTTTCAGGAGATTCCATTTATGAGTTGGACTATGCCATAAATTTCATTTGAAGTTTAAATGATTTAATTGATATATTTAATGCATGCTTTATCATGAGAAATTCTGTTGCGATGATACCCTAAGTAAAGATGAGTATGCGATGACACCCTAACTGAAGGTGTTGATTATTGTTTTATTTGATAAAGTGTTACACAGAATCTATGTTTAGAAAATAGAATATATGACATCCTATTTGTTTGCGTGAATAATTTGAGTTATTGTATATTTATGCATGTGGAAAATAGGGTGTTACAAAGAACATATGATCTCCCTCTTGGAACTTAAGCGCCTTTCTTTGCTTATCATGATAACTCTTTTGTCTACTTCGTGAAGCCTTCATCTTTTACTAAATCATCTTAATCTTCTCAGTAGTCTGCTGAACAATCTTTGGTCTAAGCATAACACTCTCTCCTGATTCATACTACCATAAAGGAGACATACACCTTCTTTCATACAAAGCCTCAGAAGGTTCCATTCCAATACTATAATGATAATTGTTATTATAGGTGAACTCGATCAATGGAAAGTAACTATCCCAGATACCTCCTTGTTCCAAAACATAATCTCGCAACAAATCTTCCAAATATTAGATGGTTATTTCAATCTGACAATCCATCTGCGGATGGTAGGAAGAACTTAACTTCAGCTTAGTCCTCACGGGTTCTTGCAAACCCTCCCAAAACCTCGATGTAAACCTCATATCTCTATCTGAAACAATACTCGAAGGAATACCATGTAATTTCATAATCTCACTGATGTACACCTCTGCTAGCTTCTGCAATGGGTAATTGATCTTTATCGAAATAAAATGGGCTGACTTAGTCAGTCTATCCACCACAACTCAAATCGAATCAGTGCCTTTTGATGTCCTCGTTAAACCCTCCACAAAATACATAGAAATTATATCCCATTTCCACTTAGGAATACTTAAATGTTGCATCAACTGAGACGGCTTATGATGCTCGATCTTTAACTTCCGACAAGTTAAACAAGAATAAATAAACTCAACAACATCCTTCTTCATAACTGACCACCAAAATATCTTCTTAAGATCTTAGTACATTTTTGTAGCACTAGGATGAATACTCAATCCACTTATGTGACTTTCCTCAAGAATTCTTTTCTTAACCTCTGGAAAATTTGGCATAAACTCTATCTTGGAATCTCATAACTCCATTCTCATAAACTCTAAAATCCAATTATTTACCTTGATTGATTAACACTAATTGGTCAACCAATCCTAAGTCTGATTCTTGACCTTCTCTGATTTCTTCTAGAAAACTACTAGTCAACTTCAGCATACCTAATCACACATTTTGTGGCATCATTTTACACAACAAGATAAGATCTTAGGACTGCTCAATCAAGTCCATCTCTCTAACCATCAGTGCCAACATATGTAAAGACTTTCTACTCAAAGAATCTGCTACCATATTAGCTTTACCAGGATGGTAACTCAACTCAAATTTGTCGCCCTTTAAAAACTCCAGCCATCTCCTCTGCCTCACATTCAACTCTCTATGATCAAATCATTACTTCAAACTTTAATGATCGTGAAAAACCTCAAACCTCGAATGATACAAATAGTGCTTCCAAACTTTAAGCACAAATACCATTGCTACCAACTCTAAATCACGGGTAAGATAATTTATTTCACATCTTGAAAAATACGACCTTATAAGTGCATCACACGCTCGTGAATGGACTGACAGAGTCGCCATCATTCTTTGTTTTTTCAGAAGGGAAAAGGGAATAATGATAAAACCGTAAGGGAAAAGGAAAAGGGTAAAATTGTCATCATAATCAAATATAGGTTCGGTATTTGGTTATGCGAGGGGAAGGTATTATCACCCCTTGCATCTGTTGTACTCAACGGGAACCTCCTCGGTTATAGGGTTGAAGGGTTTGTTTTCAGGTTTTTTATTTATTTTTAAAGTATTTACAAAATGAGAAATTATTTACAAAAGAAATAAAGGAAAAACATTTTTAATTATTATGCTCGCCAAGGTTTCAAAACCTCATGCCTACGTATTCTCATGGTGCAGTGAGAAAATTAGAGCATTGTAGTTCGATACAAAATAGTTTGGGTTGGTTGGTTTTATATGATGATGTTTAAGTCGTTCTTGCGTTTAAACATTGGCTTGTATGCTCACACAATGGAGGCTTAAGCGCTCGTTTGTATTTTGCGTCGAAGAGACTTAACCTATCCTTTTTATGAAAAGATTTTTTAATCAAGTGCGCAAGGGCATAAAATACGATTAATTTAATGAGATTGATTTTAGATCGATTTGATTTTGAATAACCGATCGATGCGGAGCGCGCTAATCAATCAACTACTCAAGGACATGGTGGATGTGCATCCACCTATCCATTTATTTGTAAAAAGTTTATAGTTAATTTGATTTAGAAAATAATTTGATTATGTACAAGGGTATGAGTTCAAATTTAATCAGGAAAGAAAATATGTACAACTAAATTAATTAATTCAATTGAATAAATAAAATAATTAAAAATAAGAGGGCATAGTTTTTGTATTTTTTTATAAAGTAAATAACCTAAATTAAATTTAATAGTTGAACCTAATAAACTAAATTGATTAAACTAAAGCTCATTAAACAAAATGAAATTTATATTTTTTATTTTTCTAATGGTAATTAAAATTGAAATTTTAGTATGCAGATCCCATATGTCGTATACGGTATCACGACACCTGGGTCATCACATTGCCACAACACGAACAATACAAGTGTTTAAGTATGTAGAACAAAGTAAATAACACAAATAGTAGTTAACCCATTTTGGTGCAACATCACCTACATCTGGGGGCATCCAAGCCAGGAAGGAAATCCACTATAACATAATTATTCTGAAGTTCTAACAACCTCGGGTTTTACAAACTTCTCACCTAATCTCTACTCGTGGAAGTTTCTATCTAAGACTCTCCTAGATATGAGACTCATCTCACTTCCCTTAAATCACACAATAGTGACAACAAGTTCTATTAGTAAACAGATGACTCAAAATAGAATTCACTCTTACTTAAAAGCTCATATGTGATTCACAATTACAACTCAATAACACAAGTCCAGATCAAGTATCAAGGAGATACTTGAATGGCTCACAAATAACAAATACATCTAAACCGTAACAAAGACAATTCCAAGCGATGTGTCGTCCCCTTCTTAGGTTTAGAAATAATCTTTAAATAGCCCTTGAAAGGCATGGGCTTCAGGCTTGATCAACAGTAGGTCCAAGGACTGTTGCACAATCTTTTGCAGATTTGATTCCAATCATATCAGATGTTTCCTAAAATGTGTTTGCGTGCTTACTTTGGAAAAAAGGCAAAGCACAAAAGAGTCATTTATTTTTTAAACACGCATTTCTTGAACCACACACCTCGTGAAATAAATATTCAGGGGATCTTCATAAATCTCTTTATATAAACAAATATTTCAAGAAACTAAACCAGGGCACGCTCCGATGTTGAAATAACATGTCAGGATATCTTATCCAACATCTTGCTTGAATACATGTTTTTCCAAAATGCAGCCAACCACTCCATATCAGACTTAACAATCTCCTCCTTTGGCAAATTTTGGCTAAAATAACCTTTGCATAGACCAACTAGAAATAGGGTAAAGAACACAGCTATAAGGAGCAAAATAAACAACACTCAGACATAAGAGAACACGATCTTCTCCAAGGCAACAACAACAGAGGCAAGTGTAGCAGAAAAAACTTTGCTTTAAACTCTCACGTGTAAAACCTTCTTAAGAGAAGAATAAATTCTCTAAACCAGGATGTCAAGACATTTGATCTGACTTCATAAAAACTAGCTGCCCATACTCACTAGCTCCCCCTGAGTAGCAGAGCAAGGGAAATGGCTACTCCCCCTCCATAAGTACTCCCTCCAAGGGGAAGGAGTCATAGAAGGGCTATAAAAAAACCACAACCACCAAAAAAACCACAACCACAAAACCACTCCCCCTTTTTAGTCAAAAGATTGACAAACACAATCAAACTTAGAAGTAGTAGAGCAAACAACCAGTTAAAGGAACATACCAAAAGCACTAAAAGTGCATGAATATTTAGGGCATAGCCCACAAAAATACAAACATCCAGAAGCACACATAAGAAACATAACACTTCAATCTTCATCATTGTTGATTGTCTCTTCATCATCACTAGAATCAAAAAACCTTCTTCATTAGCATCTTTTTCACCCGCATTATCACCTTCCAAATTTCCCTCTTCTTCAGACAAAGCCATTATCAGGATATCAAGCTTGCTCTTTCTTTCAGTACAAACTTTGATAGTTTCATTCATGTTTTTGCAGGTGTCTTTTAGTTCAGCAAGGATTTTTGTCCTAGAAGTAGACCTGGTGGGTTTCTGGCCAAATGTCATGACAATATCTGGAATATGTTTCCTTGTGAAAATCCTATAATGTAATGACAGAGGGGGGCCTCTTTTGCAGGCACCAACATAACTGAGCAAAATACTTGGGTGTTGACTTAGTATAATGCCACAGGTTAATGAGGGAAAGGCTATAGGCATATTCACAGCAAAGGAGACAACACGATTCATTGTTTGTTCAAAGACATAGGATTCAAAGTCAAAATTTGTTTTGGTCCCTACAATATAAATAAACTTACCCAATCCTGTAGCAATGTTGGAAGTATGATTAGTTGGCACCCAGTTAGTAGTTCCAATTCTGTGAAGTACTGCATACTTCAAACTCAAGCCACTTACTGATAGCTTCCCTTTTCTAGGCCATTCCTTTACTTGTTTTGTTTTAATTTCTTTGCAGATAACACTGCCAGAAACTTCCACTTCATCTTGCTCTTCTTCGCTTCTACCCACAAACTTGTTTATGATTTTAGGAGAGAATTCCACACATCTTCCTCTCATATAGACCTTTCTAAACTCCTTACTCCTCTTATTATAACACCCCTTAGAGATATTCACAATGAATTCCTTAACAAGCATTTAATAACACTTGCCAAAACCAGTCATACTCTTCATCAATCCAGCTTCTTGAATCAGAATCGTTACTTCTTTTAACTCAAAAGCAACTATGTCAAGTTCTCTTTCCAAAGCTAATCTTCTTTGGTAAGAAAATTTCCATTTTTCTATATTCTCCACATGATGAAATGAGATGTTGTCAATAGGGACTTCCAGAATATATGTTGGAATCTTCTTCCCAGAAGCTTGCCTTCTTGTAGCAGAAATGATGTCTTGAACATCATGTTCGACATCATAGTCAAAATCACTAGAACTAGATTGAACTTCCTTCCTCTTCAGGGATCTCTTCTTAGTGACAGGAGTAACAACCTTGCTTCACCCTTTTGTAGGGCCAACACTAGTACTTCTCTTGGGAGACTTGGAGGGCTTGCTAGAGGACTCAACAGTTTTCCCTTTTTTGTGCTTTAACCTTTTAGCTATTCTTGGAGCCAATTTATTATCAATAGGCTCATCATCAGAGTCCAGATCATCTACATTCACAATGTCTGTAGGTTGATCCTTCTTCTCACCAGAGTTTTCTTCTTTTTCCGACAAATCACCATACATGCCATCGGAATCATCCTTTTCTTTTGATTTTTTAGGGGTCTGAGTAGAGACATTTCCATCAGATTTATCAAGAGAGGTTTCAGTTTGGGCCAAGGATCTAGAGACATCTGACATAACACCAGTCTTAGGTTCAATACCCAATACTTGAGAAATTAACACACTAATACTTTTATCAACATTTTCCCTTTCAGCAGCAACCATACTAGATTTACTCGGAGTCGTGACAGATATAGGTTTATTAGTGTTTTCAAATGTTTTAATATTTCCCATAACTTTTGGAACAGCAGACCTATTTGCAGAAGCATCAACATTTGGTTCGACATTAATAGGACCAAGGTACAAACTAGTCATCAAATGGGATTTCTTGACAGTAGTAGAGAGTTCAAGATTTCTTACATCTCTAGCACCTATAGATAGAGATGAGGAGGTACTTACTTTAGAGGGCTTGCCCTTTTTCGAAGCAGTTATTCTAGGCTTCCTTATGGGGGTTGCATGGCCAGGAACAATCGAGAGAGGAACGACATTAGTAATAACATCTGAATCATCTACTTCAGTATCGACACTCATAGGGTTTGATTGCTCTTTGGTGAGCTTGCTGGGAATTGAGACAGAAGGTTGAGACATTTTGGAATTTTGAATTTTTGAAATGAAGTTCAAGGAGAGTGTAGTGAGATGAGGGTAACCAACAATGATGATCAACAGGTTTATGAGGCATGCATGAATGATATTGATGGAGTAGGTAGGGTGGCGTGTTGGGAAAATAAGGAAAGTTTGTAATGATTTTCCTTGAGTTTTGTGCACCATTAAATGGAGGGAAGAAAAAATTTGATTTGTATGCCTCCATATCAGTAATTGTTATAATTCTTCAAGCGTGCAAATACCCAATTCTCCCCTTAACTTCTCAAAATGATTTGCATCCAATGCTTTAGTGAAAATATTTTCCAGTTGCTTCTCAATGGATACATGCTCAAGAGTAACAATTTTGTCTTCAACAAGATCCCTGATAAAATGACGGCGAATATCAATATGCTTAGTTTTGCTGTGTTGAATGGGATTATTAGATATATTGATAGAACTTAGATTGTCATAATATAATGTCGTGACATCTTGTTGGACATTATATTCCTCTAGCATTTGTTTCATCCAAATTAATTGAGAGTAGTTGCTTCCTGCTGCAATATATTTAGCCTCAGTCGTAGATAATGACACATAATTTTTATTCTTGCTGAACCAAGATATAAGATTATTTCCCAAGAAGAAACATCCTCTAGAAGTTCTCTTTCTATCATCGACACTACCTACCTAACCAACATTATAATATCCTATAAGCATGGAATTTGTATGATGAGAGTACAACATTCCATAGTCACTAGTCCCATTGATGTATTTTAGGATCCTTTTCACTTGAGTAATATGACTCATTTTAGGTTTAAATTGATATCTTTCACACACTTCTACATCAAATGTAAAGTCGGGTCTGCTAGCTGAAAGATTCAGTAAACTCCCAGTCATACTCCTGTGCAGACTTTGATCCACATTTACACCTTTTTCATCTTTAGTTAGTTTTAAGTGGGTTTGTGCAGATGTCCTTTTGTGACTTGCATTTTCCATGCCAAACTTCTTTACTATACCCTTAGAATACTTGCTTTGAGAGATAAATATAGTATCATTCATTTGTTTGACTTGAAGTCCAAGAAAGTAAGTCAATTCACCAATAAGACTCATCTCAAATTCATATTGAATTTGCCTGACAAAATGTTGTACCATCTCATTTGACATCCCTACAAACTCAATGTCATCAACATATATTTGAGCTATCATGAGTTTACCATGATCTTCTTTAACAAACAAGGTATTGTCTGTTCCTCCTTTCCTGTAGCCATTATTGACAAGGAACTCGGTTAGCCTTTCATACCAAGCCCTAGGTGCTTGATTTAATCTATAGAGATATTTCCTTAGTTTTTAAACATGATCTGGAAAGTTGGGATCTATGAACCCCTTGGGTTATTCAACATACACTTCTCCATTCAAGTACCCATTTAAGAAGGCACTTTTCACATTCATCTGAAATAGCTTAAATTTAAGCAAACAAGCCACTCCTAAAAGCAATCTTATGGACTCAAGACGAGCAAAAGGAGAAAAATGCTCATCAAATTCAACCCCTTCAATTTGAGTGTATCCTTGTGCCACAAGTCTAGCCTTGTTTCTGGTCACAATTCCCTTTTCATCAGATGTGTTCTTGTAGATCCATTTTGTCCCAATAACATTTATCCCTTTAGGCCTAGGAACTAGATCCCATACTTCGTTCCTTATAAACTGTCCTAGTTCTTCTTGCATAGCATTGATCCAGAATTTATCAGTCAAGGCCTCCTTCACATTTTTAGGTTCAAACTTAGAGGAAAAGCAAGCATTAGATATCACATCTCTAGATCTAGTGATAATCCCTTCATTAGGGTTTCCAAAAATAAGTTCTCTGGGATGATCTTTCTGAATTCGACCTTTGTTGGCTTGATGGTTGTCTGGTTCAGTCCCTACTGGTTTATTATTTAACCCAATAACTCTCTCATTTTCAAAAGTATCAGTCTGCTGAGATGATATTCCAACATCTTCTTTGACATCAGTTTCTTTCTCTATGATTGTATCATCCACTACAACATTAATGGATTCCATCATGACTTTGGTCCTTGAGTTGAAAACCCTGTAAGCTCTGTTGTTTGTAGAGTAACCCGGAAATATTCCTTCATGAGTTTTGGGATCCATTTTTCTTCTTTGTTCTCGGTCAGCCAATATGTAACATTTACTTCCAAACACATGAAAGTATTTGACAATAGGCTTCCTCCCTTTCCACAATTCATAGAGAGTAGCTGAAGTACCAATTCTCAGAGTGACCCTATTATGAATATAACAAGCAGTATTCATTGCTTCAGCCTAAAATTGGTAGGGAAGATGCTTAGCATGAAGCTTGACTCTACCTGACTCTTGAAAAGTCCTATTGTTGCACTCAATAACTCCATTTTTCTAAGGGGGGATGGGAGAAGATAACGCATGGCCAATACCTTCAATGGAGTAAAATTCAGCAAATTTTCAATTTTCAAATTCCTTGCCATGGTTACTTCTAATCCTGACAATTCCATTTTCCTTCTCTCTTTGAAGCCTTTGACATAAATCTTTGAAGACATCAAATACATCTGACTTTTCCTTGATGAAGTTTACCCAAGTGAATCTTGAAAAACCATCAGCAACAACATAGGCATACCTTTTCCCACCAAGGCTATCGATCTGCATGACCCCCATTAAATCCATATGAAGAAGTTCCAACACCTTTGAAGTGGTCCTATGTTGCAACTTTGGGTGCGACATCTTAGTTTTCTTCCCAATTTGACACTCACCACATATTTTACCTTCCTCAATCCTGAGCTTAGGAATACCTCTGATGGCTTCTTTGGACACAATCTTCTTCATGCCTTTTATATGTAAATGTCCAAGTTTTTGGTGCCACAGTTTAACTTCATCTTCTTTGGACAACAAGCATATGGAAGAATAATTAATTTCTTGAGATGTCCATAAGTAACAATTGTCCTTAGACCTTACTCTCCTTATTAGGACTTCATTCTTCTCATTAGTGACCAAGCATTCAAACTTAGTGAAATTGACTTTTAGACCTTGATCACATAACCGCCTGATACTAATTAGATTAGCAATCAGACCTTTTACCAACAAAACATCATCAAGACTCGGGAGTCATGTACAAGTTAGTCTTCCAAATCCTTTAGTTTCACGTTTATCCCCATCACCAAAGGTGACATAACTGGTGGAGTAAGACTTGATTTCCACCAAGAACTTCTTGAACCTGGTCATATGTCTAGAGCATCCACTGTCAAATTACTAGTCTTCTCTAGCTGAAGCTCTAAGAGAGGTATGAGATATAAGGCTAGTGATGACATACTTGGGTATCCGCTCCCTTCTAGTTTTAATAACCATTTAGTTAGTCCAAGGTTGTGTTGGATGCCTAGGATAGCCATACATTTTGAAGTAGAAGGGCTTTATATGACCAATTTTTCCACAGTAATGACATCTCCAGGGCAATAGCTTGCCTCTGGTTTGAGTATTTTGATGTCTGGCACAATGTTGAGGCAACTGATTAGACATTATAGGCTCGGGCTCCCTTTTTGGAAGAACAAAATTTGTCACAAGGCTTTCTCTTTGTTAGTTTGAGGATTGATAACTAAAGCCTATCCATCTCAGGTCTCCAGCCATTTTTCCAGCTTATAGAACTTCATCTAGCACATCAGAACCATTATTCAACATTCTTACAGACTTTGTCATGTTATCAAGTTTTGAAGATTGACTGGTTGATGACGTTCCTTAGTCAACGAATTTGGTTTGGATGGTTCACTTGTATTAGGCTTGGCGATTTCGGTTCGCGAATGTGTTTGTTACTGAGTTATGTTTTGGGCTTATTAAGGATTTTTGGGGTTTTAGAAGTTATAAGTATGTATCTCTAATATTATTGTATTTAAAAATCGTAATTCAATCTGAAAGACAAATGGAAGAGGTGGAAATCCTAGTAGGAAAACTTAGAGAGGCAAGGTAGAAACTTCATGAAGTTCTTGGAATTTGGGAAACCTTTGAAATTATCTAAGGGGATTTATTAACATTTCTAAACACCTTGGGATTCTCTTATTCATATGTAGAGAGTTTGAAAGGTTTATAATCACTTAGTTAGAAAATAGAGTTTGTTTTTGAGAATTTGGGTGACTATTTTCTTGTAACCCTTTTTGTAATTTTTTATAACAATTCTTGGAAGTATGGTGATTCAGAGAACTATTGTTGGTTCTATGTGTTGGCATCAATTTTGGTAAAACCACAAGTTGTCATAAGTGTTGTCTTGACATGAGATAACATGTTCCTGCAGGGTGTTTAAAATATGGTTGTGCAAGATTTTGCTGAGATGTCAGACCCGGTGTCAAGACATATGTATACAGAACATTGAGTTTGAATATTATGTATTTTGTGATTGCGCTTTTTATGCTAATCTATGTGTGATTGATGTGAAGATTGAACGCGCCTTTAAATCAGGAATTAAAACCACATTGATTTATTTTCCAACAAGATATAATCAGCTGTCATAAGAAGATACGAATGGAAAATAATTTTAGGGTTTTCTAATGTCCAAGCCCAGTCAAACACTTCTATATAAAGGGCATGGAAAACCTGGTTTTAACGCACAAGAAATAACGAACGAAATAGTGAGAAAGAATAAAGGTTTTAGTCTTGGGTGGTCGTGTGTATTGTGAGCCATGCATTCATCCATTGATGATTGAATTGGACTGACTTTTGAGTTATAATTTGTCCATTCTAAGCTTTGAAGCATGAGTGTGTGTTTACTTGGTTGAAGCTTTTAAGCAAGATCAAGTATGTGTTCTTGAAGAGTGTCTTCTTTCTTTGTAATATTTGTTTTTACATCACTATTGTGATTGAGGGGGAGTGAGTAGGATCTCTTATCTAAGAGTTCTTAGATAGAAGTCACACGGGTAGAGATTAGGTGATAAGATTGTAAATTGAAGTTGTTTACTGAGAGTCTTTGAACTAATTCTGTTTAGTGGATTTCCTTCCTGGCTTGGTAGCCCCCAGACATAGGTGAGTTGCACCGAACTGGGTTAACAATTGCTTGTGTCACTTGTACTATTGTTCTTTATCTTTTATCCTGTTTATATTGTTCAGATATTAGTGTCGTGACATTGCCTTCGACATCTCATATCTGATACCAGAATTTCAATTGGTATCAGAGCAGGCATCCTGCTCTGGTTCTGGGTGAGATCTTCGGATGTTACTTTCTGGTACCATGGATATAGACGGAGGATCTGTTCACAGACCACCAATTCTGGATGGATCTAACTATGACTACTAGAAACCTCGAATGGTAGCCTTCCTAAAATCTTTGGATAATAAGGCTTGGAAGGTTGTTCTAACAGGCTGGGAACATCCAGTTATTACTAAGGAAGGAGAAGTTACAACTAAGAAGAAGGTTGAGGAACAATGGACCAAAGAGGGGGATGAACTAGCCCTTGGAAACTCTAAAGCATTAAATTCTATATTCAATGGAGTTGATAAGAACATCTTCAGACTGGTGAACAACTGTGAGGTGGCTAAAGATGCTTGAAATATTCTCAAAACCACTCATGAAGGTACCTCTAGAGTAAAGATGTCTAGACTGTAGCTGCTTACTACCAAGTTTGGAAATTTGAGGATGAAAGAAGATGAAAATATCCATGACTTCCATATGAATATCCTTGAAATTGCTAATGCCTCAGGAGCCCTGGGTGAGAAGATGTCAGATGAAAAACTAGTGAGGAAAATTCTCAGGTCACTTCCCAAGAGATTTGCCATGAAAGTGACAGCCATAGAAGAATCTCAAGACATCTGCAATATGAGAGTGGATGAGCTAATTGGATACCTCCAAACATTTGAGTTGGGAATGAGTGATGGATCTAAAAAGAAAGTCAAAAGCATAGCCTTCATGTCAAACACTGAAGAGAAAGAGGAAGAAAGTGGTCAAGATACTGATGAAGATCTGGAAAATGATGTAGCATTACTGGGAGATAGTTCAACAAACTCTTGAAAAAGATGGATGTAAGGTCTAAATCAAATGTCAAGAACAACTCATTTGACATCAGTAGGTCCAATGATGCTGGAAGAAGAATAAGATCTAATGAAAATTCCAAACAAGGAAAAGGAGTTCAGTGTCATGAATGTGATGGGTATGGACACATTAGAACTGAATGTGGGACCTACCTCAAGAAACAGAAGAAGAGTCTTGCTGCTACTTGGTCTGATGAAAGTGAAACAAAAGGAGAGTCTGCCAATCCTGTGATTGCCTTGACTGGAAGATGGGGTTCTGATGAAGACTCAAGTGATGATGAAGTAACCTTTGATGAGTTAGCCACTACCTACAGAAAGTTGTATTACAGAAGTGAAGAAGTGTGTCAATAAGTGGAAAATCAGAAGAAATTGATAACACAATTGGAGGATGAGAAGACAGAACACATGAAAACCATCTCTAAGTTAAAGACTGAAGCAATGTTCTTGAACTCCAAACTGGATGAGATGACAAAGTATGTCAGAATGCTAAACAGTGGATCTAACACCTTAGACAAAATCCTCCAGACTGGAAAAATGGCAGGAGACAAGTCTGGCCTTGGGTTCAATGAATCCAAACCTGAGTGTAGTCACACTGGTAGCAAACCAAAGATGTCACAACATCATAAGGAAAGACAACATAAAGGAAAACACCAAAGATGGAGATGTCATTACTGTGGAAAATTTGGCCACATAAAACCATTCTGCTTTAAGTTGTATGGCTATCCCGGTCCTTCTCATCATCAACCTAGACCCAAACACCACATACCTGTCAACAGAAAATCGTGGGTTCCTAGGACTGGTGCTACTAACCTGATAGCTCACACTTCCTTCAGAGTTTCAACCAAAGAAGACTGGTATTTTGACAGTGGTTGCTCCAGACACATGACTGGAAGCAAAAACCTGCTAATTGACCTTCATCCTCATGCCACCAGCTATGTAACCTTTGGTAATGGAGAAAAGGGTGAAATCAAGGGGATTGGAAAGCTAAACTACCCTGAAGTCCCTAACCTTGACAATGTGCTACTTGCTAAAGGACTGACTGCAAACCTAATCAGCAGCAGTCAACTGTGCGACCAAGGTCTAAATGTAAACTTTACAAAAACTGAATGTCTGATTACTAATAAAGAAAATGAAGTGATCATGAAAGGAGTCAGGTCTGAGGATAACTGCTATATGCGGAGTTCTTAAGGAACTGGTTATTCATCAATGTATACTCTAGCCAAAGAAGAAGAAGTGAAGCCATGGCATCAAAAATTGGGTCATCTGCATCTTAAAGGAATGAAGAGGATTATATTTGTTGAAGATGTCAGAGGAATCCCAAACTTAAAGATTGATGAAGGAAGAGTTTATGGGGAGTGTTAGATTGGAAAATAGACAAAGATGTCACATCAGAAGCTCAGACATGACACCACTTCTAGAGTGTTAGAACTTTTCCACATGGACTTGATGGGACCTATGTAGGTGGAAAGTCTTGGTGGGAAAAAGTATGCTTATGTGGTGGTGGATGACTTCTCCAGATACACCTGGGTCAATTTTATAAGGGAAAAATCTGATGTATTTGAGGTATTCAAAGATCTTTGCCTAAGACTTCAAAGAGAAAATGAAAGTCAGGTTATCAGAATCAGAAGTGATCATGGGAAAGAATTTGAGAACAGTAAATTTGTTGGATTCTGTTCATCTTAAGGAATTAGTCATGGGTTCTCATCTCCCATTACCCCTCAGGAAAATGGTGTGGTAGAAAGGAAAAATAGAACTCTCCAAGAATTTGCCAGAGTTATGATTCATGCTAAGAAATTTCCCTACCACTTCTAGGCTGAAGCTATGAACACAGCCTGCTATGTTCACAACAGAGTAACCTTGAAGAAAGGGACTCCTACTACTTTATATGAAGTCTGGAAAGGAAGAAGACCTACTGTCAAATACTTCCATGTGTTTGGCAGTAAATGTTATATCTTAACTGATCATGAACAAAGAAGGAAGATGGGTCCCAAGAGTGATGAAGGAATATTTTCGGGTTACTCAATAAACAATAGAGCATTTAGAGTCTTTAATTCCAGAACAAGAGTAATGATGGAATCTATCAATGTTGTGGTTGATGATCAACAGACTGATGTCACAGATAATGTTGAGACATCTCTAAATGATGCCCCAACTGATTTCCCAGACAAAAGTAATGAGAGTGAACCTATTCAAACTGAACCTGAAGCTGACAAAATTAATAAGGGACCCTCTATCAGAATTCAGAAGGATCATCCTAAAGATCTCATTATAGGAGACCCAAATACAGGGGTCACAACTAGATTAAGGGAAGTGATCTCATATGGTTGTTTTGTGCCCAAGATTAAGCCCAGGAATGTCAAGGAAGCCTTAACTGATGAATTCTGGATCAATGCCATGCAGGAAGAGTTAGGACAATTCAAGAGAAATGAAGTATGGGAACTGGTTCCAAGACCTGAAGGAATAAATGTTATTGGAACAAAGTGGGTTTACAAGAATAAATCTGATGAACAAGGGGTGGTTACTAAGAATAAAGAAAGATTGGTAGCACAAGGATACACTCAAGTTGAAGGAGTTGACTTTGATGAAACATTTTCCCCCGTAGCTCGCCTTGAGTCCATTAGACTATTGCTTGGAGTGGCATGTATTCTGAAGTTTAAACTGTTCCAAATGGATGTAAAAAATGCATTCTTGAATGGTTACCTAAATGAGGATGTGTATGTTGGACAACCTAAAGGGTTTACAGACCCAAATCTTCCAAAGCATGTGTATAAGTTGAGGAAAGTCCTCTATGGTTTGAAACAAGCTCCTAGAGCTTGGTATGATAGACTCACAGTGTTTCTCATTGACAATGGATACAGGAAGGGAGGCATTGATAAGACCCTATTTGTTAAAAATGAAGGAGGAAAACTCATGGTGGCTTAGATATATGTGGATGATATTGTGCTTGGTGGGATGTCAAATAAGATGGTCGAACATTTAGTTAAACAAATGCAGTCTGAATTTGAAATGAGCCTTGTTGGAGAGCTGACCTATTTTCTTGGGCTACAAGTCAAGCAGATGGAAGATTCTATCTTTCTATCTCAAAGCAAATATGCCAAAAACATTGTTAAGAAGTTTGGCATGGAGAATGTAAGTCATAAAAGGACACCTGCTCTTACTCATCTGAAAGTCTCTAAAGATGAAAATGGTGTTAGTGTAGATCAAAGCCTCTACAGAAGCATGATAAGGAGTCTGCTATATCTCACAACAAGCAGACCTGACATTGCTTTTGTTGTAGGTGTTTGTGCTAGATATCAAGCTGAACCAAAAGTCAGTCACATAAACCAAGTGAAAAGGATACTGAAATATGTCAATGGCACCAGTGACTATGGGATGTTGTACACTCATGGATCTGGATCTGTGCTGACTGGATATTGTGATGTTGATTGGGCTGGAAGTGTTGATGATAGGAAAAGCACATCAGGAGGATGCTTCTTCTTGGGGAACAACTTAATATCATGGTTTAGTAAGAAACAAAATTGTGTGTCTCTGTCCACTACTGAAGCTGAATACATAGCAGCTGGAAGTAGTTGTTCTCAACTGGTTTGGATAAAACAGATGCTGACTGAATATAATGTCACGCAAGATGTCATGACATTGTACTGTGACAACCTGAGTGCTATAAATATTTCTAAGAATCCTATTCAGCACAGCAGGACAAAACATATTGATATTCGTCATCATTTTATTAGAGAACTAGTGGAAGATAAAATCATAGTCCTAGAGCATGTTGCTACTGAAATGTAGTTAGCTGATATCTTTACAAAGGCCTTGGATGCAAATCAATTTGAATTTCTAAGAGGAAAATTAGGGATTTGTATTTATGAGAATTTGTAGCAATTAATTTGGAGTGGAAAAGGTAATAAAATTATTGTCTGCCTACTTAAAATAAAGTGCCCCATTTATGGTAAATCATCACCTAGTATTGGAAATTCCATCTATTCCCTTTCCACACGCAACCTCTACTCAAACATTTCCAACTTCCTACATCTTCCTCAAACTTCTCTGCTAGGGCAACTGAAACCTTTCCACAAAAACAACAAGATGTCACAACATCCAACACCATCTGGTTCTAAAACTACCAAACCCATTCACAAGGATAGACTTCCTTCTATGGACTTTCTTGATGAAGATATTTTAGACGTGATTCCCCTGTATGTCATTCCAGGCGAAGCTCCTGACTCCAACCATCCCATGGATGCATCTGCCACTGCATGCCCTACTCAAGTCTAAGAAGCATGATTCTGCAAAGAAGGTGATTGACCTAGAAGTTGATAGTTCGGATGATCAAGATGATAGCTTGCTTTATCACTTGAAGCCTAGTGCGGCTAAGAGGATGAAGACAAGAAAGGGTAGGTCTGTGGCTGAAATGATGTCAGCCAAAACTGCTAATAAGACTACTGGTGTAGGCCCCTCAAAATCTTGGAGCAAAGTTGAGGTGAAGAAGAGGAAAGTGAGAGAAGTTTCTGAGTCAGATGAAGATGTTGAAGAAGATGTCCCTGACATCTCCCCTGTCAAGAGGACAACTGTTTGGAAGTCCCCTATAAAAGTTGTTGTTGTACACTTGGACAACATTTCTTTCCATCTTGAAGATGGAGCAGCAAAATGGAAGTTTGTAATCCAAAGAAGGGTGGCGGTGGAGAGAGAATTAGGCAAGGATGTTGTGGAGGTCAAAGAGGTCATGGACCTGATTAAAACTGCTGGATTAATGAAAAATGTTGCTGGGTTATCTCAGTGTTATGAAGCACTGGTTAAAGAATTTGTGGTCAACATTGCTGATAAAAATAGCAAGGAATTTTGTAAAGTGTTTGTAAGAGGGAAATGTATCACATTTTCTCCAACTGTGATTAATAAGTTTTAGGGAAGAGGAACAGAAGGTGCATGTGAACTGGAAGCCACAGATAATCAGGTCTGTAGGGATATCACAACTAGACAGATGAAGGAATGGCCTAGTAAAAAGCATCTCCCTACTGGGAAGCTGACTGTGAAATATGTTATATTGCACAAGATAGGGTCAGCAAATTGGGTGCCTACCAACCACATCTCTACAATTTCAAATGCCCTTGGAAGGTTCATCTTTGCTGTTGGAACCAAGCTGAAATTTGATTATGGTAGATTTATGTTTGAACAAATTGTCAAACATGCTTCTACAAATGCAGTAAAGTTGCCCATAGCTTTTCCCTCAATGATTTATGGGATTATCCTGAGCCAGCACCCTGGAATTCTGAGCACAAATGATCTTCCTAGTAGAAGAAAACCTCCTCTATCAGTTCACTACAAATTGTTTGAAGGCAGTCATGTCGAAGACATTGTCATGACATCTACTGTGAAAAAGCCAGTCTCAAAAGGTGGTCTTATTGCTGAGCTGAAAGAAACTTGTAAAGAATTGGATACAGGGATAAGGGTAGAAAAAGCCAGGAAAGAAGCTTTGGAGACTCTGATTGCAAGCTTGGAGCAAGCTGAAAGAGAGAATGTTGGACAGGCCAAGGAAACAGAAGCCCAAACCTCTATTGAGAGGTCTGAATCTAAAGATGAAACAAGTGGCAGTTCTGGTTTTGATGTTGATGAAGATGCAAGCTCCTCTGACTAGTTTTGTTGAAGGTGTCCCCCACTCTTATGATGGTGTGCTATGATGGATGTTCTGGTGTTTCTTTTGCTAGTCATGTTCTGCTACCTTAATGTATTTTTTTCTGGGTTCTTTTTGGATTTTCTGGATTTTTTTCTCAGCTTGTGTAAAGCTGTGTTTGTTCCTGGATCTGTAACACTTAACAATCTGCTTTGACATTCTGTGTGACATTATGTTTGACTAATAGACATTTATTTTGTCTCTTTGGTCTCTTTTGGCTAAAAAGGGGGAGAAGTAGCTAAAGTAGCTATGCTATATACAAGTGGATGTTACAGATGATGTTACAGAAGTATGTTGGAGATAATTTGTTTACTACAGGTGAGGTTGAAGGTGATGTTAGATGGGGAGGTGTATGTTACAGGTGATGTTAGTCAGGAGAAGTGTTTTGTCTATGTTGAGAAGACTAATGCTAGCTAGAGGGAGAGGTGGAGCACAAGCGCATGTCTGTTTAATATGTGTTTACTAGTTGCTATTTTAGCTAGTAATGTGTGTTTTATTACTTCTGCTGCTGAACTGACACTGTGATTAAACTCTTGTGAAAAAAATGATTTGATGTATGTTTTAGCCAAAATTTGCCAAAGGGGGAGTTTGTTGGTTCTATGTGTTGGCATCAATTTTGGTAAAACCATAAGTTGTCACAAGTGTTGTCTTGACATGAGATAATAGGTTCCTGCAGAGTGTTTAAAATATGGCTGTGCAAGATTTTGCTGAGATGTCAGACCCGATGTCAAGACATATGTATACAGAACATTCAGTCTGAATGTTATGTATTTTGTGATTGTGTTTTTTATGCTAATCTATGTGTGATTGATGTGAATTAAAACCAGGTTGATTTATTTTCCAACAAGATATAATCAGCTGTCATAAGAAGATACGAATGGAAAATAGTTTTAGGGTTTTCTAATGTCCAAGCCCAGTCAAACACTTCTATATAAAGGGCATGGAAAACCTGGTTTTAACACACAAGAAATAACGAACGAAATAGTGAGAGAGAATAAGGGTTTTAGTCTTGTGTGGTCGTGTGTATTGTGAGCCATTCATTCATCCATTGATGATTGAATTGGACTAACTTTTGAGTTGTAATTTGTCCACTCTAAGATTTGAAGCATGAGTGTGTGTTTACTTGGTTGAAGCTTTTAAGCAAGATCAAGTATGTGTTCTTGAAGAGTGTCTTCTTTCTTTGTAATATTTGTTTTTACATCATTGCTGTGATTGAGGGGGAGTGAGTAGGATCTCTTATCTAAGAGTTCTTAGATAGAAGTCACATGGGTAGAGATTAGGTGATAAGACTGTAACTTGAAGTTGTTTACTGAGAGTGTTTGAACTAATTCTGTTTAGTGGATTTCCTTCCTGGCTTGGTAGCCCCTAGACGTAGGTGAGTTGCACTGAACTGGGTTAACAATTTCTTGTGTCACTTGTACTATTGTTCTTTATCTTTTATCCTGTTTATATTGTTCAGATATTAGTGTCGTGACATTACCTTCGACGTCTCATATCTGATACCAGAATTTCAACTACTTTCCCCCTATAGTATATCAGTTTGATCAAACTAGGTTGTTATAAAATATTTTACTGATATATTAAAAGTGATTCTTACATGTTACATCTACATGCTTTAAATAAGAGAGAATAGAAAACCTAATGGGCTTTGACTAATGGGCCTCATTACTAATAGAAATAATTACTATTTATAATCTAATATTTACAACACTCCCCCTCAAGCTGGTGAATGGATATCTATCATTCCCAGCTTGCAAGTAAGTTGCCTGAATCTTTCTGTTGGTAAGCCTTTTGTTAACACATCTGCCAGCTGATGCCCGGAAGGAACGTAAGATGTAGTTATCAGTCCACTATCCAACTTCTCTTTGATAAAATGTCGGTCAATCTCAATGTGTTTAGTCCTATCATGCTGAACAGGATTATGAGCAATATTAATAGCCGATTTATTGTCACAAAACAATTTCATAGGACCTTCACATTGTATCTTCAAGTCTTCTAGAATTTGTTTCATCCACAATAGCTCACAAATTCCTAGTGCCATAGCTCTAAATTCTGCCTCGGCGCTTGATCGAGCAACTACACTTTGCTTCTTACTCTTCCAAGCTACAAGGTTACCACACAGAAAAGTACAATAGCCTGACGTAGATCTTCTGTCACTCACTGATCCGACATAATCCGTATCAGTGTAAGTCTCCATAGTTAGATTTCCACCTCTTTTAAACAAAAGTCCTCTCCCGGGAGTTGCTTTAAGATATTGTAGAACGCGGTCTACAGCCTGCAAATGTCTCACCCTCGGATCATGCATGAATTGGCTCACCACACTGACTGCATATGCCAAATCTGGTCTAGTGTGTGCCAAGTAAATCAATTTTCCCACTAATCTCTGATATTGACCCTTGTCAACTTTGTCACTTTCCTCCTCAAAGCTTATCCTGTGATTTTGTTCAATGGGAACACTTGCAGGTTTGCATCCAAGTTTGCCAGTTTCCTGCAAAAGATCAAGCACATACTTCCTTTGAGAAATAAATATGCCTTGCTTTGAGTAGGCTACCTCAATTCCCAAGAAATACTTGAGTTGCCCAAGGTCTTTCATCTCAAACTCTGCTGATAATTTCTCTTTGAGGAAATGTCTCTCAATCAAATCATCTCCTGTAACAATAATATCAGCAACATAAACAAGAAGTACAGTCAGTTTTCCTTCTTGTGAATGTTTAAAAAATAAAGTGTGGTCTCCTTGACTTTGCTTATAGCCCAAACACATCATTGCCTTTGTGAATCTTCCAAACCATGCTCGAGGGGACTGTTTTAGTCCATATAAGGCTTTCTTCAATTTACACACCTTGTTAGCTCCATTTGTTATGCCAACACCTGGTGGAATCTCCATATACACTTCTTCCTCTAAGTCTCCATGCAAGAACGCATTTTTAACATCAAACTGTTGCAATTCCCATCCACATGAAGCAACAAGAGATAGTAAAATTCGAACAGTATTCATCTTTGCCACTGGGGCAAATGTCTCCTCATAATCAATACCATACGTCTGAGTATAACCTTTTGCCACTAGTCTTGCTTTGTACCGATCAAGTGTATCATTAGCTTTGTACTTTACAGTATAAATCCATCTGCATCCAACTGGACTTTTGTCTCTTTTCCTTTCAATAATCTCCCAAGTACCATTTTTTTCAAGTGCTCTCATTTCCTCATCCATAGCTTAGGCCCAATTTCTATTTTGCAATGCTTCTTCAACAGATGATGGGATTTTCACAGAATCAACAGCTGCAATAAAACTTTGATATTGTGTGGAAAGATGTTTAGTGGAGACATATTGAGAGATAGGGTGTCGATATAGGGAGGGACAAGATCTTTTATCCTTCCTCAAAGCAATGGGTAAATCAACTGGATTAGTGTCACAAGTATCAGAAATGGCACAATCATCACTAGAGGAATCATTTTCAGTACTTACCTCCGGTTCAGGCGATTGAATTTGTTTCTGGAGAAGGTCAGGTTTACTTCTTCTCTGATACACTAGAGTTGGTGCTGGAGGTGCCGATTCCTGTAAAACAGAAGGCCTTGAAGGACCAGGAACACTTACTGGCTCAGATTCAGGTGTTGAACTAGGACTCAAACTCAAACTAGGTGACAACTCGGGTTCAAGAGAGGGGACACTGATAGGTGTTCTAGGGAGGCTAGGACCAAGGATCAGAAACTCAGACTCAGACTCTGACTCTAAGTCACTTATGTTCTCCCCCTGAGACTGAGAACGAGTGAAATATGACACATTTTCATGAAAGGTGACATCTTTGGAGACAAAGAATTTTCGACTCGGAGGATGATAACATTTGTACCCTCTTTTGTTGGGTGCATAACCCAGAAAGATACATCTGACAGCACGGGGATCCAATTTGTTGCGATATTGTTTGTGAACATGAACAAAAGCAACACAACCAAAAATGCGAGACTCAAGAGTGTGTAAGATAGGAACAGATGGAAAACGTGAAAACATAAATTGGGCAGGACTTTTATTACCTAACACTCGAGATGGGACCCGGTTAATCAGATAGGCAGCAGTAAGAATTGCCTCACCCCAACAAGAGGTAGGAACAGACATTTGAAAAAGGAGAGATCTAGCAACTTCAAGTAAATGACGATTTTTTCTTTCTGCGACACCGTTTTGTTGTGGGGTGTCAACACACGTGAATTCATGGAGAATGCCATGTTTACTAGTGAAGTTGGAAAAGGTATGATTGACATATTCTTTACCATTGTCAGAACGAATTCTTTTTATGCCTTTCCCAAATTGCGTTTGTACCATATTATAAAATTGGATAAATATTTGTGGTACTTCGGATTTAGTATTCATCAAGAAAATCCAAGTTACCCGAGTACAATCATCAATAAATGAGACAAACCATTTTGCACCAAAAATATTAGAGGTAGGGGCAGGTCCCCAAACATCAGAATGAATCAAATCAAAAGGTTCATCACTTTTATTAAAACTGGACGGAAAAGATACACGATTGTGTTTTGCCAACTGACAAACATCACACTTAAAAGACTCAACAGAATGGTGTAAGAACAACGACGGAAACATAGACTTAATTATATAAAATGGAGGATGACCGAGACGCTTGTGCTGAAGCCAAATTTGTGAGGCTGAAGAGGAAGACTGAGACTGGAAACAGGAGGACAACACCTTTGGATGGTCATCAGAGAAGTAGTATAACCCTTCCTTTTCCTTAGCAATTGCAATCGTCTGCCCCGTGGTAAGGTCCTGAAAAACACAATGGGACATAGAAAAAATTACTTTACAATTCAGATCACGGGTAAGCTTATGGATGGAAATTAAATTGTGGGAAAGTGTGGGAACATGAAGCATAGATTGCAACTGGAATGGAGGTTGCAAGTCAATATTTCCAGTGCCAACAACACAAGCATGAGAGCCATCAGCAACAGTGATATAAGGAATACTCGAAGGTGTGGTATAAGAGCATAATAATATGGAATCAAATGTCATATGATTAGTAGCACCAGAGTCAAGAATCCACGCATTCTTAGGAATATTACCACAAACAGTAAGAGATCGGGAACACAAACTCTTACCAGTAATCTCAGCCATTGAAAGGACAATCGAGAGAAAACAAACCAAGAAACAGGATGGGTTAGGGTTTCAAAGATGAGTGAACAAAAACAAGAAGCACGATGTGCTACAACACAAAACAACAATGACCCAAACACCCAAAAACAACAACAAACTGCAAACTGCAGTAAAAAAAACTCCGCTACAAGGCGGCTAGGGTTTAGGCGGAAGCGAATCCCCCAAAATCGGGAGCTCTTGATACCATGTTATAAAATATTTTACTGATATATTAAAAGTGATTCTTACATGTTACATCTACATGCTTTAAATAAGAGAGAATAGAAAACCTAATGGGCTTTGACTAATGGGCCTCATTACTAATAGAAATAATTACTATTTACAATCTAATATTTACAACATAGGTAAACAAGTTTCTTTGTGTTTTTTTGTATTTTATCTTCCTTTTGCTTGTTATGGAGGTGATATCACCGATTTTAGGTTATTTAGATTCCTTGAAGCCATTTATTTTGGATGTCATTGACCTTTCTTGCACCCGTATTTACTCTTGACGAATTTAAAATTAAGGTTAAATTCAACTAGAGCTTGGTGAGTTTAAACATGTCAACAAATTATCTAGAATTGTTAAAGTTTACACAACAAGTGGCACCCTATATGGGGAAAAAGAATTTTGTTTACAAGTGAACACCTTGGGTTATAAATGGTAGATCGAGAAGTTTTTTGAAGACAAAGATTTTGTGTTGTGGAAAGTGAATGTGCAATAAATATTAAATCAATGTAAGTGTATTGAAACATTAAGGGGTAAGGCATCAATGCATTCACTTCTAACACAATCGTAGAGTATTGAGATGGTGAATAAGACTAGGAGTACCATTATCTTATGCTTTGGGATAAGGTTCTAACGGAAGTTGCAAGGGATAAGACTATGAATTTTATGTGGGAAAAACTTGAATCGTTGTATATGATCAAGTATTTCCCTCATAGGTTGTGTCGGAAACAACAACTCTACTCATTCTCAATGGTAGAGAACAAATCTATATTGGAGAAATTAAAAGAATTTTACAAAATCATTAATGATCTAGAGAATATTAAGGTGAAGATTGATGATGAGGACAAGGATCAACTCTTGTTAAGCTCATTACCCATATCATGTGATCACTTTAAGGATGTATTTCTTTATGGTAAATAAAGTATTATTACTTTAGATAAAGTTCAAATGACCATGAGATCCAATGAATTTTCAAAGGTGAATTATTTATAGATTTACGATGGTGGTTAAGGCTTGAGTGTCACAAGAGGAGGATGTGAGCATAAAAGGATGTCCAAATAAATTAGGTTTAACAATTCAAGGTTAAAATGCTTCATTTGTACAAAAAGCAGGTCACTTCATGGGGGATTGTCTCGAGAAAAGGGACAATGATAATTCTATTTAGAGTGTAGTTTCCTCATATAAAGATAGTTATGAGAGTGATGATGAAATAGTAGTGTAGAGTTTGGAGACCAAAGAGATATGGTTCATGGACTTAAGTTTCTCTTATCATATGTGTCTAAGATAAGAAGACTTTGATACTTTGAAGCTTGAGAAGGGTGGAATAGTTTACCTTGGTAACAATAAGGCTGCAAGATTCATGATATTGGTACAACCATACTTCAAATGTTCAATGGTCAAGAGTTTATTTTTCACAACGTGAGGTATGTTCCGGAGCTCATGCCATTTTGTTTTATCTATAAGCATGTTTGGTGATCTAAGCTATTACACTAGAGTTAAACATAAGGTGTTAAATATTTTGAATGATGGAGTGATTATAGCTAAAGGTTCTAAATTATGTGGCTTATATATTTTAGAAAGTTATAATGTTTTTGCTCATTCATCATCAGCTAGTGAAGACTTTTTGATAAGCACAAGCTATGGGATTTTAGGCCAAGACATGGTAGATGCTTGGAGGTTGTTGCAAAGTACTTTAATAAGTTTTGTAAGAGACAAGGGATAAAACCACATTTGAATGATGATTTGTCATTGAGTTTTTGAGGTAAGGTTAGTGCCAAAGAACTTGACTTGGTTGGCAGATGTTTATTTACATGAATAAACTTGTAAACATTTATGGAGGTTTAAAGTAGGAAAGTTGTAGCCTACTATGTTTTGAAGGTCGTAAAGTTTTTCCTATTGTTTAAATCAAGCTTAGATATCTTGATGGTAAGGTTTTGAGTTGGGTCTTCTATTGTCATCTAGAAGGCGGGAAAGGTTATGATTTATGGGAAGTGGGAAATGGAACACGGAGGATCAAAGTTTGTCATTTTTAGATGTATTACTTTCAGTGAGTCTCATCAAGGGAAGAAGAGTAAAGGCATGTAGATAACAGTTTTAGAGGGAGATTGTACCATCTAAAAGGTATGGTTATGCTAATTTTGGGTGTTATACTTTAAATGTGTCTGAAGGGTTGAAAAACTCAGAAACATGGATGTTCAGGATACATTCAAAAGTAGGTGAAGTCAAATATGGTTGAAGAATCCTGTTTGTGGGTTTGTCAAATTACCCAAGTATGAAAAGGTGGTTGGAAGAAAGTGGAAAGATCAAGGTTTAATTGTGGCTTGAACTTGATAAAAGTTGTTGAATTATGTTCAAATCGAAGAGAGAAATAAAGTGGATGATGGGTAAATTAACATCACCATATTTTAAATTTAAGGTGAATAATTGTTAAAGTATGCCTTAAAACCTCAAGTGATGAAGATAAATAAAACATGTTACAAGATTGTCATAGCACTGATAAGGTATGAGAGGTGGTCTACTAACAGTGGTTGGCTCGACGATGGATGTTGATGAAAACTGGTCGATCGACATTGTTTCACGGGAAACGAGATCGATTTGGATGTTTTACGTGTATTGAGTTTGGTTGTTTCAGTTTGCAGATGATATTGTTAATGGATTGTGTTTTGGGTCTGTTAAGGATTCTTTGGATTTGAGTCGTTATAAATATGTATCTCTATTATTTTTATCTTGAAAACCTTCATAACGTAGTATGAAAGACAAAAGGAAAATGTGGCAATCCTAGTAGGAATAGTTAGAGAGACAGGGTAAAAATTCCTTGAAGCTCTTGGAACTTGGGAAACCATTGGAGATATCTAAGTGGAATGAGAAACACATATAATCACCTTGTAAATGTGTGATTCATAGAGATTTTGGAGAGATTAAGAAGTACTTAGAAAATATGATTTATTTTTTAGACTACGTGGAATTCGCTAGTTAATTTGTTATCCAATCAGTTACTTTCGTGGAAGCATAGTTATGTCGGTATGTGAGGAGAGTGCTCTTACTTAATTTGATTCTAAATGATATAACTATTTTCTTCTTATCATTCCTAAATATTCTTACTAAGGTTTGGAAAAATATTGTTAGAATTCAAAAGAGATTCATTTTGGGTTGTGTGAAGGGTGATTCAAAAATTTATTGGGTTAAATGGTCAGGTATCTACAAGTCTAAGCAAAAAATGGTGTTATTGTCTTCTCCTTAATGGGGGTAGGTCTTCTAGTTTTCATGTTGCGTCTATCTGGCGAAAAAATGGATATCTTCTTGAATCTGAAGCAGACAACTCTTCTAATTGGTTTATGGACAATATTAGTAAAAGAGTGGAGGTTGATCTTCATACTTATTTCTGGATTGATTTGTGGGTAGAGCCTACCTCCCTCATGAATAGATTCACGAGGCTCTTTAGTATATATGATCAATAGGATCGTTTTGTGGATGAGGTTACTAAAATGAACGGAAATGATATGGTTTGGGATTTGAGATGGATGAGTTTTTTTGTTTACAAAGATGAGATGGTTACCAACCTTGTTTTACTTATCCAAAGCATGATGTTCTCCCTAAATAGTGATAATTGGTGGTGGCGGCAAGGATTATGTGTTTTGGATATCCTCAGCTGGTGCTTCCCTTTTGGATCTTAATATTGATATTGCTCCTACTTTCTATTACGTGGGTTTGACCCTCCCTCTCATTTGGGTTAGTTGATCTCCCTCTAAATTCGTGGTTTTTTCTTGCCAACTTTTGCAAGATAAAATTCCTACTAAAGAGATTTTATTTAAACATGGGGTTTTAGTTAATCCATATGTGATTTCTTGTGTTTTATGTGAGGGGTTGGAAGATTCAACTTCTAATTTGTTTCTTACTTGTAAGGTGGTTTTTGTTTTGTGTGGTATGATATTTTTAAGTGGTTGAGTTGGTTGTTGGTTATTCCTAGGGACATTCGATCTCTTTTTGAGTTATTTATCTCACTACGTGGTAGGTCTAAGGTTATATGTGAGCTTGTCATAACATTATATTATCTGATTGATTAGAATTTTCGTAATGATATTATGTTTTTCTAATCCATCAACTAATAGGAAATATGTGAAAGAATATTTTTTATGTTTGGAAATAATACTTTGGTAAGTTAATGATCAAGTCTTGTAATTTTTTGTTTGATTTGATAACCATGTGCTCTCTCTAAATCAATATCTGCTTAAAAGTCTTTCACCTTATTCTTATTGTAAAATATTTTTTGTATTTCTCCCGACAATCATTATTTTGGTTAATAGTAACTTCATATGGACTAAGATATAACGAGTGCTCCTCTGATTTGGATTGAGATTTTTTTTTATGTTTCCATTGTTTTTGAGATTTTATCTTTTTGTTTGACTCTTTTTTTTTCTTGATTGTTTGGCGAAATCATATATATATATATATATATATATATATATATATATATATATATATATATATATATATATATATATATATATAATCGCAGAAATGTTGATATCAACAATTCATAGAAGGATACTCATTTTCATCTTCAATAGAAATATATATATTATTTGCTTTATATAATACATATTTTAGTGTGAACGTGCTAGATTCTTTTGGAAGAATCTTAATTTTATAACTGTTTTATTTATTCACACTCGACCCCATTAACTAGAAGACAGCACTAGTTTCAATTTAGATGTTAAATAAAAAATAACGTCAGGATAAATTATATAGTCAAATACCACCAGTTTCAATAATTTGATGTATTACTTTTTAAAAATAACTTTTTTTTCGAAATCCTACAGTTAATAATATATTGCTTGGCTGGTAGAGCAGACAGCTGACACAATAAATACATTTTGGAAAATTTATTTTAATCTATTTTTTTTTATATCAATCCGATACCTTGAACACTACAAATTTAATTTAAAAATATTTTATTTTAAAATTATTAAATATACATTTTATGTGATTAGAATTCACTATTTTTAAAGTAAATTTTTATCTGAAACTGTAACAAATAAAATAAAAAGGTAAAAAAAAAACTCTATAGTTGTATCTACCATAGTTGTTGAATTGTAATTATTTGTGTTAAAGTAGTATTTTTGATACAGTTTATTATCGTCAAAAAACTGTCAAAAAAATATGTATGTCGAAATTGTGTGAATGTCAAGTGGAGGAGTTAGTCATAACCATTTTCTTTTTTCAATTCAATTTTCTTTTCTTATTTCCTTCGTCATTGTGCAACAATACAATCTTATAATCAATATTGATTGATTCACTTGAATGAAGAGTGAAGAATAAGAGGGAATTCGATCGGTGCGATTGAATCTTGTTCATCAAGATTGACTCGAAATTACACAAAGTTTTAGGATTAATTCCAACATCAATCACACACAAGTAGAGACGACAATAGTATCCATTCTCATATATGAAGATGGAAAAAAATGTATCAGAATTCATATTCACTTTGACACCAACTTTAACTACCCAAACCATTACTCATTAGTCACATTTTTAATAAAGATAAATAAATCGATTATAAAATATCATATTATTTTAACTTTTTAGTAATATTAAAAGGTTTAAAAAAATTATTTTGTCGAATTATGAAATAAACAATTAAATATTTAATGGTTTAAAATTGAAGTATTTTTAAAATTAATAGACATTAATTTTTATAAAATAAAATAAATTAAAATATATAAATATATATAATTTGCGAGTATGGAACGAGTTGGATATTAATGTATCTATATTTTCACTCACATCCGTTTATTTTAAAGGATAATTATTCGATCTTATATTCGAATTCATTTTTACAGATTTTTATCCTGTTTATTATAAATATTTTTTGCGAATGATGAAATTACCATTCCTACCCACAACACAAACCAAACTATATTAAAAGTGTTGATATGGCTTATTAAGTGTCACGCACAAGCTATAAGTTCTACACCTACGTGGAGGCTACATTACAAATTAGGGTTCACATAACCTGTTAGTGTTTATTTAGACTGAATTAAGAGAATTATGAAAAATTTATGTTTGTTTTCATATTATGGTTAAAATAACTTAATTAACATATTAGTACTTTCAATTTTTTTCCCAAACGTTTAATAAAAAATTAAGCAAAATTCTATCAAGACAATTTTCTAGCTGACAAAATTAAGAGAGTTTCAAGGATTATGAGCAATGCAATTCAGGAAATGAGTTGATCATCATGGATTTTCATTGATTCTAAAAGCGTAAATTTCTGAGACGAACTTGATAACTTGTATAACAATTTAAAACTGTATAACTTGTATAACAATTTATGACTGTATAACTATTTATATAGATGTTCTTATAGAAACTTCATGGTGAAGGAAGCTTAGCTCGTCAGATGAGAATGCATTTTGCTAAGTATTCATTTTGAAACATGTTCTTAGTTCAACGTACTATTTATGTTTTAAGGTTTGAAAACTCACTCATATTCATTTTCAAACATCCCCATTTTAAAACATGTTCTTATGCAAGTAATATTTTTTTCCCTTTATTCAAACAAATCCATTTCTTTAGCCATGTATTGCAACAGAAGAATATATTAACAGCTTTAACAACCCTTAAACTTCTATTGATTTTTTTACTCATATTAAACTCTCACATCCCTTGAATAAAATGTTAAATATATAACATGTTAGAGCAACTATGTTCTTTCAACAAATCAGGTGTTAATGGAAATTTCAATACACCAGTTGAGGGCTTGAAGTACAATTATATGACAAGGTCTGGTACTGCACAAGATTGATACACTGTTTCTAGGATTTTTTTTTCATAAGTTATAATATTTGGAAGTTTAGCAATTAAACTATAGCAGTTCTTCTGTCTAAAACTTGTCAACTCCTACATTGTACCACACAATAGGACATCACTACTTTACCTATTTTATTGGAAGACTGTGACTTTTTTCGGCTATTACATCAATAAATTGCATGCACGTCTACATCTTTAAAGCCTATAGCATAATTAATACAAAGGTTCTAAATTTCATTTTCGATACACATACAACTACTTTAATTAAACTAGCCTTTATTTTGGCTTTTTATTTATTACAACATTATTTGTACAACTTAGTTATACACTACATGGCCATAACACAAATATAATAACTAGTGTGATATTAAAAAAAGTCCATGACAAGGAGGGATTGAGTCAAGCTCCATAAGACGATTAGCCTAGAATATGACACCTAAATATAATTATCCCTACTTCGTTGGCTATTCGCTGTGATGAGAAAAATGGGGAGTTGTGTGTGCATAACCTATAACCATGTTTGTAGGAAGTCTTGGTCACGACTCCCTAAAAAACAGGTAGTCAACAACTTCCCCGGTCATAGTGGAGCAGTTACTACATCCAAGGAGTCTCAAAATCTCAACTCATAAGCCTCAATAAATATCTCAACTATGGGTTGAGGAACAACTCAGATACACACAAAATACTCTAAAGATATAGAGTTTCTCACCTCACGTGAGTTTGCTCTCCCCTCACCGTAATTACCTCAAAATAGAGTTTCTCACCACCGTGAGAAATCTCTAAACCACCGAAAAGCCTTGAAGCCTTTTGTAGCACCTCAAATTTGCACCTACTTCTTGTACATACATTCTCATATTAGGTCATAACATAACATGGTCCACTGCATAACATTGCATTGTCCCTTTGCCTCAAGTGCAAGCCAGTCAGAAGAATTAGGTCAAACTGGTCAGGAGATCAGTCAGTCAAGCAAGCAAGTGCAATTTCCATTGAGCCAAGGCCCTAGGGTTGATCCAACATGTTCACATGACCTAGGGGTCCTTTGGAAGTGTTTTGGTCAAGGATTGGATGTTCAGAAGTCATCAGTCAATGCACAGTCAGTCAGAAACCCTAAAAAGTCAAACTTGGTCAACTGTGACTGATTTTATGGTTTTGATGGTTGGATTTGGTTTGAGAGAGCTCATTCATGTCCAAATAGGCCTCATATATCATGTCAAACACCATCATGGAAGAATTTGAAGCCAAATCAGAAATTTCCAAAAATAGAAACTAGACCTGTAATTGAAACTTGTCAAAAATGGAAACTTCTTGATCCCAAACTTACATCATGATACAAGCTTCAAATGAATTTTTGCCCAACATGAAAGTTGAAGATCTTGTTCTCCCATTTCCAAAAAGTCCAAGAACACTCAATTCCCATGTATGGTTGGCAAGTTATGATCAATTCATTCTCCAAAATTTTTGAACTTCAAAAGGCCATATCTCTCAAACCATTTGGCCAATTTGGGTGGGATTTTTTGCAACAAGTCACATTTGATCCCCTCTTTCCAAAAATGTAACCATCATTCACCAAAACATTACCAATCAAAATGGCATTTTTGGACTTGCATGAATTAATTTCAAGTGAGGTTGAAAAATGAGTTTCAAAATTAACCACTTCCAACCAATTCTACCAATCAAATATGTTCAGAAATCATATTTTGGACATGTTCAAGGCCCATTTTCGTGCAGTACATACACCCATTACCAACTTGCTTGAAAATTGGCAAAAGGACACTTTTCACCAACTCCATTCCACTTTTTCATGAACCTTGATTAAGTACCATTGAACAGAGTATATATTCATCATTTTCTCTCTGAAGGAAACCCTAGCAGCCACTCTCACAACCAGAAAATCCTCTTGCTCTCAAAATACCATTTTCTCCATTTTTGAACTTTTCTGAAAAATTGCAAAACCCTCGAGCCTGGCCTTGCTTGCTTCATCATTTCTTTTCATTGTGAGCTCATTTTAACCATCACACATCAACTGGAAAGTCATTTGCTCGACTGTTTTCTTCAAGCTCCTTTAATGGCAGAAGTTGTTTGCATCCATTCCAAGCTTCTTTGAGCCAAACCCTTTGCATCATTTATCATTTGGAAGCTATTGGCACATCTGTTTCAAGCATTTACCACCAAACAACAACTGCATCACAGCTGTTCTTCAAATTTGGTAAGTCCTCGACCTTAACCATTCCAAAAACCATGATATGCTTTAGTTAGATCACACCATGCTAATCATTTTGAAGTTTGAATCGTGGCAAATGGTTGAATATTTTGAGAGTTATGTTGTCATGAAGTTTGATATTCAAATATGCTTTTGCTTGGTTCTTCTTTGATAGCTCGAGTTAATGAAAATGATTGTTGGAATGTTGATGTACATTGTTTGCTGGTTTGAATGATGTATTCGTTGCCAAAATCTGGAAAGTTTGTTCTTCATGATCATGAGCATGGCACTGTAGCTATAAACCCTAGGGAGATGTTGCCCAGAAATCGTTTTGATCTTATGAACCCGTGCCTTGCATGATTTTAGTGTTACTGGGCCATGAAGCCAATGGGTGCGTGACACCTCCTTAAGTGAAACGCATCGTTTCACTTAAGGGGCAGAGATATTACGTTTTTGCCACTGCCGGATTTAATTATCAATTAATTTAATTTCTTTTGCAATTTTTATTTCACTTGGCATGGCTATCTTCAAAAAATCATAGAGCTCTCAATTTTAATCCAAAACTCATGGGAATTTTTGCATTATGTCCATCTTGATCTCTAGTTTTTTGTCATATATTTTCCAGAATTTTTGCATGGTCGAATTTTAAATGGTGCTAGGGTTTGTGACATGTGTTCCTTTTTTGTATCTTTTGCCAAATCATTTGTGAAATGATGATGCTTTATCCAATGGCTCCCAAATTTTTTGTGCTTAAACTAGACACATTCATGGTGATTTTGGTGTAGAGTTTGCGAATTTATCATTTCTGGTTTGTGAGTTATGATTTTTTTGAATTAGGGTGTGACAATTTGTGTCACACCATTGATGTGCAACTTGATGATTTTCATAGCCATGCCTATTGACCTCAAAATGCTTTGATTTTTTTGCATGAATTCACTTGAGTATGTCTAGTTTACATGTAATTTTTTGTGGATTTGTTTATGGCATTTTCCAATTGATTGAGATTTTTCTCCCCTGTTTGGTCTTATGTTGACTTTTTGTGACACTTGTTCCCATTTGTTTTGTGAAATGCTCATACTTTATTAGATGGACATTAAATTTGGTATGTGATTATTAGACATCTTAATCTTTGACATGGCTTTAGTCCCATTCATTTCTCATATGCCATCCCTGATTTATGATTTTTGCAAGTTGATGCATGTTTGGTTGACTTCTTTGAGCATGCTTAAACTTGCCTTGCCTTTCTGATTTTCATTGACCTATTTCCCATGATCCAATTGAGCTGAAATTTGACATGCATACCATGCTATGGATTATGTTTGATCATGATTTATTTGATGATTTTTGGAATTGTTTGTGATTGGTTTTGAGTTAAGTCTTGCTGTTGACTTCTATGGGCTTCTAAATGCCATACTTTGACTTCTTTTGCTTATAAGATGATGATAATGATTGATATGAATGTGAAACCAATTGGGTTTATTTCTTGATTGTTTGAACATGATTTTGGACACTTGCCATTTTCTGTTTTGACTTTCTCATTCTCTTTTGACCCTAGGCTTGCCCTAGTGGTCCTGCTACTCACATTTGAGTTCATTTTTTCAGGTTAAGTAGCAAATGCTTCAAAGAGATCAATACAAGTTGATTAAGTTTGATTGTTTATCATGAACTAACTTGTATGTTTTGTAGGTTGCTTAGCTCACTTGCTTTGAGCTTGTGCTGTGCACATCTGATTGACTGTGTTATCTGGTTGATTCTTATGCTGTTTATTTAAACTTTGACTTGTATACTAACTGTGCTTGACTGATTTTAGGTACTTTTAGTTGCTTAGTTCCTTGTGAACTTTTGCTTTGCTTTGCTTGAGTAGCAATTTGCATTGAGGTATATTTCCTTACTCCATGTAGTCTGGAAGACCTGGCCTGTTACTTGGCCAGGCACCTGTCTGAAGTCCTCCTTAAGAGGCAATGTCTGTGACTGTTTACATTTGTCCTTGTATAGAGTCAAAGACCTCCTAAGTGAAGAGGCAATTGGCAGAACCCAAGGGATATGCAATCTATCCCCTGCCATTCTGTGTGTCATCTGCTTTGCTCACACCACTGTGTTGATGCATTGCAGATACAAACCCAAGATCTTGTACAATTGTACAGTTGAGTCAGTTTCAAATGTGTAGGAGGGTTCCCACCTTCTGAACCCACACATTCTTGTCTTAAGCTCCCCCAGGCCAGGGATAAGAGCTGTGAAGTCACATCTTCACTCACCTTTCATCTGCTTCACCTTAGCCCCTCAATGGCAAGGTTAAGAGCTAACACTACCCAGTTCCAGTGGTTTGTTTGTTGAGGTTGATATGACCCATCGACTAAAACCTAACCTTGATTGAGCCCATTGCTTGCATATAGTGTGTGCTACCTGTGCTTGTGTGTTTGTTTGACTTGCTTCCTGTGCAAGTTAGGTTTGCTTTAGCTTGCTTCCTGTGCAAGTTAGGTTAGGTGTGGCTTGCTTCCTGTGCAAGTCATGTTTAGGATAGGCTTGCTTCCTGTGCAAGTTAGCTAGAAACCTTAACTTAGGGATGATTTTGCATGACAACATCTAGGCTCGAGTCGTAGTCTCCCTAGTGTTGTGTCTCCCTCTGTTATCTGGTTTAGGCTAGGTCCTTTGTCCCTTCGTAGGGGAACTACGTCGCCCTGATCCTCATACCAGATGAGGTACGTAGGCAGGAGATGAGCTGATCTCTCCGGGCGCCCTTTTTCTTTTTTCAACCTTTTGTGTCTCAACCCCCTTGTGTGTGTTGTTGTGTGCTTGGAAGTTGATGTAAGTCCATTGAGTGGCATTCGGGTTCCAGTGTGGGTTTTTTGGTTCGGATGCCGATGTAAGCCCAGTGATTGGCAGTCGGGCTCCATGTTTGCCTTTTTGAGTGTGTTTTGGTTCGGATGCTGATGTAAGTCCAGTGATTGGCATTCAGGCTCCACGTTTGCCTTTGCCTGTGTTTGTTTGTGTGCGTGTCAGCTGAGCTACGAATGCTCTGATTCTTCTTCGTCCAAGAAGATACGTATGCATAGGATGCGACACCCTAGCGAGCATGTGTTGTTTCCCCAGTCCGAACTACTTTGACTCTGATGTCTATGCCTGATAGACTAAGTAGGCCCAGGATGCGATATTCTGCCGAGTCAGTCTCTTTTGTTTTCTTGTGTCTCTTTCAGCCAGTTGTGTGTGTGTGAGCAGTGTTTTTAGCAACCATTTTTCCTTCCTATTGTGCGTGGATCCCGTCGAGTACGACGGATGCGTAGGGGTGCTAATACCTTCCCTTCGCATAACCGACTCCCGATCCCATTCTCTCTGGTCGCGAGACCATGTCTTTTCCCAGGTTTACTCTGAGCGTTTCCTTTCCCTCTTTTGGGATAAATAACGCACGGTGGCAGCTCTGTTGTTCTTGTTTTCCCGCAGGTTTTTCGCGTGATGCGACAGCTGGCGACTCTGCTGGGGATATCCTAGAAGTCGACCTCTTGCTGGTCCATCTTCCCTAAGCGAGTCTCTCCTAGCGCTCTCTAGGATAGGGTTTGGTTGCTTTTGCTGTTATTTATTGCATTCCTTTATTTATTGTTTGCATTTATGTTTGCATTAATGTTTGCATTCATATTCATCTGTTCACCTGGCTGGTTGTCTGTTTCTCTCTGTTGGGGTGGGAGTTACATGAGGTAAAAGGCCCAATACCCAGGCCATGAGTGAAATCTAGGATACTTAGGAATAGAGTGATTCATGGGAAGCGGGTGGTATTGCGCCACTTAGCGGAACATTGATATCACGAGCAGTTCAGACCCTGGTGGGATGTTATCGTTACATACTTCGGGTGTGTATATGATGATGTTCTGCGAAAGGTTATTTATGCTGCGTTTCCCTCGACTTTACCCTGGCCTAGATGACACCCGTGAGTGGGGAGGGAATGATCATTATTACAGGTACAGTTGGTGACTTGTTGGTGACTTGTTGGTGACTTGTGATCCTGTTGGTGACTATTGGTTCAGAATTTTGGGGTCTCAGATGACTTTGGGTTTCAGATGAATTTGTGGTTCCGAGTTCAAGCCGAAGCTTTGATCCTGTGTTCTGAGAGACACAGCCAACCAGTCGTGTCTGCATCATTTGCATCATAGCATGTTTATTTTCAAAAAAATACGCAATAAAAAAAAAGAAAAGAAAAGAAAAAAAAACTAATCCCTGCATGCATATCATTTCTCAGGTACATTCCAGAGCTTGTTCACTGATAGAGATGGCAACAGTCCCAGAGTTGAAGCGGAAGACTTGTTCCTACAGCTTTCACCGTGAACCTTTGACGTCTCTGATTGAGTTGAGCAACCTTATGACCAGTGGTAACCAGAAGGGGTTTGTTGACCAGTATGGAGATATTCTGACACTGTTGAAGATGGTAGTCGATCCGGTGCCGTTGCAGACTCTTCTACAGTTCTACGACCCAGAGCTTCATTGTTTCACCTTTCAAGATTATCAGTTGGCGCCTACTCTTGAGGAGTACTCCATTCTGCTGAGTGTCCCGGTACGGTATCAGGTTCCTTTCTTGGATGTGCCCAAGGAGGTTGATTTCAGAGTTGTTGCCAGAGCTCTCCATTTGGGTATCAAGGAAGTCAGTGATAGTTGGAAGTCCAGTGGGGATGTTGTAGGATTGCCTTTGAAGTTTTTGTTGAGGGTAGCTAGAGAAGAAGCAGAGAAGGGAAGTTGGGAAGCCTTTCATGCTCAGTTGGCCGTCATGATCTATGGGATCGTCCTGTTTCCGAGTATGCCCAATTTTGTTGACTATGCTGCAGTCAGTATTTTCATTGAGGAAATCCAGTTCCTACTCTGTTAGCTGACACTTACTATGCTATTCACAGTAGGCATGGTAAGGGTGGGGCTATCAGGTGTTGTCTCCCGCTTTTGCTCAGATGGTTCTTGTCTCTCCTGCCAGTCAGTGGACCTTTTGTGGATGCTCAGAGCACGCATAAGTGGACTCAGAGGGTTATGTCTCTTACCTCCTATGATATCAGGTGGCAATCTTACCGGATGGATGTGCGTAACGTCATTATGAGCTGTGGAGGATTCCGTAATGTGCCACTCGTAGGGACTAGGGGTTGCATCAATTACAACCCGGTTCTTTCTCTTCGCCAGTTGGGGTTTGATGAAGGGAAGACCACTTGAGGCTGAGGTAGCTGAAAGTGTGTATTTTGAGAAGCAGAGTGACCCGGCCAGATTGGAGCAGATAGGAAGAGCTTGGAAGTCTATTGGTGTGAAGGATGGATCTGTCTTAGGGAAGAAGTTTGCCGTTGCTATGCCTGATTACACTGATTGGGTCAAGGAGAGAGTAGAAACTTTGTTGTTACCCTACGATAGGATGGAGCCGTTGCAGGAGCAACCACCTTTGATCCTTGCTGAGAGTGTGCCTGCGGAGCACTACAAGCAAGCCTTGATGGAGAATCGCCGTTTGAGAGAGAAGGAGCAAGATACCCAGATGGAGCTGTACAAAGCCAAAGCTGATAGGTTGAACTTGGCTCATCAACTCAGAGGAGTGCGAGAAGAAGATGCTAGCAGACTGAGAAGCAAGAAGAGATCCTACGAGGAGATGGAGAGCATGTTAGATGCAGAACACCGGGAGTGCTTGAGGCTGCAGAGGGTTGAGGCCAGCTATCAGAAGAAGATCAGAGACTTGGAGAAGCAACTCAGAGATAAAGACATCCAGTTGAAGAAGGAAGTAGACTTGAGACAGGCATCAGAGAACCACCTTGGAGGAGAAGTGGTAGAGCTTAGACGACAACTGAAGGAGAAGATCACTCTTTTGCCAGAATGTTCAGAATGTGACCTGTTGATAGACCAGTGTCAGTACTTGAAGACTCTCATTCCGGGAGGCCGTTTGTCTTAGCTTGTATCTTTGATGTGTATGTTGAGAATCACCTCCAGGCTTGTTGGATGGGATTCATTGTTGTACTCCGATTGTTTGGATTTTCTTTGTCGACTTTGTTGTATGATCCTGTTACTCATATAGATGAGGTTGTTGGTTTCACCTTGTACTCATCACTCTTGTGTATGTTGTTTCTGTGCTTCTATGTTGTTCTTGCTGCAGGTTGCCATCTTTTGAGGATGACTCAGGCTCTTTGAATGCCTGAGAATGAACATATCATGTGCATCATACGCATCATTAGCACCATACTCATATCATTTTGCATAACAGGTGTTCTTGGTCGTGACTTCTCACTCTTGGTTCCTGTTCAGGCAGGATAGCTGATCAACGTCCGCACCGCTACTCAACAAGACTGAATCAACAGAGAGGTATGGATCAAGTTCAAGCTGAGTTGGCTGAGATGAAGGCTAACATGGCCCAGTTTATGAATATGATGCAAGGGGTTGCACAAGGTCAAGAAGAACTTCGAGCCATGGTTCAGAGACAAGAGGCTGCAATTCCACCGGTCAACCATGCTCCGCCAGAGGGAGGCCCGGTCAATGATAATAATGTTGCTGCTGCTGTACCCATCAACAACTATGCTGTAGGTGATGAGTTGGGGGTATTCGAATCAACGGTCAACCTATTGCTCCAGATGCCGCTAATGCCAGAGCAGTCCGTGCCCCGGCCCGTAATCCTGCTCCGATTGTTGACAGACAAGAGGATATGTTCACTCTGCTCAGTGAAGACGAAGACGTTCTGGGAAGGGTTGATGAGAGGGATCGTAAAGTTGATGCCCTTGCTGAGAAAATTAGAGCTATGGAATGTCAGAATTCTCTCGGTTTTGATGTTACCAATATGGGGTTGGTGGAAGGTTTGAGAATCCCTTACAAGTTCAAAGCACCGTCCTTCGATAAATACAACGGTACTTCTTGCCCTCGCACCCATGTGCAGGCTTATTATCGAAAAATCTCTGCGTATACCGATGATGAAAAGATGTGGATGTATTTTTTCCAAGATAGTCTATCTGGGGCTTCTTTGGACTGGTACATGGAATTAAAGAGAGATTCGATCCGATGCTGGAGGGATCTGGGTGAGGCCTTCTTGAGGCAATATAAACATAACATGGACATGGCGCCTAGCCGGACTCAGCTGCAGAGTCTATGTCAGAAATCCGGAGAGAGCTTCAAGGAGTACGCCCAGAGGTGGCGTGAACTGGCTGCTAGAGTTCAACCCCCTATGCTGGAGAGGGAGTTGACAGATATGTTTATCGGTACTCTTCAGGGTGTGTTTATGGACCGGATGGGGAGCTGCCTATTCAGTAGTTTTTCTGATGTTGTCATTTGTGGAGAGAGGACTGAGAGCTTGATTAAAACTGGGAAGATCCAAGATGCTGGTTCCTCTTCTTCTAAGAAGCCGTTTGCTGGGGCACCTCGTCGAAGAGAGGGTGAAACTAATGCTGTTCAACACCGCAGAGATCAGAACAGAAGTCAACGTTGTCAGGTTGCTGCAGTGACCATTCCGGCACCTCAACCTCGTCAACAACAACAACAAAGAGTTCAACAACCGCAACAACAACAACAGCAACGTCCGTATCAGCCCAGACAAAGGATGCCTGATCGACGTTTTGATTCGCTACCCATGTCGTACGCCGAACTGCTGCCCGAACTACTCAGGTTGGGGTTGGTTGAGTTGCGTACAATGGCTCCGCCTACAGTATTGCCTCCTGGGTACGACGCCAACGTCCGTTGTGACTTTCACTCTGGGGCACCAGGGCATCATACTGAGAAGTGTCGGGCTCTCCAGCACAAGGTCCAAGATTTGATCGATGCCAAGGCGATCAACTTCGCTCCAGTGCCTAACGTCGTAAACAACCCTATGCCTCAGCATGGTGGGCATAGAGTGAACAATATTGAGGGGAAAGAAGCTGAAGATCTGGTTGTTAATGTTGATGATGTTCAGACTTCTCTGCTAGTTGTGAAGGGCCGTCTGCTGAATGGGGGTGTCTACTCGGGCTGTGATGAGGATTGTTTGGGCTGTGCAGAATCTGAGAATGGTTGCGACCAGTTAAGGGCCGGTATCCAGGGTATGATGGATGAGGGTTGTTTGCAATTCAGTAGGGCTGTAAAAGATCGTGGGACAGTGTCAACTATCACCATTTACTTTAAACCGTCTGAAGGACGTGGACAAAGGGTCGTTAGTGCACCTGCAACAAATGGTACCCCAGTTACCATTTCCGTGCCTGTAACCATCAGTGCTCCAACTACTATCGTTGCGTCTGGAAGAAGGGCTGTTGAGAATAGTAGAGCCGTGCCGTGGAAGTATGATAATGCTTACCGCAGTAACAGAAGGGCTGAAAGTCAGACGAGACCAGTGAATCAAGCTCCAGTGACAATTGGTTTACCGAATAGAGTTCCTGCAACTGTTGGTCCGGCTGTGGATAATGTAGGGGGTCCAGGAGGTTTTACCAGAAGCGGTCGTCTGTTCGCACCGCAGCCTTTGAGGGACAATAATGCTGAGGCTCTCGCCAAAGCAAAGGGTAAGCAAGCTGTGGTTGAGGAAGAACCTGTCCAGAAGGAAGCGCCCGAGGGGTCATTTGAGAAGGACGTGGAGGAGTTTATGAAGATAATCAAGAAGAGTGACTACAAGATTGTAGATCAGTTGAATCAAACTCCGTCCAAGATTTCTATACTTTCACTGTTGTTGTGCTCTGAGGCACACCGTAATGCCTTGCTGAAGATGTTGAATCTGGCTTACGTGCCTCAGGAGATTTCTGTCAATCAACTGGAGGGTGTGATGGCCAATGTGAGCACCAGGCATGGTGTAGGATTCACCAACCTGGACTTACCGCCTGAAGGGCGGAACCATAACAAAGCCTTGCACATCACCATGGAGTGCAAGGGGGCAGTGTTGTCTCACGTATTGGTAGACACCGGGTCGTCGCTGAATGTGCTGCCTAAGCAGATTCTGAAGAAGATTGATGTGGAAGGGTTTGTGCTTACTCCCAGTGACCTGATCGTTCGTGCTTTCGACGGCTCCAAACGTTCTGTGTGTGGGGAAGTTACCTTGCCTGTGAAGATAGGTCCTGAGGTATTCGATATCATCTTCTATGTTATGGACATCCAGCCCGCCTATAGTTGTTTATTGGGGCGTCCATGGATTCATGCAGCAGGGGCAGTCTCGTCGACTCTCCATCAAAAGCTCAAGTATGTCTGGAACGGTCAGATTGTGACCGTGTGCGGTGAAGAAGAGATTCTGGTGAGTCATCTATCCTCGTTCAAATATGTTGAGGTGGATGGCGAGATCCACGAAACCTTATGCCAGGCGTTTGAGACTGTGGCTCTTGAGAAAGTGGCGTACGCTGAGCAGAGGAAGCCAGGTGCTTCAATTACTTCTTACAAGCAGGCTAAGGAGGTTGTTGATTCTGGCAAAGCTGAAGGCTGGGGCAAGATGGTGGATTTGCCTGTCAAAGAAGACAAATTTGGCGTTGGTTACGAGCCTCTCCAAGCAGAGCAGAATGGTCAAGCGGGTCCGAGTACCTTTACCAGCGCTGGGCTGATGAATCATGGCGACGTCTCTGCAACCGGTAGTGAAGACTGTGACAGTGATTGCGATCTAGACAACTGGGTTCGCTCGTGTGCACCAGGGGAGTCTATCAACAACTGGACGGCTGAAGAAGTGGTTCAAGTTACTCTTCTGACAGAGTAATTTTCTGTTGTTTTTTCATTTTGCATGAAAATCCTACGATCTGCCCAAGGCGTAGTGATTCATTGTAGGGCCTCATCATGTTTTAATGATTATCATTAATGAAGGACATTTTTTGCAATCAAACTTTGTGATCCTTGTCTTTCTATTTTTTGATTTTCATCTTTTTTTTTCAAAACAATAAAAATGGCAATGTTTTTGTTTTTTGTGACTTTATTGAACTCTTTTTCTAAAACAAAGCATTAAACATGCAGAAGCGATCTTATGGCATTCACTATGAACAGTTCTGTTATGGCTCAGTATGATTTCGACAATCCCATCTACCAAGCTGAAGAGGAGAGTGAGGAAGACTGTGAACTCCCTGCAGATTTGGTCAGATTGCTGAAGCAGGAGGAAAGGGTCATCCAACCTCATCAGGAGGAGTTGGAGGTTGTTAATTTGGGTACTGAGGACGCCAAAAGAGAAATCAAGATTGGGGCTGCTTTAGAGGACTCTGTCAAGAGGAGGCTGATTGAGATGCTGAGAGAATATGTGGAGATATTCGCCTGGTCATATCAAGATATGCCTGGGTTGGATACAGACATTGTGGTGCATCGATTACCTCTTAGAGAAGGATGTCCTTCGGTCAAGCAGAAGCTTCGTAGAACGAGTCCTGATATGGCAACTAAGATCAAGGAAGAGGTTCAGAAGCAGTGGGATGCGGGTTTTTTGGCTGTTACAAGTTATCCCCCATGGGTGGCCAACATCGTTCCTGTGCCGAAGAAGGATGGCAAAGTCAGAATGTGTGTCGATTACCGGGATTTGAATAGAGCGAGTCCGAAAGATGATTTCCCATTACCTCACATTGATGTATTGGTTGATAATACGGCTCAATCCTCGGTATTCTCTTTCATGGATGGTTTCTCCGGATATAATCAGATCAAGATGGCGCCAGAGGACATGGAAAAGACGACATTCATTACACCTTGGGGCACGTTCTGCTATAAGGTGATGCCATTTGGGCTAAAGAATGCTGGTGCTACCTATCAGAGGGCAATGACGACTCTCTTTCATGACATGATGCACAAAGAAATTGAAGTGTACGTAGATGATATGATCGCGAAGTCGCAGACAGAAGAGGAGCACTTGGTTAATTTGCAGAAGCTGTTTGATCGGTTGAGAAAGTTCAAGCTGAGGTTGAATCCGAACAAGTGTACGTTTGGGGTGAGATCAGGGAAGCTTTTAGGCTTCATTGTCAGTGAGAAAGGGATTGAGGTTGATCCAGCAAAAGTCAAAGCTATTCAAGAGATGCCTGAACCGAAAACGGAGAAGCAAGTCCGTGGGTTTTTAGGGAGGTTGAACTACATTGCAAGGTTCATATCTCACCTAACTGCCACATGTGAACCAATTTTCAAACTGCTCAGAAAGAATCAGGCGATCAAGTGGAATGATGATTGTCAGAAGGCTTTTGACAAGATTAAGGAGTATTTACAGAAACCTCCAATCCTTATACCTCCAGTTCCAGGGAGACCTCTGATAATGTACCTGTCAGTGACTGAGAACTCGATGGGGTGTGTATTGGGACAACATGACGAGTCTGGTCGAAAAGAGCATGCCATATACTACCTTAGCAAAAAGTTTACCGACTGTGAAACAAGATATTCACTGCTCGAGAAAACTTGTTGTGCTTTGGCCTGGGCTGCTCGCCGACTGAGGCAGTATATGTTGAACCATACTACCTTATTGATTTCTAAGATGGATCCAGTGAAGTACATCTTTGAGAAACCGGCTCTCACCGGACGCGTTGCTCGTTGGCAGATGATTCTAACAGAATATGATATTCAGTACACGTCACAAAAGGCCATCAAAGGTAGTATTCTGTCAGACTACCTCGCCGAGCAACCGATTGAAGATTATCAGCCTATGATGTTTGAATTCCCTGATGAAGACATCATGTATCTTAAGATGAAAGATTGCGAAGAGCCTCTTGTTGAGGAAGGACCGGATCCGGATGACAAATGGACACTGATGTTTGATGGGGCTGTGAATATGAACGGTAACGGTGTTGGGGCAGTATTGATCAATCCTAAAGGTGCTCATATACCTTTTTCTGCCAGATTGACGTTTGACGTCACCAACAACGAAGCTGAGTATGAGGCTTGTATCATGGGAATAGAAGAAGCCATTGATCTGAGGATCAAAACTCTTGATATATTTGGAGATTCCGCTCTAGTGGTCAATCAAGTCAATGGAGATTGGAATACGAACCAGCCGCATTTGATTCCGTATAGAGATTACACCAGAAGAATACTGACGTTCTTCAAGAAGGTGAAGTTGTATCATGTCCCCCGGGATGAGAATCAAATGGCTGATGCCTTGGCTACTTTGTCGTCTATGATCAAAGTTCATTGGTGGAATCATGTGCCACATGTTGCGGTGAATCGACTCGAGAGGCCTGCGTATGTGTTTGCAGCCGAGTCTGTTGTGATTGATGAGAAGCCATGGTATTATGACATCAAGAACTTCCTCAAGACTCAGGAGTATCCTGAAGGTGCGTCAAAGAATAACAAGAAAACCCTGAGAAGGCTAGCTGGAAGCTTCTATTTGAATCAGGATGATGTGTTGTATAAGAGAAACTTTGACATGGTCTTGCTCAGATGCGTGGACAGACCCGAGGCGGACATGTTAATGCAGGAAGTTCATGAAGGTTCCTTCGGTACTCATGCCGGCGGACATGCAATGGCTAAGAAATTGTTGAGAGCGGGTTATTACTGGATGACTATGGAATCCGATTGTTTCAAGTATGCTCGGAGGTGCCATAAGTGTCAAATTTATGCTGATAAGGTGCATGTACCACCAAGCCCTCTGAATGTCATGAATTCGCCTTGGCCGTTTGCCATGTGGGGCATTGATATGATTGGGAAGATTGAGCCCACTGCTTCGAATGGACATCGCTTCATCTTGGTTGCGATTGACTATTTCACCAAATGGGTGGAAGCAGCTTCCTATGCTAACGTTACCAAACAAGTGGTTACCCGGTTCATCAAGAAAGAAATCATCTGTCGTTATGGAGTTCCGGAGAGAATCATCACTGACAATGGTTCGAATCTCAATAACAAGATGATGAAGGAGCTGTGTAAAGATTTCAAGATTGAACATCACAATTCTTCTCCTTACAGACCGAAGATGAATGGTGCGGTAGAAGCGGCGAACAAGAATATCAAGAAGATTGTGCAGAAGATGGTCGTTACGTACAAGGATTGGCATGAGATGCTGCCTTTCGCTTTGCATGGGTACCGTACCTCAGTACGTACGTCGACCGGGGCAACCCCTTACTCCCTTGTGTATGGTATGGAAGCTGTCCTACCTGTTGAAGTGGAGATTCCTTCTCTGAGAGTTTTATTGGATGTCAAGTTGGACGAAGCCGAGTGGATTCGAACAAGGTTTAACGAGTTGAGCCTTATCGAAGAGAGACGGCTAGCAGCTGTATGCCATGGACAGTTGTATCAGCGAAGGATGAAGCGAGCCTTTGATCAGAAAGTGCGTCCTCGAAGCTATCAGATCGGTGATCTAGTTTTGAAGAGGATCCTCCCTCCCGGTGCAGATAACAGGGGCAAGTGGACTCCTAATTATGAAGGTCCATATGTTGTGAAAAAGGTATTCTCCGGTGGAGCCTTGATGCTTACAACTATGGATGGTGAAGACTTTCCGTCTCCTGTTAACTCAGATGTAGTCAAAAAATACTTCGCATAAATTGACCCGCTGGACAAAAAGAAAAAAGAGTCCAGGCAAAAATGGGCATCCCGGCGAACCAAAAAACAGAAAGAAAAGGTTCGGGCAAAAATTAGGGATAAAATGAAAAGAATTTGTACACCCGGTAAGTCGAAAACCCGCAAGGGCGGCTTAGGCAAAAATGGGTATCCCGGTGGATTGAAAACCCGAAAGGGCGATCCAGCCAAAAGAGGGATTAAAGCGAAGACTACAGTCTGAGTTGTCTGTACTTCATCAAGCTTTGTCGTCTGCCATCTCGAAAGATGTGATCCGTCCAGTCATTCTTCTCAGAAAGCAGGAGTTGGGAGGAAAACTGATGATCTGTGAGTTATAACAGAATTGGGAAATAGTGGATGCCGTGTTCACATTGCCATTAGGATAGATTTTTCCTTTTACGCGCAATTACCTCTTTCTAGGAATTGCTTCCCAATGTATTTGCCTTTTCAGGCACATTTTCAATCAATAAAAGTCGTTATTCAGATAAATGGCTCTTTTGCTTTTATTTTTTACTGTTTTGTTTGCAAAAATGTCCGAATTTTTGATAAGCATTGCATATAAGAACATGAAGGCTACACAATAACGTGCAAAAGTGACAAAACATTTGAAAATCATTTTGAATGTTGAGGACACTTGAGCGTATCTTGCCTATGTATCCCCTGGGGGCATTTTGTTGTGCTGTTTTTCAGGTTGGCATCTGTGAGGACGTTTCCTCAGCAGATATTCTCCCCAAGCAAGTTTGGAAGCTATCAGAGCTATTTTCCCCTGCGGAGACGTCTGTGGATAGTGCCTTCTATTCCCCAACAGATCTAAGGATTGCCTATCCCCAACAGGCCTGTATTTGCCGATTTCCTCCCCGAGTGAGGCAGGTTCATTGAAATTTATCTCCAACATTTATCCTATCTGTGGACTGAAGGATATCCCCAGCGGAGTTTACCTTTCCCCAGCAGCAGTGCTATTCTTCAACATGAGTGAGAAGTCGTTGCTCTCCCTGCAGAGTCTCCCCGCAAAGTTGGAGTACCCGATCAGTTTTGGCTCCCCAGCCGGAGTTTTTCATCATTTTTGCATTTTTGCATTTTAGTGATCATTGCATCCTCAAACTGCGTAGCATTCCCATTCAATATGGAGCATTACGCCATAGAAAAATCCAAACATATGCATTCATTTGTTAACCTCACCAGACCGTATCCCCGGCAGAGGCGGATCATTTCATTCAACATCAGCACAGCAAGTCTGCTACAGTTGCTCTTAACAGCACTCAGGATTGATATTCCCCAGAGGTTTATTACCTCACCCGTTGGTGACAGAAAGTTTGTTTCTCCCCAGTGAGATCCCCAGCAAGTGGTCAACCTTGCCTTGACATATCTAAGATGACGCTCTTGTGATACCGGTAAGTGTCATGCCAGCACCCGCGTGTGTTTCTTTGTTTGGTGTCGGTAAACACCATTGTTTCGGTGTCTGTAAACATCGGGTATTCTCCCCAGTCATCGGTAAATGTCTGGTCATCATTTTTGGTGTCGGTAAACACCATTGTTTCGGTGTCTGTAAACATCGGGTATTCTCCCCAGTCATCGGTAAATGTCTGGTCATCATTTTTGGTGTCGGTAAACACCATTGTTTCGGTGTCTATAAACATCGGGTTTTCTCCCCAGTCATCGGTAAATGTCTGGTCGTTTTTTTTTGATGTCGGTAAACATCATCTTTCGATGTCGGTAAACATCGAGTCTTTTCTGCAGTCATCGGTAAATGTCTGATAATCCCCAGCTAGAGATCCCCAGTAGAGTCATCGGTAAATGTCCTATCTGGTTTCCAGTTGCAAATATTTGTTTTTTCCCTTAGTGAAGTGTTCCCCAGTCATCGGTAAATGTCTGGTCGTTTTTGGATGTCGGTAAACATCATCTTTCGATGTCGGTAAACGTCGAGTCTCATCCCAGTCATCGGTAAATGTCTGGTCATGCTTTGTTTCCTTGTTGATAAAATCAAGATCCCCAGAAGTCGTCGGTAAACGTCTTGTTTGATTACACCACAAAGATTTTGTTCCTCCCCAAGTGGAGACGCCATCGGTAAATGGCCCTGTATGCTTCGATATCGGTAAATATTGAATGCCCAGTTTTATCCGCCATCGGTAAATGGCCCCGTTTTCTTTGATATCGGTAAATATCGGATCCCCAGTTGCAGTAGCCATCGGTAAATGGTCAAGTTGAAGTTGATATCGGTAAATATCAAGTTTCTTTGAAGCCACCATCGGTAAATGGTTTTGCTTCCTTTTACATCAGAAGTTGTTTCCCAGCAGCCATCGGTAAATGGTCTTGCTGAAGTTGATATCGGTAAATATCAAGTTACCAGTTTCTAACCATCGGTAAATGGTTTCGCCTTTCTGAAGTTGTCAATGGCAGGCGTCATCGGTAAATGACGTGGTTCTTCCTGTATCATATCCGGCAGAGTGCAAATTTCTACGGTTCTTGGTATTCAATCCCTGTTTACCCTGAAAGTCTGACAGCCGTTGCTATCATCCGTTCGGGTTCCCAGCTGACTGAATAGGGGCAGCTGTAGCACCTCAAATTTGCACCTACTTCTTGTACATACATTCTCATATTAGGTCATAACATAACATGGTCCACTGCATAACATTGCATTGTCCCTTTGCCTCAAGTGCAAGCCAGTCAGAAGAATTAGGTCAAACTGGTCAGGAGATCAGTCAGTCAAGCAAGCAAGTGCAATTTCCATTGAGCCAAGGCCCTAGGGTTGATCCAACATGTTCACATGACCTAGGGGTCCTTTGGAAGTGTTTTGGTCAAGGATTGGATGTTCAGAAGTCATCAGTCAATGCACAGTCAGTCAGAAACCCTAAAAAGTCAAACTTGGTCAACTGTGACTGATTTTATGGTTTTGATGGTTGGATTTGGTTTGAGAGAGCTCATTCATGTCCAAATAGGCCTCATATATCATGTCAAACACCATCATGGAAGAATTTGAAGCCAAATCAGAAATTTCCAAAAATAGAAACTGGACCTGTAATTGAAACTTGCCAAAAATGGAAACTTCTTGATCCCAAACTTACATCATGATACAAGCTTCAAATGAATTTTTGCCCAACATGAAAGTTGAAGATCTTGTTCTCCCATTTCCAAAAAGTCCAAGAACACTCAATTCCCATGTATGGTTGGCAAGTTATGATCAATTCATTCTCCAAAATATTTGAACTTCAAAAGGCCATATCTCTCAAACCATTTGGCCAATTTGGGTGGGATTTTTTGCAACAAGTCACATTTGATCCCCTCTTTCCAAAAATGTAACCATCATTCACCAAAACATTACCAATCAAAATGGCATTTTTGGACTTGCATGAATTAATTTCAAGTGAGGTTGAAAAATGAGTTTCAAAATTAACCACTTCCAACCAATTCTACCAATCAAATATGTTCAGAAATCATATTTTGGACATGTTCAAGGCCCATTTTCGTGCAGTACATACACCCATTACCAACTTGCTTGAAAATTGGCAAAAGGACACTTTTCACCAACTCCATTCCACTTTTTCATGAACCTTGATTAAGTACCATTGAACAGAGTATATATTCATCATTTTCTCTCTGAAGGAAACCCTAGCAGCCACTCTCACAACCAGAAAATCCTCTTGCTCTCAAAATACCATTTTCTCCATTTTTGAACTTTTCTAAAAAATTGCAAAACCCTCGAGCCTGGCCTTGCTTGCTTCATCATTTCTTTTCATTGTGAGCTCATTTTAACCATCACACATCAACTGGAAAGTCATTTGCTCGACTGTTTTCTTCAAGCTCCTTTAATGGCAGAAGTTGTTTGCATCCATTCCAAGCTTCTTTGAGCCAAACCCTTTGCATCATTTATCATTTGGAAGCTATTGGCACATCTGTTTCAAGCATTTACCACCAAACAACAACTGCATCACAGCTGTTCTTCAAATTTGGTAAGTCCTCGACCTTAACCATTCCAAAAACCATGATATGCTTTAGTTAGATCACACCATGCTAATCATTTTGAAGTTTGAATCGTGGCAAATGGTTGAATATTTTGAGAGTTATGTTGTCATGAAGTTTGATATTCAAATATGCTTTTGCTTGGTTCTTCTTTGATAGCTCGAGTTAATGAAAATGATTGTTGGAATGTTGATGTACATTGTTTGCTGGTTTGAATGATGTATTCGTTGCCAAAATCTGGAAAGTTTGTTCTTCATGATCATGAGCATGGCACTGTAGCTATAAACCCTAGGGAGATGTTGCCCAGAAATCGTTTTGATCTTATGAACCCGTGCCTTGCATGATTTTAGTGTTACTGGGCCATGAAGCCAATGGGTGCGTGACACCTCCTTAAGTGAAACGCATCGTTTCACTTAAGGGGCAGAGATATTACGTTTTTGCCACTGCCGGATTTAATTATCAATTAATTTAATTTCTTTTGCAATTTTTATTTCACTTGGCATGGCTATCTTCAAAAAATCATAGAGCTCTCAATTTTAATCCAAAACTCATGGGAATTTTTGCATTATGTCCATCTTGATCTCTAGTTTTTTGTCATATATTTTCCAGAATTTTTGCATGGTCGAATTTTAAATGGTGCTAGGGTTTGTGACATGTGTTCCTTTTTGTATCTTTTGCCAAATCATTTGTGAAATGATGATGCTTTATCCAATGGCTCCCAAATTTTTTGTGCTTAAACTAGACACATTCATGGTGATTTTGGTGTAGAGTTTGCGAATTTATCATTTCTGGTTTGTGAGTTATGATTTTTTTGAATTAGGGTGTGACAATTTGTGTCACACCATTGATGTGCAACTTGATGATTTTCATAGCCATGCCTATTGACCTCAAAATGCTTTGATTTTTTTGCATGAATTCACTTGAGTATGTCTAGTTTACATGTAATTTTTTGTGGATTTGTTTATGGCATTTTCCAATTGATTGAGATTTTTCTCCCCTGTTTGGTCTTATGTTGACTTTTTGTGACACTTGTTCCCATTTGTTTTGTGAAATGCTCATACTTTATTAGATGGACATTAAATTTGGTATGTGATTATTAGACATCTTAATCTTTGACATGGCTTTAGTCCCATTCATTTCTCATATGCCATCCCTGATTTATGATTTTTGCAAGTTGATGCATGTTTGGTTGACTTCTTTGAGCATGCTTAAACTTGCCTTGCCTTTCTGATTTTCATTGACCTATTTCCCATGATCCAATTGAGCTGAAATTTGACATGCATACCATGCTATGGATTATGTTTGATCATGATTTATTTGATGATTTTTGGAATTGTTTGTGATTGGTTTTGAGTTAAGTCTTGCTGTTGACTTCTATGGGCTTCTAAATGCCATACTTTGACTTCTTTTGCTTATAAGATGATGATAATGATTGATATGAATGTGAAACCAATTGGGTTTATTTCTTGATTGGTTGAACATGATTTTGGACACTTGCCATTTGCTGTTTTGACTTTCTCATTCTCTTTTGACCCTAGGCTTGCCCTAGTGGTCCTGCTACTCACATTTGAGTTCATTTTTTCAGGTTAAGTAGCAAATGCTTCAAAGAGATCAATACAAGTTGATTAAGTTTGATTGTTTATCATGAACTAACTTGTATGTTTTGTAGGTTGCTTAGCTCACTTGCTTTGAGCTTGTGTTGTGCACATCTGATTGACTGTGTTATCTGGTTGATTCTTATGCTGTTTATTTAAACTTTGACTTGTATACTAACTGTGCTTGACTGATTTCAGGTACTTTTAGTTGCTTAGTTCCTTGTGAACTTTTGCTTTTCTTTGCTTGAGTAGCAATTTGCATTGAGGTATATTTCCTTACTCCATGTAGTCTGGAAGACCTGGCCTGTTACTTGGCCAGGCACCTGTCTGAAGTCCTCCTTAAGAGGCAATGTCTGTGACTGTTTACATTTGTCCTTGTATAGAGTCAAAGACCTCCTAAGTGAAGAGGCAATTGGCAGAACCCAAGGGATATGCAATCTATCCCCTGCCATTCTGTGTGTCATCTGCTTTGCTCACACCACTGTGTTGATGCATTGCAGATACAAACCCAAGATCTTGTACAATTGTACAGTTGAGTCAGTTTCAAATGTGTAGGAGGGTTCCCACCTTCTGAACCCACACATTCTTGTCTTAAGCTCCCCCAGGCCAGGGATAAGAGCTGTGAAGTCACATCTTCACTCACCTTTCATCTGCTTCACCTTAGCCCCTCAATGGCAAGGTTAAGAGCTAACACTACCCAGTTCCAGTGGTTTGTTTGTTGAGGTTGATATGACCCCTCGACTAAAACCTAACCTTGATTGAGCCCATTGCTTGCATATAGTGTGTGCTACCTGTGCTTGTGTGTTTGTTTGACTTGCTTCCTGTGCAAGTTAGGTTTGCTTTAGCTTGCTTCCTGTGCAAGTTAGGTTAGGTGTGGCTTGCTTCCTGTGCAAGTCATGTTTAGGATAGGCTTGCTTCCTGTGCAAGTTAGCTAGAAACCTTAACTTAGGGATGATTTTGCATGACAACATTTAGGCTCGAGTCGTAGTCTCCCTAGTGTTGTGTCTCCCTCTGTTATCTGGTTTAGGCTAGGTCCTTTGTCCCTTCGTAGGGGAACTACGTCGCCCTGATCCTCATACCAGATGAGGTACGTAGGCAGGAGATGAGCTGATCTCTCCGGGCGCCCTTTTTCTTTTTTCAACCTTTTGTGTCTCAACCCCCCTTGTGTGTGTTGTTGTGTGCTTGGAAGTTGATGTAAGTCCATTGAGTGGCATTCGGGTTCCAGTGTGGGTTTTTTGGTTCGGATGCCGATGTAAGCCCAGTGATTGGCAGTCGGGCTCCATGTTTGCCTTTTTGAGTGTGTTTTGGTTCTGATGCTGATGTAAGTCCAGTGATTGGCATTCAGGCTCCACGTTTGCCTTTGCCTGTGTTTGTTTGTGTGCGTGTCAGCTGAGCTACGAATGCTCTGATTCTTCTTCGTCCAAGAAGATACGTATGCATAGGATGCGACACCCTAGCGAGCATGTGTTGTTTCCCCAGTCCGAACTACTTTGACTCTGATGTCTATGCCTGATAGACTAAGTAGGCCCAGGATGCGATATTCTGCCGAGTCAGTCTCTTTTGTTTTCTTGTGTCTCTTTCAGCCAGTTGTGTGTGTGTGAGCAGTGTTTTTAGCAACCATTTTTCCTTCCTATTGTGCGTGGATCCCGTCGAGTACGACAGATGCGTAGGGGTGCTAATACCTTCCCTTCGCATAACCGACTCCCGATCCCATTCTCTCTGGTCGCGAGACCATGTCTTTTCCCAGGTTTACTCTGAGCGTTTCCTTTCCCTCTTTTGGGATAAATAACGCACGGTGGCGGCTCTGTTGTTCTTGTTTTCCCGCCGGTTTTTCGCGTGATGCGACACCTTTGGCCATCCCTACCAGCATAGAGGTTCCACTCATCTGTACTTTTTGACAAGTACAATACACCCATTGTAAGGCCTTAGTAAAACTAGCTTGGATCACACCTTCATTTATCACCGCCAGTTTTACATTTACCAAAATCTTCACTCCTACCCTAATTGTTCTTATTCATGGTTGCTAAGAGGGAAGAATCCATACACAAGATGATACCTGAGGTAGTAGTGACCTCAATGCCACAACAGAGATGTGCGCTGATTTGGACGAGTTGCGCCATCAAAATTAAAATCAGGAGGAAAATATCCTAAACATCCAACAACACCAACAAGAAACTACCCCCACAGAGGAAATGGAAGTGCTAGACCCCCAACCACTTTAACGCAAAACATGGAAAACACTTGTTCTTGAAGGTTTCAAGCCTCCCTTCTTGGCGAAGTTTGATGGGTGTAGTGACCCTTACGAGCATGTCGTCTCCATCAACACGTATATGACCATCATAAGTGCTTCTGATTCGATGTAGTGCAAGCTCTTGCCGCAAACTTTTATAGATGCATCCTTACTTGGTATATGGGCATACCTTGAGCTTTCATCGCTAACTACCAGGAGCTAGTGAAGAACCTCATGCACCAGATCATAGTCAGTCGACATAGAAAGATGTCCAACACTAGTTTGTTTAACATTCGACAAGGTATCTCTGAATCATTGAGGGAATACCTCAACCGTTTCAATGAAGCCACCATAATAGTTGTTCATCCAAACTAAGAAATGTTTGTATGAGCATTTTAGAATGATCTCAAAGTAGGATACTTTAATGAGTCCATCGCCCAACGACGATCCTCTTTGTTGGCGGAGATAGTCATAAAGAAATAATGTTATATAAAGGGCGAGGAGAGTAACGTCGATAAGAAGGAATGCTACGTGAAAGAGTGTGTTCCTAACACCTAATGTGAGAAACACCTACAAAAAAGAAGTTACACCTTGTCTGTTAGGGACAAGGAAATGTTTAAGCAAAATGGAAAGAATGTGGAGAGATTTATGCACCTCAGCACTCGCCGTGAGAAAATTTAGCAGGAAGTATTTCACTTATATTATATCCATACACCTCCCACTCCAAAAGTAGACGTTATAGTACATGAGTTTGGCTGATGGTGTAAGTTCTATAGGGTGAAAGGGCACCACACAAAGATTGCTACCACCTCAAGAAAGAGATAAAGAGCCTAATCCATAATGGCCACCTAAAGAAACATGTCATAGGATAATCCTCTCAAGGGTCAGGTAGGACTAGCTTCCACGGGCATGACGATAGTAGAAGCCCTAGACCTAGAAAGGGAAAGAAACATCCAAAGAAGAGGGCGACAAGGCTTGTACGCCATACACTCAACACTATTGCAGGTGGCTGAGAGACTAGCTCCACCCAGAAAATATATACCCGCCAGATATTAAATATAGATGATCTTCCTACGAAACCAAAGAAATGAGAGGATCAAGACGCTAGAGGTCAAGATTGATTTTTTTTAGAAATATAAAGCAGGTATCCACCCTCACAACGACGAACCCATGGTCATCATCATGAGGTGTGATGATTGGGAAATCAAAAGAGATTTGGTAGATCAAGGGAGCTCTACAGATATCCTCTATTGAGATGCATTTGGGAGGCTTCACCTCGACCTAAATGACCTAAAAGCTTTCAAGGGATCAATGGTTGGGTTCTCTAAGGGAGTAGGTGCAGGTAAAAGGCTAAATAATAGTGAAGACCTCCTTTGAAGTGGGGGAACAAGACACGTATAGTAAGGTCAAGTATTTGGTTATAGACGCCCCACTTCTTAAAATATGATTATTGTGCGACCAAATTTTAAAAAGTTGGATGCCACTTTGTCTACTTTATATTTTTTCATGTAGTACGCGCTCTCTGATGGCCGAGTTGCAGTCATCCAAGGAGACCAAGAGATCATCAGGAAACACTAAGGAAAGTCTCAATCTTAAAGATTCAGAACTCTAGGCGTGAATACTAAGAAGGTTGGTTCGGAAATTAAGTCGCTAAAAGCAGCTCTTCAATGGTGGGGAATCTCCCTCTCAGAAGAATGAAAAGATAGGAGATTGAAGCCTCGGTGGGAAGGCCCCCTGATGCACTTTTACTTTATCATTGTTTGTTGGCTTTAATCAGGCAAGTATTATATATTTGGAATTTGTAAGGACAAGTTGTTTTCTATGGACACACTATTTTCCTTTGTGCCTTGTGAGAGAGCAATGGTTTTTAATGAGGTTTCTCACTTTATTATTTATTAGATGTTTGCACTGCTTCCTCTCCTATTTTTATTTGTAGGAAATTAAGGAAACCACCTTGAGAGGCGATCATAAATGTTGGATCCTCAAATAGGGATCCTTGTCGCCTTTTAGACTCTAAAAAATGACGGATCCCTAATAAGGATCCTTGCCACCCTTTGAGGCGATGTAACACGCTACACCTTCATAGGGATTCTTGTCATTATGAGTCAATCATAAAAGTTGGATCCTTACTGCTTTTTAGGTGAACAAAAATGTTGGATCCCTACGGGGGATCCTTGTCGCGCTTTGATTGGCAATTACAAAATGTTGGATCCTCACAGAGGGATCCTTGTCGCCTTTTAGGATATTAAAAACATTGGGTCCCTTATAATAATCCTTGCCACCATTTGAGGCAATATAAAACATTACACCCTCATAGGGGATTCTTGTCGCCCTTTGAGACGATCAAACAAATTGAGTCCCTATGAGGGATTCTTGTCATCCTTCAAAGTGATTAATACACTTGACCTTCATATAAATATTATTATCTCCCCTTTTGGAGACTAAAACATGCAAGACCCTTAACAAAGATCCATCATTATCCTGTTTGGGGCGACCAAAGGCTCGAGATCCAAGCGCAACTATCATTTTTTCCCTGCTGATAGCTAAGAATTAATTTTAAGCAAAAAAGTGGCTTATACAAATATGGATAACATTCAAAAGTAGTAGACAAATTAAGCTATTATAGAATCCTCTATAAAATGATATATTACAAAAAAAAAGGGATCAAGGTGCATAGGACTTTTTAGGGGACCTACTTATCTTCCATTAGTTAACCGTCCTGAACCACCTTGAATGGGTCCATCCGATTCAAATCTAGGTCTAAGTACAAGACATACCACCTGTTCCTTCTCCCTCTCAAAATACTGGTTAAAGGCAGCCATAATTTCGTCCTAGAGCAATGATGCCTCCTCCTTCAGAGCTTTTATGGAACTTTGAGGTTCTTCGAGCGATCCCTCTAGGCATTCCCCCCATAAGCGCAGACCAGGGCCTTTGAGGCCACTTCCTTAGCAAGGCCCATCAAATTATCTTGTTCTTTTTCCATGACTATTAGTGCCTTCTAACACTTCTGAGTGCTCTCAATGATACAATTTATCCTGGAATGTAACTCACTGATTGTCCGAAGATGTTTTTCCTGCTGAACTCTCTCCACCAGGAGGGATCTCAACATTTGAACCTCCAAGAGGTTCGTTAAATAGGAAAGAGAATCGTTATGAAGTGACTGATAGTCACCAGGAATATTATGTAGGAGAGACAGGAAACGCCAAGAGAACTCTACTGCATTAAAGGAATGGTCACTCCAAAATAGGGTTGAGGAGCTCCATCCATAGGAATAGGTGCCCCACCTATCTTTCCTCCTTCATCAATTGTCTGGTGCCCTCCTAAAGTCCCTGACTCCCACCTTTGATTCTTTAGAATGCGATCTTCACTGTCACGAGATGTCTCATTCCACCGCTTCTCTCTAGCCACCGATAAATCCCTAGGGAAGGGCGTGGGCACGTCTGTTGTTTGGGCTGCATCCAAACCAAGCGCTCTCTCCTCTCGCCAAGAGAGATTCTATGCATATTCCCTGCAAAGAAACAATGTTAAAAATGTGTAAAAAATAAAAAATAGATTAAGTCGAAAGGTTACTTTCATACCATAAATCTTACCCAAGTACTTCTCTACCCCATCGTTGTCCTTTCAGTCCAGGGTGATTAGAGTATGATAGCTCATAAGCTAGAAGCAACTTAAAAATTGGACCATGTCTCGCTCAAGGGGGGGGAGCGTTAGAGTCTACCCCTTTGATAAGTTGAGGATTCGTTTTCTATGGCAGAGGAAAATGAAAGGCACTAGTAGCCTCCATGGTAGCTAAGGAGATATTGTCTCTCCCTCTGACCCGAACGAACCTGTCTTTCCAATCCTCATATGACTCTATGTAAGGTTACAACAAACACCTACCGGACATAGAGCGCAAAGTTATCCAACCACAGCCGATGATAATTTATATGTTATAAAAATATAGGAATGCCTCGATGGTAGGAAGGATGCCCAAATCACAATAGATGATCTCGAAGGCCCAAAAGATAATCCACACATTAGGCGTGATTTGAGAAGGGAAAACATTAGCGGTCACCTTGAAGTTTGACTTAAAATGCGTGAGGAGTATCAGAACCCTAAACTCATGAATAACAAGAAGGTGAAAGTAAAAATAAAGAGCGAACAAACTGCTTTTGCTGGCCATGTTGGCTATTTTTGTTTCTGAACAGGGTTCAAAGTTTACATCTTCTTCATGCCCTATACTAGAAAACCCAATATCCTAATGGAACCTCGCGATCATGTTAGATTCAGAATATATAGACACAATGTCTCGAACATGAACACCCTTAACTTTCTTCTTTGCCATAACTTCCAAACAAGAGTGAACATGTTAAAAGTTACAGTGCTTATATCCCAGAGGGAATAACAAATCATGTAATCTCTCCTATATGAAATTAAATAACCACCAACGTGTCTATGTATTTTCTTCGATTAAACAAAGCATAAATATAAATATGGAAGAGAAATGAAAAGGTTTTTCGGAAAAGTAAGCCAAGGCCCTTTATAGAAAAAATAATAATAGCAAAAGCAACATACCTGCCTAATAGCAAAATTGTTGCAGGAAGAGGAAAGGGTTCCACGAGTTACATACACATGTAAGGAAGGAAACTAGATTGAGTTTCACCAGGAAAACCATCATGAGCATCATTAAATTCCACACACGCTCCTTTCCTATTAAACAATCAATTTTTCCTAATTGTCTGACGCTTTGACGTCTCTAAATTATTTGGATGATGTTTGACATCCCCTAACTGACAGACAAGCTACTCATGAGACACTTGGTAGGGGTTATGGCTCACCTTAACTAATGGACTCACCCTTAATTAAGGGAATTTCCCTTACTGAGGGACTCAACCTTAACTGAGGAACTCACCCATAACTGATGACTTGCCCTCGACTAAAGGGTTTAATCGAAATAGATGGTAATTCTAAAGAACTATTCTCTTAACCAAGCCCTCATGCTTGAGGGACTATGTAGTAATATATTTCTAAAAGCCCGTGACAAATCGGTATTGGGTCAATCCCCGTAAGGCGGTCACCATAGAGTATGATGCCCAAATATAACCCCCACACCGCTGGCTATTCGCCATGATGATGAACGTGAAGGGTTGCGTGTGTATAACCTATAACCACATATGCAGGAAGTTCTGGTCACGGCTCCCTAAGAAATATGTAGTCAATAGCTTCCTTGGTCAAATTAGAGCAGCTACTACGTCCCATGAGTCCTCTACGTCCAGACTCATAAACCTTTATAAATACCTCAACTATAGGGTTGCGGAACAATTCAGATACACATGAAATACCCCAAAGATATATAGCTTCTTATATCATCGTAATTACCTCAACATAGGATTTCTCACCATCAAAGATACAAAGCTTCTATGTGTCGACTCATAGCATGTATGTGTCAACACATAAACCTGTTTTTCATATAAAAACCAGTTTTCAATGGATGAAATCTTTTCAAACATTTTCTAAATTATTTCCAAAATGATGTTATTGATCGGTCACCATTTTCACTATATTTTCGTTGCTTATCCGAAAAGAAACCGAGAACTTTGAGACACTGTGTACGCATTATGGTACCTTTAAAGTTATTTTTCATTATCGTAAGTTATTTAAGCAATTTTATTAATTGTCAGTTTTATTTTGTGTTTTCGTGATTTTACGCGTCAGTTGTCGTGTTTATGCCCTCCAGGTCCACGGAGAAGATCCAATGGACTCAACGCGAGAAAGTGGAAAGTTTTTGTGTTCGAAAAAAGAAGATTTTCCAGTTCAAGAGGCCTGATACAGCCACTCGTGTCACCTGACACGGGCTGTGTCAGGAGGAAGGTCAAGAAAGTACAAAAAAAAGCCCAAAACAGTGGTCTGACACGGTCGCCCGTATCATCCTGACACGACCGTGTCAGGTCACCTGGGGTGTGTCAGCAAGGAAATAACAAGGCAGTTGTCTGACACAGCCGCCCGTGTCAGCTGACACGGCCCATGTCAGCCTGACACTGCCAGTGTCAGCCTGACACGGCCATGTCAGATTGACACAACCATGTCAGCCTAAAACGCTAATTTTCCAATTTTCGGGCTTTTTCACCGGGCTTGAGCTGCATGGATATTTCCACCTTCTGCCAAGGGATTTTCACTATATAAGGAGAGTTTCTGCAAGAGCAAAGATCATCTTGGAAGGAGGTGAACACAGTATTGTCAAACAAGCAAGGATTACAGAGATCAAGAAATTCGGAGAGCGGAAGGTTTTCATGAGCGGAAGCGATTGAAGATCCACGTCATCCAATTACTTGTAATGTGTATTTTTTATTTTGAATTTTTTTTGAACAATATGAGTAGCTAAACCCCCCAATTCTAGGGGGTGTCCCTGATTTAGAATTGTAATGAATTTGAGTTTACATTTGCATTTATAATATTATTTTTACGGTAACCTTTTGATGTGTTTATTGCTTTCTCTTTCGGACCAATCGAGATTGATTTGTGGTTATCAATTAGGATGGACCGTCATTGATAAGGTTTTCATAAGGTTACTCTACAGTAGATATCACCTAGGACTAGGGATACCCTATATGAACCAGAGTATTCTTGATATTATAAAGCTTAACTTCACCGTAATTGTCTATGGACATAGAAATTAAGGTAGATTGATTAAAGGTTTTCTCACCAAGGACTTGGGAGAAAATACCCTTGAGAACTGGTAATAATTGATATTTGTTGATGCAATAGTAACTCAGAGCTGTTACATGGATAAATCATACACCTTCCCTGACATTGTTCCTTTTTCCCTGCAAACCCTTATTTTCATTCTTATTTACTTTTACCTTTATTCTTATATTTTTACACCTAAAAACCAAATTAATACTTTTTGTTTAATTGAATGATAATTTAAACTCAATATTGACTTGCAGTCCTTGAGATCGACATTCGGGGAATTTCCCCATTATTACTATAAAAGGCAAAATAGTACACTTGCTATTTTCCCGATCAAGTTTTTGGCGCCGTTGCCGGGGATTGCCAAAATATAGAGTTTAATTTTAAATTCAATTAAAATTTTGTTGCTCTGCAATAAAATTATTTTTTTTGTCATTTATATATTTTCATTCACTAATATGTGTATGCGAGGAGAGCCCTCAGCAAAATTTCTTTTTGACGCAGAAATTAGAGAACCCTTCACCGGAGACGTAGAAACGCTAGACTGGATTCCAAAGAAGATGTTCCCTATGATCACTCAGATTCAGAAAAAGAAACTATGGCTGAAATTCCTCTAGTTCCACCGCCTCCACCTCAGGAAAGACTCCTAGGTGACTATGGAAGGGCAAATGCACCAGGTGGTAGATTGACCATTGTCAACCAACCGGTGAATGTGACGAACTCTCAACAGCATCCCAGCACAATCAAGAAACTTGAGAGAAAATCTTTCACCGGAAAGGTTAATGAAGATGCCAACAAGCACCTGCAGAGATTCCTGACCTTGAGTACTACTTTGAAAATTGATGGTCACACCCATGAAGCAAAGAAGTTAAGAATGTTCTCGTTCACTTTATCTGAAGCGGCAGAAGAATGTTTCTACTCTCTTCCAGCTGGCAATATTACCTCATGGGAAGAGATGGAAACAACTTTCTTAAATGAGTATTTTCCCGCATCAGTATTTCTGAGAAAAAGGTATGAAATCTTGAACTTCAAACAGAAAGATGGTGAGTCTTTGGGAGATACCTACAAAAGATTCAAAAGGGTCCTGGTAGCATGCCCAACTCATAATATGGATTAGACTGAACAAATGCAGATGTTTGTGAATGGGCTGAAAATAAAGACAAAACAGTTAATTGATACAGCAACCGGTGGATCAACAAATTTCTCAACAGCCACCGGTATTAATAGGATCATTGAAGCGATAGCCGCAAATGAGCATCTGGAATTATATGATAAGTGTACAAGCAAACATGAAGGAGTCATTGACCTGCAAGTAGAAGCAAATAAAATTCGTTTGGAAGATACAGTCGTTGCTGAAGTGGAGAAGAAATTGAAAGCGATGAATATAAGTACTCAACAGGTAGCTCAAATTCAACCTGCTTAGACCATCACTTGTGAAATCTGTAATGGACCTCACCACATTGTGTATTGCTTTGCAACCCCTCAACAAATTTAAGAGATAAAATTATTACAGTAGAATAAGCCCTACTATAACACTTACAATCCAGGTTAGAAGAATCATCCAAACTTCTCCTGGAAAGATCAGAAAGGGAATGTTCCACAACATGGTCAAGGTCAATATCAGACTCAATATCAACAACAACAGCAATAGCAAGCTCCAAGGAAAGCAGACTGGGAGATTGCCATTGAAAACATGGCAGCTCAAAATAGGAAATTTGAAGAAGAGACGAGAAACAATCAGAAAAACACCACCGCCTCTCTAAAGAATCTTGAAGTTCAGCTGAGGAAGATAGCACAATAACTAGCAAGTTCTCGAACACCAGGTTCCTTACCAAGTGAAACAGTTCAAAATCCAAGAGGTCAAGAAAATATTAGTATTGTCACGATGAAAAAGAAAAAGGCTGCTAAAAAGAAAAGAATTATATCACCGGGCGAGCCGACTGAAGAGGAAATTACAAAAGAGACTAAACCGATGATTAAGTTGCCCTACCCTCAGAGAGTGACAAAGAAGGAACCAAGCGAGTCAGACTTGGAGAAATTCATGATAATGTTTAAAAAGGTTGAGGGTCATATGTCTTTGTTTGAAGCACTTGAAAGAATGCCCATGTATAAGAAATTCATGGAAGAGGTAATGGCCGAAAAGAAACCAACAACAGAAGAATAGGTAACCTGGAAGGAAAAGTATAGTGCAAACTCATAGGGGCAGAAAATTCCTAACAAACAAAAGGATCCGGGAATGGTAACAATACCATGCACAATTAAAGAAAGAACCTTCAAAAAGGTACTAATAGATTCTGGAGCTAGTGTGAGTCTGATGCCATTATCAATCTATCACAGGTTGGGTATTAAAAATTTCATTAATACAAAGACCAATCTGAAGTTTGCAGATCACTCAAGAAAGGATGCATATGGTATAGCAGAAGACGTACTGGTAACAATAGAGGACTTGCTTTTTCCTATTGATTTTGTAATCCTAGACATACCCGAAGATGATGAGGCACCCATCAGTTTGGGTCGACCTTTCATGCAGACAAGTCGATGCAATCTCGACATGGATCAGGGCAAGTTAACCTTGAAAGTTCACGACAAAGAGATAACATTGAATGCTATTGAAGACCAGAAGCTAGAGGAAGATACAGAATTTCACTATCAAGTAGGTTTAATCAAGACAGAGGCGAGAAAGCAAAGTAACATGCCAACATCAGAGAAAGATGCAGGAAGGCCCTCTCGACTCTCATCACAACCATTAGCCACCCTGAATGGAAAGGCTCCTACCTTAATTCCAAAAACCAAGAGAAAGAAAAGAAAACGAAAACAAGGTAAGAAGGTGGAGGTTAAAGAGGACTTGTGGCACAAAGAATCCATACTGATGAAAGAGACAATTTTCTAGTTTTGGACAAGAGGTGCAACAAGGTTTGGAGGCTGAAGTACCCCCATAACAAGGGGAATGAACCGTCGAGCTATGCGACATTAAACAAAGCGCTTCGTGGGAGGCAACCCACGTGTTACTAATTCTAATTATTGTTTGTGTTTGTTTGTTATTTTAGGTTTGCACAGTGCCTTGCATAAAAGGGCGAAGGTACTCACATGGAAAAAGATGAAAGATGAGCATAACAACAACCTGACACGGCCGCCCGTGTTAGCTGATACAACCCGTGTCAGGCCTGCAGATTTGATATTTGTTTGAAAATTTTGAATTTCGTGTGGTCATGTCGCACTTCCTGATCCAGCCTCCTCAGTAGGGCACTATGAGTCACCCTTCTTCTATCTTGTTCGAAAACATTGAGGCCAATGTTTAGTTCAAGTGTGGGGGAGGTTTTACTATGCTTTTTGCATTTATTTTTGTTGATTATTTCCCAATTTTTAATTTTTACCATTTCACATTTGGTTTATTTTTACTATCAGGTATCATGTGCTGCATGTATTTCACGATCTTGGTGTATTGTTGGATTAAGTGATGACCATGAGTGGTAGTGGAAGAAATGATCACTCCATTTACGGTTGCTTGTTGTGAAGGATCTTCCCAGAAAGTCGATACTGCTGAAGAAAAGATTGGACACAACTTCTAAAACTCAACTAACGTAGGTTCCCTATGCATTCCTAGTTGAGTAAGAAGCCACATCGTACTAGAAGTATTGTGGATACTGTCAAGCTTTATCTAACATGGTGAGTGTATAAAAAGCCAAACACATTTGTCATCATGAGCGATATTCAGGTATGTCTTTATCACTCTGACTTTGCGTAGGTTCTCTGGGAATTTCACTGCATGTATACATACACTGAGGCACGTTGTTTGATTATAGCCCTGAGCCTTTCCAGCCATCCCGTTAATGTTATCCCTTGTTAACACCATTTGAGCCTGTACCCTTTGTTTTTTTCTAACCACATAAATGTAACCCGTGGCCTAAAATACTTCCTTACCCTGTTCAGAGTCAAGTTGATATTATTAAGCTATGTTGAAATTCTAAGTTTGGGGTAAAACCCCATAACTTTCAAAAGCCAAGGTGAGTGCGGAAAAAAAAGAGAGAATCATCGAGAGAGAGAAAAAAAGAGAAAAGAAAATAAACTCGAGGGTTCAAAATAAGCAATGGCCAAAGAAGGGCACTCGGTTGAAAAACAAGAATAGCAAAGAAAAACCAGAGCAATAAAAAAAAATAGAGGAAAAGAAGGAAAATGAACAAACACAGTGAAAATAATAGTAACATTGACTCTGAACCAAAAACCACTTGTTTCCCGTTTTCTTTGGAATATCCACACCATAACCCAAGCCTCGTTACAACCCGAAAGACCTCAAAAAGTGTGTGTTGTGTGTAGTTGATATGAAAGGAGAAACTATTCAAACTTATGAGTTGATATTGCATATTATGAATTAGGAGTGAAAACACTTTAACCCCGAGAGACTTGGTGAGAGTGTGATGTAAGTTGACAGGTGAAGCGGTACCTCGATGAGGAAGTGCGGCTGAAAACTCATTAGGAAAAGCAGGAATTATAAAAGGGAGAGTGAAGGCGTTGGCAAAAGATCTCAGCAGTATCATGGTAAGAATACAAATTTTGGGAAGTGACACTTTGTCGTATAGGACATTACTTGAGGACAAGCAATGAGCTAAGTTTAGGTTTGTGATCGGTCACCATTTTCACTATATTTTCGTTGCTTATCCGATAAGAAACCAAGAACTTTGAGACACTGTGTACGCATTATGGTACCTTTCAAGTTAATTTTCATTCTCGTAAGTTATTTAAGCAATTTTATTAATTGTTAGTTTTATTTTGTGTTTTTGTGATTTTACGCGTCAGTTGTCGTGTTTATGCCCTCCAGGTCCACGGAGAAGATCCAATGGACTCAATGCGAGAAAGTGGAAAGTTTTGGCGTTCGAAAAAAGAAGATTTTCCAATTCAGGAGGCCTGACACGGCCACCCGTGTCACCTGACACGGGCCGTGTCAGGTCACCTGGGGTGTGTCAGCAAGGAAATACCAAGGCAGTTGTCTGACACAACCGCCCGTGTTAGCTGACACGGTCCGTGTCAGCCTGGCACTGGCCGTGTCATCCTAACACTGCCAGTGTCAGACTGACATGGCCATGTCAACCTAAAATGCTAATTTTCCAATTTTTGGGCTTTTTCACCGGGCTTGAGCTGCATGGACATTTTGGAGATTTCCACCTTCTGCCAAGGGATTTTCACTATATAAGGAGAGTTTCTGCAAGAGCAAAGATCATCTTGGAAGGAGGCAAACACAATATTGTCAAACAAGCAAGGATTACAGAGATCAAGAAATTCGGAGAGCGGAAGGTTTTCATGAGCGGAAGCGATTGAAGATCCACGCCATCCAATTACTTGTAATGTGTATTTTTTATCTTGAATTTGTTTTAAACAATATGAGTAGCTAAACCCCCCAATGCTAGGGGGTGTCCCTGATTTAGAATTGTAACGAATTTGAGTTTACATTTGCATTTATAATATTATTTTTACGGTAACCTTTTGATGTGTTTATTGCTTTCTCTTTCGGGCCAATCGAGATTGATTTGTGGTTATCAATTAGACTGGACCGCTGTTGATAAGGTTTTCATAAGGTTACTCTACAGTAGATATCACCTAGGACTAGGGATACCCTGTATGAACCAGAGTATTTTTGATATTATAAAGCTTAACTTCACCGTAATCGCCTATGGACATAGAAATTAAGGTAGATTGGTTAAAGGTTTTCTCACCAAGGACTTGGGAGAAAATACCCTTGAGAACTGGTAGTAATTGATATTTGTTGATGCAATAGTAACTCAGAGCTGTTACAGGGATAAATCATACACCTTCCCTGGCATTATTCCTTTTTCCCTGCAAACCCTTATTTTCATTCTTATTTGCTTTTATCTTTATTCTTATATTTTTACACCTAAAAACCAAATTAATACTTTTTGTTTAATTGAATGATAATTTAAACTCAATATTGACTTGCAGTCCTTGAGATCGACATTCGCGAAATTTCCCCATTATTACTATAAAAGGCAAAATAGTACACTTGCTATTTTCCCGATCCGTTATGCTTCATAATGCTAAAATGCATATTTAGACTCAGCAGATACTGTCCAATATACATAAATGGTAAAGTATCCTGGTTTTGACATCATATAAAATAATTCTAATAGGAAGGGCACTCACAATTAATGTGTATGATTTATTGTGGATATGATTTAAAAATGACTTTATAATGTACGACTTATTAATAATGTAAAATTACTTCAAATTTATTGTCTAAAATTTGCAAATATTATCTTGGAGTTCGTCTGAATTTTGAAATTCGAGTTCACCCTATTTTAATCATCTTGTGATGAAATACAAACCTAATCCGAAGCGTGAGATTTATCTTGAGATTGAAATCCGAATTTTAATAGGGGGTGTATACGAAAATTGAAATTCAGACTATTTTTTGCCTGACCCTTAGGAATTGGGTTAAGGCACAATTTTGGCACCGGGAGAAAGAGAAGAAAATGCATGAAAAATCTAGGGAATTTCTTAATGTACCATAGGTATTACTAGGGAACTACGTGAAAATACAAAAATACCTCTAGTTTTCGAAGAGGCATCTCTGGACGCACCCTGAACAAATAAAATTTCGGAAATGCATCTTTGTAAACATTTCAGAGATGCATTTCCAGACGGTATTGGTTCTAAAACACGCCATAACCCCTCTCCTTCCTCATTTCTAAAAAAACACTAAAAACTTTCTCAAACTCTCTCAACTCACATTCTCTCAAAATCAAGTAACCAAGTTCAAAGCTTCTTCCATCATCATCAAGTACATCAAGTACATCAAAGACATCATTCAATATTGGAGTAAACTCTCAATTGGTAAGTTTTTTTTATAAAAAAAAGGTTTTTGAGTTTTTGTATAAATGAGTTTAAATTTATGATTTAGGTAAGAAATGAGTAAAAATTGCATCAATGATAGTTTATACATAATGTAAAACTTGTTTGATGGTTAAAATAACGATCAAATAATTAGTTTTGGGGTTTAGTGGTCTGCATTACCGCCATCGATGGATCTGAAAAGTTACAGGAAATTTCGGAGATGCATCTTCAGAATTCTTCAATGTTTGGAATCCTAGGAATCGAAGATGCATCTTCGTAATTTTTCTGTCTATTTTGTATTTCTTTCCTTACTTGTATGGTTGCTTGTACTAATTATCTGACATTTGTCTGATTTACTTACAAGCATTATGGATGATAGAGATGTCAGACTAAGTCACGGGTGGATTGCACATCATGCATCAGTCTGGAGGGATAAGAGTCGGGTTTCGAAGGCTCATGTTTACTCTTGCCCAGTTCATGCGAAGGCATCGACTTCTGGGGCTCATGCTTCTCAATCTTCTTCTTCCCGTAGAAGACAGGTGTCACCTACTGACGCATCACTTCCTTCATCCTCTCGCAGGAAATAGGTTTCACCTATTCAGACGACAAAGATACCCGAGTCACTAGTGATACCTGAGGCACCAATGTCGCCTCAGGCCCGGGATGAACCTCATGCTGATGAGACAAACCATACTGCCATAAATATATGGGACAAAGAGGTAAAATTAATTGGATTCATTATTTTTAAACCGCGTTTATTCTTATTTTATAAGTTTCTGACATAGATTTATTTTTCTACAGGCCCGTGATCCTCTGAAGTTTATTAACCATGGGAGGAGCCGAATGAGTGGTTTCATACTGCTTTATCACTATTTGGGATGTAGTACTTGTGCAAGACCAGTTATGTTACGGTCAACCATAAGATGCTTAATGCATTCATGGAGAGATGACACACATAGACCTCGATATTTCATCTACTAATTAGTGAGATGTCTATCACACTCAACGACGTGTCATGTTTGTTGCATCTTCTGATAAAGTGGAAACTTCTACATTATAAGAGGATTTAGCAAAGACGAGGTACTCGAGATGATGGTAGACTATTTGGGAGTTGACCCAGAGGATACCATGAGGGAGTTTGAAAAAACCATAGGGGATCATGATAGGTTTGAATTCCTAAAAAAGGTATATACATATGAGATCCTTAGAGGTGAGTAGGCTAGAGGTGATAACGAGCAGGTGGGGCTCCATAGAGCGTATGATATGAGAGCATACCTAACATATTTAGTTAGCACTATGATTTTGGTGGACAAGAGTTCCACTTATGTGGATGTCGTCTTCCTACGGTACTTTGAGGACTTCGAGCAGATCTATCAGTACAACTAGGAGGCCGCTTGTTCGGTCTACTTGTAATCGGAGTTATCAGAGGGTTATAGTTGGAAGATAAAGTAGGTCACAGGCAGCATCACACTATTGACGATAATATTTATTGGTATTTTAATGTTTTTGTGTCATTTTTCGTTACAATTTTGTAACACCCTTATTGATGATTCATGTGTTTCAATAATTTTCAAGCTTGGGTACTCCAGCACTTCCCGCACATCTCTGGACGGTAGCGTGTACCGACTTACACTGAGGATATTCCACGTGCTTCTGCATTTGCCCCACTTAGAGGAAACCGGGCGATAGAGTCGTTCAAAATGTATCTTGACCGTTTGGTTGTCGAGGATATGCACTTTAACAACTATGTTGATCACTATGAAACAAGACCATTTGATGACATAGTGTTATACTCAGGATGGTTGGCTTACAACTCACGTCTCACATTTCATCATCTTCCTGAGCGCGTCATGCAACAGTTCAGTTATACTCAGACTATTCTCAAATACCTTGTTGTCTCTGCTCCTCCTGCTATGACACGTAGAGATATGGATGTCATGTTTGATGATTATCTTAGTCATTTGGTACTAGAGGATGACATAGTACCATAGCTGAGAGAGACTGAAGCTAATCAGGTGATTCTTCAGGGTGTCACATTCATATATGGTGCAGGCTGCTTCAGGAGATCCACCGAGGTCAGCTCATTAGGAGATACTAGAGAAGGAGCATGCACAATTAGATCATGCTCATGATGTTTTGCATAAATGTCGTCGCATTGTGGAGATTGTGCAGACAAACATTGACAGAGGTATATTCTCTGATGGGTTTGAAGTGAGGCAGGTCCTAGATGTCATTAGGTATAATTAGTCACCAAGTCTCTTAACTTAATTTGATGTCCCGCTTTAGTCCCTTAACTAAAAAACGTTACAAGTTAGTCCTTTAACTTCACTTTTGTTTCCCTATTTGATCCCTTTCGTCAATTTCTGACAAAAAACATTATGTTCTGATGACATGGTGTGACAACGAGGTCATTGGTACAAATTTGAGTAAGCATATGTAGTTAAAAACTGATACACCGTTTAAACTACATGGGTTTTGTTTTCAGGTGAACCCCGCAGTTTAAATAGTGTATAAGTTTTTAACTACATATACTGACTCAAATTTGTATCAACGACCATGTTGTCACGCCACTTAATTAAAATTTAATATTTTTTTTTGGCCAAAAGTTAACGGAAATGACCAAATACGATAACAAAAATGAAGTTACAGGACTAATTTGTAACGTTTTTTAATTAAGGGACTAAAATAGAATATTAAATTAAGTTAAGGAACAAAAATATGTATTAAGCCATACCATTATGATGGAGGCACGAGAGGCACTGAGGTACCAGAGAGAGCATCGGAGAACAGGGAGTAGAGGAGGCCGAGGAGTCCAAGGAGTTGTAGTTCGGCATACGCATTAGTATATATTAGTTGTATTTTGGATTTATTCTGAAATGAATTTTATTTTCACTTCATTATACTTTATCGTTTATTTCGACTTCATATATATATATATATATATATATATATATATATATATATATATATATATATATATATCATTTTTTGACCATCTGAATTTATATAGGTGATTTTTTACATATTGATTTTAATGTTTATCACATAACAAAGTCCTTAACATTTATAAATCGTCATTTTCATCCTAATAACCATAAACCTAACATAATTTACATGATTCTAATAAGTAACATAGATGGATCATCATTACACATTACAGAGAGGTATCTTTGGAATAATAAATATAAATATGTAAAATGGATGTTTTAAAAAGGATGCATGTTAAAATATTTCAAAGATCAATTAACTTAATTAATCTAACGATGGGTCTTTAAGGTGATATTTCATATTTTTTATAAGGTGTTATTCTATCCATAGGGTGGGATAAGAAATTCTCAAAATCTAGGAAAAGAAAAGATCCTGGTGAAGAAGATGATGCTTGAAATTTAGGCTGAGGTGAATATTGGAGTGAGTAACAATTCCAACCCATAATGGCACTGAAAGTCACTTCGGTTTCGACACCGTTTTTTCAGTTAGGTTCTACTGCCTCTGTATTCTCACTCTCTAAACCATGCTCTTTTTCCAAACATCCTCTGCGCTTCAATCTCAACACTAGAAGAAAGTACTCACACCCAACAAGCTTCGTCATTAGAGCTGCTAGAATTGAGTCTAAAGGTGTCACCTTGGGTTTCAGAGCCCCTCAATTTCAGGTTTTTGCCTTGTATTGTCCCTTTTTTATTCATTTTTTCATTCAAATATGGCAATAACGATGAATTGAAATTGCTACAGCTTCCAGAGCCTCTTACTGGGAAGGTTTGGGCATTGGAAGATTTTGAGGCTCATCCAGCTCTATTGGTATGATTTTTCGTTCTTTCACAGTTTATTCTGAATACATGGACTGTTCTTGTGGCTATTGCTTATGCACTATGATAGGATGCATAAAACTTGTGGTTATTCCGATGGTGATGCAGGTCATGTTTATATGCAACCACTGTCCATTTGTTAAGTACCTGAAAAAAGACATTGTAAAGCTCACTAAATTCTATATGAAGGTAGCCAAACAAATTCCCTGGGAGAAATTTTGTTCTTTTATTGGTAGCAGGTGGCTGAAATTGAGATGTCGCGAGTTCTAACCCGAGCCCCTGCATATGTTGTTCCTACACAACTACCAACTTAGCTGGGGCTGTTCATATTGTAAATTTAAAACCATTATAAAATTGTTTTTTTATCCATTCTTTCTACAGAAAGGACTTGCCGTCGTTGCTATATCTTCAAATTCTGCAGCTACACACCCCCAGGTGATAGTAACTATATTTGAAATGAATCATATCCCAGAATATAGCTACGATGAAACTATTGAATGATTTGTCGTTCAACTGGGAATTCCGCGTCACAGGATGGACCAGAATTTATGGCAGAAGATGCTAAATTGTTTGGTTATCCTTTCCCGTACCTTTACGATGAGGTATGATTTCCTATAAAACTCTGATGTTATCTATGTCCGTGTGATGGTAAAACTCTGAACTTTGATGGAATGTTTTTTATTGCAGTCACAGGAAGTTGCACGAGATTTTGGAGCAGTTTGTACACCAGAATTTTACGTTTTCAAAAAGGTAATTACAACCTGTTACTGTCAGTCAGTGTTGCTTTGATTTGAGGTTAATGAAATAGTAACAGGATGGTCGAAGGCCGTTTGAGCTGGTTTATCATGGTCAGTTTGACGATTCAAGGCCAAGTAATAATAACATACCAGTAACTGGAAGGTTAGTTTCATATAACTGAATTAACATTCAACATTTTTAATCTCTTGAAAGCATCATAACCTTTTGATTTAATTTAATTATAAAGAGACTTGAGCTTGGCGATAGATCGTGTTCTGAGTGGTCAGCTAGTACCATCCGAGCAAAAACCTAGGTACTTTGTACATATAGTTCCCCTTTTGATTGTTTGTGAAAATTTCAATTTATGGTATCTGTCATCATGGTCATGTTTTCCTATTTGTATGAAGTGTTGGATGCAGCATAAAGTGGCACCCATGAAAGAAGTTTTGATCTGTACATTGTAGCTATCTTGTTCAAGATATCAATCCGTGAGTTCAAGTTTTCCTTTCGATTCTATATTTATGTAATACATACACCTGTTTATTCTTTTCTTTCCATTCAGTGATCTCGGCTACCTTGAATTCCAAAAGCGCCATTTGAAAGGAAATGGTGTAATATGCAATTCTTATATTTACTGTCATTTAAGTTGTATAGGTTGATGATTAAGGAACATATGTAATGTGAAAGTATTTAGTCAGAAGAGGTTCTAGTTTTCTTGTTCTCTGTTTCTTGTAGGTTGTAAGCTGTTGTAGTAAGAAGTTATAGTAAGAAGTTATACTAAAATTCTTTTGAACATGCAAACTTCTTTTCATGCTTGACCTAACATTGGTGAAGATAGATACATACATTACCTTTTAATAATTGTGAAATCCAACCCCTTGATATGCAGTTTTCATTTAGAAGTAGAAGCATGCTTCTGGTAGCATATTTTGGCAGATTTGAGCATATAGGAAGCAAATTGAGCAATAATCTTCTTATCTTTTGTTTTGTGTCGGGCCTAGGCCCAATTCTTAATGAACTATATTACATAGGCGTGCGTTTGGAAAGGGAATTTCTTTTTCCACTTCTATAGGTTCTCTCTAAATCCTTGGCGAAAAGTTAAAAATGTCATCAGTTCTCGGAGATGTATTTCCGAACACTCCGTTTTCCCATTAAATAAGCACAAAAGGGTGAGAATCCTTCACTTTGCTAAAATTTAATTCGGAGATGCATCTCTGAATGTGTTTTAGGGTTTGTCCGCATATGCATCTCCGAATTAAACCTTATTTACAAATTTAATAGTTTTTTCAATACAACTTCGAACGCGTATAATTTATATATATAACGTGTGAATAAAACCTCTCTATTCTCCTTCATCTTTTAGAAACATTTCAAATATCTTCATTGGAGCTCGTGAACAACATTCTTCAAAAGGAGTTTTCAAGAATTAACACTACCTCTACTTCAAACTTTTTAATCTCAACTCACTCCAGTTACTGCATTTAAATTTTTGAGGACAATTTACGAAGGATGAAATGTTTTAAGGTGCGTCCGGAGATGCAACTCCAAAAACACATGAGAACAATTTTTGATTTTCAGAGGTATGAGTCACACCATAATGGTGGGAAAAGAAATTCCCTTTTGGAAATGCACGGCCAACACACCCTAGTGTACCTATTTGATCAATCACAACATTAGTAGCATTAGATGTTGATATGTGAATCACGTCGAGAATCTCTCAACGGACTCAACGAATTTTCGTCTGATTATTTTAAAACCCGTCTATAAAAGAACACCAACACCAGGAAAATATACACGTTCTATTATGTAAGACCTCTCTATTATGTAAGACCTCTCGTCCATCTCATTCACTAATTAATTTGAGCATTAAAGTGTTTGTATGTACATCACCTCCCATCATGTAGCACAAACCTCCTCTTCCTCACTCCATCAATCCATCGCCTCCTACCATATTTTTTTATCAATCACCTTTAGCACAAACCTCCTCTGTCCTGTTGTCGATCTTTGTCCACCTCATATCATCTTCTAAATTGATTAATTCGTGATGTTCATGTTTCTTGTATGGGAAGATAGTGATTACTTAACATTGATGATTGCTTGTTTTTCTAACTATGGCCTAGGGGAGATATAATGAATTATAAGATGTATCAAACTATGAGTGGACCAAGGATGGTCTCCTATCACATGAATAAAAGCAAGACATCTTTTCAATAACATGGAGTACGACCTATCTTTATCTTTACATTAATAATTCTAAAAGATAGTGGCCCATATTTGCTTCTCTTCTCTTCATAGTTTTGTGCCCTATAACCTTATAATGCCACGAATGAAGACAACATCAACTCATTCTTGCTTTTTCTCTTGCCCATCTCTCCCCCTCCCTTGAAAACGTATGTCCTTTTATGAGGTCCCTTCTCTAACAAGTCATTCATTCCCTAGGTTAATTGAACCTAAATCTCTTACAACTACCACTTTTCATAACCACCAGTTATTTCAAGAAGGGAATATTGAATATTAAAGATATTCCAAAACCTACTTACAACAAAATAACAACTAATATTTTTCAAAAAATAAATAAATACATGATAAACCCTTTATGAACTTTTGATTAGTTTACTTCTTCTGACCACTCATGTCGGCAAAAGCAGGATCATAGATTGGTATGATTGAGACTAATGCATCATTTTCTTCCTGAATTTTAGTATACTCCATATATTAGTTTGATTCTATACCTACATTTCAAGAACCTTATTTTATGTTTATTTAAAAAAGGAGAAAAATCAATAGTTAGTTAGTTCATGTTGATTGACGCTAAATTTGGTAGGGAGGACCACCGTTTAATCCCCTATAACTGCGATCGGGAGAGAATTGAAACCACTTGATGCGAGAACTGACCCCGAATCGTATATTGGTGGCAGAAAAAAAAACAAAAAAAGAGAAATTGTTTAGAATATTTATAGAGACTAGAGGGCTAACATTCAAGAGAAATATTTTATCTACAAAAATAACACAATTGAGATATGGAATTGCCATAAAATATAAATACTATAATCTATACAAATAAATAACTTGTCACTTAAGAAATCAATAATCAATTTGTTGACTATGAAGAAGAAGATGATGATTCTATCAAAAGTTCACATGATCTTGAGAAGCTAGAACAATGAACTGCTGCTTTTGGATTGGCAACCATGCCTTTATTATGCAGAAGATTTGGTTTTTCCAAATCATCATTTTCATGGCTAATCTCTTTGAGCATTGCTGTTACATCTTTCATTGTAGGTCTTTCTTCTGGTGATGGATTCACACATAGAAGAGCCACACCTAACACTTGAAGCATCTCCGGTGTTCTTGTTCCACATTGCAATAATAACTGCTGATCAAGAATAGTTGTGAATTCTCTTTTCTTCTCTCTGATTTCACTGATAACCCATGTTACAATGTGAGCACCCTCTGGAATCCTGTTATCGGTTGGTTCCATTCCGGTTAACATCTCGAGAAGCACAACGCCGTAACTGTACACGTCGCTCTTTTCTGTGATCCTTAAACTGTATCCATATTCTGCAGTTTCACACATGATGCTGTCATTAGCCAAAATTGACATTCGCTATTCTTATTAGACATCTGTGTAAAACTATTTTATACTGACAATTGACAATGCATGTTCAGAGTTCTCATTAGACCGACGTCCAATGAGAACTCATCATATTGCCTCATAAACCTACGTGGTAACCATTTTTCCAAAATAACTGCAAAATACTTGATTCTTAAGCCACTGACTTTCTTAAATTCTTTTTTACAAAAACAATGACGCAAGATTGATAAGCTCGGAGATTTTTCTGAAATAAAATGTTTTTTTTAGAATCTCAGAAGTTTTAAACTCACCAGGAGCTATGTATCCACAAGAACCTGCAACTACATGTGAGGCTCTTGAGCAATCTGAGGAAATGACCAATTTCGCAAGGCCGAAATCTGCAAGAAAAGGTTCAAACTGTGGACCGACCAAGATGTTGTTAGCCTTAACATCGCGATGGACGATTGGAGGGATACAATCATGATGAAGATATTCTAAACCATGAGCTGTTCCAATTATGATCTTGTACCTTGCATCCCAATCCAAGAACAATCTCTTTTCGTGGAGCAACCCAAACAAACTTCCATTACATATGTAATCAAACAACAGCAGTCTAGTTCTTCCATTGTTGCAGCATCCTAAAAGTCTGACTATATTTTTATGCCTTATCGATCCAAGCGTCTGAACTTCTGCTGTAAAAAAATCTCTCTCTGGTGCCTCTCCATTCTTTATCGGCCATAGCTTCTTCACCGCAATAATCTGTTTTGTCGGAGTCTCTACGCGGTAAACAACGCCCGAGCCACCCTTTCCGACGATATTTGAATCCGACAACTTTGAGACCACGTCGCTGATGTTGAAGTTAAGCTTTTGGAATGGAGTGAAAGACCATTCCATTTCAACTTCATCAAAATTATTTCTCCCATAATAACTGTCCCCTTGAATCCTTAGTGCTAAAATAACTCCACAAGTGACAATAGCAGAAGTTAAAATAACACCAAGGAAAGTGTAGATAATAATATTTCTTATCGACTTGTTTCCTTCGAGACTTCCACTTGCACGACACTTGCTGTTAATGCACAGATCAGGGTTACCGGCGAATGCAGCAGAAGGTAAATCTTGGAAGAACTTCGTGTCGGGAAGAGTACCGGAAAATCTATTGTAGGAAACATTTAGAGACACAAGATTATCAAGGTTACCAAGTACTATAAGAGTACCTGTGATCTTGTTGTAAGATAGGTCCAAGATTGAGAGTTTTGAGAGATTCGAAAAAGTCTTTGGAATTGAACCAGTAAGAGAATTCCAACTCAAGTTCAAGAGTATATCCAATCCTTGCAAGTAACCAATCTCATTTGGAATAGAACCTATGATCTTATTGTTACTTAAATCAAGCAACTGCAAATCCTTACAAAGTCCTAGCGACTGAGGGATCGAACCGGCGATAAGGTTTCCGCTTAGAATCAACTTATTTAACGACGTAAGCTTGCCGAAGCTCTTAGGAATGCTTCCGGTGATTCGGTTTGAAGAAAGATCCAAGACGTTGAGATCAACTAAGAATTTTAATGATGAAGGAATGGTTCCTTGAAGCTCATTTTTATGCAAGTCAAGCATTTCTAAATGAGCACAGTTACCTATCTCATAAGGAATGTCTCCACTGACTTGATTATCTGAAAGCTCTAGAAAGGTTAAACTTCTCAAAAGGCCTATTTCTCGCGGAAGTTGACCGGTAAAATTGTTTGATCCAAGTCTTAACCTGATCAAGCTTGTGCACCTGCCGATATCGGGTGGAATTTGACCTGAAAGTCTGTTTGATATCAGCAACAACTGAGTTAAATTCTGCAAATGAAAGAGAGAATTCGGAATTGGACCGGTGAGGAAATTGTGCGAAAGATCAACTGCTTCAAGTTTCTCACAGTTAGATAATTCTGTTGGTATATTTCCATTAAGCTGATTCTGCCATGCATAGAAGAGAGTGAGTTCCTTCAAGTTCCCCATAACAGACGGAATCTTACCAGAGAATCGGTTATTATCGAACTCAAGTTGCTTCAACATGGAAAAATTGCCAACATATGAAGGTATTTCGCCGTAAATGTTATTATCAGACAAAAGAAATTCCTCCAATGAGAGTAGATTACCGAGAGTCGAAGGTAACTGACCGATAAGAGAATTCAAAGAGAAATCAATAACCTTCAGATTTGTACAGTTTCCGAGACTTTCTGGAATTGTTCCAGTTAAATTGTTCTTCCACAGCAATACCCTCTTAAGGCTTTGCATGGAACCTAATTCATAAGGAATTTTTCCAGAAAGCTGATTTTCATACAGAAACAAATCTTCCAAAGCTGAACAGTTTTGAATCTCTGGTGGAATTTGACCTGTGAGGTGTGCTGTGTAGACTGAAAGTGTCTTGAGATTTTGAAGTTCTCCTATACTTGCCGGAATCTCGCCGGAAATTCCAGTAACTGCAAGTCCAAGAAAAACTAAAGCCTTACAATCTGATATCTGCATTGGAATTTCTCCGAAAATACCTTGATTTCCACCCACTCGTAGCGACATAAGAGCCTTCAACTGTCCTATTTCTCCAGGAATCATACCAGAAAGCTGGTTGTCAAACAGTTCTAAGTGCTGAAGCCTTGAACAGTTACCAATCGAGGTTGGAATTCCACCACGTAACGAATTCGAATTCAAAGATAGCCATCTCAGTTCAGATAACTTTCCTATTTCTTCAGGTATTTTTCCTGTTAAACTATTGAAACTAAGATCAAGAGTAACTAGTGTCGATGACAAGTTTCCAACCGAACTTGGAATCTCACCTGTGAGATTTCCATTTGAGATGACAAGAGTTTTCAGGTGGTTAAAAGAAAGAATCTGTATAGGGAATCCGCTACGAAGATCGATCGATGTTATTACAATCTCTTCAACAAACTCTTCTGCAGAACATTTTATATAGTCCCATCTGCAAGGAGTTTTGTGAGCTGGATCCCATGATGAGAAAGCAGTAGTACTAGTTTCCAAGTTCGAAGAATTGAAAGTCGAAAGCCATGAAAGTAAAGAGAGACCTTCTTGGTTAAGAGAAGAAACAAATGGAAACAAAGAGATAGTAAAAAACAAGACAAGAAAATTTAATGCATTGTTTGACATGACGCTGTTCCGCTACTGTTCTTCTATCTCATCTAAACATAGAACCAGCACTAGTTTTTCTCTGTATCATGAATACTTGAATATTGAAATTTTAGTATCTTCATTTAAAGTTACCAACGAAGACGTAGACCGTTCCTTTATCCTCAAAAATCGTATTATTTATCTTTTATATTTGAAACGAATTATAACAAAGGCTAAAGAAGAAGACAAAGAGGAAACATTAAACAAATGTATGTGGAATTTAAATATGAGTGGTCAGTCTCACAGCGACTATAAACGATAGATAGATATATAAAAGCGGAGACTCATATATTTGTTGAGTTAAAAGTCGAGTAAATAGTTTTTATTTTACTCTCTTTGCTATCTACTGTCAAACTTACCTCAGGGTAATTTCTATATATATAACAAATAATTGACGAAACTTTTATGAGATCTAACATATTTGGTACAAGATTTTGCAGTGTACAATATATATCTAATGCAAAAATAAAAAATCATGTATGAAAATGACTGAAATGGCATTTTTAGTATCTAATGGGTCCTCTGCATGTGCTGTTATTTGTATGGAGATACCAAATTGGACAATACAAAAGGCAAAAAATCTACTATTACATGACAGAACATTCTTATGGTGCATAAACTTTGACACATAAAATTGTACTATTCAGCAAACATGTAAGGTAGTGTGGTCTATAGTCCCATCCCATCTATTTTCCTTTTATGTAATCATTTTCACAGAAATAAATGAACTCATATATCTCTATGCCATAATTGTATAATAATAATAATAATAATGAAACTTTTTCTTTATTTTCGATTTTAGTATTTATTATTTTCATTGTCAGAAACTTTACCTTACTCTGGTCTCAAATATAAATAAAAAATTGGTAATTCAAATTTATATTCAAATTTGTTTATATTTAAGAACAGAGTTATACATATATTTTTTTAATTTGATATAAAAAAGGAATAACATGAACTTGAAGAAAGCGATTAAAATTCTTTTTCAATTTTGTTGTTTTCTTTTTAGGTGCAAGTGACAGAAGTTGCTATGAATTTTGTAAGCATTCATGATGATGGTTCATCTAACTAGGCATAACAATCAAATATTGAGAAGGACTAAGCATCATTAAATAAACAAATGTCAAACTCATATACATAATTGGAAAGTGGTAGAAACTATAAAGTAGAAACCACAAAAAAAAAAAAACATCAACCTTTTCTGTTTATATGTGCATGGTAAGATAAGATCTCAAAATCACCTTCTACTTGAAAATGATAAAGTTGTTTCTTATAATGAAAGTCAGTGAGTGCACTTGTTCAATACATGAACCTTGTTCTCATTCTCACTAATAATGATTTAAATCCAACTCTGAAAACAATTATCCTTTTAATAATAGCTTAATTGACCAGGTTTTCATGAAAGTGAAAATTGTGAAGTTAACAATGATTGAGTTATTATTATGTGAATTTTTAATTGTGTTGTGATAAAATAATTGCTGAAAAAGAGAAAGAACTTTAACTTGAAAGACAGAAGGATCTGTCATAATAGCACATAGGTTACAAAGACGTTGAGTGATTTGAAGATGAAAACAAGATGATTAGGGATTATGTAGGGTATACAAGGTGGGGACAAGTGATTCCCTAACCACAACTAGAGAGATTAGAGATTAATTTTTACATTATCCAGTATATTTTTTTTTAAGCAAACAAATGAGATGTCGCAGATTTGAATTCACACACTTATAATTGATGTCATACCAATATCATATTTTTATTCGGTAAATATTTCCTCTACTATACCTATTCATTATATAATTGATTATTAAACTATGCATGTGTGTAGTCAATAAATATCTACTGTATATGATTGATGAAATATGTTATTTATCTACAATATTTAAATTGATATTTAATTTGTGCGTGTGTGTGGAAGCAATAATATAGTGTCCCACCATAGATGTCTTTTGTGTGTAATGTTGTGCTGATGATGATGGGTCATACCATATGCACAAACATTTTTGGTGATAGTAGTTGGCATTTCCAGAAATCACAAGAGAAATCTGTCATAGAAAGAAGAAAGAAATCACAGGAAAAACATTAAGCAAGATTCCCTTCGTCCCCCCCTGAGCCTTAAAATCTTAGAAAGCGAATTTTCTCATCGTTATCCTATCATCATAAAAAATAAAATTTGTGTTAAACTTTTAGAATAGAACAGTCAATCTGTTTTTAAAACAAGTAATAGTATTCTTTGTTACACTTACAATTATTTTAGCATATTTTTCTATTCTGCCACCCCATATTATGATTTGACACCCTTGTACACTATGCATTTATCTTATTATTCGCGTAAAATATTAAAATTCATTTCATAAATGGATTGTTTAAAGAGATTATCAAATTTATGAACAGTAAGGATCAATTTTTAGTGAAAATTTAAGCTTGTACCGGATTTTTAGTTTAAAATCATGCATTTTACAACCTTTTTGAAAATATCCGGTAAAAACACATATTTTGATGCATTTTTATCGGATTATTTGAAAAAAAATGATAAACATGCATACATTTTTACGGATAGAGCTGAAGCTACTGCTTCGAGGGCTCGAGCGAGGCGAGATAACGTAGAGGACCCGTATCTCTGGAAGAAAAAATTAGCCCAAACTGATTTTCATGGGAGGCGGTTGGCGGCCTAGCAGTTTTGTGCACCCCACAGTATCCAGCGTAGAGGATTTAGAGTTGTTGCTGGATGGATCAAAGGTGAGGCAGATGATGAGCCAGTTGGTGTTCAGGGAGGCTCCAATGACATGGAGATGGTGTGGGAGACAGAGGTGTCACATCTTTATGATATGATTGAGGTGATCCATTCTTTTGAGACTGAGGTTCCGACTACTACAGATGTTACTCCGCACACGACTATTGAGGCGCCTGCTACAAATGATATGAATGCTACTCCTCTGGCTGAGACATAGGTCTATGCTCCGACTTCGATAGAGTCGTATGTATATATGGGTGAAGAGTTTTTTGGATGACTCAGTGACTATTTTGTGCTCACTGGATATGCCGGTCATTTGACATTCATATTATGGAAAGGAGAGTTATGTATATGATATGCTGATGATGTGACTTTATTTATTATTCATACTTTGAAAATAACTTATGCTTTTGACTTTGTTTGTTACTGGACTAACCGCCACTGAAGGTGCCCACCCACGGGAGAAGTTGCATATGTTCATAGATGTCCTAATTCCAGAGGAGGTTAAAGTAATTATTGATGATTGCGGTCTCCTTTCACTAGTGGGTTGTTTGCTGACTATGCTCGACAATTAGCTATTGACAACCTTTGTTGAGCAATGACATAAGGAGACATCTTCCTTACATCTTCCATTTGGTGAGATGATGATTATATTGGATGATGTCTCCTCTTTGTTCCATCTTCCCATGGCAGATAGTTTCTTCACCACTCCTCTCATTAGCCGAGAGCTTACACGTATGACTGATGTACAAGACTTAAGGGTTATTGAGAATCGAATGATATAGGAGTTTATGTTTAACAATGGTGTTCTCATCGTTATCCTATCATCATAAAAAATAAAATTTGTGTTAAACTTTTAGAATAAAACAGTCAATCTGTTTTTAAAATAAGTAATAGTATTGTTTGTTAATTGTTACACTTACAATTATTTTACCATATTTTTCTATTCTGCCACCCTATATTATGACTTGACACCCTTACACACCATGCATTTACCATATTATCAGTGTAAAATATTAAAATTCATTTTACAAAATCATTGAAAGATTTAGAATTTTCTAAAAACCTTTTGTGATTATCGGATTTTTGTAAAGAGATTATCAAATTTATGAACGGATCATAGTGTATGGCGGTGGAAGGTTCCAAAATCCACCAAATTCACCGGAGATACCGAAGAATCTGACATCGAACATGTTGCCAGATATCAAATCGAAGTTGGCGACATAGCAAATAATGAGGATTTGAAGTTGAAATGCTTTCCAAATTCTCTTACAAAATGTGCATTCACATGGTTTACGGCGCTACATCCATAATCCGTCCAAACCTGGAGTCGCAACCTGAAAAATACAGTGTGCGAAAAAACAATCGGCGAAAGAAAATGACAGAAGAGTCGCCACCGTGCGTTATTTATCCCAAAGGAGGGAAAGGAAACGCTCGAAGTAAACCTGAAAAAAGAAAAGGACAAGATGGGGTCTCGCAACCAAATCTTGGGTTCGGGAGTCGATTATGCGAATGGAAGGTATTAGCACCCCTCACATCCGTAGTACTCTACGGGATCCACTTTTGTAGTTCTTGTCTAAAGGGTGTGAGTTTATCTTGTGCTGTTTACTAAAAAAGGGATTAAATGAAAATGACTCGCACGGATGTCGCATCCACTGCATACGTATCTCATCTGAATATGAGAATCAGAGTCTTCGTAGCTCGGCTACCTAGGGGTTAATGGTAATTGTGCTCGCTAAGACATCGCGTCTTATGCCTACGTATCTCATCTGGAATGAGAATCAGAGCAAGCCGTAGTTCAGCTAACTACAGGGTTATGGATTGAGTTTTGGACGAACGACGTTACTGCGCAATCTACCGGATGCTCGACCTTGGGAGACTTACTCACCTGTAGTAGAAGGAGTAAACGTGTGTTTAGGAGAAGAAAAATCAATGAAGGGTTAGGGTTTGGGATGCTCATGCAAAAAGGCAGTCCTTGACGAAGGAACCGCGCTACCTGCAGGGATACGAACACATACAAAACAAACATGTATAAAGTAAATGTGCCAACAAGGCAATCAGAATAAATCTCCCAAATGGTATCCCACAAGCAAAGTGGAATATCCAGCGAGCTATCCCTGCAAAAGTCATGTGAGCCTTCACAAAAACTCAACAAAAGGGTTAGTGAAACAAGATAAGGATTAGGAGAAAACATGTTATGGCAAACGTAAGTCAGATTAGAGCAAAACAGTATGATTTTTCATGGATAACAGTATGGTTTCAGAAACCTCAAACCCTGTGGCATACACTTCAGAAATTAAACGATTAAGCATTCAAGGCATTATTTATACATTCATACATAATACATCACACATTTAGAACATTCAAATTGAAGGCGTAAAATAATGGGAATAGGGCAAACCTGATTGGAGAGCTTGATTGAAATTGAGTTACACCCGTGAGGTTTACAAAACAATCTTTAGGATTTATGTGAGGCAGATGTGATTCTGTGCAGTTGAGTTCCCTTCAGGGTTTGGAGGTTGCTCTGAACTCTGTTAGCTATTCTCTCACTATCTTTTTCCTCCAGCCAGGGTAATAGGAATAGAATGAAATTTTGTTTCACTGAAACTCTGAATTTATAACCTGATTTTTGTGGACCTGTGGGCTCAAATGAGAGAGGCCCAAGTCCAAAATTTTCTTTTATTTATTTATTTTTCGTTTTCTGTTTTTTTTTCAAAACACGTGGGCTTCGCCTAGCGAGCATGACAGCTCATGAACAAACCTTTGCTCCTTCAAGATTAACGTTTTGACTGACGAATAGACCCCTGTTGGAAGTAACTCAAGTCTTTCCCTTGTGTTGACTGATCATCTAAATAGAGCCCACAAAGTGTCCTGGATGATGTTCAAGCTTCTTGGATCCAATTCCGATTGCCATGATGAAATGCAAATGTTAAATGACCTAAAAAATGAATGCATGCATGAGGTGTAAAGCGTATGCTTCCAGGAAAAATGAAGGGTAAATTTTGGGGTATTACTGCTGCCCCTATTCAATCAACTGGGGACCTGGAAAGAAGATAGCAGCGGCTTTCGTGCTTTCGAGGTATCAAGGGATTGAATATAATAAAAGCCCAAAAATTTGCACTAAAGTGAAGTGAAGTAACAATGCTTGTTAGAATCGGCAAAGAGGTGGTCTTGAAAGAAGAATCCGTCTGGTACGGTGAGAGTCAGTCTGAATACCGAAAAAGAATGTTAACCTGGATACCAAAATAAATGGTAACACAGAAATAACCATGGCCTGAATGCCGCTCATCAGTCTGAATACTGGAAATGACTTCGATCTGAACATCGGGAGATATGAGATTATTAATGTCGGTCTGAACACCGAGGGGCTGGCCTGAATGCCACAAGTTGCGTCGACCTGAACGTCGAAAACTTCTTCGATCTGAACATCGGAAAACTGGCCTGAACGCCACAAGTTGCATCGACCTGAACGTCGGAAACTTCTTCGATCCGAACATCGGAAAACTGGCCTGAACGCCACAAGTTGCATCAACCTGAACGTCGGAAACTTCTTCGATCTGAACATCGGAAAACTGGCCTGAACGCCACAAGTTGCATCAACCTGAACGTCGGAAACTTCTTCGATCTGAACATCGGAAAACTGGCCTGAACGCCACTTCGGTCTGAATACCGGAAACTTCATGCCTGTCAGCATCGGCAGAAATAGGGAACGATAATAGAGGCGGCGCATGGGCCAATGACACTTGCTGGGGATAATAAAGGTAAGTCATGAACAATCTCCAGTCTGAGTACTGGAAACAACTTCTGGCTTATCACTTGGAATACCGAGAATGTTTTATGCTTACATGCGTATGTTTGAATTTTTCAATGGCGTAATGCTCCATGAAAATGGAAATGCTACGCGATTTGGGAGGATGCAATGCAATATGATTCTACATGCAGGGATGCAAAATGCTGGGTACAATGCCAAGCTGAGGCAAGGGGATCTGCTGGGGAAATGATCACCATCTTCTGGACCCTGGCAAGGCTGTTGGAGATGCACAGCGCAAAGAATCATGTGGGGAAATGACCCGCCACACGGTGCTCTAGTAATGACGAAATACCGAGATTTTGACTGGGGAGAGAACGTCACTGAAAACCTGCTGTTGGGGAAAGCGATAGTGGTTTTGGCAACCACGATCTGCGAGAGATGACTCAGCAGGGGAAGCAAACACCGATACAATACCGAGGTTCTGCTTCAAGGAAAGAAACCATGGATCTGGCATTGGGATTATCGATCTGGCCTCGAACTCTAAGGAGCAGCCACTTCTGCTGGGAAGATACAGTCTGGCACTGTCAACTCCGCTGGGGATATATAGTCTGGCACTGTCAACTCTACTGGGGAGTGTATAATCTGAAACCACCGCTTGGGGGGAGGTACAATGGTGAGAACCTGCTGGGGATTGAAGAATCCAACGCTCTGATCAGCTCTGCAGGGATAAGATACCGAATTCGTCTGTTGGCGACTTCACTGGGGAAAACATTCACGATCATCTGCAGGGGATTTTAAGGAAATGCCCCGAGGGTACCTCTTCTAAATAGACGATCCAAAGCACTTAAAATTTACAGCAATTTTAAATGTTTATTAAGCATGTACATGTAAACCTCTTATGTGTCATGATGCAATGTTTATCAAGAAATTCGGACGTCATTTTTGCAAACAAAACAGAAAAATGAAAATGAAAACAGAGATATACTGAATAACATGATTTTATTGATAGAACGGCCTCTGAATAGGCATTTACATCAGGAAGCAATCCCTGGAAAGAGGTAATCGCACAACAGATGAAAAGAGACATTAATCTAATGGCAATGTGAAATGGATTTCTATCGGGTTCCAATTCTGCTATGACTTGCTTGTCTTCAAGATCCTCCAGATGATCAGCTTTCTGAAAAGAGTGATTGGACTGTTTCCTATCCTTCAAAAGTTTCCAGTCATTGACACGAGACGAGATTCAGAACTACTCAGAACGCAGTCATTCCCTTAATCCCTAACTTTTGCCTGGATCGCCCTTTTCGGGTTTTCAATCCACCGGGATACCCATTTTTGCCTAAGTTGTCTTTTCAGGTTTTCAACTTACCGGGTGTACAATCTTTTCACTTTTAATCCCTAATTTTTGCCCGAACCTTTTTTATTTTCTTGGTTCGCCGAGTGATAACATGAAATTATATCACATTCTAGGACTCAATTTAATTGAATTATATTATTATTTACTTTAATTTATTTCATTTTATCAGATATTACGCGGTATTTTCTTTCTATTTATCTCAGGTAGTCTATTTGAAGCACAAGTGAAAAAGGAAGAAAAGGAGGTGCAAAAAGGAATGAAAAGAAGCAAATATCAAAAGCCAAAGCCCAGCCCAAAAGGCACAGGCGTTGTGCCTGTGACGAGCGTCACAAGGGTTGTGACGAGCGTCACGCCTTACACACTCCTCTGACGAGCGTCACACATGGTGTGACGGACGTCACACCATTCCCCTATATTTTTGCCTTCAGAGACGTTGAGTCCTATTTGCACGCCTAACCATTCGCTGCTACGTGAAGACCTTTGAAGCGGACTACTTTTGGAAACCGTTACAGAAAGTACCAGTATAAATATCAGCTTTGCAAACCCTGCAGAGTTCCACGCCTTTTCCAGATTTCTTTGCCGTTTTTGCTTTTCCGCATTTTTCTTTTTCCAGTAGCTTAAGCATATTTTTGCAGTACTACTTTTACAATTTTTATATTGTTTCTTTTGCAATTCTATTTTCTTTTCTAGCACTTAATTAATTTTTCGCACAATAGTTTCTACACCGGAAACTATTGTGTACCTTTTACCGGATCTAACCTTACGTTAGAATCTAGTTTTTTATTCCTTCGCTTTTATTTTTCCGCCTGATTGAAGAATTCAAGAACAGATCCAACCGACCTGTGGTGGAGTGTTCAAGACTGCTATTTAATTTCTCAGGTTCTTTAATTATTGTTTGAATTTATATATGCCCTGTTTTACTGTTTATTTATATTATTTGCTTGAGATGAATCTGTTTATGCATGCTGATTTTTTAGATCTGTTTAGTATGTCTGGCTAAATTATTTAGGTATCGGTATGTAAAGTAAGCGGAATGAAGGAATCAAAACTGAGTTGGTCAAATTAAGTTTAAAATTAAAATCACTCTTTTTACGGTCTCAATTTACAGGTTTAATAACAAAGTTTTTGTACGAAAGTAAAAGACATAAAGAAGTTAAAATCAATAGAGCGAGAGTTTGAGGTTTTGACTGGACAGTGTAAATTGGACATTAATTCTAGATCAGGTCGAGAGCAATTTTTAGAGTTAATTAAATTCTAATCTTTTTCAAAAAGTATTTTTAAAGATTGAATGTGAGGACGAGAGTTAAGCATTTGAATTTAATTATATAACCTAAGTCAACAGAGCGAGAGTTTGAGATAAGGGTGTTTAAACGATTATTGTTTTCTTAAAAAGAGTTTCTACGGATTCTATTGTTTTCAAAAAGTGGTTTTTGACTTAACTATAAGTGACAGCTACGTTAATATAAAATCATAGTTTATTCATCAGAGCGAGAGTTTGAGATAAAACTTTTAATCAATAGAGTCAACTGAAAAGATTCATTTTAAAACCAAGAAACCAACGAAGAATTGATTCCCTAATTACGACGAATTACATACCGATATCCGCTTTATTGATATTTAATCTAGATCTTATTTTAGTTTTAGCTTTTCCCCCAAACAATCAAAGTATTACCTGCCTTAGCTTTACGAAGTAACCTTAGATAACGGTATATCGATTCATAAGTCCCTGTGGGATCGATATCTTTTAAAACTACGCGATAGAACTGTGCACTTGCAGTTTGTACCCCAAATTCGACTCATAAAGTCGCGATCAAGTTTTTGGCGCCGTTGTCGGGGACTTTTATTTAGTCGATATCGTAACTCTTCTGTTACGTTGTAGAGACTAAGGCTTTTCTTTTCTCTTTTCTTTCTTTCGTTGATTTGTATGCCACGCACTCGCTCACAAGGCGAGCCATTCTACTTACGAATCAACGATATCGAACTATATCTCTGAGTCTTACGACGAATTCGGGAATATCATGCTGCAAACAATCTACCTCTTGTAGAACTTCCTGATTTCAAAAATATTTTCCCTTTGATACCCGAGATGGCAGAACCAGCTCGTGCTCTTAGAGATTACGCCGCTCCATCGCAAGATGAGCCGCATTCAAGTATTGCTCCACCCGCAATCGAAGCAAACAACTTTGAACTCAAACCTTCACTGTTGCAGGCAGTGCAACAGAACCAATTCTCTGGAAATCCTACCGAGGATCCTAACCTTCATTTATCCGTATTTGTCCAATACGCTGATACTGTTAAAGCTAATGGTGTCACTTCAGAGGCAATTTGACTTCGTCTTTTTCCTTTCTCATTAAGAGATAGCGCTAGAAGATGGCTTCAATCTCTTCCTTCCAACTCAGTCACCACATGGAACGAGTTGAAGAAAGTTTTTCTTGCTCGATATTTTCCGCCAAGCAAAACAGCTATGTTAAGAGCCCAGATAAATGGATTTAAACAGAAAGATAACGAGTCTCTTTTCGAAGCATGGGAAAGATACAAAGACATGATGAGACTTTGTCCACACCATGGTTTAGAGGACTGGTTAGTAATTCATACAATCTATAATGGTCTCTTATACAACAAGAGGTTAACAATAGATGCCGCCGCAGGTGGTGCACTAATGAACAAACCTTATGCTGATGCCTACCAACTTATCGAAAGCATGGCTCAAAACCACTATCAGTGGGGAACCGAACGAACAATGGTGGAAAAACCTCAAACGAAAACTGGCATGTACGAGATAAGTAACCTTGATCATGTTAATGCAAAAGTGGATGCTCTGGTCCAGAAAATTGAAAGTTTAAATGTATCACCTCCAGCCACCGTAGTTGCCATAACTCAGAATTGCGAAGTCTGTGGAATCCAAGGTCACACTCCTGCAGATTGTCAACTTCTAACAGGAATCCAAGCAGAGCAAGTAAACTATGCTCAAGGAAGCCCCTACTCGTACACCTATAACTCAAATTGGAAGAATCATCCAAATTTTTCATATAAGAGTAATAATGCTTTATACGCACCTGGACAATCTCCAAATCAAGCCCCAGCTATACCTCTAGGATATCAGAAGCCGATTCCATCCACACCTAACAATAACGCCCCTAGGAAATCCAACTTGGAAATCATGATGGAAAACTTTATAGCTTCTCAACAGCAAACCAATAAAGATTTCTTAAACCAGAATGTACACACTGGCGAACAAATTAAACAACTAGCAAGTAAAGTAGATGCCCTGGCTACTCATAACAAAATGCTGGAAACGCAAATTTCACAAGTAGCTCAACAACAAGCGCCTACTGCTGCCCCAACTGGTACATTTCCTGGCCAACCCTAACCTAACCCAAGAAGCCACGCTCATGCAATCATACTGAGAAGTGGAACGGAAGTGGAAGGACCGTCTGACCCAAGGATAGAAAACCAAAACTCTAAAAAGTCAACTGAGGAGGAAAGTGAACCTAAGGAAAAGGAAGAGAGTAATAAGGAAACCGTAGAAAAGAAGGAACCTTATGTACCTCCACCACCTTATAAACCACCTATCCCTTACCCTCAAAGGCTTATTAAAACCAAAGATGCGGGCCAATTCAAAAAATTTGTCGACCTTCTAAAACAATTAAACGTCACAATTCCGTTTACAGAAGCTATTACGCAGATGCCCTCATATGCCAAGTTTTTAAAAGAAATTCTTTCTAATAAAAGGAAACTTGAAGATAGCGAAACCGTTACACTCACCGCTGAATGTAGCGCTATAATCCAAAATATGTCTCCTAAACTTAAAGACCCAGGTAGTTTCTCTATACCCTGTCACATAGGAAAATTTGTCATTGACAAAGCCTTATGCGATTTAGGAGCCGGTATTAGTGTTATGCCTTTATCCATATGCAAGAGACTTGAAATGGGAGAATTAAGACCAACTAAAATGTCTGTGCAACTAGCAGATCGTTCCGTCAAATATCCTGTAGGAATTCTTGAAAACGTTCCAGTGCGCATAGGTCAATTCTACATTCCAACTGATTTTATAATTATGGATATTAGAGAAGATGAAGTTACACCCATTATACTGGGAAGACCGTTCTTAGCAACGGCCGGTGCAATCATAGACGTAAAACGAGGACGACTCACTTTCGAAGTAGGAGAAGAGAAAATTGAGTTCATTCTTTCCCAATTTTTGAAAGCACCTGCAATAGAAGATACATGTTACTTCATGGATATCATTGATGAATGCATAAAGGAAACGGAGTTAGAAAAAGACAAATCATCTGACTATCTTGTAGAAGACAAACTTAACCAATGTTTAGCAATAACACCGGACCCTACGCAATGCCTTAAGAAACCAACCTTAGACCTGAAAACACTTCCCAAGAATCTGAGATATGAATTCCTAGACTTAGAGCTTGAACGACCAGTGATAGTTAATGCTGACCTAGGAAGACTCGAAACAGAAAAACTCCTGCATATCTTAAGAAAATATCCAACCGCACTAGGTTACAACATCACCGATCTTAAAGGAATAAGTCCCTCTATTTGTATGCACCGCATCATGTTAGAAGAAGATTGTAAAACTTCTAGGGAACACCAGAGGAGACTAAACTTCTAGGGAAATAACCAAGTTATTAGAGGCAGGTATCATATATCCTATATCTGATAGCAAATGGGTTAGTCCTGTAGACGTAGTACCAAAGAAAGGAGGTGTAACAGTCATTGAAAATGAAAAAGGAGAAACTATAACCAAACGAATCGAATCGGGATGGAGAATGTGCATTGACTATAGGAAACTAAACAAAGCAACCCGAAAAGATCACTTCCCTTTACCATTCATTGACCAGATGTTAGAACGATTAGCAAAACATTCACATTTCTGCTATCTAGACGGTTATTCAGGTTTCTTTCAAATACCAATTCATCCTGATGACCAAGAAAAGACAACGTTCACGTGCCCTTTTGGTACCTTCGCTTATAGACGAATGTCGTTTGGCTTGTGTAATGCTCCTGCAACTTTCCAAAGGTGCATGATGGCAATATTCGCCGATTTTCTAGAAAACATCATGGAAGTATTTATGGATGACTTTTCCGTATGCGGACAAAGCTTTGAAGAATGCCTTGAAAACCTAGAAAGAGTTCTAGAGCGATGTGTGAAAGTAAACCTAGTACTTAATTGGGAAAAATGCCACTTTATGGTACAAGAAGGAATTGTTTTAGGACACATCATCTCGAACAGAGGAATTGAAGTAGACAAAGCTAAAATAGAGGTAATCGAAAATCTTCAACCCCCGAAAACTGTGAGAGAAGTACGAAGCTTCTTAGGACATGCCGGTTTTTACCGACGATTCATTAAAGACTTCTCTAAAATAACTAAACCTTTAACCAGACTATTAATGAAGGATGCTGAATTCATATTCGACAATAAATGTTTAGAAGCATTTCAAACGCTTAAACAAGCACTGATCTCCACACCCATAATGCAGACACCAGATTGGAACGAACCATTCGAAATAATGTGTGATGCTAGTGATTACGCTGTAGGTGCTGTTTTGGGACAACGAAAGGATAAAAAGCTTCATGTTATATATTACGCAAGTAGAACTCTAGATGAAGCACAAATGAATTACGCCACAACCGAGAAAGAACTTCTAGCAGTAGTGTTTGCGCTAGATAAATTTCGTTCTTACTTGGTCGGAGCCAAAATAATCATCTACACTGACCACACTGCTATCAAATACCTCTTAACAAAAAAGGATGCTAAACCTAGACTCCTAAGGTGGATCCTGTTGCTACAAGAGTTCGATTTGGAAATCAAAGACAAGAAAGGAACTGAAAACGTAGTAGCAGATCACCTCTCTGGACTTGAGAACCTTGAACCGGAAAGAACATCAATTAACCATGATTTCTCGTACGATAAACTTATAGCTACTTTGGAAGAAAATAAAGCTGATAAACAGGTAGAAACCACCTTAGCTATATCTGTTACACCGTGGTACGCTGACCTCGTCAATTATTTAGCTGCCGGAATAGTTCCACCTACCTTATCCTACCAACAGAAGAAACGATTCTTCTATGACATAAAACATTATTACTGGGATGACCCCTTACTTTTTAAAAGAGGCCCCGATGGTATTTTCCGTCGGTGTATACCCGAAGAAGAGGTAGAAAATATAATCCAACATTGTCACTCCGCTCCTTATGGTGGACACGCAAGTACATCCAAGACCTGCTCTAAAATCCTACAAGCCGGTTTTTATTGGCCAAGTATATGGAAGGATGTACATGCAGCTATTAAGAAATGTGACAGATGTCAACGCACAGGAAACATATCTAGACGTGACGAGATGCCACAAAAGGGCGTTTTGGAAGTAGAGATTTTCGACGTGTGGGGAATAGACTTCATGAGACCTTTTCCACCCTCTTTCGGTAACAAATACATACTCATGGCAGTTGACTACGTATCAAAATGGATTGAAGCTATAGCTTCTCCAACAAACGACACACGAGTAGTAACTAGACTCTTTAAGAATATAATATTTCCAAGGTTTGGTGTCCCAAGAATAGTAGTCAGTGATGGTGGATCGCATTTCATATCCAAGGTACTCGAAAAACTACTGCTTAATTATGGCGTAAGACATAGAGTAGCGACACCTTACCACCCTCAAACCAGTGGGCAAGTAGAAGTGTCTAACAGAGAGATTAAACAGATACTAGAAAAAACAGTCGCCACTTCAAGGAAAGACTAGTCATTAAAATTACCAGAAGCTTTATGGGCTTACCGAACTGCTTACAAAACTCCAATAGGGACAACCCCATTTAAGCTAATTTATGGAAAATCCTGTCACCTCCCGGTAGAATTAGAACATAAAGCCTATTGGACCATAAAAAATCTAAATTTAAACTATAAAGCCGCCGGTGAAAAGAGAATCCTTGATATAAGCGAATTAGAGGAACTCAGAAGAGACGCTTACGAAAATGCCAGAATCTACAAAGAAAGAACAAAACAATGGCATGACAAGCGCATATCAAGGAAAATCTTCAAACAAGGCGATACAGTCCTTTTATTTAACTCCAGGCTAAAGTTATTCCCGGGAAAACTACGATCTAGATGGTCAGGTCCTTTTCAAATCACCAATGTTTTCCCCAGTGGAGCAGTAGAAATTAAAGGCAAATATATGGAACCATTTACCGTAAACGGGCAACGTCTAAAACATTATCACTATGCAGAAAACACTGAAGATTCGCAAGTCTTGCACTTAGACGAAATGCCTCAAGAACTTATAGATTATAATTGATAGTTTTTATGTCGAGCTTGCGACATTAAACAAAGCGCTTAGTGGGAGACAACCCACCAATATTTACATTTTATATTTTTCTATTTCTTCCTTAATTATTCTTTTAATTTTTGTTTAGTATTCATTCTTAATTTATTAAAAACTTTCCTCTTCTTTCGGCATTTGGCCAAATCCTGACTAAAACTCTTGTTTTTCTTTTCTCTAGCTAACACTAACCTGATGGGACATATTGATCGTATGGGTATCAAATTCAGAGGAACAGCTCAGAAATAAAAGTTTGAGGAACTAGCCACGAGAGAGATGCTACCTAGCCTGTATGCTGATGACTGGGCAATGACTGCCCTCGGACTGAGACAAAGTGTCCTGTATTTGCTGAATCAGATAGGGTGGGAAACCTCCCCTATCCGTAGACAATTTGTCACTTACCAGAGACTGACTCTAGAATTCCTTAGTTCTCTGATCTATCTACCCAGCCATGGAAAAGGAATAAGCAGAGGTTTTATCCAGTTCAGAATGTTTAACATGGAGTACCAATTTAATATTCAAGATTTTACCAACCTTTTAGGTTTCCCTACATCCTTTGACTCAAACCAGTGAGCCAAGAAGAACTTTTTGAAAATAGAGAACTTGAATACTTTTGGGGTAACTTGACTGGAAATGACGATCCCGAGGAACATGAGTTTCTCTCTAGAAACATACATAACCCGGCCTTCCGTTATTTCCATAAGATCCTGACCCACACCTTATTTGGGAAGAAGCCAAACAGTACCACAGTTTCACGTGATGAACTCTTCATCATATTTTGTGCTTCCCAGAACCGTCCAGTAAACGGTGTGTAGCGGTGTATTCGTCGCTATATGATTTATCGATTAAACCATAAGCAAAGCATACAATGATTTTTGAGTCGCCACCGCACTTTTATTTATCCAAAGGACTGGCTAAAAAGCGAACAAAAGCCTAAGAAGTTTTACACGTAGAAAACTAATAAAAAGATCAGAGAGTCTGGGTAAGGGGTAAATTACGCAATGGGAAGGTGTTAGGCACCCACTACGTCCTAGGTACTCCTAGGAAGCCCTTTTCACACTTGTTGTACTAAATTGTTATTTGTTATGACATAAGTATTGTGCAAACATGATTGGGATGATGAGAAGAGAATATACAATTTTATTATTGGGTTTGAACGGATGAACCCGCTGCCTACGTACCTTCCATCAAAGGTAAGGATCAAAACGCCGTAGTTCGGCTAAAAGATTTCAAAAAGGTTGATGGATTCAATTTTAAACAATAGCACTGAGGCTTTTCATTATCAATGGGAGAAAACTCGACCAAAACCAACATCCACCATGCGAGGATAGCTTCGACGTACTGGAGGGGTTAACCCTGTTTTTAGTACGGAAGTCTTACTGTCGACTCACTAAGGATAGGCAAGATTTACATCAACCGCAATGATAATTGAAACCTATGGCTAATGCATGAAAAGATTAACAATGGACAAAGCCAAAACAAGTGAATGAGTGAAGTTAATTGATTGTGATTATGAAAGTGAAGTCAAAGTATGATTAAGATTGATTTGAAAGAAGTATTATGAAAATGGAGTTTGAAAAAGTCAAGGACTTGGGTCCAGGTTTTTAGTTTGGAAAACATGAAGAAGTTTGCACAATATCTATGTCAAGTTTGAAAATTGAAGTGTGAAAAGGTTTAGGACATAATGAGGATGAATGGATGGATATGGATTGTAAAACTTCTTAGAAGGTTCACTTCTTGAAATCATATGGGAGATGATTCAAGTGTGTCCTTTGGAATAGGCAATGAATAATAATAATGTAAGCAAACAAATGATACCGGATGCCATTCAATGGTCTTACTCCAATCTCACAAACAAAAAGCAAAAAGCGGACACCGGATACCACTCAATGGATTTATACCGCGATCCTAAAACAAAACTGGATATCAGAGGCCACTCAATGGACTTATACTAATCTCCTAAAACAAAATGAAACTTGGATACCGGATGTCAATCTGTCTGGACTTATACCAATATCCAACATATGATCATAGGAAAGCAAATGCCAACTTGCAGGGACTTACAATTGCATCCTCACATACAATCAAACAAATGCTAAACATGGATGTTAGATGCCAATCTGTCTGGGCTTACTCTCACATACACAGTATGATCCTAGGAAACAAATGCCAACTTGCAGGGACTTACAGTTGTATCCTCACATAAACAAACAAAAGCAAAACATGGATGTTAGATGCCAATCTGTCTGGGCTTACTCTCACATACACAGTATGATCCTAGGAAACAAATGCCAACTTGCAGGGACTTACAGTTGTATCCTCACATACAAACAAAAGCAAAACATGGATGTTAGATGCCAATCTGTCTGGGCTTACTCTCACATACACAGTATGATCCTAGGAAACAAATGCCAACTTGCAGGGACTTACAATTGCTTCCTCACAATCAAACAAACAAAACAGAAGCTATGAGTGACCAATGAGGTCTTACACTCTATCCTTCCATATCATAGGAGCAAATGGCCAAAAGAGATGGACTTACAATTGTCCTCAATGGGTAAACAACAATGATAATGTCACAAAGACAAATGAGATGATCATGCATTAATGGCAATTGGTGATGATAAATGCATAGCATACAGGCAAACAAGTGCATATGAAGCAATCAATCAATCAATGAATAGCAAACAGCACACTCTATAGCCAAACAATGGGGGGCTCACACAAGAGGGTTTGACTATGAAAGTCCACTGTAATAGGTAAATGTCGCTCTTAACCTTGCCATTGAGAGGCTAAGGTGAAGCAGATGAATAGGAGATGAGGGGTGTGCCTCATTGCTTCTATCCCTAATTAGGGAGAGCATATAAGAAAGTGTGGGAGCTCAGAAAGATGGAGCTCTCTCCACATTATTGACTCGATTAGATCTTGGGTATTTGTCTCAATGCTTCAACCATGTAATGGGAGCGAAGAGAGGACACACTGAATAGTGGGGGATAGATTACTTATCCCTACCTTCCACCAATTGCCTTACTTGAAGGACTTTTCCTGCTTGGGACAATTTTAAACAAACACAGGCATTGCCTCTTAAGGAGGACTTCAGACAGTTTGCCCGGTCAAATAACAGACCGGGTCTCCAGACTACATGAAGAAGAAAGGTTTATACCTCAAAGCAAATGCTAAATAGCAAAGCAAGCAAGTTCAAAGAACTTAAGCAACTAAAGTACCTAAAAAAGGCAAACCCATTAGTAAACAGTTCAACAGATAAAATCAAAAGGAAATGAACCAATAGTCAACCACAGAGGGACCAATTGTGCAAGGCACAAAGACTCAAGTTACATGAGTCAACCTACAAAACAAGGGTTAGCACGTGATATATGATCCAACTCAATCAAATATGAATGGTCTTTGAGGCATTGGTGCTTAACCTGAAACAATAGCTCAAATGTAAGCTCAAAAGACCACTAGGACTAGCCTAGGGTCAAAGGTGAAAGAAAAAAAAGGTCAAACAGCAAAGAAAAGTCAACCCAATTCATGTTCAAACATTTAAGAAGCAATCTCAATTGGATTCATAATCAAATCATGCATCATTGTCATTTCATACACAAAAGAATGCAAAGCATGGCAAGAAAGAGCACAAATAGGTCAACAGCAAGACCTCTTTCAAAAGTCAACTCAAACAATCTCAAAAATCATGAAATAAATCACACTCAATCCTAACATCTAGCATGGTAGACATGTAAAATTTCAATGCATTTGGATGAGAGGAAGGCAGTCAAATAAAATCATGAAGTCAAACCAAATTCAAGTAAGCAAAATGAAAGTCAACAAGCATGGGTCAACTTCAAAAAATCATATCAAATTGAAAACAGATGAGAAATGAATGAGATTAACACCAATGCAAAGCTTGAGAAGTCTAGTTATCACATATGAAACTTCATGGTCATACAATAAGATTTGAGAATTTCACAAAGGATTTGGCAACATGTATCACATAAAGTCAACAAATGACTAAGCATGGAAGAAAATTCTCAAATAAATGGAAAACAGCATCATTAATTCCAGGAAAATTCATACACAAACTAGACATGTGAGAGATCATTCATGCAAAATTTCAAGTTGTTTGAAGGCCAGGAAACATGTGAACAAAAATCAAGAAGATGCACATCATTGGTGTGACACAAATTGTCACACCCTAGTTCACAAAATCATAACTAGCAAACCATAAATGATAAATGCACAATCTTTATATGGAAATGAAGGTGAGTGTGTCTAGTTTAAGCACAAAAAATTTCAAGCTCATTAGATGCAACATGACAATTTCACAATTGAAATGGCAAGAGATATCATTTGAGCATACATGTTGGGAAAACAATTATCATTTAAAATCCAGCCAATGAAAAATTAATTAAAAATCATGATTAAATAATAGACATCTTCATGGACATGATGCAAAAAGTTTCATGATTTTTGGATGAAATTTGAGAGAGAAATGAATTTTGGAACTTGAGTAAATAATTGAAGCAACATGAGCAAGTAACATGGAACAATGGGTCAAACATAGTCAACGCAGTGGCAGAGTTGTAATTCCGCGCTCACTTATCAAAGTGCTGCGTTTTGGGTGGAGGAAAGGAAATATTCCTATTGGCTCTCAGCCAATGGAACAGTAAACACACCAATGAAACCTCATATTTTCTGTTTTAGAAACCCTAGGGTTTTAGCAGCCATGGCAAACTTCCAATCAACACCAACAAGCAGAATTTGCCCAAGCAATTACAACAGCATAGCATTTAACAAAATTCTTCGTACAACCACAACATAACAACAAACTAACACCATCAGTTCATGCGAAATTTTGGCAGGTTTTAAGGTTTAAAACACAGCAGCAGGGTTTTAGCATGGCATCAACATTGTGTCATCATCACAAACAACCTCAAGCAAACAACATGGCAGTTGTAATGTTCTTCATGCAAACATGTTATACACAACAAAACCAAGACAAACATGAGAAATTTCTGGGCAGCTCATCATAACAGCAAGCAACATCATCTTCAGCAACCAAAATTCGAACCAAACATCATTCAAAAGCATGGCATGGGAATGTTCACATAGCAAACAGACAACAGCATACAACACAGTCATATGGATTTCAGGACAATGTTCATGGGGTTTCAAAACTGCAGCAGGGTTTAATCAGCATGGCAGCTCATGTTCATCATGTTCAGACATCAAATAACAAACTTCAAATGGACTCATTCACACAGCAATGTCAGTGATAATGTTCTTCATGTAATCCACATTACAAATAACAAACCAACACAAACATGAAAACTTGCTGGGCTGAGTTTAAGGTTTGGCATGGACAGCAGGGCATTCATGTAATCAACAACATAAACAAAATTCGACCAAGCATCAAAACAATGAAATACATCATGCATCATGAGCAACAAAACCAAACACGATGGAAAAAATCTGGACAGTTTAAGGTTTAACAGCAGCAGCAGGTCAAACTTATGTTCCTCACCCAACAACAAAATTCCAACAGAAAGAAAAACACAATATGGCAATGGTACTTATGCAGCCTCAACACAAACAAGCAAAACACAATCCAAGTGGATTTCTGGGCAGGACAAGGGATTAAAACAGCAGCAGGCATACATTCATCATCATGCATCTCAAAATTTCAGAATGCCCAGAATTTAATGGCAAGCATATCAACAGCATCATTAAACATCCCTCAACACAAATATGACTCCCATTTTCTCTAAATCGTCCTGGATAAAACAAATCGATGGAAAATGCATTTGTTCACAAAAATGAAAATCAAGATTTCAGACAGCATAGTTCACCATTTAATGTGATTCAAATTGCACAATGCTTAGCAAGGAAGGAACTATACATGGCATGGCATCATTTTGAGAAAAGAGTTGGTCGAAAATCTTACCTGATTTGAAGAAATTGTGAAAACAGTGTTGTTCTGGTGTTACAGCTTGAAACAGATGATGCTTGTGCTCTAGAATGGAGGATTCTTGAAGTAAGCCAGCTCAAAGATGCTTGAAGGTGTCCAACTCACGATTTTCCATTGTTGAGCTCGAGGGAAACAGAATGAGAAGGAGGCTGCAAGGGTGTGGTTTGAGGATATAAAATGCTTCCAGAGAGTGCTCAAGTGATGGAGGATCAGAAGCTTGCTCGTGTGTTTGGAGGATTTTCTCAGAAATTCTGCTTTGGCCAAAATGCAAAATGAGAGAGTGAGGTTTCTGTTGGTTTGTGGTCTCTTGTGGCTGCTAGCAGGGTTTCTCCATGACAGGAAAAAAAATGATCAAGAAACTGCTCTTTGATGTTGCTTTGTGGCAAGGCAGAGCTGGTTCTTTGGTGTTTATGACAGAAAATTTTAGAAATGCCAAGCAAGGGTGAGTGCAGTTGGTTATGTGGCTGCTACTTCTGTTTACAGTTGCAGGAAATCATGCTCCTGTATGCTGTTTGCTGTTGCCTCTATTCTTAACAGGATCTTCCAATTTTGTGGAGGGAAATGCCAAGTGAAAATGAATGAAGTCTCTCTGGTTTTTTTTTGCTGCAATATGTTACTCATGACAGGAAAAAGAGATGGAAAGCCATGCTGTTACTGTTTGGTTTTGACAGAAAATCATGGGCAAAAAATCTGCAATGTGATGTGGTACAAGTATGGTTCATGAATTGGATTTGTTGTAAACATGTCCTTTTGCCAATGTTCAAGTAAACTAGTAAAGCCATATGTACTTGTTGGTTATTTGGCTGCATAATGAGGCTCACCATGACAGAAAAACTGCTGCATAATGATGCTAGTACAAGGCATGGTTGTGGAAGCATGGACAAGCATGGTGAATTTGTACCTTTCTTACAATTCAAGCAACCAAGTATGATTCACATGTGCTGCATATTTTGACTTTGCAAACACATTCTAAATGACATTTCTGAGCTTTCCCAATTGGCCAAATGTTGAAAAAATGTTTATATCAAAAAGTCAACTCTTGGTCAAACTTACATTTAAATGAGAAAAGTCAAAATATGCCATTTTGATTGGTGAAGTTTTGGCTCATGAAATTTATATTTTTGGAAAGAGGGGATCAAATGTGACTTGTAGGAAAAAACCCCACCAAAATTGGCCAAACGGTTTGAGAGATATGGCCCTTTGAAGTTCAAGATTTTCTGAAATCGATTCGATCATAACTTGCCAACCAGACATGGGAATTGAGAGTTCTAGGACTTTTTGGAAATGGGAGAACAAGATCTTCAACTTTCATGTTGGGCAAAAATTCATTTGAGGCTTGTATCATGATGTAAGTTGAGGATCAAGAAGTTTCCATTTTTGGCAGTTAAAATTACAGGCCCAGTTTCCATTTTTGGAAATTTTTGATCTGGCTTCAAATTCTTCCATGATGAGGTTGGACATGACATATGAGGCTTATATAAGCATGAATGAACTCCTTCAAATCAATTCCATCCATCAAATCACTGATTAAATGGCCAGTTGACCAAGTTTGACTTTCTGTTGACTTTTCTAGGGTTTTGCATGATTGAACCACTTCTGATGAATTCCAAACCCTAATTCCTTGAGACCTTGATTTCCAATGATGTCCCAAGTTGTATGAACTCTTGATTATTGATCATGGTGCCCAAATTCTGCAAGAATGGCCACCATCCATTGCTTTGACTGACTGTTGACTGTCTTTGACCTAATTGCTGATAATTGCTTCAACTGCAAGCAACAAGGTTAGACTGACAATATTTTTGTACTTTTTGGATGATAAACATATGAAAAGCAATAATATACAAATGCAAAACATGCTTGGTGATCAAGAACCACACACACAAGGCGACCTACCCACTAGGAGGGAAGCAAAGGCATGCAATGATCCTTGAGGCTATGATATGAGATGATATGGGCCATGAGGGATCTTAGGGCCAAAATTGGGGTCTTACAGATGCCCCTATTTAAGGTCATGCTAGCCGGAGAAGTGAAGTTTAGAAATCTTCATCTCGACGCGGTAGAATGGGCTTAAATAACAGTAATGAGACAAATTTTGGTCCCTAAGAGACCTCATGATGCAAATGTATGTATGCAAAAGACACAAATTCTGTGGGGAATATGGTTAACACAGAAGAAAAGACGATCCTATCGGAGTAATACACTCACCAGGACCAGAGACTCTGACAAGACTTTAGTTGGGGATAAACAACACTGACACAGCGTGAACAAGACACGACTCTGATTAGAAGATAACAGAAAACAGACTGTAGGCCTCACTGGGGAGTGAAGGACTCACACTGGGAAAAGAAATCCAAAGGAAAATAAATCCATTGGAGAGACACAAGCTGACTCCTGGGGAGAAGCAACGGGAAAACTTCACTGAGGAAGCACCAAAAAATGAGGTGTTACCGGTATGAGGGTAACAAAAAAATCAGGAAGGAACACCAAGGATACCGGGTTGTAGGTATGTAACAGGTGACCGACCAAAGACGTGAATTGGTGTGTGTTCCAAAACACTCATCATCCTGAAGAGAGCGAAAGCAAACTTGTTTATAGGATGGATATTTGATTCTGTAAAGAATGCAAATCTTACTCAGTTGGGGAAACAAACAAAGTGTTCGACAAGAGAGTGCATGAGATATATTATCTATAGCCGTCAAAACGTAGATAATGTACTCGCATGGAAAGTTATCCTGAACCGGGTTGTAGGTTGTTTGTAGGATAAAATCCGAAGACGTGAATTGGTTTGTGTTCCAAAACACTCATCACCCTGAAGAAAGCTAGAACAGCAGACTTGTTTATAGGATGGACATTCGAATCCACAACGGGAAAACGAATCTGACTCTGTGGAGAAAACAATCAAAAGATTGACTCGAGAGTGAACGAGATATAATATCCATTACCGTCAGAACGTGGATAGAATACTCACAAAGGGAGATTATCCTGAACCGGGTCGTAGGTTGTTTATAGGATAAAATCCGAAATCGTGAATTGGTTTTGTGTTCCAAGACACTCATCACCCTGAAGAAAGCTAGAACAGCAGACTTGTTTATAGGATGGACATTCGAATCCACAACGGGAAAACGAATCTTACTCGACTGGGGAAGATCAACAAAGGATTCCGACCAAAGAGCGCATGAGACATATTATTCATAGCCGTCAAAACGTGAATAATAACCTCGCATGGAAGATTATCCTTAACCGGGTTGTAGGTTGTTTATAGGATAAAAATCCGAAAAGAAAGGCATCAGGATACCAGAATAGGTATATAATGATGACCAATCAAAAGGAGCAACAAACATTACCGACAAAAGGGTAAATGAAAGGCGATCTGCTGAGGATTCACTGGTGAAAACCAATGATCCAGGGAACACAATCACTGACACAAGGTGAAAGGACCCACTGGGGATAAAATTGCTAGCATACGGCAATTATCCACAAAAGACTTGCGAGGGATATAAGTGCTGATCTGAGCAACTTATCCAAGCAAAGGAAAAATCAACATCAAGAACTAGATGAAGATAATCACAAGGGAAATTGTCATCGGTTGAGATGAACAACAAAGTTAACTCTGCAAGTGGAGAAAACAGGGTTTATGACTACCGGTTTGTAAGTAGAAAAACCGCAAAGATAGGACTTACGACTGCTGGTTTGTAGGCAGAGGGCCAAAAAGGGTGGAGATGACCACAAAATTAGGGTTTACATCTACCGAATACGGGATAGAAGACCAACAACTCCACGTGGGGATAGAACGAATCACAAATCCGCACGGGAAGCCAAAATAGGGTTTATAACAAACCACAAACTGCTGGAGAGTAGGAAAATAGGATTTACAACTACCGACTGTTAGGTAGAAAACCAAAACTCTGGCTGGAGAATAAAAGGTGTATAACCACAAATTCTGTCAAGAAAGCCAGGAAAAGTAGGACTTATAACCACAGGTATGAGGGTAGCGGCCCAAAATTACTCCGCTGGGGAACAACCCACTGGGAAGCACAAGACATTTGACAAATAGCCAATTCGGGAATAATCCGAAAAGACAGACTGAATCAAGACACGTCCTAATGAGGATGTAACTCAAATAGGAACATCCATCCCAATATATGTGTTGGGAGGAAACAGAAGAAACCGTCATCCACGAGGATATATCTCAGTGGGGAACTGCAGAAGGAAAGGCAACATTTTCTGCTTATGGGGCTGACTCTATATGGAGAGATTTTGACACCCGACATCTGCTTGGGGAGATCTATAAAGAGATCTGTATCACCCGTGCAGGAGAACACGACAAGCAAAAGATACATGGCAAGAAATGCAACATGAATATCTGAATGTTTTTGAATATGCATGAATATGCGTGATTTGTGTTTGATGAATGCTGACAAAACAGACAACTCCCACACAAACAGGTTCAGGAATCAAAACGTCCGGTATTATACTTCCAGGGGAACAACCAGCTGGAGAGCCAATCTGCGGAGATCTTCATGCTGTAAAGCAAAGATCTGCGGGTACTGCTGAAGAAGCAGAGGATCAGAGATATCAGGAAACAACCCAATCAGGGTACAGAAAGTCACAATGGGCAAAGCAGCCACCAAGACGAATCTGTAGGGGAACAAGAGAAGTCCCAAAGTATCTGCAGGGGATCTCAGTGTCAACTGAGAAACAAAAGGATGCATTGCACAAGCACGAACTGTTGTAGAAGCAAATCCACATAACTCCGCTGGGGAACAACCCACTGAGGGAGAGTGATATCATCCAAATAGAATCTAACTGCATAAGCAACTCTACTGGGAAAAACTGTCGGCTACTCTCTTGGGGAACAACCCACTGAGGGAGGACAGATCAAACAAGTAGATTCTGCAACGAACCACTCTACTTGGGAAAGAATATGCATAGCAAACTGATCACAACAAGTAGATTCTGCAATATAAGCCACTCTACTGGGGATCACAAACAGTCAGGAAATTAATCCGTTCTCTGGATGGTAGAGCCATCATCCGACCATACCGGGGATTGAAGGAGTACTCAACAGGCGAAATTGCCATAACAAATACTCTGCAGACTATGCTGAGGAAAAAGATGGTTGAAAACACTGGGATGTCGACCCAATCAACCGCTGAATAGGAAAATAAATCCTACTCTGCTGAAGAGAACAAACTCTGATGGAGAGATAGCAACAATTCCGCAGACGACTTCGCCGGGGAAAAGGTAAAGTACCGGGTATCAAACCGCCGGCTTACCGAGTCTTCAAAAGAAAGCGATCGTGCTTGAGGAAACAACTCCGCTGGCAACTGCATTGGGAAGAGTGATAACAACTCTGCTCGCGAATCCGATGGGGATATCAATAATAGCTCTACTCATGACTGCCGAGGAGACAAATAAAGTCTGGGGCATACGACCCACTGGAGAAAGTGACGGGGCACCAAGATGACAAACCATCAACCGCCGAAACTCACAAGGAAACACCCATGCTGGGAAAACTGTTGCTGGAGAAAACGAAGTCTTCAACAACACTCTGCTTGCGACTATACTGGGGGAACAACCCCAACAACAACTCTATTTGAGGAACAACCCCAACAAAGATCTGAAGAAAGAAGATACCACCAAACCAGGAATATGAACCAATGTCCTACCTGTTGGAAATCATGCCACCCTCGGGAGAGCACTGAGATATTCTTGAGTATCCTTTCAATCTTGTGAATGTTCACTTTGTTTAAAACAATTTTTTTGAAAAATTTTGATTTGTTTAAAACAATGATATTTTATCAATTTAAAACATGCAAAACATTTGTTGAATTGAAACAAGTAGGAGTGCAAATAATTGGATAAAAAGCTCAAATTGATTTGATAGAATGGTAGTCTGCAAATGGCAAGACTCCATAGATCTGTACAAATTTGAAATCAGTGATATATATTGGAAGAGGGCTACATTGAACATAATGATCCTTTCTCTACCAATTTGAATCTCGATGTATTCGAAGCTTCGGTTGACGGCGAATCGAGAATCTTCTGACGAAATGACGACTGATGAACCAGAAAGTCTTGTCAGGATGCAGTTATTTGCCAAATCCCTAATTTTTGCCTAGATTGCCCCAGGGTGAGGTACTCAATCTAGCGGGATGCAAATATTCTCTTTTTTCAAGTCTCTAATTTTTGCCTGGATTACCCTTGCGGGTTCTCCACCGAGACGCTCATTTTTGCCTAAGCCGCCCTTTCGGGTTTTCAACTTAGCGAGCTATTCTGTTTTTTTTTTCATTTGCATATACTTTTTTTTTTAGGCAAAGTATCTCTTGACTGCATCTGAATTCACAGGACGAGTGAAATCCTCCCCATCCATTGTTGTAAGCATCAAAGCACCGCCTGAAAAGGCTCTCTTAACAACATATGGACCCTCGTAGTTTGGAGTCCACTTGCCCCTGGAATCGGGCGCGAAAGACAAAACTTTCTTGAGCACGAGGTCACCTTCTCGGAACACACGAGGCTTGACCTTCTTATCGAATGCTTTCTTCATTCTCTGCTGATATAACTGACCATGACACATGGCAGTTAATCGCTTCTCTTCGATCAAATTCAACTGGTCATAACGACTCTGAATCCATTCAGCATCAGTCAACTTGGCTTCCATCAAGACTCGCATTGATGGGATCTCCACCTCTACTGGGAGAACGGCTTCCATGCCATAAACAAGAGAAAAAGGGGTTGCCCCTGTTGAAGTGCGTACAGACGTACGGTATCCATGCAAAGCAAATGGCAGCATCTCATGCCAATCTTTGTACGTGACAGTCATCTTCTGGATGATCCTCTTGATATTCTTGTTAGCAGCTTCAACAGCCCCATTCATCTTAGGTCTGTAAGGAGAGGAGTTATGGTGTGCAATCTTGAATTCAGCGCACAACTCATCCATCATCTTATTGTTCAGATTGGATCCATTATCAGTAATGATCCTCTCTGGCACACCATAACGGCAAATCAGCTGGTTCTTGATAAACTTCACAACCACCTGTCTGGTTACATTCGCGTATGAAGCGGCTTCAACCCATTTGGTGAAGTAATCAATCGCTACGAGAATAAACCGATGCCCGTTGGATGCTTTCGGCTCAATCATGCCGATCATGTCGATTCCCCACATAGAGAAAGGCCATGGTGATGAAATCACATTCAGGAGTGTCGGAGGAATATGAATCTTATCCGCATAAATTTGACACTTGTGACATTTCTTCACATACTTGCAACAGTCAGACTCCATTGTCAGCCAATAATAGCCCGCTCTCAACATTTTCTTAGCCATGGCATGTCCATTGGAATGAGTACCAAATGAACCCTCATGGACCTCAGTCATCAATAGGTTTGCTTCGTGTCTATCCACGCATCTGAGCAAAACCATATCGAAATTCCTCTTATACAGCACTTCACCACTGAGGTAGAAACTGCCTGACAACCTTCTCAAAGTTTTCCTATCTTTCACAGATGCCCCAGGCGGGTAGACCTGGTTTTGGAGGAAATTTTTGATATCAAAATACCAAGGCTTGTCATCTTTCACTTCTTCGATTGCAAATATGTGAGCTGGTCTGTCCAAGCGCATCACAGTAATATTGGGGACATCATTCCACCGTCTGACCACTATCATGGAAGCAAGCGTTGCAAGAGCATCCGCCATCCGATTATCCTCTCGAGGAATGTGATAAAATTCAACTTCTGTAAAGAATGTTGAAATTCTCCTTGCGTAATCTCTGTACGGAATGAGACTTGGCTGGTTCGTCTCCCATTCACCCTTGATCTGATTGATAACTAGGGCCGAATCACCATAGACATCAAGATACTTGATTCTCAAATCAATGCATTCTTCAAGTCCCATTATACAGGCTTCATACTCCGCCATGTTGTTCGTGCATTTGAAAGTTAGCCTTGCTGTAAACGGAATGTGTGAACTTTGAGGAGTGATAATCACTGCCCCAATTCCATTTCCATATTGATTAACAGCGCCATCAAACACCATCGTCCATCTGGAACCAGGTTCTGGACCTTCATCAAGTGTAGGCTCATCGCAATCTTTCATCTTCAAATACAGAATTTCCTCGTCAGGGAAGTCATACTGAACAGACTGATGATCTTCAATCGGCTGGTGCGCTAGATGGTCAGCCAAGATACTACCTTTGATAGCTTTCTGAGCTCGATACTCAATATCATACTCAGACAACAACATCTGCCAACGGGCAATCCTCCCAGTTAAAGCAGGCTTCTCGAAGATATACTTAATTGGGTCCATTCTGGATATCAACCAAGTTGTATGATTTATCATGTACTGGCGCAAACGCTTAGCAGCCCAAGCTAAAGCACAGCACGTCTTCTCAAGTGTAGAGTATCGAGACTCACAATCAGTAAACTTCTTACTGAGGTAGTATATAGCAAACTCCTTCTTCCCTGATTCGTCTTGTTGACCGAGTACACAACCCATCGAGTCTTCAAGAACTGTTAAGTACATGATCAGAGGTCTTCCTTCTACAGGCGGAGACAAAATCGGAGGTTCGGACAGATAATCTTTGATACTGTCGAAAGCTTTCTGGCAATCCTCGGTCCAATCATGAGACTGATCTTTCCGGAGGAGCTTGAATATCGGCGCACATGTGGCAGTCATGTGGGATATAAATCTGGAAATGTAGTTCAAGCGGCCAAGAAAACCTCGGACTTGCTTCTCAGTTTTGGGTGCAGGCATCTCTTGTATTGCTTTGACCTTTGCAGGATCAACCTCAATACCTCTTTCGCTTACCATAAAACCCAACAATTTGCCGGAACGGACTCCAAATGTACATTTGTTCGGATTCAGGCGAAGTTTGAACTTTCTCAAACGCTGAAAAAGCTTCAACAAATGCTCAACATGCTCAACTTCCGTTCGGGACTTAGCGATCATATCATCAACATAGACTTCTATCTCCTTGTGCATCATGTCATGAAACAAGGTAGTCATAGCTCGTTGATACGTGGCTCCGGCGTTCTTCAAACCGAAGGGCATCACTCGATAACAGAATGTTCCCCAAGGTGTGATGAATGTTGTCTTCTCCATATCCTCTGGTGCCATCTTGATTTGATTATATCCAGAAAATCCGTCCATAAAGGAAAAGACTTTGAATTTAGCTGTATTGTCTACCAACATGTCAATGTGTGGTAGAGGAAAATCATCTTTTGGGCTAGCTTTATTCAAATCTCTGTAATCAACGCACATACGGACTTTTCCATCCTTCTTAGGAACAGGCACAATATTGGCCACCCATTGAGGATATGTCGAAGTCACCAGAAACCCCGCATCAATTTGCTTCTGAACTTCCTCTTTGATCTTTACTGCCATATCTGGATGAGTTCTTCTGAGCTTCTGCTTCACAGGCACGCACTCAGGCTTCAAAGGCAGGAAATGTTGCACAATATCTGTATCTAAACCCGGCATGTCTTCATAGGACCAAGCAAAGATATCTGAATATTCTCGTAGCAAACTGATCAAATCTTCCTTGACAGACTCTTCAAGAAGTGCCCCGATCTTCACCAGACGAACACAATCCTCAGACCCCAAGTTGACTGTTTCCAAGTCTTCGAGATGTGGCTGAATGATCTTCTCTTCGTGCTCAAGAAGACGGGTAATCTCATCAGGAATCCCCTCAACGTCATCTTCTTCTGCCTCAAATACAGGGAATTCAAAATTGGGAGATGGCGTTGGATCATTATGTTCAATGGGTTTTAGGATCAATCTGCATAATGATTTTGGTTAAGGAAAAAACTTCAGCATTTAAACAAACAAACCATTATGCAGATGAAGAATGTTTGCTTTTTTTTTTGTTTTTATGGTTTTTTGTGATCACTGATTTCATGCAGAAAAGCGAAAAGTGAAAACAAAGGAAAAACAAATGTTAATGCATTAATTGAATGAAAACATCATTGTATTAAATGCTGCCAACAATGTCATCACTTCTCCTTTTGGCATGGGAGAAGGTTTTAAACAAAATGAACAATTTACTCTGATCTATGGATGACTGTAGGAACATCTACAGCGACCCAATTGTGGCAGACACCACCAGGAATAACAAAATTGTTCATGTCCTCTGCTTCCTCTTCAATGATGGCAGCAGCTTCCTCTTCTTCAGGTTGATTGGCGTGAATGAACCCTCCACTCTTGAACAGACCTTGCTCATTGCATGCCCCAGAACCATAGCCAATGCCAGCCCGGGATTTGTTGTCTTCAAGTTCAATCACCTTCCCCAAACCAGCAACTGCACCACATTCAATGGCCAGCTTAGCATCACGGTAGGAAGTGAATGAAGGAGACTTCTTCTCGATTGGTTCATCAATAGATAAAGCTTGGAACTGAGTTCCAACTTCATCCTCTGCGTCAATGTACGAGAAAGAAGACAGATGGCTAACCAGGAGAGCCTTTTCTCCCCCTACTACGACCAGTTTCTTGTTTTTGACAAACTTCAGCTTCTGGTGTAGGGTGGATGTCACGGCGCCAGCCTCATGAATCCATGGTCTGCCTAAGAGACAGCTGTATGATGGGTGGATATCCATTACTTGGAAAGTAACCTGGAAATCACTTGGTCCTATTTTGATTGGGAGATCAACTTCCCCAGTCACGGTCTTGCGCGACCCATCAAACGCCTTCACAACAACCCCACTCTGCCTCATAGGAGGACCTTGATATGACAGACGAGAGAGTGTGGATTTCGGCAATACATTAAGAGAAGATCCAGTGTCCACCAACACATTGGACATTGCATCAGATTTGTAATTCATAGAGATGTGTAAAGCCATGTTGTGGTCTCTTCCCTCCTCAGGGAGATCAGCGTCACAAAAGCTCAAAGTGTTGCAAGCGGTAATGTTTGCAACGATGCTATCAAATTGCTCAAGGGTGACGTCGTGATCGACATATGCCAGATCCAAGACCTTCTGCAGAGATTCCCTATGGGGTTCTGAATTCAGCAGTAGAGAAAGAATAGAAATCTTGGAGGGCGTGTGTAGAAGCTGGTCTACAATATTGTACTCACTCTTTCTGATGAGCCTCAGCATCTCATCAGATTCTTCATCAACAATGCCATTTGGGCCAACTGAAGAAACAGGAGTCTTTCGTACGGATGAGGAGGGTTTGGCAACATCAGGTGCCGGATTCTGAATGCTCACAGCGGTCCCAACCGGACGCTCAACAGTATCGGAAGCAGCAGGGGCTTTAGCAGGTGCGGAAAACACACAACCACTCCGGGTCAACCCACTGACATCAGCAATATTGGTTACGGAAGTTGAAGGCAAAGGCACTTCGACCCCATCCTGGACAGCAACAGGATTGTATCTGAAGGGTACAGCTTTGTCAGATGAATAGGGCACAGGGCCAGCTGGTTTAATGACCAAGGAAGGGGAAGCCTTCGGCTTGTTGCTATTATAGCAGATAACAACTGGCTCGGGCAGCTTGAACACTGGTGATATGACATTCACTTCAGGCTCAACTTCATCAACATTGCGATTCTGGAGAATCTCAATGGTACCTTCATTCAACAACTTCTGAAGTTCTTCGCGGACCTGGTCGCAACCCGAACGGTTAATTGAGCAAACGCGGCATTTGTCGTGGTTATGCTCCAAGTAGCTGTACTGACACAGCATCCGATGTAATTCAACCAACGACTGCCTGATGTGGCTGACATACTTGACCTTGTACCTCCCAAGGCATTCTTGAATCATGTTGACAGATTTCCCATGCGCAGGCAATGGGTTCTTGGTGACGTTCGGGCTTGAGTCCTCAAAACTCAGGATTCCACTTCTCATAAGGTCTTGCACCTTAGTCTTCAGCTGGAAGCAATTCTCAATATCATGGCCCGGAGCACCAGAATGATAGACACAGTGTAGGTCAGGCTTATACCACCACTGAGGGTTGACCGGTATAGCCGGAGGATCTCTCGGAGAAACCAACTTCCGCTCTATTAGAGAGGGATATAATTCCGCATACGACATAGGAATCGGATCAAAACTGATCTTCTTCCTTTCGTAACCCATGTTTGCCTGATTACTCGTACTCCCACGAGGCTGATAAGCCTGTTGCTGTGGACGAGATTGTTGTTGTTGGTACTGCGGTTGTTGGTATTGTTGCTGAGGCTGATACTGTTGATGTTGAGGAGTATTGTCCTTGAAAACAGGTGCTACGTGAGCCACCTGGTGCTGATGACTGACATGTCGTGCAGGATTCCTCTGAACAGAGGGTCTTCTGTGTTTGGGCTGAGATTGAACGGCATGTGCTTCACCTTCTTTCCTCTTAAATGCCCCATATCGTTTAGAGGAAGAGCTATCATCCTTAGCCAACCGTCCTTCACGGACACCTTCTTCGAGACGCATCCCCATGTTCACCATCTCGGTGAAATCAGAGGGAGCGCTTGCTACCATCCGCTCATAATAAAATGAGCCAAGAGTCTTCAGAAAGATCTTGGTCATTTCCTTCTCTTCCAGCGGTGGAGTGATTTGAGCTGCCAGCTCTCGCCATCTCTGGGCGTACTCCTTGAACGATTCCTTGTCCTTCTGGGACATGGACCTGAGTTGATCTCGGTCAGGCGCCATATCGACGTTGTACTTATATTGCTTGACGAAAGCTTCGCCAAGGTCATTGAAAGATCTGATGTTGGCGCTGTCCAAGCTCATGTACCATCTGAGCGCGGCACCAGATAGACTGTCTTGGAAATAATGAATCAGGAGTTGATCATTATCAGTCTGTGTTGACATCTTCCTGGCGTACATGACCAGGTGAGCAAGCGGACAGGTGTTCCCTTTGTATTTTTCAAAGTCCGGGACCTTGAATTTGATCGGTATCTTGACACCGGGAACTAGGCAGAGTTCGGCTGCAGACTTGCCGAATAGGTCTTTGCCTCGAAGAGTCCTCAATTCCTTTCTCAGCTCAAGGAATTGATCGTTCATGGCATCCATCTTTTCATGAACGTCTGCGCCCTCAGATGGCTCGGAGTGATAGATGATGTCGTCTACCCTTGGCATGGTATGCACGACAGGAGGAGCGGCGATAGGGACCGAGCTAGACGCCGGCATTTGAGCGAAGGTTGGCGCAGGAATATCTGGCATAAAACCTGGGGGCATGCCCCAAGGAAACCCGGGCGGCATGGCATTGGGCGCGTGGGTGCTGACTGGCACTGTAGAAGTAGCTACCTCTGAAATGACTGTCCTCTGAGCAGGAGTTGCAGGCGTCGGAGCAGGTTGATTCTGAGCGGCAAGGAGTTGCTCCATCAAAGCGCCAAGTCTGGCGACCTCTTCCTTCAATTCTCTGTTCTCTTGTTCCAACTGCTCCATGATTCTGGCAGAGTTGACCCTTGTATAATACCGGTGAGTCAGCTTGTCTTCAAAATAAATGAAGAGCAAAGGTTAGAACCAGAAGACCAGAAACAAAGGGTACCTGTTTATGCAAGAATGATGCATGAAATGCTTGTGCAAATGCTTTGTTTTCAAGGAACCCTTAGGGTATTATTTGCAATATTTTGATTAATTTAAGCATTTTTGATTCCTCATGGAAAATATTTCATTCAATACATCAAGACAAAAAGTACAGCATTTTAAATTACAAAGAGAAAAGGTAAATGACATCCTATGGATCCCTAAAAGCTCGGGATGCTGGAAGACGAGAAGTGCACAACTTCTTGATCTCTCTCTCATAGGCCGCTTCCATGTCAGCTTTCTCCTTTGCAAGTCGATCATACCTCCTCTTCCAGAATTTGGAAGACTGAGGAAGCAGAGAAGTCCAAGCGTCGTTCGGATCATCGATCACTCGGTGCTCGAGGAATTCAATCATAGCGTCCTTCTCCTTGAGCTGCTGCAGCAATTCCTCCCTCTCACGGATCCAAGCACGCGAAAGGTCTTCTTCTCTCAACTCCTCTACACGTTGGGTAGGGAGGGTTGAAGGCCCAGCCACATCCAACGGTGTAGGTCTTGGATAATCATACGGCATCAAGTAGGTAGCAGCCCTCTGTCTGACCCAAGAGGTGTATGGCTCCAAAGCAATGCAGTTCTTTGGACCCAACTCGTTCCTACTCTTCTTGTGAATACTGCGCCAAGCACGGACAAATCTGGCTTTCAGGCCTTGGGGATCTTTACCCTCCTGGAAGAACACACCTTCTAACAGAATGCTATTAGGTTTATCCTTCAGGGGGAACCCAAGCTGGCGACGTGCAAGTATAGGATTGTAGCTGATCCCACCACATGTACCAAGAAGGGGCACATTAGGGAATTCACCACAATAGTCGATGATCTGGACGGTATCGTATACGCGATCATACCAAGTGATATCATCATTGGTGAGAGACATGAGTCTCTGAGACCACCGTAGACATCCCTTGTTCTCCTTGAAAGCAACTGTCTACGGCAAGTGCGAAATAAACCACTTGTACAGCAGGGGTAAACAGCAGACAATGACTCCTCCATTCTTCATATTCCTCAGGTGCAAGGAGACATATGTATCACCCAACAAAGTCGGAACTGGATTAAGAACCGAGAAGATCCTAATGGCGTTCATGTCCACGAACTTGTCGAAGTTGGGAAATAGCACCAATCCATAGATGAGTAATACAAAGAGAGCCTCAAAGGCATCCTCACTCATGGCCTTCCCATAAAAGGTAGCTTGGGCAATGAGGAACTCGGAAGGAAAACCCTGAATTCCGCCTTTGGTAGTCAGGTTAGCTCTAATCAGTTCTTCATCTATATGCAACAAGCTGGCAATCTCTTGAGCAGATGGAATATCCTCTAAGCCACTGAACGGCACTTGATCCAGAATTGGAATCCCAATGAGATGAGAATACTCCTCCAAGGTTGGCAATAGCTGGAAGTCCGGAAATAAGAAGCAGTGATGCAACGGATCGTAGAACTGAGCCAGAGTACTCATCAACCCTTCGTCAACCTGAGTGGTGAGCAGTGGTAGAAGCTTCCCATAGCGAGCTTTGAAACCCAAGGGATCTAGTACATACGATGTCAGATTCCTTAACTCTTTTACATCGGGCTGCTTAAAGCTGTACTTCTTTGTATGCCTTTTCGGTCTTTCCATGTCTGAAAATTTTGCAAATAACCCTTTAAGTTCCTTGAAAATTTTCTTTTTTGATGACATGAATGCGGATGAATGCGTGAATGCATGAATGCAACAAACACACTCAAGGATCAAGCAAAGCACACCAAACAAAGGTCGTGGGAAAGCTCTATGTATCCCTAATATCAATCATCCATTTTGGTGGATTTAGGTTTTCACCTTATCGACACCCAAGTTCCATTGATATTAACGGTACATGAACCGGTTCAGACATTCTTAATATCAACCAGCCGCTTTGGTGGATTTTAGGTTTTACACCTGATCCGGGATCCATTGATATTAACAATGTTTGAACGACTCAACCACGAATCACGGGTTTGTTGAGAGTCACGAGCATGGAGTCTCGGTTAAGAACCACCCAAAGGGAGTGTACTAGGGTTTAAACCTGCCAGACATGTTCTATCAGAGGTTCCCATAATCATCGTTCCATCTTTCGAATATTATCGGAGGAACGAATACTCGTATTCCAAGAATATTCTCAAGAGAAACTCTCATGAGTGTAGTATCGCGTGACAATCGTATCAGAACTGACATCTGAACGACCTCCGCACTACGGTCCTAAAAATAGGCCAAGATGGGTTTGGTAAACTACGGTCCTTGGCTTCTGCGGCACATGATTGAAAGAATAATGCCTAACCACAAATGACTTGTGTGACATTATTAGTTCAACATGACCTCCACCAAGTGAATGGACTCGCAAGTCAACTGGCTAAGGAATACTCCACACCAATCGACAAGACTATGCCATTCTCCTATCCTAGAGTGCACTCGAGTTCGGGTATAGAACTCATCTCACAGATCACCAAAGCAAACAGCAATGTATATCAAGCAATTCAAACATTACAATCAATACAGTCATCCCAAATTGTACAAAAAATATGTCAAATAACAGACAACAATATAGCACAACAAGGGTGAAAAGTAGGCAATACCACCAAGGATCGACTTCCCCAGCAGAGTCGCCACTTTTCTGTAGCGGTGTATTCGTCGCTATATGATTTATCGATTAAACCATAAGCAAAGCATACAATGATTTTCGAGTCGCCACCGCACTTTTATTTATCCAAAGGACTGGCTAAAAAGCGAACAAAAGCCTAAGAAGTTTTACACGTAGAAAACTAATAAAAAGATCAGAGAGTCTGGGTAAGGGGTAAATTACGCAATGGGAAGGTGTTAGGCACCCACTACGTCCTAGGTACTCCTAGGGAGCCCTTTTCACACTTGTTGTACTAAATTGTTATTTGTTATGACATAAGTATTGTGCAAACATGATTGGGATGATGAGAAGAGAATATACAATTTTATTATTGGGTTTGAACGGATGAACCCGCTGCCTACGTACCTTCCATCAAAGGTAAGGATCAAAACGCCGTAGTTCGGCTAAAAGATTTCAAAAAGGTTGATGGATTCAATTTTAAACAATAGCACTGAGGCTTTTCATTATCAATGGGAGAAAACTCGACCAAAACCAACATCCACCATGCGAGGATAGCTTCGACGTACTGGAGGGGTTAACCCTGTTTTTAGTACGGAAGTCTTACTGTCGACTCACTAAGGATAGGCAAGATTTACATCAACCGCAATGATAATTGAAACCTATGGCTAATGCATGAAAAGATTAACAATGGACAAAGCCAAAACAAGTGAATGAGTGAAGTTAATTGATTGTGATTATGAAAGTGAAGTCAAAGTATGATTAAGATTGATTTGAAAGAAGTATTATGAAAATGGAGTTTGAAAAAGTCAAGGACTTGGGTCCAGGTTTTTAGTTTGGAAAACATGAAGAAGTTTGCACAATATCTATGTCAAGTTTGAAAATTGAAGTGTGAAAAGGTTTAGGACATAATGAGGATGAATGGATGGATATGGATTGTAAAACTTCTTAGAAGGTTCACTTCTTGAAATCATATGGGAGATGATTCAAGTGTGTCCTTTGGAATAGGCAATGAATAATAATAATGTAAGCAAACAAATGATACCGGATGCCATTCAATGGTCTTACTCCAATCTCACAAACAAAAAGCAAAAAGCGGACACCGGATACCACTCAATGGATTTATACCGCGATCCTAAAACAAAACTGGATATCAGAGGCCACTCAATGGACTTATACTAATCTCCTAAAACAAAATGAAACTTGGATACCGGATGTCAATCTGTCTGGACTTATACCAATATCCAACATATGATCATAGGAAAGCAAATGCCAACTTGCAGGGACTTACAATTGCATCCTCACATACAATCAAACAAATGCTAAACATGGATGTTAGATGCCAATCTGTCTGGGCTTACTCTCACATACACAGTATGATCCTAGGAAACAAATGCCAACTTGCAGGGACTTACAGTTGTATCCTCACATAAACAAACAAAAGCAAAACATGGATGTTAGATGCCAATCTGTCTGGGCTTACTCTCACATACACAGTATGATCCTAGGAAACAAATGCCAACTTGCAGGGACTTACAGTTGTATCCTCACATACAAACAAAAGCAAAACATGGATGTTAGATGCCAATCTGTCTGGGCTTACTCTCACATACACAGTATGATCCTAGGAAACAAATGCCAACTTGCAGGGACTTACAATTGCTTCCTCACAATCAAACAAACAAAACAGAAGCTATGAGTGACCAATGAGGTCTTACACTCTATCCTTCCATATCATAGGAGCAAATGGCCAAAAGAGATGGACTTACAATTGTCCTCAATGGGTAAACAACAATGATAATGTCACAAAGACAAATGAGATGATCATGCATTAATGGCAATTGGTGATGATAAATGCATAGCATACAGGCAAACAAGTGCATATGAAGCAATCAATCAATCAATGAATAGCAAACAGCACACTCTATAGCCAAACAATGGGGGGCTCACACAAGAGGGTTTGACTATGAAAGTCCACTGTAATAGGTAAATGTCGCTCTTAACCTTGCCATTGAGAGGCTAAGGTGAAGCAGATGAATAGGAGATGAGGGGTGTGCCTCATTGCTTCTATCCCTAATTAGGGAGAGCATATAAGAAAGTGTGGGAGCTCAGAAAGATGGAGCTCTCTCCACATTATTGACTCGATTAGATCTTGGGTATTTGTCTCAATGCTTCAACCATGTAATGGGAGCGAAGAGAGGACACACTGAATAGTGGGGGATAGATTACTTATCCCTACCTTCCACCAATTGCCTTACTTGAAGGACTTTTCCTGCTTGGGACAATTTTAAACAAACACAGGCATTGCCTCTTAAGGAGGACTTCAGACAGTTTGCCCGGTCAAATAACAGACCGGGTCTCCAGACTACATGAAGAAGAAAGGTTTATACCTCAAAGCAAATGCTAAATAGCAAAGCAAGCAAGTTCAAAGAACTTAAGCAACTAAAGTACCTAAAAAAGGCAAACCCATTAGTAAACAGTTCAACAGATAAAATCAAAAGGAAATGAACCAATAGTCAACCACAGAGGGACCAATTGTGCAAGGCACAAAGACTCAAGTTACATGAGTCAACCTACAAAACAAGGGTTAGCACGTGATATATGATCCAACTCAATCAAATATGAATGGTCTTTGAGGCATTGGTGCTTAACCTGAAACAATAGCTCAAATGTAAGCTCAAAAGACCACTAGGACTAGCCTAGGGTCAAAGGTGAAAGAAAAAAAAGTCAAACAGCAAAGAAAAGTCAACCCAATTCATGTTCAAACATTTAAGAAGCAATCTCAATTGGATTCATAATCAAATCATGCATCATTGTCATTTCATACACAAAAGAATGCAAAGCATGGCAAGAAAGAGCACAAATAGGTCAACAGCAAGACCTCTTTCAAAAGTCAACTCAAACAATCTCAAAAATCATGAAATAAATCACACTCAATCCTAACATCTAGCATGGTAGACATGTAAAATTTCAATGCATTTGGATGAGAGGAAGGCAGTCAAATAAAATCATGAAGTCAAACCAAATTCAAGTAAGCAAAATGAAAGTCAACAAGCATGGGTCAACTTCAAAAAATCATATCAAATTGAAAACAGATGAGAAATGAATGAGATTAACACCAATGCAAAGCTTGAGAAGTCTAGTTATCACATATGAAACTTCATGGTCATACAATAAGATTTGAGAATTTCACAAAGGATTTGGCAACATGTATCACATAAAGTCAACAAATGACTAAGCATGGAAGAAAATTCTCAAATAAATGGAAAACAGCATCATTAATTCCAGGAAAATTCATACACAAACTAGACATGTGAGAGATCATTCATGCAAAATTTCAAGTTGTTTGAAGGCCAGGAGACATGTGAACAAAAATCAAGAAGATGCACATCATTGGTGTGACACAAATTGTCACACCCTAGTTCACAAAATCATAACTAGCAAACCATAAATGATAAATGCACAATCTTTATATGGAAATGAAGGTGAGTGTGTCTAGTTTAAGCACAAAAAATTTCAAGCTCATTAGATGCAACATGACAATTTCACAATTGAAATGGCAAGAGATATCATTTGAGCATACATGTTGGGAAAACAATTATCATTTAAAATCCAGCCAATGAAAAATTAATTAAAAATCATGATTAAATAATAGACATCTTCATGGACATGATGCAAAAAGTTTCATGATTTTTGGATGAAATTTGAGAGAGAAATGAATTTTGGAACTTGAGTAAATAATTGAAGCAACATGAGCAAGTAACATGGAACAATGGGTCAAACATAGTCAACGCAGTGGCAGAGTTGTAATTCCGCGCTCACTTATCAAAGTGCTGCGTTTTGGGTGGAGGAAAGGAAATGTTCCTATTGGCTCTCAGCCAATGGAACAGTAAACACACCAATGAAACCTCATATTTTCTGTTTTAGAAACCCTAGGGTTTTAGCAGCCATGGCAAACTTCCAATCAACACCAACAAGCAGAATTTGCCCAAGCAATTACAACAGCATAGCATTTAACAAAATTCTTCGTACAACCACAACATAACAACAAACTAACACCATCAGTTCATGCGAAATTTTGGCAGGTTTTAAGGTTTAAAACACAGCAGCAGGGTTTTAGCATGGCATCAACATTGTGTCATCATCACAAACAACCTCAAGCAAACAACGTGGCAGTTGTAATGTTCTTCATGCAAACATGTTATACACAACAAAACCAAGACAAATATGAGAAATTTCTGGGCAGCTCATCATAACAGCAAGCAACATCATCTTCAGCAACCAAAATTCGAACCAAACATCATTCAAAAGCATGGCATGGGAATGTTCACATAGCAAACAGACAACAGCATACAACACAGTCATATGGATTTCAGGACAATGTTCATGGGGTTTCAAAACTGCAGCAGGGTTTAATCAGCATGGCAGCTCATGTTCATCATGTTCAGACATCAAATAACAAACTTCAAATGGACTCATTCACACAGCAATGTCAGTGATAATGTTCTTCATGTAATCCACATTACAAATAACAAACCAACACAAACATGAAAACTTGCTGGGCTGAGTTTAAGGTTTGGCATGGACAGCAGGGCATTCATGTAATCAACAACATAAACAAAATTCGACCAAGCATCAAAACAATGAAATACATCATGCATCATGAGCAACAAAACCAAACACGATGGAAAAAATCTGGATAGTTTAAGGTTTAACAGCAGCAGCAGGTCAAACTTATGTTCCTCACCCAACAACAAAATTCCAACAGAAAGAAAAACACAATATGGCAATGGTACTTATGCAGCCTCAACACAAACAAGCAAAACACAATCCAAGTGGATTTCTGGGCAGGACAAGGGATTAAAACAGCAGCAGGCATACATTCATCATCATGCATCTCAAAATTTCAGAATGCCCAGAATTTAATGGCAAGCATATCAACAGCATCATTAAACATCCCTCAACACAAATATGACTCCCATTTTCTCTAAATCGTCCTGGATAAAACAAATCGATGGAAAATGCATTTGTTCACAAAAATGAAAATCAAGATTTCAGACAGCATAGTTCACCATTTAATGTGATTCAAATTGCACAATGCTTAGCAAGGAAGGAACTATACATGGCATGGCATCATTTTGAGAAAAGAGTTGGTCGAAAATCTTACCTGATTTGAAGAAATTGTGAAAACAGTGTTGTTCTGGTGTTACAGCTTGAAACAGATGATGCTTGTGCTCTAGAATGGAGGATTCTTGAAGTAAGCCAGCTCAAAGATGCTTGAAGGTGTCCAACTCACGATTTTCCATTGTTGAGCTCGAGGGAAACAGAATGAGAAGGAGGCTGCAAGGGTGTGGTTTGAGGATATAAAATGCTTCCAGAGAGTGCTCAAGTGATGGAGGATCAGAAGCTTGCTCGTGTGTTTGGAGGATTTTCTCAGAAATTCTGCTTTGGCCAAAATGCAAAATGAGAGAGTGAGGTTTCTGTTGGTTTGTGGTCTCTTGTGGCTGCTAGCAGGGTTTCTCCATGACAGGAAAAAAAATGATCAAGAAACTGCTCTTTGATGTTGCTTTGTGGCAAGGCAGAGCTGGTTCTTTGGTGTTTATGACAGAAAATTTTAGAAATGCCAAGCAAGGGTGAGTGCAGTTGGTTATGTGGCTGCTACTTCTGTTTACAGTTGCAGGAAATCATGCTCCTGTATGCTGTTTGCTGTTGCCTCTATTCTTAACAGGATCTTCCAATTTTGTGGAGGGAAATGCCAAGTGAAAATGAATGAAGTCTCTCTGGTTTTTTTTTGCTGCAATATGTTACTCATGACAGGAAAAAGAGATGGAAAGCCATGCTGTTACTGTTTGGTTTTGACAGAAAATCATGGGCAAAAAATCTGCAATGTGATGTGGTACAAGTATGGTTCATGAATTGGATTTGTTGTAAACATGTCCTTTTGCCAATGTTCAAGTAAACTAGTAAAGCCATATGTACTTGTTGGTTATTTGGCTGCATAATGAGGCTCACCATGACAGAAAAACTGCTGCATAATGATGCTAGTACAAGGCATGGTTGTGGAAGCATGGACAAGCATGGTGAATTTGTACCTTTCTTACAATTCAAGCAACCAAGTATGATTCACATGTGCTGCATATTTTGACTTTGCAAACACATTCTAAATGACATTTCTGAGCTTTCCCAATTGGCCAAATGTTGAAAAAATGTTTATATCAAAAAGTCAACTCTTGGTCAAACTTACATTTAAATGAGAAAAGTCAAAATATGCCATTTTGATTGGTGAAGTTTTGGCTCATGAAATTTATATTTTTGGAAAGAGGGGATCAAATGTGACTTGTAGGAAAAAACCCCACCAAAATTGGCCAAACGGTTTGAGAGATATGGCCCTTTGAAGTTCAAGATTTTCTGAAATCGATTCGATCATAACTTGCCAACCAGACATGGGAATTGAGAGTTCTAGGACTTTTTGGAAATGGGAGAACAAGATCTTCAACTTTCATGTTGGGCAAAAATTCATTTGAGGCTTGTATCATGATGTAAGTTGAGGATCAAGAAGTTTCCATTTTTGGCAGTTAAAATTACAGGCCCAGTTTCCATTTTTGGAAATTTTTGATCTGGCTTCAAATTCTTCCATGATGAGGTTGGACATGACATATGAGGCTTATATAAGCATGAATGAACTCCTTCAAATCAATTCCATCCATCAAATCACTGATTAAATGGCCAGTTGACCAAGTTTGACTTTCTGTTGACTTTTCTAGGGTTTTGCATGATTGAACCACTTCTGATGAATTCCAAACCCTAATTCCTTGAGACCTTGATTTCCAATGATGTCCCAAGTTGTATGAACTCTTGATTATTGATCATGGTGCCCAAATTCTGCAAGAATGGCCACCATCCATTGCTTTGACTGACTGTTGATTGTCTTTGACCTAATTGCTGATAATTGCTTCAACTGCAAGCAACAAGGTTAGATTGACAATATTTTTGTACTTTTTGGATGATAAACATATGAAAAGCAATAATATACAAATGCAAAACATGCTTGGTGATCAAGAACCACACACACAAGGCGACCTACCCACTAGGAGGGAAGCAAAGGCATGCAATGATCCTTGAGGCTATGATATGAGATGATATGGGCCATGAGGGATCTTAGGGCCAAAATTGGGGTCTTACACGGTGCCACTTTTATGTTAGCAAATTTGGACCACCTTATCCAAGATGAACGAGCACCAATTCGAATAGGCGGTTTGATAACTATGATAGGTAATGCTATTGGATTACGTCAGCCTATGCTTGACTTAAGCCCTTTTTGTGGCATTACTATTATGAGTATATCCTTCCTCTCCAACCTATGCAAAGTAGAATAGCATGGAAGAGAAATTTAAATAGCAAAATAAAATAATCTGAAGCAAAGCAAAACGAAATAGTAAAAATAATTTACCAAAATCATTATGAAGAACGCTAGCTGAACCATGCCAAAAAGACTGTGTGACGAGCGTCACACAATCTATGACGGACGGCACGCCAAGTACTTGTTACGCCCGTCACGCCCCTATGACGAGCGTAACACCTTTCTGACTAGGTGAACGTTACATAGCCGTTGGAGACGAACGTTACACCCTTTCAACTTTTTACCTTCCCCATTTATTCCCATTAACCCACATTTATTCACTTTTCAACCACATCTTTCCAACTTCCAATTTTTTTTTCCTATAAATACCCACCAAACCTTCCTTCATTCACCACAAACCACTCTCTAATATCAAATACATTTCTTTTCTTTATTACTCCTTTAAATTCATTCATCAGTATGGCGGGAAATCAGAATTTCGGAAATACATCTTCCGATCCGAAGATGAAAATTATCAAAGGGAGCAATTCGAGCGTTTCCAACAGCGAGGCGTCGTCTCTACCAGGTATCCTGATTCAACTTATTTACAACAATTAGGATTACTTCAAGGTATCGAGTGGATGCTCCGCCTTGCCGATCTAACCTTTCTATGCACGCATAATCAACCCACCTACCCATCCCTAACCTTAGAATTCTTAAGTTCATACGCGTACAACACTCCCGTCGGCGAAGACGAATTCTTAACCGGTACCGCAACCTTCCGTATGTTCAACACCGAGTACTCCTTAACCCAAAACCAATTGAGTACCATGCTACAATTCCCCATAGAAGGTCAAGTCTACCCCAGAATCCCTCTAAACCTAAACTGGAGCACAGTTGCCGCTTTCGACCTCTTTAAGAAAATATCCGGTGTAGATGCCAACAACTGGGAAGAGCTCCTTATTTCCCATATACATAACCCAACTATCCGGTACTTTATCCGCATCCTACAAAACACCGTTTTTGGAAGACCGAACAACAGCAAGGTCAACGCAAAGGAACTATTCTTCCTCGAATGCGTCTTCGAACCGCAGGCTAAGGTAAACGCCGCATCTTTCCTATTTCATCATATCCGCACCTTATGTGCTAGAGACCGTCAACCTTTTGTAATTGGTGGATTAATCACCACCATAGCACTTGGCTTAAACCTAGGGGACCGACTCCAAACTTTAGAATCTTTACCTCCCCTATTTATGGATATAGGCTACTGTCGGTCCAGCCGCCTAATAAAGAACCGAGTAGGCGGAAAATATTACCTCATGGTGAATAACCAGGCAGTCCCAAGCGTTGTTCTACCCAACATTGCCTTAACCGATGTCACCAATCCCAACCGCCACCTCTATGATCTGAATGCTCCCGAAACCGCCGAGCCTTCACATGCAAACCCGTCTACAGACGAGTTCGAAGAAATGGAGTAAGGTGATCATGCTCCTGCACAACAATCAGTCCCGCTCAACCCTTCCGATACTGCAGCTGGCCCATCCTCCCGACGTCGTCGACGAAGAAGGCCTGCAACCAATGACGACATCATGGATGCTATTGATGGTATGCAAGCACAGAATCTCGAAATGATGCACATGATGCGCCAAATGCAACAACAACAGGAAGAGAGGAATGCCATAACCGATCAGCGGTTCACTGAGCTGTTCAGCAGGTTTGACGACCTAGACTTACGTCAGCGATCACCAGGCCCAAGAACAAGAGGCGGAAGGCAGCATTAACTTTAGTTTTCTTTTTCCTTTCTTTTTTGTATTTCATTTCTTTTCCTTAAAACATTGGGGACAATGTTTCATTCAAGTATGGGGGGGAAAACCGTGTTCTTTCTATCCTCCTTTTTCTTTTTCAAGTATGTTATCTTTCTTTTCATTGTTATTTCCCTTATAAAAAAAATATATATAATAAAATAATATTTCTTATAATATAGATTTTTTTTAAGTTAAGTACCAAATGTGAAAACTTTCTATTATCTATTCCCCTCAAATTTTCATGAGCCATAATAACAGAAATTTAACACACCCAGTAAGTATAAAGGTTGCTCATTTTATCAAACTTGAGTGAAATCAAAACAAAAATTATTACCATAACAACGCTCTAAGAACCTCAACATGTCAGATCAGGATAAGTACCTATTATACCAATCCCTTGAACTTTTAGTTTTATAGTAACCCCGAGTAGTTTATACGAGAAGTCAGCACCATCTTAATAGCAAACTACGTGGAGAGCCGATGAATATAAGTGAATGATTCCCATAGTAACAAAAAAAAAAATTATATATATCAGGAAATGCACTAATTAAGTTAGGTGATCCTTACCAGATCATTTAATCTAAAGGCTGCAGATCATACAAAAGCATAATATGAATGATCCATTATGAGTTGGTTCAGCAGGTATCTGGTACTGAACTTGGTAGGGCGGACTACGGCCCGATCCCCCGCAATTTGCAATGGACTAAATAACAAAGTTATCCGACTTATGTACCAGAACTTCTAGCTAAAAGGGGATCAGAATCACTAATCGGTTACTCCACTATGTGCGCGAAAAGATAAAGGGCTTAATGTGATTTCGCTAGAATGAAAACGGGTGAAATAAGAGTAAAGGAACTAGGATAGCTATAATGGCATTACTCGAACTGGTTTGCATAAGGTGAGGTTATCTGAGGTTGTGACGGTGGTTGTTGATGTCAAGATTAAACTCAAGTTACTTCTAAACAAGGTTTACATGCAACCTAGTACGAATTGATGTGTGTTTTGAAATTTCATCTGGCTAAAATTTTTAAAACAAGTTCTATACTGTATTTTGCTTGAGGACAAGCAAAGATCTAAGTATGGGGGAGTTTGATAACATGAAATTATATCACATTCTAGGACTCAATTTAATTGAATTATATTATTATTTACTTTAATTTATTTCATTTTATCAGATATTACGCGGTATTTTCTTTCTATTTATCTCAGGTAGTCTATTTGAAGCACAAGTGAAAAAGGAAGAAAAGGAGGTGCAAAAAGGAATGAAAAGAAGCAAATATCAAAAGCCAAAGCCCAGCCCAAAAGGCACAGGCGTTGTGCCTGTGACGAGCGTCACAAGGGTTGTGACGAGCGTCACGCCTTGCACACTCCTCTGACGAGCGTCACACATGGTGTGACGGACGTCACACCATTCCCATATATTTTTGCCTTCAGAGACGTTGAGTCCTATTTGCACGCCTAACCATTCGCTGCTACGTGAAGACCTTTGAAGCGGACTACTTTTGGAAACCGTTACAGAAAGTACCAGTATAAATATCAGCTTTGCAAACCCTGCAGAGTTCCACGCCTTTTCCAGATTTCTTTGCCGTTTTTGCTTTTCCGCATTTTTCTTTTTCCAGCAGCTTAAGCATATTTTTGCAGTACTACTTTTACAGTTTTTATATTGTTTCTTTTGCATTTCTATTTTCTTTTCTAGCACTTAATTAATTTTTCGCACAATAGTTTCTACACCGGAAACTATTGTGTACCTTTTACCGGATCTAACCTTACGTTAGAATCTAGTTTTTTATTCCTTCGCTTTTATTTTTCCGCCTGATTGAAGAATTCAAGAACAGATCCAACCGACCTGTGGTGGAGTGTTCAAGACTGCTATTTAATTTCTCAGGTTCTTTAATTATTGTTTGAATTTATATATGCCCTGTTTTACTGTTTATTTATATTATTTGCTTGAGATGAATCTGTTTATGCATGCTGATTTTTTAGATCTGTTTAGTATGTCTGGCTAAATTATTTAGGTATCGGTATGTAAAGTAAGCGGAATGAAGGAATCAAAACTGAGTTGGTCAAATTAAGTTTAAAATTAAAATCACTCTTTTTACGGTCTCAATTTACAGGTTTAATAACAAAGTTTTTGTACGAAAGTAAAAGACATAAAGAAGTTAAAATCAATAGAGCGAGAGTTTGAGGTTTTGACTGGACAGTGTAAATTGGACATTAATTCTAGATCAGGGCGAGAGCAATTTTTAGAGTTAATTAAATTCTAATCTTTTTCAAAAATTATTTTTAAAGATTGAATGTGAGGACGAGAGTTAAGCATTTGAATTTAATTATATAACCTAAGTCAACAGAGCGAGAGTTTGAGATAAGGGTGTTTAAACGATTATTGTTTTCTTAAAAAGAGTTTCTACGGATTCTATTGTTTTCAAAAAGTGGTTTTTGACTTAACTATAAGTGACAGCTACGTTAATATAAAATCATAGTTTATTCAACAGAGCGAGAGTTTGAGATAAAACTTTTAATCAATAGAGTCAACTGAAAAGATTCATTTTAAAACCAAGAAACCAACGAAGAATTGATTCCCTAATTACGACGAATTACATACCGATATCCGCTTTATTGATATTTAATCTAGATATCTTATTTTAGTTTTAGCTTTTCCCCCAAACAATCAAAGTATTACCTGCCTTAGCTTTACGAAGTAACCTTAGATAACGGTATATCGATTCATAAGTCCCTGTGGGATCGATATCTTTTAAAACTACGCGATAGAACTGTGCACTTGCAGTTTGTACCCCAAATTCGACTCATAAAGTCGCGATCACCGAGATGCCCATTTTTGCCTGGACTACTCTTTTTACTGTCCAGCGGGTCTATTTTATGCGAAGTATTTTTTAACTGCGTCTGAGTTCACAGAGGAAGTGAAGTTTTCACCATCCATCGTTGCAAGCATTAAGGCCCCACCATCAAAAACCTTGGTGACAATATACGGTCCATTATAGTTAGGAGTCCACTTGCCCCTGTGATCTGTCTGAGGAGGAAGGATCCTTTTCAACACCAAATCTCCGACCTGGAAGCATCGAGGACGCACTTTCTGATCAAAGGCTCTCTTCATCCGACTTTGATACAACTGCCCATGACAAATGGCTGCCATTCGCTTCTCTTCGATAAGACTGAACTCATTGAACCTTGTCCGGATCCATTCATCTTCGTCTAACTTGACATCCAACAAGACTCTTAGAGAAGGAATCTCCACTTCAACAGGTAGGACTGCTTCCATACCATACACAAGGGAGTAAGGGGTTGCCCCGGTCGATGTACGTACTGAAGTACGGTACCCATGCAAGGCGAAGGGTAGCATCTCATGCCAATCTCTATACGTAACAACCATCTTCTGCACAATCTTCTTTATGTTCTTATTTGCCGCTTCAACAACACCGTTCATCTTAGGACGGTAAGGGAAAAAATTGTGATGCTGAATGTTGAAGTTCTGGCACAACTCCTTCATCATTTTGTTGTTGAGATTAGAACCATTATCAGTAATGATTCTTTCGGGAATCCCATAGCGACAAATGATTTCTTTCTTGATGAATCGGGCAACCACATGTCTGGTGACCTTCGCAAATGACGCTGCTTCGACCCACTTGGTGAAATAGTCGATGGCGACAAGGATGAAGCGAAGGGGCATCCAGTAATATCCCGCTCTCAACAATTTCTTAGCCATTGCATATCCGCCGGCATGAGTACCAAAGGAGCCTTCATGAACTTCCTGCATCAACATGTCTGCTTCGTGTCTATCCACGCATCTGAGCAAAACCATGTCAAAGTTCCTCTTATACAACACATCGTCTTTGTTCAAGAAGAAACTGCCAGCCAATCTTCTCAAAGTCTTTCTATCATTGTTGGATGCCCCTGCAGGGTACTCTTGATTCTTCAGAAAGCACTTGATGTCGTGATACCAGGGCTTGTCATCAACTACCAGTTCAGCAGCAAACACATACGCGGCCCTATCGAGGCGCATCACATCGATCCTGGAAGCGTGGTTCCAACGGATCACCGTGATCATGGAGGATAGAGTAGCAAGAGCATCTGCCATCTGGTTCTCATCACGAGGTATATGGTACAACTTTACTGTTGTGAAGAAAGTCAACAGTCTTCTCGTGTAATCTCTGTAGGGGACCAGAGTAGGCTGGAGAGTGTTCCAATAACCATTCACTTGATTGATTACCAGAGCTGAATCTCCGAAGATGTCCAAAGTCTTGATTCTCAAATCAATGGCTTGCTCAATACCCAAGATACAGGCTTCATACTCAGCTTCGTTATTGGTGCACTCGAAAGTCAGACGAGCGGTGAAAGGCATGTGGGCACCTTTCGGAGTTGTAATGACAGCACCAATTCCACTTCCTCTGGCGTTGACGGCCCCATCAAACATTAAAGTCCACTTTTCGTCTGGATCAGGTCCCTCTTCAACAACTGGCTCTTCACAGTCTTTCATCTTAAGGAACATGATGTCTTCATCTGGAAAACCAAACTTCATCGGCTCATAATCTTCAACTGGCTGTTGAGCAAGATAGTCTGACAGAATACTCCCCTTGATGGCCTTCTGGGAAGTATACTGGATGTCGTACTCTGTCAGTACCATTTGCCAACGAGCAACTCTTCCGGTGAGAGCTGGCTTCTCAAATATATACTTGACTGGATCCATTTTGGAGATCAGTAAGGTTATGTGAGACAGCATGTATTGTCTCAATCGCTTAGCAGCCCATGCAAGTGCACAACATGTTTTTTCAAGCATTGAGTATCTCGACTCTCAATCTGTGAATTTCTTACTCAGGTTGTAGATGGCATGCTCTTTCCTACCTGTCTCGTCGTGTTGACCGAGAACACAACCCATGGAATTGTCCAGTACTGTCAAATACATAATCAGCGGTCTCCCTGGGACCGGAGGCACAAGGATAAGAGGATTCTGCAAATACTCTTTTATCTTCTCGAATGCCCTTTGACAATCATCATTCCACCTGATAGCCTGATCTTTTCTCAACAATTTGAATATTGGCTCACACGTGGCTGTTAGGTGAGAGATGAACCTTGCAATGTAGTTCAACCTCCCTAAGAAACCACAGTCTTGTTTCTCTGTTCTTGGCTCAGGCATTTCCTGTATCGCTTTCACTTTGGTCGGATCCACCTCAATCACTTTTCCGCTAACAACAAAACCCAGTAGTTTTCTAGATCTCACCCCAAAAGTACACTTGTTCGGATTAAGCCTCAGCTTGAATTTCCCCAAACGCTCAAACAGTTTCTGCAAATTCACCAAATGTTCTTCTGTCTGAGATTTGGCAATCATATCATCAACATAAACCTCGATTTCATGATGAATCATATCATGGAACTGAGTCACCATCGCTCGCTGATATGTTGCTCCGGCATTTTTCAGACCAAATGGCATCACCTTGGAGCAGAAGGTGCCCCATGGGGTTATGAATGTTGTCTTCTCCATGTCTTATGGTGCCATCTTAATTTGATTATAGCCAGAAAAGCCATCCATGAAGGAGAATACCGAGAACTGAGCTGTGTTATCCACCAAAACGTCAATGTGAGGTAAGGGGAAATCATCTTTAGGACTAGGCCTGTTCAGATCCCGGTAGTCAACACACATCCGTACCTTTTCATCCTTCTTAGGTACCGGAACGATATTTGCAACCCATGGCGGATAATTTGTGACTGCTAGAAACCCTGCATCCAACTGTTTTTGCACTTCTTCCTTTATCTTGACAACCATCTATGGTCTTGTTCTTCTGAGCTTCTGCTTGACCGGAGGACAACCTTCTTTGAGCGGCAAGCGATGTACCACGATGTCTGTGTCAAGCCCTGGCATGTCCTGATAAGACCAAGCGAAGATGTCAACATACTCTTGCAGCAATTCAATCAACCCCTTCTTCACATTGTCTTCCAAAGCAACCCCTATCTTAATTTCTCTCTTGGCGTCCTCGATGCCGAGATTAATCACTTCAACAGACTCTTGATGCGGTTGAATGACCCTTTCCTCTTGTTTTAATAACCTGGTAAGTTCTTCAGGGAGTTCACAGTCTTCATCACCCTCTTCTTCAGCTTGAAAGATTGGATTTTCAAAGTCGAAGCGAGCCATAGCAGAACCGTTATCAATAGGATCCGGTGATGTGCATCTGCATGAGTGATGGTATGTGCTTATGAGTGTGAAAAAAAAGAAAAAAAAGTGGAAACTAAACAAAACATTGCCATTTTTTTTTTGAAAAACTGCAAAAATAGAAAGACAGGGAACGAAATATTTGAATGCAAAAAGACGTCCTTTATTTATGATAAAAAATACAAGTGTCACATAGATGAGCCCTACAATGAGTCGTTACGCCCTGGCGGAACGTAAGACTTGGATATGCATGAATAAACAAAGAAAATTACTCCTCCAGACAAGTGGCTTGGACAATCTCCTCAGAAGACCAATTGTTGAGAACTTCACCCGGGATCCTCGGACGCACCCAGTTATCGATGTCGCAATCACTATCCCCATCTTCATTGTTGACCGCAGATACTAATTTGACTTCTCCTTCAACCATGTTAACGTTTGCTCCACCATGCTGGGGCATGGGATTGTTGACGACATTAGGAGCTGGTGCAAAGTTAACGGCCTTTGAATTAATGAGATCCTGAACTATGTGCTTAAAAGCTTTGCAGTTCTCAATATTGTGGCCAGGTGCCCCAGAGTGGAAGCTACACCTAGCGTTGGCGTCATAACCCACCGGAAGCCTACCAACGGGAGGAGCCAGAGTGTGCAACTGCACAAGTTATAGTTGTTGAAGACTAGAAAGCAACTGAGCGTACGACATTGGAAGAGTGTCGAAACGTCGATCCATCGTCCTTGGCCTCGGTTGATAGGCGGGTCTGTTACCCGGTTGTTGTGGTTGGTACTGAGCTGGTTGACGCTGTGGTTGTTGTTGTTGTAGTGGTGCTGCGGCTGGAATGGTCACAGCCGCAACATACGATTGTTGATGATAGTTCTGAAATTTATTCCTCCGGTTATCCCTATTCTGATAAGAAGATATGGAACTTGCATCCCCTTCTCTCCTCTTCTGTCCCTGAATGAACGACTTCTTCACTCCTGATGAGGATCCGCCTCCACTCTGGGTCTTGTATGTCTTCAAATAGTTCTCCACCCTCTCACCGGTAGAGACTACATCAGCAAAGTTGGAGGCATTGCAACCCACCAGGCGCTCCAAATAAGGTCCTGGCAGAGTGTTCATGAACATGTTAGCCATTTCCTTCTCCAACATAGGAGGTTGAACACGGGAAGCTGTTTCTCTCCAGCGTTGAGCGTATTCTCTGAAGCACTCATTGCTTTTAAGAGACAGATTTTGAAGTTGAGTTCTGTCCGGAGCCATGTCTGCATTATACTGATACTGCTTCACGAAAGCCTCAGCCAAATCCCTCCAGCAACGGATGTGGGCTCTGTCCAGCCTCATATACCATTCCAGGGATGCCCTAGCTAGGCTGTCCTGGAAAAAGTACATAAGCAACTTTTCGTCATCGGAGTATGCAACCATTTTACGGAAATAGGCTTGCACATGGGTCTTCGGGCAAGAGTTGCCATTGTATTTGTCAAATATCGGGACCTTGAATTTCGGTGGCACTCTCACACCTGGGACCAGCCCCAAGTCAGCAACATCTACTCCCAGAGGATTCTGTCCTTCCACTGCCTTCAACCTCTCTTCCAATCTTCTAAACATGGGGTCCACCCCATGACCCATACTAAAGTCTTCCTGCAGCAGGGGGAACTGATCGTCCTGATCATCAGGAACGGGCTGTTGACCGGAGGTGACATGTAGGATTGGGATAGGCCCCGGTCCATTGGGTCCATTAGCCTTTCCAGTTGGAGGATCAATCACCGTCTCTGGTTGAGTAGGGGGATTCCTCTGTATCATCTGCCTGAGCTCTTGTTGTCCCTGAGCCACCCCTTGAACCACATCCATGAATTGATTCATGCAGGTTTTCATCTCGGCGAACTCTGCCTGTAGGCTTTCCATTACTCTCTGTTGGTTTCTGCGGGTACCGTACCGGTGAATGCCTGGGTCATCTATCCTGCTGATGGAACACCAAACAAACTGAGAACACTGTGGCGGTACCTGTTATGCAAGACATGCTAATGAATATGTAAATGCAATGACATGTTTATCAATTCCAAAGGTATTCTACCCCCTTGATTACAGTCTCTCACTAGATAAACGATGTAAAAAAAGACTAAGCCGTTGATGAGAACCAAGAAAATTCCGACTAGAATCAAGTAGAAGATATAAACCCCACAGAAATGGATAAACATGTGTGAATGATTATGAATGCAAAATGATGTGAATGCAGTGCAGTGGCATGGGAATCAGGATCGCTGTATCTGCTTGAACATCTGTCAGGTTGCACTGTCTGGAGAGAAATTAAGAGCACACCAAACAAAGGTCATGGTATGGATCATGTTATCCTTAATATCAACCACCCATTTTGGTGGATTATGGTTTACACCTTATCAACACCCAAGTTTCATTGATATTAAGGATACCTGATCGGATCAACCATGAATCAAGGGTTTGTTGCAAGTCACGAGCATGGAGTTTAGGTTAAGAACCACCCAAAAGGAGTGTACTAAGGTTTAAACCTGCCAAACTTGTTCTACAAAAGGTTCCCATAGTCATAATCCCATCTTTCGGATATTATCGGAGGAACGACTACTCGTATTCCAAAAATATTCTCAAGAGAGACTCTTATGAGTGTAGTATCGCGTAACAATCGTATCAAATCTTACATTTGAACGACTTTCGCACTACGTCCTACGAATAGGCCAAGATGGGTTTGGTAAACTAAGGTCCTCGGCTTCTAAGGTCTATATTGGAAAAAGTAATGTCTAACTGTAACACCCTTCTAAAATACCCCAAATATTTAATTAAAACAACATATATAGATCAGAGTAAATATGCATTTAAGGGTGTCACACAATTCTTCACACCATAATAACTGTCATGCTCTTTATTTAATCAAAATAACAGTTTTGCATAATTCGCAGCGGATATAGAAATCAAACCAACCATTCAAAACATGTAACATATTACAGGTAAAAAGGTTCAACAACCAACAATAAAACAATTAAAACATCCCGTCCCGATGTTACATCTATCAGAGCATGACCCACTACGGAGACTACACTAGAATCCGAGCACTAGCTTCTACTCAATCACTGCTCGTTACCTGAAAAATAGTTGTAAGGGTGAGTTTTTCAATCGATATAATAAGCATTTTAAATCATCATGTAATGCTAAGTAATTTAACACGTTTCGTCACCCAAATCAGATTACACATTCAGTAACGGCACATCAACTCCAAGATCATACTCAATAACAACATAAAATGCAACTCAAATGAGACTCGACTCGTCATGCATGTGGTACCAATCGGAGTAAAACTCCCAACTTAAAATCATTGCCATTTTATTGGGCATCAAGGCATAAGCCTTCAACTTTCAACTTAAAATTTGCCAATCCAGGCCAACGTGGTGTGAGCAAAGCTCCGACTTAATGCATATGAATGTACATGGCATACACGACTTTAAACTGTCAACAACATAATAATAATAGCAATGCAACAATGTTTTCAACAAAATCAACTTATAATCAACTTTGGCTCACCAAGCCTACAACTCAGTATTTTCAACAATTGTAACACAACTTATCAACATATTTGTACCAACACTTCATAACATAAACTCAACAAAATTACTCATCAAAATTAACGATAATAGGTCAATCACCAATTATGTTCACAACATTAAAATATCAATTTTTTCCAATTTCCAACAGTGTTAACCGGTTAACGCCCTGGGTTAACCGGTTAACGCAGGACAAAACACATTTTCTGGCAAAACGCAACAGTGTTAACCGGTTAACGCCCTGGGTTAACCGGTTAACGCAGGAAAAACAGCACCTTTTCACAAAATATAACAGTGTTAACCGGTTAACGCCCTGGGTTAACCGGTTAACGCAGACAAAACAGCAGTTCCTGCGCTAACACAAGGCAGAATGCAGAGTTCTCCGCATTTTCCGCCGTTGGAGGACTTCCGGACCTCCGATTCAATTTCCGTAAAAAGCTATACGTTCGGGGAATCACGACTCACACAATTACCGATTCAATTTCAGTTTTCATACAACTTATTCATCACAATTTTCTCAGCATTCTAAATCTCAATTAGGGTCACTTCAACGGTTTATCACTACCCATGACATGTTAATCTATAATACCCATTAACGACGATAAACCCCCCCTTACCTGAGATAATCCGGCAATCTCTAAGCTTCGAGCTTTTCCGTTCTTCAACCTTTGCTCTCTAGCTCTTCCTCTTTGCCTTTTCTCCACCTTTCACCTTTCAGCCGCTTCTCTGTTTCACGTGAAAACTCTTTACCAATACTGAAAACCCTTTTTCCTTATTCCAACTTATATATTTTCCAATAATTATTATTCCAAATAATAATAATAATAATAATCCAATAATTCAATTTATTTAATTAAATTAATAAATATATTATTAACTTAAATAAAATAATTCTCTTATTTTATTCGGGGTGTTACAACTCTCCCCCTCTAAAAGAGTTTTCGTCCTCGAAAACATACCTCAAGCAAATAACTCCGGATAAGACTCTTTCATCTGACTCTCCAGTTCCCAAGTCACATTGCCACCTGCTGGTCCTCCCCAAGCTACTTTCACTAAGGCAATCTCTTTACCCCGCAACTGCTTCAACTCTCGATCCTCAATCCTCATAGGCGATATTTCAACAGTCAGGTTATCTCTTACCTGTACATCATCTACTTGGATCACATTCGACGGATCATGAATGTACCTCCTCAACTGAGACACATGAAAAACCTCATGCAAATTCGCAAGTGACGGCGGTAAAGCGATACGATAGGCTACCTCTCCTATCCTCTCCAAAATCTGATAAGGACCAATAAATCGAGGTGTCAACTTCTTCGACTTCAGAGCTCGACCAACTCCAGTTATCGGAGTAACACGGAGAAACACATGATCTCCCTCTTGAAACTCAAGTGACTTCCTTCTCTTGTCATGATAACTCTTCTGACGACTCTGAGCAATTCTCATCTTCTCCTGAATCATCTTAATCTTTTCTGTAGTCTGTTGAACAATCTCCGGTCCAACCACAGCACTCTCACCGGACTCATACCAACATAAAGGTGTCCGACATCTCCTACCATACAAAGCTTCAAACGGCGCCATACCAATGCTCGAATGAAAACTATTGTTGTAGGTAAACTCAATCAAAGGTAAATAACAATCCCAAGCACCTCCCTTTTCCAAAACACAAGCTCTCAAAAGATCCTCTAGTGACTGAATCGTCCTCTCAGTCTGACCATCAGTCTGCGGGTGATATGCAGAGCTCAATCTCAGTTTAGTTCCCAAAGCCTTCTGCAAACCTTCCCAGAATTTCGATGTAAATCTGGGATCTCTGTCCGAAACAATACTCGACGGAATACCATGCAAACTTACAATTTTCTCAATATACAACTCAGCTAATTTCTCTAACGGATAGTCCATTCTGATCGGAATGAAATGAGCCGACTTTGTCAATCTATCAACAATCACCCAAATAGCTTCAAAATTCTTAATTGTCCTCGGTAAACCAGAAACAAAATCCATACTGATACTATCCCACTTCCACTCTGGAATAGCCAACGGTTGCATTAGCCCAGACGGCTTCTGATGCTCAATCTTTGACTTCTGACAAGTCAAACAAGAATAAACAAAACTCGCAATTTCTCTTTTCATTCCCGGCCACCAAAATAACTTTTTCAAATCATGATACATCTTCGTAGCTCCAGGATGAATACTCAACCCACTACGATGTCCTTCTTCAAGAATACTCTTCTTAAGTTCGGCAACATCCGGAATACACACCCGCCTACCAAATTTCAGAATACCATTTTCATCAACTCTGAATTCGCCACCTTGACCTTGATTCACTAGAGTCAACTTATCAACCAAAAGCACATCGGATTTCTGACCCTCTCTGATCTCATCCAGAATACCACTTGTTAACTTCAACATTCCCAATTTAACACTATTGTGAGTACTCTCACACACCAAACTCAAGTCTCTAAACTGCTCAATTAAATCCAATTCCTTAACCATTAGCATAGACATATGTAATGATTTCCGACTCAATGCATCAGCCACTACGTTTGCTTTACCCGGATGGTAATTCAAACCAAAGTCATATTCCTTCAGAAACTCTAACCATCTTCTCTGTCTCATATTCAGCTCTTTCTGATCAAACAAATACTTTAAACTTTTATGGTCACTGAAAACCTCAAATCTTGACCCGTACAAGTAATGCCTCCATAACTTCAGAACAAACACCACAGCCGCCAACTCTAAATCGTGCGTCGGATAGTTCCTCTCATGAACCCTCAGCTGTCTTGAAGCATAAGCTATAACCTGCTTATTCTGCATCAACACGCCACCCAAACCCAACAATGAAGCATCACAGTAAACTTCAAATGATTCCGACGAACTCGGTAATATCAGGTTAGGAGCAGTAGTTAACCTTCTCTTTAACTCTTGGAAACCTTCTTCACATTTTGAGTCCCAAACAAACGCTTGCCCCTTCCTAGTCAACATCGTCAATGGTAACGCCAACTTAGAAAATCCCTCAATGAACTTCCTATAATAACCAGCCAAACCAAGGAAACTTCGAATCTCAGCAACAGACTTCGGAGCTTCCCACTTAGATACCGCTTCTATCTTAGAAGGATCAACAGCAACGCCACCTCTTGAAATCACATGACCAAGAAAACTCACCTCTCCTAACCAAAATTCACACTTGGACAATTTAGCAAATAACTTCTTTTCTCGTAGAACTCCCAAAACCACTCTCAAATGTTCAGCATGCTCTTCTTCAGATTTCGAATACACCAAAATATCATCAATAAACACCACAACAAACTTGTCTAGGTACGGATGGAAAATCCTATTCATATACTCCATAAATACTCCAGGCGCATTAGTCACACCAAAAGGCATTACAGAATACTCATAATGTCCATACCTTGTTCTGAAAGCAGTCTTCTGAATATCCTCGGTTTTCACACGGATCTGATGATACCCAGATCTCAAATCTATTTTGCTGAACACACTTGCACCAACCAACTGATCCATCAAATCATCAATCCTCGGCAAAGGATACCGGTTCTTGATCGTCACTTTATTCAGTTGCCTGTGGTCCACACACAACCTCATCGTACCTTCTTTCTTTTTAACCAATAGCACTGGTGCACCCCACGGTGACACACTCGGACGAATAAATTTTTTCTCCAACAGATCTTCCAACTGACTCTTCAATTCAGTTAACTCAACAGCAGACATACGGTACGGAGCCATCGATATCGGCCTAGTACCAGGCACCAAATCAATTGAGAACTCCACTTCGCGCTCTGGCGGTAACTCATTCACCTCTTCCGGAAACACCTCAGGAAAATCACACACCACGGCTAGATCGCAAATCACCAGTTTATCTTTAGCCTCCAAAGTCGCTAACAGCATAAACAACTCTGCCCCATCAGCTACTTCCTCATTCACTTGCCTTGCTGATAGAAACAAACTCTTTCCCTCCTCAATCTCAGGAAAGACCACCGTCTTATCAAAACAATTGATAGAAACTCGGTTAAACACCAACCAGTTCATACCCAGAATAACATCAATCTGCACTAGTGGAAGACACACTAGGTCCATCCCAAAGTCTCTACCAAAAATACTCAAAGGACAATTTAAACAAACCGAAGTAGTAGTCACTGAACCCTTCGCAGGAGTATCAATTACCATACTACCAAACATCTCAGATATCTCTAACTTAAGTTTCACAGCACAATCCAAAGATATAAAGGAATGAGTCGCACCTGTGTCAATAATAGCTACAAGAGGAAAGCCATTAATATAACACGTGCCTCGGATAAGTCTGTCCTCACTGGAGGTTTGAGTTCCGGTCAATGCGAACACCTTCCCAGTTTGAGATTTCTTTGGCTTTTGACACTGACTTCCAATATGCCCTTCTTCGCCACAATTAAAACAAATCATTTCCTTGTGCTTGCAATCAGCTATTGCATGGCCAGTCTTACCACAGCGAAAACACCTCTTTACTTCAGCAGTGCATGCATTACTCTTATGACCAGCCTGACCACATTTGAAGCAAACTATACCAGCAGGAGCACCTCCCCTACTAGTCCTCTGAGCCGGAGCAGCTCCTTGTTTCCCTTTTCCCACTGGGGCATCATACGGCTTGCCACGATTTTGATGTTGCTTGCCCCTGCGGTCACTGACAATCTTGTAATGAGCATTATTGTCTTCTTCAAATATCCTGCAGCTATCAACCAATTCAGTAAAAATGCGTATCTTCTGATACCCAACAGCCTTCTTAATTTCAGAGCGCAATCCATTTTCAAACTTGATGCACTTTGAAAATTCAGCACCAGCACCAGTGTAATGAGGATAAAATTTGGACAGCTCCACAAATTTCGCAGCATAATCAGTGACAGACATGTTTCCTTGCTTCAGCTCAAGGAACTCAATTTCCTTCTTACCACGGACATCTTCCGGATAATACTTCCTCATGAATTCCCTACGGAATACATCCCAAGTAATGACTTCACCTGCCACGGTCAACCTCTCGTGAGTCTCTAGCCACCAGTCATCAGCTTCGACTGCTAGCATGTGAGTACCATACCGAACCTTCTGATCTGGAGTGCAATCCATAACACGGAAGATTCTCTCAATCTCTTTCAACCATCCCAAGGCTGCATCTGGATCATGCTTCCCCTTAAACACCGGCGGATTCTCTCTCTGAAAAGTCGCCAAGCTACGCGATCCAGCATCTCCACCAGCATTTGGCAAGTTCTGCACAGCTTGTGCCATCGCTTGCATTGCGGCAGCCATTGCAGCGTCATTCCTTCCAGCCATTTCAACTTATCAATACAACACAACTTAAAGTTAGATTGGTAACAATACACAATTGTTAGACAGTAACGACACGACAACTGGCCGGACAGACCGACCTGCTCTGATACCACTAATGTAACACCCTTCTAAAATACCCCAAATATTTAATTAAAACAACATATATAGATCAGAGTAAATATGCATTTAAAGGTGTCACACAATTCTTCACACCATAATAACTGTCATGCTCTTTATTTAATCAAAATAACAGTTTTGCATAATTCGCAGCGGATATAGAAATCAAACCAACCATTCAAAACATGTAACATATTACAGGTAAAAAGGTTCAACAACCAACAATAAAACAATTAAAACATCCCATCCCGATGTTACATCTATCAGAGCATGACCCACTACGGAGACTACACTAGAATCCGAGCACTAGCTTCTACTCAATCACTGCTCGTTACCTGAAAAATAGTTGTAAGGGTGAGTTTTTCAATCGATATAATAAGCATTTTAAATCATCATGTAATGCTAAGTAATTTAACACGTTTCGTCACCCAAATCAGATTACACATTCAGTAACGGCACATCAACTCCAAGATCATACTCAATAACAACATAAAATGCAACTCAAATGAGACTCGACTCGTCATGCATGTGGTACCAATCGGAGTAAAACTCCCAACTTAAAATCATTGCCATTTTATTGGGCATCAAGGCATAAGCCTTCAACTTTCAACTTAAAATTTGCCAATCCAGGCCAACGTGGTGTGAGCAAAGCTCCGACTTAATGCATATGAATGTACATGGCATACACGACTTTAAACTGTCAACAACATAATAATAATAGCAATGCAACAATGTTTTCAACAAAATCAACTTATAATCAACTTTGGCTCACCAAGCCTACAACTCAGTATTTTCAACAACTGTAACACAACTTATCAACATATTTGTACCAACACTTCATAACATAAACTCAACAAAATTACTCATCAAAATTAACGATAATAGGTCAATCACCAATTATGTTCACAACATTAAAATATCAATTTTTTCCAATTTCCAACAGTGTTAACCGGTTAACGCCCTGGGTTAACCGGTTAACGCAGGACAAAACACACTTTCTGGCAAAACGCAACAGTGTTAACCGGTTAACGCCCTGGGTTAACCGGTTAACGCAGGAAAAACAGCACCTTTTCACAAAATATAACAGTGTTAACCGGTTAACGCCCTGGGTTAACCGGTTAACGCAGACAAAACAGCAGTTCCTGCGCTAACATAAGGCAGAATGCAGAGTTCTCCGCATTTTCCGCCGTTGGAGGACTTCCGGACCTCCGATTCAATTTCCGTAAAAGCTATACGTTCGGGGAATCACGACTCACACAATTACCGATTCAATTTCAGTTTTCATACAACTTATTCATCACAATTTTCTCAGCATTCTAAATCTCAATTAGGGTCACTTCAACGGTTTATCACTACCCATGACATGTTAATCTATAATACCCATTAACGACGATAAACCCCCCCTTACCTGAGATAATCCGGCAATCTCTAAGCTTCGAGCTTTTCCGTTCTTCAACCTTTGCTCTCTAGCTCTTCCTCTTTGCCTTTTCTCCACCTTTCACCTTTCAGCCGCTTCTCTGTTTCACGTGAAAACTCTTTACCAATACTGAAAACCCTTTTTCCTTATTCCAACTTATATATTTTCCAATAATTATTATTCCAAATAATAATAATAATAATAATCCAATAATTCAATTTATTTAATTAAATTAATAAATATATTATTAACTTAAATAAAATAATTCTCTTATTTTATTCGGGGTGTTACACTAACCACAACTTACTTGTGTGACATTATTGATCTCAACATGACCTCCACCAAGTGTATGGGCTTGCAAGTCAACTTGCTAAGGAATAACTCCACACAAGTCGATAAGACTATGCCATTCTCCTATCCTAAGTGAACTCGAGTTCGGGTATAGAACTCATCTCACAAAGATCACCAAGCAGCCATAGTCAGCCAACAGATACAGCAATGATATGCACACAATGCAATAAGTTAAAGTAGGTAAATAAATAACTGTACAAAAGCATGAACACCCAATAAACAAACAAACTACAAAAGCTAGGAGGGACTCGCTTAGGGAAACCGGGTCCCCAGCAGAGTCGCCAGCTGTCGCAACCTGAAAAATACAGTGTGCGAAAAACAACCGGTGAAAGAAAATGACAGAAGAGTCGCCACCGTGCGTTATTTATCCCAAAAGAGGGAAAGGAAACGCTCGAAGTAAACCTGAAAAAAGGAAAGGACAAGACGGGGTCTCGCAACCAAATCTTGGGTTCGAGAGTCGATTATGCGAAGGGAAGGTATTAGCACCCCTCACATCCGTAGTACTCTACGGGATCCACTTTTTTAGTTCTTGTCTAAAGGGTGTGAGTTTATCTTGTGTTGTTTACTAAAAAAGGGGTTAAATGAAAATGACTCGCACGGATGTCGCATCCACTGCATACGTATCTCATCTGAATATGAGAATCAGAGTCTTCGTAGCTCGGCTACCTAGGGGTTAAAGGTAATTGTGCTCGCTAAGACATCGCGTCTTATGCCTACGTATCTCATCTGGAATGAGAATCAGAGTAAGCCGTAGTTCGGCTAACTACAGGGTTATGGATTGGGTTTTGGACGAACGACGTTACTGCGCAATCTACCGGATGCTCGACCTTGGGAGACTTACTCACCTGTAGTAGAAGGAGTAAACGTGTGTTTAGGAGAAGAAAAATCAATTAAGGGTTAGGGTTTGGGATGCTCATGCAAAAAGGCAGTCATTGACGAAGGAACCGCGCTACCTGCGGGGATACGAACACATACAAAACAAACATGTATAAAGTAAATGTGCCAACAAGGCAATCAGAATAAATCTCCCAAATGGTATCCCACAAGCAAAGTGGAATATCCAACGAGCTATCCCTGCAAAAGTCATGTGAGCCTTCACAAAAACTCAACAAAAGGGTTAGTGAAACAAGATAAGGATTAGGAGAAAACATGCTATGGCAAACGTAAATCAGATTAGAGCAAAACAGTATGGTTTTTCATGGATAACAGTATGGTTTCAGAAACCTCAAACCTTGTGGCATACACTTCAGAAATTAAACGATTAAGCATTCAAGGCATTATTTATACATTCATACATAATACATCACACATTTAGAACATTCAAATTGAAGGCGTAAAATAATAGGAATAGGGCAAACCTGATTGGAGAGCTTGATTGAAATTGAGTTGCACCCGTGAGGTTTACAAAACAATCTTTAGGGTTTATGTGAGGAAGAGGTGATCCTGTGCAGTTGAGTTCCCTTCAGGGTTTGGAGGTTGCTCTGAACTCTGTTAACTCTTCTCTCACTATCTTTTTCCTCCAGCCAGGGTAATAGGAATAGAATGAAATTTTGTTTCACTGAAACTCTGAATTTATAACCTGATTTTTGTGGACCTGTGGGCTCAAATGAGAGAGGCCCAAGTCCAAAATTTTCTTTTATTTTATTTTATTTTTTTATATATATTTTTTTCCGATTTTGTTTTGTTTTTTTTCAAAACACGTGGGCTTCGCCTAGCGAGCATGACAGCTCATGAACAAACTTTTGCTCCTTCAAGATTAACGTTTTGACTGACGAATAGACTCCTGTTGGAAGTAACTCAAGTCTTTCCCTTGTGTTGACTGATCATCTAAATAGAGTCCACAAAGTGTCCTGATGATGTTCAAGCTTCTTGGATCCGATTCCGATTTCCATGATGAAATGCAAATGCTAAATGACCTAAAAAATGAATGCATGCATGAGGTGTAAAGCGTATGCTTCCATGAAAAATGAAGGGTTAAATTTTGGGGTATTACACCTGGACACAGTTAGAGAGATTGTTCCATGAACAGTTTTACATGGGACAGTCGAAAATAAGTCTGAAAGAACTAGCCAACGTCAAATGAAAGACTGTTGAGTCAGTTGATCAGTAACTCAACAGGTTTAGACTGTTGAATGCTAGATGCTTTACTCAAGTCCCTGAGCACGAGTTAGTCGAGATAGCCGCAAGCGGTTTAGACTATTCTATCAGAAAGAAGTTGGATATCCAGTATCTGAGGGATATGGCGCAATTAGTTGATAGAGATCGACACATCGAACGCTTGAAAGTTGAAAAGACCAAAACTGGTTGATACCATAAGAAAGAGAAAATCTCTTATATAGCAGTTGAGGAATACTCTTCTGACGAGGAAGAGTTTATCGATGAAAGCGAGGTTAACGTGGCTGAACTCAAGCCTGGACCTCCTTACACGTGTAAAGTATTAAAACCATCGAACGGGAAAAATCCCATTGAAGTGGAAAAAATAGATAAATACGTGTAACACCCCAAAATTTGTCCTCCTCATTCATGCATTCATTTAGCATTTCATATTGCATTTCATCATGTCAATCAGAATTAGATCCAAAAAAAAAAAAAAAAAAAACGAAAAAAAAAATTTAAATAATAATATTTTTTTACAAAAAAATAATTAAATAAATAAAATATAATAAAAATTTTGGACTTTGACCTTTCTCAAAAGCCCACTAAGCTACCAATATTAGCCTATAAATACTAGAGTTTCATTGAAACAAAAGTCACACAGAAGAGGAGAAGAAGGAAGAGAAGCAAAATACTCTGAGGTTTCCTTGGAACAAAACCTTGAGGAAAAAGATAGTGAGAGAAGACCTAACGGAGTTCAGAGCAGCCTCCAAACCCCGAAGGGAACTCAACTACACAGAATCACCTCTGCCTCACATAAACCCTGAAGATTGTTTTGTAAACCTCACGGGTGCAACTCAATTTCAATCAAGCTCTCCAATCAGGTTTGCCTTTATTCCCATTACCTTTTGCTTTGAAGTTGAATACTCTGAATGTATGAGGTATGATGGATGAATTTCATTAGGTTTTTCGCCCATGGGTTTAATATGTATATGAATATATAAACAATGCCTTGAATGTTTAACCGTTTAACTTTTTAGTGTATGCCACAGGGTTTGAGGTTTCTGAAACCATACTGTTGATCATGAAAAAAATGCTTATGGTGTTTCACTAACCCTTTTGTTGAGTTTTTGTGAGGGCTCACATGACTTTTGCAGGATAACTTGCGTGGTTTCCCACTTTATTTGTGGGATAACCCCTGGAGGTTCATTCCGATTACCTGTACTGACCCACTTTCTTTGATGATGTTAGCTTGGAAGGATCTCAGGGTTTCCCATTCCTCTAATTACTGTTACTTCGGATCTTTATCCGCGTGGTACTTTTACATTTTTTCCGCATTTTACTGCTTTCCTAGCTGGAAGACCTCGATAGGAGGCAACGTTTGAGCCCCTTGGTGGCATTTTACTTTGAGATACATGTTTTGTGTTTTGTATTCATATCCCTGCAGGTAGCGCGGTTCCTTCGTCAAGGACTGCCTTTTTGCCCTCGAGCATCCCAAACCCTAAAACCCAAAGCAACACGTTAACTCCTTCTACTACAGGCGAGTAAGTCTCCAAAGGTCGAGCATCCGGTAGATTGCGTAGTGACGTCGTTCGTCCAAAACCCAATCCATAACCCCGTAGTTAGCCGAACTACGTTTTGCTCTGATTCTCAGGCCAGATGAGATACGTAGGCATAAGACGCGATGTCTTAGCGAGCACACATCCCCCAACCCATAGGTCAGCCGAGCTACGAAGACTCTGATTCTCATATTCAGATGAGATATGTATGCAGTGGATGCGACATCCGCGCGAGTCATTTTCATTTAACCCTTTTTTTGGCAAACAGCACAAGATAAACCCACACCCTTTAGATAAGAACTACAAAAGTGGATCCCGTAGAGTACTACGGATGCGTAGGGGTGCTAATACCTTCCCTTCGCATAACCGACTCCCGAACCCAAGATTTGGTCGCGAAACCCCGTCTTGTCCTTTCCTTTTTCAGGTTTACTTCGAGCGTTTCCTTTCCCTCCTTTGGGATGAATAACGCACGGTGGCGACTCTTCTATCATTTTCTCTCGCCGGTTGTTTTTTTTTCGCGCACTGTATTTTTCATGTTGCGACAATACGTTGTTAAAATTTACACGTTTTATGTGTCTAAGTGTGATAAGATATTTGATTTACTGGTTAAAGATGATCAAATCGTTGTTCCTCAAGGTTTAAAGGATTCCCCTTTAGAACAGAAAAAGAAAAGGGGATTTTGTAAGTTTCATAACTTTTTTGGTCATAAAACTTATCAATATGTTCTTTTCAGGGATTTGGTGCAAAAAGCATTGAAAGAAGGAAGACTTCAATTTAGCGAAAGGCCAAAGATGCAAGTGGGCTCTGATCCTCTAAAGGTTGAAGAAGCCTTGTACTCTGAACCTCTTGAGTGCATGATGGTGGAGACTATTGATGGTCTCATGGAATCTATGGATGTTGTTTCTCTAACTGAATCTTTTGAAGTATTAATGGTTGAAACTATTGATGGTTTCGACAAGAGAACTGAAGATGAACTAAAATTAGTTTATCCCCAAGCGGGTGAAAACCTAACAGATTTCCAAGATAAATGCAAAGTAAGTGGGTCAAAAGCGATACTACGTCCAAGGTGTAACACTGTGTTCGATAAGAAAGCCGTTAAAAGATTGGAAACTGGCAAAAAGAAGGCACAGGAAGAAGAGAAGCCTGTCATCCCCAGATTCGTGTTCGACAAACGTGGAACACCACGTCGAAACGGAGAATACAGGAGGCAATTCCAGCAGCCTTGACCAAAGACTTTCCTTTCGCCATTGGATATCCCACGGGAGAAGTGGGTGGAATCGGTGAACCAGAAGGGGGACAAGAGGCCAAAGTGGAGAGTGCTAGATTTAGAAAAAGAAACAAAGACGCCAGAAAAGAAGGTCGGAACAAGAGGGTATGTAGTTTCTCCTAACTACAAGGGGGAAAACCCAATGACCAGAACACAATGGAGGCGTTACCAGCGGAACAAAAAAGTTGGGAAAGAGGCTCTGACTTCATAGTTGAAGCCTGTCGAAACCTCTGGACAGAAGAGGCAACTCCCGAAAGGAGTATGGGCAGAAAAAGGAAAGATTGTGGCTAATCAAACAATAGCCATGAATGTTGACCCTACAGGAAGAAAAAGGATAGTATCTTCCCAAAGTATGAAATGTTCACCTCAGGTCGAGAAGGAGAAAGAGCCGAAGGACACGCTTAAATCGAATGAGGAGAAGCCTGAATAATCTCCTTAGTCGGATGAGGGGGAACCTGAATATTCTCCCCAGTCCGATGAAGAGTTCGACGAGGATATGTACGACGATACTAATGACGACACTTATGGTGAAAATTTTGTTGTTAACTGCGGCATCGTATCAGTGTTGCCTGCAGAATATAATATGGTGTCAAAAGACTCTGAAACAGATGAGGACTTCATGCCAGATGAAACTGTTGGAGGTAAACCACTGTGCTATTACGTTATGAATTGTGGCGTGGTGGAGGAGCAAAAAGCCATGTTCGAAAGACCTAGCCCAGGGATGATGTACCATTTAAAGCCTTTATTTATAAGGGCGAAGGTCAACGGGATAGCAGTGAACAAGGTGTTCTTAGACGGTGGTGCAGTCGTCAACTTAATGCCTTATACTTTATTAAAGAAGATGTGGAAATGCGATGATGATCTACGACAACACAATATGGTTCTATCCAACTACGAGGGAAAAAACAGTAATATACTCGGTGTTATCCATGTCGATCTAGCAGTTGGCACGACCACGTGCTCGACGCTCTTTATGGTAATAAACTTCAGAGAAAATTTTAACCTACTCCTAGGACGAGAGTGGATCCATGGAATAGGATCAGTACCATAAACTATACATCAAAGGCTCATAATCTGGAGAAAGGATGGCATCATGGAAAACATCGAAGCTGACCAGAGTTATTACAGGGTTGATGAGGCCAAGGGCTCGAAGAAATCTTTCGACTAGAATTTGGCAAACATCGCACCTTGTGATGACGAATAAGGGTCCTACAGTTTAGTCAACACAGGTCACGTGTTGAACCTCGATCCTGACTACGTATTCATATGGGATTCTGAAGAAGAAATGGAGCAAATAATGGTAATTCTACCCACGGGGTGGCCCGCGGTCGATGAAGATGATTGTTGAGTCAGAATGTTTAACTCGAATTTTCGAACTATTTGGCTGAGAACAAAAGAAAGTAATTTCTAGAAGGTGGGGGACTTCAAAATTTGGATTTCGAAGCCAAAGAGGGAGAAGATGGCCGACAAGACCAAACAACAGCTTCAGAAAGCTGAAGGCTTGATTGCATCTATGACAATGAGCCTTTGGGGTTTGAGAAAAACCCATTGAATGAGTTGAAGAAAATGCAAGCACAAGACCCACTCGAAGAAATTGATCTAGTAGGTGGAGTCCCAAAAAGACCAACGTACATAAGCATTAAAGTTGGGTCAGAGATGAAGGTTAAACTGATCGAAGTATTGAAAGAATACATAGACTGTTTCGCCTGGAACTATGGCGAAATGCCTGGTCTAGATCGAAGTGTGGTGGAGCATCGATTGCCTATTCAACCTGGAAAAAGGCCAGTAAAGAAACATCCTTGACGGTTTTCTCCCGAAGTCACTATAAAGATTAAGTAGGAGATCGAAAGACTTCTCAAAAGTCGGTTTATCAGAACTGCAAGGTATGTCGAATGGTTAGCTAATATAGTATCTGTTATTAAGAAAAATGGAACTCTCAGAATTTGTATAGATTTTAAAGATTTAAGTAATGCTACTCCAAAAGATGAGTATTTGATGCTTGTGGCAGAGATGCTAGTCGATTCAACCGCAGGCTTCGAATACTTGAGTATGCCTGATGGTTATTCTGGCTATAATCAAATTCTCATAGCAGAAGATGATGTTCCCAAGACGGCATTTCGATGTCCTGGAGCTTTGGGGACATACGAATAGGTTGTGATTCCGTTTGGTTTAAAAAACACTTGAGAAACCTATAAAGGGCCAGATATTGGCAGATTTTATTGTGGATCATGCCATAGTCGAACCGTCACTAAACATGGTTGACTGGCGGTTATATTTCGACGAGTCAAGTCACAATAATGGAACATGAATTAGGGTCTTAATATTATCCCCACAAGACATTCTGATGAAGTTTAAATGTAAATTCGACGGAAAGTGTTCCAATAACGAAGCAGAGTACGAAGCCCTAATAACTAGTCTCAAAATCCCAGGAGATTTAGGGGCCAAGAAAGTATAAATAAAAGGAGATTCAGAATTAGTGATTAGACAGATCACACGAGACTACAAGTACATTTAAGAAAATCTGCTGATGTATTTCACAATGGCAACACAACTATTGGAATGCTTTGAGGTTGTCAACATTACGCATGTGCCAAGAATGGAGAATCAAGAAGCCAACGAGTTAGCACAAATCACCTTTGGGTACAAGGTATCAAAATAAAAGCTCAAAGATTTTATTGAGATAAAGGAAAAGATGGTGTTGAACGTCTCGCCATCACCTAATATGGAAATCCCAAAAACTAGGGGGACATAGGTATTCTCCAGCAGCAATAAATGTCTTGAAATTTTTGCAAGGCACGAAGTTTTTGCCATTAACAATTTGTCGCAATCAGATTGGAGAAAAGCAATCATAGAGTACTTGGAAAATCCAGTCGGAAACTCCGACAGGAAAATCAAGTATAGAGCTTTAAGTTATGTATGCGTGGGAAATGAGTTGTTGAAGAAAAATCCAGAAGGAATATTGCTCAAGTGTCTTGGAAATATAGAAGCTTACATGGAACTATCTGAGGTACACATTGGAACCTGTGGGGCACACCAAGTAGGCCATAAGATGAAATGGCTTTTATTACGACAAGGTGTTTATTGGCCAAGTATGTTAAAAAACTGTATTGAGTTCGCTAGGGGATGCCAAGAATGTCAGATGCACGCGAACATCCAATATGTACTAGCAAGTGAGTTGCGTGCGATCATCAATCCTTGGCCCTTCAGGGGGTGGACATTAGATGTCATCGGTGAAATTCGACCAACCTCGTCGAAACAACAAAAGTTTATCCTGGTCGGAATACACTACTTTACAAAATGGATAGAAGTCATCCCTTTGGTAAAACTGGATTAAGAGGTTGTGATTGAATTCATTCAAAAACACATCATATATAGGTTTGGTATTCCCGAAACCATGACCAGAGATCAAGGCTCAGTTTTTGTGGGACAAAAGATGCAAGAATTTGTTGTTGAAACAAGGTTCAGGTTGGTTACATCCACACCTTACTACGCCCAAGCAAATGACCAAGTCGAGGCAGCCAACAAAGTGATAATTAGTTTAATCAAAACACACGTTGCTAAGAAACCTAAGAATTGGCACAAAACATTAGACCAAATTTTATGGGCTTGTCGAACATCCCCAAAAGAGGCAATGAATTCGACGCCTTTCTGTTTGACATTTTGGGCATGATGTTGTGTTGCCAACAGAGATTTGTTTACAACCAGTCAGGGTGCAACACCAGAACGACATCCAGTCGGATCACTATTGGAAATTGATGTTCGACGAACTGACTGATTTAGACGAAGAAATATTAGCCGCAATAGACATATTGATACGACAAAAGGTGCGTGTGGCCAGAGTATACAACAGAAGGGTTAAAACGAAAACCTTTGCAACAAATGATTATGTTCGAAAGGTGATTTTACCTATGGATCAAAGATATCGAAATTTAGGAAAATGGTCACCAAAGTGGGAAGGACCGTTTCAAATAATCCAAACGTTACGAACAATGCCTACGAAATTCAGGAGTTAGGTATGGATTGAAGGATCTTAAGGGTAAATGAGAAATATTTCAAAATATATAAACCTATGCTACAAGAGATTCAAATCCAAACATAGTGAAAATATTCATTAATTCTTTAAAGCCAATATGGCATATGAAGTGGTCCACCAGCCTTACAAGGGCCGCTACAAAAAGAAAAAATCAAGCAAAAAACCTAGACTTAAAGTTCTCGAAAAGGGTATTCTCATGACCGATTCTACTGCCAAGAAGGCTTTTCTTCTCCCGCGGCTGCTTAATTCTGACTTCAATTTTAAGGGCCTTTTCACCATGTGAAATCCCTTTAAGAACTTCTTGGTCGACGGCATCTTGAGTAGGAAGAGGTTCAGCTGTATCCAAAGAGGCTTTTTACGCTTCCACTTCAGCAATCTTCTTATCCAGTTTAGCTATTTGAGCTTGATAGTCCGAGATTTACTGGTCGATGGCTTGTTGTTGGCTGAGACGCTCCTGTTTCTTGTCCTCGAAGTCACTAAGTTTCTTCTCACAGTCCTCACTAAAGTCCCACTCAAGTTAGGTAGGAATCGAAAATCAAAAATTGAAACAGAGCAACTTATCAATGCAATGGAAACGGGCTTCAAACATGTGTAATTCAGTGGAGTAGAGCTTCATTGCAATGGATAGAAGCTATGAGAAGGCTTGAAAATGAGGATAAATTGTTATGTAACCGCTTATGAATATCATTTCATCGTATTCTCTATTTGAGCTCTTTTACAGAAATGGAAATGTGAAGGGAGAGGAAAAGCGCATGTTACTTAAACAACAACGTTCGAATACCAATATCTGAATTAAATTCGAACTTTGAAATTTGAATTAGTTTGAAATTTGTGTGGTCTTGATTCCATCCTGAATCATATATTTTAGGCACATCCTAATTCCAATCTCTAGAGTTTTTTAAAAACACAGTTTAAGGATTCTTTCTGACCTCTAGAATTTGTTTGTGTTTTAATTGCATTTGAATTTGAATCTCTGAGATTAAAGATTATTTTTTAAAAAAATTCATATGGAATATGAATAATACATGAAGTGCGTTGAGTAACTCCTAATAAGGGTTTTAAATTCAAACCGATCAAAATAAAAACTACAAACCAATTCATAAAAACTGAAATACCGCAGAAAAAAAATTATTGAATGCATTTGGATGTCATTTTGTAAAATTCGCTCGGTTTGAATTGAATTTTAAATTGACTTTTCAAAATCTATACTTATTTATTCTTTTATTAATATGATGTTGTATTAATTTATTATTAGATATACTTATTTTTAAAATAGTATCTATTAATTCTATTTAATTTATTTATTTTTATTATTTCATTTATTTTAATAATAATCATTATTATTCTGTAATATTAACTTTTAATATAGTCTATATTATATATTATATATTAGATCAAATTTATCATTTATTATTACTTTTATAATTCTAATAAAAAAATTGTTCTTGTAATTTAGATATTTAAAAAGACCGATCTAAATAAAATCATATAAAATTGGATCGGATCATATCCAATCTTTATAATCAACCATTTAAAATCAAACCGAACAGCGAATAATTTATATTTATATTAGATATCTTTCTTTAAAATCGATTCTAACCAGGAACTACACCGAGAACACCATTAACTTTTAATATTAAATATACATGAAATAGTTATTTAAAATTGCGCCAAAAATAAATTAGAAGAAATCTTCATGGGCATTGCCCCGTGCATGGGTGCGTTGAGTAACCTCTAAAATTTATTTTGATACTCTAGCTATATTGATGTTTTTCTCAAAATTCTACTTTCTAAAAAACAATTTTTTGTTTATATATAAAAACTATTTTAAATTTAGCTTTTGAAAAAATAATTCTATTTATGGAGAGAAAAACAACACTATAATATTTAAACATTTGCAACAATATTAATAAAATTTATTTTAACACACATAATTTTCTACTCGAATTATTGTTCAACCATATTTATATATTTGAAATGTCTTTAAATAAATAATCCTTAATAATATCAAAAATAATTTTAAGACAATGTAAAACATGCGGCCCCTAACATGGCCGGCTTATATTGCTAAAATCATGTAAATATTCTCAACAGAATAACAAGGTTGATATACTTTTTATTGCTAAAATCATGTAAATAAATATTCATTCAATATTGCCAAGGTCGATATATTTTTATTGCTAAAATCATGTAAATCATGTAAATATTCATTCAATATTACCAAGGTTGTGTGTGGACAATAAAATCAGTCTCACCCTTGACATAACCGTGGGAATTTTGATCAGCCCTGTACATGACAATATCTCTTCCATTATATTTACACATCTTTAAAGGCTCAGCACCCTACACCAAAATCTATTAGAACTTTCTCTATGTGCAAAATTATAAGTTGTTGAACTGATAAAATAGTAAGTACTATCTTCTCATCCTGGAGGCTGACCCCTTGGATTGGATATGTCTCTTTCCGTTGGTCAAACCACTATCACTGACACTTCCTTCCACAAGTTTGTCATGAACATCAGAAAATTCTGTTCTCCATGAATGCAGGGGAACGAGGTCACAATCATCCTTGACCTTGGTGTTTCTCTTCCGCTCTTCATCATGTCGTTTTACATTTTCTGATATCTGATGAATGGTTTTGTTTATCTTTGAAATGCCCCTTTCAACAGGTTCTACCACATGAGAAACTGTAAATTTCATGTCATCAACAATCTGAAACAGAAAGACAGCAAAACAGCACAGATGAGTTTTACATAAAGATGGAAGAGAGAATTAAAATGTCTGAAGTGGAGTGCCATATCTCACAATTTCACCACTTCCAAGAACCACATCACAAACGCTATGTGTAAACTTCATAGGTTTCTTATCTTTCTCGTCATGGCGACCAAACCGCACTCTAGTTGAGCGCTCACAGTCACGAACCTCTGCGGGATCAGGAGGTGTCCCTAGTGACGCATAATCAGCCATCACCGCTGCATTGCGGACACACCTCTCTCCTCTTTTGTAAGGTACTGCAGGGAAGACATAAAGATGCACAACAGCAGCAACGCCCATCTGTAAACAATGTTAAGATGGGGAATCATTTAAAAGACCCAGAACTTTATAATTGATTGAAAGCTTCTTTCATGTTGATGACAAACAGAAATTCCAATTCAAACAAGAATCATGAGACACACAGCATTTAACAGAGGAGAAGAAACCAACGTAAGATACTAAACATAAAACAGATTACTCAGAGCTTAATACCAAAATGAGTCCCTGTCCCTGTTCAAAAGCAAACCCGGCATTGATCTTTTTGAAATGTTCAAGAAAACAGAGTAGAGAATGATCATCTCTAAAGTACCCAGTACTGTGGGAGCAATCTTCCACAGTTCCATAGTCCAGTTATGGATAGATCTAGAGATTGTAGCCAAGCGCATTTATCTCTCTCTCAACCTCACTGTCTCTCGACCTCATGTAGATATTATGTGTGTTCCTTAATAATGTAGTATTAATAAATGACAAGCACAATCATCAAAAAGTTTTTATGCATAACTCTAACAATTGTGTAATTTCAACAGTTTAACGAAACTTAGGTTGAACTATAAATAAAATGAGTAATACGCAAACACTAATAACACACCTCTATACAGATGATATAGTCTTGTATACGGGTTTTCAGCTCTTGAGCAAGTGACCCCTTAAATGCTCCCATAGAAAAAAGAAATGCGACAGCCACTCCTTGCCACCACGTTAGAAAGACTATTGACTTAAATGTTAAAAACTTGGCTAATGGTTTGATTGGCTCCAGTTTATCTTTAATGACAGAATAGAGTTGTACAAGGCAATACAGGGCCCAAGTCTGACTAAAATTAAGAATACTTGCCAAGTAGGGATACCTGCAAACACCAAAGAGAATCAGGATTCAGGCAGTATAATCGTCATGACAAATACAGATATGGAAATAGAAAAGTGGAAATAATAATATATGTATTGATTTCAATAGTCTTACCCATATCTCCATTCAAACTTCCCCTCTCCATAAACCCCAAAAGACTGGAGGATCACTGCCAGCATTGCACAGATCATTTTCAGTATCATCTGGAATGAGGTTTTAGTCAACATTAACAATAAGAAAAACATGGATTCCACTATGCCAAAATGAGAGAGCAGTGGAACAAAAGCACAATTCACCAAAATCTAACATACATATTGTACGATGCCAATTTTCACAGATTGATAGAAGTCAGGGCCAAGATACCAGCCTCTTAAGACGAAATTTAAAGGAAATGGATGTTCTACAACTCCATATGCATATGCATCTTTCAGGAGAGGAGTGCTGGAGTCTGTTACGCTCATACTTTCCATAAATTGAATTGTCTTCTCCTCACCACCTAAAAGCAACCATAAACAAAATTGTACAAAACAACCATAAACAAAACTGTACAAAACAACCATATACAAATTTGTACAAAACAACCATAAACAAATCTGTACAAAGAGCATGTCCAATCCAACATGATTTAAAATTTGAGAAGATGTATGAAATCTTTTAGCCATGTGTGTAATAATAACATTCAAGCCTCACATATTAATAGATTTTAAAATGAACTTGACTGAAAGGATAGTCTCTTAAAATATCATAATCCTTACACTTTTTGCATGTGGGAAAAACATATATATGAATAATAACTACCAACTAGGGAACTTAGTAAGATATGCAATCCATTTGACATACCTAGGCAAGCTATCAGGTATCTTTCAAAGCAATATAATGCAAAAGCCTCATAGCAGTCCCGGATGATTGCACAATTAAATGCCGCACTGGAATCCAATAGTGACAAAAACTGCATCATATAAACATCAGAACATAACAATATACTATTAAAACTATTATTATATACACCAAGAAACTGATATAATGTTTGTTGCAAGTCAGTACAGATGGTCCTTTCAGGAATACATAACCCAAGCTTTTTCTTAATATAAGTTAAACAAGACAAAAATCTGTTACAGATAAAAAGGAGGCAGTTTTCCTATTCAGAATCAATTAACAATAAGATATCGTAAAGATCGATATTAGATGCCAGAAAATTCTCAAAAACCAACTATCACAGCATAAACATGCATGTGAAAAGAGGAGCATTTTAGTCCGACTGTGGAAGACAATGAATGATATAAGAACTCTTTAGAATTAATAGACCCAAGTAAATGATGCTATTATGATAAATAATGAGAAAGGAGAGTATCTGGCCATTTACTTGGCATCTCTTACCGATTCCAATGAATAGACAGGAACCATTAAAATGAGACCAATCAAAAACTTCTGTTCCTGATTAAAAAGTATATACAAAGTATTAGCTTTTGTTCATAAAAATTAGAAAATATTATGAAATGGAAGGAAGGGTAATGCAGGAGGAAACATAAATAGGACTCAAAGTATAGGAGTGCATATATAAACCTCGGGCTGATTATAGGCAGCTAAATGCTCAAATATTAGGTACATGGAGAGGACAAGGGCAACAAGCACAAATATACTTGCACTGAAGACTGTCCAGCTAACAGTTCCTGTAGACTCCCCGCCTATACCGGGCCACATACTTCCAGATCTGCTAGTGGACTCAACGACAGTAAAAAGAAATATGCAGGAACATAGAACATTCAACAAACCCATTCGCCGGAAAACTAGAAAATGGTTGTAAAGAATGTTCTTCCCTTGATTTGATCGACTCTATGCTTTGCTATATTCCAGACAGTAAGAAGTGTCTCCACTCCCACAAAACCTTCTACTTCGTTTGATTTTCCCTCTTTCTGCCTTTCTATATTAAGGTGGAAACCGGAACCCTTTAAAATATAGTATATAAAACAAGAAAACTGCCCTTTTGATGCAACATCAAACTTAACACGCAGCACACAGAACTAACAGTCCATCAACAGCCGCCAAAGAAGTTTCCTTTTGATGTATGTAGAAAACCTGAATTGAGATAGGAAATCTATCATGCACTGACAATTGAATTACCTGAGAAATAGTGTTTACCTATTAAAAATATCTTCACTCAATATTTGAAGCAATTACAGGTGGTTCAACTAGTAAGCATGTTCAAGATAGTAATACTAAACATAAGACATAATTCAAAACTCAAAATTTGCACAGTAAAATTCAAAATTTAAAGCATCATTCAACATCTACATGTCAAGATATTAATAACTCGAACTGTACAGAGTTCCATAATATGATAGGGGAGAGGAATATAGAAAAGGCCAATCATCAGAGAACTACAAGCATGTGAGCTAGTGCATATTTTATCATTATAGATTGCAATCACAACACAGTTCAAAAACTTCCATATAACAATTTATAACTACAGTGCCATATATGCTCCTAACTACTTTCTGATTGCCATCGCATCAATTACCTTTACCTACATACAGATGATCACAGAGCACAAGTAGGTACACGAATAGAAGATAAGTTCAAAAATCTCATATTGAAAGTTGATCTAAACAAAATGGACACATAATCATCAGGCAACTATCATTCCATTACTAAACGTGTTAGTAACATTGGTATTTACTATTCACAGCTGCTACGCGTATAATCACAAAATCTAAAACAATAATTTTACTTCTCACTAGCCATAAAGGTTGACGGTACTTTACGAATTCAACCACATCTAGGTTAACCTAACATAATTGCAATTCAATTCATCACACAAACAAGTGCAGCAAAGCAAGGTAAACTCAAAAAGCGATTACAATGAATTCAAAAACCATCACATAGATACATATTCCAGCTTCTTTCAGATTCAATAATGGATAAACGTTCAACGTTCAACAAACAACGACGGATTTTCAACACAAATATTACATAATGACCAAAACCCTAGACCCTGAGTAAACGGAGATGGAGAACGAAAAACGCCATGAACCGAAACGAAAAACGGTGCAATAGGAACAAATAGAATGATGGAAATGAATCGAAGAAAGCATTGGATGAAAATTTAGGGATAGGGTTTGAACCTTCGTTCATCATGTGCTTTTCCCGAGAAAATTGAAATGATATTTTCCAGAAGAGAAAGCAAGAAAAGGAAAGAGGAGCGAAAAAATAATACTAATAATTAGTAATAAAAATATAAATGAAATGGAGAAACAGAATTTTGCTTCGGCAGTTGGAAAACAAAAATATCGAATTAATTTATTATTATTTTGGAGAAATAAGAAAAAGTGGAAGGAACTAATGAGATACGGACACGTCGATGTTGTGGTCACAGATAGAATCTAAGTCGTCCATTATGATGTCGGTTTTCCTATTTGGCATTTTGTGTAAAAAGTGTTTTTTTCTTAAATACTTTTGAGAGTTTTGGAGTCGTTTTTCTAAAATGAGAAAGTTTTTATGAAATTAAACAAAAGGAAGGTTGAAGAAAATCATGATGGTAGATGAAGGTTTGTGGTTTATTATACCAAACAGTCAGAGAGGAAGAACACACTGTTTGGTAGTGCAAATATATTGTTTGGTACTTGTCAGTGTCACCATATAGCATTGCTTTCTGAAATGAATGCACACCGACTTTTCATTACTTTCATTGGTTATTGCTATCTTTTTTTTATTAAAAGTGTTCTAGTATAGATTAATCACAAGGTTAAACAAGATACTGACAAACTTTTTAATTGGGTTTTAAATGAATAATGATAGATGATTTATTGGTAGAATAATATAATTATAGATGCTTTAGTTTTCTATTATTTGTTAAAAGAGTGGTGTTAATATTATGTATTTAAACTCTAATATTATGTATTTAAACTCTACCGTGAATTTAAATGTTAAAAATTAAGGTGTGGTGTCTCTCTCTTGTAGTCCTGAAGTATTAGTATTATTGGTGTTCCCGATTCTCCGGACTCCTCAACAGTGGTATCCGTGTTGGGGAGTTATGGGAAGGTGTGAGCGTCAATGAGACTAATGCTTCAGGATCACAAGAGACGAAAACACCATATCGCTTAATTTTGTGAATGAGTATAGAATCAAAGGATATATATATATATATAATACAAGTTCTTTGAAGCCCCACATGACTTAGTTTTATGAAGGAAAAGGGAGTTCAAAGCTATATACAGAATTTAAGTTCTTCATTCCAAGATGAATACAGAATTTAAGCTTGTATTTGATTTTCTTTGTTCTCTTATACTCTTGTACTAGAGTGTTGTGATATGTGGTTAAATATTTGTTTTGGAGGGTGTAGGTGTACTGAGGGCCTGAGTTAGTTGATAGTATATTATGTGTTGTAATAATTTTCACATAATGTTATTTTCTGGTTGTCTATTGACATCTGACGTGGTTTTTTCTTCGGTTTTGGAGTTTTCATATTATGTTCTTGTGTTGTGATTGTGTTCATCTTTTTTCTCTATGCTTTATTTGTTTTTTTCCCAACAACTGGTATTAGAGCTTTTGGTTCGATTCGATGATAATTGTTCTTAGTATGCTCTGTGGTTTCAGTTTTTTCCAATTTTCCACATCAGAAAAGAAGGGTGGTGTTGTGAAAGAGTTGTTGAGCAGCAATCACAAATTTCATTGTGCAGATTGGGTTAGAGAAAATTGATGTAAGAATTTTTTTTTGTCTTGTAGAAAGTTCAAGTCAAAGATGTGTTGATACAATCAAGATTGCACAATGTGCAAGATTATGTCGGTGGTTGAAGAATTTCATACCAACAAGGAAGTTGCATCATAATGTTTTAACTTGGTTTTTTACATGTGAATAATACTCTTCTTTAGGTGGAGTATGATGGTTTTTTAAAACTATGATTATTGGTGAAGACAATGTGAAATTCTTATAGCGGTTTAGTTTTAGGTAAAATTTATTCTTCATGATAAAATATATGATTGTCGTTGATGACAATGTGAAATTTTTGAAGTGGTTTATTTTCAAGTGAAATATATTTTTCATGAGATAGTATAATAGTTTTTAAAAATATGATCGTATGTGAAGACAATGTAAAAACTCTTTGAGTTGTGTAGCTTCAAGTGACTATACTATTTATGGTAGAGTATGATTGTCGATAAAAACAATGAAAATTTATCTATTATTTTTAATCAAGATAGAGATTATTGGGGTTGGTTGAAAATATACATATTGATACTCTTTATGATAGTGAACGTTATTTAAAACAATATTTATTATTTTCCAACCAAATAAAAGCACAAGAGGTTTTAGTCTGCAATTTTGAAATAATTTGACAACATGTCCATAGGCTATTTCACATGCCCCTTCCATTTCCTGTCCACACCAACCCATCACACTTCAACGTCCTAAAACAAATCTCAACCAAACACACCTATCAGTGTCACCCCCTCCATCCATTAATACCATGCCACCTCATCCCGTGCGTATATTTGATTTTGTTTGTTTGCATAACTTTTAATCAATAAATTAAAGGATAATGTTAATTTATATTTCAATGGCATAGGTTAAGAAACCTACAAACAAAAAACTGGACATAAATTAAGAAATTTATAAATAGAAATTCGTTTTGAAAATAAAAATAAAAATTCTTAATTATAACTTTTTAATAAATTCAATATACAATTCTAAAACTTTATTTTTATATTTATCTCTTAACTCATGCTCTTAGAACACAAGTTAGCATTATCTTAAATTAAATAATTGAGTTCACTTCTTTAAATAAGATCATTTACCTTGAGAAGGGTATTATTCGAAAACTTTCAAACATTTGATGGATAATATGAATGAAAACTAACACATAAATATGATAACAAAATATTTTATGCTATAGTTTATTATCAATACATTATCTATTTTATTTTAATTAATAATTATTTTTATTTAAAAATCAAAAAAACATTTTTAAATATTAAAAATATAATATGGTTGAATTTTTATTTTATTTAAATACTTTATTAAGTTTCACTTCTATAAAGAAAATTCAATCATGTATATCAGTTAGATTCAGTAAAAAAAAAAGTGCATTTTGATGTATAAACTTTTAAATCCTTTTATATTAATGATTATAAATATACATTAATTTAATGTCACATATTTTTTACTTTATTTTCACTGTACTTTATTTAGCTAATTATCGGATATTTAGTTAGTTAAAATAATGTTTGGTCACATGATTTTTGAATTTATAAGTATATTTATTCGGTAACAATTAAATTAACTTTACTTTTATTTACATTTGTAAAGATTAAAAGTGTGGATAAAGATGAGTTAATCGTAAAAATGAAAATGCAAGAAAATGATGGTAAACATGTCGGTCATATTTTCTTTAAAAAAATTAGTGTGCTCTGCACCAAGTCTTTTAAAAACAAAAGAAAACATCTCATTTCTCATGCATTGTTGCTTTTATTTTATTTTATTTTTGTAAATATGGGTTTATGATTAAAAGATAAGAAACTTCTTATCAAATTGATCCAATTGCTCTTTAGTTGTTGCATTTATCATTTAAAATAAAATAACTTTATTTTTATCGTTTCTCTTTTTATAACAATAAAATAAAATAAAAATATTATTTTTTTATTTATAGTGTTAAGAATATTTATAAATAAAATATTAGTGTATAGAAAATTTCAAATCGACTATAACATATAATTAGCCGTAATTTTTTTTATATATTATACATTTATCACCACCAGTGGATGTGCTTTTATTGTTTCTCAAAGTCTTGCACAACAATGTTTGGGTCACCCTATCCTTAGTAAATTGTGTTTTTTAGTTCCTAATTTTTCTAAACTTGCGTCATTTGAGTGTTAGTTGTGTTAATTAAGCAAACATACTCGTCACACCTATTGTCAACGAGTAAATGAAAATGTCGCTTCACCTTTTGCTTTAGTTCATTATGATATTTAGGGTTATAGTCGGGTCAAGTCAACTTTAGGATATTATTACTTTGTAACATTCATAGATGATTTTTCACATTGTACTTGGTTATTTTGATGAAAAACCATTCAAATGTCTTCCATATATTCCAAAACATTTATTCCAAAATTAAAAACCAGTTTGAGCTTCCATTAAAATTTTATGCACTAATAATGCTCGTGAATATGTGTCATCACAATTTCAATCCTTTTTAACATCATAAGGAATTATTCATAAATCATCATGTGCCTACACACCACAACAAAATGGTGTCGTTGAACGAAAGAATCATCATTTAGTTGAAACTGCATGAACTTTTTTACTTCACCATAATGTTCTTTCTCGTTCTTTGGGTGATTATCTTCTCAAAGTATGTCACATTATCAACTGAATGCCTTCATCGGTCCTTCAAGATCATATTCCATACTTTATGCTAAATCCGTAATATGACCTCTACCCCCTTCCTATCTTCGTCTTTACTTGCACATATTTTGTTCATGACCTTAGTCTAGGTAAAGACAAAATTTCTGCCAAATCACTCAAATATATTTTTCTAGGCTACTCACGTCTACGAAAAGGATATCATTTTCTTGTTTCCAACTTCAATGATACATTATTTCCTTCGATGTCACATTCTTTTAAACTTCTCAATTCTTTTATGTCACTATGTTACCCGATGAGAATTGTACTTCAAATATTTGAGATATCCCTTATATTATCCTCACACACATCTCAACCCTTACACCTCCATTGTAGGTCTACCAGTGACAGACACATCATTCATCGAAGGTAAGAGATGATATTGATCCACCAACACCATATCTTGCTCCAACTGCTCCTCTAGTTACGTCACCTGAACTTGACCTTTCAATAGAATTACGAAAAAGGTATTCAGTATCATCATCCTATTCCTAAATATGCATGTGTTTTAAATTATGATAGCTTCTCTACTTCATATGTTTCTTTTGTCACTGCTTTGGAATCTGTGTTTATTCCTAAGTTTATAGGTGAAGTTATGATTGATCCCAATTAGTGTAAGGAGATGGTGGAAGAAATGGTTGCATTACATTCAAATAACACTTGGGACATTGTTACTTTACCTCAAGATAAAACTAAAGCAGGATGACGATTGGTTTATATAGTAAAAGTTTGACCAAATGGCCAGATTGATCGTTTCAAAACCTATTTGGTAGACAAGGGATACACACCGATATTTGTTCTTTATTATGGCGACACTTTTTCTCTGGTGGCTAAAATAAGTTTAGTCTGCCTCTTCCTTGCTATGGTTACTATTCATCATTGACTGCTTCATCAGTTGGACATTAAAAATATTTTTTTACATGGAGAATTAGAGGAAGAAGTCTATATGGATCAACCTCTAGGTTCTACTGTTCCTGGAAATTATAGGCTGAAACAATCCCCACGTGCTTAGTTTAGTTGCTTTTTCTATGTCTTGATACAATTTGGTATGACTAGATGTGAAACAGGTCACTCTTTTTTCTTCCTTCATTCCTCTACCGTTCGGTGCATTTTTCTTATGGTCTATGTTGATGACATTGTTATCACTAGAGTCAATACATTTCAAAAATGCATCTTTTTAAAATTTCCCAATACAAAAGACTTGGTACCACTCAGATACTTCTTAGGCATTGAAGTTACCCAATCCTCATTCGGCATTACAAACAACCAACACAAGTATATCTTAGACACTTTCAGTGAAACGGGTATGCTTGATTTTTGTCCTATTGATACTCCTATTGATCCTAACATCAAGCTTCTTCCGGTCAAGGGGAGTCATTGAAATACCCAAAAAGATATATATAGCCTTTGGGTAGATTCAACTATCTTACAATCACTAGACCAAATATTACATTTGCAGTGAGCATTGTGAGCCTGTTTCTGAATGATCATTGTGATAGTCATTGGGATGCAGTCATTTGAATTATTAGATATATAAAGAATGCACCAAGAGGACTATTATATGAAGATAAGGGAGATGATAAAATCATTTTTTATTTAGATATACATTGGGTCGGATCACCGTCGGATAGGAGATTCACGTCCGGATATCGTGTTCTGTTTGGAGGTAATATGATCTCATGGAGAAGCAAGAAATAAAATACAGTTGCATTATCTAGTGCTAAATTTGAATATCATGCTACTGAAGCAACCTTAAAGGAGCTTGCGTGGCTTAAAAATTTACTCTCAGAACTTAGGTTGGGAGATCTTCAGAACACAAAACTCACATGTGATAATCAAGTGGCACTCCACATTGCATCTAATCTGATTTTCCAAGAATGAACCAAACACATAGAAATAGACTGTAATTATGTAAGGGACAAGGTACTTTCAGAAGAAATCACCACAGATTTCATCAAATCTAAAGACCAATTGGCTTATATGTTTACAAAGTCTCTTAGAGGTTCTCGAGTGGGTTACATTTGTAATAAGCTCGCCTCATATGACATATACGATCCATCTTGAGGGGGAGTGTTAAGAATATTTTTATATAAAGAATATTTGTATATAAAAAGTCTCACATAGATTATAGCATGTAATTAGCTATAAATCTCTCTCTCTCTCTCTCTCTCTCTCTCTATATATATATATATATATATATATATATATATATATATATATATATATATATATATATATATATATATATATATATATATATATATATATATATATATATATATATATATATATATATATAATATAGTCATCGTAATGATTTTAAACATAGTTTATTCAAATGTTTCTCACTCTTTTATGCTTCAATACCTAGCACCTTAATAGAACACACAATCTGTTATTCGATCATGAAGAAAAAATAATTCTTAAGTCAACTAGAGAATGGACAAGAATAGACCGCAAACCTACTAAAATACTTCTTCCAGAGAATATGTTTTTGTGTTTCAAGTCCTTCACATTTATAGGCTTTCTTGGAAAAAACATTGTTCTAAAATTTTTTAATTGAGCACACAATCAAGTGTCAGACCATAATAAGCACACATCTAGCCTTATATGACCCTTATAACTTAGTGACACATTAAAAAGCGTATGAAGTTCCCTCGGAAGAACCAAATACCACTCTCAACCACTCAAAGATCATATACAACAACAATATGATCATTTCTCAATTAACAAACAAATGTGACGCCAAATCAACAGGTTCACCACAGATACCATAATAACTAACTACCGAATCAAGAAGAACCCCTGCTTAACCAAGTTCTCTCAAGGGAAACGTATCTAGTAGAAGTTGGCAAAAAATTTACTTTCAATGGTTCCCAACTATCCCAAATCAAGGGCTAAGGAGACGAGGGAAACCTTAAAACCAAACTCAGCTCAAGAAGAGTCTTATAAGTAGAGGCACTACAGTTTAACATAAACGGGGGTGAATTAGGTTTTAAGAATTTTTCTCGTTATTTTGCAGATGTTCTTTTATTTTTATCTTTCTGGAATAACAATGATGAACTTAGAATAAAAATATAGAAAAATAAAGTACTGAAAAGTAAAAGACACGAGAGATTTATCTTATTTACCCCTTTCCAACGTAAGGGTACAATCAGTCCTTTCACACCTTGAAGGATTTTCCACTATGCTAGATCTTTGTACAAGCCTCACACCAAGACCTGTCTTACAATCTTCTAACATAAACATCAAACCTATGATGGAATTTGAATCTCCTCAAATCAAAAAATATTTTACAATACAAATAGAAATCTACCACTTTCTTTTTGCAAACAATTTTAGAAAGTACACACACTTTCTTTACAAATTAAGTCACGGCACACTTGGTGATCAATTATAATACTTGAACAAATTTGAATGTATGAATTTATTCTAGAATCAATTTCAATAGACAACTGATGTTCTCTTTCAATATACAATTCAATAACGTATGAACCTTAAGTGCTCAAAAATTTAAATGAAATATTTTCAATGATGCGAAAGTTTATGCATAAAGTTTCATTGTTTTAAGATGTATGAACACTTTGAAAATTGTTTAGGTTATATGTGAATTTTGTATGAAAGAGGTAATTTGAAAACTAATGTATTTTTCCTTAAAAAGAAACCTTTATGAATTGACGCAAAAGTTTGAGACAATTCCATGAAGGTTTGCAATAGTTTAGAATGATAATGGATCATTAAAAGACACAATTATGTAAAGGTTTCTTAAATCAATTAAACGGATATCTAATTTAAAAAATGCATAAGGATTTTCAAATTTCAAACTGTAGCAATCATGTAACATGTACCTTAAATCGGTTAACTAGTTACCTGACTTAAAAAGTGCATATTCAATGTTTTAAAAAACTAAGCAAAAAATGGGAGAAATTGAATGCACAAATGAAGCAATCGATTGTTACCTTCCAAAAAAAATCAAATTTTCAAGGCTGAGAGTACCCTACAGGCGATTGAACTAACTTAAGTAAATTACGTCGGTTTGAAAGTTTGATTGTGGCGGTTTCAGATGCCATAATGTCCCAAAAAATATATTTTTCTTTTTAAAAGACTTGGCATGAAATTTATTGATGCATTAATGTTTTATAAACCTTAAATATGAATGTATGAGAGTTTTTATAAGCATATAAAGTTTATAAATAATAAATTGCAATTGAGTACGTTAGCATCAAGATCAATTTTCTTTAGTTCCAAAATATTCATAAGTTTATGCATTCTTGATTCTTGATTCCAAACTTTTTCTTCTGATATTTATTCTTTGATAAGATTTTGGTCTCATCAAAACTAAACTAAGATAGATGATGAACATCTTCTTCATAATTTTCCATTTTATTACAATGACAAAATATAGTGATGGGAAATTTTTGTTTGAAACTTGATATTCACCCTATCTTGTATATCTCCCCATTTATTTTGACATTTATGTTTTGTCTTTGATATCCTAAAAATTAACACAAAAAAACATCTCTTCTCCCCTTTCTTGACATTATCAAAAAGAAGAAAAAAAAGTAAAATTCAAAGTAAAGTAGCATCGGGAAAAGATACATCATATCCTAAAATACTTATCTTTTTCACAATGATTTGATGTCAATGTTGATATCAATTTTGATTCTCTTCTAAAATAATTATGTTGATACCAATGTGACGCTCTTTTAAAATATCAATCTTTTCAAATCATATTCAACCAAATGAGACTTTAATCTTACCATATCATATGGTCTTATTGTATCTTGAACAACCAATCTTATTTGATAATATTAATGATATTCAAGTACCTTCAAAATTAATTAATATATAATACTTCTTAGGCACTCAATATTTTTTGGGTCCTCTTGGTTTAGTTCATTTCCTTACTCATACATACTTTCCACTAGGAACACTAAAGTTTCTTATATAATAAACATTAGGAGTATGACTTTTTGTATTGCAATAAAAACACGTAGGCTTAAAGAAATTCTTATCTTTAGAAACATAAGAATTATTTTTAACATAGACATTCTTATGATCATTTACAACATGCACTTTCTTTGGTTCTACACTGTTAAATTTACTGCTAGCCTTAACAAAGATGGTCTTATTTGTACTTGGTTTATAAAATTTATAGAAATCAAGCCCACATTTATCATTTTGAGTATCTTTGTCTACTTAGCATATTTTCCAAATCAAGTTGACATTTCTCATATTTCTTTATGACATATTTTAATTCAACAATTTTATATTCAAGAGTTTCACATTTATTACATGCCGAACTTTTGACTTGGTCTAATTCAAATTTTATGTCATTAGCCTTACTTTATAGAGATATTATTATTTTCTTTTGTTTTGAACATGTTCTAGAAAGTGTCAATCATTTTGCATGCAATTCAAGGAAAGCATTATGTAATTCATCATAAGATGGTTCAAGATCACTAACCTCGTCTTCTTCATCTTCAGAATATTATGAAGCCATTAATGTCATGTTTGTCATTTCTTCATCTGAAGATGAACTTACTTCATTGTCTTGCCATGCCATATATGATCTTTTTTATTTCCTATCATTCTTATTGATGACTTTGGTATTCTTTTGAAGAGTATGACACTCACTTTTGACATGATCTCTTCTTCCACAATCAAAACAAGTAACTTTCTTCCTTGAAGTTAACGTTTCTCTTTGACTCATTTCCGTTGTCTTTTCTATTCTTAATCATTTTTCAAATTTTTTGATTAGTGCATCATCTTCGGATTGAGATTCTTTTTTTTTTATCACTATCATGTTTAGACATCAAAGCAAGGGATTTTACTTTAACTTCACACCTTTCATACTTCTCCAATTTATCATGATATAATTCATATATTTGCAATAGATCAAGTTCCATTTCATGTTCTTGAAGTTTGCCAAAATAATGCAGCCAATGGCATTTTAGAAAGACTATTCTTTTCAGATATTATCGTCACTTTTGATTACCATGCTCTGGACTAGGGGTGTTCGCGGTGCGGTTTGGGCGGTTTTGACGATAAAAATCATCTGAACCGCAAGAGAAAAAAGCATGCGGTTCGTTTTGGTTCGGTTGACTTTTAGAAATAAAACCAAACCAAACCAAATCAATGCGGTTTGGATTGGTTCGGTTGGTTCGTTTTTTAACAATATTTTTATTGAGTCATACATACACCTATAGAGAACAACGTAACTTTGTATTTAGTCATTCATACATTACTAAATAACATAAAAACTTATCATATTTAGACAAAAACTTCGCATTCAATATACACAAAATTAGATTAGACAAAAATGAAATAAAAAACATATATATAATAGTAGAATAAAATAATATCAAAGACATTATAATAAAACATAAAAAATATATTAGATGAGAGATTAGAGAAGATAAAAAAAAGAACATAAGAGATGCGGGATTGAGATGCGATAAAAACGTAATTGGAAGAGAAAATAGTAACATAAAAGATAAAAAAGAAAGAACATAAGAGATGAAATGTTAGAGTAGAAAAAGCGAAACGTATATGGTAAAGAAGATGAGAAGAATGTGCGATACTACTGGGAGAGATTTAAGAAGGTTGAAATTGAAATCCTGAGTGTGGATAAGAGAAAATCATTTTTAATTGTAAGGTTAAGGCATACTAAGTTTGAGTTTTGGATTGGATGTGGGATAATTGAAGTTTGAGTTGTAACATAATGCGGTTTGGTTTGGTTTAGTTCGGTTTGAAAAATACAAACAGCAAACCAAACCAAATCGTGCGGTTTTGTTAGAGAATGACCCAAACGGATCCGAACCAAATGCGGTTTTTTGCGGTTGTGGTTTGGTTTGGTTTGATTTGCGGTTTTCTATTGGGTTAGTTTGGTTTTGAACACCCCTACTCTGGACAATGATCTTAGAAACTGTGATATTTAAATCATCATTTAGAATAAAAAATGAATTTCTTAATGTATTATATATGTTTCTTAGCCACTACGCGAAAATTCTAAAATACTCTTAAATTTTAAAGATGCATATTCGGTTGCACCAAATTCTAATTGAACGTTAAAATATTTCGAAGATGCATCTACGAAATAATGTCAGAGATACATCTTTGTAACGTATCAGAGCATAATTAATAATAAGTTATGTTTTGTTTACGTGTATTCAGATGAAGATTTATTAGCGTTATGCACCATGTTATGTGACGAGATTTAAACCATACAATCAATATACAAATAATGACGTGCATAAATCTAGATGGTCCAAAAATATCATATAAATGAAAGACCAATTGTCGCATCTCGAAAAATATGATCCTTCGCGAAGTCGCGGAAAATAGTTTGAACAGAGTCGTCACCGAACTTTATTTATTCCAAGAAAGGAAAGAGAAAATATCGATAAAACCCTTTAAAAAAATGGTCGTCGCAACCAAATTCGGATTCATGAGTCGATTACGCAAGGGAAAGGTATTAACACCCCTTCCGTCTGTTGTACTCAATGGGAACCTTTTAGTTAAACGTACGATTGAATGTTAGCTTATGTCATTTGTTTTCTTCGAGTGAATAAAAATGCAAAAGAGAAAAAAAAAGTTTGCAAAATATTTTTTTTATTAATGTGTCTGTCAAGATTGCGGGTCTTGCTCCTACGTATCTCCATATGCGATGGAGAACTCAAGGCTACGTAGTTCTGGATAGCAAATGAGTGTTGGTTTATTTATTTTAGAAAACAAATGTTTAGGTCACGTTCTTATATTTATAGTATACTCAAATGTTTGTCAACCATATGACATGAACACACTTTCAAGCCTTCTTACTAAAAGAATGAGATTCGTATTGAAGGGCATGTCCCTCGATGACCTTCGAATAAGCCCTTAGAATTCTCGGCATATGTTGTATATTATTCCAAATTTGTAAAAAAAAAACTCACAATCCATGAAAGGATGTTGAAATTTCTCTTTTTTCGCATATTATCTTTAATCGAAATCTTATTGTTGATCAGTTTCCACGCAAAAATATAGTGACATAATTTTGTTCCATACAACCTCCAAGGTCATACCAAGATGATGATTTTCGTGTATCTGAATATTATAATTGTCTTTCAACGAGTAGTCATTATTGTGATTTGAGGTCCACTCTCAATTGTCATAAACATTATCCTATAAAACAATGTTATCTAACAAAGACCAACACTCTGCCCTCAGACCCCTTGCTTAATCTTCTCATCTCTGTAGTAGAAATGTTTTTATTTGCCAACTCATAAACATGACAGAATTGTCCCCCTCAATCCAAGAATCATTCAAGAATGACAACCATTTCTCCAATACACATCAATCGTCTAACCACCGACTTTGACTCACCTCCATCATTCTGTAACCAAATACGCCACCACAAAGATGCCCTACTAACCCCACCCTTGATTTTCCCAAATTAGAGATGCCCTACTAACCCCACCCTTGATTTTCCCAAATTCCACCTCCATCTCCATATTTCAAAGTTAGCATACGCCCGACTACCCCCATCCTTTACGCTTCCAAATTCCACCATCTACCTGTAACACCCTAAACCCCAAAACTTATATAAAAAAGTTTAATCGACAATTTAAGGTATCACTAACGACAACCCTTCAACAAAACATAGACATTTTGAAAACACGCAGCGAAAAAGTAAACAACATACAATATATGTCATCGCATGCTCACCTTCACTTAGGGTATCATCGCAGCGGAATCACATAAATCGCAATAATAAAACAGGTTAACTTCAATTTGGGTCTTATAAAGACTTAACTTTCACAAAATGATTCAAAAAGGAGTTTCAATACCCACTTTCAACAACTTCAAACAAATCAACATAATAATTATCAAACTTCAACAAAACAAATACGTCGACATCAACCATAATAAAGAAAATATTATTCACCTCCTAGTGTTACAGAATCAGAGTATAGCAACTAAAGATGGAAAAAAGCGATAACCAATGAGAATAACTCCAAAAACTATTTCCCACACATACATTTCCCTTTCGAGTCAACTTAGTCAAAGACATTGTCAACTTCAAAAACATTCTATAGTAACCAATCAAACCTAAAAAACTTCTGATCTCATCTCACAACTAGTGCCAAAATCTACGTGTCATCTTGATCAAGATGCAACCTCCACCCGCATTTGTCTATCAAAACTAAATTGAACTTCATTACCCTCCGAATCCACCTACCCTATCCAAACACACATTTTCTCAATTAATCCAATAAATTTTACACATGGCCTCATTTTCCCCCAAAGGAAATACTTCAATAAGGATTTAATAGAAAAACTAATACCAATGAGAGTCAATGAGAAAGAAAGAAAATAAACCACCAAGAGGCATCAAAAATTAGTTCTCATCTTTACAAGACATTCTCCATCAATCACAAAATGCCATAATCGTGTACATTACATAAAATGACTTCAATCAAATTTCATACTGTGATCTGAACTTGGAAATTATGAAGCAGTGAATCTACAAATGGAATGTCTTTTAGTATACAAAAGAATGGGACATTTTATACAAAATTGTTCTTTCGCCCGTAAGTGTCAATAAAACCTAATGCTAGATCAGCCGAACGATGATGGAAAATTAAGCAAATCAAAAGGTTTCTTTCATTGTACTGATATGCTTTAAGCTTTTTTCCCGCAAACAAAAGAGAGGGATAGTCATAGGCAGTTTGCTCTTGAAATTCTCGTACTTTAATCTCAAATCGCACTCAACAGCAAGGGGACGATAGCACCTAAGTGGATCAATGGTTGGTGATTGTCTTCTAGACCAAGAATGGATTGACTACTGAGTCTATATCCCAACATTATGCTCCTTTAGCAACTTTTTCTTTATACATATACATAGGCCAAAAACCAAAATTCGCAGCCTGAAGCTGTAAAAACTATATCTATGTGGTCCTCAAGATGCAAAATATGCCAGGATATAGTTCAAAGTTCAAACAATAGAGGTGCTAGAACGAGCTACCCTTTGGGCTTCTTCCATGTCCTTGAAAAACCTGCAAATTCAAATAGTAAACTTCTGTTATAAGAATCCAGAATGCTACTTGTGCAAAGCATGTTGGAAGTTTTTTGCAGCTAACGAGTCTACCCAGGACCAATTAATAAACAACCATGTATAACAAAATATATCAATCTGCAAGGCACATTGAAGACCTACCCAATAAACATTATCAAACCGTGACATCAACTAACTTCAAACAACAATGAAAACAACAAAGAACTGATTTGGTTTGAATAAATGCTGTGCTTTTTATTGTATAACTGTGCTAATAGTTTTAAAACTGTCGCATAGTTTTCACTTGTTTAGTTTTTTGAAGTTTGTAAAACAACAAATGCCATTTAATAACTTATTGCATAACCATTTGGAAACATGAAACAAAGTGCAAATGATGTAACATTTTTGTAATTAGTAGTAAAATAGGAAATAAAGCCAGAAAAATATTGACAAGCCACAAGTAAGCCCAAACTATTACTACCTCAAAATTTTCCATCAATACCCTGGAACTATCAATTTTCAAAAATAAATATCATTGTTTGGGTAAATTTATCATGGAAAATGGTTCCAATTAAAAGTGAGTTAAGGTAAAGTAATTTACGTTCGTATGCATTCACGTGAAAGAGAGTTGAACAATAAATTTAAGTATAAAGATCAATTCTAGAATCAAAAGCTCCAATTCCTAACTTTAAGGTAGAATCAATTCTGAAGACGAAATCAATTCAACTCGAAAATAACCGAATCTGTCAAAATCACTCTAGAACTGATTTTGGCTCTTCCAAGAGTGGATCCAAACATTCAAGTAGTTAGCATGTCAACTTGAAAGTACAATTGGAAAAGAAAATTAACTTTTCTCAATATACAATCCAAATTTCTTTAGGTGTTGAACATACCTTTTAGAATTAAGAACAGAAGAGCCACCAAGTATAAACCGAACGCCTGTATTGCTGGCATTTTGTAGAGCAACAGACCGTGACTCCTCATATGTTGTCCCACCAACAATGAAGATGACTACGTCCTGAGGCCTGGTTTTCATACAGTCATCAACATCACAACTCAGATTATTCCACAGTTCTATGATAAATTGTAGATATCGGGAAACAGGCAACAATGTAGTGTCATTGCGAATTTGGTTATAAACCATGAGACCTCTAGAAGTCTACAAATAAAATTACTATGAAGAATTTATATTTAATAGAAACAAACCTTCCTTGTTGGAAGTGATTCCCAAAAAATGGGTAGTCTACATCTCTCAACCGCCCTTTGACAATGCTTTCCATGATTTGGAACAGAAGTGGCTGATGCTGGGTGTAAACATTCTCCACACCCTGTAGCAAAAAAACAGTATTTTTGAGATTCAAGACTTGCATCATCAAGCATATGATACTGTAGTAGTCATGATAATTCAGTGTTTGGATATGGTTTTGGTCCCTGTAAAATTGGACACATTCCAGTCCCTATACAGTTTTTATTTAGTCCCTTAAAATACACAAATTGTGCACTTTTAGTCCCAAGGAAAGGGCAGGTGAGGGACTAAAAACATACTATTTTTCTTGAATATAATAAAAAACTTATACGGATCAAATCAAGTTTTACCAATATTATAATGATAAAAAAAACATATTAAAATCGTAATTCAATGCAGACCTTAAGTCCACGTGCCATGTTACGGGCAATATTCATTAGATCTCGATTTCCGTAAAGATCAGCAGTTCTCTTGTCAACACCTGCCTGCTTCAAAAGAAACTGGACAAGCTGTTGTGCCACAATGAAGATATCAATATCAGAAACTTTGCCATGCAGCCATGCCAAAAGCAGCAAAATAATCATTTAAATTCTATTCTTATGTTAATCAATTTTGTTGAACCCAAATTTCTATTTTATAATCCAAAGATATGACAACAATACAACCCAAAAAAAATTCACCACCCCTACTATTTATCTAAGGTTTAAAATTGGATAACATCTGTTAAAGATTAAGGGATATTTAGACATTCATGCATCAAAATATATGGATTTAAGAAGACAGTAGTTTAAATTTGTTTACCCCAGGTTTGTATTTGGCAGATCTGGAAGCCAGTTTGTTGAAAAGCTGCATTAATTGAACTGGGCTGTCCTTCTCATATCGCAAAGCATATAGCATGACCAACCGTAGTCGATCCAAATCTGATATACTTTCATTATTTAGTAGATTTGTCACTGCCTGCAAAAGAGTACATAGAGACAGAAGTTATAGATTATCACCAAACCTTATGTTAATAATCAGATATAATCATATAATTTGCTACTATTTCAGAAGTTAGACTATGCACTAAACACACTCCAAGTGATATTACAAACATTGATACAAGTAATTAGCATGTTTGTTAGTTTATATTTGACGGTCATAAAAAAAACTTTTGAATTTTGAGAACAAGCAGAGGAGAATTTTAAATAATTAAGACTATACGATTAATGTATACCTCAAAAGCAGCTCCTTGCCCTCCATTGCAAGCCAACTCCTGTTCTGTTTGTGAAACTAACATAAGTTTTCGCTCTTCTACTATCTTGCTCATTTCTGTTACCAAAGTCACATGTTTTGTCACATTCCCATGCATTTTTCTGTACTCAGGGTAGTTGTCAACAAACTTGGCCATGTCCTCTGTCAAGAGTTAAATCATGAAATCGGCGAGTATTAATAACATGTATTATACTAACATGTATAATTAAGTTTTTACATTAAAGCTGAACAGTTGAAAGGGATTTTAGTACTCTGAAATGTGAGAAAATAAAAAGTACAAACCTACTGTTTGGATGTTCTGATTGCTCTTTGCCACTTGTTGAAACTCATCAACTAGTCGCTTGATATTCATACCAATGTCTCCAAAATTATCATACATGTTTGCTTTGAAAAATGAATCCTGTTCTGATGACAGCACAACCTCCTGCATCAAGAATTAGCAAAATACTACTTTTCAATGAGCACAAAATCAAGACTGCAGTATGCTTGACATATTACCCAGTGCAAGAAATGTATCAAACCTCCTGATCCTTTGGAAATTTACCAATGGATTTAACGTCCACTTTGTTGTCCTGGATTCCTATCAATTCATGAACCATAGCCTGTACATATAACACCACAAATGAGCATCACCTATGTAAAGAAAATTATCAGATCACTCAGCTGTAAGCTTGTTCGTAAGCACTAAACTTGTGTTTATATCACATGTACCTGATAGGTCCATTGATTTAGCAACGGGGTTACAGGGTCATCCCTCCTGTCAATCACCAACAACAATGGAGAAACTTCCATTCGCCTAAAATCGAAAAGACCACTTTCCTCTTGGTACATCAGTTTCTGTTTCAAGCCCAATAAAATTAATTATTTTCACTACGTATGTCAGCACAATCACTAATAATATAACATATCATGTTAGGGTGCACAAATTGCCAGCCAAATATCAAGTAGATTGAATATTTAGAATTTGAGTTGGGCATAACTCAACTCCTACAAAACCAGCCTTTAAGATGAAGGATGCCTTCATATATAAAATATTCATACATATCATATCTCATCTAGTGTGGGACTCTTAACACACTTCAATTCATTAGATACCACCACAAAGTTTGAGTTGGACATAACTCAACCGATACGAAACTGGTTTGTAAAGTGAGGATTAATCCCATTTATAAACTTATACACAGACCATATCTCATCCAATGTTTGAACTTTTAACAACATACACGTGTAAATAAGTACACATATACTCATAGACAAGCCCTATGCATTATGCAATTCAAAACCATACAAATAGAAGGAGGTTTAAAAAATTAAACTTGTAGAAACCATCAACCAAGTTGCTAAAATGCAATTATTAAGAATAAACTACAAAACACAGGTTAGACAATGTGGCTTGAACTCACAGCTGCTTCCTGTGCTATTCTTTTTGCAATATCGGATGTTCTTTGATATCTAATTACGGGTCTCCGTTTTAATGCCAAAAATACAGCAGCCAGACCTTCAACAACCCGATCACTGAAACGCTGTAATGCTGAAGGGTCTATGACAGCTGGGAGCATATAAATGTAATTTGAAGGTACGTGGAAAGTGAAATGATAAGGATCAATAGCAACAAAGTCTGCATAGAACTCCTGAATGATCAAAACAACAACTGCATAAGAATAAAACTTTGCAACACAAAACTCAGCATTTGAGATTGCAACACAAACAGTGGGAGTTCAAAGAGTCAAGCTCGAGAGTGTGTAAAGACATTTATCAGATAAATAACAGGTTAGTAATTATGAAAGTCACAATTATAGGAGGACAAAGAATAATGCGGACACCCTTCTATTCAAACTTATTTCATGAGAATTTATAATAGCATTATTTTGATACTATAAACTGATTTGTAATTTTCTTATAAATTTTTAAATAAACTAGCAAGTCCATATAGACTACAAACTTAAAACATAGAGAATGTGCATCCCATAAGCAGTTACCTGAACTTGCTGGACGACTTCCTGTTCATCTGAATCAGCAAGCAAGTGAATATGATGGTCCTTCATTATGTTGGAGAAAACTGTAATTTCAGAATGGATTCAAAAAGTGTCTTCAAATCAACTAAAGAAAATCACTATTAACTTTGAGAATTACAAGTTGAATTCATAATCAACAATTATACTATAGCTTATCTAAGTGTCAAGCAACAAAATTGAAGAACCTACATAGATGATACTCTCCAAATCTAGGACTAGCCAGCTGACGGCGCATATACTGAATATTCTCTGATGTAGGTCGAAGGAAGTAAATGGCTTTGAGATGCGACATTGGTTCGTTTGACTTGGAAATTGAATCCACCAATTCTACCAAAAATACTTCTTTCTGTAGAAGTTCTGACTGTGAGTACACAACACTCACAATACTTACCTGCATAAATTTGAGAGAGAAAAAAATTCATTTCCTTATAATCAACCAAATATCAAATAATCCCTCTACAGCTAAGTTACTATGGCAGGTTGATTCATGGTTTTCATGAAGTAAAACAAAATAGAATAATCAAAACGTCATTCTTTACAAGAACATATCAACATTATAAACTGAATAATCGATCAAACTATTATAAGTTTATAACTATCAAAAGAACAGAAAAAATAAAACGATTTGGTGATATATTGATCGGAATCGTTAGGAATGTGGAAGATCGTCATCGATGAAGAGAGTGGCGTACCGTTTGAGAATCAAGGATGAGAACCTTCATGCCAGAGATGTCCTGCAAGATGCGGTTGAAGTAATCGCGCGCAGACGATGTGAGCACCATGTTGTGTGTAGGAATTGAATCTCTAGAAGAAGGTGAATTGATGAGGTTGTGAATCGACGAGTAGAGAGAGGTACAGAGACGAAGAAAGGTTCAGAGTTGAGAATTCAGAATTCAGAATTCAGATCCACCATCAGTGAGGACGACGACGAACGCTTGACGCACCGTTTTAGACTTGTTTGCTTCTTTTGGTTTCTTTTTTTCAATATTTTCGATTTGTGCAAATTTTTATTGCAGCCTATTTTCTTTTACGAGATTAATGAAGTGGCTTTTTCTTAAAGCAAAGTTATTAATCTTAGTAAAGACTTTTCTATGTCCCAATTAGGATGAGAATAGAGATTTTTTTTTAAATTAACCATTTTTTTCAAATTAAATATTAAAATAATTTATTTTTAAAATTGATTATCGAAATAATATTTCATTATTGATGCACCAATTTAATTGGCGTATTTAATTCACATTCAAAGGAGGCGCCCAATCCATTGGCGCATGCATGCGTTGCAAATGAGCATAGACGTCAATGGCCTGGGCGCATGCTTTTCTTAAAGCCACATGTATTGGCGCATGCATACACACATCAATGTATGCGTCAATGCATATGGCGCATGCATTTTTCATTTTTGTTTTAATTTTAAATTTTGTATTTATAATTAATTAAATTAAATACTTAAATTAAAAATTATATTATATTAGAAAATAAAAACACATAAAATTGACAAGAAAATCAATGACTCGTCGATTGAAACGCCTCAATGTTCCACATTCAGGTGCGTTAACATGTCTTCGAGGTCTCCCACGATTTCCCTGAGGTGTTTGGGATCTTTGAGTGCTGACATGATGCAATAGGGGCTGGTTTGAAGGTCCGGTGGAAGGTCCAGCGGTATTTGATAGATTTTTCATCATTTGTCCCCAATAGCTTGTGGGATTGTCGCCAACGACGCTTCCGTAATTGAGTTTGGTGCCCATGTTGTCATAGTTGGGTCGTTGTGGACGAAACTTGTTGCCCGAATTGGGACATTGGATCATTTTGGAAACGAAACAATGATTCCTGTGGTGTACTAAAGTCAAACAATGGTTGGGTGTTGTGACGATGAGATATTTGGGTGTTCATTGGTGGGGGGTTACGATGGCATGATGTTGAATCCTATGAATCATCTGGGCTATAGGCTGTTATGGTGGTTGCGTATGGTTGTTGGTGGTTAGGGTTTGATTTCTGGTTTTGAGTTTGGGTGTGTGACATGAATTAGTTGTGAGGTTGGGTGTTTGGTGGTTGGGTGTATATGGTAGAGTGATGGTGTGAGGTTGGTCGTTGGGTTTGGATGGGTTGACATTGTTCTTAGACGGGGATTTGTTGTTGGGTGTTTGATGACAAAGCTCGTTAGCGTGGATCAATCAAATACATTGGCTCAGACACAAACTGTGGCGTTGTAACCGACCTAAACCATGTCATATAATGTTGAGTTGGTCTAGCACCATGTATGACTGGTTCGTTTAATATATGTTGTCGTCGATTCCTCCAATGACGACACATCTCTTTTACGAAGTCTCTCCAGTCGGAATAATCCTATTGGTCATCGCCTCTTTGTTGATGCCAATCTCCCAAACACGTCGGAGGTTCTAGAATTTGTTGTTGCATGCCAAACTGCAATTTTACACGGTCACTCTGGTGCAGCTCCACAGTAGTGAATCGGATAGTTGGTATTTTTGTTGTCCAAACTGCAGCACCATCATGGTTAACCTGATGATCAAGACCGAGATAAAATGTACAAGAATATGACATGATTAAATGATATGTAATTGGATAATATTTTTTAAATCAGATGTAGAGTTGTGTAGTAGTATTACATCGTCTGGTCAAATGTGGTCTAAAAGATTGTGATAGACTACTACATCGTGTTTTGAACACCTATTGTAGTTCATCCCTTTAACTGACCACCTAAATAAAAAAGATTGGAAAAATATTATTTACAGTTAGTTGTAGTATAAAGTCTAATAAATTAGATGGTAAAATTTTAAACTTACTTTGTTGCAAAGGGGAATGTGAATGACTTCTCGTTGACTGGGGCGAGTGACGTCAGTCTTGACCAACCCCATGCTTATAGCAAATTGACGCAAGAATAAAATGTACAAGTGTTGTTTTGGCATTTTTACACAACGAACTATATAGATGGGATAAAACAGATGAACCCCAACTATATGGGCTTACCTTATTTATGTTTTGTAACAACGACAAATACATAATATTTACCGTATTACCAGTACTTTCAAGGAAATAAAAAATTACCAAATAGAATCATAATATAACACCGAGCTTGAATTATCTGTTCATACTCGGTAGATTCTTCGTTTAATGTTATACTTGCATAATATTGTTTAAGACATTTTAAATTAATACCTTGACCCCTAGCTTGACCAGAAGTTTCTCCCGTAGTTGTGTCTTCACACAAAGGGGCACCCAATAATTCATCACATATAGAGTTACCTTGGTTAACTCTACCATTTATGGCCTTACCATCGATACGTAGACCTAACAACATGTAGACGTCCTCAAGTGTGACAGTACACTCACCGAAAGAAAGGTGAAATGTGTGGGTCTCGGGTCTCCATCTCTCTAACAAAGCAAGAATAAATTTGTAGTCAATCGAATATGAGACTATGTTGAGTAGATTACCAAAACCGCATTCTCGAATAGATGGTTCTATCAAAGAATCGTGTGGTACATATTCATGTACACGACATTGAAATCTCTTTGGGTCCTAATAAAACATAAGTAAGAAATAAGTAAGAAGAAGTAATAAACAATAAAGACATTTTGTTACAAAGTAAGAAGAAGTAAATAACATACAAATGTCGCAATATTATCGATTGTTCCTCGATGTTCATCATCCATAGTCAATAGAAACATAATGTTGTAGAGAGATTGACCGTTGTAGAGAGATTGAGTGTTGCAGTGAGGTTGAGTGTTGCAGTGAGGTTGAGTGTTGCAGAGGTTGAGCGTTACAGGTATTGAGTGTTGTAGATATTGAGTGTTGCAGATGTTGAGTGTTATGAGTTGTTGCAATATTTATAGATGAGATGGGTTGGTAAGTTGCAGCATGTGATGTATAAATGTAGGCGCCATTAGGAAGGGATCATGTCTTTTACTTTTGCATGCATGGTAGTAGGCGCCAAAGGTAAGGGCGCATGCCTTGTGTTTAAGCATGCATTGGAGTAGGTGCTAATGAAGAGGGCGCATGGGTTGTTTTATGCGCCATTGATAAGGGCGTTTGCCTTGTCTTATTAGGGCATAAGCATCTTTGTAGAGAATCATGCAGGCGCATGCCTTGGCTTATTAGGGCAGAAGAATCTTGCAGGCGTCATTGGTAAGGGCGTTTGCCTTGTCTTGTCTCTGCATGGAATCCATCAGATTCTTTACGTGATCAGTACACTTGCCTTGTCTTCTACATGTGTTGCCTTCACCATCTACCCTGTTTAACCACATGCTAATATGTGATCAATGCAATCACCATCAAACACTAAACTTACATTTAAAAAAAATGTCTTCATCACCACATTACATTATCAGTGTCCATACCGATGGTGAAATATTTGAGTGTCACTTATTCGATTTTTGTTTTTGCAACACAGAAGTAACTCGGTTTACAATAAATCGATGATCAAAATTTTCACATTTGAAACCAAGAATAGAAAAGAAATTGCAGTGTAGTCAGGTGGAACAAATCATCTATAAAAATCTGGTGTTCTTTATAGACAACCAAGTAAAGTTTTATCAGTTGAAGATTCGAGATGATGACGATGTTCAACATATGCTTCTTAGTCATGAACAATCTGGGTACAATGATATAAAGTTATATATATTAATACAACAACATCAAGTGTCTCAGTTTGTCGATCTGTCACAAGTGTTTTGTGAAACTGATGACAACAAACAAGTTGAAGTCAATGTTGTTGACGAGGAAGAAGAAGTCGAGTTATTGGTTGATTCAATGGTGAATGATGATGAAGAAGAAGAGCTATTACCATCTAGTAATGTATAGTGTCCACCTCATCACATGACAAGCTTGAATTTGGGTGCAGATGAACCTTCTTCAGATATATTTTACAATCCTTATGTGCAAATTCAAGGATCATTGAAAGAAGGAGACATATTTTGCACAAAAGAAGACTGTGTCAGAACCATTAAAAAGTATCATATGGAATTATCAGTTGATTATAGAGTTGATCTAACTAATGCAATGAGGTATAAGATTTATTGTCAAAATGAGCTATGTCTATTCTGGTTGTCAGCATCTTACTGAAAGAGGAGTGATTCTTGGGAGATTGGTTCTATAGGTCCAGTTCATACATGCTTAATCACGAACCCAATGCAAGACCATCGCAAACTCAGCTCTCAGTTAATATGTGATGAAAGTTTGTCTGTCATTAGCGATAATTTGTCGTTAAAGGTGAGTACAATAATCTCGCATATTGTAACACAATACAACTATACTCCATCATATCGGAAGGCTTGGATAGCTAGGACTAAGGCGGTTGAAAAAGTGTTTGGCAATTGGGAGGAGTCTTACAAACAACTTCCTACATACTTGGTGACTCTTAAACATTATGCTCCATGGACTATTGTCAATTTGGAAACGTTAGCGGCGTATACCCTAGACGGTACTTGTGTTATTGGTAATGGAATATTCCACCGACTCTTTTGGGCGTATCAACCATGCATCAAAGGTTTTGCTTTCTATAAACCTATTATACAAATTGATGGCACATGGTTGTACGAGAAATATAAAGGAACATTACTGATGGAAGTGGCACAAGATGGCAACAACAACATTTTTCCAATCGCCTTTGCCTTAGTTGAAGGGGAGACTGCTGAGGGATGGAGTTTTTTCCTAAAAAATCTTCGATTGCATGTTTCTCCTCAGCCTAACGTATGTTTAATCTCAGACCGACACAATAGTGAGTGCCTACAAAAACATTGACAATGGCTGGCAGGATCCTTCGTCGATGCATGTCTACTGCATTAGACATATCGCTCAAAATATCATGTGGGAGATCAAAGACAAAACGTTGCGGAAGAAGGTTGTCAATGCAAGGTATGCATTAACAGAACCTTCTTTCAAACACTACCGCGAAGACATCAGATTGTCAAATACAGATGCATTAAGGTGGATCGACAATATTCCATTGAATAAGTGGACTATGGCATACGACAACGGTCAATATTGGGCCCACATGACAACAAATCTTGTGGAATCAGTGAACTATGTCTTCAAAGGCATCGGAAACCTACTTATAACCGATTTAGTACAAGCAACCTATTTCAGGCTAGGGGTGTTGTTTGAGACCAGACGTCCCAAATGGAGTTCAGTGTTAAAATCTGGGTAGTTGTTCAGTGATGCTTCAATTGAATTCATTAGAGAGGAAGTTGTCAAAGCTATCATACATGTGGTCACGGTGTTTGACTGTACTAAAGGTTGATACAGTATTGCTGAGTACATGGATCACAATGAAGGCATGTCGAGAGGAGACTATAGAGTGGAACTAGATAGAGGTTGGTGCGACTGCGGAAAGTTCCAAGCCTTTCGTATGCTTTGCTCCCATGTCATAGCAGCATGCTTAAAGGTTCGACGAGATCCATCCTACTTACTATCCGATTTTTACAAAGTCATAAGACTTTGCAATGTTTACAAAATTAGTTTTTCAATGGTAGAAAAAGAGGATTGTTAGCCTGCATATCAAGGGGATATTCTCTGGCATAATAAAATAATACAAAGAAATAAAAAGGGAAGCCCAAACAGCACCCGTATTCAAACTAAAATGGATACGACGAACAAAATGGTTAGATTATGTAGTTCATGTAACCAACCCGATCATAATCGTACTAACTGTCCTAGTGTTCGAAGAAGCACAACAAGATAATTTTAACTGTAACTCTTTTGCTTTATATTAAAAACAACATTCATTTCATATGATAACTTTGTGAGGAAATACCATCACAAACAAATACAACACATACAACACATAAGCAACACATAAACAACAACACAACAAACTACAACAAATAAAATAACATCACTAACAAATACAACACATAAATAACATAACAATGTGATTACAAGAACATAACTATGTGATTACAACCATCAAAACAATTTTGAACATAGTATACATTATCCTGTGAACGTTTTTGTCAGTCTTAATATCCACTCATACACGAACTTCTCCATTTTGGTTGAACGTGGACCCAAGTCATTGAATTCTTCTGATCCTTTCACCCTCTACAATTTCGTCATCCAACCAACGATTCAAGGTTCTACTAAGACGTTCAAATGTTTATATATTCCAAAGTCGGATCTTTATCGGAGGTTGCACTGCTGAAAAGATTAAATCAACATTTCTCTTGTGAATATATGAATATTCAGACATTTTAAAGAAAAGAAAATTGAAGGAGATTGAAGGAAAATGGAAGGAAAATGGAAGGAGGGTAAGAAGTTGTGTGAAAAATTATGGGAGATACGCATTGTATTTATAGATCAACACACACATGCATGCGACATTGCCCTAGACACCACACGCATATGGCACAAACATGCGCCAATGCATGTGGCGCATACTCACATGCCTACATACATGCACCAATGCATGTGGCACATTCACATGCTTGGTTGCATGCATGCGCCAATGGCTTGAGCGTCTCCTTTGAATGCTAATTAGATCCGCCAGTTCAACTGACGCATCAACAATGAAAGATGGTTATTTCGGTAATTAATTTGAAAAATAGGTTATTTTAGTATTTAAATTAAAAAAATGGTTATTTAAAAAAAACATTTTGAGAATAGACCACCAACCAACTAACATGGACCTAGTATCTATTCTACACAAACATATGTTAGACTAAATTTTTTTAAAATAGAAAATGCATAAATATTTTTATAAATCTATTTAAAAAAATCTAAGTTTATTAGATTAATATATTTAAATAAATATGAATAATTTTATTATTATTATATTATATTTTATACTTTGAATTAAAATATGAAAACAAAATAGAATTATCTTAAAGAACTTATAAAAATAAGTTGAAAAAATCTTATGAATAATGTAATAAGTTGTTATCATAAGTTATGTTTATAAGTTCTCTCAAATAAATAGTATCACAACATTTATGTTAATAGATAAACTCAAATGAGTCAATGAAAACATACATTAAATCTCATTAAATTTCTTATTTACAAATATTCAAATAAAGTATGTTTTTAAGTACGATAGTAGGTCAATCAGACATTCGAAAAGGCTAGACTTAGCCTAAAAATAAGTCTATAATAGGTTACAGGTCAGATTTAAGCTTTGAATTATTTAGCAGGCCAAACTCGGACTTAGTAAAGCCTAATTCAGCTAAGCCTATTCTCACCCTTAGTCCCAATAAATTTCATACTTCACATTTTTATTCAAATAAAAAAAATATAAATAAAGAATAGTGATGTATTAAATTATTTTTATTAATTATTTATATATTTTTGTTCTGTATCAGAACCATAATTGTGATTGATCGATGATGATGGACTCTTGATGCGATGAGTCTGATCTCCAAGACGGTGTCTGATCCGCTATCGCACATGAGTCAAAAATAAGTTTTAAAATGCAGTAAACGAAAGCGGCACTCGAGTCGTAGCGCAAGGACTCTTGATTATTTTAGCCAACCGATTAAAATAAGGGGGTTTAAGGTTTTCGATTATGCTACTGATTAAAATAAACTGATTACGAATAAAATAAACAAGTTAATATACTATCTCGATTTCCTAACTTATCATCGATTATTATAAATCCAAAACCCTAAGCGTATTTTATTCCCTTTTAGTAAGGGTGGACAGTAGTCAGTTTGGATTCGGGTCCAAAAAGTTAAACCATTTGAAACCATGGATGCAACTACAAGACCCAACTTTGACTGAAATTTTAATTGGTTTAATCGGGTTCGGTTGAATCGATTTATCAATTAAAATGAATCGGCTTGTACGGTTAATTGATATAAAAAATTGTTACTTTTATTTTTATTTTTAAATTAAAGCAATATTAAATAATAACTTTAAAGCAATAATAAATATAACAAATTGCACAGTTTAATATTATAACAAAGTTACAAATGGAACAATTTAACACTATAATAAAGTTTTGTCATACAGTCTAATTTATAATCATCCAAATCAACTTTGATCGAACGGTAAATCATAACACAACCTATCAAACATTCAAGCATTCATGGTACTATCAAATAGTATCTACTGCAGCAAGCATATATTACAATCGTCCTAATTTAAAACTCCAAATGTTTTACAAATAAATTCTAACATGATCCAAACTCCTTGATTGTTCATGGTTCTCTCTAAGATAAGTTGTTCTGCTTCTGTATTCTAATCCATGACCTCCTGAACAAGAAAACATGTTTGAATGAAGCAAATTGAAATTTACAAAGTTCAATATGAAACAACATGTGTGAATATATTAGCAATAAAATTTTAATTGCTTAGGTATTAAACTAAACATTAGTGGGATAACATCAAATCATAAGACTAATTATAAAGGTTAAATTAAATAACAAAGAAATGAGGAACAAGATTATAGTGTGAGACTCAATTTCTACCAGTTATGTAAGGTTTCTCGCTGAAACTAATACTTGCCAAGAGCCTTCCCAAAATCTACACAGAGTGACCGAATATATGTCCCTTTAGAACAAGCCACTCTAAAAATCAAATTTTGCCTGAAAAAGTATAACAAAGTATATCAGGGCCAAAAACGAACAAATTAACTACAAAATCTAAACAAATTACTTTGAAAATATTTTTATGAGGAGAAAGCTTCTGTTGTGAGAACAGTGATGGATAATATGATTACTAAAACACATAATCGATAGTAGGTGCAAAGTTGTTAGCCTCACTACGCCAAAAAGGTTTTTTAACAGTGCATCTTAGACAACGCTTTTAAAAGAAAGCGTTGTCTAAGGTTAAAATAAAAATAAAACACGGAAAATGTTCTAAAAAAATAATGAAAGCGCTGTCTAAGGGGGGGGGGGGGGTCTTAGACAGCGCTTTTAGAAAGCGCTGTCTAAGACCCCCCCTTAGAGAGCGCTTTTAGAAAGCGCTTTTAAATATAGACCTTAGTCAGCGCTTTTGAGAAAGCGCTGTTTAAAGTCTTTCAATTAAAAAAAAAAGTTAGGAGTAATTTACAACTAATAACTCGTGTCATCCATAGTTGCATATTCAAGCAACAAACACTTGAAACAAATATTCAGTACGACACCGTTTCGCATCTCGCCGGCAACAATGGACGACGAAGAAGAACAACAAAAGCTTCCAGATCTAGTAAAAGCTCTCGTCCACCATCTACTTTCTCAAAACCTTCCCCCAAATTCCCCACCCTTAAACCCTACCTCCTCTCACTTCCAAAACTCCCTCCGTTACGCCCACCGCATTCTCTCCAGCCACCTCACTCCCTCCGTAACCCCCGATGCCGCCGCCATCGCCGAATCCATCAAACGCCGTCTCGCCACCGAAGGTAGATCCTCTGAAGCCTTATCATTCGCTGACCTATATACCAAATTCGTTTCCAAAGCCGCCGATGTTGATAACAAGTGGGCCCTACTTCATCTCTTCAATATCATTTCTCAAGATCGTAAAACCGCCGTTAAATCTCAACTCGATGCTTCCGTTTTTCTTCCGAATTTAACTATCTCCGATAACAACGTTGGTCCACGCCGTATTGAAAATAAGGGATGGAGCGACGGTGTTGTTGTTCTTGCTAAGGATCCTAATAATCGCCGCGACATTGCGTTTCATGAGTATGTGAAATTGGTTAAGGAAGAAAACGATGTGACGGAAGAGGCTATGGTGACTGATGTGCTTTATGCTTGTCAAGGAGTTGATGGTAAGTATGTGAAATTTGATAATGAGAATAACTGTTACGTTTTGTTGGATTCAATTAGGGTTTCTAGGGGAACTACGGGTATGGTTTATAGGCTTTGTGAGTTAGGGGTTTTGTTTAAGAAGGTTATTGGGTACATAGAGTAGAGTTTGGGTCGTTTTCAGACTGAAGATGTGGGAACTGTTGGCCAAGCTTTTTGTTCTGCTTTGCAGAATGAGTTGAGTGATTATTACAAGTTGTTGGCTGTGCTTGAGGCTCATTCTTCGAATCCGATTCCTTTGTTTTCTGAATCTGCAAGTTCTGTCATCAGAGAGCTATCATTCCTGTTGAAGATCAAAAGCCATTCCTTCATTCTGCTTATCAGAATCACTCCAAGGGCTTTCACATAGACATCAACATGCTTCCCAGTGAGTTGTTATTCATTTGCTATCTCTTTGATCTATAATATCATCATTGATTATCAACTGTGAACTTATATATCTCTAGTTGAAATTTATGATTTTTGGTTTTCCGTAGCATGATGATGTAAATCGTATAATTGTTGCAGAGCCATTAACGTCAATTGATGATTCGTCTTCTGCAAGTGATGGATCAAAGGTGCGCGTGGCTTATCAGGTATCGTGCGTAAGCAAGCGTTTGTATTTACTATTCAGCTGAACTATCCTTGACATGACAGTGTTTGTTGTGCTACTGACGAATCATTTGTTCGATATAGGGAGTGCCGGGAGCATACAGTGAGGATGCAGCTTTGAAAGCGTATCCAAATTGTGAGACTGTGCCATGTGACGATTACGAAGCTGCATTTAAGGTTCCATTATTCAATTTATGACTTGCTTGACGCTTTAGTTTCTGAATTATAACTGCTGTATTGATATATTCATATTTTTTCTCTAGGCAGTTGAACTGTGGTTGGTTGATAAAGCGGTTTTACCAATTGAAAATTCTGCGCATGGAAGCATCCATCGCAATTATGACTTACTTCTTCAACATAAGTTGAATATTGTCGGAGAGGTGCAGCTGCGTGCTAACCACTGTCTCTTAGGATTGCCCGGTGTGACAATGGAGGAACTCGTCAGTGTTGTGAGTCATCCTCAGGTTGGTTGGTTATCATGTACAATCTTGTAATGAATGAAATGATACATTATGTTTCCTATTCAAACACGCTGAATAATAGATATGCTTTAAAATCTGCAATGACTTTTGTTTAATACAATTTATCAGATTGCATCAAACGTATTTTCAATGGAATCTATTGGCTTATCTAAATAATGCCGTCATTTATGATTTGTGCAGACTCCTGATACTGCAAACTGTATCTCTAGAATATGCTTACATATTGACTATGAATAACCGAACTTTTCATATGCAGGCTCTTGCTCAATGTAGGACGGTGCTGAACGATTTAGGTGTTGATAAAGTTCGTGACCAGGATTTTCGGGTCACGGGTTTAAGATGGCTCCGGTTATTGGGAAGATATTGACTGAGCTTGCGGTGGATGGGCAAACTAATGAAGTTGATTTGAAGCATTTTAGGATTGGAAGATTCAATGCGAGTTCCAAGCTTTAGGTAACTTTCTTGTCGTTGAATTTTGTTATTGAAATTTAAGATTATGTTTTTGGTAGCGGATTGCAATTGGAGTCTGCATATGTATTATTGTATTAATGAAAATTTGAATGCTCTCTTGAAATCATGCTGGTAGTAACTCGCAATTGAATTAAAAGTTTTAGGGATTATGAAGAATACAATAAGTTCTCACAGGTAGCATAGTTTTTAAGGAATATGTAACTGAATTATCTGTTGAATTCCTTGCTATTTGAGGTGTTTCTTGTTCCAAGCTGATGAGGGCTTGTATGAGTATGGAAGTTTGAAAGTTTTTTCACGAATTGCATTAGATTTAAGAGTTTTTTTGACGTAGTAATCGTTATGGATTGAACCAAGATCGTAACGCATCTCCCATAAAACCTACAACTTACTGAAATTTATAAATGCCGCCCCTTATGCCATGCTATAGTTATACTTTTAAGGGAGGTAGGAGAAGATAATATTCTTTTCTAAGCCTGGCAACAGGTTGTAACGGTGCTTGAAATACTTATATCAGTTTTAATGCAGCCTAGACGCCCTTAGGCTGACAATGACGCCATGGATGTTTCCCTTAGACTTGAGTCTCCCCTAACCAAAATCCTAATGAGTTCTTAAATTGTTATTTTTTCATGAAAGTTGTAGTGTGCACTGCATTAAGCTTAAGCACTGCATTAATCTGCGTGCGTGAAGAATGAATGAAGGGAGCTTTCTGATGTAGAATGGAGGATTGGTGCAGAACTGTGGAAAACTGATGTAGAAGTAGAGGTTGAAGAAGACTTGTTGCAGATTAATCAAGAAACTGAGAGGGTGAAGATCGAATGATTGGAGATGGAGATTGAAGAGTGAAAAATGCAGAATTTTCTTCCTCCTATGAATGCTTCAATTATGGAATTCATCTAAAGTTCACATTAAATTCAGAGTTAGTTAGAAAGTTGGTTTGAGTTAGTTGAGATTTCTGTTAGATTTCAATTAAATCAATTTCAGTTAGAAACCTTTTATGTTAGTTAGATTAGGTGTGAGTTAATGTTAGTTATTCTAACTGTTATGACTGGCTATCCTAGATGACTAATCAATTGAAGTTATATGGCTATTGGAAGTAGCAGACTGCTGAACAGGTTTCATTCAAATGCAGGTCATGGTTGGATTGAAGTTATATGGAATGGCTATTTGTGGATTGAAGACGACCTGTTAGTGCAAGTTCTACTGCAAGTCGTATGTTATAATCAAGTACTTGGCAAGTGTAAGCTTTACTATCCTTATGCTTTACTATTAGTTGATTTCTATTATATTGGTTGTTAATGTTAGTTCATGTTCTAATCAATTTGAAAGAAAAAAAGATTCCCGCTTGTGTAAACTCGGCTAATGTTATTTGGTTTAGGTTAATAGAAATCAAATCAGTTAATTGGTTAGTTTCAAATCTGTTAGCGAAATTGTTATTTAATAAAATAAATCATGCTGCACAGTTTAATTGGTTTCCTTGAATTTTAATTTTTCGTGTTGGTTAGTTCATTTCTTCAATCTGAATTGGATCCCCCTCCTCTTTCAGGTTTTGTTGCAGGATTATAGAGTGAAGTTAGAAGGGGTTCTCAAGCTCAGTTAGGAAGATGTTTTTTTTTGCAGGATTGGTTATGGGTTCTGTTTCAAGTTGGTTAGAGGTTAGTGCAATGTTAGATGCAATTGTTGTATGACATGATGATGCAATGTCATGTGATGCAAAAATTTTCGTATACCTTAGACAGCGCTTTTGTAAAAAGCGCTGTCTAAGGGGGGGATTAGAAAGCGCTTTAGGCAAAAGCGCTGTCTAAGGGGGGGGCTTAGACAGCGCTTTTCAAAAACGCTGTCTAAGGTATACCTAAAAAAATTAAAATAGGAGGGTCTTAGAAAGCGCTTTTGGCCAAAGCGCTGTCTAAGGGGGTGGGGCTTAGACAGCGCTTTTCAAAAGCGCTGTCTAAGGTATACCTAAAAAATTTAAAATAAGAGGGTCTTATAAAGCGTTTTTGGCCAAAGCGCTGTCTAAGGGGGGGGGGGGGGCTTAGACAGCGCTTTTAAGATTTAAAAAAGCGCTGTCTAAACCTTTAGCAGCGGAGGTTTAGACAGCGCTTTAAAGCGCTGTCTAAGGCTAAAAAAAGCGCTGTCTAAGGTCTTGTTTGTTGTAGTGCCTGGTATCTCTGAGAAATCAAATTTAGTTTCTTCTTCATTGCAAGAACGAAATTCTAAGCTAGATTCAATGTAAGTATAGACTAGAAAATACAATTGAATAGATATCTATGGGGAAATTAGACAGAAAATACCATTCTTTTTTGACCAATTATATTAATTAGGAGATGAAATGGGAAAAGGGCTAAAGATTTGGATTTAACTCAAGTTAGCTTTCAGTGAAATACATGCAACAACAACAATTACTTAACTCAAACAATCACAAAATTTGCAAAGAATTATAAATGTCAGCCTATTACATATACCAAAATCTATCAAAAAAATCAACCAAGAACAGAAAATTACCTTCAATATTTCAGAATTTCTCTATGGTCCTTTATCAGATCTAAGGTAACCTCCCTCATCTGCACATGAGCAGGTACCTCCTACAAATTCTGGCAACTCACCGCATAAATTAAAATGCAACCATTATATAAGCAGTACTAAATACAAGCCAAACATCAAGCAATGTTTCTAACTTTAAATTAAGGCAGTACTTTAATTTGAACCTAAGTAATTTCCAATAACTTCCTAGCATCAAGCAAGGTTTCCAACATACAAGCCAAGTCACTGTATAAGCAATACTATACTTTATAATGTTTCCAAGAACCTATGTAATTTCCAGCCAAACAGAAAAAGAGGAGGATGATGAAAAATGAGATACAAACAAACATAAATTAATCCAAAATCAAACAGAAATCATACCATCAGCATTAAAGAAAACATGTGTTGTTTAATGAAATCATAGTTCAGCAGTTCATACATGTCCCACGCGTCAAAAAATGAGTTTCAAAAAGTCTCTCCAAAAAACAAAGGCTTGTGTTGTTGAGTCACAAAGTGACTCCAAAATATTCAAAAAAAATTTACACCTGCAAATAAATTTATAAAATAAAAAACCATGTAAAATAACCAAAAAACATGTAAAGTAACTGAATTCGTATTGAAGTGTGAATTAAACAGGCCCAGTCTGCCTATGAGCAATTGTTCCACCAGTAGCTGCTTGAAACTCTAAAATTTATTAAAAATAAATAATTAGGCTTAATTTTAACAAACAATATTTAAAATAAGGTTAAAATAGACAATCTTTTGACTCATAAAGTACCTAAAACAATTGAATCAGTTATCTCATATTCTTCAATCATATTAAGGACTCTTAGGTCCTCATTAGAAGGCCTCAACCAGTTTTGAGAAAAAATAAGGCCCTCTACCATTTCAGAACTTAAAGAGCTCCTATACATGTCTAAAATCATCCCTCGTGCTAAACACACTTTCTGAAGCTACGCTCGAAACAGGTGTTGCCAACACATCACGAACCAATGTTGCTAAAATAGGATAACGCATGCAATTCATCTTCCACCAGTTAAGAATGTTAAAGTTTTCTTCCCCATTCCCGCAACAAGGGTCACCTAAGTACTTTTCTAGTTCATTTTGATTTTCAATTGTTTATTTCTCCTTCAAGTGTCTTTTAAAAGCATCAACCCGTGTAAAAACGGGCGAACTCTTAGTTTGAGAAGATATTTCTCCAAGGGAAGTGCTCCCTAATGGTTCATTTATTAGACCACCCCCAACATTCTTATCATGCTTAGATTTATATAAATTATATAATTTAATGAGACTAGTTTTTACACACTCAACATTTTTCTTGGCAAGTTCACTACAAATCCCATACATGTCATTAAAAGACCACTCAATATAGCCAAACTTAAACCTAGGGTCAAAGATCACACTGAAGTAAAGGAAATGATTCATTTTTACCACATATACCCCAATACTTATCATATTTAGTCTTCATATTTGAAACCATGGGAGCCACAAATGTATTCATATTCAAAGACGCTTCTTGAAGCTCACACAAAATTGAAAACAAGTTATGAAAAGCTGAATGCAAGCACACTACTTGTGAAGCTGAAAAGACTTTGGTTGCTTCATAGAAAGTGTTTTAAAAAATCAAAAAAAGCCCTAGCTTTTTCCCAATCAACGGAACAAGGTGGACCATAAAGGTGAAAAAATTCCATGTACCCAGGGTCTTCATCCTCTAACTTTTCAAATGTTACCTCAAACATTTTAGCAGCATTCAACATCAAGTAAGTGGAATTCCACCTTTTAGAAACATCAAGACAAATATTTTTTTTACATGTTATCCCGACAATTTCAATACACTCCTTAAATTTTAAATCTCTTTGTGGAGAAGACCTCACAAACCTAATATCATCGCGAATACTTTCAATAGCCAATTCGTGGTCTTTTTCTCCATCTCTCACTACCAAGTTTAAGACATGGGCACCACACGTCATATGCAAAAAATCCCCTTCACCCATTAGAGCATTCTTGTTCTTAAGTCTTTTTTCCAAATAATACACAACCACATCATTACTTGTTGCATTGTCAAGTGTAATTGTTGACACTTTTCTAAGCCTTCATTCCTTCAAAACCTCATTGACTTTCTTATCAATGGTTTCACCTTTGTGATTTGGAACTAAACTAAAACTAATAATTTTGTTTTGGTAGTTCCATGTGTTGTCAATGAAGTGTGAAGTGGTGGCCACAGAACTAAGGTTTTGAAGGGAAGTCCAACAGTTTGTGGTTAGTTCTACCCTTGTACAATTAAATTTAAAAAGAGCTTTAAGTCGTGACTTTTCATCTAGGTAAAGCTGAAAACAATCCCTAGAAACAGTCCTCCTTGAAGGGATAACCATTTATGGTTGCAATTGTTTACATAGTCTTTTAAAACCCTCACCTTCAACCACTTTAAAGGGTTGCTCATAAAGGATGACAAAGGTGTTAATGGCCTTCCTACATGCTGCAACATTGAACCTTTAGCTCGTAGAACCTAAAAAACCGCCCTCACCACTTACAAGATTTCTTTGTGTAGGGTATTTCAGTAAAAGGTTAGGGTTTTTATGACACACTTTCGAGTGACATGACATTTAGATGTTCCGTGTGTTTTAGGGTCACATCAGTATCTTTTGTGATAATTTTTACGTGCGGCTATTGGTTCAGGCTCATCAGGTAAAATGTTAAAGTCTGACCAAACAGGGGAAATTTTCCTAGTTCCACTAGCATTTTGTTTCCTCTTTTTCCTATCAGCGGGAAGGGGAGGGAGTGCAACACCAGCGTTTGCGGTTTGTGTTGGTTGAATAAGGGAAGTTGGTTGTTCAATGACTGAATAAATATTGGTAAATTAAAAACAGCCATGCACATACACTTTTAAACATACACACACTCTTAAACACACAATCATTTAACACTTCTAAAAAACACACACTTTTAAACACACACACACACACTTTTAAACATACAGACTCTTAAACACACAATCATTTAACACTTCTAAATAATATGAATTTATGCGTATAGAATAAAGTACACAGTACTTGATTTGGTATTGTTAGACACATACCATACAAATTTCCATAAAACTTTAAGTTCATGTCATAGACACATGATATTGTTAGATTTTCCATAAAGTATATAATACGAATTTCCATAAAAACATTAAATTTATGCCATAGACAGATGGTATTATTAGATTTTCATAAAACAAATCAGGTATAAAATATTTTTATTTCAACTCAAAATTTACAATCATATATTGTACTTGATTTATATTCAAACACTTATCCATTTAAAACAATTAAAAATACATCGTTGTCATAGATAACTTATTAAGAAAAAATTATTAAGTAACCCATTCATTTAGTAAAATATTAACAAGATATGTTGTTGTCATTGGAACTTATTAATAAAATTATTTAAATACATTTTTTCATCCGAACTTATTAAGAAAACATTAACAAGATATGTTGTTATCACCACCAACGATACTGTGTCATAAATAACTTATTCATTCAGTAAAATAACTTATTAAGTAACTCATTCATTAGATAACTAAATAAGAAAACACTAACGAGAGTATATTAAGAAAACACAACAACTTTCATATATCGCAACAACATCCATATATCACTTTTAAAACACCCATCCATTTAACACTTTTCAAAAACACTTGAATACCTTGAGTAACTCCTTATATGTTATCAACTCCAACTTCATGCAAGTCTCCATCTCCATCTCCATGCAAACTTCCAACTCCAAGCTCCATCTATCAATATAAAAAATATTAGAATTAGATAATAAGTTCTAAATATATCAAGAAATGCATACTACAATAGATAGACATCAGTTCCAAATAAAACAAGAAATACGTACCCAACACCAATCAAAATAACATAGATTTTGAGATTTAACATTGATATACCTCAGAAATAACATTGATTTCAAAATTTAGCAGCACTCAACACCAATCACAGATATATCTCAGAAATTTAATATTGAATAAAGTATATAGATTTAGTTTTGATGTAATACAAAAGAAGAAGAAGAAGAAGAAGTTTGAAGCTTTCATCAATGGATGATACATAAATGAAATTACACACACACACACACACACACATATATATATATATATATATATATATATATATATATATATATATATATATATATATATATATATAGAGAGAGAGAGAGAGAGAGAGAGAGAGAGAGAGAGAGAGAGAAGAAAGACACTGAGAATGATGGAGCAAAACTTACCTGAACGGTTATGGTGGTGGCGTGGTGGTGGTGCAGCAGATGCTAATGGATGAACCAGAACTCAATGGAGTAAAACTTTCTACAATGAATACACATCAGTTCCAAATAAAACAAGAAATACATACTCAACACCAATTAAAATAAAATAGATTTCAAAATTTATCTGAAACTTAGGGGTTGGTTGGTGAAAGTTGAGAAGAACGAGAGAGGGTAAGAAACAACGAAGATGAAAATGAATTAGGGTTTCATGCGTTTTGCAAAAAACTGATTGGGTTGGGTTAAAACGGATCGGTTTAATCAGTTAATTGATCCATATTTTTTATAAATCATTCACAACAAATTTCAGAGTTGTTCACTTTTTATAAATTGTTCACAAGATTTCTGAATTAAGTGAACGTATAAAGATTTGCACGAATTAACAAAAAAGCTACGCTAACATGCGTTTATGATAAGGAATGTAAATCAATCGAAATAAATCAACATATTTTATAAAACTTGAATTAAGTATACAATATATACAACAAAATATTGAAATGGAAAAGAAATTGGATTGTAAATTATTAAACGTCAAAGTATCGATGGAACACGAATCAGTAGATCAACCTAGGTGATTAGCTCTCCATAGTAATTGTAGTCGTTTAATGTAATTTCATAAATAGTGAATACCCTAGAAGTAGCATTGCATTTTAGTTTAAATATTACAAGAGAAATTTGGCCATAATAGCAATCGACCCGAAAAACATAAAATTCGGCCTAAAACTAATTAATTTATAAATTCTGGTACAAAAAAATAGTATTCGACTCTTCTTCACTATGATTTAGCTTCTGACTTCAACACGAAACATGTAGTTTATCCTCTTAGTTTTCTAACACATATTAGAACGCATCAAACATCATCTTGTAGCTCAAGTTATGACCTTCACATTGAAAATGTGTTAAATTACTATTTATTCAAAAAATAAGTAACAAAATTAAAATTAAAGCAGAAATAAACTAAACTTAGGAAACACACTAAAACAGTGAAATAAATGCAACAGGTCATAAAAATCCATTAGCACAAAGTAAAATGAGGTGTATTAAAATACACTGATCAAACTCCCTCACACTTGAACTTTTACACTCCGAGTAAAACTCTAATGTCAAAATTTCAAATAGAGTAAAAACAAGAAGAAAAACAAAACAAAATAGAGCATGCAATTTCAAAGACTTCAGGATCACAAATGGGGTAAGTATAATGCTCATTTTAAGCTTCAAGTAATATGGTGTTAGTGAGTAACTTTTTGTGACAGTCAAAGCAAGTAAGAAGACAGTTTGCCAAAGAGTACATCATAAGCAACAAGATCCTCGCAAGATAAAATTCTCTCAACTCTCAAGTGTTTAGGTTAATTGTTTACGCTCAAAGCACATCATGAAAATTAGCATTACCATAAGCTTGAAAATACTCTAACATCCACATTTGAAATACATGCACACAAAGATCAAAAATACTTTATTCGAGTTGTAACATGGCCAAGGTAGTGGTGACATAAATCTTAAGGGGTACCAAGCTAAAATTTAAAGGGGCAAAATAGAATTGAAGGAGATTGTGGGAGTTGAACTAACCAATAATTCATTCACTTTTCAACAACTTCTTTGCAGTCGTTTTCTCTTCTCTTTGCTTTTTATTTTTCTCTTTTTGTTTCTAGAAGGAATACAATTAAAACACGAGTTTTCTTCCTTCTTTCTTTATTTTTCTATTATTTTTTTATTATTTTTTCTGTCAACTTTTAAAATATCACAACTATATTAATTCAACCCCACACAACTCCAAACAAGACTCTTTCAACCATTTAAATAGGGTAATAATATTATTTTTCACTTTTAGGCTTGTAATGAGTTTCAAACAGAGAATGGGATAAATATACTCAAGGGGTTTCGAACAAGGGATGATATTTTAAAGGTTGTCTTTTTGGCTGGCTAAAAATAAAACAGAAACAACTTGTCTTTATCATGTCACTGTGCACAAGTAAACAAACAATTTTAGAAAGAATAAGATCAAGTTCTAGAGATTAACATACATTAATGAAATCGCAAAAGAAATAAAGAGATAAAATTTTTAATGTTATCTATTATTAGGCTCAAAATCTCACAAAGGGCATTGATCAACTATAAATGATGCACAATTCAGAAATTAGTCCTACTTATCAAACTAAGAATACACAACAAATCACTCACATCACACCACAAGTCTTTGGTCAAGAGTACAAAGAAAATACTCACAGTTGCAACCCCAAAACCAAAGAAAAACATGCATTTTTGTAATTTTAAAGAAGAAACAAGAAAATGACAAATAAGAAAGCACATAAGTAAATTACTCCTTCCCCACACACTTAAGACACTCATTGTCCTTAATGAAAGAATACAAATATAAAATAAGAGAGGGAGATATATATATATATATATATATATATATATATATATATATATATATATATATATATATATATATATATATATATATATAGAGAGAGAGAGAGAGAGAGAGAGAGAGAGAGAGAGAGAGAGAGAGAGAGGAAATGTTGGTTCTATGTGTTGGCAGCAATTTTGGTAAAACCTAGAGTGTTCACAAGTTGTCACATGTGTTGTCTTGACATAAGATAACATGTACCTGCAGGATGTTTAAAATGTGATTATGCAGGATTTTAGTGAGATGTCAGACCCGATGTTATGACATATGTATACAAAACATTCAGTCTGAATGTTATATATTATGTGATTGCGTTTTTAATGCTAATCTATGTATGATTGATGAGATGATTGAACGCGCTATCAATCAGTAATTACAACTAGATTGACTTATTTTCCAAAGAGATATAATCAACTGTCATGAGAAAAGATATGAATGGAAAATAGTTTTAGGGTTTTCTGATGTCCAAGCCCAGCCAAATGCTTCTATATAAAGGACATGGAAAATCTGGTTTTATACACAAGAAATAACGAACGAAATATTGAGAGAGAATAAGGGTTTTAGTCTTGTGTGGTCGCGTGAATTGTAAGCCATTCAATTCATCCATAGATGATTGAATTGGTCTGATTTTTGAGTTGTAATTTGTCCACTCTAAGCTTTGAAGCATGAGCGTGTGTTTACTTGATTGAAGCTTTTAAGTAAGATCAAGTATGTGTCTTTGAAGAGTGTCTTCTTTTCATTGTAATTCTTGTTTTATATCACTGTTGTGATTGAGGGGGAGTGAGTAGGATCTCATATATAAGAGTTCTTAGGTAGAAGTCACACGGGTAGAGATTAGGTGAAAAGACTGTAACTTGAAGTTGTTTACTGAGAGTCTTTGAACTGATTCTGTTTAGTGGATTTCCTTCCTGGCTTGGTAGCCCCCAGACGTAGGTGAGTTTGCACCGAACTGGGTTAACAATTGCTTGTGTCTCTTGCATTATTGTTCTTTATTGTTTATCCTGTTTGTATTATTCAGATATTAGTGTCGTGACATTACCTTCGACATCTCATATCTGATACCATAATTTCAATTGGTATCAGAGCAGGCATCCTGCTCTGGTTCTGGGTGAGATCTAGGGATGTTACTTTCTAGTACTATGGATAGAGACGGAGGATCTGTTCACAGACCACCTATTCTGCATGGATCCAACTATGACTACTGGAAACCTCGAATGATAGCCTTTCTAAAATCTTTGGATAATAAGGCTTGGAAGGTTGTTTTAACAGGCTGGGAACATCCAATTATTACTAAGGATGGAGAGGCTACAACTGATAAGAAGGCTGAGGAATAATGGACCAAGGAGGAGGATGACTAGCCCTTGGGAACTCTAAAGCATTGAATTCTATTTTCAATGGAGTAGATAAGAACATCTTCAGATTGGTAAACAACTGTGAGGTGGCTAAAGATGCTTGGAACATTCTCAAAACCACTCATAAAGGCACCTCTAGAGTGAAGATGTCTAGACTGCAGTTGCTCACTATTAGCTGGGGATTTCGACAGATAGTTGAAGGCCTTTGGAAATATTAAGTTTTGAGAATAAGCAAGAAATGACTGTGGCGAAGCTGTTTAATTCTCTTTGTGGGTAAGCGATTATTTGCTGTCGAAGCCTGGAACTTAGAAGATTTTGGGTTTTCATAAAGCTCTCTTCGACATAGGTGTTCACAGAGTTGAAACTTCAAGCGGAAGTATTTGAAATTTAAACAAAGTCGTTTTCGTCAGAACAATACGTGGAAACATATAAGATATGCAACGCTTGGGAACGGCGAACGTGGTAGTCATATATGTAAAGGCCGTTAGGGTCGAATTACTATAAATAGGGGTCTTAGTTTTAGATTCAAGAGGGGTTCAAACAGATATACAAAAATTCACAAAATACACTCGAAGTACCGGAGCGAGAGAAAAGAGTTTTTACGCTGAAAATGTATGTATGAAGAACACCATAAGTTTCGTTCATGTTATATTTTTCATACCAATTGTTTAAATTAAAGTATTTTACTGCCTTTTGCCCTTACTTTTCAGTAGTTTATCATCACTTTTATTTCTGCATTTATATTTCGCCAGAATCTTCATTTCCAATACTTTCTTAAAACATAAAACATTTACTTCGAGTCATTTATCTTTACCTTTCCTAAGTCTTTTCGTTATCTTCCAGAAACCTCTTAATACCAAGTTATCGTCATTTACTTTGTTCATAAAGTCATAAGTTTCACTTAGAATTGTTGTCTAAACACTTTTCGTCATTCACAAATTAGAGACAAACCTAACCATGAGTCAAATCACCGTAATAATAATTCTTAAGACACATGTCCTAGGATCAATCTAGTCGATCCTGTGAGTTACCAAAAATATATAAATTTGGAAGACTAGCGGTTGTTTATCAGAAATCACTGGTAAACAAATTGGCACGCCCGATGGGACAATGTCAAAAGAATTGTTGATTACAATAGTTGTTTTACAATTTGCAAAATTGCCGTTATTCTTTTGGTTCAAAAATTAGTGTTGTATGATCCTTAGAACTGGTAGGATAGCCAACAATTCACAACCTATAACCAACAGAAAAAACGCAGAAAAGATGGTTAATACAACCAGTCAAGGGGAACAATTCTCCCCCCAGGGAACGGGAACAATCAGAGCGAATTCGATTAATGTACCCACTGAAATCCCTAATGTACAGGCCATACCAACGTCTGGATCCATGGCCTTGCATAATTCGACAGTAATACCTATCATATCAGGCGCGGCAGATACTCCTGCAGTTTCAACCCCTAGGCCACCAGGATTCAAAAACTTTAGGCTTGTGAGAGATTACCCTTATGGAATTCCATCTACCGCCATGGCAGGGCTACAAAACAATTCTTCCATATATACTCAACCACATAATACGGTTATTTCGCCAATCCAAAATTCTGGATCTAGCATGAACCATGTAGGTCGAAATAGCCAATCACAAGGAATCCCCACCCTACTACCTATCCTTACAACGAATAATCAGGCAACCTTTAGACAACAAATGGATGCCAGTAACCATGATATGGTAGGAATTCTGGCCAGAGAAATGAATACCATTTTCTCTCCTTTAATACAGAATGTGAATAGGACTAATACTGACAATGCCCAAACATACCAACAATTGTCAGCACAGATGGGATGCATAGCAGATTTTCAGGGCGAAGAACCAACGATAGACCAGGTTCGACCATAAAGGCAAGCCCCTAACGAAATAGTCACGGGGGAAAGATTGGAACAACAGCCAATTCGACGGGAAGTCCCTGAAGAACAACCTAGGAGAGTGATAATGGTTAATAGAGACCAGGACGCATACGAAGTAATTCATAGGGTCAGGCGGGAAAACATGATGGAAAATGACCTAACTAGTATGATAGAGAGAATCATGGCCCAGAATGGTCTAAACACAGGACTTCGACGACCAAATTATTCTTCTCCTCTACCAGAATATGTCCTGCAAACAGAATTACCAAGGGGTTGTAAAATCCCTAAGTTCACCAAATTCTCAGGAGATACTAGTGAATCCACTATAGAGCATATAGCCAGATACATGACTGAGGCAGGGGATTTGGCGAACGGTGAGAACTTGAGGATGAAATATTTCCCTAGTTCTTTAACAAAGAACGCCTTCACGTGGTTTACGACTTTGCCACCAAATTCCATAGATGCTTGGCCCCGGTTAGAAAGATTGTTTCATGAACAATTCTACATGGGCCAAACTAAGATAAGCCTTAAGGAATTAGCCAGCATCAAGAGAAAATTCACCGAACATATAGATGATTATCTGAATAGGTTCCGTTTGTTAAAGGCTAGATGCTTTACAATAGTGCCTGAACACGAGTTGGTCGAAATGGCCGCGGAAGGTCTGGACTATTCCATCAGGAAAAAGTTAGATACCCAACATCTAAGAGACATGGCCCAATTAGCAGATAGGGTTTGACAGGTCGAACGCTTAAAATCTGAAAAGGCCAGAGCAAATAAGAATTATAAGAAAGAGAGGGTTGCTTATGTTGAATTCGAAGACGAAGAGTCTGAAATTGCTGAAGACCTCTATGGTCTTGAGGAATTCGAAGTAGATTTGGCAAAATTAAAAGAAGCACCACCCTACGCCTGCAAATTACTTACACCGTCGAACGACAGAAATCCTACCGAGGATCCTAACCTTCATTTATCCGTATTTGTCCAATACGCTGATACTGTTAAAGCTAATGGTGTCACTCCAGAGGCAATTCGACTTCGTCTTTTTCCTTTCTCATTAAGAGATAGCGCTAGAAGATGGCTTCAATCTCTTCCTTCCAACTCAGTCACCACATGGAACGAGTTGAAGAAAGTTTTTCTTGCTCGATATTTTCCGCCAAGCAAAACAGATATGTTAAGAGCCCAGATAAATGGATTTAAACAGAAAGATAACGAGTCTCTTTTCGAAGCATGGGAAAGATACAAAGACATGATGAGACTTTGTCCACACCATGGTTTAGAGGACTGGTTAGTAATTCATACCTTCTATAATGGTCTCCTGTACAACACGAGGTTAACAATAGACGCCGCCGCAGGTGGTGCACTAATGAACAAACCTTATGCTGACGCTTACCAACTTATCGAAAGCATGGCTCAAAACCACTATCAGTGGGGCACCGAACGAACAATGGTGGAAAAACCTCAAACGAAAACTGGCATGTACGAGATAAGTAACCTTGATCATGTTAATGCAAAAGTGGATGCTCTGGTCCAGAAAATTGAAAGTTTAAATGTATCACCTCCAGCCACCGTAGTTGCCATAACTCAGAATTGCGAAGTCTGTGGAATCCAAGGTGTCGCATCCGCGAAAAAACAACCGGCGAGGCTCAAATAAAAACACAACACAGAGCCGCCACTGCGCGTTATTTATCCCAAGATAGGGAAAGGAAACGCTCAGAGAAACCTGGAAAGGAAATGGTCTTGCGACCAAAGAGAAAGGGTAAGGGAGTCGGTTACGCGAGGGGAAGGTATTAGCACCCCTCACGTCCGTCGTACTCGACGGGATCCACGTTCTAAAATAAAGAATAGGTTGCTAAACATCACACACACACAGGGAACGCAGGTGGGGTTAAGAGAAGGGAGCTCGATAGGGCGTCGCATCCTATGCCTACATATCTCGTCTGGAACGAGAATCAGAGCCACTGTAGTTCGGCTTACGCACGCCAAACAACACAAAACGCACAAACAGATGGCAAACATGGAGCCTGACAACCACTCGATGGAATTACGTCAGCATCCGAACCAAAACACACTCAAAACGGCAAACGTGGAGCCCGACTGCCAATCACTGGACTTACGTCAGCATCCGAACCAAACACACAATCAGATAACAAGTAAACACACGCAAAAAAGAAAAAAAGTGCCCGGAGTGGTCTCGCACGACCACCTGCCTACATACCTCGTCTGGAACAAGGATCAGGGCGATGTAGTTCCCCCTCAAGGGAAAGAAAAACTAGCCAGAAACCGAGGGAAGACACACTACCAGGGAGCTGGACTCGAGCCTAGTGTTGTCATGCATCGTTACCCTACGTTCAGGTTTCTACCTACTTGCACAATTGCAAACTAATCCTATCCAGGAAAGAAGCAAGCATACAAGCATACAAGCAATTCAAGCATCTCAAACAAACATGCCAAACAAATATTCACAAAGCACACACTATAACCAAACCAATGGGCTCAATCAATAGGTGTAACTGCCGAAGCAATTCATCTGTACATGGGTGTTAGTCGCTCTTAACCTTGCCATTACGAGGCTAAGGTGAAGCAGATGAAAAGGTGAAGTGAGGATGAGACCTCACAGCTCTTATCCCTGACCAGGGAGAGCTTCTGACAAAGGAGCGTGGGTCCAGAATGGAGAGACCCTTCTACGCTCAAAGACTCTGACTCGATTGTGCAACAGCACGAGATCTTGGGTTTGTGTCCCAATGCATCAACACACAGCCGTGCGAGCAGAGGGACGACTCACAGAATAGTGGGGGATAGATTGCATATCCCTACCTTCCACCAATTGCCTTGATTAAGGACTTTACCTGCTTAGGCACAATATTAAACAATCACAAACATCGCCTCTTAAGGAGGACTTCAGACATTTTGCCCGGCCAAATAACAAACCGGGTCTCCAGACTACATGAAGAATAGAAGTCCTACCTCAAGTGGTTTAAAAACCAAGCAGCAGCAAGCAAGTTCTTAAAGAACTGTAAGCAACTAAAGGTACCTGAAAACAATCAAGTATTATCAGTGCTCAGACAGACAATCATAAACAGCAAATGTTAACCAGTCAGACTATACAGATAACACACAATCAAGCTATAAGCTCAAGCTCAAGCTTCACAACCTACAAAACAAATTCATGTTAGTTCTCAACATCAAACAATGTCAATTAATCCACTTGGTTCAATCTCCCTAAGCATGGTGCTTTTCATCCTGAAAAATCAAGCAAATGTGAGAGACAAGACCACTAGGCCAAGCCTAGGGTCCAAAAAGTGAGAAAAAAATCTAAACAGCAAGCAATCTTTAACCAAAATCAAATTAATGCCAAACAAAAGCAAATGCAATTGGTCCCATGCTTATATCATTTACCATATTCATTTCATGACCAAAACAAGCCAAACTAGGTCAAACATAACACCAAACATCCAACCAGAATAACTTCAATCAAAAGCATATCAAAACAATTCCAAAAATCCTCAAATAATTTACACCTAAACAGGACATATTCAGGGTATAGCATGTCAATTTTCAGCTCAATTGGACAAAAGGAACTATGTCAATGAAAATCAAGAAAAACAGACACAAATATTCAAGCCAAACCATATCATCAACACATGCATTCACTTCAAAAATTCATAAATCAATGAAAACAGTTAATAAATGAATGGGACCAAAACAGGGATGTCCTACAATGTGTCTACAACCAGCATACCAAATTTCATCATCATCCAATACCATATGAGCATTTCACAAAGATATTCCAAACATGTACCACATGAACTTGCACATTTGACCAACAGAGATGAAAAATACCAATCAAATTGAAAATGCCACATAAAAATCCAGAAATATTCACATAGCATCTTAACATGTTAATGATCACACATATAAAATTTCAAGTCATTTAAACAAGCCTAGGTCATGAAAATAAATCCAGAAAGTTGACCTAGCTAGGTGTGACACAAATTGTCACACCTAGATTCAAAAATTCACAACTCAATCATCAGGTATCCAAAATTCATAAAATTTACATGTAAATCACCATTGATATGTCTACAATCACCACAAAAATTTTCAAGAATTTCTTTTAGAGCATGAGGATTTCACAATAGGAATGGCAAAATGTGCACAAAAATGACCTAAGTCAAACATCTCTAAGTCAAACCTATTTTTTACCAAGCACAACTTGCAAATTCATGTCCATAAAATTCTTCAGGGAAATTGGAATCCATAGAAAAAATCCTCACATTTTTGTGACCTTCCAATTATTTTTTATGAATTTTTTAAGGTGTTTGTGATTTTTACATAATTATTTGAATATATTATAAATTAATTGAATTCATTAATGGCAATTGTGTAAATACATCAAACAGTGGCGCGGTAAACAGCATATTCAAAAATTCAAAACGAAAAACGGATCAAACACATGTATTTTCCAGAAATTGCATCATCTTCATCCAGAAACGTCAAGAACGCATGAACTTCGAACCAGCATCAAAATGCACAATCAGATAGGCGTTGGAACGGTCTCCTAACGTAGAATCCAAATATGTCCATGGCTTAACCTAATTGTCTCTAAATCTTGCAAATCGAACGACTTAGGGTTTGGTGTTCTAACTTCGAATCAAGATTACATGAGCTACACTAATCCGTTTCCTAAACTAATCACATCACGATGCTCTATGTTCTTCACTCTATAAAACGCACATAATCATTCACCAATCCATGAGTTTCGAATCCTGACCTTAATTTGTAGGCAGTGGTGGAATCGATGTTCTTTGCGCGTTTTTCTCCCAAACAGTTGTAGTAGAAGCTCCAGGAATTTGAATGCAAGGCTTAGGTTCGATTGAAGTAGCCTCTAGTGCACAAAATCTCGATTCACCATTAATGGAGCAAGCTTGGACAGTCACGATTGGCAAGGCTTTTGGTGTGGATTCTCAAAAACAGCAGAAGACGATGTTGATTGGAGATCAACACAAAAGGAATCGTGCAAAAGGATGAAGAATTGGAAGAGATTGAAGGATTTTTGTGTTGTGTGTTCTTGAGAGAATGTGATGAATTTGGAGAATTTTGATGTGATTTTGGGAATTGTGATTTTCTGTTAGAAGTTAGTTAGGATTAGGAATTTATACCTCAGCTTAATCAAGCTCTAATCACTTTAATTAGCAAAATAGAATGTGTTTAGCAAAATGTCACTTTCAAAGGCAAGGGCAAAATGGTACTTTCATAAGGGCCTTGTGACAGCTCATTGCCAGCTCATACACACTCTAAATATCTGTCATGAGCTATTGCAACTTGTTTCATGTTCATTGGATGAGTATTTTGCATTTTCCACATGTGATGGCTATGTGTTCATTTGTTCAAGTTCATTTTAAAAGCCAATTCTCAAACCACAAGGCCTTGGCATGTTATGATGATTCCAACAATTTTCAAATGTCAATTGTGAAGTGTTGCAAAAATCCCCATCCAAAAATTCCCATTATTTCTCAAGTTGGACAATTTTGCCCCTGGTTCTTTTAACTGTACAGTTGAAATTTGACTTTTTGCATTGACCATTTTTGAGAAAATCCAATTATGCACCATGAAAGTACATGTCAAATGGAGTTTGTGCATATAAAGAACACCCAATTTGGACACTCCATGTGGAAGTTATGCTCCTCTGATTATGGGTCATTTTTGAAATTCATTGGACCATATCTTGCCAACCATACATGGGATTTTCAAGTTGTTGGACTTTTTGGAAATGTGAGAACAAGATCTACAACTTTCATGTTGAACAATTTTTCATTTGAAGCTTCCTTGGACATGTAATTTTGAGGTCAAAAACTTTCCATTTTTGGAAACTTCTATTACAAGTCACTTTCTATTTTTGGCAATTTTTGTTCTGACTTGATTTTCTCCATTCTTAAGCTTTGCAATGTCAAATAACACTTGTTCCAACATGAATGAAGTGTATCCAACTCATTTCCACCTCCAAATCCATAAAATCAAGCACAGTTGACCACAGTTGTCTTTTTCAACTGATAGATGAATTTGGCAATGCATAGATCAAACCGAGCTCCAATCTTCAGATGAAATGGCTCAAGGGTGAAACCCTAGCCTCAATTAACTCAATACAATCACATAATGATCCTTATATCCATCATAGACCCCATCTCCTGATCATGCCCTGATTGGCCCAATGCAACTGATTAGGGTTGACCAATGGTCAAAACCCTAATCTCCAAGGAATGCTCCCACACTTGATGAAACCAAATCATGATGATGATGATGTATCATTTCAAACAAGATGAAGACCAATATCCTTTGAGAATCATGAAACCCTAATTTGAACTTGCACATCCTCAGATGATCAATAACCAGTCCAATGAAACCCTAGCTTGCCCTTTGACTTCCTCATCTTCTGATCAAGACTTGGGAGGATGACTTGCACAATGTAACCACATGATATGCAATATGCAATGCCTAATGACCTAACAATGATATGCAATATGATATGCTAGTCCCAAGAAAGGAGGGCAAATTTTGAGGTGTTACAGCTGCCCCTATTCAATCCACTGTGAACCTGTCGATATGAATAGCCTCGGCTTTCAGATGATCAGGATGAAGAGTGATTGAATACCAAGAACAGACGAACAATTTGCACTCTGATGGGAGAATGATTAACAACGCCTGTCAGAATCGGCGAAGAAACAAAATCTTTGAACAAAAACCCGTCCGGTACGGAGAAAGTCGGCCTAATCACCGAAACAGCAACGTCGACCTGGATACCAAAATAAATGGTAACACAGGGATAACCATGGCCTGAACACCACTCATCCGCTCGGGATTATTATCTCTTTCTTTTTATGCTTTTCTTGAACCCCGAAATTTTCTCTATTTTTTTCATTTTCTTGAGCCCCGAAATTTTCTCTATTTTTTTCATTTTCTTGAGCCCCGAAATTTTCTCTATTTTTTTTCATTTTCTTGAGCCCCGAAATTTTCTCTATTTTTTTTCATTTTCTTGAGCCCCAAAATTTTCTCTTGCGCAAATGATCCTCGGATCCCTGCATTTGAACCCCGTTCTCCTGTTTGCCAAATAATGAACCCCATTCTCCAGTTTGAACCCCAGTCGCCTGACGATTACTTGCGATCGCCAATATGAACCCCGTTCTCCAGAAAATGCCGCAACATCTCCCTTTCTCCATTTGAACCCCGTCTCCAGAAAATGCCTCAAGATCTTCTTTTCTCCATTTGAACCCCGATCTCCAATCTCTCGTGATAATTCCGCTGGCAACGTCGGAAATAACACCAAACCACTCTGAGGGCGACATGTCAGAGGGTATACCTTCACAAAAGAAGGTAGCATGTGTATCTCTTCCTCAGAAGACACCTGTAACGACCTCCATTGGCCTCAGCCCGAGTCTAAGGTGACACATGAACAGAAGATAATCCTGAGGACCTCATCCCGGATAAAATCTTCAACTCCTATCTCTATTTGAAATAAAGAAAAAATGCCTCAGCATTTCCTTTTCTCCGATTGAACCCCGCTCTCCAGAAAATGTCGCAACATCTCCTTTTCTCCATTTGAACCCCGGAAAATACCTCAGTATCTCCTTTTCTCCATTTGAACCCCAGAACATGCCTCTATTCTTTTCTCCATTTGAACCCCAGAACATGCCTCAGCATTTCTTTTCTCCATTTGAACCCCGAAATCGCGCTGATCGCGTAACGTCTTCTGATATTATTTCCATCTCTGTCCGACGGAAACATTTCCTCCAATATCGCACTACAGGGGAACATTGCTGATCTGACGTCGTGATACTGAACTCCTCGGAGTACCATCTTCACCATATGATGAAACCAAACCTTCAAGCGGTAACCACGGCTTGAATCGCGCTGATCGCGTAACCTTTCCATCTCTGCCCGACGGAAAAACTCCTCCCGTATCGCACTACTGGGGAAATACCTTTGATCAAATCATGAGGCCAAACTCCTCGGAGTAACACCTCTACTTCTGGTAAAACCACCTCTCAAACGGTAACCACGGCTTGAGACTAGCTTGTGCTTGCAATATGATGCATGATTGATTTTTTCTGCGTAATGCTCCATAATTATGGAAATGCTACACGCTTTATTATTTTTCTATGCAACATGCTATGCTATTCTACATGATGAATGCATAAAAAGTATCCCCCTCAAGGGACTCTTCTGAGGAGCACGAGACACTCTGCTGAGGAACTCGTCAATACTCTGATTCCACCCTGCTGGGAGAATAGTACTGCTGCTGCTGGGAAAAGGCAACCCTTGCTGAGGAAGAACCTCCTTTGCACCCAATCCGCTCGAGGAAATGCTGGGGATAAGAATCACCAACACTCTGTGGGGATACAACAGTCTTTGACTTGCTGGGGATATCAATCCCGACTCTGCTTTGGGAAACCCTCACAGATACCTGACGACTTTACTGGGGAATTGCTTCACAAACACTTTGCTGGGAAACAACCACCTCCAGACCTGGCAACTGGGGAAGCATTGATCTGACACCTGCTGGGGGATAACCATCCTGGCCCTGCTAGGGAAGCGAATGCTACTCCGCTGGGGACAACCCATGCAATCCATAGGTAGAATCAACTCAGCTGGCGATGCATATATCAGTCTGCTACGGAAACTCATCTAATCCACTAGTAGGATGAACACTGCTGGAGATATATTTCATTGAAACCCGCTCCACTCGGGGAATAGCAACCTTCGGACCTGGCTGCTGAGGAAACACCGTCTTAAACCTGCCGGGGATAACCATCATGACTCGGCTGGGGAAGTCACAGACCTTGGATCTGCAGGGAGTTGGTCCTCATAACTCTGCTTGGGGACCTAGCTGGGGAAATGAGAAAAGTTGGTACAGAACACCCGTCGACTCATCGAACCATGGTATCAACCTCCCAATCTCGTATCAGCTTTCCACTTTCGAGAATTCCCAGACTCGTCTGGACCTTTTCTGCTCCATCATCTTGTATTCCCAATCGCCCCGCGCTCGACGAGAAACGTACTCCTGGGATTTATACATACTTTTCAATTTTCCGACTTTGAAGAGTCTTCTTGATTAATTTCAAGGGTCGTCGGACGTCTTGTCGTCACTCCGTCGTTTTTCATATTCATTTGTTCCTGAGCGAACTCTCTGGGGATCTGCTACAAAGCTTCCACACCACAACCTGCAAGTGAATGGAAATACCTAACAGTTCCTGCAAAACAGATCGTTAGATAAAACCGTGCCCCAGGCGTGTCAAGATTTCAACACTTGGGTCACTCAACCTTCCAAACAAGATTTCAAGCTTTCCATCTTATAAACATGCATTGGAAGGGACCTGTATGTATTAAAAATGCAAAATTCTTTATAAAAAATAATCAGATGTTTTTGCAATCAAAGCGGTAATAAAAAACAAAAACAAAATTATTTGACTGAATGTGCATTTTATTGATTGGAAAAGTGTGGCTCAAATTGAGCAATACAAAAGGAAGCAATTCCTGAAAAGAGGTAATTGCGCTCAAAAGGAAAAATCTATCCTAATGGCAATGTGAAACCCGTGATCTCATCGAGTTCCAACTCGGTTACACCCCATATGTCCTCAGACTCTCCGTGCTTTCTGCCTTCTGAACAAGACGATTCTGAATGATCCCCACCGGGTATTATCCATGATGCCTTAACCAAAGCGCAAACGATCATGCTAGACGCAGTTGTTCGTTTCAATCCCTCTTTTGCCTGGACCGCCCTTTCGGGTTTTCAGTCCACCGGGATACCCATTTTTGCCCAAGTCGCCTTTTCAGGTTTTCGACTTGCCGGGTGTACAATTTTTCATCTTTATCCCTAATTTTTGCCCGAACCTTTCTTTCTGTTTTTGGTTCGCCGGGATGCCCATTTTTGCCTGGACTATTTTATTCTTTTCGTCCAGCGGGTCTCTTATACGAAGTATTTTTTAACTGCGTCCGCATTCACAGGGGATGGAAAATCTTCGCCATCCATGGTCGTTAACAACAAGGCTCCGCCAGAGAAAACCTTCTTGACCACGAATGGACCTTCATAATTCGGCGTCCATTTGCCCCTTCGATCGTTTTGAGGAGGAAGGATCCTTTTCAGCACCATATCACCTACATGATATACCCGAGGTCGCACCTTCTTGTCAAAAGCACGCTTCATCCTTTGCTGGTATAACTGCCCATGACAGATGGCTGCTAGCCTCTTTTCTTCTATCAGGCTCAACTCCTCATACCGGGTTCTTACCCATTCAGCCTCTTGCAACTTCACGTCCATCAGGACTCTCAAAGAGGGAATCTGAACCTCAACAGGTAATACCGCTTCCATCCCATATACCAATGAGAAAGGAGTTGCCCCAGTAGATGTACGCACCGACGTTCGATACCCATGCAACGCAAACGGCAACATCTCATGCCAGTCTTTATAGGTTACCACCATTTTCTGCACAATCTTCTTTATATTCTTATTGGCTGCCTCAACCGCCCCATTCATCTTTGGACGATAAGGAGAAGAATTGTGATGTTCAATCTTGAATTCCCGGCACAATTCTACCATCATCTTATTGTTCAAATTAGAACCATTATCAGTAATGATTCTCTCGGGAACCCCATATCTGCAAATGATGTCTCTCTTGAGAAATCTGGCTACGACCTGCTTCGTCACATTCGTATAAGAGGCTGCTTCAACCCACTTGGTGAAGTAATCAATAGCCACTAATATGAATCTGTGCCCATTCGAAGCTGTAGGCTCAATCTTTCCGATCATATCAATGCCCCACATAGCAAACGGCCATGGAGACGACATTAAGCTCAACGGATTTGGAGGCACGTGCACCTTGTCAGCATAAATCTGGCATTTATGACACTTCCGCACGAAATTAAAACATTGGGCCTCCATTGTCATCTAGTAATAACCTGCTCTCAGCAGCTTCTTTACCATTGCATTCCCACTGGCATGGGTACCGAACGACCCCTCATGAACCTCTTTCATCAACTGACTTGCTTCTCTATCATCAACACATCTGAGCAAGACCCAATCAAAATTCCTCTTATACAAAACCCCATCCTTATTCAGGTAAAACACCATGGCTAACCTCCGCAGAGTCTTTCGGTCCTTTTTCGATGCTCCCTCAGGATACTCTTGCGTCTCAAGATAGCGCTTGATATCATAATACCACGGCTTTTCATCATCAGACGCTGTATCAACAGCAAACACATAAGCCGGTCTATCCATACGACCTACTTCAACACTGGGGAACTGATTCCACCACTGCACCTTAATCAAGGCAGCCAGAGTAGCCAAAGCATCTGCCAAAGGATTCTCCTCTCTAGGCACATGATGCATCTTCACCTTGGTGAAAAACGTCAACAATCTCCTCGTATAATCCCGATATGGAACTAAATGAGACTGATGCGTATACCATTTTCCGTTAACTTGATTTACAACCAGAGCTGAATCTCCATATATGACAAGGTTCTTGATCCTCAAATCAATCGCCTCCTCAATCCCTAATATGCAAGCTTCATATTCAGCTACGTTGTTGGTGCACTCAAATGTTAGCCGGGCAGCAAAAGGAATATGGGATCCTTTCGGCGTAACCAAAACAGCACCAACACCGCTTCCATTCACGTTAACGGCCCCATCAAACATCAGAATCCATTCGGATTCAGGGTCAGGCCCCTCCTCCGGGATCGGTTCCTCGCAATCTTTCGATTTGAGAAACATGATGTCCTCATCAGGGAATTCAAACTTCATCGGTTGATAATCATCAATAGGTTGCTGGGCGAGGTAATCAGACAATACACTCCCCTTGATCGCTTTCTGAGAGGTATACTGTATATCATATTCTGTCAAAATCATTTGCCACCTCGCAACCCGTCCGGTCAATGCTGGCTTTTCGAAAATGTACTTGATTGGATCCATCTTGGAAATCAACAAAGTGGTATGAACCAGCATGTACTGCCTTAGTCGGCGAGCAGCCCAGACCAAAGCACAGCAAGTTTTCTCGAGCAGTGAATATCTGGTTTCACAGTCGGTAAACTTTTTGCTAAGGTAGTATATGGCATGCTCTTTTCGACCAGACTCATCATGCTGCCCCAATACACACCCCATAGACCCCTCGAGGACTGTCAGGTACAAAATTAACGGTCTTCCCTCCACAGGAGGCATCAGAATCGGAGGCTCCTGCAAATATTCTTTTATTCTTTCGAATGCCGCTTGGCAATCATCATTCCACCTGACCGTTTGATCTTTTCTCAACAATTTGAAAATCGGTTCGCACGTGGCTGTTAGATGAGATATGAACCGTGAAATGTAGTTCAATCTACCTAAGAAACCACGAACCTCTTTCTCTGTTCTCGGTTCAGGCATTTCTCTTATTGCTTTTACCTTTGCAGGATCAACCTCGATTCCTTTCTCACTTACAATGAACCCCAACAATTTACCGGACCGCACTCCGAACGTGCACTTATTCGGATTCAACCTCAGTCTGAACTGTCTCAACCGGTCGAACAACTTGGCCAAATCTACCAAATGCCCCTCTTCTGTTTGGGACTTTGCTATCATGTCATCAACATAGCATTCAATTTCATGATGAATCATATCATGAAACAAAGTCACCATGGCCCTCTGATAAGTAGCACCGGCGTTCTTGAGACCGAATGGCATCACCTTATAACAAAAGGTACCCCATGGTGTAATGAACGTTGTTTTCTCCATATCATCTGGCGACATTTTGATTTGATTATAGCCAGAAAAGCCATCCATGAAGGAAAACACCGAGAATTGAGCTGTATTGTCTACCAACACATCAATGTGAGGTAGTGGAAAATCATCTTTCGGACTAGCTCTATTCAGATCCCGGTAGTCCACACACATTCTCACCTTCCCATCCTTCTTCGGGACTGGCACAATGTTCGCAACCCATGGCGGATAATTAGTGACAGCAAGGAAACCAGCATCCCACTGCTTCTGCACTTCTTCTTTAATCTTCATTGCCATGTCAGGTCGAGTTCTACGCAACTTCTGCTTCACTGGAGGACAATCTGCTCTCAACGGTAGCTTGTGCACAACGATATCGGTATCCAACCCTGGCATATCTTGATAAGACCAGGCAAAGATGTCGACATACTCTTTCAACAATGCCACCATTCTGCTCTTGACACTTTCCTCCAAAGCAGCCCCGATTTTCACTTCTTTCTTAACCTCGTCGGTACCCAAGTTCACAACCTCAATCGGCTCTTCGTGCGGCTGAATCACCTTCTCCTCTTGTTTTAACAACCTGGCTAATTCCCCTGGCACTTCACAATCTTCTTCGTCTTCTTCTTCAGCAAGATAGATCGGATTGTCAAAGTCATACAAGGGTGTAACAGGATTGTTATCAATGAGATCCGGAGCGGAATCGCATCTGCATGAATGTTGATTCATGCATTGCTTTAGAACCGGTGTGACAAATCAAAAAGAAAAATGAAAAACATTGCCATTTTTATTTTGTTTTTATTTTTAAACTGCAAAAATAAATGAAAAACAGGGAACACCGCTTTTGACTGAAAAACATCCATTTATTAATGATGCAAATTTGCAAATTTAAACATGAGGTGGCCCTTACAATGGACCATTACGTGTCGGGCAACACGCATGGCTTTCATGCATATAAAATGAAAACAAGAAAAATATTACTCTTCAAGGAGAGTGACCCGGATGATCTCTTCGGCCTTCCAGTTCTGGATTTCCATCCCTGGTGTGCACGGCTTTATCCATTGGTCCATGTCGCAGTCGCTATCAGTATCTTCACCCATCATGCAGACGTGATCCGGATCCAGCATTCCGGCGCTTGTGAAAGTTACTGACGTACGACGTCCTCTTCCTTGTCCAGACGAGCCTCTGCCAGGCTGATACCCAACTCCGAACCGATCTTTCTTTGCAGGGACCTCCATCATTCTCCCCCAACCAGGAGCCTCGCCACTCTTGACCACCTCAGCAGCCTGCTTGTATGAAGCGATGGACGATTTCTGCTCTTCTTGCTTAGCAAACAGAGCATTCTCCACCTTAACGGTTTCGAAAGCCTGACTGGGTGTCTCCCATATTTCTCCATCCATCTCCACATATTTAAACGAGGACAGGTGGCTGACAAAAATGTCCTCTTCTCCGCACACAGTAACGACTTGACCTTCCCAGATGTATTTCAGTTTCTGGTGCAAAGTCGAAGTTACTGCCCCAGCAGCATGAATCCATGGCCTACCCAACAGGCAACTGTATGCCGGCTGAATATCCATGACATAGAATGTCGACTTGAACACCTCAGGTCCAATCTTCACTGGCAGCTCTACCTCTCCGAATACGGCCCGCTTCGACCCATCAAAAGCCCGTACAATCAAATCCGTCGGAGTGAGAATCAGCCCTTCACAATTCAACTTCGCCAAGGCCTTCTTTGGCAACACATTCAAGGAGGAGCCGGTATCAACCAGCACATGCGAAAGCACGGCTCCTTTACATTCCATAGCTATGTGTAACGCCCTGTTATGATTCCTTCCATCCACTGTCAGGTCCATGTCCGTAAAGCCCAACCCATGACTGGCATGCACATTAGACACGACCGTCTCCAGTTGATTGATAGTAATCTCCTGAGGAACATAAGCCTTCTTCAGAATTTTCAACAAGGCCTCCCTATGCCCCTCTGAGCTCAGCAACAATGAAAGAATTGAGATCTTGGAAGGAGTTTGCTGCAAGTGATCAACCAGTTTGTACTCTGACTTTTTGATGATCCTTAAGAACTCTTCGGCATCATCATCAAGTTTATTTTCCGACCCCGCAGGCGCCGGTGTCACCACAGGAGTACTTCCATTATCCACCACAGCTTTCCCTTTCGCCCTGGCTAAAGCCTCGGCCTTTTCTTTTTTATCTTTTTCTTCCTCTCCTCTCCTCAACGCATCGGGAGCAAACAACCTTCCGCTGCGAGTGAAACTGCTGGGACCGGCATTATCCACCTTTAACACGGTGGTTCCACTAGCAGTCTGTTCCTCCATCTTCTCACCATTACAATAGACCTCCCCACCATAATGCCAAGGCACGGCATCATCTTTGTCATAGGGAATCGGCCCAGGTACCGTGATGGTAACTAGAGCCGCTTCAGCTAGATCAGACAAATCCACCGGATCAAAGTAAATCGTTATGGTGGAGACCTCCTCTTTTGCTGTATCAGCCTTCTCAACCATGATAATCCCCTCGTCCATCAGACCTTGGACACACTTCCTCAGAAGCTCACACCCATTCATAGAGATAGTGCACTCAGCACACTCGTGGCCACAGCCCGGATAGACCCCGTTCATCAGCAATTGACTTTTCAACTCAGCCAAAGGCGTCTTCAACTGATCCACATCAGACAACCCAACTCGATTCTCCGCAGAAATGGCATTCACCCCCTCTGACCATGCGCGGGCATGGGATTAGCATTGACGTTGGGAGATGGTGCGAAGTTGATTGCTTTTGAATCCACCAGGTCTTGAACTGTGTGCTTAAAAGCTTTACAGTTCTCAATGTTATGCCAGGCGCACCTGAGTGGAATTCACACTTTGCATTCTCGTCATAACTGGCTGGCCTTTGATCAGGTCTCAAAGGTGCCAGAGTCCGTGTCTGCACAAGCCCCAAATCTGTCAATTTCTTGAACAGGAAAGCATAGGTCACCGGCGGCCTATCAAATTGACGGTCCATTGCTCTGCCCCTGACTTGATAACCAGCCCTTTGCTGCCTCTGCTGAAAAGGTTGTCTCTGTTGCTGTTGCTGCTGTTGTTGCGGTGGTATAGGATGAGACTCAGCAGGAATAGTTACTGCAGCAGTGTGCTGGAAGTAACGGTCCCTACTGGGTCCTCGTTGTGAATACACTGCACTGGTGTCTCCTTCCTTCTTTCTCTGCCCACCATTATTACCAAATGGCTTCTTTGAACCGGAAGAAGAGGAAGAAGCAGTACCCTGGATCTTGCCAAGCTTCAACCAACTCTCTATTCGCTCTCCAGCTACCACAATATCAGAGAAATTGGTGACAGGACATCCCACCATCCTTTCAGCAAACGGCCCCTGCAGGGTCCCCATAAACAGATCTGACATTTCACGATCAACAAGAGGAGGTTGCACTCTTGCAGCCAGTTCTCTCCACCGCTGAGCATACTCCTTAAATCCTTCATTGCTTTTCTGAGACATACCCTGCAGCTGGGTACGACTCGGAGCCATGTCAGCATTGAACTGATATTGCTTGAAGAAAGCATCCCCAAGATCCTGCCAATTTTTAACATCAGAGGACTTCAACTTGGTATACCACTCCAGGGAACCTCCAGACAGGCTGTCCTGGAAAAAGTACACCCACAGCTTCTGGTCCATGGTATATGCAGATATCTTGCGGACGAAGGCTTGTAAATGGGTCTCAGGGCAAGAACTCCCATTATATCTGTCAAAAGTGGGCGCCTTGAACTTCTGCGGGATCACAATCCCCTCGACCAGCCCCATGTTAGACATATTCACCACCCCAGGCGTAGCATAACTCTCCAAGACCTTGATCTTCTCAGCCAGCAGCTGAATTTCCTTGTTCTGAGGTGGAGCACTATAAGGCACGAAAGGTTCATTCTGCATTGAGAACTGGTCAGCCTCCCTGTCTTCCTCCTGGTCTTCATCAAACCCATAAAACGGAGGCACAAAATTATCTTTCTGATTCTGCCCCGGTTGGCCACCAGCACCACCGAACCCACCAGCATTATTCACAATACCAACAGTGGTCCTCTTTCCACCATCTCGAGACCCCTGCCCCTGGTGGGAGACTCCATCCAGGTTAACTCCACTGTTTGCTGCAGAAGCCCGCTCGAGCTTTTCAACTTTGTCTGCCAGAGCCTTCTGACCAACTGCAAAGCCTTGCATGATGTTGATCAGCTCGTTCATTTTATCCTTCAGCTCGAGGAGATCTGTACTGGGAAGATCCATGAGTCTGGGAGTATTGCGCCTGGTATAATATCTGTGAGGGCGTGTTGAGTGCAAAGGTACAGTTCTTCGAGCACGAGCAATGATTCCTGTAACAATCAAGCACGTTAGCAACAGATACATGCAAAACAAAACACAAGTTATTATGATCAATGCATGAATGCAGTGCTTATCCACATGAAGAACACTTTGTCTCTTAGTCCTGGCATCATCGAGACAAGTAATAATCCGGCATCAATATTCGGGTATTCAGCATTTAATTCCATCGTGCAGATCGGAGATATGTGATTCAGCAAAATACCCCCAACCATGTGTGTGCTTTGTGTGAGTGCATATGGTAAAGCAAATAAAGCTTGAAGATCAATCACTGAATGAAAAATACCGTCACATAGCCAAAAGTGCACAATAAGTGCCATAGTCATACATCAAGTCAAATACAAATCTCCAGAATCAGGAAAGAAATTACAATCAAATGGATTCCGTCAACAAGCCTGACGGTAATCCCATACAAATGAAAGCTAGCCTGATGAGGGTCCCACAGATGGCCCTATCTCAGCTTCCATCCTCGCGAACTCTGCGGCGAACCTGAGCTCCGTGTTCTCCTGCTGTAATCTCCCCACCTCTTTCTGGTGAATCTTCATCTGCCTGAAGTAGTGATCTCTCTCTGCTCTATAATGATCCCTCTCAGCTACACAGTGATCTCTTTCGGCGATGATCTTCATGCTCTCTGTTTCCTTAACCTTCAGCTTGGCTTCCCACTCAGCAATGAGAACTCTGACTCTGTCGTCTCTCTGATCCTTCACGAGAATCTGCCTCCTCTTCTCATCCTCAATGATCTGTGAAGCTCTAGCCAATCTCTCTTTGGTGATGTCGTGCTCTCTGGTAGATGATGCTAATGCCTGATTAACCTTCCCATAGTAGGCTGTATCCATCTCGAAGCGCTTTGCTTCCAGGGCATGTCGCTTGGCTTGATCTTCCATCTTCACTTTGATCTCTTGATTAGCTGTCTGAAACCGAGCAACACTCCTCTCCAATTCAGCTTTCTCTGCAAGTAACTGATCTCTGGCCCTCTTCATCTCAAGGAATTCTTCCATACTGACAGAAAAACTTGGACCCTCAATCAAAGGACACCCAAGATCACCTCCAGGAAATGGTAGAAGTGTAACCTCAATTCTCTTCCGCAACCAATCATCAAATAGAGGAAAATACCGACTGTTGACTTTACCATAAGGAACCTTGCCCTTCCTCTGAATATCACGCCACTCATCCAATACCTGCCTCAGCTTAGCCTGGTTACCCTCAATCGGGAAGTAAAAGGACTCCTGGATCTCTCGCCCGAGAGGAGGACTCTCTACAGCAAACCCCATCTGTCTCCTGAGGAGCACCGGGTTGTAATTGATGCAACCCTGAACTCCCACTAAAGGCACATTGGGTAGACTCCCGCAACTGTATATAAAATCCCGGCCTGCCAAACCATTATGAGTCCATGCAATATCATCAGCCCGCAAACCCATCAACCTGAAGGACCACTTGACAGAAGGATCAAGATGAGCAAAAGCACCTCTGGAAGGCAAATACCCCATAAACCACCTGAAGAGCAACTGAGCACAACACCTGACCAAACCCCCACGCCGCTTCTCATTCCTATTATGAACCGAGTAGTAAACATCCCCGATCAGAGTAGGAATAGGGTTTCTCTGCATGAACAACCTAATAGCATTATGGTCCACAAAATTCTTCTGGTTAGGAAACAAAACAATCCCATAAATGCTCACAGCAATCAATGCGCAAACCGTCTTCCAGTTACCCATATCAGCATGTTCCTTGGCATTAGCCTCCAAGAAACTCAAATGAAATCCAGGTAATTTTCCTTTCTCCTTCAAACCCTCCTTGACCATTTCCGGACTCAAATAAAGAGCACGGGAAATCCCAAGGACATCTGGCTCTGCCCTAGTGACATGGAAAGGAATCTGATCACGGATCTGTATACCCAAGATGCTAGCATAATCCTCCATCAGAGGTCCCAACAGATAATCTGGAAATACAAAGCATCTCAGCCCCGGGTCGTAGAACTGAAGAAGAGTATGAATGGCACTTCTGTCACTGTCAGTGAGTCTGAAAACCATCTTCAGGATACTACCATATGACTCTCTGAACATCCCCACATGGTCGGGTGTAATCAATGCTACGATATCCTTCAGCGCACCAATCTCAGGGTCAAAGAAACTGTAGACCACATCATGCTTCAAACCGGTTCTCATATCTGAGCAGAAAGTCTCTCAACCAGAATCTCAATCAAAAGTGTCCCTGCATATGGATAAACATGTGTTAGATGCAATTAATGCAAGATGTAATGATGCTGATGAATGAATGCAATGCGTTGCCATCCTCCAAGTCATCTGATCATCTGCACTGAAACCTGGTTTCTGAACTGATCATAACCATCTGAGGAATGTACGATCACAAATCTGACCCGCGGGTTCTGAAATAAACGGAAGAAAGATACATCATCATCATCATCAGACAATCTCTGAGCAGATACCCACAATGACCTCAGAATCGGCCCAGGGAATCCTGAAATAAACGGATCCCCACTGATAACATCGGCCCGGGGAATCCTGAAATAAACGGATCCCCACTGATAAATAACTCGGACAGCACTACGGCGTCACGACAATAAATGGCCATAAATCCGACTCATAAATAGGACCCACGGAACAAAAGTCACCATCTGAACATGCATCTGAAAGAATCACCCTCCCCTCACAGGTAAATTCTAAACAGGTCATCCTAAGGCGGATAATAGTCTCGACAATCGGGCAGAGATACTCAATGGGTTTGCCCTTTCGGGTGTGCCATTGTAGCTCTCCTGAGATCGTCTAAACCAAAAATCCGGGAAACGATCGGTCACCAGAGTCAACAGCTCAGATGAAGTAACTAAGCCAAAGTGGATACTCCACAGAGGAAAGCACTATCAAATGAACCTCGTCCGGCTTGTGGTACATCACGCCGCCAAGCACATGTTAACCTAACACGAAAGAGGCGACATGAGACCACACTAGTCCTAGGTGTATACTCGGGCCTGGGTTTTAGCCCCACTCAGAACACCCACCCCAAACAGAGGAACCACCTGCACAGAGGACGGCAACATGATAGTATGATGCATGCAAATATTTATGCAAATATACACACTGTTAGAATAATAAATGCAATAAATAAAGCAAAACAAGCAACCTAAACTATCCTAAAACGCTAGGAAGGACTCGCTTAGGGAAGGTGGACCAGCACAGGTCTACATCCGAATCCCCAGCAGAGTCGCCAGCTGTCGCATCCGCGAAAAAACAACCGGCGAGGCTCAAATAAAAACACAACACAGAGCCGCCACTGCGCGTTATTTATCCCAAGATAGGGAAAGGAAACGCTCAGAGAAACCTGGAAAGGAAATGGTCTTGCGACCAAAGAGAAAGGGTAAGGGAGTCGGTTACGCGAGGGGAAGGTATTAGCACCCCTCACGTCCGTCGTACTCGACGGGATCCACGTTCTAAAATAAAGAATAGGTTGCTAAACATCACACACACACAGGGAACGCAGGTGGGGTTAAGAGAAGGGAGCTCGATAGGGCGTCGCATCCTATGCCTACATATCTCGTATGGAACGAGAATCAGAGCCACTGTAGTTCGGCTTACGCACGCCAAACAACACAAAACGCACAAACAGATGGCAAACATGGAGCCTGACAACCACTCGATGGAATTACGTCAGCATCCGAACCAAAACACACTCAAAACGGCAAACGTGGAGCCCGACTGCCAATCACTGGACTTACGTCAGCATCCGAACCAAACACACAATCAGATAACAAGTAAACACACGCAAAAAAGAAAAAAAGTGCCCGGAGTGGTCTCGCACGACCACCTGCCTACATACCTCGTCTGGAACAAGGATCAGGGCGATGTAGTTCCCCCTCAAGGGAAAGAAAAACTAGCCAGAAACCGAGGGAAGACACACTACCAGGGAGCTGGACTCGAGCCTAGTGTTGTCATGCATCGTTACCCTACGTTCAGGTTTCTACCTACTTGCACAATTGCAAACTAATCCTATCCAGGAAAGAAGCAAGCATACAAGCATACAAGCAATTCAAGCATCTCAAACAAACATGCCAAACAAATATTCACAAAGCACACACTATAACCAAACCAATGGGCTCAATCAATAGGTGTAACTGCCGAAGCAATTCATTTGTACATGGGTGTTAGTCGTGACATTACCTTCGACATCTCATATCTGATACCATAATTTCAATTGGTATCAGAGCAGGCATCCTGCTCTGGTTCTGGGTGAGATCTAGGGATGTTACTTTCTAGTACTATGGATAGAGACGGAGGATCTGTTCACAGACCACCTATTCTGCATGGATCCAACTATGACTACTGGAAACCTCGAATGATAGCCTTTCTAAAATCTTTGGATAATAAGGCTTGGAAGGTTGTTTTAACAGGCTGGGAACATCCAATTATTACTAAGGATGGAGAGGCTACAACTGATAAGAAGGCTGAGGAATAATGGACCAAGGAGGAGGATGACTAGCCCTTGGGAACTCTAAAGCATTGAATTCTATTTTCAATGGAGTAGATAAGAACATCTTCAGATTGGTAAACAACTGTGAGGTGGCTAAAGATGCTTGGAACATTCTCAAAACCACTCATAAAGGCACCTCTAGAGTGAAGATGTCTAGACTGCAGTTGCTCACTATTAGCTGGGGATTTCGACAGATAGTTGAAGGCCTTTGGAAATATTAAGTTTTGAGAATAAGCAAGAAATGACTGTGGCGAAGCTGTTTAATTCTCTTTGTGGGTAAGCGATTATTTGCTGTCGAAGCCTGGAACTTAGAAGATTTTTGGGTTTTCATAAAGCTCTCTTCGACATAGGTGTTCACAGAGTTGAAACTTCAAGCGGAAGTATTTGAAATTTAAACAAAGTCGTTTTCGTCAGAACAATACGTGGAAACATATAAGATATGCAACGCTTGGGAACGGCGAACGTGGTAGTCATATATGTAAAGGCCGTTAGGGTCGAATTACTATAAATAGGGGTCTTAGTTTTAGATTCAAGAGGGGTTCAAACAGATATACAAAAATTCACAAAATACACTCGAAGTACCGGAGCGAGAGAAAAGAGTTTTTACGCTGAAAATGTATGTATGAAGAACACCATAAGTTTCGTTCATGTTATATTTTTCATACCAATTGTTTAAATTAAAGTATTTTACTGCCTTTTGCCCTTACTTTTCAGTAGTTTATCATCACTTTTATTTCTGCATTTATATTTCGCCAGAATCTTCATTTCCAATACTTTCTTAAAACATAAAACATTTACTTCGAGTCATTTATCTTTACCTTTCCTAAGTCTTTTCGTTATCTTCCAGAAACCTCTTAATACCAAGTTATCGTCATTTGCTTTGTTCATAAAGTCATAAGTTTCACTTAGAATTGTTGTCTAAACACTTTTCGTCATTCACAAATTAGAGACAAACCTAACCATGAGTCAAATCACCGTAATAATAATTCTTAAGACACATGTCCTAGGATCAATCTAGTCGATCCTGTGAGTTACCAAAAATATATAAATTTGGAAGACTAGCGGTTGTTTATCAGAAATCACTGGTAAACAAATTGGCACGCCCGATGGGACAATGTCAAAAGAATTGTTGATTACAATAGTTGTTTTACAATTTGCAAAATTGCCGTTATTCTTTTGGTTCAAAAATTAGTGTTGTATGATCCTTAGAACTGGTAGGATAGCCAACAATTCACAACCTATAACCAACAGAAAAAACGCAGAAAAGATGGTTAATACAACCAGTCAAGGGGAACAATTCTCCCCCCAGGGAACGGGAACAATCAGAGCGAATTCGATTAATGTACCCACTGAAATCCCTAATGTACAGGCCATACCAACGTCTGGATCCATGGCCTTGCATAATTCGACAGTAATACCTATCATATCAGGCGCGGCAGATACTCCTGCAGTTTCAACCCCTAGGCCACCAGGATTCAAAAACTTTAGGCTTGTGAGAGATTACCCTTATGGAATTCCATCTACCGCCATGGCAGGGCTACAAAACAATTCTTCCATATATACTCAACCACATAATACGGTTATTTCGCCAATCCAAAATTCTGGATCTAGCATGAACCATGTAGGTCGAAATAGCCAATCACAAGGAATCCCCACCCTACTACCTATCCTTACAACGAATAATCAGGCAACCTTTAGACAACAAATGGATGCCAGTAACCATGATATGGTAGGAATTCTGGCCAGAGAAATGAATACCATTTTCTCTCCTTTAATACAGAATGTGAATAGGACTAATACTGACAATGCCCAAACATACCAACAATTGTCAGCACAGATGGGATGCATAGCAGATTTTCAGGGCGAAGAACCAACGATAGACCAGGTTCGACCATAAAGGCAAGCCCCTAACGAAATAGTCACGGGGGAAAGATTGGAACAACAGCCAATTCGACGGGAAGTCCCTGAAGAACAACCTAGGAGAGTGATAATGGTTAATAGAGACCAGGACGCATACGAAGTAATTCATAGGGTCAGGCGGGAAAACATGATGGAAAATGACCTAACTAGTATGATAGAGAGAATCATGGCCCAGAATGGTCTAAACACAGGACTTCGACGACCAAATTATTCTTCTCCTCTACCAGAATATGTCCTGCAAACAGAATTACCAAGGGGTTGTAAAATCCCTAAGTTCACCAAATTCTCAGGAGATACTAGTGAATCCACTATAGAGCATATAGCCAGATACATGACTGAGGCAGGGGATTTGGCGAACGGTGAGAACTTGAGGATGAAATATTTCCCTAGTTCTTTAACAAAGAACGCCTTCACGTGGTTTACGACTTTGCCACCAAATTCCATAGATGCTTGGCCCCGGTTAGAAAGATTGTTTCATGAACAATTCTACATGGGCCAAACTAAGATAAGCCTTAAGGAATTAGCCAGCATCAAGAGAAAATTCACCGAACATATAGATGATTATCTGAATAGGTTCCGTTTGTTAAAGGCTAGATGCTTTACAATAGTGCCTGAACACGAGTTGGTCGAAATGGCCGCGGAAGGTCTGGACTATTCCATCAGGAAAAAGTTAGATACCCAACATCTAAGAGACATGGCCCAATTAGCAGATAGGGTTTGACAGGTCGAACGCTTAAAATCTGAAAAGGCCAGAGCAAATAAGAATTATAAGAAAGAGAGGGTTGCTTATGTTGAATTCGAAGACGAAGAGTCTGAAATTGCTGAAGACCTCTATGGTCTTGAGGAATTCGAAGTAGATTTGGCAAAATTAAAAGAAGCACCACCCTACGCCTGCAAATTACTTACACCGTCGAACGACAGAAATCCTACCGAGGATCCTAACCTTCATTTATCCGTATTTGTCCAATACGCTGATACTGTTAAAGCTAATGGTGTCACTCCAGAGGCAATTCGACTTCGTCTTTTTCCTTTCTCATTAAGAGATAGCGCTAGAAGATGGCTTCAATCTCTTCCTTCCAACTCAGTCACCACATGGAACGAGTTGAAGAAAGTTTTTCTTGCTCGATATTTTCCGCCAAGCAAAACAGATATGTTAAGAGCCCAGATAAATGGATTTAAACAGAAAGATAACGAGTCTCTTTTCGAAGCATGGGAAAGATACAAAGACATGATGAGACTTTGTCCACACCATGGTTTAGAGGACTGGTTAGTAATTCATACCTTCTATAATGGTCTCCTGTACAACACGAGGTTAACAATAGACGCCGCCGCAGGTGGTGCACTAATGAACAAACCTTATGCTGACGCTTACCAACTTATCGAAAGCATGGCTCAAAACCACTATCAGTGGGGCACCGAACGAACAATGGTGGAAAAACCTCAAACGAAAACTGGCATGTACGAGATAAGTAACCTTGATCATGTTAATGCAAAAGTGGATGCTCTGGTCCAGAAAATTGAAAGTTTAAATGTATCACCTCCAGCCACCGTAGTTGCCATAACTCAGAATTGCGAAGTCTGTGGAATCCAAGGTGTCGCATCCGCGAAAAAACAACAGGCGAGGCTCAAATAAAAACACAACACAGAGCCGCCACTGCGCGTTATTTATCCCAAGATAGGGAAAGGAAACGCTCAGAGAAACCTGGAAAGGAAATGGTCTTGCGACCAAAGAGAAAGGGTAAGGGAGTCGGTTACGCGAGGGGAAGGTATTAGCACCCCTCACGTCCGTCGTACTCGACGGGATCCACGTTCTAAAATAAAGAATAGGTTGCTAAACATCACACACACACAGGGAACGCAGGTGGGGTTAAGAGAAGGGAGCTCGATAGGGCGTCGCATCCTATGCCTACATATCTCGTCTGGAACGAGAATCAGAGCCACTGTAGTTCGGCTTACGCACGCCAAACAACACAAAACGCACAAACAGATGGCAAACATGGAGCCTGACAACCACTCGATGGAATTACGTCAGCATCCGAACCAAAACACACTCAAAACGGCAAACGTGGAGCCCGACTGCCAATCACTGGACTTACGTCAGCATCCGAACCAAACACACAATCAGATAACAAGTAAACACACGCAAAAAAGAAAAAAAGTGCCCGGAGTGGTCTCGCACGACCACCTGCCTACATACCTCGTCTGGAACAAGGATCAGGGCGATGTAGTTCCCCCTCAAGGGAAAGAAAAACTAGCCAGAAACCGAGGGAAGACACACTACCAGGGAGCTGGACTCGAGCCTAGTGTTGTCATGCATCGTTACCCTACGTTCAGGTTTCTACCTACTTGCACAATTGCAAACTAATCCTATCCAGGAAAGAAGCAAGCATACAAGCATACAAGCAATTCAAGCATCTCAAACAAACATGCCAAACAAATATTCACAAAGCACACACTATAACCAAACCAATGGGCTCAATCAATAGGTGTAACTGCCGAAGCAATTCATCTGTACATGGGTGTTAGTCGCTCTTAACCTTGCCATTACGAGGCTAAGGTGAAGCAGATGAAAAGGTGAAGTGAGGATGAGACCTCACAGCTCTTATCCCTGACCAGGGAGAGCTTCTGACAAAGGAGCGTGGGTCCAGAATGGAGAGACCCTTCTACGCTCAAAGACTCTGACTCGATTGTGCAACAGCACGAGATCTTGGGTTTGTGTCCCAATGCATCAACACACAGCCGTGCGAGCAGAGGGACGACTCACAGAATAGTGGGGGATAGATTGCATATCCCTACCTTCCACCAATTGCCTTGATTAAGGACTTTACCTGCTTAGGCACAATATTAAACAATCACAAACATCGCCTCTTAAGGAGGACTTCAGACATTTTGCCCGGCCAAATAACAAACCGGGTCTCCAGACTACATGAAGAATAGAAGTCCTACCTCAAGTGGTTTAAAAACCAAGCAGCAGCAAGCAAGTTCTTAAAGAACTGTAAGCAACTAAAGGTACCTGAAAACAATCAAGTATTATCAGTGCTCAGACAGACAATCATAAACAGCAAATGTTAACCAGTCAGACTATACAGATAACACACAATCAAGCTATAAGCTCAAGCTCAAGCTTCACAACCTACAAAACAAATTCATGTTAGTTCTCAACATCAAACAATGTCAATTAATCCACTTGGTTCAATCTCCCTAAGCATGGTGCTTTTCATCCTGAAAAATCAAGCAAATGTGAGAGACAAGACCACTAGGCCAAGCCTAGGGTCCAAAAAGTGAGAAAAAAATCTAAACAGCAAGCAATCTTTAACCAAAATCAAATTAATGCCAAACAAAAGCAAATGCAATTGGTCCCATGCTTATATCATTTACCATATTCATTTCATGACCAAAACAAGCCAAACTAGGTCAAACATAACACCAAACATCCAACCAGAATAACTTCAATCAAAAGCATATCAAAACAATTCCAAAAATCCTCAAATAATTTACACCTAAACAGGACATATTCAGGGTATAGCATGTCAATTTTCAGCTCAATTGGACAAAAGGAACTATGTCAATGAAAATCAAGAAAAACAGACACAAATATTCAAGCCAAACCATATCATCAACACATGCATTCACTTCAAAAATTCATAAATCAATGAAAACAGTTAATAAATGAATGGGACCAAAACAGGGATGTCCTACAATGTGTCTACAACCAGCATACCAAATTTCATCATCATCCAATACCATATGAGCATTTCACAAAGATATTCCAAACATGTACCACATGAACTTGCACATTTGACCAACAGAGATGAAAAATACCAATCAAATTGAAAATGCCACATAAAAATCCAGAAATATTCACATAGCATCTTAACATGTTAATGATCACACATATAAAATTTCAAGTCATTTAAACAAGCCTAGGTCATGAAAATAAATCCAGAAAGTTGACCTAGCTAGGTGTGACACAAATTGTCACACCTAGATTCAAAAATTCACAACTCAATCATCAGGTATCCAAAATTCATAAAATTTACATGTAAATCACCATTGATATGTCTACAATCACCACAAAAATTTTCAAGAATTTCTTTTAGAGCATGAGGATTTCACAATAGGAATGGCAAAATGTGCACAAAAATGACCTAAGTCAAACATCTCTAAGTCAAACCTATTTTTTACCAAGCACAACTTGCAAATTCATGTCCATAAAATTCTTCAGGGAAATTGGAATCCATAGAAAAAATCCTCACATTTTTGTGACCTTCCAATTATTTTTTATGAATTTTTTAAGGTGTTTGTGATTTTTACATAATTATTTGAATATATTATAAATTAATTGAATTCATTAATGGCAATTGTGTAAATACATCAAACAGTGGCGCGGTAAACAGCATATTCAAAAATTCAAAACGAAAAACGGATCAAACACATGTATTTTCCAGAAATTGCATCATCTTCATCCAGAAACGTCAAGAACGCATGAACTTCGAACCAGCATCAAAATGCACAATCAGATAGGCGTTGGAACGGTCTCCTAACGTAGAATCCAAATATGTCCATGGCTTAACCTAATTGTCTCTAAATCTTGCAAATCGAACGACTTAGGGTTTGGTGTTCTAACTTCGAATCAAGATTACATGAGCTACACTAATCCGTTTCCTAAACTAATCACATCACGATGCTCTATGTTCTTCACTCTATAAAACGCACATAATCATTCACCAATCCATGAGTTTCGAATCCTGACCTTAATTTGTAGGCAGTGGTGGAATCGATGTTCTTTGCGCGTTTTTCTCCCAAACAGTTGTAGTAGAAGCTCCAGGAATTTGAATGCAAGGCTTAGGTTCGATTGAAGTAGCCTCTAGTGCACAAAATCTCGATTCACCATTAATGGAGCAAGCTTGGACAGTCACGATTGGCAAGGCTTTTGGTGTGGATTCTCAAAAACAGCAGAAGACGATGTTGATTGGAGATCAACACAAAAGGAATCGTGCAAAAGGATGAAGAATTGGAAGAGATTGAAGGATTTTTGTGTTGTGTGTTCTTGAGAGAATGTGATGAATTTGGAGAATTTTGATGTGATTTTGGGAATTGTGATTTTCTGTTAGAAGTTAGTTAGGATTAGGAATTTATACCTCAGCTTAATCAAGCTCTAATCACTTTAATTAGCAAAATAGAATGTGTTTAGCAAAATGTCACTTTCAAAGGCAAGGGCAAAATGGTACTTTCATAAGGGCCTTGTGACAGCTCATTGCCAGCTCATACACACTCTAAATATCTGTCATGAGCTATTGCAACTTGTTTCATGTTCATTGGATGAGTATTTTGCATTTTCCACATGTGATGGCTATGTGTTCATTTGTTCAAGTTCATTTTAAAAGCCAATTCTCAAACCACAAGGCCTTGGCATGTTATGATGATTCCAACAATTTTCAAATGTCAATTGTGAAGTGTTGCAAAAATCCCCATCCAAAAATTCCCATTATTTCTCAAGTTGGACAATTTTGCCCCTGGTTCTTTTAACTGTACAGTTGAAATTTGACTTTTTGCATTGACCATTTTTGAGAAAATCCAATTATGCACCATGAAAGTACATGTCAAATGGAGTTTGTGCATATAAAGAACACCCAATTTGGACACTCCATGTGGAAGTTATGCTCCTCTGATTATGGGTCATTTTTGAAATTCATTGGACCATATCTTGCCAACCATACATGGGATTTTCAAGTTGTTGGACTTTTTGGAAATGTGAGAACAAGATCTACAACTTTCATGTTGAACAATTTTTCATTTGAAGCTTCCTTGGACATGTAATTTTGAGGTCAAAAACTTTCCATTTTTGGAAACTTCTATTACAAGTCACTTTCTATTTTTGGCAATTTTTGTTCTGACTTGATTTTCTCCATTCTTAAGCTTTGCAATGTCAAATAACACTTGTTCCAACATGAATGAAGTGTATCCAACTCATTTCCACCTCCAAATCCATAAAATCAAGCACAGTTGACCACAGTTGTCTTTTTCAACTGATAGATGAATTTGGCAATGCATAGATCAAACCGAGCTCCAATCTTCAGATGAAATGGCTCAAGGGTGAAACCCTAGCCTCAATTAACTCAATACAATCACATAATGATCCTTATATCCATCATAGACCCCATCTCCTGATCATGCCCTGATTGGCCCAATGCAACTGATTAGGGTTGACCAGTGGTCAAAACCCTAATCTCCAAGGAATGCTCCCACACTTGATGAAACCAAATCATGATGATGATGATGTATCATTTCAAACAAGATGAAGACCAATATCCTTTGAGAATCATGAAACCCTAATTTGAACTTGCACATCCTCAGATGATCAATAACCAGTCCAATGAAACCCTAGCTTGCCCTTTGACTTCCTCATCTTCTGATCAAGACTTGGGAGGATGACTTGCACAATGTAACCACATGATATGCAATATGCAATGCCTAATGACCTAACAATGATATGCAATATGATATGCTAGTCCCAAGAAAGGAGGGCAAATTTTGAGGTGTTACACAAGGTCACACTCCTGCAGATTGTCAACTCCTAACAGGAATCCAAGCGGAGCAAGTAAACTATGCTCAAGGAAGCCCCTACTCGCACACCTATAACTCAAATTGGAAGAATCATCCCAATTTTTCATATAAGAGTAATAATGCTTTATACGCACCTGGACAATCTCCAAATAAAGCCCCAGCTATACCTCCGGGATATCAGAAGCCGATTCCATCTACACCTAACAATAACGCCCCTAGGAAATCCAACTTGGAAATCATGATGGAAAACTTTATAGCTTCTCAACAGCAAACCAATAAAGATTTCTTAAACCAGAATGTACACACTGGCGAACAAATTAAACAACTAGCAAGTAAAGTAGATGCCCTGGCTACTCATAACAAAATGCTGGAAACGCAAATTTCACAAGTAGCTCAACAACAAGCGCCTACTGCTGCCCTAACTGGTACATTTTTTGGCCAACCCCAACCTAACCCAAGAAGCCACGCTCATGCAATTATACTGAGAAGTGGAACAGAAGTGGAAGGACCGTCTGACCCAAGGATAGAAAACCAAAACTCTAAAAAGTCAACTGAGAAGGAAAGTGAACCTAAGGAAAAGGAAGAGAGTAATAAGGAAACCGTAGAAAAGAAGGAACCTTATGTACCTCCACCACCTTATAAACCACCTATCCCTTACCCTCAAAGGCTTATTAAAACCAAAGATGCGGGCCAATTCAAAAAATTTGTCGACCTACTAAAACAATTAAACGTCACAATTCCGTTTACAGAAGCTATTACGCAGATGCCCTCATATGCCAAGTTTCTAAAAGAAATTCTTTCTAATAAAAGGAAACTTGAAGATAGCGAAACCGTTACACTCACCGCTGAATGTAGCGCTATAATCCAAAATATGCCTCCTAAACTTAAAGACCCAGGTAGTTTCTCTATACCCTGTCACATAGGAAAATTTGTCATTGACAAAGCCTTATGCGATTTAGGAGCCGGTATTAGTGTTATGCCTTTATCCATATGCAAGAGACTTGAAATGGGAGAATTAAGACCAACTAAAATGTCTGTGCAACTAGCAGATCGTTCCGTCAAATATCCTGTAGGAATTCTTGAAAACGTTCCAGTGCGCATAGGTCAATTCTACATTCCAACTGATTTTATAATTATGGATATTAGAGAAGATGAAGTTACACCCATTATACTGGGAAGACCATTCTTAGCAACTGCCGGTGCAATCATAGACGTAAAACGAGGACGACTCACTTTTGAAGTAGGAGAAGAGAAAATTGAGTTCATTCTTTCCCAATTTTTGAAAGCACCTGCAATAGAAGATACATGTTACTTCATGGATATCATCGATGAATGCATAAAAGAAACGGAGTTAGAAAAAGACAAATCATCTGACTATCTTGTAGAAGACAAACTTAACCAATGTTTAGCAATAACACCGGACCCTACGCAATGCCTTAAGAAACCAACCTTAGACCTGAAAACACTTCCCAAGAATCTGAGATATGAATTCCTAGACTTAGAGCTTGAACGACCAGTGATAGTTAATGCTGACCTAGGAAGACTCGAAACAGAAAAACTCCTGCATATCTTAAGAAAATATCCAACCGCACTAGGTTACAACATCACCGATCTTAAAGGAATAAGTCCCTCTATTTGTATGCACCGCATCATGCTAGAAGAAGATTGTAAAACTTCTAGGGAACACCAGAGGAGACTAAACCCGATCCTGAGTGAGGTAGTGAAGAAGGAAATAACCAAGTTATTAGAGGCAGGTATCATATATCCTATATCTGATAGCAAATGGGTTAGTCTTGTACACGTAGTACCAAAGAAAGGAGGTATAACAGTCATTGAAAATGAAAAAGGAGAAACTATAACCAAACGAATCGAATCGGGATGGAGAATGTGCATTGACTATAGGAAACTAAACAAAGCAACCCGAAAAGATCATTTCCCTTTACCATTCATTGACCAGATGTTAGAACAATTAGCAAAACATTCACATTTCTGCTATCTAGACGGTTACTCAGGTTTCTTTCAAATACCAATTCACCCTGATGACCAAGAAAAGACATCGTTCACGTGCCCTTTTGGTACCTTCGCTTATAGACGAATGCCGTTTGGCTTGTGTAATGCTCCTGCAACTTTCCAAAGGTGCATGATGGCAATATTCGCCGATTTTCTAGAAAACATCATGGAAGTATTTATGGATGACTTTTCCGTATGCGGACAAAGCTTTGAAGAATGCCTTGAAAACCTAGAGAGAGTTCTAGAGCGATGTGTAAAAGTAAACCTAGTACTTAATTGGGAAAAATGCCACTTTATGGTACAAGAAGGAATTGTTTTAGGACACATCATCTCGAACAGAGGAATTGAAGTAGACAAAGCTAAAATAGAGGTAATCGAAAATCTTCAACCCCCGAAAACTGTGAGAGAAGTACGAAGCTTCTTAGGACATGCCGGTTTTTACCGATGATTCATTAAAGACTTCTCTAAAATAACTAAACCTTTGACCGGGTTATTAATGAAAGATGCTGAATTCATATTCGACAATAAATGTTTAGAAGCATTTCAAACGCTTAAACAAGCACTGATCTCCGCGCCCATAATGCAGACACCAGATTGGAACGAACCATTCGAAATAATGTGTGATGCTAGTGATTACGCTGTAGGTGCTGTTTTAGGACAACGAAAAGATAAAAAGCTTCACGTTATATATTACGCAAGTAGAACTCTAGATGAAGCACAAATGAATTACGCCACAACCGAGAAAGAACTTCTAGCAGTAGTGTTTACGCTAGATAAATTTCGTTCTTACTTGGTCGGAGCCAAAATAATCATCTACACTGACCACGCTGCTATCAAATACCTCTTAACTAAAAAGGATGCTAAACCTAGACTCCTAAGGTGGATCCTGTTGCTACAAGAGTTCGATTTGGAAATCAAAGACAAGAAAGGAACTGAAAACATAGTAGCAGATCACCTCTCTAGACTTGAGAACCTTGAACCGGAAAGAACATCAATTAACGACGATTTCTCGTACGATAAACTTATAGCTACTTTGGAAGAAAATAACGCTGATAAACAGGTAGAAACCACTTTAGCTATATCTGTTATACCGTGGTACGCTGACCTCGTCAATTATTTAGTTGCCGGAATAGTTCCACCTACCTTATCCTACCAACAGAAGAAACGATTCTTCTATGACATAAAACATTATTACTGGGATGACCCCTTACTTTTTAAAAGAGGCCCCGATGGTATTTTCCGTCGGTGTATACCCGAAGAAGAGGTAGAAAATATAATCCAACACTGTCACTCCACTCCTTATGGTGGACACGCAAGTACATCCAAGACCTGCTCTAAAATCCTACAAGCCGGTTTCTATTGGCCAAATATATGGAGGATGTACATGCAGCTATTAAGAAATGTGACAGATGTCAATGCACAGGAAACATATCTAGACGTGACGAGATGCCACAAAAAGGCGTTTTGGAAGTAGAGATTTTCGACGTGTGGGGAATAGACTTCATGGAACCTTTTCCATCCTCTTTCGGTAACAAATACATACTCGTGGCAGTTGACTACGTATCGAAATGGATTGAAGCTATAGCTTCTCCAACAAACGACACACGAGTAGTAACTAGACTCTTTAAGAATATAATATTTCAAAGGTTTGGTGTCCCAAGAATAGTAGTCAGTGATGGTGGATCGCATTTCATATCCAAGGTACTCGAAAAACTACTGCTTAAGTATGGCGTAAGACATAGAGTAGCGACACCTTACCACCCTCAAACCAGTGGGCAAGTGGAAGTGTCTAACAGAGAAATCAAACAGATACTAGAGAAAACAGTCGCCACTTCAAGGAAAGACTGGTCATTGAAATTACCAGAAGCTTTATGGGCTTACCGAACTGCTTACAAAACTCCCATAGGGACAACCCCATTTAAGCTAATTTATGGAAAATCCTGTCACCTCCCGGTAGAATTAGAACATAAAGCCTATTGGGCCATAAAAAATCTAAATTTAAACTATAAAGCCGCCGGTGAAAAGAGAATCCTTGATATAAGCGAATTAGAGGAACTCAGAAGAGACACTTACGAAAATGCCAGAATCTACAAAGAAAGAACAAAACAATGGCATGACAAGCGCATATCAAGGAAAATCTTCAAACAAGGCGATACAGTCCTTTTATTTAACTCCAGGCTAAAGTTATTCCCGGGAAAACTACGATCTAGATGGTCAGGTCCTTTTCAAATCACCAATGTTTTTCCCAATGGAGCAGTAGAAATTAAAGGCAAATCTATGGAACCATTTACCGTAAACGGGCAATGTCTAAAACATTATCACTATGCAGAAAACACTGAAGATTCGCAAGTCTTGCACTTAGACGAAATGCCTCAAGAACTTATAGATTATAATTGATAGTTTTTATGTCGAGCTTGCGACATTAAACAAAGCGCTTAGTGGGAGACAACCCACAAATATTTTTTTATTTTCTTCTATTATCATTTTTTATTTTTCTATTTCTTCCTTAATTATTCTTTTAATTTTTGTTTAGTATTCATTCTTAATTTATTTTAATTTATTAAAAACTTTTCTCTTCTTTCGGCATTTGGCCAAATCCTGACTAAAACTCTTGTTTTTCTCTTCTCTAGCTAACACTAACCTGATGGGACAAATTGATCGTATGGGTATCAAATTCAGAGGAACAGCTCAGAAACAAAAGTTTGAGGAACTAGCCACGAGAGAGATGCTACCTAGTATGTATGCTGATGACTGGGCAATGACTGCCCTTGGACTAAGACAAAGTGTCCTGTATTTGCTGAGTTAGATAGGGTGGGAAACCGCTCCTATCCGTAGACAATTTGTCACATACCGGAGACTGACTCTAGAATTCCTTAGTTCTCTGATCTATCTACCCAGCCATGGAAAAGGAATAAGCAGAGGTTTTATCCAGTTCAGAATGTTTAACATGGAGTACCAATTTAATATTCAAGATTTTACCAACCTTTTAGGTTTCCCTACATCCTTTGACACATTCACAGTGAGCCAAGAAGAACTTTTTGAATATAGAGAACTTGAACACTTTTGGGGTAACTTGACTGGAAATGACGATCCCGAGGAACATGAGTTTCTCTCTGGAAACATACATAACCCAGCCTTCCGTTATTTCCATAAGATCCTGACCCACACCTTATTTGGGAAGAAGCCAAACAGTACCACAGTTTCACGTGATGAACTCTTCATCATATTTTGTGCTTCCCAGAACCGTCCAGTAAACGGTGCCACTTTTATGTTAGCAAATCTGGACCACCTTATCCAAGATGAACGAGCACCAATTCGAATAGGCGGTTTGATAACTATGATAGGTAATGCTATTGGATTACGTCAGCCTATGCTTGACTTAAGCCCTTTTTGTGGCATTACTATTATGAGTATATCCTTCCTCTTCAACACTATGTTTATAGCAAACCTAGGGTCTGATGAGTTTGAGCTTATAATTAATAACCAAGTCCTTTGCCTATTCACCATGCCCGATCCTAGGACTAGTGTTCATAACCGCAGTAACTGGCTCTACAATCTGAACGAAACCCCCTCTCCTGCTAGATCCACTGAATCCATCCAGGACTATGAGATTTGTGATGACCAGATTCCTTATGCCGAATCTGACCCTCAGACACCCTCTGGCTATTATGATATTGATCCTCCTCCTCAACCTGTTCAGACCGAAGAATCGGCAATACCCGACCTTAGACATCATATGCCCGGAACTGATTATAACACTGCCATTGAAGCTTTGATGTCAGAACAAGAAGCCCTCAGAGAAGAGTTCGCTAACATGAGACACGAAGTTCAAGGATACATGAACGGTATGACAAATCAGTTTCACGAGTTGCTAAACCGTGTTAACTCCTTTGCTCCTCCGGCCAGAGATCGTGCAGATGGATAGAATTTATTTTTCTTAGTTATCTAGTTTTAGTTAGTTTTATTATTTAATGTTATTTAAATTCATGTTCGTATTTGTTTCTCTTTCGCAATTTTTGTTTTTTTTCTTCCAATATTACATTATGATTATTTTATTGAAGCTATTTATTTATTTTATTATGTAATATCTATTATGCTCTCTACTGTTGCTGCCTACATGACTTATTAAAGAACAATATATTTATGCACTATTATGCAAAGTAGAATGGCATGGAAGAGAAATTTAAATAGCAAAATAAAATAATCTGAAGCAAAGCAAAACGAAATAGTAAAAATAATTTACCAAAATCATTATGAAGAACGCTAGCTGAACCATGCCAAAAAGACTGTGTGACGAGCGTCACACAATCTATGACGGACGGCACGCCAAGTACTTGTTACGCCCGTCACGCCCCTGTGACGAACGTAACACCTTCTGACTAGGTGAACGTTACAGAGCCGTTTGAGACGAACGTTACACCCTTTCACCTTTTTACCTTCCCCATTTATTCCGATTAACCCACATTTATTCACTTTTCAACCACCTCTTTTCCAACTTCCAAATCTTTTTTTTCCTATAAATACCCACCAAACCTTCCTTCATTCACCACAAACCACTCTCTAATATCAAATACATTTCTTTTCTTTATTACTCCTTTAAATTCATTCATCAGTATGGCGGGAAATCAGAATTTCGGAAATATCATCTTCCGATCCGAAGATGAAAACTATCAAAGGGAGCAATTCGAGCGCTTTCAACAACGCGGTGTCACTTCTACCAGGTATCCCGATTCAACTTGTTTACAATAATTAGGATTACTTCAAGGTATCGAGTGGATGCTCCGCCTTGCCGATCTCACCTTTCTATGCACGCATAATCAACCCACCTACCCCTCCCTAACCTTAGAATTCTTAAGTTCATACGCGTACAACACTCCCGCCGGTGAGGACGAATTCTTAACCGGTACCACAACCTTCCGTATGTTCAACACCGAGTACTCCTTAACCCAAAACCAATTGAGTACCATGCTACAATTCCCCACAGAAGGTCAAGTCTACCCCAGAATCCCTCCAAACTTGAATTGGAGCACAGTTGCCGCTTTCGGCCTCTTTAAGAAAATATCTGGTGTAGATGCCAACAACTGGGAAGAGCTCATTGTTTCCCATATACATAACCCAACTATCCGGTACTTTATCCGCATCCTACAAAACACCGTTTTTGGAAGACCGAACAACAGCAAGGTCAACACAAAGGAACTCTTCTTCCTCGAATGCGTCTTCGAACTGCAGGCTAAGGTAAACGCCGCCTCCTTCCTATTTCATCATATCCGCACCTTATGTGCTAGAGGCCGTCAACCTTTTATAATTGGTGGATTAATCACCACCATAGCACTTGGCTTAAACCTAGGGGATAGACTCCAAACTTTAGAATCTTTACCTCCCCTATTTATGGATATCAGCTACTGTCGGTCCAACCGCCTAATAAAGAACAGAGTAGGCGGAAAATATTACCTTATGGTGAATAACCAGGCCGTCCCAAGCGTTGTTCTCCCCAACATTTCCCTAACAGATGTCACAAATCCCAACCGCCACCTCTATGATCTGAATGCTCCCGAAGCCACCGAGCCTTCACATGCAAACCCGTCTACAGACGAGTTCGAAGAAATGGAGCAAGGTGATCATGCTCCTGCACAACAATCAGTCCCGCTCAACCCTTCCGATACTGCAGCTGGCCCATCCTCCCGACGTCGTCGACGAAGAAGGCCTGCAACCAATGACGACATCATGGATGCTATTGATGGTATGCAAGCACAAAATCTCGAATTGATGCACATGATGCGCCAAATGCAACAACAACAGGAAGAGAGGAATGCCATAACCGATCAGCGGTTCACTGAGCTGTTCAGCAGGTTTGACGACTTAGACTTACGTCAGCGATCACCAGGCCCAAGAACAAGAGGCGGAAGGCAGCATTAACTTTAGTTTTCTTTTTCCTTTCTTTTTGTAATTCATTTTTTCCTTCAAACATTGAGGATAATGTTTCATTCAAGTATGGGGGGGGGGGGGGGGGGGAAACCATGTTCTTTCTATCCTCCTTTTTCCTTTTCAAGTATGTATCTTTCTTTTCTTTGTTATTTCCCTTATAAAAAAAAATATTTCTTATAATATAGATTTATTTTAAGTTAAGTCCCAAATGTGAAAACCTTCTATTATCTATTCCCCTCAATTTTCATGAGCCATAACAAAAATTCATCACACTCAATAAGTATAAAGGTCGCTTATTTTATAAAACTTGAGTGAAATCAAAACAAAAATTATTACCATAACAACGCTCTAAGAACCTCAACATGTCAGATCAGGATAAGTACCTATTATACCAATCCCTTGAACTTTTAGTTTTATAGTAACCCCGAGTAGTTTATACGAGAAGTCAGCATCATCTTAATAGCAAACTACGTGGAGAGCCGATGAATATAAGTGAATGATTCCCATAGTAACAAAAAAAAATTATATATCAGGAAATGCACTAATTAAGTTAGGTGATCCTTACCAGATCATTTAATCTAAAGGTTGTAGATCATACAAAAGCATAATATGAGAGATCCATTATGAGTTGGTTCAGCATGTATATGGTACTGAACTTGGTAGGGCGGACTACGGTCCGATCCCCCGCAATTTGCAATGGACTGAATAACGAAGTTATCCGACTTATGTACTAGAACTTCTAGCTAAAAAGGGATCAGAATCACTAACCGGTTACTCCACTATGTGCGCAAAAAGATAAAGGGCTTAATGTGATTTCGCTAGAATGAAAACGGGTGAAATAAGAGTAAAGGAACTAGGATAGCTATAATGGCATTACTTGAACTGGTTTGCATAAGGTGAGGTTATCTGAGGTTGTGACGGTGGTTGTTGATGTCAAGATTAAACTCAAGTTACTTCTAAACAAGGTTTACATGCAACCTAGTACGAATTGATGTGTGTTTTGAAATTTCATCTGGCTAAAATTTTTAAAATAAGTTCTATACTGTATTTTGCTTGAGGACAAGCAAAGATCTAAGTATGGGGGAGTTTGATAACATGGAACTATATCACATTTTAGGACTTAATTCAATTAAATTATATTATTATTTGCTTCAATTTATTTCATTTTACTCGATATTACTCGGTATTTCCTTTCTATTTATCTCAGGTAGTTTATTTGAAGCACAAGTAAAAAAGGAAGAAAAGGAGGTGCAGAAAGAAGTTTTTGGAAACAAATATCAAAAGCCAAAGCCCAGCCCAAAAAAAGCACAGGCGCTGTGCCTGTGACGAGCGTCACAAAGGCTGTGACGAGCGTCACGCTATGCACACTCCTGTGACGAGCGTCACACATGGTGTGACGGACGTCACACCATTCCCCTATATTTTTGCCTTCAGAGACGTTGAGTCCTATTTGCACGCCTAACCATTCGCTACGTGAAGACCTTTGACGCGGACTACTTTTGGAAACCGTTACAGAAAGTACCAGTATAAATATCAGCTTTGCAAACCCTGCAGAGGTTCCACACTTTTTCCAGCTTTCGCTTTTTCGCATTTTTTTTCTTTTCCAGCAGCTTAAGCATATTTTTACAGCAATACTTGTACGAGTTTTATATTGTTTTCCCTTGAAATTTCTATTTTCCTTTTTAGCATTTAGTTAATTCTTTTTCGCACAATAGTTTCTACACCGGAAACTATTGTGTACCTTTTACCGGATCTAACCTTACGTTAGAATCTAGTTTTTTTATTCCTTCGCTTTTATTTTCCTGTCTGATTGAAGAATTCAAGAACAGATCCAACCGACCTGTGGTGGAGTGTTCAAGACTGCTATTTAATTTCTCAGGTTCTTTAATTATTGTTTGAATTTATATATGCCCTGTTTTACTGTTTATTTATATTATTTGCCTGAGATGAATCTGTTTATGCATGATATTTATTTAAGTCTGTTTAGTATGTCTGGCTAAATTATTTAGGTATCGGTATGTAAAGTAAGCGGAATGAAGGAATCAAAACTAAGTTGGTTTAATTAAGTTTAAAATTAAAATCACTCTTTTTACGGTCTCAATTTACAGGTTTAATAACAAAGTTTTTGTACGAAAGTAAAAGACATAAAGAAGTTAAAATCAATAGAGCGAGAGTTTGAGGTTTTGACTGGACAGTGTAAATTGGACATTAATTCTAGATCAGGGCGAGAGCAATTTTTAGAGTTAATTAAATTCTAATCTTTTTCAAAAAGTATTTTTAAAGATTGAATGTGAGGACGAGAGTTAAGCATTTGAATTTAATTATATAACCTAAGTCAACAGAGCGAGAGTTTGAGATAAGGGTGTTTAAACGATTAGTGTTTTCTTAAAAAGAGTTTCTACGGATTCTATTGTTTTCAAAAAGTGGTTTTTGACTTAACTATAAGTGACAGCTACGTTAATATAAAATCATAGTTTATTCAACAGAGCGAGAGTTTGAGATAAAACTTTTAATCAATAGCGTCAACTGAAAAGATTTATTTTAAAACCAAGAAACCAATAAAGAATTGATTCCTTAATTACGACGAACTGCATACCGATATCCGCTAATTAGATATTTATTTTAGATCTTATTTTAGTTTTAGCTTTTCCCCCAAACAATCAAAGTATTACCTGCCTTAGCTTTATGAAGTAACCTTAGATAACGGTATATCGATTCATAAGTCCCTGTGGGATCGATATCTTTTAAAACTACGCGATAGAACTATGCACTTGCAGTTTGTACCCCAAATTCGACTCATAAAGTCGCGATCAGGCATTTCTCCCAATATGCTCCAATGCTGCAGCACCAGAAGGCTGGGATGGAATTTTCTTTGGAAGAGGAGGGAGAGTGGTGGTTTCGACACCTTGTGGTTGATTTGATTGGAAAGGGGCAACTGTTGCCTTATTTTTCTTCTATTTTTTCTTGAGTGGAGTAGGAGGAGTATCCTCTTCATCATCTTCGACAAGAATGATATTGGCAGGAAAGGTTTTTCTTTTCTTGGGTATCAAGGGAGGCTTGCCACTACCCTGAAGAAAGAAAATTATAAATAATTAGAAAGAAATTCAAAAGAGACAAAAGTTATTTGATGTAATACCTTTGAACTCTTCTTTGTTTTTTCTGGAGCGGCGCCAGAAGGCACTCCCTGGCTTGAAGAGGTAGTTGGCTTGGAAGCAGTAGTCGAACTAGCTTTTGCCACAGGTTTTTCTTTCTTCACCACCTTCCTTTCGACAGCTAAAGAAGGATGTGAGTTAGTCGAAACATGCAAATGTTTAAAAGACTGGCGAAAAACGAAAAGGAGTTGTAAAACCAAGAAATCCAAACATTCCACACCTTCACATGTCGGAGAGGTAATTCTCACTGTTGATAAATCAAAGTGAAGGAAGCCTTTGAAACTGTCTAAGGTATGTTTGGTAGCAACTACTCTTTTTGCAGGCTTTTGCTGGTCATTTTTTAGTATGTTAAAAATATTCCCACACGTGAACCAGTAAGGGTAAGGGGGAAAAATGACAAAGCAAAATCTGCATTGGGTAACTTTGGAAATTTGGGTGGTTCGCACTCAAAGGCCAAGTCATATTTCAATTCGGGTTTTACAGTTTTGAGAGATTTTCTTTTGGCAATCTAATTTTCAAAATTTTCTTTTAAAATTGGGGCTGCATAACAAACTGTGTCAACGATGTTCGTTGGGTTATAGACAGTTTTAAAGTACTTTGGGAATGCTTGGATTTCTGCAAAATGAGTAAGCTTACCCTTGGGGACATTTTCCTGCAAAGATGAAAAAGCCTTCGTTAGACGTTCTTTGATTTCAGCAGTCGAAAACATATTCTTGGAATAGAAATTTGTCCACCAAGTGGCGAAACCATTGGTGGAATAGAATGACGGTTGGAAGGCTATTAATTGGAATTCGGAAAAATTGACATGAAATTCTTTGTGGACGGCAATGTCTCGAGCGCTCCATTCAGTCCCTGCACAGCAGATCTCACGCTTTCGTTTGAATAAAGAGAAAGGGATAAGTTGATACAACCCAAACTGTCGAGAGACAAAATTAGGCTGATAAGCCAACAGACACACGTGACTCTTTACTGGCAGAATCCTAGAAACAAATAGCCTTGGAAGGAGAAAGGCACGCCATATGTCTTGGATCTCTGTGTTGGCATTTTTCACAGCGTCTTCGAGCGAGGCAATAAACCAGGAAGGACCATGCGTTCGGTTGGCAAAAGGAGCCATCGAAGGAAGGAAATGATGACGCTTCGAGAACATCAAGGTGTATTTGGTAAGGGAAGTTTGTAAGTTATCAACGTCATCAGCTGGAGTTAGTTGAAGGAGTCTGGTGCCCTCAATGCTTCGATTCATTATCTCTGGGGCATCTTCTTCGACGTTTCCTCGTGTTGGAAAAAAGGATTCGAAAGTGGCATTAAGCCACAATTGAAGAAGCCAATAAGGCCTAGATAGTAATAGATTGGTGCCAGCTTTGTATTCCTTTAGCTTAGCACTAGCTGATCCTAGACTTTCGTACAAACTAGCCAACAAGAGTTCACTCAAACACACTCTTCGACCAACATGCAATTGGTTAGCGAGCGTTAGAAATCTCTTAGCAACTTGTAGAGATTTGCAGCAAAAGAAGAATTTGGACAACCATAGACCTAAGAATGCTATATGTTCTATATCAGAAACTTCTTCCCCATCAGCATGACATAGATTAATGTAAGTACTAAATGAAGTGTTCTTAACGTTGAAGTCAATCAAGTTTTCACAGTCTTGGTAGGGGTCGAAGGTCTCTCCTGTCGGAGGAAGTCCAGCAATGGCAGCTACGTCGAAAAGTGTGGGAGTCATCATTCCACAAGAAATATGAAAGGTGTTATAGGTACTATCCCAAAAATATAGGCTGGAAAGTAATAAAGGCTGACAGTAACTAAATCCTAGCTTCGACATTTGGATTAGGTCAAAAATACCTAATTCTTTCCAAAGTGAGGCTTTCTTCTTCTCAACTTTTGTTAACCAAGCGAGATAGGATTTGTCTAGAGTTGGACAAGACCGAAAAGGTCTGAAACTATCAGATATAAAGTCCAGTTGAAAAGCTTCTCTCTGGTTTAGATCCTCATTGTCTTTAGAAGAAAGGGTTTTGTTGGCTATGGGTTTAGTAGTACGGTGACAAGGAAAAAATTGAGCACACTTCTCTAAATGTTCGTCAGATACTAATGGGCCTAGAAACCCTAAAGCATTTCCAGAAAGAAGGGAAGGAACCATTACCTGAGAAGCAAAAATTGCTTTCTGTTCTTTCAAAAGTTTTGGAGCAGTGATGTATTCTCGATCCCCAACAGTGATGGTTGTGCTGGTTGGAATGTTCTGGGAAGTAGAACTCTTTGAAGGTCCAGCACCTTTGATGTTCTTTGATTGCTTTTGTTGTTTATCAGAAGACATTGTAATGGACTTTGGAGATTTTGAAGGATTAGGGTTTAGGGAAGAAGAAGCGTTTTTTCAGAAAGGTTGAAGAAGATGAACTTAGGGGAAAAATGGAGATTTTCGTGAAAAGAGAGAGAAAAATGACAAATGAGCTTTTATAATGCTGAACCTGTGAGGCTGATTGGTTACACTTTACTAGGATAGTGGGCCACGTGGAAGCTTTTTTGAGAAAAGTGGACAGGGAATATTATTCATTTTCTTGGAAGTTGAAACTCGTGATGGCATATAACTGCGCACACGTTCTGATGAGACGTTTTGGAAAAGTTAATCATGATTAATTGACAAACATGGACTTTTAGGACTATGAAAGGTCTCTGGTCGAAATCTGGTAAATGCAAAAAATGTCCATTTCTACAGTAATTCGAAATAGACATTTCTTGGGGGCAATTTGTTAGCTGGGGATTTCGACAGATAGTTGAAGGCCTTTGGAAATATTAAGTTTTGAGAATAAGCAAGAAATGACTGTGGCGAAGCTGTTTAATTCTCTTTGTGGGTAAGCGATTATTTGCTGTCGAAGCCTGGAACTTAGAAGATTTTTGGGTTTTCATAAAGCTCTCTTCGACATAGGTGTTCACAGAGTCGAAACTTCAAGCGGAAGTATTTGAAATTTAAACAAAGCCGTTTTCGTCAGAACAACACGTGGAAAAATCTAAGATATGCAACGCTTGGGAACAGCAAACGTGGCAGTCATATTTGTAAAGGCCGTTAGGGTCGAATTACTATAAATATGGGGTCTTAGTTTTAGATTCAAGAGGGGTTCAAACAGATATACAAAAATTCACAGAATACACTCGATGTACCGGAGCGAGAGAAAAGAGTTTTTACGCTGAAAATGTATGTATGAAGAACACCATAAGTTTCGTTCATGTTATATTTTTCATACCAATTGTTTAAATTAAAGTATTTTACTGCCTTTTTATCTGTCGAATTGCCCTTACTTTTCAGTAGTTTATCATCACTCTTATTTCTGCATTTATATTTCGCCAGAATCTTCATTTCCAGTACTTTCTTAAAACATTTACTTCGAGTCATTTATCTTTACCTTTCCTAAGTCTTTTCGTTATCTTCCAGAAACCTTTTAATACCAAGTTATCGTCATTTACTTTGTTCATAAAGTCATAAGTTTCACTTAGAATTGTTGTCTAAACACTTTTCGTCATTCACAAATTAGAGACAAACTTAACCATGAGTCAAATCACCGTAATAATAATTCTTAAGACACATGTCCTAGGATCAATCTAGTCGATCCTGTGAGTTACCAAAAATATATAAATTTGGAAGACTAGCGGTTGTTTATCAGAAATCACTAGTAAACACTCACTACCAAGTTTGAAAATTTAAGGATGAAAGAAGATGAAAATATTCATGAATTTCATATGAATATCCTTGAAATTGCTAATGTCTCAGGAGCCCTGGGTGAGAATATGTCAGATGAAAAACTAGTGAGGAAAATACTCAGGTCACTTCCTAAGAGATTTTCCATGAATGTGACAGCCATAGAAGAGTCTCAAGACATTTCCAATATGAGAGTTGATGAGCTAGTTGGATCCCTCCAAACATTTGAGATGGGAATGTGTGATGGATCTTAAAAGAAAGTCAAAAGCATAGCCTTCATGTCAAACACTAAGGAGAAAGAGGAAGAAAGTGGTCAAGATATTGATGAAGATCTGGCAAATGATGTAGCATTACTGGGAAGACAGTTCAATAGACTTCTGAAAAAGATGGATGTAAGGTCTAAGGCTAATGTCAAGAACATCTCATCTGACATCAGTAAATCCAATAATGCTGGAAGAAGAACAAGATCAGATGAAAAGTCCAAAGAAGGAAAAGGAGTTCAGTGCCATGAATGTGAAGGGTATGGACACATTAGAACTGAATGTGGAACCTACCTCAAGAAACATAAGAAGAGTCTTGCTACTACTTGGTCTGATGAAATGGAAACAGAAGAGTCTGCAAATCTTGTGACTGCCTTGACTGGAAGATGGGGTTCTGATGAAGACTCAAGTGATGATGAAGTGACCTTTGATGAGTTAGCCACTACCTACAGAAAGTTATGTCACAGGAGTGAAGAAGTGTGTCAACAAGTTGAAAGTCAGAAGAAAGTGATAGCACAACTGGAGAATGAGAAGGCAGAAAATTTGGAAACCATCTCTAAGTTAAAGACTGAAGCAGTATTCTTGAATTCTAAACTGGATGAGATGACAAAGTATGTCAGAATGCTAAACAATGGATCTGACACCTTAGACAAAATTCTCCAGACTGGACAAATGGCAGGAGAAAAGTCTGGCATTGGGTTCAATGAATCTAAACCTGAGTGCAGTCACACTGGTAGCAAACCAAAGATGTCACATCGTATGTCACAACATCATAAAGGAAGACAGCAGAAAAGGAAACATCAAAGATGGAAATGTCATTACTGTGGAAAATTTGGCCACATAAAACCATTATGTTATAAGTTGTATGGCTATCCTAGTCTTTCTCATCATCAACCTAGACCCAAACATCACATACCTGTCAACAGAAAATAATGGGTTCCTAGGACTGGTGTTACAAACCTAATAACTCACACTTCCTTCAGAGTTTCAGCCAAAGAAGATTGGTATTTTGACAGTGGATGCTCCAAACACATGACTGGAAACAAAAACCTGCTAACTGGCCTTCATCCTCATGCCACCAGCTATGTAACCTTTGGTGATGGAGCAAAGGGTGAAATCAAGGGAATTGGTAAGCTTAACTACCCTGGATTTCCTAATCTTGACAATGTCCTACTTGTTAAGGGACTGACTGCAAACCTAATAAGCATCAGTCAACTATGTGACCAGGGTCTAACTGTAAACTTCACAAAAACTGAATGTCTGATTACTAATAAAGAAAATGAAGTGATCATGAAAGGAGTTAGGTCTAAGGACAACTGTTATATGTGGAGTTCTCAAGAAACTGGTTATTCATCAATGTGTACTCTAGCCAAAGAAGAAGAAGTAAAGATATGGCATTAAAGATTGGGCCATCTGCATCTTAAAGGAATGAAGAGGATTATATCTGTTGAAGCTGTTAGAGGAATTCCCAACTTGAAGATTGATGAAGGAAGCGTTTGTGGGGAATGTCAGATTGGAAAATAGACAAAGATGTCACATCAGAAGCTCAGACATGACACCACTTCCAGAGTACTGGAACTTCTCCATATGGATTTGATGGGACCCATGCAGGTGGAAAGTCTTGGTGGGAAGAAGTATGCTTATGTAGTGGTGGATGACTTCTCTAGATACACCTTGGTCAATTTTATAAGAGAATAATCTGATGTATTTTAAGTTTTCAAAGATCTTTGTCTAAGACTTTAAAGAGAAAAAGAAATTCAAGTTTGCTGAATTCTGTTCATCAGAAGGAATTAGTCATGAGTTCTCATATCCCATTACTCCCCAACAAAATGGTGTGGTAGAAAGGAAAAATAGAACTCTTCAAGAATCAGCCAGAGCTATGATTCATGCTAAGAAATTGCCCTACCACTTCTGGGCTGAAGCTATGAACACAACTTGTTATGTTCACAACAGAGTAACCTTGAAGAAAGGGACTCCTACTACCTTATATGAAGTCTGGAAAGGGAGAAGACCCACAGTCAAATACTTCCATGTGTTTGGTAGTAAATGTTATATCTTGACTGATCGTGAACAAAGAAGGAAGATGGATCCCAAAAGTGATGAAGGAATATTTTTGGGCTACTTAACAAACAGTAGAGCATATAGAGTCTTTAATTCCAGAACAAAAGTAATGATGGAATCTATCAATGTTGTTGTTGATGATCAACAGACTGATGTCACAGACGATGTTGAGACATCTCTAAATGATCCCCCAGCTGATTTCTCAGACAAAAATAATGAGAGTGAACCTCCTCAAGATGAACCTGAAGATGACAAAATCAACAAGGGACCCTCCATCATAATTCAGAAGGATCACCCCAAAGATCTAATTATAGGAGACCCAAATAAAGGGGTCACAACTAGATCAAGGGAAGTGATCTCACATGGCTGCTTTAAGTCCAAGATTGAGCTTAGGAATGTCAAGGAAGCCTTGACTGATGAGTTCTGGATCAATGTCATGTAGGAGGAGTCAGGCCAATTCAAGAGGAATGAAGTATGGGAACTGGTTCCAAGACCTGAAGGAATAAATGTCATAGGAACAAAGTGGGTGTATAAGAATAAATCTGATGAACAAGGGGTGGTTACTAAAAATAAAGCAAGATTAGTAGCACAAGGATATACTCAAGTTGAAGGAGTTGACTTTGATGAAACATTTGCCCCTGTAGCTCGCCTTGAGTCAATTAGACTATTGCTTGGAGTGGCATGTATTCTGAAGTTCAAACTACTCCAAATGGATGTAAAAAGTGCCTTCTTGAATGGCTACTTAAATGAGGAAGTATATGTTGAACAACCTAAAGCATTCACAGATCCAAATCTTCCAAAGCATGTGTGCAAGTTGAGGAAAGCCCTCTATGGTTTGAAACAAGCTCCTAGGGCTTGGTATGATAGACTCACAGTGTTCCTCACTAACAATGGATACAGGAAGGGAGGTATTGACAAGACCCTATTTGTTAAGAATGAAGGAGGAAAACTCATGGTGGCTCAAATATATATGGATGATATTGTGTTTGGTGGGATGTCAGATCATATGGTCGAACATTTTATTAAACAAATGCAGTCTGAGTTTGAAATGAGCCTTGTTGGAGAGCTGACCTATTTTCTTGGGCTACAAGTCAAGCAAATGGAAGATTCTATCTTTCTATCTCAAAGCAAATATGCCAAAAACATTGTTAAGAAGTTTGGCATGGAGAATGCAAGTCATAAAAGGACACCTGCCCCTACACATCTGAAAGTCTCCAAAGATGAAAATGGTGTTAGTGTAGATTAAAGTCTCTACAGAAGCATGATAGGAAGTCTGCTATATCTCACAGCAAGCAGACCTGACATTGCTTTTGTTGTAGGTGTTTGTGCTAGATATCAAGCTGAACCAAAAGTCAGTCACATAAACCAAGTGAAGAGGATACTGAAATATGTCAATGGCACCAGTGACTATGGGATGTTGTATACTCATGGATCTGGATCTATGCTGACTGGATACTGTGATGCTGACTGGGATGGAAGTGCTGATGATAGGAAAAGCACATCAGGAGGATATTTCTTCTTGGGGAATAACTTAATATCATGGTTTAGTAAGAAACAAAATTGTGTGTCCTTGTCCACTGCTGAAGCTGAATACATAGCAGCTGGGAGTAGTTGTTCTCAACTGGTTTGGATGAAACAAATGTTGACTGAATACAATGTCACACAAGATGTCATGACATTATACTGTGACAACCTGAGTGCTATAAATATTTCTAAGAATCCTATTTAGCACAGCAGGACAAAACACATTGATATTCGTCATCATTTTATTAGAGAATTAGTGGAAGAGAAAATCATAGCCTTGGAGCATGTTACTACTGAAATGCAATTAGCTGACATATTTACAAAGGCTTTGGATGCTAATCAATTTGAATGTTTAAGAGGGAAATTAGGGATTTGTATCCATGAGAATTTATAGCAATTAATTTGGAGTGGAAAAGGTAATAAAAATATTATCTGCCCATTTAAAAGAAAGTGCCCCATTTATGGTAAATCATTACCTAGTATTGGAACTACCATCTATAACATTTTCACACGCAACCTCAGCTCAACCACTTCCATCTTCATCAAAATTTATCGACCATCTCTGCTAGGGCAACAAAAATTATTTCACAAGCTCAACAAGATGTCACAACATCCTTCATCTTCTGGTTCTAAAAACACCAAACCTGCGCACAAAGCAAGAACACCCTCCATGGATTTTCTTCATGAAGACATTTTGGAAGTGATTCCCCTATCAGTCATCCCAGGTGACGCTCCTGGTCCATCCTCCACTGCTGAACATACTCAAGGTAACAGTTCTGATAACCCTAACTCTAAAGATGACATGCATCATACTGATCGTGTCATTAGAAATCTTTTCACGAGGATCCTAAATGAAGAACACTCAGTAAAGGGAGTTTCGACTCCTCTGTCTAGAAGGGACCCCTCTCATGAGGTTGAACCTCACAATGAGAAAGATGATGATTCATCTAGGTCTGAGAAAGATATTACTGCAGAAGGACTGTGTTCTTTAGGGAAAATCGTGCCTTGTAAGAAATTTTTAGATGCTTCTCAGTCTAAGAAGCATGACTCTGGTAAGAAGGTGATTGACTTGGAAGAAGAGAGCTCAGATGATGAAGATGATAGCTTGCTTCATCACTTGAAGCCAAGTGTTGCTAAGAGAATGAAGACCAGGAAGGGTAGGTCTGTGGTTGAGATGATGACAGCCAAAACTAGTAAGAAGGCTACTGCTGTAGGCCCTTAAAAGTCATGGAGTAAAGTGGAGGTAAAGAAGAGAAAGGTAAGAGAAAGTTCTGATTCAGAGGAAGATAATGAAGACGATGTCCTAGATATCTCTCCTGTCAAAAAGCCAACTGTTAAAAAATCCCCTGCTAAGGTTGCTGCTGTACATTTGGATAACATTTCCTTCCATCTGGAAGATGGTGCAGCCAAGTGGAAATTTGTAATCCAAAGGAGAGTAGCTGTGGAAAGAGAACTGGGAAAGGATGATGTAGAAGTTAAGGAGGTCATGGACCTGATCAAGCCTGTTGGTTTAATGAAAATAGTTAGTGGGTTACCTCAATGTTTTGAAGGTCTTGTTAATGAGTTTGTGGTGAACATCCATGAGGACATTGCTGACAAAAACAACAAAGAGTTTTGTAAGGTGTTTGTTAGAGGAAAGTGTGTGAAGTTCTCCCCAACTGTGATCAATAAGTTCCTAGGTAGAGGAACAGAAGGTGTTGTTGAACTAGAGGCCATAGACAATGAAGTCTGTAGGAAAATAACTGATGGACAGGTCAAGGAGTGGCCAAGCAAAAAGCATCTCTCTGCTGAAAAATTAACTGTGAAATATGCTATCTTGCATAAGATATGGTCAGCCAACTGGGTACCAAAAAATCACATCTCTACAATCTCTAATGCTCTTGGAAGGATCATATTTGCTATTGGAACGAAGCTTAATTTTGATTATGGAAGATTCATGTTTGAACAAATTGTCAAACATGCTTCCACTGATGCAGTGAAGTTGCCCATAGCTTTTCTCTCAATAATTTGTGGGATAATCCTAAGCCAGCAACTTGGTATTTTGGGCACGAGTGATATCCCTAGTAGAAGAAAACCTCCATTGTCAGTTCATTGCAAGTTATTTGAAGGTTGTCATGACATCTGCTGTGAAGAAGCCAACCTCTCAAGGTGGCCTGATTGCTGAACTGAAAGAGACCTGTAAGGAATTGGAGACTGGGATAAGGGTAGCTAAAGCTAGGAAAGAAGCTCTAGAGGTTCTGATTAATAGCTTGGAGCAAGGAGATATGGATAATGTTGGTGAAGCCAAGGAATCAGATGCCCACACCTCTAGTGAGAGGTCTGAATCTCAAGATAAATCAAGTGGCAGTTCTGGATCTAAAGCTGATGAAGATGCTAACTCCTCAGACTGAGTGGTGGTGAAGATGGTTCCCCTGTTATAATGATGTGCTGTTCTGGATGCTTTAATGTTTGATGTTTGATGTTTTTGGCAGTCTTGATGCCTTGATGTAATTTTTTGGGGTTCTCTTTGTGATTTCTCTGGATTTCTTTTTATCTCAGCTTATATAGCTGTGTATAATTATGGTTCTGTAACACCTGACAATATGTTTTAACATTCTATATGTTTTAACATTCTATGTGACATTCTTTGTTGGACTAATAGACATTTATTTTGTCTAATTGGTCTCTTTGGTCTATTTTGACTAAAAAGGGGGAGAAGTTAATATGTGGAGAGTTGCAGTTAATATGTGGAGAGCTGCAGTTAATATGTGCTGAAGTAGCTAGGCTAAATAGATGACAGCTGATGTTGAACATATTGATGTTCTATGTTGTACAGGCAATGTTGAAGGAGATGTCAGATGGGGTGATGGATGTTACAGGTGTTGTTGAAGGAGATGTCTGTGTTTAACAGACTTAGGGGGAGAAGAAGCACATATGTGTTTAATGTGTGTTTGCTAGTTCCTATTATAGCTAGTAAATGTGTGGTTTATTACTTCTTCTGCTGCTTAACTGCTGATATGTTTTTTACTCTTGTGAACAAATGGACTGATATATGTTTTAGCCAAAATTTGCCAAAGGGGGAGTTTGTTGGTTCTATATGTTGGCAGCAATTTTGGTAAAACCTAGAGTGTTCACAAGTTGTCACATGTGTTGTCTTGACATAAGATATCATGTACCTGCAGGATGTTTAAAATGTGATTATGCAGGATTTTACTGAGATGTCAGACCCGATGTCATGACATCTGTATACATAACATTCAGTCTGAATGTTATGTATTATGTGATTGCGTTTTTAATGCTAATCTATGTATGATTGATGAGATGATTGAACGCGCTATCAATCAGTAATTACAACTAGATTGACTTATTTTCCAAAGAGATATAATTAAATGTCATGAGAAGATATGAATGGAAAATAGTTTTAGGGTTTTATGATGTCCAAGCCCAGCCAAATACTTCTATATAAAGGACATGGAAAACCTGGTTTTATACACAAGAAATAGCGAACGAAATATTGAGAGAATAAGGGTTTTAGTCTTGTATGGTCGTGTGAATTGTAAGCCATTCAATTCATCCATAGATGATTGAATTGGTCTGATTTTTGAGTTGTAATTTGTCCATTCTAAGCTTTGAAGCATGAGTGTGTGTTTACTTGATTGAAGCTTTTAAGTAAGATCAAGTATGTGTCTTTGAAGATTGTCTTCTTTTCATTGTAATTCTTGTTTTATATCATTGTTGTGATTGAGGGGGAGTGAGTAGGATCTCATATCTAAGAGTTCTTAGGTAGAAGTCACACTGGTAGAAATTAGGTGAAAAGATTGTAACTTGAAGTTGTTTACTGAGAGTCTTTGAGCTGATTCTGTTTAGTGGATTTCCTTCCTGGCCTGGTAGCCTCAAGACGTAGGTGAGTTTGCACCGAACTGGGTTAACAATTGCTTGTGTCTCTTGCATTATTGTTCTTTATTGTTTATCCTGTTTGTATTGTTCAGATATTAGTGTCATGACATTACCTTCGACATCTCATATCTGATACCAGAATTTCAGGAAAGAACACACCCGAGCAGTCGAGGCGGATAGATGATTGCATAAGCAACATTTCTCAAAGAGAGCTCATCTACCGTCTATTCTTCCAAAGTGGGGCTCTCATGGAGTAGCTTCGGGAAGTGTCTATTGACCTTGAAATTTTTATTAGTGTCTTCACCTTTTATTCCAGGATCAAAGTAAAAGTGTCAAATGGGTACGTGAAAGTGATCTCATTTTTCACATCATCAAGGATCAAAAGATTAATGGGTTGTATCACTACTTTTGTTTCATCTTTAATTAAGATCGTATGCATACGCATGGATGGGTTAATCTCAAAAGTGTCAACCAAGTTCCATCCAATTCCTTTCTTATGTTCCTGCAATAATCTCTCTTCTTAATCAAATTTAAGTTTTGATGAATAATTTAAATCTTTAGGAAGTGATTCAGGCTCTAAAAGAGGTGGTTGTCCAATTGATGGTGTGTTTCGGGCAGCTTAAATGTCGAGAGCTTCAACTACATAAAAAATTTCATCTACAACTTCATTTGTAGAAAAAATGTCAACCTCCAGGGCAGCATCCATCTCAGCATAAACAGAACAAAGGTTAGTGTCAGTACATGAATCGCAAGAGTAAGTATCATCAAAGTCATACAATGATTGAAAATCAGTTGAAAACTCAGAATAAGTATCATCAACTAGCTCATACAACAATTTAATGTGAAAACAAAATGTTCTTTCATAGGATGTTTCATAGCATAAAAAATGTTAAGTTTTGCAATGATAACACCAAACTTCATGGACATTGTTCCATCATCAACATCATTTTTTTTTGTTATTTTCATAAATGGTATGTATCGCGGGTGGAAAATTGCAGAGTCGTCATCATCTTTTATTCATTCTTAATGAACAGGGAAATAATGATAAAACCTAAAAGTAAGGATAAGACGTTATGGCTCGGGAGTCAGTTAAGCAAGAGTAAGGTGTTAGACACCCCTCAATTCCATTGTACCCAATGTGAGCCTTCTCTATTTCTAGGGTTAAGGGTGTTTGTCTAAGGGATGTTTGTTTAGATTATTTATTCTTGCCTGGTTAGTTATTTATTTATTTACAAGAGAATTACTTTATTATTTTTTAAGAAAAGATTATTTAATTACAATAAGGACCAAAAAAAAGGTTTTTTTATAATTGTATTCGCTAGAGTGTTTCAATTGTATGCCTACGTACCTTCAAGCAATATGAAGGATCAGAGTATCGTAGTTCGGCTAGAAAATGACTGTGGGTTGATTGATTTTAGAGAATAGTGTTAGATCGCATTTTAACAGTTAAACGCATGTATGTATGTTCGCACGATGGAGGCTTAAACATTGTTTGTTTTTTTGTTAAATGAACCAGACTATCCTTTTATGAAAAAGTTTTGAATTGGGTGCACAAGGGCACAAAAGAGATTTGATGAGGGGAGTTTATTTTAACTTATGAAAAAGTTTTTTTTGTCTTTTGTTATTTTTTATTTTTTATTAACATCCTAATAGAAAGAAAAGAGACGTTTTTTGTATTTTTAATTTATATTAATAATAAAAAATAACTAACTTACATTGATAAAAAGGGAAAAAATCTAATATAATTAAATTAATTGACTAAAATTAATTAATTATTACCTTTTGTCCTATTCTTTTTTCCTTTTAATAATCTCGATAAGCCTAACATTTATAAGCTAACACTAACGTGCACAACTAACAAACGGTTCCCGTTGAGTACAATGGATGTGATGGATGCTAATATTTTCCCCTTGTGTAATCGACTCTCGAACCCTTATTTGGTTGCGATAACCAATATCATTGTCTTTCTTTTAGGGGTTTTATCGATATTTCTCCTTTCCTCTTTGGAAATAAATAAAGTTCGGTGGCGACTCTGTTAAGTTCATCTTGTGAGTGTGCTATTTCACTTCGCGAGCATCATGTTCTTATTTTTCGAGGTACGACACCCCTACGCACTCGTCGTCTAAAGGGTACTTTATGGTAAGATAAAGAATGGACAGTGTCGCCTCTAGAGCGTTGAATGCCAGTCTTCCGATGATGATGTTATACGACGAGGATGAATTTACTATCAGCTAGAGCTATCAAAATGGGATAGCCTATATGGGTAGGCCCGCCAGGTCCAAAAAATCATAGGGATTGGGCCTTAAAATTAGAGCCCATATTTTTCAGGGATTTTTTTAGCCCATTCATAAAATGCCTATTATCCATTAGGGTTAGCCCGTATGGGCCGTGGGTAACACATTAGGCCCGCATAACTATAAATTTTTCAAAAATTATATTAATACTCATATTCTCTCACTCCAAAATAACACATTAATTTTTCTCTTCTCACTAAATTTTATCTCTATTCTATTCAATCTTTCTCTTTTAAGTTTTATACATTAATATAATCAACATTTTTTACTCGTATTCTATTAGTTTTTTATGTTAACTATTCGAATACTATTCTATACAATTTATATATGTGTTGTATTTAAAAAGATATTATAGTATTTATAAAAGATAATATAACACTTAAAAATTTATTATGTTTAAAATAATATAATTTTTAACTTTGTTTATAATAAATATTACCGGGTTTTTATTTTAATTTTATATGGAAAAAAATATGTTTTGGGTCGGGTAGCCCGAAGCCCATCTAGGGTCGGACTCGGGTATTAATTTTTGAGCCCATATTACAACAAGGCTTTTTTGGCTCAATCCTAAAAAGCCCTAGACCCGTCAGGACCGACCCGTTTAGGGTTGGGTAGCCCATTTTGACAACTCTACTATCGAGTATCTCACTTTGATGTCTTTGACGTTATCTCCACTTCTGAAAACAATTATAATAGGAAAATGCCCTAGTACCTGGACCAGTTCCCCGAAGAAATCGACTAGGGTGCCTCTGGAAGGTAGCAACTCGGATGTATCCATGTTCATGCCTTTGAAAGCATCCCAATATAATATGTCTCCAGAGCTACCTGGATCAATTAACACTCCAATCATGAATTTGTACTTTTATGACCATTGAGTCATTCTCACGCGCTATCACACCTTCCAAATCCAGTCTTGAAAAGCTGATGGCGACATGTCATTCTTCTTTTCCTGAAAACAGCTTCTGTAAAACTTGCATTACTGACTGGCCGTATCTCTTTCTGGTCGAGCTTGTTTCACCTCCACTAGCAAAACCTCCTGAGATGGTGTTGAGTGTGTTGTATTCTGCCCAGGTCTCACGCACCTTCTCTGTAATTTTTCCCTTCTTGGCAGAGAGGCTCTCTAAGTTCCGCTCTCTCCGAGAATGACTTCTCTTTACTGGTGATCCTTCGACATCTTTCACGTATGACAACAACCGGCCTATTTGGATCAGGATCTCGATTTCTCTTTTTAGATGATGACAATCTTCAGTATGGTGGCCTCACAGTCGATGATAAGCACACCAAGCATCCTCGTCTTTTCCCATTAAAATGTTCCCTCTTAGGATGATTGGGTTCTAGTAATAGTTTGATATGGCACACTTCACGCATGATATCCTTGTGCTTTAAATTGAGTAGGGTAAAGTTCTCGACGAAATTGTCGTATGGCCTCCGGGAAGGCTTTATCACCGATATATCCCTTCACTCGTGCTTGTGGTGATCTTTCTTGGGCCCTGATTCATCATGCCTATGTTGTAACTTCTCCTTAGAATATCAGGATCTCTTATCCATATTATTTTCTTCTCCCTTGATATAACATTATGCTCTATTCATTACTTCATCCATGCTGGTGGTCAGCTTTTGTGCCAAAGATTCATAGAAATGCCCCAGGCCATTCTGGAAGGCTCCCACAAACATTTCCTTATTCAGATGAGAAACTTTTATGGTTTCTTCATTAAATCGCACCATATATTCACAGAGAGATTTAGAGGGCCCCTGGAGGACGTTGAACAAACTGGTGGTGAACACCTTTCTATGCTTGCTGGCGGAAATGTGTTGCACCATCTTCCCAGTTAGATCCTGCTAACCGGTGATTGAGAATCTAGGCAGACTCATGTACCAACATAAGGCCACATATTTGAACGTCACTGCCATGAGCTTGCACTTTAAAGAGTCGGAAGCCCCGACTATCTCCATTTGATTGTTAGTTGAAATTATATGCTCTCGTGGATCACTTTTTCCATCAAAGGATGAAAAAGGTGGTGGGTTGAAATTCTCTGGGACTTGATCGCCCCAGATTTCTTCTGTAAGAGATTGAGGATCTAGAAGTTCCTCTTCTGATTCCTCCTCTCTAATTATTTGTGTTTTCTAAAGTGTGTGAACACTTTCTTGCAAAGACTCATTCTGTTGGCGCAGATTCTCCATAATTGTCAAAAGTTGTGTCATGTCTGGTGGAGTGCTAGATTCACTCCTGCTGGGAGATGATCTAGACATTGTGTTATTACGGTGTAGATGATGTTTTGTATGGCCTGAAAAAGTTTTACGGATTCCCTACAGTGGGTGCAAAATGTTCCTGATAAACACTTTTATTTAATCTCCCTAAAGCGAATCAGGAGAGACCATAAATATGGTGGGAATTAGGTGTTACTTGATTATTTCTATTGTTGCATGCTCTCCCATTTCTCCCTAAAGGAGGAGCCCTCTTATACACAATTTTCAAGAACGTGTCTCTGAGAACCATATGATTCGGGCTCCTATTTGTCTTATAAGTAGCAACTTTGTAATCGATATCTTTTACAAGTACCCGACACACCTGACTTCTCCTTCTCGGTCATAATGACTTATAACTCGGTCCTAAGAATTTACGGAGTGTACAAAGGTTGACGAATATGTTGGACGAAGGAGTACTATTCAACAAATCATTATATATATATATATATATATATATATATATATATATATATATATATATATATACATATATATGTACATATATATACATATATATATATATATATATATATATATATATATATATATATATATATATATATATATATATATATATATATATATATATATATATATATATAGAGAGAGAGAGAGAGAGAGAGAGAGAGAGAGAGAGAGAGATTTTGAGTTGAGTTTAAATATGAGTGATAAATAGATATACTTTTGTACATTTTTATTTAAGCACTTTTGTACCCTCCCTATTGATCTTTAAATTGCATTTTTCTTCTTCAATTGGTGTGTGATCTCTTCTGTAGGTGATTGTTTATCTTGTCTTGTTAGTGTTTGTCCCATTTCTTATCACGGTTTCTTCCTTATTTTCTCCTGATGTCCTTTTTCGACTATGTTTTTCCCATTTTCATATGTGTCTTCCTTTAGCCTCATGGATAAATAACCAAACTACCTTTACCTAAATCAATGCCAAATAAACAAATTTCTGACTGATTCCATGGAACACATTACAACCAATACAAATCTCATGATTCTTTATAACAATCAAAATTTGCAAAAGAAAAATCAAGATACCAGCATCACCTAAGTACAAACCACACACTATTCTCTCCCTTCCTTAAAGCTTTTCCTTGTAGAAGCTCATTTTTTCCTTCATGTTCCTTTAGTTGCACTCTCCTTCTCCACCTGATGTTTGGTCCCTTTTACAGGTGATTGTTTTTCTTCCTGTCTTGCTCGTGTTTGTGCCCTATCTTCTTCTAGTTTCTTCCTTGTTTTCTCTAGGTGTCATATTCCCATTATGTTTACCCTTATACCACCCCCGTGAATTTGTATCTTCCCTTAGCCTCATGGACAAACAACCAAACTACCCTAACCTAAATCTGCATTAAATGAAAAAAGTTTTGACTGATTCCATGTAACACATTAGAACCAGTACATATCATATGATTGTCTATAACAATAAAAACATTTAAGAGAAAAATCAAGATATCAACCTCACCTCATCACAAACCACATATTCCATCAATAGACACTCAAACATAGATAATATCCTTATTCCTCATAGAGATCATGATACCAATAACCCAAACCATCACTAAATAGATAATATCCTTATTCCTCATAGAGATCATGATACCAATAACCCAAACCATCACCAAATATAAACCTCTCCAAATCTAAACATACAGAAAACATTGAAAGAGCCAGAATTCTTTGTATATGAAGAAAAGGAAATTTAAGAAACAGGAGGGATTCTCTCAACTAGTAAGTATTTTGGGGGAAATAATCACAGAAAAACCTATACACAGAGGATCTATCTAAAGTGTTATATATCCAACATATGGTGCAACCCTCATGATCTTTTGGTGAAAAGTTAAAACCTACTATGTTCAAGATTACCATGGATAAACCAAAAGATCATAACAAAGTATTAAAAGGCAGTCATTGGATTTTCAGAAATTCATGGTTCATACTACATAAATGGAATGGTATGTCTCCTTTGAGATCTATGGATTTTAACAAAGCTCCAATTAAGGGGGGGTAAACGGGCATGACCGCCATGTTTAGACCCGCCTTAAAACATTGGTCTGCCTCACAAAATAATGAGGTGTAAGGACTAACGCCTCGCCATTTTTCTAACAAAACATTGATGTTAAGGACTAACACCAACAAGAAAGTAACATGTAGGGACTTCAAAAAAAAAGATTTAGGGACCAAAATCAAAAACTCGCCAACTTACAGGGACCAAAAGAGTATTTAAGTCATAACTTTAATATTGTAGTCCCACTCATTAAAGAAAGTAGACATTCCAACTCAATATAAAAGAAAATTTTGCTTACTTAAACATTATTGTCGTTGTCACATGTGACTATTTCACTTGGATTGAATTTGAAGCCCGCACCATTTTTATCATGCCTTACGGTGGACACCAATGTACACGTTTAAAAAATACAATAATATAATTCCTAGTTGTGTAGGGTTGTATGTGATTTTAGGGTATTTAGACAATATGCATAACAAGCTCACACAAAGTAGTAAGAAGCTCTGTGTATAATTTTTTAGGAAGGTTGGAGATCCCTTTCCCATTCTAAGAATATAGTATATAGAAGTCTCCTTGAGTTTGGGCTGGATGACAAAAATGGTGGTTTTTCTATCTTTTTAAGTGAATGGATCACCTTAGATGGGCCAAGCCTAATTGGACGGTCTATTCTCACATTATTGGACAACCTCATCATCGTGAAAATTTTACTCCATACCCCTACAATTATACCAATACCCCTACATTTTTTCAAAAATACCAATTTTACCCTTGTTTGTTTTTAACCAATTTACCATTTCACTTTTAACCATTCAATTGAGACTTCAGAAAATTGCACTATTCACCCTCATACCGAAACACATTAGAAAAGACTTCCGGTATGTTTTTTTTCAAACCAGAACACTTTGTGGAAGACATCTAGTTTAATGCATAATGTGTTCCAGAAGACTTAGTTGAAGAGTTTCAATTCAGTTTAAAAAAAAACGTTCCAAAACACTTATCATATGTGTTCCGGTTAACAGACTAACAAATATAAGAAGTCTTTTCGAAAGACTTTCGGTGTGTTATTTCTATGATCCAGAACTCTTCTTTATAGTCTTCCAGTTTGCATTTTTAATTTATTTTTTTGATATTTTTTTATTGTGCAGGTATGGAAATTATTCCCCAAATATGTGTAGATACTTCTGGTGCTTCTTTAACTACTCAAAGATTTGGTAAGCGAGAAGAGGTGATCAGGTGAATTAAAGAGGTTAGAATCCATAATAAAGTAATTGTTAATATCACTCGTTCAGATACTGAGACATGCATGAGAGGGAGAAGTAACAAATTAATATTTGGTTGTGATAAAGGTGGGAAATACAAGGATATTGATAGTGGAACCCAAAATGCATCCAAAAAATGTGGATGCCCATTTAAAATCAGGTCGACTCCGGTGAAAGATGGGTTTGGTTGGAAGATTGATGTAAAATGTGGGGTCCATAAACATGGTTTACCTGATAGATTAGAAGGGCATTCCTTTGTTGGTAGGTTGGCCACAGATGAGAAGCAGCATATCATTGATTTGACAAAGAGACATGTACCGCCTAAGCACATATTGCTTTCCTTGCAAGACCGAGATCCAGAGTCTGTCACTCAGATCACGCAAATATACAAGCATAAGAGTATGATAGAAAAAGAGATAATAGGTCATAGAAGTTAGATACAACATTTGTTTAAGCTTATTGAGGATGCGGGCTATGTGTATTGGAGTAGAAAAAGGGATGACTCGGAAGTTGTGAGAGAGATGTTTTAGGCCCATCCTGATTCAGTTAAGTTGTTGAATATTTTTCCTATTGTTTTAGTTATGTACATCACCTACAAGACAAACAAATGTAGACAACCTTTGTTTGAAATTCTTGACATGACATCAACCAAGTTGACTTTTGCTATCGCATTTACATATATGGAGTTTGAACAGACAAAGAATTTTTGTTGGGTATTGGAGAAACTTAAAGAATTGCTTGTGAAGAAAGATTTATGTCCAGAAGTGATTTTGATAGATAGAGATCTTTCTTTGATGAAAGCAATTGAAATTGTGTTTCCTAGGTCGATTAATTTGCTATGTAGATTTCACATTAATAAAAACGTTGGTGCAACACGCAAGCAATATGAGGTGAATGACATGCAAAAGACGATAGACACATTATGGATGGAAGTTGTTAGGATAGTGATGAGGTTGAGTATGATCAACGGTTGCATCAACTTGAGCACTCATGTGTTGATTTTAGTGGATTTATTAATTATGTGAAAGACACATGGTTGACTCCACATAGACAGATATTTGTTAGAGCATGGGTTAATCGAGTGTTACATTTCGGTAACACGACGACTAATCAATATGTGTTTATAAGACCCTAATTTTGACCCTAAGATCCCTCATGACATCATATCATTGCATATTGCATTTGCCTCAAGGATCATAGCATCTTGGCTTCTAACCCTAGGGTGGGACTTGTGAGAGTTGGTTTGAGACCACCAAGCATGCTTGAATTGTATATTATTGCTTTTATTATTTTGTTCACTAACCAAAAGCACAAAAATATGTCACTAACATCTTTTGTTTTGTAGCCTGAGCAATCATAAGATCCAAGACTCCTAGGAGGCCCCAATACTCAAAGATTGGTCAGATGAAGGTGAAAGCAAGCATGAAAATGGTTCCCAAATCTCTCAATAATCATATATGCCTCCAAAGTATCTCAATTTGTCAATTTGATCAAAGCAAACCAAAGGGCTTGAGGATTGTTTCCCAAGGAAACCCTAATTCATCTATGCATTGACTGTGCCTTGCTCATGAAGCAACCTCAACCCATGATCAAATACAATCAAGGTAAGTTATTTAATTAATAATTTCATGCATATTTGAGCTTATTTGAGTGTCCTCAATCATCAATTCATCAATATTTGAGGTATGGACTTGAGAAGTTGATCAGTCAATTCATCTGACTATTTTGAAATCCACTGAGACCTAACTTTTGATGTGTTTGTCAAATGAAGATTACCCCAAGAGAAAACATGTTCTTAAGAACCATATGAACAACTTTCATGTTCATCAAAAATTGATTTGAAGCTTGTAAGGTCGTCATCCATTTCAAAACATTATAGGTCATTTTGACTGAAACCCTAATTTTAGGTCAACTTCCCAAGGATATAACTCATTCATTTTTCATGAAATTGAGGTGGGATCAAATGCATTGGAAAGTTAAATATGTCTACTTAGATTGTTATGTTGAACAAATTTTCATAATCCTAAAAGAAGTACATGTGATAATACAAAACATTATAGGTCACTTTGGACCAAAGGCATTGAAATGTGAAAAAGTCCAACTTCAAGTACCCATAAATTTCTCATAAAAAACCCAAATGATGCAAAATTTGAGTCTAAATTGATTTTCTTGAAAATATATACAACTTTTATTTTGAAGGTTTTGTCATTTAGAGCTTGTATCATTGAAACAAAAGGGCTTGAAGTTGGTCCATTTTGGAAAATTTCACATGCACATGTTTTGCACCTTGAACTTTATGACCAATTTTCACTAATTTCCCAATTCCAAATGGAGTTTTGTTCAACATAACAATTGATTCTCATGTCAAGACCTTTCCAACCATTACCTACAAAGCCATGTTTCATTTTGGTAAGAGGTAGTTTCAAAGAGATGAAGATTCATGTGCATTTTTTTGAAACCATTTGAAAACTCCATGCACACTCATTTGCAATCATATTTGTATGTCCATTTCAGATTAATATGACTTAAGCTTTCATTTCCAATTGGATTTGGGCCCTCCATGCGCCTGTACAGGCCCATGCATGGAGGCCCTCATCATTCATGCACATGAAATTCTCATGACTTGCCTTGCCTTTTGCTATAAATAGAGCTGCATACCTTCATCAGAAATCAACCTTAAGGAGCCTCATATGCTGCAGAAATCAATCCAAACCTCACTCTAAAGGAATTATGCAATTTTACTTTCATTTTTCAAATCCAATTTTCAACTTCATTGGTTGATTATTGGACTTAAAATTCCTTGTCCTTGCTTCATCTTCATCTCAAGAGCAAACTGCAATCAAGAATTGTGAAGGATCGTGCTCCATAGATCTACATTTCAGAGGTGGATGTTCAAACTTTTTTCAATCGAAACGCACTGATTCTTGCTTATTTCTTGTGTTTATTGGCTTGGTTGAAGTCCTCTCATAAGAGGCATTTGAATTGTGTTCTTAATTTTGCAAATCCATGAAGTTCAGATTGAACACCATGATTTTCTCTCTCTATGAGGATCTAGAGGAGAAACCAATGGTACAGGGGTGATGTACATCACCCCAGCTTTCCAATGATATGAGGATCGCTTCGTTTGATTAAGTTTCCATACCTGCAACTTCCACCGACGCTGGTGAACTCGCCGAAGAAGACGGTGGTGTACACCACCGTTTCTTTGCCAGATTAAATGTGAGCCATTGGATTGTGTCTCCAGATCTAATCTCCACCTTTCCTTGTTATGACTTTTAATAAATCATGGTGTTGCTCAGTTGACTCATGCCTTTGGTGAGCGCGCCCCTGTAAGCCACTTGATATGCCAGGTCATTTAATGAGATTCAATCCAACGCGCGTGATTTTTTGTTATTTCTGAATTAATTCATTTTTTTTCTTAATTCCATTTTATTTTAAAAAATCATATCTCTCTCATTTTAATTCCAAAAAATATGGGACCAATTGCATTATTTCTCTTTTTAATTCTAGTTTCTGAAAATGATTTTTTTTTTATTTTGTCATTTGATATTTTTTATGAATTTTCTCTTTTCTGGTTATTTTTAATTCATTTTAAATAGTTTCCAATATTAAAAAAAAATATAAAAATATTTTCTTAAACTCTTTGAATGATGATGAATCTATGAAAAATATTCTCATCAATTTATTAATTGATTTGAGATTTATTTGAGATTTTAGTTTAATTAGGTTATTTTTATTCATTTTTAATTGTTTAAAAATAGTTTCTGGTTTCTAAAAATGCTGAAATTTTTTGTCAAACTTTGTTTGACCTTGTTGAACTTAGGATGATCCATTTGGACTTTTCAAAGTTGATTTGAAATGGATTTGAAGTTTGACCTTTAATTGTTTATTTTAATTCAAGTATCATTTTAATTTTGAAAAAATACCAAAAATATTTTATTTGTTTCTTGACTTCTAAGTTTCATTTTGCTTCTGTTTACTATTGTTTGACCTTGATTCCATTTATCTTTGGTCAATGTACTTTGCTTATTTCAATTCATGTACATTCTTATTCATCTTCTTCTTCATCTTTTTCTTTTTGATCAATGAGTTAAAGATTGGTGGTTAGCCTTGATATATGAGAGGTTTAACCTTCCTTGGTTCAAATCTAATTCATCTTGATCAAAGATCAAGCGAATGGCTTTGCATTAAGGATAGGTTGCTTCTTGATCAAGCAAAAAACCTAAATCAATACAAGATCATTCTTCTTTTCTTTTGGCATGGCAAGTTGTAGGAGCTTGGCTTACTAGTCAAGATCTCTAACTTATGTTTGTTGCCTATATTTTTATTGATCGGCCTCAGATAGGTGTGACTACTACATTAGTCCACTTACGATTGCTTAACATAACGCTAAATTGCCTTATGGCACACTAACACTAAGTATTGACTATTAACTTTTAATTCAAGTCATTTAATTCTTGCAATTTACTTTTATGCAATTTAATATCTTGTTCATTAATTCATTTGCTTTTTCCCTTTGCTCACTTGAGCTCATGTTTATGTTAATGCAATTTACCTTTTGCTCACTTGAGCACATTATTGTGTATATACTATTGTGCTTGTGTTTTGTTTTGTTTGTTGTGAACCAAATGCAAATGGACAAAAGGACTTAGACTTTAGGACATTCCCTATGCTAATGGAGTCAAAGAGAAACTAGGCCTCATGCCTTTAGAATGCTTAATATTGAAGATGAATTGAAAGGACCTAATCTCTAAACTCACTCTTGTCCATTCTGTGTTTGCATTGTGGAACTTTTTGATGTGTGTGTTCTTGAGCTAGGGATTCCAACTTGAGCCAGATAGAAGAACCATTGTCATGAGCATCCAAAGTGAGAGATACAAAAGCCATTGGAAGATTCCTAGAAGCTTGTTTGATTGTGTGCTTGATTGCTTGAGTATTTGCTTATTTGCTTGCTTATTCCAAAGGATGGGAGCTACTTGGATCATCACTATGATCTCAAGAAGGGAACTCCATTGTGGTTTTGTTTCTCCTCCTTCACCTTTGCATGTTTAGGACTTAGCCATTCTTCTTCTTCCCTCCACTCTAACCCAAGCCAAAACTTTTGTGCAAACATTAACATTTGTTTTCAAAATTAGAAACCTAAGCACTATGCTTTTGATTTTCAAACTTTCTTTTTATAACACTTATTTTGAATTGAATCCTAAGTCGACTTTGACCATATTCTTTAAATACTTTTCATTGGTAAATATAACTCACTCAATTGTTTTTTTATGGTTTTAATGGCCACTTTTGCCAAAGCTTTTCATAAACATTAGCTATTAGGTTTGAGTTATCCTTGAGGTTGATATAATACTCACCTATATCCTTAGTGATGGACAATGAGTCTTCCATGCTTATTATAGGGTTAACCCCTCACTAGCATGTTGAAGCTATCCTCACATGGTGGATTTGTGGTTTTAGGTTGAGTTTTCTCCCTTTGATAACAAAAGACCTTAAGGCTTTTGGACCAATCAATTCACCAACTTGTTTTGAGATTTTTACCCTGAACTACGAGGTTTTGATCCTACCTTTTTAAGATGGTACGTAGGCAATGGGTTTATCCATTCAAACACAAAAATTGTAAATAATTTGTACATTCTTCTCTCATCTCCCCAATCATGTTTGCACAAACAATTTTCCAAATACCAACCTACCTTACAACAATTGCGAAAAGGGCTCCCTAGGAGTACCTAGGATGTTTTGGGTGCTTAAAACCTTCCCATTGCATAATCAACCCCCTTACCCTGATCTCTGACATTTTTATTAGTTTTTGATTTGATAAAACTTCTCGGTTTTTGTTCGCTTTCTAACCTTTCCTTTGGATAAATAGAAGTGCGGTGGCGGCTCGATTTGTATGATTTACTTTTGATTTAGTCAATAAATCTAAAGGTAACGAATACCCCGCTACAGTGTTATATTTTTTACTATGTAGTTTTTTTATATGTAATATTTTTAAGATTTTCAATATGTATTATTTTTAGGGTTGAATATGCTCATTGGAAGTTAAAGCAGATGTTGGGAAACAGTATATGTAACATGGTTAAATGTTGGGAAGCTATGAATAACAGTTTTAGGTTACAATTGGGCAACATTATAACTTCTCTTTCAAAAATGTTCTTACGAAGTTGAGCACACACACATAAGTCCATTTTATGGTAATTTGCATGGTTCAGTGTCTCGAGCTGCTTTGATACGTATTGCTAAAGAGTTATTAAGAGTTAATTATGTTGAAACTAACAAACAAATATGTGATTATTGTAGCGGGGTATTCGTTACCTTTAGATTTATTGACTAAATCAAAAGTAAATCATACAATTCGAGTCGCCACCACACTTCTATTTATCCAAAGGAAAGGTTAGAAAGCGAATAAAAACTGAGAAGTTTTATCAAATCAAAAACTAATAAAAATGTCAGAGATCTGGGTAAGGGGGTTGGTTATGCAATGGTAAGGTTTTAAGCACCCAAAACATCCTCAGTACTCTAAGGGAGCCCTTTTTACAAATGTTGCATGGTAGGTTGGTATTTGTGAAAAAGTATTTGTGCAAACATGATTGGGGGGATGAGAGAAGAATATACAAGTTATTTACAATTTTGTGTTTGAATGGATAAACCCATTGCCTACATACCATCTTAAAAAGGTAGGATCAAAACCTCGTAGTTCGGGGTAAAAATCTCAAAACAAGTTGGTGAATTGATTGGTCAAAAGCCTTAAAGGTCTTTTGTTATCAAAGGGAGAAAACTCAACCTAAAACCACAAATCCACCATGTGAGGAAAGCTTTAACATGTTAGTGAGGGGTTAACGATATAATAAGCATGGAAGACTTATAGTCCATCACTAAGGACACAGGTGAGTATTATATCAACCTCTAGGATAACTCAAACCTAATAGCTAATGTTTAAGAAAAGCTTTAACACAAATGGTCATTGGAACCATAAAACAAATTGAGTGAGTTATACTTACAAATGAAAAGTATTCACAAAATAAGGTCAAAGTTGACTTGAGGTTCAATTCAAAATAAGTGTTTGATCAGTCACCATTTATGCTAGACATTCCACTATTTAACCGTAAATAAGTCAGGTAAACTGTGTAAACTGAAGCATTTTTAGTTAGATATAAGCTCAATTCTATAATATAAAGTGTGTTGTTACTTATGAGTTTCTTGAGGATATTTTACACTTTTGGGTATGTTAGCAGGTAAAAAACTAGTTTGGAAGCTCAGGGAATCAAACGTCAGAGGCGAAATTGAGCCCGAGCAAGAAAACGGAAGAAAAAATCAATTTTTGGAGAACCTGCTGTCCATACGCGTATGGCCTTACATGATACGCGTATGGACCTTCCCAGTACGCGTAGCATACGCAAATGACCAGAGGGGTTGAAAATCAAGCAAAAAGACAAGCTTCTGGTGATACGCGTACCAAACTGGTGATACGCGTACCAGACTGGGCAATACGCGTATCAGAGGCTCTCTTACGTGCAATACGCGTACCAGACTGGGCAATACGCGTATCAAGCCCAGAATCAGGAAAATCCCAACTGAATAGCTATTTAGAGGAGAGAAAACGATTTTTCAAGGGTTGGACGTTTTGGAGAGAAAAAAGACGCGTTTTGAGAGCTGGAGACTCGACGAATATCAAAGGATTCATATGTTCAAGAGTTTTCCGACTATTGAAGATTGATTCCTCACGAAATTCTGTAATGACAACAATATTAATCTTTGTTTTTATTTCTATTATGAGTAGCTAAACCCCCCATTACTAGGGGGGTGACCCTGATTCTGAATGTGACAGATTTGATGTTTATGAATGCATTGATTAGTTATTCTTTTCCATTGATTTGTTCTTATTACCATTCTTTATGCTTTATTCGTCGGACCAACGAGTGATGATTAATATGAATAGTTTAAGCTGGACAGCGATTATTCATTGACCTGGATAAGAACTTTGGATAGTAAAAATAACCTAGGATTAGGGATTTTCTATCTGACCGGTAATTCTTGATATTTGAATGCTTGAGTATGAACTTAATTATTTATGGACATAGTAATTAGGTTACATAATCAAAGGTCTGTTTACTAAGGACTTAGGAATAGATACCCTTGAGGACCGGAATTAATTTTACAGGAATATTGTCTAAGCCTTCATAAATTATATCTGTTACAGGAAGTTTCATTCACCGACCCTAGCAATCGTCTCTCATTTGTATCTCGTTCAACCTTTTTACTTGCTTTACTTATTTGCAATTGGTAGGATAATTACTCACAACACAAAAACCAAAGGCTTTTGTCTAATTGAAACAATCTATAAACTCTGTATCGTCAAGCAGTCCTTGAGATCGACAAACGGGGAATTTCCCTTTTATTACTACAGTGAGAAAAATAGTACACTTGCTATTTTCCCATCAAGTTTTTGGCGCCGTTGCCGGGGACTGCCAAAGATAATAGAGTTTATTAATTTATTTTCAATTAGAATTTTGTTGCTCTGCATCCAAAATTTTATTTACTGCTAATTTTATTTTTATTTTTATTGTTATTATAACTAATTTCTTTCTAATCTGTGTATGCGAGGTAAGGCCTCAGCTGATTTTCATTTTGACGCAGAACCAGAGAGAACATTGCGCGCAAAGCTTAGAGAAGCTAGAAGAAAGAAACTGGCACATTCTGACACCGAAGAACAGGCCACACCTAGCACACCAGTCTCTTGTCACTCCGAAAAATCTGAGTCAGACACAGATTCACATCCAGACAATGTTAACATGGCTGCAGACCCACCTCCAGCGGAAAGACTTTTAGGTGACTATGGCAAACAGAATAACCCAGCAGTGCGGTTGACCATTGTGAACCAACCGGTTAATGTTGCCCACTTCCAGTTACACCCCTCAACTATCCGCCAGTTAGAAAGCAAACCTTTTGCAGGAAAGATCAATGAGGATGCAAACAAGCATCTGCAGAGGTTTCTGACTATGACTACATCATTAAAAATTGATGGGCATTCTGAAGAGGCAAAGAGATTGGTCATGTTTCCATTCACGTTATCTGAGGACGCTGAGGAATGGTTCTATTCCCTACCTGCAGGAAGCATTACTACATGGCAACAAATGGAAACAGCATTCTTGAATGAGTATTTTCCTGCTTCTGTGTATATCCGTAAGAGGTATGACATTGTGAATTTTAAACAGAAAGAAGGAGAGACACTCGGAGATGCATACAAAAGATTCAAGAGATGTTTAGTTGCATGTCCTACACATAATCTGGATGAAACTGAACAAATGCAGAATTTTGTAAACGGGCTGAAGATGAGAACTAAGCAGCTCATTGATACTGCTGCTGGTGGCTCATCTAATTTTTCAACAGCAACCGGTATCAAAAAGATCATCGAAGCTATTGCAGCGAATGAGCATTTGGAATTATATGACCGTACTGTGAATCAGCCGGAGGGAAAAATTGACTTGAAATTAGCAAATCAGGTAGTGAAAATGGAAGACCAGGTTGCTGCTGAGGTTGAAAGAAGATTGAAAGCTATGAATTTAGGTACCCAGACTGTTGCTCAAGTGCAACCGGTTCCGACCATGATTTGTGAGATTTGTAGTGGACCACACTTTACCATGCATTGTGTTGCAACCGCAGAACAAGTGCAAGCTATAAATTACCTGAGGCAAAATAATCCCTACTCAAATACATATAATCCGGGGTGGAAAAATCATCCTAATTTCTCTTGGAAAGATCAGCAAGGTAATATTCAGAATCAAGGACCTCCACAACAACAACCACCTTACCAACCACAATATCAGCCGCAGCAACAACCTTATCAGCAACAAATACCGAAGAAAGCGGATTGGGAGATTGCTATAGAGAAGATGGCAACTCAGAATATGCAATTTCAGGAGGAGACCAGGAATAATCAGAAGAGCACCAATGCATCCATTAAAAATCTGGAGATTCAATTGGGTCAGATAGCACAACAGATAACAAATTTTCAAACACCGGGCGCATTACCTAGTGCAACAGTGACAAATCCGAGGGAGCACCATAATGTGAGTGCGGTAATAACAAGAAGCGGAAGATATGTTGAAGAGCGTAAGAAGAAGGATGAAGAAGAAGATCAGTTGCTTGAAGTGGACCTGGAAATCTTAGAAAACAAGACACCACCTGAGGAAGAAATTGTAATACCGTCGGTGGTACAAGAAAAGCTCCCTGAACCAAAACCCATCATTAAGCTTCCATTCCCACAAAGAAACAAAAAGAAGAAGCAAGATGAGAAAATTTTTCAGAAATTCATGGAGTTGTTCAGGAAATTAGAAATCAATATTCCATTCTCTGAGGCACTCGAGCAGATGCCTATCTATGCGAAATTCATGAAAGACATCATCTCCAAGAAGCGCACCACTGACGCTGACCCTGTTATACTAACTGAAACTTGTAGTGCTATTTTGCAGGGTATGAAGATTCCAGTGAAGAAGCCAGATAGAGGTTCTGTGACTATCCCGTGTACCATTGGAGATAGGTCCTTTAAAAGGGCGCTGATTGATTTGGGGGCTAGTGTTAGCCTTATGCCTTTGTCTATTTACAGGAAGCTAGGAATTGGAAATGTTCAAGATACCAGAATGACACTTCAATTTGCTGACCACTCAATGAAGAGACCTTTTGGGGTAGTTGAGGATGTCCTGGTCAAAGTTGATAAATTTGTTTTTCCTGTTGATTTTGTAATCTTGGAAATGCCAGAAGATGAAGAGATACCTCTGATTCTGGGCAGACCTTTCTTAGAAACAGGGAGATGCAATATAGATATGGAGGAAGGTACCATGACCCTAAAGGTGTATGATAAAGAGCTCAGAATTGATGTCCGAGATACTATGAAACATAAAGAGAATATGTGTACAAACCACTCCGTGGAAGTGATTGATCAAATTGTAACTAGCACAATTCAAAGAAAGTTTCCTGAATTACCGTTAGAAAGAGTTCTTAGTCTGTCGGTCAGAGAGATGGAAGAGAAGGATGAGGAAAAAGAAAAAGAAGTGCTTGCTATGCTGGATACACAAACCCCTTGGAGGAAATACAACCCACGCAGGTGGGAGGATCTGAGAGCTTCACCAGAATTAGAAGATGAAAAGGTACTGAAGAAACATAAAAGTGGTATTGGTGTTTTAAATGAGAAGAATGGCGACACCTTCAAGGTTAATGGTCAGAGGTTGAAACCATATGATCCCGGTGAAGGGGGACCAATTGAAACTGTTAAACTCATCTGAGTATGAGGTGTCCCGTCGAGCCATGCGACGTTAAACGAAGCGCTGCTTGGGAGGCAACCAAAGGGAGGTTTGAAATTTCTTTGTGTATTTTTGTTTTTTTTAGGTTGATTCAGTTGTTATTTTCTTTTGCTTTGATGTAATCACCTATTATGGGTTGTCTTAATCTAATGAATTTGATTTTGTTTACCTCCAGTTTCCTGTTTATTTCGTTAGATATATGACTATGTCTGGCTAGTGGTTATCTTGATCACTTACACCAAATACTTGGGGCGTCCTCTCTTTCAGTCCCCTGACTGTAGATACTGTTGTTTATGATTGGACGCACTGGTTAAGATTAACATCAAAACCACGAGCATGAGCTTTGAACTCAGAGGTATGATAGAACAAGTCAGCTTAACCGTCCTGGTGAGATCATAAAAAGCCAAACACTTATCATCATATGAGAGATATCAGGTATGTCTTTATCAATCTTAGTTTGCGTATGTTCTTTTGTTATTATTAGCTGTACGACTACACACACTGAGGCATGTTTTTTGTTTATCACCTAGATCCTTTCTAGCCATCCCATTATTATTATTATCCATTGTTTTACCTTGTTGAGCCTGTTAATCATTTATTTTTGATATACCCGTTTTTTTCTAAAGCCATGACCTTGTACCTATCCTACCCTGTTCAGAGTATGTGAGGATTGATTTCATCTCTACGTTTCTATCTAAGTTTGGGGTTGCTGTTGGAATAGCAACCTTTAAGTTTGGGGTAGCTTTGCAGTACGTGAATAGTAAGTGAATGTCGTATAAAAGAAAAACAAAAGAAGAAAAAAAAAGAAAAAAAAAGAAAGAAAGAGAAAAGCGAAAAACAATAAAAGAGCAGCTTTTGAAAAATGCTACATTCACTATAGATAAAAGGAAAAGAGGATTGCAAAACCCTACAGGAATAATAGGAAAGAAACGTAGTGAGAGAATGATTTCATGTACTCTGAACCAAAAAAAAAAAAAAACCGTTGTTCCAATTTCATACCCTACCTAAACCAAAGCTCCGTTACAACCCAAAAAGACCTCAAAAAGTGTGTGTGATTGTACATGTTGATAGGATGAGAGAATTTATTCAAACTTCTGATTTGATATTGCATATTGTGATTTGAGAGTGATAACACTTTAACCCAGAGAGACTTGGTGAGAGTGTGATATAAGCTGACAGGTAAAGTCATATCTCTGAGGGAAAGAGTTTCTAGCTCGTTGGCTATGTGGAAGAATCAGAAAACCTGAAAAAACATCAAGAGGTCCAGTGCGAAAGATTTCAGCAGTATTGTGGTAAGAACTGTTTTACAGTAAGTTTGGGGTGACATGATCTTTGAGGGTAATAAAAGGTTACTTGAGGACAAGCAACAAGCTAAGTTTGGGGTTGTGATCAGTCACCATTTATGCTAGACATTCCACTATTTAACCGTAAATAAGTCAGGTAAACTGTGTAAACTGAAGCATTTTTAGTTAGATATAAGCTCAATTCTATAATATAAAGTGTGTTGTTACTTATGAGTTTCTTGAGGATATTTTACACTTTTGGGTATGTTAGCAGGTAAAAAACTAGTTTGGAAGCTCAGGGAATCAAACGTCAGAGGCGAAATTGAGCCCGAGCAAGAAAACGGAAGAAAAAATCAATTTTTGGAGAACCTGCTGTCCATACGCGTATGGCCTTACATGATACGCGTATGGACCTTCCCAGTACGCGTAGCATACGCAAATGACCAGAGGGGTTGAAAATCAAGCAAAAAGACAAGCTTCTGGTGATACGCGTACCAAACTGGTGATACGCGTACCAGACTGGGCAATACGCGTACCAGACTGGGCAATACGCGTATCAGAGGCTCTCTTACGTGCAATACGCGTACCAGACTGGGCAATACGCGTATCAAGCCCAGAATCAGGAAAATCCCAACTGAATAGCTATTTAGAGGAGAGAAAACGATTTTTCAAGGGTTGGACGTTTTGGAGAGAAAAAAGACGCGTTTTGAGAGCTGGAGACTCGACGAATATCAAAGGATTCATATGTTCAAGAGTTTTCCGACTATTGAAGATTGATTCCTCACGAAATTCTGTAATGACAACAATATTAATCTTTGTTTTTATTTCTATTATGAGTAGCTAAACCCCCCATTGCTAGGGGGTGACCCTGATTCTGAATGTGACAGATTTGATGTTTATGAATGCATTGATTAGTTATTCTTTTCCATTGATTTGTTCTTATTACCGTTCTTTATGCTTTATTCGTCGGACCAACGAGTGATGATTAATATGAATAGTTTAAGCTGGACAGCGATTATTCATTGACCTGGATAAGAACTTTGGATAGTAAAAATAACCTAGGATTAGGGATTTTCTATCTGACCGGTAATTCTTGATATTTGAATGCTTGAGTATGAACTTAATTATTTATGGACATAGTAATTAGGTTACATAATCAAAGGTCTGTTTACTAAGGACTTAGGAATAGATACCCTTGAGGACCGGAATTAATTTTACAGGAATATTGTCTAAGCCTTCATAAATTATATCTGTTACAGGAAGTTTCATTCACCGACCCTAGCAATCGTCTCTCATTTGTATCTCGTTCAACCTTTTTACTTGCTTTACTTATTTGTAATTGGTAGGATAATTACTCACAACACAAAAACCAAAGGCTTTTGTCTAATTGAAACAATCTATAAACTCTGTATCGTCAAGCAGTCCTTGAGATCGACAAACGGGGAATTTCCCTTTTATTACTACAATGAGAAAAATAGTACACTTGCTATTTTCCCATCAGTGTTATTAAAAGAGTTTTAAAAAATCAAAGGCATAGTGCCCATGTTTCTAATTTTTGAAAGCAATGTTAATGTTTGCACAAAAAGTTTGGCTTGGGTTAGAGTGGAGAGAAGAAGAGAAGGGCTAGGTCCTAAACATGCAAAGATGATGGAAGAGAAATAAAACCAATTGGAGTTCCCTTCTTGAGATCATAAAGATGATCCAAGTTGCTCCTTTCCTTTGGACTTAGCAAGCAATAAGCAATTAACTCAAGCAATCAAGCAAATATTCAATCAAGCTCCTAGGAATCTTCCAATTGGACTTGTCTCTCTCATTTTAGATGCTCATGACGATGGTCCTTCTAAGTAGCTCAAGTTTGGGATCCCTATCACAAGAACACACAAATCAAAAAGTTCCACAATGCAATAGAAAGAATGGACAAGAGTGAGTTTAGAATTAGGGGTCCTTTCAATGTCATCTTCAAGATTAAGCATTCTAAAGGCATGAGGCCTAGTTGCTCTTTGACAATTTTAGCATTCTAAAGGCATGAAGCATAGTTTCTCTTCAAACTCCATTTAGCATAGGTAAGGTCCTAAATCTAAGTCATTTCTCCATTTGCATTGGGTTCACACATACAAAACAAAACAAAGCACAAGACAATAGTATATACACAATAATGTGCTCAAGTGAGCAAAAGGCAAATTGCATTAACATAAACATGAGCTCAAGTGAGCAAAGGGCAAAGACAAATGAATTAATGAGCAAGAAATTAAATTGCGTTAAAGTAAATTGCAAGAATTAAATGCTTGAATTAAAAGTTAGTAATTAGTAGTTAGTGTTAGTGTGTCATAAGGCAATTTAGCGTTATGTTAAGCAATCGTAAGTGGACTAATGTAGTATTCACATCTATCTGAGACCGGTCAATAAAATTATAGGCAATTAAACACAAGTTAGAGATCATGACTAGTAAGCCAAGCTCCTACAACTTGCCATGCCAAAAGAAAAAAGAGGAATGACCTTGTATGAATTTAGGTTTTTTGCTTGACCAAGAAGCAACCTATCTCTAATGCAAAGCAATTCACTTGATATTTGATCAAGATGAATTTGATTTGAATCAAAGAAGGTTAAGCCTCCCATATGTCAAGGTTAACCACCAATCATTAACTCATTGGTCAAAAAGAAAAAAGAAGAAGAAGAAGATGGAAATGTACATAATTGAAATTCAAATGACATAAGCAAAACACATTGATCAATCATGAATGGAATGAACATCAATCAATGGTAAACAGAAGTGAGATGAAACTTAGAAGTCAAGAAACAATAAAAATATTTTTGGTAATTTTTGGAATTAAAATAATACTTGAATTAAAATAAACAAATAAAGGTCAAACTTCAAATCCAATTCAAATCAACTTGGAAAAGTCCAATTGGATCATCATAAGTCTAACATGGTCAAACAAGGTTTGACAAAAAAATTCATCATTTTTTGAAAACAGAAACTAATTTTAAACAATTAAAAAATGAAGAAAAATAACATAATTGAACTAAAATCTCAAATAAATCTCAAATCAATTAAGAAATTGATGAGAATATTTTTCATAGATTCATCATCATCCAAAGATGTTAAGAAAATATTTTTGGCATTTTTGAATATTGAAAAGTATTTTAAATGAATTAAAAATAACTAGAAAAGAAATAATTCACAAGAAATATTAAATGGAATCACAAAAATAATTAAAAATCATTTTTAGAAACTAGAGTTTAAGAGAATTTTTTTGCAATTGGTCCCATATTTTTGTGATTCCAAATGAAGAAGTTATGAATTTTTAAAAATAATTGGAATAAAAGAAAATTAAAACAGAAATTAAAAATTGGAAAAAACCACAGCGCTTGGATCAATACTCATTAATTGACGTGGCGCATCAAAAGGTTAGGAGACACGCGCGTATGGAACACTTGAGTCAGCAGCAAAACACAAAGCATTTAATAAAGTCAAACATATCAAAGGACCAGATTAGATCAGAAGCAAAGGATCCAAGGGCCAGGAACTCATCCACGTGGGGACGGTGGTGGAAACCACCGTCTTCTCCGGTGAACCTCACTGTTCCGGCCAAAATTGCAGGTTTCAAAACCTCCACCAAAATGCACGATTTATACATCATTAGAAAGCCGGGGTAATGTACATCACCCATGTTCCCTTAGTTTCCACTCAAGATCTCTAATATAGAGAGAAATCTGAGATGGAAAAATGTGGTGTTCAATCTGAGTTTGCTCAATTCACAAAATTAAAAGCACAAACCAATTGCCTCTCACATGAGGACTTCAGAGGTACCAACCAATACAAGAAAGGCTCAATATCCAAAGAGATTCGAATCAAAATAGTTTGAATATAAACCTTTGAAGTGCAGCTTTCAATGACACGATCTGATCCAATTCTTCACTGCAGTTTGTTCTTGAGGTAGCAAGGAAGCAAGGCTAAGGAATCGAAGTTCAAAGATCAACCAATGAAGTTGAAATCTGAACTTGAAAAATTGAGAGAAAAATCAAAATTCCTTTAATGGAGGGTTAGGATTTCAGTTGTGCAGAATTTTAGGCGCCTTTAGGTTGAAGTTTGAAGTGTGAAAGGCATTCTATTTATAGCCAAGGATGATGCAATGCATGAAATATCCGTGTGTGCATGAGCTTGGGTCCTCCATGCATGGGCATGTACAGGCGCATGTGAGGCCCAAAAGCAATTTCAATTGACTGCTAATCATCAATCAAATGGAAATGGACGTGCAGATTGCATGATATCAGCTTGTGCATAGAATTTTGATATGTTATGCATAATTGAACCTAAAACTTCCCCTCTTCGAAAATGCCATTTGCAAAATTGAAACATAGGCATGTGGGTAATGGTTAGAAAGGTCTTGACATGAGGAACAAATGTTATATTGAACAAAAAATCCATTTGGAGTTGGGAAAATATTAAAAACTGGCCATGAAGTTCAAGGTACAAAACATCTATATGAGAATTTGCTAAAAATGGACCAACTTCAAGCCCTTCTGCTTTAATGATGCAAGCCTCAAATGACAAAACCTTAAACACCAAAGTTATATATATTTTCAAGACAATAAATCTGGACTTAAATTTTGCATCATTTGGATTTTTGATGAGAAATTTATGGGCACTTGAAGTTGGACTTTTTAACATTTCAATGACTTTGGTCCAAAGTGACCTATAATGTTTTGTATTATCACATATGTTTATTTTAGGATTATGAAATTTGTCCAACATAACAATTGAAATAGACATATTAAACTTTCCAATGCACTTGGTACCAACTCAAAATCATGAAAAATGAGGGAGTTAGGTCCTTGGGAAGTTGACCCAAAATTAGGGTTTCAATCAAAATGACCTATAATGTTTTGACATGAATGATGACCTTCCAAGTTTCAAATTAAATTTTGATGAACATGAAAGTTGTTCATATGGTTATTAAGAACATTTTATATCTTGGGGTAATCTTCATTTGACAAATACATTAAAAGTTAGGTCTCAGTAGATTTCAAAATAGTCAGATGAATTGACTGATCAACTTCTCAAAGACAAACTTCTAATTTTGATGAATTAATGATTGAGGACACTCAAATGAGATCATGTATGCATAAAATGATGAATGAAATAACTTCCCTTGATTATATTTGATCAAAGGTTGAGGTTGTTTCATGAGCAAGGCACAGTCAATGCACAATTGAATTAGGGTTTCCTTGGGAAACAATCCTCAAGCCCTTTGGTTTATCTGGATCAAATTGACAAATTGAGATAATTGGGAGGCATATATGATGATTGAGAGCTTTGTGAACCATTGTCATGCTTGCTTTCAACTTTATCTGACCACTTCTTTGAGCATAGGAGCCTCCTAGGAGCCTTGGATCACATGACTGCTTGAGCTTCAAAACGAAACAAGTTAGTGACATATTTTTGTGCTTTTGGTTAGTAAACAAAATAAGAAAAGCAATAATATACAATTCAAGCATCTTGGTGGTCTCAAACCAACTCACACAAGTCCCAACCCTAGGGTAAAGGAGCCAAGATGCTATGATCCTTGAGGCAAATGCAATGTGCAAATGATATGATGCCATGAGGGATCTTAGGGTCAAAATTAGGGTCTTACAGATGCCTCTATTTAAGGTCATTCTAGCCGGAGATATGAAGGTTAAAATCTTCGTCTCGACGAGGTAGAATGGGCTTAAATAATAACAAAGAGACGAATTTTGGTCCCTAAGAGACCTCATGATGCAAATGTATGTATGCAAAGGTTAATGCTCTGTGGGATATATGTCCACAAAGAAAAATAAATAAGGAGAAACTGAAAATCCATATGAGTAATATACTCATAAATAGGACAGAGACTCTGGGGACTTTACTGGGGCATAAAAGGGGATAAAATGCGTGAGCAGGTCACGAATTAAAACTTGTTGAGAGACACGAAGGGATTCCATGAAAATAAATCAATGGAAAGACTCGAGCTGACGCAAAGATGCATGTATTGGGGAATATGCGAATACAGCAAAACTATCCACAAAGGATACTTCGGATAAAAAAAATCCGGACTCAGGCTTTGAATGTCCATAAAGGACTCAGTTGAGGAAACAACAAATGAGGTATTACCGGTTACTGGGTAATAAAACTCAAAAAGAGACATGTGATCCAAACACCGGTATAAGGGTGAGAGAACAACACGCTCGAGGAGAGAGAATATCTAAGACCGGTATAAGGGTGAGAGATATCAATCCTCTAAAACATCTTAGGAAGACCTAAAGAGGTATATTTTAACTCAGGAAAATCTGACTCCACAAGGGACAAAACGTCATAATAGGGAGCAGAAGGAAGGAACACCAGGGATACCGGTTACTGGGCATATAATAGGTGACCAACCAGGCGTGAATTGGGGAATATTTCCAAGACACTCATCATCCGAAAAGAGGGCTGAAAAAGCAGACTCGATTACAGGATGGGCATTCGATTCCATAAGGAAATACGAATCCTACTCGACTAGGGAAGAACAAAGCCTTCGACAGAAGAGTGCATGAGATATATTATCTATTACCGTCCGAACATAGATAACATACTCGCATGGAAGATTATCCTCAACCGGTTACTGGGTTAATAAAGGATAAATCGACCGAAAAGAAAGGATATCGGGATACTGGATACTGGGTATAAAAGGATGACCAATCAAAGGGAGAAGCAATCATTACCAAACAAGGGTAAATGAAAGATGACTCGCTGGGGATAAATTGCTTAATCAGCACAATTATCCGGGAGATATATCTCCGGCTACTGGGAGATATACTCAAAATGAAGGAATATCAATACCGAATATTGGGTAAAGATAACCAATAAGGAGGGGATTACATCTACCGGTTACTGGGTAGAAAACCACAGAAGAGAATACCCGTCGTCGGCTAGGACGAGCAAAATCAGGGATTAACTCTGCAAGGGGAACAAAATGGGGTTTATAACTACCGATTACTGGGTAGAAAACCACAGAAGTAGGACTTACAACTACCGGTTACTGGGTAGAAGGCCGCAACATCCACTGGGGAGAGAATGAACAACTACTGTTTACTGAGTAATTAATCACCTGAACCACAGGGAACTGCAGGGGAAAAATAACAAGAGGAGTCAATCTAGGAACAAACTAGAGAGACACACTGAAACAAGACTCAACCCAATGAGGATATAACTCAGGGGAGTAATTCCATCCCAATACATATTTAGGGAGGAAACTGAAACAAAAATCATCCACGAGGACATAACTCAGTGGGGAATATGGAAGAAAGGATAGACACTTTCTGCCTACAAGGCTGACTCTATATTGAGAGATCAGACACGAACATCTGCTTGGGGAAATATTTCACCAAATAGCAGGAGATAACAAGCAAAGATATATGGAAAAAGATGCAACATGAATATCTGGATGCTATGATTATGCATGTATATGCGTGGTCTATGTATGATTAATGCTGACAAACAGACATATCTAACACAAACAGGTCCAAGAATCAATGGACAGACATCCGGTACAACATCTCAAAAGAGAAAGCCAGGCCTACAGGAGAAATCCAATCTGGTGGGGGGCAACAAATGCCAGGAAACCAATCGCTGCTGAGGATCGAGCAAAGTCGCTGCCAGGGACAAAGACCACTGCTAGGGGAACAAGCAGGATTGTCGGGGATCAGAGACCGCTATTAGGAATAAGCAAAGGAAACACAACCACCAAAGTTGGGGATCTTCCAACAGTACGCAGAGACAAGGATAAGATCGGTCAGAGAAGAAATCTACTGGGGATCTTATCAGGGGGTGATGTGTAATTCTGTGGGGGGAACAACCACTAAGCAGAAGCACATCAAACAAGTATTCTCTTCTAAACATGGGAGGAATATCTCTGTTGCGGAGACAACACCAAATACTCCGCTGGGGAAGAAGATAACACGTCCTTCTTAGAGTTCCAAAGCCAAACTAGGGTTAGGTAGAGCCTTAGCTGGGGGAACCAAACACGGGTAAGATCCACCGTAGAAGTAACTCTACTAGGGAAAAACCAAGGAAAGATAAGAAACTCTGCAAGGAAAATCCACCAAACAAAAGTTCTAATAACCATCACAATTCCTCATACTGCTGGAGAAACAATCTCTGCCGAGGAGAAGAGAAACACCGCTCCGCTGGGGATAGAAAATAAACATTTTCATCACCCGCTCTGCTAGGAGGAAACCATCAGAGAAGGAGGAAGTAACAACAATCAGGCTCCGATCAGGAAACTCCACTAGGGAAATAACTGCTGATGACTGAACCGAGAATAACCTATAGGCGATCAGCTGGAGATAACCTGCTAGTGACCAAACTAGGGAAGTCTAATGTGAGCAACCCTGCTGAGGATGAACGATAAGCAAACCTGCTGGAGATCAATGTATGCGAATCCGCTGGGGAATAAGCTACAAACCAACCTGTTGAAAATTCCATTCATGCTGGGATTTCCTGCTCACTCTGCGGGATTTCCAATCTGAATGAGGGAAGACCAACTTCCTCAAAGAAGATAGCATGTCAATTTATCAATCTGTAAGGGATTTTAGGTCAATCCACACAAAGGATGACAACCATATAATTGATAAAAACACAGATGCTAGATCCAGACTGACTGGGGAGCTAGAAAACTGAGACCAAACTCCAGGCTCTCTGGGGATTTTGGTGGTGTATCACCTCTTCTGCGCTTACTGAGGAGACAAACCTGAAAGACGATGAAGAAGATAACAGATATGCTAGGAATATGAACAAATGCCTTACCCTTTTGGAGATCATACTATCCTTGGGAGAGCACTAAGGACATTCCATTTATCCTTTCAGTCATTGTGAATGTTCACTTTGTTTAAAAACAGTTTATAAAAACTTTGTTTATTTAAAACAATGATATTCATCAATTAAAACATGCAAATATTTGTTGAACAGAAACAAATAAGAGTGCAAAGAATTGGATAAAGGCTCAAATTTATTTGATGGAATGGTAGTCTGCAAATGGCAAGACTCCATGGATCTTTACAAATTTGAAATTGGTGATATATATTAGAAAATGGCTACATTGAACATAATGACCATTTCTCCACCAACTCTGAATCCAATGTATTTGAAGCTTCAGTTGACGATGACTGAGCGAGAATCTTTTACAGGAGACGGTTTGTAGAACAAAGTCTTGTCAGGATGCAGTTACTTGCCAAATCCCTTATTTTTTCCTAGATTGCCCCAGGGTGAGGTACTCAATCTAGCGGGAAATATATATATATATATATATATATATATATATATATATATATATATATATATATATATATATATATATATATATATATTTTCATGTCTCTAACTTTTGCCTGGATCGAAGCCCTTTCGGGTTTTTGATCCACCGAGACGCTCATTTTTGCCTAAGTCGCCTTTTCGGATTTTCAACTTAGCGAGCTATTCTGTTTTTATTTTAGGCGAAGTATTTCTTGACTGCATCTGAATTCACAGGACGAGTGAAATCCTCCCCATCCATAGTTGTAAGTATCAAAGCACCGCCTGAAAAGGCTCTCTTAACAACATATGGACCTTCATAGTTTGGAGTGCACTTGCCCCTGGAATCGGGCGTGAAAGACAAGACTTTCTTGAGCACGAGGTCACCTTCTCGGAACACTCGAGGCTTGACCTTCTTATCAAAGGCTTTCTTCATCCTTTGCTGATATAACTGACCATGGCACATGGCAGTTCATCTCTTCTCTTCTATTAAGTTCAACTGGTCATAACGACTCTGAACCCATTCAGCCTCAGTCAACTTGGCTTCCATCAAGACTCTCATTGATGGGATCTCAACCTCCACGGGGAGCACATCCTCCATGCCATAAACAAGAGAGAAAGGGGTTGCCCCTGTTGAAGTGCGGACAGATGTACGATAGCCATGCAAGGCAAATGGCAGCATCTCATGCCAATCTTTGTACGTAACAACCATCTTCTGGATAATCTTCTTGATGTTCTTGTTAGCAGCTTCAACAACCCCATTCATCTTACGTCTATAAGGAGAAGAATTATGATGTGCAATCTTGAACTCGCTACACAGCTTTTTCATCATTTTGTTGTTCAAGTTAGATCCACTATCAGTAATGATCTTATCTGGCATACCATAACGGCATATGAGTTGATTCTTGATAAACTTCACAACCACCTGCCTGGTCACATTTGCATATGACGCCGCTTCAACCCACTTGGTGAAGTAGTCAATTGCTACGAGAATAAATCTGTGACCGTTGGACGCTTTCGGCTCTATCATGCCAATCATGTCAATTCCCCACATGGAGAAAGGCCATGGTGATGAAATCACATTTAGAAGTGTCGGTGGAACATGAATCTTATCCGCGTAAATCTGACACTTATAGCATTTCTTCACATATTTGCAGCAGTCAGACTCCATTGTCAGCCAATAGTAGCATGCTCTCAACATCTTCTTAGCCATGGCATGTCCATTGGAATGAGTACCAAATGAACCCTCATGGACTTCAGTCATCAACAGGTCTGCTTCCTGTCTATCCACGCATCTAAGCAGAACCATGTCAAATTTTCTCTTATAAAGCACATCACCATTGAGGTAGAAATTTCCAGATAATCTCCTCAAAGTCTTCTTGTCTTTAACAGATGCCCCGAGTGGGTAAGTCTGACTCTGAAGAAAACATTTGATGTCAAAATACCATGGCTTATCATCTTTTACTTCTTCTACTGCAAATACATGAGCTGGTCTATCCAAGCGCATCACAGTAATATTGGGGACTTCATTCCAGAATTTCACCATAATCATTGAAGCAAGCGTAGCAAGAGCATCTGCCATTCGATTCTCATCTCGAGGAATATGATGGAAGTCAACCTCAGTAAAGAACGTTGAAATCCTCCTCACATAATCTCTATATGGGATGAGGCCAGGCTGATTCGTCTCCCATTCACCCTTAATCTGATTAACAACAAGGGCCGAATCACCATAAACATCAAGATGCTTGATCCTAAGATCAATACACTCTTCCAAACCCATAATACAGGCCTCATATTCTGCTATATTATTCGTGCATTTGAAATTTAGCCTTGCTATAAAAGGAAAATGTGTGCCCTGAGGAGTAATAATCACTGCCCCAATACCATTTCCATATTGATTTACAGCGCCATCAAACACCATACTCCATCGGGAACCAAGCTCTGGCCCTTCATCGAGCGTAGGCTCATCGCAATATTTTATTTTTAAATACAAAATCTCCTCATCTGGGAAGTCGTACTGAACAGGCTGATAATCCTTAATTGGTTGATGTGCCAAGTGGTCAGCCAAGATACTACCTTTAATAGCCTTCTGAGCTCGATACTCAATATCATACTCAGACAACATCATCTGCCAACGGGCAATCCTCCCAGTTAAAGCAGGCTTCTCAAAGATATACTTGATTGGATCCATTTTGGATATCAACCAAGTCGTATGATTCAACATATACAGACGTAAGCGCTTAGCAGCCCAAGCCAAAGCACAACATGTCTTCTCAAGCATTGAGTATCGAGACTCACAATCAGTGAACTTCTTACTCAGATAGTATATGGCATATTCTTTCTTCCTTGATTCATCTTGCTGACCCAATACACAACCCATAGAGTCCTCAAGAACTGTCAAGTACATAATCAAGGGTCTCCCTTCCACAGGCGGAGACTGAATCGGAGGCTCGGACAGATACTCTTTAATACTGTCAAAGGCCTTCTAGCAATCCTCGGTCCAATCATGACGCTGATCTTTTTGGAGGAGCTTTAATATTGGCGCACATGTGGCAGTCATGTGGGATATAAATCTGGAAATATAATTCAAGCGGCCAAGAAAACTTCGGACTTGCTTCTCAGTTTTGGGCGCAAGCATCTCTTGTATTGCTTTGACCTTGGCAGGATCAACTTCAATACCTCTTTCACTGACAATAAAGCCCAATAACTTGCCGGAACGGACTCCAAATGTACACTTGGTAGGATTCAGACGGAGTTTCTACTTCCTCAGACATTGAAAAAGCTTCAACAAGTGCTCTACATGTTCAACTTCCGTTCTCGACTTCGCAATCATATCGTCAACATATACCTCGATTTCCTTGTGCATCATATCGTGAAACAAGGTATTCATAGCTCGTTGATACGTGGCTCCGGCGTTCTTCAAACCGAAGGGCATCACTCGATAACAGAATGTTCCCCAAGGTGTGATGAATGTTGTCTTCTCCATATCCTCGGGTTCCATCTTGATCTGATTATAACCGGAAAATCCATCCATGAATGAGAAGACATTGAATTTAGTTGTATTATCTACCAACATGTCAATATGTGGTAGCGGAAAATCATCTTTCGGACTAGCTTTATTCAAGTCTCTATAGTCCACACACATTCGGACTTTTCCATCTTTCTTGGGTACCAGCACAATATTGGCCACCCATTGAGGATATGTAGAAGTCACCAGAAACCCAACATCAATTTGCTTATGAACTTCCTCTTTAATCTTCACTGCCATATCGGGATGAGTTCTTCTGAGCTTCTGCTTCACAGGCACACACTTAGGCTTCAAAGGCAGGAAATGTTGCACGATATCAGTATCTAGTCCAGGCATGTCTTCATAAGACCAGGCAAAGACGTCGACATATTCTCATAGCAACTCAATCAACCCCTTCTTCACAGACTCTTCCAGGAGTGCCCCAATCTTCAGTTCACGAACACAAACTTCAGACCCCAAGTTGACTGTTTCCAGATTCTCAAGATGTGGCTGAATGATCTTCTCTTCGTGCTCAAGTAGACGGGTAATCTCGTCAAGAATCTCTTCAACATCATCTTCTTCGGCCTCAAATACAGGGAACTCAAAGTTGGGAGATGGTGTTGGATCATTATGTTCAATGGGTTTGATCAACCTGCATAATGATTTTGGATATAAAAGAGATTTTAGAATTCAAACAAAGGCAAATCATTATGCAGATGAAAAGATTGATTTTATTTTCTTTTTAGGGTTTTTTAGTAATCACCAATTTCATGCAAAAAAGAAAAAAGTGAAAATAATTTGGAAAAAACAAACATTTGACATGTAATTATTGAATGAATATCATTGTATTTATGGGCCAACAATGTCATTACTTCTCCTTTTGGCATGGGAGAAGGGTTTTTAAACAAAAATGAACATTACGTGGACTTATGGACAACTGTTGGAACATCAATAGCGACCCAATTATTGCAGACTCCTCCAGGGATGACAAAGTTGCCAGAATCTTCCTCTGCATCATCTTCCACTATAGCAGCAGCTTCTTAGTCCTTGACCGTGTGGATGAAACCACCACTCTGAAACAGACCGTGCTTGTTGAAAGTGCCTAAAGAGTACCCTATGCCAGCCCGGGATTTATTGTCTTCCAGCTTGATCATTTGTCCTAAACCAGTAGTTGCGCCATGCTCAATGGCCAACTTCGCATCATTGTAGGACGCAAATGAAGAAGTTCCTTTCTTAGAAGGCTCAGCAATAGATAAGGCTTGGAACGACGTCCTAACCTCATCCTCAACATCAATATAAGAAAAGGAAGACAAGTGGCTTACCAAGAGATCCTTCTCTCCCCCTACTACCACCAACTTCTTGTTCTTCACGAACTTCAACTTTTGGTGTAGGGTGGATGTCATGGCGCCTGCCTCGTGAACCATGGTCTTCCTAACAAACAACTATATGATGGGTGGATATCCATGACCTGAAAAGTGATCTGGAAATCACTGGGTCCTATCTTGATTGGGAGCTCAACCTCTCCAATCACAGTCTTTTTGGATCCATCAAAAGCTTTCACAACCACTCCACTCTGCCTCATGGGAGGCCCCTGATATGAAAGTTTTTCCAGAGTGGATTTTGGCAACACATTCAGCGATGATCCTGTGTCTATTAACACGTTAGACAACACATCATCCTTGCAATTCACAGAGATGTGTAGTGCCAAATTATGGTCTTTTCCCTTCTCGAGAAGATCAACATCGCAGAAGCTCAGGTTGTTACAAGCAGTTATATTTGCAACAATACTATCAAACTGTTCTATTGTGACATTGTGATCCACGTATGCCACGTCCAACACCCTCTGTAAAGCTTCGCGGTGTGGCTCGGAGTTCATCAACAAAGACAGCACAAATATCTTTGAAGGCGTTTGTAGCAGCTGATCTACAACATTATACTCACTCCTCTTGATGAGCCTCAGCATCTCATCACAATCCTCTCTTATCATGCCATTCTGGCCAGTAGGAACAGAAGCTCTAGCAACAACAGCAGGTCTATCAATAACAAGTGCCAGATTCGAAGAAGAAGAAGAATTCCCTACAGGACGGGAAGCACTATCAACAGCAGCATCAGCTCTTCTGGTGTCAACCGGGGGTTTCGGTGGCGCCAAAAAAACACGACCACTGCGGGTCAATCCACTGACATCAGAAATACTGGTCACAGAAGTAGAGGGTAGAGGCACCTCCTTCCCATCTTCTAATGCAACCGCATTATATCGATAGGGAACAACCTTGTCGGAAGAGTATGGAACAGGGCCAGCTGGCTTAATAATGAGAGTAGGAGATGCCTTCTGCTTGCTGCCATCATATCTGACAATAACAGGCTCAGGTATTCTGAATACAGGGATATAACATTGACTTTATCCTCGTCACGATTCTGAAGTACCTCAATCACACCCTGATCCAGCATTTCTTGGATGTCTTTCCTGACTTGACGACATCCTCTCTCATTGACAGTGCATACACGGCAGCTGTCATGGTCATGCTTGTAATGACTGTATCCATATAACAGTCTATGCATCTCGACCAAATATTGTCTGATATGGCTGACATATTTGACCTTGTATTTGCTAGGGCAACCCTGAACCATATTAACAACAGATTTCCCATGCTCGGGCAATGGGTTCTTCTTCACATTAGGACCTACGTCCTTGAAAAACAAAATACCGCTTCTAACAAGGTCTTGAACCTTGGTCTTGAGAGGATAACAATTCTCCATATCATGTTCGGGAGCACCGGAATGATAAACACAATGAAGCTCGGGCTTATACCACCACTGAGGGTTGGTCGGTATAGCAGGTGGGTCACATGGAGTAATCAATTTCCTTTCAATCAGTGAAGGATATAGCTCTGCATAAGTCATTGGAATAGGATCAAAAGTGACCCTCCTTCTATCATAGCTAGTGCTGGTTTGATTGTTGTTGCGAGGCTGGTAGGCCTGCTGTTGCGGACGATGTTGTTGTTGCTGATACTGTTGATGTTGTTGTTGTTGGTTCTGATGCTGATAATGTTGGTTTTCTCTGAAAACAGGTGCTATATGAGCCACCTGGTGCTGGTTACTGGCCGAACGCACAGTCTTCCTCTTCCCAGAGGGTCTTCTTGATTTAACATGGGAGGTCACAGCATGTGCCTCTCCATCTTTCTTCTTGGCAAACGCCCCATAACGTTTGGCAGAAGAGCCTTCTTCTCTAGTCAGGCGCCCTTCCTTGACTCCTTCTTCTAGTCGCATCCCCATGTTCACCATCTCGGTGAAGTCAGAAGGAGCGCAAGCAATCATCTGCTCGTAGTAGAAAGAGCTTAAAGTCTTGAGAAAGATCTTCGTCATTTCCTTCTCTTCGAGCGGAGGCACAATCTGTGCAGCCAATTCACGCCACCTCTGGGCGTACTCCTTAAATGTTTCTTTCTCCTTCTGGGACATAACCCTCAGTTGGTCCCTATCGGGAGCCATATCAACATTGTACTTGTATTGCTTGACGAAGGCTTCTCCAAGGTCGTTGAAGGAGCGGATGTTCGCGCTATCCAGGCCCATGTACCATCTCAATGCGGCACCTGACAGGCTGTCCTGGAAGTAGTGGATCAGGAGTTGATCGTTGTCGGTCTGAGTCGACATCTTGCGTGCGTACATCACAAGATGGCTGAGCGGGTGTTTACCAGTGATTTCTGATAAACAACCGCTAGTCTTCCAAATTTATATATTTTTGGTAACTCACAGGATCGACTAGATTGATCCTAGGACATGTGTCTTAAGAATTATTATTATGGTGATTTGACTCATGGTTAAGTTTGTCTCTAATTTGTGAATGACGAAAAGTGTTTAGACAATAATTCTAAGTGAAACTTATGACTTTATGAACAAAGTAAATGACGATAACTTGGTATTAAAAGGTTTCTGGAAGATAACGAAAAGACTTAGGAAAGGTAAAGATAAATGACTCGAAGTAAATGCTTTATGTTTTAAGAAAGTACTGGAAATGAAGATTCTGGCGAAATATAAATGCATAAATAAAAGTGATGATAAACTACTGAAAAGTAAGGTAAATTCGACAAATAAAAAGGCAGTAAAATACTTTAATTTAAACAATTGGTATGAAAAATATAACATGAACGAAACTTATGGTGTTCTTCATACATACATTTTCAGCGTAAAAACTCTTTTCTCTCGCTCCGGTACTTCGAGTGTATTTTGTGAATTTTTGTATATCTGTTTGAACCCCTCTTGAATCTAAAACTAAGACCCCTATTTATAGTAATTCGACCCTAATGGCCTTTACATATATGACTGCCACGTTCGCCGTTCCCAAGCGTTGCATATCTTAGATGTTTCCACGTGTTGTTCTGACGAAAACGGCTTTGTTTAAATTTCAAATACTTCCGCTCGAAGTTTCGACTCTGTGAACACCTATGTCGAAGAGAGCTTTATGAAAACCCAAAAATCTTCTAAGTTCCAGGCTTCGACAACAAATAATCGCTTACCCACAAAGAGAATTAAACAGCTTCGCCACAGTCATTTCTTGCTTATTCTCAAAACTTAATATTTCCAAAGGCCTTCAACTATCTGTCGAAATCCCCAGCTAACAAATTGCCCCCAAGAAATGTCTATTTCGAATTACTGTAGAAATGGACATATTTTGCATTTACCAGATTTCGACCAGAGACCTTTCATAGTCCTAAAAGTCCATGTTTGTCAGTTAATCATGATTAACTTTTCCAAAATGTCTCATCAGAACGTATGCGCGGTTATATGCCATCATGAGTTTCAACTTCCAAGAAAATGAATAGTATTCCCTATCCACTTTTCTCAGAAAAGCTTCCACATGGCCCACTATCCTAGTAAAGCGTACCCAGTCAGCCTCACAGGTTCAGCATTATAAAAGCTCATTTGTCATTTTTCTCTCTCTTTTCACGAAAATCTCCATTTTTCCCCTAAGTTCATCTTCTTCAACCTTTCTGAAAAAACGCTTCTTCTTCCCTAAATCCTAATCCTTCAAAATCTCCAAAGTCCATTACAATGTCTTCTGATAAACAACAAAAGCAATCAAAGAACATCAAAGGTGCTGGACCTTCAAAGAGTTCTACTTCCCAGAACATTCCAACCAGCACAACCATCACTATTGGGGACCGAGAATACATCACTGCTCCAAAAACTTTTGAAAGAACAGAAATCAATTTTTGCTTCTCAGGTAATGGTTCCTTCCCTTCTTTCTGGAAATGCTTTAGGGTTTCTAGGCCCATTAGTATCTGACGAACATTTAGAGAAGTGTGCTCAATTTTTTCCTTGTCACCATACTACTAAACCCATAGCCAACAAAACCCTTTCTTCTAAAGACAATGAGGATCTAAACCAGAGAGCAGCTTTTTAACTGGACTTTATCACTGATAGTTTCAGACCTTTTCGGTCTTGTCCAACTCTAGACAAATCCTATCTCGCTTGGTTAACAAAAGTTGAGAAGAAGAAAGCCTCACTTTGGAAAGAATTGGGTATTTTTGACCTAATCCAGATGTCGAAGTTGGGATTTAGTTACCGTCAGCCTTTATTACTTTCCAGCCTATATTTCTGGGATAGTACCTATAACACCTTTCATCTTCCTTGTGGAATGATGACTCCCACACTTTTCGACGTAGCTGTCATTACTGGACTTCCTCCGACAGGAGAGACCTTCGACCCCTACCAAGACCTTCGACCCCTATGTCATGCTGATGGGGAAGAAGTTTCTGATATAGAACATATAGCATTCTTAGGTCTATGGTTGTCCAAATTCTTCTTTTGCTGCAAATCTCTACAAGTTGCTAAGAGATTTCTAACGCTCGCTAACCAATTGCATGTTGGTCGAAGAGTGTGTTTGAGTGAACTCTTGTTGGCTAGTTTGTACAAAAGTCTAGGATCAGCTAGTGCTAAGCTAAAGGAATACAAAGTTGGCACCAATCTATTACTATCTGGGCCTTATTGGCTTCTTCAATTGTGGCTTAATGCCACTTTCGAATCCTTTTTGCCAACACGAGGAAATGTCGAAGAAGATGCCCCAGGGATAATGAATCGAAGCATTGAGGGCACCAGACTCCTTCGACTAACTCTAGCTGATGACGTTGATAACTTACAAACTTCCCTTACCAAATACACCTTGATGTTCTCGAAGCGTCATCATTTCCTTCCTTCGATGGCTCCTTTTGCCAGTCGAACGCATGGTCCTTCCTGGTTTACTGCCTCGCTCGAAGACGCTGTGAAAAATGCCAACACAGAGATCGAAGACATATGGCGTGCCTTTCTCCTTCCAAGGCTATTTGTTTCTAGGATTCTGCCAGTAAAGAGTCACGTGTGTCTGTTGGCTTATCAGCCTAATTTTGTCTCTCGACAATTTGGGTTGTGTCAACTTATCCCTTTCTCTTTATTCAAACGAAAGCGCGAGATTTGCTGTGCAGGGGCTGAATGGAGCGCTCGAGACATTGTTGTCCACAAAGAATTCCATGCCAATTTTGCCGAATTCCAATTAATAGCCTTCCAACCGTCGTTTTATTCCACCAATGGTTTCGCCACTTGGTGGACAGATTTCTATTCCAAGAATATGTTTTCGACTGCTGAAATCAAAGAACGTCTAACGAAGGCTTTTTCATCTTTGCAGGAAAATGTCCCCAAGGGTAAGCTTACTCATTCTGCAGAAATCCAAGCATTCCAAAAGTACTTTGAAACTGTCTATAACCCAACAAACATCGTTGACACTGTTTGTTATGCAGCCCCAATTTTAAAAGAAAAATTTGAAAAGCAGATTGCCAAAAGAAAATCTCTCAAAACTGTAAAACCCAAATTGAAATATGACTTGGCCTTTGAGTGCGAACCACCCAAGTTTCCAAAGTTACCCAGTGCAGATTTTGCTTTGTCATTTTTCCCCCTTACCCTTACTGGTTCACGTGTGGGAATATTTTTAACATACTAAAAAATGACCAACAAAAGCCTGCAAAAAGAGTAGTTGCTACCAAACATACCTTAGACATTTTCAAAGGCTTCCTTCACTTCGATTTATCTGCAGTGAGAATTACCTCTCCGACATGTGAAAGAGTAGTTGTTTGGATTTCTTGGTTTTAGAACTCCTTTTCGTTTTTCGCCAGTCTTTTAAACATTTTCATGTTTCGACTAACTCACATCCTTCTTTAGCTGTCGAAAGGACGGTGGTGAAGAAAGAAAAACCCGTGGCGAAGGCTAGTTCGACTACTACTTCCAAGCCAACTACCTCTTCAAGCCAGGGAGTGCCTTCTGGCGCCGCTCCAAAAAAAACGAAGAAGAGTTCAAAGGTATTACATCAAATAAGTTTTGTCTCTTTCGAATTTCTTTCTAATTATTTATAATTTTCTTTCTTCAGGGTAGTGGCAAGCCTCCCTTGACACCCAAGAAAAGAAAAACCTCTCCTGCCAATATCATTCTTGTCGAAGATGATGAAGAGGATACTCCTCTTACTCCACTCAAGAAAAAACAGAAGAAAAATAAGGCAACAGTTGCCCCTTTCCAATCAAATCAACCACAAGGTGTCGAAACCACCACTCTCCCTCCTCTTCCAAAGAAAATTCCATCCCATCCTTCTGGTGCTGCAGCGCTGGAGCATATTGGGAGCAATGCCTCCGATCCAGAGGTTCAACAGGTATACTTCGACCTCAAGTGTTCTATCGTTCGACAAATTCGTATTTTTAATCTAACATTTTATTTTCAGGACAAAGCCACCACTCCCCTTATTTCTACTGCTAATCAAAGCGATCCTTCGAGCGGCATGAATCCATCTCCTCCTCCGACAGTCAGCGGTGCTATCCAAAACAAAGGATCTTCAACTGGAGCTCACAATATTGAAGAAGACAGCGCTCAGAACAAAGAAGAAACCTTTTCTCCTGGTGAAGATGGTAAAAGAGATTCTAAGCACGTTGACGAGAAGGACTCAACAGGGAAAGGAAACTCTGAGAATACTCCTAGTGATTCTCCTGCCAGAGTTGTGTTCCCTTCAAATGATGCTGATGAGGATGATCAGGATTACTTTCGAGAAGATGAAGACATAAATATGGGAGAAGCTGATGCTGAGGGAAATCAAACTGGAACTAGTAATGCCAGCGTCGATACGGTCTCAAATCCCACTAAAGTTCGACCATCCATCACCCAAACTTCACCCATACCACTCACTGAGGAGGAGAAAAGATCTTTAAAACAAAATGATCCCCTCAAGTATGTGAGGTTAATGATGGCTCAAAGAGAGTCTTCTTCAGAGCAAAGTATTTCTGGAGCTTCGACCCAATCTGGTGCTAGTGCAAACGAAGCATCACATGACGAACTCCTTCAGCAGGTGAAGAAGGCAGTTTTTGACGTAAATCTCTTTGATGAGCTAAGGAATAATGTGGGGGCGAGCTTTAGCATAAAGAAGCTGATAAGCAAGATTAACATCACTGCTTGCCCCACTGATGTAGGTGAAGCTCTCATTGATATTCAAAACCTCATTGACCAAGTGTGTGCTGAATATCATAGGGAGGTGGATGTCAAAGCTAAGCTTCTATCAACTGAAAAAGCTCAAGCCAATGAGTTTGACAATGCCCTTCGAACTTCACAAGCTTCTGAGGAGTTAGCCGCTTCCAGAAAATCAGCCCAAGCAAAGTTCGACACTTACATTGCTTCGATTCGACTCTGGGAATCTCATATTGCAGAATTGCAGTAAAAGATTTCTGATGCTAAGGCGAAGCAGACTGCTATCTGAGGCTTGGATAGTACTGAAGCTGATGATCTGGCGAAGCAAAGCGTGGACCACGTCGAAAAAGCTACGGCTATGAACGAAGATATTGCACGCCTCAAAGGAGTTCAAGCGGTTGTTCAGTATAAGATTGGCTTGGCAAAGAAGAAATATGATCGGATGAGGGCCGCTATTCCTTTTTGATTTCCTCCTGTATTTGCTTTATTCGACTCTTGTTTACTTGTAACTTGATTAAGATGAAAACTATTTTGGCACATATTTTGAGTTTAAATATCTTCACCATTTTGGCCATGATAATTCTTTACTCCCTATGCTGTTATGATTCTAACTTCGTGCATAAATGGTTTATACTTCTTTAAGTATTTTCCATTTACTTTTAGGATTCTTCGATCTTCTGCTAGTTCTTCTATTTCGTATGCAATGTTTGAAAAGGCTTTTAGAATTCGAAAAGGTCCTTCCCAATGTGGAGACCATTTCCCTAATGCCTTATTCTTTCGATCCATAGGCAATATGACTTTCCATACTAAATCATTCATAGTAAAGGTTTTACCTTTGACCCTCTTATTGTATGCCCTTGCTACCCTCTCCTTCTGTCTTCTTAATACTTCTAACGCATGTAACCTTTCTTCGTCCAAATCCACCAGCTCATTTATCATCATTTCCCAGTATAAGTCAGATGGAATTTCTCCTTGTCTTTGGATTCTTACTGATTGCAAGTAGACTTCGACAGGTAGTACTGCATCATGTCCAAATGTAAGCTAGAAAGGTGTAGTGTTAATGGCTTCTTTAGGGGAGGTTCGACAAGCCCAAAGTGCTTGGTCTAAAGTTGTGTGCCAATTTTTTGGCTTTTTCCCTACATGCTTTTTGATTAGCCCAATTATTACTTTGTTGGCTGCTTCAACTTGCCCATTGGCTTGAGCATAATAGGGTGTGGATGTTAACAATTTGAACCCCATTTCCTTTGCAAATTCTTACATCTTTCGACCAGTAAAAACTGATCCTTGATCTGTTGTTATACTTTTTGGGATTCCAAATCTGTATAAAATTTGCCTTTGAATGAATTCGATAACAGTTTCTTGATCCATATTTATTAAAGGTACTGCTTCGACCCATTTAGTAAAATAGTCAATTCCTACAAGTATGTATCTTTGACCTTTGGATGAATGGGGTATAATTTCCCCAATTAGATCTAATGCCCAACCTCTGAAGGGCCAGGGTTTAATAATTGTATGAAGTTCACTTGCAGGAGCATGTTGAATTCCTGCATGTATTTGACATTCCTGGCAACCCTTAGCAAACTCTATACAATCTTTTAACATGGTGGGCCAATACATTCCATATCAGAAAAGCAACCATTTCATCTTATGGCCTGCCTGATATGCTCCACAAGCTCCACTATGTACACTAGATAATGCCAAGTAAGCTTCGCTTTCTCCTAAGCATTTCAACAGGATCCCTTCAGGGGTTTTCTTGAATAATTCATTCCCTATCAATACATAAGATAAAGCCCTGTACTTGGTTTTCCTTTCTGTGTCTGTCAAAGGGTCCTTGAGATAATTAATAATTGGATTCCTCCAATCTGTATCTATCAAGGTATCAATGTCCAAAACTTCGAACTCCTCTTTGTTAGCATATCCTAACTGGGTGCTTTCCAAATCTGTCGGAGATAATCTGGCAGCCATTGCCTTTCCTCTTACTTCGACAAGTTCTTCTAGCTTTTCTTTTGAAATTCTATACCCTGAGGCTATTTGTGCTAAGTCATTAGCTTCTTGGTTTTTTATTCTAGGGACATGTTTTATGTCGACGTATTCGAATTTTTTAAGTAACCTATTTGCAATGACGAAGTACATAATCAAATTTTCTTTTATACATTTGTACTCCTTCGTCAGTTGCTTGATTACTAATTCTGAATCTCCTTTAATTTCGACCCTAGTTGCCCCCAATTCCAACAAAGCCTCAAGTCCTGCAATAAGAGCTTTATATTCTGCTTCGTTGTTGGAACAAAGGGGACCTTCAATTCTATATTTGAGTTTTGTTGGAATTCTGTCAGGAGAAATTAACATTATCCCAACCCCACTTCCATTCTTATGAGTGGAACCGTCGAAGAATAATTTCCAAGGTTTCAACTCAACTTGAAATTGAGGATTTTCAACTAGTGCATAGTCTACAATAAAATCTGATACTATTTGTCCCTTCATTTCCTTTAAAGGCATAAAGGTTAGAGAGTATTCAGTGAGCGCTAACGCCCATTTGCCAATTCGACTGTGCATTATTGGCTTAGATAACATATACTTGATGACATCAAAATGCGAAGAGACGTATAAATCAATAGGTTTTGTATAATACTTGAGTTTAGTACAAGAGAAATGCAAACAAAGACACAACTTTTCTATTTAAGTGTATCTAGTTTCTGCATCATTTCAAACCCTACTAAGGTAATAAATGGCTCTTTCGACGCCATCTTCATTCTCTTGCGCCAACATGCTACCTATGGTAGTATCGGAAGCTGATATATACAGTCTCATAGGCTTCTTTCCACATGGTGGTGCCAAGATAGGAGGATTCGTCAGATAATGTTTGATCTTGTCGAATGCCATTTGGTGTTCGTCATTCCATTCGAACTTCCCTTGTTTCAGGCGCAGAAGGGGAGAGAAGGCTTGAGATCGACCACTTAAATTCGAGATGAATCTTCTTAGGAAGGTTATCTTTCCTAATAATGATTGCAATTCTTTTTTGGTTGATGGTGCTTTGGTCTCCATAATAGCCTTCGTCTTGTTCTGATTGATTTCTATCCCCTTTTTGTGGACCACAAAGCCCAGAAAATCTCCAGCCTGCACAAAGAATGCACACTTAAGAGGGTTCATTTTTAAGCCATGTTTTCTCATTCTTTCGAATGATTGGCCGAGATGGGATAAATGATCTTTATCTGACGTAGATTTTATCACAATGTCATCTATGTATACTTGCATGAATGTCTCTATATAATCATGGAATATAGAATTCATTGCTCGCTGGTATGTTGCCCCAGCGTTTCTTAGGCCAAAAGGCATAATTATCCACTCGTAAGTGCCTATTGCCCCTGGACATCGAAAAGTTGTTTTAGAAACATCTTCTTCTGTGATGAAAATATGGTTATAGCCAGAATATCCATCAAGCATGCTGAGATACTCATAGCCTGCGGCTGAGTCAACCAACATCTCTGCCACAGGCATTGGATACTCATCCTTAGGGGTTGCTGCATCTAGATCACGAAAATCTATACATACTCGCAAAGAGCCATTTTTCTTGATAACAGGGACAATATTAGCAATCCAATCGACATACCTTGTGGTCCTGATGAAATTGCAACGAAGAAGTCTTTCGACCTCTTTTTTGATCTTTGTGAGGATTTCTGGTGCGAATCTTCTTGGAGTCTGCTTGATGGGCTTCTTGCCATCCTTTATAGGCAACTTTAACTCGACCAAGTCTCTCTTCAAACCAGGCATCTCGTCGTAATCCGAAGTGAAGCAATCTTTGTTCTTTCTTAGTAATTCAATAACTCTCACTTTCAACTTGGGGTCCAGTTTAGCGCTGATGTAGGTAATTCTTTTTGCACTTCCATCTCCGAGATCAATCTCTTCGAGAGGATCTTGCGCTAACATCTTTGCACTTGACGTTACTGGATCTTTTTCAAATCCCAGAGGCTCTTCGTCGTATATGGCGTCCAACCTCTGTTCTGCTGGTTCCACAGGTACTTGTTCGTCAGGGGGTTTTGTTTTAAAGAACTCCCTTGGTCCTGTATTACAGATTTCACTATATGTGGCTTTGTTAGCCATGTTTGTTATCTCGACTTCGAGAGCCGCTTGTCTTTTGTTCTCAGCCATGTAGGCCAAAATCTTATCGAAGAAGGAGGACTCAGTCATAGTACAGGTCTTCATCCCAGCCTGTTGGCCGTATTTCAGATGATTCTCCTATTTCTGGGTCTCACATAATCTCTCTATCCCACTGAAAGCCATTTGGGTGGAGAGTAAAAAAGTACAAGGCGTTTTTATTTGGGGCATAGCCTTCTTCCGCTGGGTAACATGGTCCTATGTGCGCCAAATTCCTGTTGAAGTTTCTCTTGTCCACATGGTTTACTTCTGCCCTGAAGTAACTTTGGTCGGCTTCAACATTCTCTATCACGCCATCTTCTCTCCAGATAGATATTCTTTGATGCATGGTCGAAGGGACCGCTCTTATTCCATGTATCAATTTTCTCCCCAGTAGTAAGTTGTAATTTGCTTTTGCAGGTATTACCATAAACATCATTGGTCTTGTGATAGACCCAACAGTTAGGTCCACTTGTATGACGCCTAGCGTCTGTCCTATCTTACCTTCATAATTTGACAGTACCATGTTGTGAGGTTTGACGTCAGTGTCGAACATCCCTATCTTTTTCAACATGAATTGGGGCATCAAACTCACTGCTGCTCCCCCGTCCACCAAGACTTTATTCACTCCCATCTGTCCAACTTTGGCCCTAATGTATAGGGGCTTGAGGTGACTCTGCATCCCCTGGTGCGGCCTTTCGAACATAGTGTTCTGTTCTTCGACATCACCATTGTTCAGAACATAATAACACACTGGTTGATGCTTCGCCATCTCCGCAGCGTCCGCTTCCTCATTATCTTCGACCTATGTTTCCTGGTTATACTCGTACGGCAAGACTGAGACCACGTTGCAATTCATATTCACAGACGACACTCCGTCGAACTCAAAATCATCTGTGAGCATTTCCTCTTCTCTCGCTTGTTCCTTCTGAACCTTCTGAGTTATGTTTTCATCTGGAAATAACTTTCTTCCTATGGGTGGTTTGGTCGAATCCATGATATTTGGGGGAATCTTGACGCTGCTGGATTCTCCATTCTCTTTTACATTCATTTCTCTTTCTGCTTTCCTCATCCTTTGATGCCTTCTCCATTGGGATCTCGACATAGGGTTCTTCCCTTTGTAATTTTCTAGCCTGATAGCCTCTCTTTTGGACGCCTGAAATTGTTTTCTGTACGCCCACGAGGTTCTTCCTCCATCTTTGAAACTCCTCCACTTTCCTTTCTTTGGTCCCGCCTGAGTCCACTTGTCCTCAGGGACTTCTGCTGGCAATTTAAACACGACTCTCTTTGCCCTTGGGTGAGGGCTATCTGGCCTCCTAGGTGTTCCCCTCTTATCGAAGCTATACATGTTTGGATTTCCTCCATGTCCGTCCCAACCTTGGTCATATGGGATTCTTTCGAATGCTTCGGCCAATTCTCTGTTGTACACTGCCCCACACCTGGGACACATCAAACATCCCGTTTCATATTTGTAGCAGTGCACAATGAAACCCAGAAGGCTTTCTCCTGGTGTGGGATACACCTTCTTCAATTGACTTTCTTTCCTCCAGTTTCTCTCGGTCTTTGTTCGTTGCCACCTCTCGTAATCCTCAACCACCCTTCGAGAGATCCTGATGCTGCATCTTGGGCACAACAATATGTCAGCATTCTTTTTGTGACATATCCAGAGATACTCACGTAGGCTTTCATTGGCTTTGGGATAGCCAAGTTTCACCCCTTCTTGCTCCATCTTCAAACATTCCTCCACTTCCTCCATTTCTGGGGGGATTTGCTTCAGGTCTACCATGTTGACGCCCAGACTAGCGTCATCAATGATTGAAATTGCTTCGAACTTCTTTCTTAGGCCCTCAGTAGCCTCGATTGTTTATCCTTTAAGACCTTCAGTGGTCCTTGGTTCGACGTTAGCAACCTGTTTGCCTTTGACAGAAGTTCCAAAGGAAACGTCGTTACTTAGGCCATCAGTTGCCTGCTTTCCATCCAATGTGTAGCTTCCAGTTCCTGTTTCTTTTACAGCCTCCACTTCCCTTACGTCAACCATGTTGATTTCGACAGGTTCAACATAGTTGGTCTCAGCAATGTTAAGGGGATCAGTGTCAACTTTCATCTGGTTTTTTCCTTTGTTGGCGAACTTGAGGCGGCCATCTCTGATTGCGTTCTGAATAAGATCCCTGAAAAGAAGCATTGTGAAGTTTTATTGCCCAAAAAACTGTGATATTTACAAAAACCTCGTTTCTTTCGTTGTTCTAACGGAGGAATCTTGGTATTAGGAGGCACTATCATTTGGCCATCTTTTACTAATAGATCGAAGATCTCGTCACATTTGGTAACATCAAATGTGTAAGTCTTTTTGGGAAATCTCTCGTTCTTTTCAGTTTCGACAGGATTTCTGCCGTTCGACGGTGTAAGTAATTTGCAGGCGTAGGGTGGTGCTTATTTTAATTATGCCAAGTCTACTTCGAATTCCTCAAGACCACAGGGGTCTTCAGCAATTTCAGACTCTTCATCTTCAAATTCGACATACGCAACCCTCTCTTTCTTATAATTCTTATTTGCTCTGGCCTTTTCAGATTTTAAGCGTTCGACCTATCGAACCCTATCTGCTAATTGGGCCATGTCTCTTAGATGCTGGGTATCTAACCTTTTCCTGATGGAATAGTCCAGACCTCCCGCGCCCATTTCGACCAACTCGTGTTCAGGCACTATTGTAAAGCATCTAGACTTTAACAAACGGAACCTATTCAGATAATCATTTATAGGTTCGGTGAATTTTCTCTTGATGTTGGCTAATTCCTTAAGGCTTATCTTAGTTTGGCCCATGTATAATTGTTCATAAAACAATCTTTCTAACTGGGGCCAAGCATCTATGGAATTTGGTGGCAAAGTCGTAAACCACGTGAAGGTGTTCTTTGTTAAAGAACTAGGGAAATATTTCATCCTCAAGTTCTCACTGTTCGCCAAATCCCCTGCCTCAGTCATGTATCTGGCTATATGCTCTATAGTGGATTCACTAGTATCTTCTGAGAATTTGGTGAACTTAGGGATTTTACAACCCCTTGGTAATTCTGTTTGCAGGATATATTCTGGTAGAGGAGAAGAATAATTTGGTTGTCGAAGTCCTGTGTTTAGACCATTCTGGGCCATGATTCTCTCTATCATACTAGTTAGGTCATTTTCCATCATGTTTTCCCGCCTGACCCTATGAATTACTTCGTCTGCGTCCTGGTCTCTATTAACCATTATCACTCTCCTAGGTTGTTCTTCAGGGACTTCCCATCGAATTGGCTGTTGTTCCAATCTTGCCCCCGTGACTATTTCGTCAGGGGCTTGCCTTTATGGTCGAACCTGATCTATCGTTGGTTCTTCGCCCTGGATTATAACCTGGTTTGGCCTGCGTCAAACAGCAGGTTGTGGGGCGCCTAGAAAATCTGTTATGCGTCCCATCTGTGCTGACAATTGTTGGTATGTGTGGGCATTGTCAGTATTAGTCCTATTCACATTCTGTATTAAAGGAGAGAAAATGGTATTCATTTCTCTGGCCAGAATTCCTATCATATCATGGTTACTGGCATCCATTTGTTGTCTAAAGGCTTCCTGATTATTCGTTGTAAGGGTAGGTAGTAGGGTGGGGATTCCTTGTGATTGGCTATTTCGACCTTCATGGTTCATGCCAGATCCAGAATTTTGGATTGGCGAAATAACCGTATTATGTGGTTGAGTATATATGGAAGAATTGTTTTGTAGCCCTGCCATGGCGGTAGATGGCATTCCATAAGGGTAATCTCTCACAGGCCTAAAGTTTTCGAATCCTAGTGGCCTAGGGGTTGAAACTGCAGGAGTATCTGCCGCGCCTGATATGATAGGCATTACTGTCGAATTATGCAAGGCCATGGATCCAGACGTTGGTATGGCCTGTACATTAGGGATTTCAGTGGGTATTTTAATCGAATTCGCTCCGATTGTGCCCGTTCCCTGGGGGGAGAATTGTTCCCCTTGACCGGTTGTATTAACCATCTTTTCTGCGTTTTTTCTGTTGGTTATAGGTTGTGAATTGTTGGCTATCCTGCCACTTCTAAGGATCATACAACACTAATTTTTAAACCAAAAGAATAACGGCAATTTTACGAATTGTAAAACAACTATTGTAATCAACAATTCTTTTAACACTATCCCACCGGGTGTGCCAATTTGTTTACCAGTGATTTCTGATAAACAACCGCTAGTCTTCCAAATTTATATATTTTTGGTAACTCACAGGATCGACTAGATTGATCCTAGGACATGTGTCTTAAGAATTATTATTACGGTGATTTGACTCATGGTTAAGTTTGTCTCTAATTTGTGAATGATGAAAAGTGTTTAGACAACAATTCTAAGTGAAACTTATGACTTTATGAACAAAGTAAATGATGATAACTTGGTATTAAAAGGTTTCTGGAAGATAACAAAAAGACTTAGGAAAGGTAAAGATAAATGACTCGAAGTAAATGCTTTATGTTTTAAGAAAGTACTGGAAATGAAGATTCTGGCAAAATATAAATCCAGAAATAAAAGTAATGATAAACTACTGAAAAGTAAGGGAAATTCGACATATAAAAGGCAGTAAAATACTTTAATTTAAACAATTGGTATGAAAAATATAACATGAACGAAACTTATGGTGTTCTTCATACATACATTTTCAGCGTAAAAACTCTTTTCTCTCGCTCTGGTACTTCGAGTGTATTTTGTGAATTTTTGTATATCTGTTTGAACCCCTATTGAATCTAAAACTAAGACCCCTATTTATAGTAATTCGACCCTAACGGCCTTTACATATATGACTGCCACATTCGTCGTTCCCAAGCGTTGCATATCTTAGATATTTCCACGTGTTGTTCTGACGAAAATGGCTTTGTTTAAATTTCAAATACTTCCGCTTGAAGTTTCGACTCGGTGAACACCTATGTCGAAGAGAGCTTTATGAAAACCCAAAAATCTTCTAAGTTCCAGGCTTCGACAGCAAATAATCGCTTACCCACAAAGAGAATTAAACAGCTTCACCACAGTCATTTCTTGCTTATTCTCAAAACTTAATATTTCCAAAGGCCTTCAACTATCTGTCGAAATCCCCAGCTAACAACGGGCAAGTGTTTCCTTTGTACTTTTCAAATTCAGGCACTATGAATTTGATAGGAATCTTAACATTAGGCATGAGGCATAGCTCAGCGGCAGATTTGCCGAAGAGATCCTTCCCTCTGAGAGTTTTAAGTTCCTTGCGCAGCTCAAGGAATTGATCATTCATAGCATCCATTTTCTCGTAGACATCTGAGCCCTCAGATGGCTCAGAGTGGTAAATAGTGTCATCAACTCTCGGCAAAGTATGCACGACTAGAGGTGGCACAACAAGGACCGGGCTAGATGCCGGTAGAGAAGCAAACGTATGGGCGAGACCCTCTGGAACAAAATTAGCGGGCATCCCCCTGGGAAACCCGGCTGACATAGCAGACTGAGCAAAGTGAGCACTGGCAGCAGGCACGGTAGAGGAAGCAACCTCTTAAATGACCGTCCTCTGGGGAGGAGTTGAAGGCGTTGGAGAAGACTGGCTTTGGGCGGCCAAGAATGACTCCATCAGGGCAGTCAATCTTTCCACTTCCTCCTTGAGTTCTCTGTTCTCTTGCTCGAGGTGATCCATTAGCTTTGATGAGTTGGCTCTGGTATAGTACCGGTGTGTCAGCTTGTCTTCAAAATAAATGAAGAACACAGAATTAGACCACTGATCAAGAAGCCTGGAACAAAACCTGCTTATGCATATGATGCATGCAATGCTTGTGCATATGATTTTATTTTTAATCAGAGGATCTTTTTTAGAGATCTATTTGCAAATATTTGGAAATATTAATCATTTTAGACGTATAATGGAATATTCATATCAATAATATCTGGAAAAAAATTTACACCAAAGAAGTACAGTCTTGGTAACCAAATATAATACAAGAGAGAAGGAAAATAACATCCCATGGAACCCTAGAAACAATAGTACAAAGCTCTCGAGACCGGAAGATAAGCTGCACGAAGCCTCTTCACCTCTCTCTCATAGGCTGCCTCCATATTTGCCTTCTCCTTAGCGAGTCGATCATACTTCCTCTTCCAAAACCTGGAAGACTAAGGAAGAAGAGAAGTCACCACATCATCAGGCTCGTCGATAACCTGATGCTCCAGAAACTCTATCAAAGCATCCTTATCTCTAAGTTGCTGAAGTAGCTCCTCTCGCTCACAGACCCAAGTACGTGAACGATCTTCATCTCTCAACTCCTCTACTCCTTGGCTAGGGAGGGTTGAAGGCCCAACCATAACCATAGGTGTAGGTCTTGGGTAATCGTAGGGCATGCGGTACTTAGAAGATCTCTTCCTAACCCACAAGGTATAGGGTTCCAAAGCAATACAATTCTTCGGACCGAGCTCTTTCCTTCCCTTCCTATGAATCTTGTGCCAAGCGCGGACCATCCTGCCCTTCAAGTTTTGGGGATCTTTACTGTAGCGGGGTATTCGTTACTTTTAGATTTATTGCCTAAATCAAAAGTAAACCATACAAGTCGAGTCGCCACCGCACTTCTATTTATCCAACGGAAAGGTTAGAAAGCGAACAAAAATTGAGAAGTTTTATCGAATCAAAAACTAATAAAAATGTCAGAGATCGGGGTAAGGGGGTTGGTTATGCAATGGGAAGGTTTTAAGCACCCAAAACATCCTAGGTACTCCTAGGGAGCCCTTTTCACACTTGTTGTAAGGTTGGTATTTTGTGAAAAAATTGTTTGTGCAAACATGATTGAAGAGATGAGAAGAGAATATACAAGTTATTTACAATTTGTGTTTGGATGGATAAACTCATTGCCTACGTACCATCTTAAAAAAGATTAGGATCAAAACCTCTTAGTTCGGGGTAAAAATCTCAAAAACCAAGTTGGTGAATTGATTGGTCCAAGAGCCTTAAGGTCTTTTGTTATCCAAGGGAGAAAACTCAACCTAAAAACCACAAATCCACCATGTGAGGATAACTTCAACATGCTAGTGAGGGGTTAACCCTATATTAAGCATGGAAGACTCATTGTCCATCACTGAGGATGTAAGTGAGTATTATATCTACCTCAAGGATAACTCAAACCTAATAGCTAAAGGTTATGAAAAGTTTTTTATAACAAGTGGCCATTGAAATCACAAAAACACTTGAATGAGTTATATTTACCAATGAAAAGTATTTACAAAATATGGTCAAAGTTGATTAAAGATTCAATTCAAAATAAGTGTTATGAAAAGAAAGTTTGAAAATCAAAAGCATAATGCTTAGGTTTCTAATGTTTGAAAACAAGTGTTAATGTTTGCACAAAAGTTTTGACTTGGGTTAGAGTGGAGGGAAGAAGAAGAATGGCTAGAGTCATAATCATACAAGAGATGAAGGAAAAGAAACAAGACCACAAATGGAGTTCCTCTCTTGAGATCATATTGATGATCCAAGTAGCTCACATCCTTTGGAATAAGCAAGCAAATAAGTGTATACTCAAGCAATCAATCAAGCAAGCAAAGCTCTTAGGAATCTTCCAATGGCTCTTGTATCTCTCACTTTAGATGAACATGACAATGGTTCTTCAATTTGGCTCAAATAGGGATCCCCTAGCATAAAAGAACACACATCAAAAGGTTCCATAATGTAAATCAAGCATGGACAAGAGTGAGTTTAGAGATTTGGTCCTTCTAATCCCTCTTCAACATTAAGGCCTTTTTACTCCATTTTGCATAGGGAATATCCTAGAACCTAAGTCCTTTCTTGTCCATTTTTTGCATTTTGGTCCACAATAATCAAAACAAAAGCACAAGCACAATAATATATACACAATTATGTGCTCAAGTGAGCAAAAGGCAAATTGCATTAACATAAACATGTGCTCAAGTGAGCAAAGGGCAAAAACAAATGAATAATATGTACAAGAATAGTAAATTGCACAAATGTAAAGAGCAAGAATTAAATGTTAATGGTTAATGGTTAGTGTTAGAGTTAGTGTGCCATAAGGCAATTTAGCGCTATGTTAAGCAATCGTAATTGGACTTATGTAGAAGTCACAACTATCTGAGGCCGGTCAATAATAATGTAGGCAACAACACAAGTTAGAGATCTTGATTAGTGAATCAAGCTCCTACAACTTGCCATGCCAAAAAGAAGATGAGAAATGATCTTGTATTGATTTAGGTTCTTTGCTTGATTAGGAAGCAACCTATCCTTAATGCAAAGTCATTCACTTGATCCATGATCAAGATGAATTAGATTTGAATCAAGGAAGGTTAAACCTCTCATGTATCAAGGCTAACCACCAATCTTTAACTCATTGATCAAAATAAGAAAAAGAAGAAGAAGAAGAAGATGAATATTAAAGTACATTAATGGAAATGAAATGAAAATAATCAACAAGTATTGACCAAAGATAGGGAAGATCAAGGTCAAACAATTGTAAACAGAAGCAAGATGAAGATTAGAAGTCAAGAAACAAATAAAATATTTTTGGTATTTTTCAAAGGTAAAATAATACTTGAATTAAAATAATAAAGAAAGGTCAAACTTCAAACTCACTTCAAATCAACTTTGAAAAGTCCAAGTGAATTATCCTAAGTTCAACAAGGTCAAACAAAGTTTGACAAAAAAATTCAGCATTTTTTGAAGTCAGAAACTATTTTTTATCAATTAAAAATGCATAAAAATAACCTAATTGAATTAAAATCTCAAATAAATCCCAAATCAATTAATAGATTGATTAGAATATTTTTCATAGATCTATCATCATTCAAAGAGGTTGAAAAAATATTTTTGTATTTTTTGAATATCAAAAACTATTTTAAATGAATTAAAAATAACCAGAAAAGAGAAAATTCCTAAAAAAATATCAAATCATAAAATAAAAAATATTAAAAATCATTTTTAGAAAATAGAAATTAAAAGAAGAATAATGCAATTGGTCTCACATTTTTTGGACCAATAATGAAGGATATATGAATTTTTAAAATGAAATGGAATTAAAAGAAATAAAAGAAAATTAAAATCAGAATTTAAAAATAGCAAAAAGCGTGGAGCGTTGGATGCAGAGCTCATTAACTGAGCTGGCAAATTATGTGGCCCCTGAGCGCGCGCCTACCATGTTCTTTAGTCAATGCATCACACATAGCCATTAAACAAGTCATAACATGGGACAGATCAGATTGAATCTGGAAAATGAAATGCACGGCCATGATTGAATCTGGAGACTGGACGGTGGTGTACACCACCGTCTTCTTCGGCCAGCTTCTGGCGAAGGCAAAAATTGCAGAGAAATAAAAGTTCATGGAAAGCCACGATTCAGGTACCAAATGCAAGCTGGGGTGATGTACATCACCCCTGTGCCAACCAAATCCACTCTAGATTCCTATTGAGAGAGAAATCAGAGGTTGAATTTTATGGAGTTCAACTGAAACTTGTTGGATTTTGAAAATTCAAAGCTCAAAAAGATTGCCTCTATGAAGAGGACTTCAGACCACACAGCAACAACAAGAAACAAGCAATATATAAGTGGATTCGAAGAAAATAAAATCTGAAGTAAACCTTTGATTTGCAGAGCTTGAGAGCATGATTTCTTGGTGATTAAGCTTGCAGTGTGATCTATGGATTAAGGTAAGCAAGGCTTAGGAACTTTAGATCTAAAAAACAATCAATGAAATTGAAGTTTAGATCTGAAAAAAATGAGAGAAAATGGTGAGTTCCTTTGAGTATGGGTGAGGAATCAATCGTGCAGCATGTAAGGCGCCTTCAGGTTATTGAAATGAGGAGCATAAGGCACTTATTTATAGCAAAAGGCATGGCTGGAAGCATGATCAATTCATTGCATGGATGGAAAGGGCCTCCATGCATGGGCCTGTACAGGCGCATGGAGGGCCCAATTCCACTTGGATTTGCAAGCTAATCATCATCAGATACAAATTGGATGTGCAGATGGTGTATAATCAAAACATGCAATGCAATTTTAATTGATTTCCAAAAATACACCAATAAGTTCATGCTTTCAAAAATGGATTTTCCATAATTGAAACATAACCTTTTGAGTAATGGTTGGAGAGCTTTTTGCATGAGGATCATTTGTTATATTGATCAAAACTTCATTTGACACTTGGAAATTGGTGAAAATTGCTCATGAAGTGTAAGGTGCAAAACATGTACATGTGAGAATTTCAAAAATGGGCAAACTTTTGCATCATTTGGATTTTCGATGAGGAAGTTGTGGGCACTTGAAGTTGGACTTTTTCACATTTTAATGCTTTTGGTCCAAAGTGACCTATAATGTTTTGCATTATCACATGTATTTATTTTAGGATTTTGAAATTTTTCTCAACATAACAATTGAAGTAGACATCCTAAGCTTTCCAATGCATTTCATCCCACCTCAAAATCATGAATAATGAATGAGTTATGTCCTTGGGAAGTTGACCTAAAATTAGGGTTTTAGTCAAAATGACCTATAATGTTTTGAAATGGATGATGACTTTCCAAGCTTAAAATAAATTTTTGATGAACATGAAAGTTTTTCATATGGTTCTTAAGAACATTTTTGCTCTTGGGGTCATCTCCATTTGACAAACACATTAAAAGTTAGGTCTCAGTGTACTTCAAAAAAGTCAGATGAATTGACTGATCAACTTCTTAAGTCCATACCTCAAATATTGATGAATTGATGATTGAGGACACTCAAATAGGTTTAAATATGCATGAAATTATGAATTAAAGAACTTCCCTTGATTGCATTTGATCATGGGTTGAGGTTACTTCATGAGTAAGACACTGTTGATGAACAAATGAATTAGGGTTTCCTTGGGAAACAAGCCTCAAATCCTTTGGTTTGCTTTGATCAAAATGATGAATTGAGGTACTTGGGAGGCATATACGATGAATAAGAGCTTTAGGAACCATTGCCATGCTTGCTTTCATCTTCCCTTTGCCATATCAATGCACACAGGATCTCCCAGAAGCTTTGGATCTTGTGACTGCTCAAGCTACAAACAAAAGATGTTAGTGACATATTTTTGTGCTTTTGGTTAGTGAATAAAATGAGAAAAGCAATAATATATAATTCAAGCATGCTTGGTGATCTCAAACCAACTCTCAAAAGTTCTCATCCAAAGGTAAGGAGCCAAGATGCTAGGATCCTTAAGGCAAGATGCAAATGCAATGATATGATGCCATGAGGGATCTTAGGGTCAAAATTAGGGTCTTACAGATGCCCCTATTTAAGGTCATTCTAGCCGGAGAAGTGAAGGTTAAAATCTTCGTCTCGACGAGGTAGAATGGGCTTAAATAATAACAAAGAGACGAATTTTGGTCCCTAAGAGACCTCATGATGCAAATGTATGTATGTAAAAAGGTAATACTTTGTGGAGATATGTGCCCACAAAGAAGAAAAGAAATCAGAGGAGACTGAAATCCACATGAGTAATACACTCATAAATGGGACAGAGACTCTGGGGACTCTAATGGGGATAAGAAAGGGAATAAAATGCGTGAGCAGGTCATGACTTAAAACTTGTTGAGAGACATGAGAGGAATTCCATGAAAATAGATCAATGGAAAGACTCGAGCTGACTCAAAGATGCATGTATTGGGGAATATGTCAATACAACAAAAACTATCCACAAAGGATACTTCGGATGAAAATCCGGACTCATGTGGGGAAAATCCACTAAGGGACATCGCTGGGAAATGTCCAAACAAGACTCATCTGAGGAAATAACAGGATGAGGTATTACCGGTTACTAGGTAATAAGCTCAAGGAGACATGTGGTCAAAACACCGGTATGAGGGTGAGAGAACAACACGCTCGGGGAGAATGAATATCTAAGACCGGTATGAGGGTGAGAGATATCAAACATCCAAAAACATCTGAGGAAGACCTAAAAAGGTATATTTCGACTCAGGAAACCTGACTCCACAGGGGACAAAAAGTCATAATAGGGAGCAGAAAAGGAAGGAACACCAGGGATACCGGTTACTAGGCATATAATAGGTGACCAACCAAGCGTGAATTGGGGAATATTTCCAAGACACTCATCATCCGAAAGAAGGGCTGAAAAAGCAAACTCGATTACAGGATGGACATTCGGTTTCCATGAGGAAAATATGAATCTTACTCGACTGGGGAAGAACAAAAGACTTCGACCAAAGAGCGCATGAGATATATTATTTATTACCGTCAGAACGTAGATAATATACTCGCATGGAAGATTATCCACAACCGGTTACTGGGTTAATAAAGGATAAATCGACCGAAAGGAAAGGACATCGGGATACTGAATACTAGGTATAAGCTGATGACCAATCAAAGGGGAGAAACGATCATTACCAAACAAAAAGGGTAAATGAAAGATGACTCGCTGGGGATACATTGACAAAGGCAATGATCCGGGAGATATATCACCGGTTACTGGGAGATATACTCAAAAAGTGAAGGAATTTCAGTACCGAATATGGGATAAAGATAACCAACAAAGAGGGGATTATATCTACCGGATACTAGGTAGAAAACCACAGAAGAGTAACCGCCATCGGTTAGGATGAACAAAATAAGGTTAACTCTGCAAGGGGATAAAATGGGGTTTACAACTACCGATATGAGGGTAGAAAACCACAGAAATAAGACTTACAACTACCGGATACTGGGTAGAAGGCCACAGACTCCGCCGGGGAATAAATGGACAATTACTGGTTACTGAGCAATCATTCATCTAAAATGCGGGGAAGTGCAGGGGAAATAACAAAAGGAGTCGATCTAGGAACAAACTAGAGAGACACCCTGAAACAAGACTGAACCCAATGAGGATATATCTCAGGGGAGAACTCTATCCCAATACATGTGTTGGGAGAAAACTGAAATAACAATCATCCACGAGGACATAACTCAGTGGGGAATATGGGAGAAAGGGTAGACACTTTCTGTCTATGGGGCTGACCCTATTATGGGGAGATCAAACACCAACATTTGCTTGGGGAAATATATCACCAACTAGCAGGAGACAACAAACAAAGATATATGGCAAAGGATGCAGCATGAATAACTGAATGTTAAGAATATGCATATATGCGTAGTTTATGTATGATGAATGCTAACGAACAGACATATCTAACACAAACAGGTCTAAGAATCAATGGACAAACATCCGGTACTACATCTCAAGAGAGAAAGCCAGGCCCACGGGAGAACATCCAATCTGATGGGGGCAACAGATACCAAGAAACAAAGATCTCTACAGGGAAAGGAGAACCAATCACTCCCGTTGGGGAAGGGATCAACACATCTTCCTCAGAAGTTCCCACGCCACTCTGAAATCAGGCAAAGTCTTGGCTGGGGAATCTACACATGGATAAAATCCGCCGTAGAATCCACTCTACTGGGGAAATTATCAAAGAGAGATATGAAACTCTGCAGGGGAATATCCACCAGCCAAAAGTTCCAAAACCTACAAATTCTTTGCACAGCTGAATAAATCATATCTGTCGAGGAGGAGAGAACACTACTCTGTTGGGGATGGAAAGATAAACATCTTCATCAAACACTCTGCTTGGGAGGAAACCACAAACGGGCTCTGATCAGGCAATTCCACTGTGGAAACACTACTGACGACCGAGTTGGGGAATACCTGTAGGCAATCTATTGTGGATACCCTACTGGCGATCATACTGGGGAATAAAAGTGGGACCAGCCCTGCTGAGGATGGTCGAGGAGCAAATCTGCTGGAAATCAAAGTAAGCAAGTCCACAAAGGAAAAGCTACACCAAACTTTGATGATGACTCCGCTTATGCTGGGGATTTCCTGCTCGAAGTGAGGGCAAACCAACTCTGGGGAATTAGAAGATTGAGACCGCATCCAAAACTCCAAACTCTTTGGGGATTTGGTGGGATGTACAACTTTCTTCTGTGCTTGCAGAGGAGACAACCTGAAAGACAAATGAAGAGGGTACAAGTATGCTGGGAATATGAACAAATGTCTTACCCTTTTGGAAATCATGCCATCCTTGGGAGAGCATCGAAGACGTCACAGGTATCCTTTTATCATTGTGAATGTTCACTTTGTTTAAAACAATTTATGAAAATTTTAAAACAATGATATTTATCAATTAAAACATGCCAAATATTTGTTGAATAGAAACAAATAAGAGTGCAAAGAATTGGATAAAAGCTCAAATTTATTTGATGGAATGGTAGTCTGGAAATGGCAAGACTCCATGGATCTTTACAAATTTGAAATTGATGATATATATTGGAAAAGGGCTACATTGAACATAATGACCATTTCTCCACCAACTCTGAATCCAATGTATTTGAAGCTTCAGTTGACAATGACTGAGCGAAAATCTTTGACAGATGACAGTTGTAGGACAAAGTCTTGTCAGGATGTAGTTACTTGCCAAATCCCTAATTTTTGCCTAGATTGCCCCAGGGTGAGGTACTCAATCTAGCGGGATACATATTAATTTCTTATGTCTCTAACTTTTGCCTGGATCACCCTTTCGGGTTTCCAATCCACTGAGATGCTCATTTTTGCCTAAGTCTCCCTTTCGGGTTTTCAACTTAGCGAGTTATTCTGTTTTTATTTTTAGGCGAAGTATTTCTTGACTGCATCTGAATTCACAGAACGAGTGAAATCCTCCCCATCCATAGTTGTAAGTATCAAAGCACCGCCTGAAAAGGCTCTCTTAACAACATATGGACCTTCATAGTTTGGAGTCCACTTGCCCCTGGAATCGGACGCGAAAGATAAAACTTTCTTGAGCACGAGGTCATCTTCTCGGAACACACGAGGCTTGACCTTCTTATCAAAGGCTTTCTTCATCCTTTGTTGATATAACTGATCATGGCATATGGCAGTCAATCTCTTCTCTTCAATCAAATTCAGTTGGTCATAACGACTCTGGACCCATTCAGCATCAGTCAACTTGGCTTCCATCAAGACTCTCATTGATGGGATCTCCACATCTACTGGGAGCATAGCCTCCATGCCGTAAACAAGAGAGAAAGGGGTTGCCCCTGTTGAAGTGCGGACAGATGTACGATAACCATGCAAAGCAAATGGCAGCATCTCATGCCAATCTTTGTACGTAACAACCATCTTCTGGATAATCTTTTTGATATTCTTATTAGCAGCTTCAACAACCCCATTCATCTTGGGTCTATAAGGGGAATAATTCTGATGTGCAATCTTGAACTCGCTACACAGCTTTTTCATCATCTTGTTGTTCAAGTTAGATCCACTATCAGTAATGATCTTATCTGGCATACCATAACGGCATATGAGTTGATTCTTGATAAACTTCACAACCACCTGCCTGGTCACATTTGCATATGACGCCGCTTCAACCCACTTGGTGAAGTAGTCAATTGCTACGAGAATAAATCTGTGACCGTTGGACGCTTTCGGCTCTATCATGCCAATCATGTCAATTCCCCACATGGAGAAAGGCCATGGTGATGAAATCACATTTAGAAGTGTCGGTGGAACATGAATCTTATCCGCGTAAATCTGACACTTATGGCATTTCTTCACATATTTGCAGCAGTCAGACTCCATTGTCAGCCAATAGTAGCATGCTCTCAACATCTTCTTAGCCATGGCATGTCCATTGGAATGAGTACCAAATGAACCCTCATGGACTTCAGTCATTAACAGATCTGCTTCGTGTCTATCCACGCATCTGAGCAGAACCATGTCAAAGTTCATCTTATAAAGCACATCGCCATTGAGGTAGGAACTGCCTGATAGTCTCCTCAAAGTCTTCCTATCTTTCACAGATGCCCCATGCGGGTAAATCTGACTCTGAAGAAAACATTTGATGTCATAATACCATGGCTTATCATCCTTTACTTCTTCTACTGCAAATACATGGGTTGGTCTATCCAAGCGCATCACAGTGATATTGGGAACCTCATTCCAGAGTCTCACCACGATCATTGAAGCAAGTGTAGCAAGTTCATCTGCCACCCGATTCTCATCTTGAAGAATATGATGGAAGTCAACCTCAGTAAAGAACGTTGAAATCCTCCTCGCATAATCTCTGTATGGGATGAGGCCAGGCCGATTCGTCTCCTATTCACCCTTAATTTGATTAACAACAAGGGCCGAATCACCATATACATCAAGATGCTTGATCCTAAGATCAATGCACTCTTCCAATCCCATAATACAGGCCTCATATTCAGCCATATTATTCGTGCATTTGAAAGTTAGCCTTGCTGTAAAAGGAAAATGTATGCCCTGAGGAGTAATAATTACCGCCCCAATACCATTTCCATATTGATTTACAGCGCCATCAAACACCATACTCCATCGGGAACCAGGCTCTGGCCCTTCATCGAGTGTAGGCTCATCGCAATCATTCATTTTCAAATATAGAATTTCCTCATCCGGGAAGTCATACTGAACTGACTGATAATCCTCGATTGGTTGATGTGCCAAGTGGTCAGCCAAGATACTACCTTTTATAGCTTTCTGAGCTCGATACTCAATATCATACTCAGATAACAACATCTACCAACAGGCAATCCTCCTAGTTAAAGCAGGCTTTTCAAAGATATACTTGATTGGATCCATTTTGGATATCAACCAAGTCGTATGATTCAACATATACTGGCGTAAGCGCTTAGCAGCCCAAGCCAAAGCACAACATGTTTTCTCAAGCATCAAGTATCGAGACTCGCAATCAGTGAACTTCTTACTCAGGTAGTAGATGGCATATTCTTTCTTCCCTGATTCGTCCTGTTGACCAAGGACACAACCCACTGAGTCTTCAAGAACTGTCAGATACATAATCAAGGGTTTCCCTTCCACAGGTGGAGATAGAATCGGAGGCTCAGACAGATACTCTTTAATACTGTCAAAGGCTTTTTGGCAATCCTTGGTCCAATCATGACGCTGATCTTTCCGGAGGAGCTTGAACATCAGTGCATACGTGGCAGTCATGTGGGATATAAACCTGGAAATATAATTCAAGCGGCCAAGAAAACCTCGGACTTGCTTCTCAGTTTTGGGTGCAGGCATATCTTGTATTGCTTTGACCTTTGCAGGATCAACCTTAATACCTCTCTCGCTGACAATAAAGCCCAATAGCTTGCCGGAACGGACTTCAAATGTACACTTGTTAGGATTCAGACGAAGCTTATACTTCCTCAAGCGCTGAAAAAGCTTCAACAAGTGCTCTACATGTTCAACTTCCGTTCTCGACTTTGCAATCATATCCTCAACGTACACCTCAATCTCCTTGTGCATCATATCATGAAACAAGGTAGTCATAGCGCGTTGATACGTGGCTCCGGCGTTCTTCAAACCGAAGGGCATCAGTCGATAACAGAATGTTCCCTAAGGTGTGATGAATGTTGTCTTCTCCATATCCTCGGGTGCCATTTTGATCTGATTATATCCGGAAAATCCGTCCATAAATGAGAAGACATTGAATTTAGTTGTATTATCTACCAACATATCAATATGTGGTAGAGGGAAATCATCTTTCGGACTAGCTTTATTCAAGTCTCTATAGTCCATACACATTCGGACTTTTCCATCTTTCTTAGGCACGAGCACAATATTGGCCACCCATTGAGGATATGTAGAAGTCACCAGAAACCCCGCATCAATTTGCTTCTGAACTTTTTCTTTAATCTTCACTGCCATATCGGGATGAGTTCTTATGAGCTTCTGCTTCACAGGCACACACTCAGGCTTCAAAGGCGGGAAATGTTGCACGATATCAGTATCCAGACCAGGCATGTCTTCATATGACTAGGCAAAGACGTCGACGTATTCTCGTAGCAACTCAATCAACCCCTTCTTAACAGACTCTTCTAGGAGTGCCCCAATCTTCACTTCACGAATACAATCCTCAGACCCCAAGATGACTGTTTCCAGATTCTCAAGATGCGGATGAATGATCTTCTCTTCATGCTTAAGCAGACGGGTAATCTCATCAGGAATCTCTTCAACATCATCTTCTTCGGCCTCAAATACAGGGAACTCAAAGTTGGGAGATGGTGTTGGATCATTATGTTCAATGGGTTTGATCAACCTGCATAATGATTTTGGATGTAAAAGAGATTTTAGAATTCAAACAAGGCAAATCATTATGCAGATGAAAAGATTGATTTTATTCTATTTTTTTAAGGTTTTATGTGATCACCAATTTCATGCAAAAAGCAAAAAGTGAAAATAATTGGAAAAAACAAACATTTAACATGAATTTATTAAATGAAAATATCATCGTATTTATGAGCCAACAATGTCATCACTTCTCCTTTTGGCATGGGAGAAGGGTTTTTTAACAAAATGAACATTACGTTGACTTATGGATAACTGTTGGAACATCAACAGCGACCCAGTTATTGCAGACCCCTCCAGGGATGACAAATTTTCCAGAATCTTCCTCTGCATCCTCTTCCACAATAGCAGCAACTTCCTCATCTTGGACGGCGTGGATGAACCCACCACTCTGAAACAGCCCATGCTTATTGAAAGCGCCAGAAGAATACCATATGCCAGCCCGGGATTTTGTTGTCTTCCAGCTTGATCATTTGTCTTAAACCAGTAGTCGTGCCATGCTCAATGGCCAACTTAGCATCATTGTAGGACGCAAATGAAGAAGTTCCTTTCTTAGTAGGCTCACCAATAGACAAAGCTTGGAACGGCATTCCAACTTCGTCCTCAGCAACTATGTAAGAAAAGGAAGACAAATGGCTAACCAGGAGAGCCTTCTCTCCCCCTACCACCACCAGCTTCTTGTTCTTGACAAATTTCAGTTTCTGGTGTAGGGTGGATGTCACGGCGCCTGCCTCGTGAATCCATGGTCTGCCCAACAGACAGCTATATGATGGGTGGATATTCATGACCTGAAAAGTGATCTAGAAATCACTTGGTCCGATCTTGATTGGGAGTTCAACCTCTCCAATCACCATTTTGTGGGATCCATCAAAAGCTTTTACCACCACTCCACGCTGCCTCATGGGAGGCCCCTGGTACGACAATCTGGCCAGAGTGGCCTTTGGTAACACATTCAGCGATGATCCAGTGTCTACCAGCCCATTAGACATGACATCATCCTTGCAGCTCATGGATATGTGAAGTGCCAAATTATGGTCTCTTCCCTCTTCAGGGAGATCAGCATCACAAAAACTCAGATTATTACAAGCAGTAATGTTTGCAACAATACTATCAAATTATTCTATTGTGACGTCATGATCTACATACGCCACATCCAACACCTTCTACAGAGCTTCACGGTGTGGTTCTGAGTTCATCAACAAAGATAGCACAGAGATCTTTGATGGCGTTTGTAGAAGTTGATCTACAACGTTGTATTCACTCCTCTTGATGAGCCTCAGCATCTCATCACAATCTTCTTTCACGGTGCCACTCTGGCCTGCAGAGACATGAGTTATTATAACAGAGGCAGGTTTATTGGCAACAAGTTCCGGATTCGGAGCAATAACAGCATTCCCAACTGGTCGCACAACACAATCAGCAGCATCAGCCCTTCGGACGTCAGCCTGGGGTTTCGGCGGAGCCGAGAAAACACGACCGTTACGGGTCAAGCCGCTGACATCGGCGATATTAACGACAGAGGTAGAGGGAAGGGGCACCTCCTTCCCATCTTCCAATGCTACAGCATTGTAACGATAGGGGACATCCTTATCATAAGAATATGGCACAGGGCCAGCGGGTTTAATAATCAAAGAGGGAGAAGCCTTCTGTTTGCTACCATCATATCGGATGACAACAGGCTCTGGGATCCGAAATACCGGAGATATCACATTGACTTCATCATCATCGACATCACGATTTTGAAGCATTTCAATTACACCTTCATCCAGAATTTCTTGGATGTCTTTACGGACTTGGTGACATCCCCTTTGATTGACAGTGCAGACACAATATCTGTCATGGTCGTGCTCGTAATGACTGTATTTACACAACAGTCTGTGCATCTCGACCAAGGATTGTTGAATATGGCTGACATATTTGACTTTATATTTACCAGGGCAGCCCTGGACCATGTTGACAGAGGATTTCCCATGCTCGGGCAATGGGTTCTTCTTTACATTGGGACCTACGTCCTTAAAACACAAGATACCACTTCTCACAAGGTCTTGAACCTTGGTCTTCAGCGGGTAACAGTTTTCCACGTCATGTCCGGGGGCACCGGAATGATAGACACAATGTAGCTCGGGCTTATACCACCACTGAGGGTTGGTAGGTATAGCTGGTGGGTCTCGTGGAGTAATCAGCTTCCTCTCTATCAAAGAGGGATACAGCTCTGCATAGGTCATAAGAATAGGATCAAAGGTGACCCTCTTCCTCTCATAGCTGGTACTAGTCTGATTGTTGTTTCGAGGCTGGTAGGCCTGCTGTTGAGGATGGTGTTGTTGTTGATATTGTTGATGTTGCTGTTGCTGGTTATTATTTTGCTGATAATGCTGATTTTCTCTGAAAACAGGTGCTATGTGAGCCACCTGATGCTGATTACCGGCAGGACGCACGGTCTTCCTCCTTACTGAGGGTCTTCTTGGTTTAATATGGGAGGTCACAGCATGTGCCTCGCCATCTTTCTTCTTTCCAAATGCCCCATATCATTTGGCAGAAGAGCCTTCTTCTCTGGTCAGGCGCCCTTCCCTGACTCCTTCCTCCAAACGCATCCCCATGTTCACCATCTCGGTGAAATCATAAGGAGCGTTGGCAATCATCCTCTCATAATAGAATGAGCTCAAGGTCTTCAAGAAGATCTTGGTCATTTCTTTCTCTTCCAGCAGAGGCACAATTTGTGCTGCTAACTCTCGCCACCTCTGGGCGTACTCTTTGAAAGTTTCCTTGTCCTTCTGGGACATGGCTCTCAATTGATCCCTATCAGGAGCCATATCCATATTATACTTGTATTGCTTGACGAAAGCTTCGCCAATATCATTGAAGGATCGGATGTTCGTGTTGTCCAAGCCCATATACCATCTCAGGGCAGCACCGGACAAACTGTCCTGGAAATAATGAATGAGAAGTTGATCATTGTCGGTCTGAGTCGACATCTTCCTTGCATACATAACCAGGTGGCTGAGAGGGCAAGTATTTCCCTTGTATTTTTCAAAGTCAGGTACTTTGAATTTTACAGGGATTTTGACGTTTGGGACTAAGCAGAGTTTAATAGCAGACTTGCCAAAGAGGTCCTTTCCTCTGAGAGTTTTGAGTTCCTTGCGGAGCTCAAGAAACTGATTGTTCATAGCATCCATCTTTCCATAGATATCTGGGCCCTCAGACGGCTCAGAGTGGTAGATGGTGTCGTCTACTCTCGGCATAGTATGCACGACAGGAGGTGGAACGGTGAGGACCGGGCTAGATGCCGGAAGAGAAGGAAATATGGGGGAAAGACCCTCAGGAACAAAGTTGGAAGGCATCCCCAGGGAAACCCGACTGGCATAGAAGTTGGTGCAAAGTGGGCGCTGGCCGCAGGCACTGTTGAAGAGGCAATCTCAGAGATGACTGTCATCTAGGGAGGAGTTGAAGGTGTCGGAGATGACTGGCTCTGGGCGGCCATGAAAGACTCCATTGGGGCAGTCAATTTGGCCACTTCCTCCTTGAGTTCACGGTTCTCTTGCTCTAGGTTATCCATCAGTCTTGAAGCGTTGGCTCGAGTGTAGTACTGGTGAGTCAGCTTGTCTTCAAAATAAATGAAGAACACAGAGTTAGACCATTGAACAAGAAGCTTGGAGCAAAACCTGCTTATGCACATGATGCATGCAATGCTTGTGCATATGATTTATTTTATTTATCAGAGGAACTTTAGAGTCCTATTTCCAAATATTTGAAAATATTAATCATTTAGACACATATGGAAATATCACATTAATAATATCTGGAAAAAATTTACACCAAAGAAGTAGAGTCTTGGTAACCAAACACAATACAAGAGAGAAGGAAAATGAACATCCTATGGAACCCTAGAAACAATCATCTAAAGCTCTGGAGACTGGAAGATAAGCTGCACGAAGCCTCTTCACCTCCCTCTCATAGGCTGCCTCCATATCTGCCTTCTCTTTGGCGAGTCGATCATACTTCCTCTTCCAGAACTTGGAAGACTGAGGAAGAAGAGAAGTCACCATATCATCAGGCTCATCGATAACCTGATGCTCAAGAAACTCTATCAAAGCATCCTTATCTCTAAGATGCTGAAGTAGCTCCTCTCGCTCACGGATCCAAGCATGTGAACGGTCTTTGTCTCTCAAGTCCTCTACTCCTTGGTCAGGGAAGGTTAAAGGCCCAGCCACAACCGAAGGTGTAGGTCTCGGATACCCACAAGGCATGAGGTACTCGGAAGCTCTCCTCCTCACCCAAGAGGTATGGGGTTCCAAAGCAATACAGTTCTTCGGACCCAACTCTTTTCTTCCCTTCCTATGGATCTTGCACCAAGCCTGAACCATCCTGCCCTTCAAGCCTTGGGGATCTTTACCCTCCTGGAAGAATACACCTTCTAACAGAATGTTATTAGTTTTATCCTTTAGGGGGGACCCAAGCTGACGACGTGCCAAAATAGGGTTGTAGTTAATCCCACCACATGTACCAAGAAGAGGCACATTGGAGAATTCACCACAAGAGTCGATAATCTGCACACCATCATATACACGGTTGTACCAAAAGATATCATCATTAGTGAGAGACATAAGTCTCGTGGACCACCGTAGACATCCTTTGTTCTCCTTGAAGGCGACCGTCTGCGGCAAGTGTGAAATAAACCACTTGTACAGCAGATGCAAACAGCACACATTGGTACCACCACCCTTTGCATTCCTCATATGCAAAGAGAAATAAGTGTCACCCAACAGAGTCGGAACGGGATTAAGAGTAGAGAAGATCCTAATAGCATTCACATCCACAAACTTGTCGATGTTGGGGAATAACACTAGCCCATAGATGAGAAGTACAAATATGGCCTCAAAGGCGTCCTCACTCATGGCCTTCCCATACAAAGTAGCTTGAGCAATGAGGAACTCAGAAGGGAGACCTTGAATTCCACCTTTGGTAGTCATATGAGCACCAACCAGAGATTCATCTATATGCAACATATCAGCTATCTCTTGAGAAGTAGGAACCCTCTCTAAGCCACTGAACGGCAACTAATCTAGGATAGGTATGCCCACAAGATAGGCATACTCCTCAAGCGTAAGCAAGATCTGCAAATCCGGAAATGTGAAGAAACGGTACAAGGGATCATAAAACTGCACCAATACACCCATCAAACCTTCGTCCACCTGAGTAGCCAGAATAGATAGAAGCTTCCCATGACGAGCCTTGAAATCCAAGGGATCTAATACCTAGGATGTCAAATTCCTTAGCTCTTTCAAGTCGGGTTGTCTGAAACTGTACTTCTTCGTATTCCTTCTTTGTCTTTCCATGTCTGAAAATTTGCAAATAGACCTCTTAAGTTCCTTTGAAAATTTTCTCATTATTGATGATATGGATGCAAATGGGTGCATGAATGCATGGATGCAACAATCACACTTAAGGATAAAGCAAAGCATACCACACAAAGATCATGGGATGGATCAAGTCATCCTTAATATCAATCATCCATTTTGGTGGATTACGGTTTACACCTTATCAACATCCAAGTTCCATTGCCATTAAGGATACAAGAACGGATCAACCATGAATCAAGAGTTTGTTGCAAGTCACGAGCATGGAGTCTCGGTTAAGAACCACCCAAAGGGAGTGTACTAGGGTTTAAACCTGCCAAACATGTTCTATAAGAGGTTCTCATATCCATCATCCCATCTTTCGGATATTATCGGATAAACGACTACTCGAATTCCAAAAATATTCTCAAGAGAGACTCTCATGAGTGTAGTATCGCGTAACAATCGTATCAAATCTTACACTTGAACGATCTTCGCACTACATCCTAAAAAATAGGCCAAGATGGGCTTGGTAAACTAAGGTCATTGGCTTCTAAGGTCTATATTGGAAAGAGTAATGCCTAACCACTACTACTCGTGTGACATTATTGATCCCAACATGACCTTCACCAAGTGAATGGGCTTGCAAGTCAACTTGCTAAGGAATAACTCCACACAAGTCAACAAGACTATGCCATTCTCCTATCCTAAGTGCACTCGAGTTCGGGTATATAACTCATCTCACAAAGATCACCAAGCATACAAGGAATTATTATATCAAGCAATTCAATCATTACATACAATACAGTAATCCCAAATTGCACAAAAAATATGTCATAAAATAACATACAATACAATACAACAAATATGAAAATTAGGCAAAACCCACTAGGCAAATAGTCCCCAGCAGAGTCACCACTTTTCTGTAGCGGGGTATTCATTACTTTTAGATTTATTGCCTAAATTAAAAGTAAACCATACAAGTCGAGTCGCCACCGCACTTCTATTTATCCAAAGGAAAGGTTAGAAAACAAACAAAAATCGAGAAGTTTTATTGAATCAAAAAAACTAATAAAAATGTCAGAGATCGGGGTAAGGGGGTTGGTTATGCAATGGGAAGGTTTTAAGCACCCAAAACATCCTAGGTACTCCTAGGGAGCCCTTTTCACACTTGTTGTAAGGTTTGTATTTTGTGAAAAATTTGTTTGTGCAAACATGATTGAAGAGATGAGAAGAGAATATATAAGTTATTTACAATTTGTGTTTGCATGGATAAACCCATTGCCTACGTACCATCTTAAAAAAGATTAGGATCAAAACCTCGTAGTTCGGGGTAAAAATCTCAAAAAACAAGTTGGTGAATTGATTGGTCCAAGAGCCTTAAGGTCTTTTGTTATCCAAGGGAAAAAACCCAACCTAAAAACCACAAATCCACCATGCGAGGATAGCTTCAACGTGCTAGTGAGGGGTTAACCCTATAATAAGCATGGAAGACTCATTGTCCATCACTAAGGATGTAGGTGAGTATTATATCTACCTCAAGGATAACTCAAACCTAATAGCTAAAGGTTATGAAAAGTTTTTTATAACAAGTGGCCATTGAAACCATAAAAACACTTGAATGAGTTATATTTACCAATGAAAAGTATTTACAAAATATGGTCAAAGTTGACTTAAAAATTCAATTCAAAATAAGTGTTATGAAAAGAAAGTTTGAAAATCAAAAGCATAATGCTTAGGTTTCTAATGTTTGAAAACAAGTGTTAATGTTTGCACAAAAGTTTTGGCTTGGGTTAGAGTGGAAGGAAGAAAAAGAATGGCTAGAGTCCTAGTCATACAAGAGATGAAGGAAAAGAAACAAGACCACAAATGGAGTTCCTATCTTGAGATCATATTGATGATCTAAGTAGCTCCCATCCTTTGGAATAAGCAAGCAAATAAGTGTATACTCAAGCAATCAATCAAGCAAGCAAAGCTCTTAGGAATCTTCCAATGGCTCTTGTATCTCTCACTTTAGATGAACATGACAATGGTTCTTCAATTTGGCTCAAATAGGGATCCCCTAGCACAAAAGAACACACATCAAAAGGTTCCATAATGTAAATTAAGAATGGACAAGAGTGAGTTTAGAGATTTGGTCCTTCTAATCCCTCTTCAACATTAAAGCCTTTTTACTCCATTTTGCATAGGGAATGTCCTAGAATCTAAGTCCTTTCTTGTCCATTTTTTGCATTTTGGTCCACAACAATCAAAACAAAAGCACAAGCACAATAATATATACACAATTATGTGCTCAAGTGAGCAAAAGGAAAATTGCATTAACATAAACATGTGCTCAAGTGAGCAAAGGGCAAAAGCAAATGAATAATATGTACAAGAATAGTAAATTGCATAAATGTAAAGAGCAAGAATTAAATGTTAATGGTTAATGGTTAGTGTTAGAGTTAGTGTGCCATAAGGCAAATTAGCGCTATGTTAAGCAATCATAATTGAACTTATGTAGAAGTCACAACTATCTGAGGCCGGTCAATAATAATGTAGGCAACAACACAAGTTAGAGATCTTGATTAGTGAATCAAGCTCCTACAACTTGCCATGCCAAAAAGAAGATGAGAAATGATCTTGTATTGATTTAGGTTCTTTGCTTGATTAGGAAGAAACCTATCCTTAATGCAAAGTCATTCACTTGATCCATGATCAAGATGAATTAGATTTGAATCAAGGAAGGTTAAACCTCCCATGTATCAAGGCTAACCACCAATCTTTAACTCATTGATCAAAAAGAGAAAAAGAAGAAGAAGAAGAAGAAGAAGATGAATATTAAAGTACATTAATGGAAATGAAATGAAAATAATCAACAAGCATTGACCAAAGATAGGGAAGATCAAGGTCAAACAATTGTAAACAGAAGCAAGATGAAGATTAGAAGTCAAGAAACAAATAAAATATTTTTGGTATTTTTTAAAAGTAAAATAATACTTGAATTAAAATAATAAAGAAAGGTCAAACTTCAAACTCACTTCAAATCAACTTTGAAAAATCCAAGTGAATTATCCTAAGTTCAACAAGGTGAAACAAAGTTTGACAAAAAAATTTAGCATTTTTTGAAGTCAGAAACTATTTTTTATCAATTAAAAATGCATACAAATAACCTAATTGAATTAAAATCTCAAATAAATCTCAAATCAATTAATAAATTGATGAGAATATTTTTCATAGATCTATCATCATTCAAAGAGGTTGGAAAAATATTTTTGTTTTTTGAATATCAAAAACTATTTTAAATGAATTGAAAATAACCAGAAAAGAGAAAATTCCTAAAAAACATCAAATGATAAAATAAAAAATATTAAAAATCATTTTTAGAAACTAGAAATTAAAAGAAGAATAATGCAATTGGTCTCACATTTTTTGGACCAATAATGAAGGAGATATGAATTTTTAAAATGAAATGGAATTAAAAGAAATAAAAGAAAATTAAAATCAGAATTTAAAAATAGCAAAAAGCGTGGAGCGTTGGATGCAGAGCTCATTAACTGAGCTGGCAAATTGTGTGGCCCCTGAGCACGCGCCTACCATGTTCTTTAGTCAATGCATCACACATAGCCATTAAACAAGTCATAACATGGGACGGATCAGATTGAATTTGGAAAATGAAACGCACGGCCATGATTGAATCTGGAGACTGGACGGTGGTGTACACCACCGTCTTCTCCGGCCAGCTTCCGGCGAAGGCAAAAATTGCAGAGAAATAAAAGTTCATGGAAAGCCATGGTCCAGGTACCAAATGAAAGCTGGGGTGATGTGCATCACCCCTGTGCCAACCAAATCCACTCTAGATTCCTATTGAGAGAGAAATCAGAGGTTGAATTTTATGGAGTTCAACTGAAACTTGTTGGATTTTGAAAATTCAAAGCTCAAAAAGATTGCCTCTATGAAGAGGACTTCATACCACACAACAACAACAACAAGAAACAAGCAATATATAATATAAGTGGATTCAAAGAAAATAAAATCTGAAGTAAACCTCTGATTTGCAGAGCTTGAGAGCACGATTTCTTGGTGATTAAGCTTGCAGTGTGATCTATGGATTAAGGTAAGCAAGGCTTAGGAACTTTAGATCTAAAAAACAATCAATGAAATTGAAGTTTAGATCTGAAAAAAATGAGAGAAAATGGTGAGTTCCTTTGAGTATGGGTGAGGAATCAATTGTGCAGCATGTAAGGCGCCTTCATGTTATTGAAATGAGGAGCATAAGGCACTTATTTATAGCAAAAGACATGGCTGCAAGCATGATCAATTCATTGCATGGATGTAAAGGGCCTTCATGCATGGGCCTGTACAGGCGCATGGAGGGCCCAATTCCACTTAGATTTGCAAGCTAATCATCAGCAGATACAAATTGGACGTTGCAGATGGTGTATAATCAAAACATGCAATGCAATTTTAATTGATTTCCAAAAATGCACCAATAAGTTCATGCTTTCGAAAATGGCTTTTTCATAATTGAAACATAACCTTATGAGTAATGGTTGGAGAGCTTTTTGCATGAGGATCATTTGTTATGTTGATCAAAACTTCATTTGACACTTGGAAATTGGTGAAAATTGCTCATGAAGTGTAAGGTGCAAAACATGTACATGTGAGAATTTCAAAAATGACCAAACTTTAAGCACTTCTGTTTCAATGATGCAAGCTTCAAAAGACAAAACCTTCAACACCAAAGTTGTAGATCGTTTCAAGACAATCAATTTGGACTTAAATTTTGCATCATTTGGAGTTTCGATGAAGACGTTATTGGCACTTGAAGTTGGACTTTTTCATATTTTAATGCTTTTGGTCCAAAGTGACCTATAATGTTTTGCATTGTCACATGTATTTATTTTAGGATTTTGAAATTTTGCTCAACATAACAATTGAAGTATACATCTTAAGATTTCTAATGAATTTGATCCCACCTCAAAATCATGAAAAATGAATGAGTTATGTCCTTGGGAATTTGACCTAAAATTAAGGTTTCAGTCAAAATGACCTATAATGTTTTGAAATGGATGATGACTTTACAAGCTTCAAATAAATTTTTGATGAGCATGAAAGTTGTTCATATGGTTCTTAAGAACATTGGTTATCTTGGGGTAATCTACATTTGACAAACACATTAAAAGTTAGGTCTCAGTGTACTTCAAAAAAGTCAGATGAATTAACTAATCAACTTCTTAAGTCTATACCTCAAATCTTGATGAATTGATGATTGAGGACACTCAAATAGGTTCAAATATGCATGAAATTATGAATTAAAGAACTTCCCTTGATTGCATTTGATCATAGGTTGAGGTTGCTTCATGAGCAAGGCATAGTTGATGAAGAGATGAATTAGGGTTTCCTTGGGAAACAAGCCTCAAACCCTTTGGTTTGATTTAATCAAAATGATGAATTGAGGTACTTGGGAGGCATATATGATGAATAAGAGCTTTGGGAACCATTGCCATGCTTGCTTTTATCTTCTCTTTGCCATATCAATGCACATAGGATCTCCCAAAAGCTTTGGATCTTGTGACTGCTCAAGCTATAAACAAAAGATGTTAGTGACATATTTTTGTGCTTTTGGTTAGTGAATAAAATGAGAAAAGCAATATACAATTCAATCATGCTTGGTGATCTCAAACCAACTCTCAAAAGTTCCCACCCAAAGGTAAGGAGCCAAGATGCTATGATCCTTGAGGCAAGATGCAAATGCAATGATATGATGCCATGAGGGATCTTAGGGTCAAAATTAGGGTCTTACATTTACCCTCTTGAAAGAACACACGTTCTAACAAAATGTTATTAGGTTTATTCTTTAAGGGGAACCCAAGCTGACGACGTGCCAAAATAGGGTTATAGTTAATCCCACCACATGTACCAAGAAGAGGCACATTGGAGAATTCACCACAAGAGTCAATAATCTGCACACCATCATACACACGGTTATACCAAAAGATATCATCATTAGTGAGAGACATAACTCTCGTGGTCCACCGTAGATATCCTTTGTTCTCCTTGAAGGCGAGCGTCTGTGGCAAGTGCGAAATAAACCACTTATACAATAGAGGTAAACAACACACAATGGTATCACCACCCTTTGCATTCCTCATATGCAAAGAGAAATAAGTGTCACCCAACAGAGTCGGAACGGGATTAAGAGTAGAGAAAATCCTAATAGTGTTCACATCCACAAACTTGTCGATGTTAGGGAATAACACTAGCCCATAGATGAGAAGTACAAATATGGCCTCAAAGGTGTCCTCACTCATGGCCTTCCCAAAATAAGTAGCTTGAGCAATGAGGAAATCAAAAGGGAGACCTTGAATTCCACCTTCGATAGTCATATGAGCACCAATAACATATTCATCTATATGCAACAGATCAACAATCTCTTAAGAAGAAGTAACTCTCTCCAAGCCACTGAGTGGCAACTGATCTAGAATAGGTATACCCACAAGATAGGCATACTCCTCAAGCGTAGGCAAAAGCTGGAAATCCGGAAAAGTGAAGCAACGGTACAGAGGATCATAGAACTGCACCAACACACTCATCAGACCTTCATCCACCTGAGTAGCAAGAATAGACAGAAGCTTCCCATGGCGAGCTTTGAACTCCAAGGGATCTAATACATAGGATGTCAAACTCCTTAACTCTTTCAAGTCGGGTTGTCTGAAACTATACTTCTTCGTATTCCTTCTTTGCTTATCCATGTCTGAAAAATTGCAAATAGACCTCTTAAGTTCCTTGAAAATTTTCTCATTGTTGATGATATGGATGTGTATGAATGCATGAATGCATGAATGCATGGATGCAACAATCACACTCAAGGATCAAGCAAATCACACCACACAAAGGTCACGGGATGGATCAAGTCATCCTTAATATCAATCATCCATTTTGGTGGGTTATGGTTTACACCTTATCAACATCCAAGTTCCATTGATATTAAGGATATACGAGAACGGATCAACCGCGAATCAAGGGTTTGTTGCAAGTCACGAGCATGGAGTCTCGGTTAAGAACCACCCAAAGGGAGTGTACTATGGTTAAACTTGAAGATCATGTTCTACAAGAGGTTCCCATAGTCATCATCCCATCTTTCGGATATTATCGGATAAACGACTACTCGTATTCCAAAAATATTCTCAAGAGAGACCCTTATGAGTGTAGTATCGCGTAACAATCGTATCAAATCTTACACTTGAACGACCTTCGCACTATGTCCTAAAAATAGGCCAAGATGGGTTAGGTAATCTAAGGTCCTTGGCTTCTAAGGTTTATATTGGAAAGAGTAATGCCTAACCACGACTACTCGTGTGACATTATTGATCCCAACATAACCTCCACCAAGTGAATGGGCTTGCAAGTCAACTTTCTAAGGAATAACTCCACACAAGTCAACAAGACTATGCCATTCTCCTATCATAAGTGCACTCGAGTTCGGGTATATAACTCATCTCACAAGAGACCACCAAGCACACAAGCAATTAATATATCAAGCAATTCATACATTACAAACAATACAGTAATCCCAAATTTGCACAAAAATATGTCACAAATAAATATAAACATACAATACAACAAAGGTAAAAAGTAGGCAAAACCCATTAGGCAAATGATCCCCAGCAGAGTCGCCACTTTTCTGTAGCAGGGTATTCGTTACCTTTAGATTTATTGACTAAATCAAAAGTAAATCATACAATTCGAGTCGCCACCGCACTTCTATTTATCCAAAGGAAAGGTTAGAAAGCGAACAAAAACCGAGAAGTTTTATCAAATCAAAAACTAATAAAAATGTCAGAGATCTGGGTAAGGGGTTGGTTATGCAATGGGAAGGTTTTAAGCCCCCAAAACATCCTTAGTACTCTAAGGGAGCCCTTTTTACAAATGTTGCATGTTAGGTTGGTATTTGTGAAAAAGTATTTGTGCAAACATGATTGGGGGGATGAGAGAAGAATATACAAGTTATTTACGATTTTGTGTTTGAATGGATAAACTCATTGCCTACGTACCATCTTAAAAAGGTAGGATCAAAACCTCGTAGTTCGGGGTAAAAATCTCAAAAGAAGTTAGTGAATTGATTGGTCAAAAGCCTTAAAGGTCTTTTGTTATCAAAGGGAGAAAACTCAACCTAAAACCACAAATCCACCATGTGAGGAAAGCCTCAACATGCTAGTGAGGGGTTAACCCTATAATAAGCATGGGAGACTTATAGTCCATCACTAAGGACACAGGTGAGTATTATATCAACCTCTAGGATAACTCAAACCTAATAGCTAATGTTTAAAAAAAGCTTTAACACAAATGGTCATTGGAACCATAAAACAAATTGAGTGAGTTGTACTTACAAATGAAAAGTATTCACAAAATAAGGTCAAAGTTGACTTGAGGTTCAATTCAAAATAAGTGTTATTAAAAGAGTTTAAAAAAATCAAAGGCATAGTGCCCAGGTTTCTAATTTTTGAAAGCAATGTTAATGTTTGCACAAAAAGTTTGGCTTGGGTTAAAGTGGAGAGAAGAAGAGAAGGGTTAGGTCCTAAACATGCAAAGATGAGGGAAGAGAAATAAAACCAATTGGAGTTCCCTTCTTGAGATCATAAAGATGATCCAAGTTGCTCCTTTCCTTTGGACTTAGCAAGCAATAAGCAATTAACTCAAGCAATCAAGCAAATATTCAATCAAGCTCCTAGGAATCTTCCAATTGGACTTGTCTCTCTCATTTTGGATGCTCATGACGATGGTCCTTCTAAGTAGCTCAAGTTTGGGATCCCTATCACAAGAACACACAAATCAAAAAGTTCCACAATACAATAGAAAGAATGGACAAGAGTGAGTTTAGAATTAGGGGTCCTTTCAATGTCATCTTCAAGATTAAGCATTCTAAAGACATGAGGCCTAGTTGCTCTTTGACAATTTTAGCATTCTAAAGGCATGGGCCTAGTTGCTCTTCAAACTCCATTTAGCATAGGTAAGGTCCTAAATCTAAGTCCTTTCTTCATTTGCATTGGGTTCACACAAACAAAACAAAACAAAGCACAAGACAATAATATATACACAATAATGTGCTCAAGTGAGCAAAAAGAAAATTGCATTAACATAAACATGAGCTCAAGTGAGCAAAGGGCAAAGACAAATGAATTAATGAGCAATAAATTAAATTGCGTTAAAGTAAATTGCAAGAATTAAATGCTTGAATTAAAAGTTAGTAATTAGTAGTTAGTGTTAGTGTGTCATAAGGCAATTTAGCGCTATGTTAAGCAATCGTAAGTGGACTAATGTAGTAGTCACACCTATCTGAGGCCGGTCAATAAAAATATAGGCAATTAAACACAAGTTAGAGATCATGACTAGTAAGCCAAGCTCCTACAACTTGCCATGCCAAAAGAAAAAAGAGGAATGACCTTGTATGGATTTAGGTTTTTTTCTTGACCAAGAAGCAACCTATCTCTAATGCAAAGCAATTCACTTGATCTTTGATCAAGATGAATTTGATTTGAATCAAAGAAGGTTAAGCCTCTCATATGTCAAGGCTAACCACCAATCATTAACTCATTGGTCAAAAAGAAAAAAGAAGAAGAAGAAGATGGAAATGGAACGTACATAATTGAAATTCAAATGACATAAGTAAAACACATTGATCATTCATGAATGGAATCAATATCAATCAATGGTAAACAGAAGTGAGATGAAGCTTAGAAGTCAAGACACAATAAAAATATTTTTGGTAATTTTTGGAATTAAAATAATACTTGAATTAAAATAAACAAATAAAGGTCAAACTTCAAATCCAATTCAAATCAACTTGGAAAAGTCCAATTGGATCATCATAAGTCTAACATGGTCAAACAAGGTTTGACAAAAAATTTCATCATTTTTTGAAAACAGAAACTAATTTTAAACAATTAAAAAATGAAGAAAAATAACATAATTGAACTAAAATCTCAAATAAATCTCAAATCAATTAAGAAATTGATGAGAATATTTTTCATAGATTCATCATCATCCAAAGATGTTAAGAATTTTTTTGGCATTTTTGAATATTGAAAAGTATTTTAAATGAATTAAAAATAACCAGAAAAGAAATAATTCATAAAAAATATCAAATGGAATCACAAAAATAATTAAAAATCATTTTTAGAAACTAGAATTTAAGAGAAAATTTTTGCAATTGGTCCCATATTTTTGTGATTCCAAATGAAGAAGTTATGAATTTTTAAAAATAATTGGAATAAAAGAAAATTAAAACAGAAATTAAAAATTGGAAAAAACCACAGCGCTTGGATCAGCACTCATTAATTGACGTGGCGCATCAAAAGGCTGGGAGACGCGCGCGCATGGAACACTTGAGTCAGCAGCGAAACACAAAGCATTTAATAAAGTCAAATAGATCAAAGGACCAGATTAGATCAGAAGCAAAGGATCTAAGGGCCAGGAACTCATCCACGTGGGAACGGTGGTGGAAACCACCGTCTTCTCCGGTGAACCTCACTGTTCCGGCCAGAATTGCAGGTTTCAAAACCACCACCAAAATGCACGATCTATACATCATTAGAAAGCTGGGGTGATGTACATCACCCATGTGCCCTTAGTTTCCACTCAAGATCTCTATAGAGAGAGAAATCTGAGATGGAAAAATGTGGTGTTCAATCTGAGTTTTCTCAATTCACAAAATTAAAAGCACAAACCAATTGCCTCTCACATGAGGACTTCAGAGGTACCAACCAATACAAGAAAGACTCAATATCCAAAGAGATTCGAATCAAAACAGTTTGAATATAAACCTTTGAAGTGTAGCTTTCAATGACACGATCTAATCCAATTATTCACTGCAGTTTGTTCTTGAGGTAGCAAGGAAGCAAGGCTAAGGAATTGAAGTTCAAAGATCAACCAATGAAGTTGAAATCTGAACTTGAAAAATTGAGAGAAAAATCAAAATTCCTTTAATGGAGGGTTAGGATTTCACTTGTGCAGAATTTCAGGCGCCTTTAGGTTGAAGTTTGAAGTGTGCAAGGCATTCTATTTATAGCCAAGGATGATGCAATGCATGAAATATCCGTGTGTGCATGAGCTTGGGTCCTCCATGCATGGGCCTGTACAGGCGCATGTGAGGCCCAAAAGCAATTTCAATTGACTTCTAATCATCAACCAAATGGAAATGGACATGCAGATTGCATGATATCAGCTTGTGCATGGAATTTTGATATGTTATGCATAATTGAACCTAAAACTTCCCCTCTTCGAAAATGCCATTTGCAAAATTGAAACATAGGCATGTGGGTAATGGTTGAAAAGGTCTTGACATGAGGAACAAATGTTATGTTGAACAAAAATCCATTTGTAGTTGGGAAAATATTAAAACCTGGCCATGAAGTTCAAGGTACAAAACATGTATATGAGAATTTGCTAAAAATGGACCAACTTCAAGCCCTTCTGCTTCAATGATGCAAGCCTCAAATGACAAAACCTTCAACACCAAAGTTGTATATCTTTTCAATACAATAAATTTGGACTTAAATTTTGCATCATTTGGATTTTTGATGAGAAAGTTATGGGCACTTGAAGTTGGACTTTTTCACATTTCAATGACTTTGGTCCAAAGTGACCTATAATGTTTTTTATTATCACATGTGTTTATTTTAGGATTATGAAATTTTATCCAACATAACAATTGAAATAGACATCTTCAAATTTCCAATTCACTTGGTCCCAACTCAAAATCATGAAAAATGAGGGAGTTAGGTCCTTGGGAAGTTTACCCAAAATTAGGGTTTTAGTCAAAATGACCTATAATGTTTTGACATGAATGATGACCTTCCAAGTTTCAAATGAAATTTTGATGAACATGAAAGTTGTTTATATGGTTCTAAAGAACATGTTTTATCTTGGGGTCATCTTCATTTGACAAACACATCAAAAGTTAGGTCTCAGTGGATTTCAAAATAGTCAGATGAATTGATTGATCAACTTCTCAAAGCCAAACTTCAAATTTTGATGAATTAATGATTGAGGACACTCACATGAGCTCATGTATGCATAAAATGGTGAATGAAAGAACTTACCTTGATTATATTTGATCAAAGGTTGAGGTTGCTTCATGAGCAAGGCACAGTCAATGCACAGTTGAATTAGGGTTTCCTTGGGAAACAATCCTCAAGCCCTTTGGTTTATCTGGATCAAATTGGCAAATTGAGATACTTGGGAGTCATATATGATTATTGATATCTTTATGAACCATTGTCATGCTTGCTTTCAACTTCATCTGACCACTTCTTTGAGCATAGGAGCCTCCTAGGAGCCTTGGATCACATGACTGCTTGAGCATCAAAACAAAACAAGTTAGTGACATATTTTTGTGCTTTTGGTTAGTAAACAAAATAATAAAAGCAATAATATACAATTCAAGCATGCTTGTTGGTCTCAAACCAACTCACACAAGTCCCAACCCTAGGGTAAAGGAGCCAAGATGCTATGATCCTTTAGGCAAATGCAATGTGCAAATGATATGATGCCATGAGGGATCTTAGGGTCAAAATTAGGGTCTTACAGTTGTACTCTTAGAACATCTTATGGGTTACCTTGTACTTGTGAGTTAGGAAGATGCACACTTGGTGGTATACTGATACCAATAGAAGATATTCATGTTAATTGGAGGAAACTAACTATGGAAGTTGAGTTAGAGGTAGATGTAGATGATGGTTCAAAGGTGGATATGATTTGTGCAATAGATGAATTATTGAAAGAGTTTAGATCATTAGATGTTGTTGGGAAAGGGCATTAAAAATTAGGGTTTGTGAACTTGCCTACCCCACAATGACTTCATTGTGTCAACCACCTGAGAAAATAAAAACCAAAGGAGGAATGAAGAAGAAAGGGAAAAAACCAGTAGGATATGATGTTTATAGGGACTCTTCGTATTATGAGTATGTTGATAAGGCATCTTAATCTTCACAAAGGCAATCTCAATCATCACAGACTTTGAAGAAGTTGAAATTATCAAAGAAGCAACCACAATCAAAGAAACATTTCACTCTTCAATTTCCTAATCATATTAGGTCATACATTGAAGATTTAGTTAATGTTGTATCAGATGGTAATTGTAGATTTAGAGTCATTGCATCATTGCATGGATATGATGAGGGTGGTTGGTTAATGGTTCGCCGAGACTTGGAGTTGGAAATGACAGACAAGGAAAGATCAAGTTTGTATGACGGGTTATTTTGTAATCGGTTAGCAAAAGTGAGAGAATCTTTGATGATAGAATCCTTTGATCCACAACCACCACAAAAATGGTTGACTCTACCAGATATGGGTTACTTGATAGCGAATCGCTATAATGTTTTACTTGTCTATTTAGGCAATCAGTGCATGACTTTCTTTCCTATGACAAGTTCACATTCATCAAATGTCTCCATTTATTGCATTGGTTTTGTTAACCAAAATTATTGGGTTCATGTACGTATTTTATTTTATATAACTTACTGTTTTAATTATTTTACTTAGTTCACTTTATTAAATATAAATTTTAATTATTGTTATCAGGTAAACATGAAAGAGGGGTTTCCGTTGCCACCAGTCACATTAGATTGGAAGAAGTTTCGTTATCCAGTAGCAACGTCTTGGATGTTAGGATTTGCAGAACGTCTACAACATTGGCAATTACTTACATCTATATTAGCATGAATATGTAACCAAAACATGAATAATATATTATGTCATTCAGTTTTAATACATTCAGTTCTAAAAGTTAATACATAAATCAATGTGAACGAGAAATATGCAAAGTTTCAAATAAATCAACAAACTGCGGGTCATCCTCTTCAGCATTAACTTGTCTGAGATAATGATGAATCAATGTAGAAACACGAGCCCAATTAGGATCAGATGGTCCTGCTTCGTAAATAGGAACTGACACCTCTCTTGGCTCATCACGATGGGGCGGGATCAAACGAGGATGTGAAACACAATAATGCCACTCCAGGTATCCATCATCTATATCAGATGGAGTAGTGGCCAATGTTGTCGGATGGATCACAACAAAAATTCTCTGATGGTAACCAATCCAATCAACATCAATATCATTATCCATCATACAATCAGAGATGAGGGTGGAACATACTGCCTATATCCGAACTGAGGTATACATCTTTCAGGCAAGTATTGAACAACTATGTCACCCCACCTCAAACACCCATTGTACAAATATAACTCATCAAACTGGAGTCATACTCTATGATCCTCGAATGGACTCCATATGACGTCGGTAGGTGTCAGCTCGTCCAAAATAAGTCGCAAGTCATCCACCTTCAAGACTCCTTGCTTATAGGGACATCTCATCGCTCGAGGAAGACCAAAATTATCAGCTGATTTTCAATTTTCTCCTTTTATTCCAACTGTTGGAAAGTACTCGTGAATCTAGCATTGTTACAATATAAAAACATAAAAAACAAAATAAATTAAATTAACATACTTTATAAAATTAATTAACATATAATAAACAAAATTAAATTAAGTACTTGTAAAAGAGTAGGATATCCACCGAGTTGCTTGCAACTGAATATGGACACATCTCCAAGATATTTGTAAAGGGTAACCAATGCAGTTGCTCCCCAACTGTATCCCAGACATCTCTCTAAATCCGTAAACAATAAGAGGTATCGTGCCTCGACAGGCGTAAAGGTCTTGTCGGCATAAATTATGGAGCCCACCAACATCAACAAATATGCTCCAGTCGCATATGCTCAGCTAGAAACAACTTTATGATGGATAATAAATTGTATAACCACTCCAATTTATAGTAAGAATCTTTGCAGCTACGAACATGTGTATGTGCCTCACTTTGTAACACTCTTAAGTAGTCAACGACAAGTTCAACAAGAACCTCTTCAGTGACATCTTAAGGGCTCCAAAACATACCCCTGATGGACAAGTGAAGCAGACAAGAGACGTCATACAAAGTAATGTTCATCTCACCAAACGACATGTGAAATGAAGATGTCTCTAGATACCATCTCTCCATAAATGCGGATACCGAGTTTGTGTCTATCTTCGTCAAACTAGTTCTTTGAAGTGAAGTGATCCAGACCCAGAAATCCAACTCTCCATCTGTTGTGGAAGAGCTTGTGGAACCCTCGATGTCAGCTTAAGTCCTTGTCCAACAACCTTCAACTCTTTCTTCGGACCTCTCTCCTAAAAACAATAAAAATACATATTATAAAACACAATATAAAATATTCAAATATTATTCAATATCAAATATATGTCATTTATTTACCTCATCAAACCATAAATGTCGAGCAACATGATGCTCGTACTTTATCAAAAGAGATGGATCGTACGACTCTCCTGGATAGTAAATCGGCTTTGCTGTAGATACGTCCCGTCCTAAACTACAATCTGAAATCCTATCATCGGCACCTCATCTTCGAACCACTATAAAAAAAATTAAAAACACACTAGAACACTTATAAAAGTAGTTTCTGTGTGAAAAAAATGAAGTTTGAATATCGAAACACTTTCAATAAGACTTCCGATGAATTAAATGAAAACCGGAAGTCTTTTAAAAAGAGTTCTGGCAAACAGTTTGAAAACCAAAAGTCTTTTAACAAGACTTTCAGGAAACAACTTGAAAATCGAAAGTCTTTTAGCAAGAGTCTCGATTTAATGTCTCAAAACTGGTGAAAACTAGAAGTCTTGTACAAAGAATTCATGTATGTTTATTGTGAACCGAAAGACTTACTATATAAGTTCCGATTTACAATGACAAAAGTGATGTTCCAGAAATTTTCAAGCTAAAGTGAAATAAAAAACGAAAATTTCAAAAATATAATCTATTTATACGAGAGTATCTTATTGAGTCTGCCAAATCCTGAGACAATTATCTTGTACCGTTTAATTATGAACCTTAGTGTTCTTAATCCCCCTTCATCCCCTTTCAATCATTCATCTTCATCAAATCAGTGTTATTATTAGATTGTTTGTCATATTTAAAATTTAAAAACTCTATGACAAAATGTACATCTAAATTCATCCCAAATTTACAAAAAATGACTCTTACCAGCACGAGCTAGGTTAAATTTGTTTCTGGAACATTGTGGGAATGCGCAACTCATAACTTCTTGTCACAAACACTGTTTCAACTAGAACATTGTGGGAATGCGCAACTCATAACTTCTTGTCACAAACACTGTTTCAACTAGAACATTGTGGGAATGCGCAACTCATAACTTCTTGTCACAAACACTGTTTCAACTAGAACATTGTGGGAATGCGCAACTCATAACTTCTTGTCACAAACACTGTTTCAACAAAATTTTACAAAAATCCAGCAATAATCTGTTTCGAACGAATAAAAAATATATCTATTTCCTTTTTCACAGAAAATCAAGTGAGGCAAAAAGTAATGGTTTTCAATAGAAACTCAATCTTCAATTAGCTATTCCTTAATTAAAAAAATGAAATAAAAGTATTGCGAAAATAACACTGATTTATACGCTTCTAAACAATAGCAATTAAAAATTCAATTCATAAACAAAGATATTCATTTGATTTTTAAAAGAAAATTACATACTAATACTAATTCAGATCTAATTCCAAGAGAGAGAAACAATAGCAAGAACCACAGTCAGAAATACCCTACAAATTGTCCAGTTTAAGAACTTGTAAACTTGGTCACCGCTTTAGTTCCTTCAGAGACGGCATGCTTGGCCAATTCTCCAGGCAGAACAAGCCTAACTGCAGTCTGAATTTCCCTCGAAGTAATTGTTGGCTTCTTGTTGTATCTTGCAAGTCTGGAAGATTCAGCCGCGAGCTTCTCGAAGATATCGTTAATGAAACTGTTCATGATTCCCATAGCCTTGCTTGAGATACCAATGTCAGGGTGAACTTGCTTCAGAACTTTAAAGATGTAGATCTTGTATGTCTCAACGCTCTTCTTGTTTCTCTTCTTCTTCTTGTCTCCAACGGCGGCGGCACCACCGTCCTTCGGTAGCTTCTTACCGGCCTTTGGCTTCTTCTCAGCCGGAGATTTCTCGGCTACTGTAGACTTCTTCTCCTCTACGGGTTTCTTCTCCGCGGGCTTCTTCTCTCCCTTTGGCGCCATTGAAGGAGTTGGGAATTTGAAATTTCGAGAAAAAATAGGGTTCGTAATCAGATATTAGGGTGTGAAAGAATATTAACACTGACAGGATTTATATATAAGATGATTCTCGCGTTATTATTGGCTTATGTACTTATTCAGGGATCGTTGACGTGGAACTTCTTTAGCCGTTCCGATGATTTTCATAGACGCTCGCGATCTTGCTTTGATTCAAGGATCTTGAAGATGCTGGGTGTGGGTGATCTTTAATTTAATCCCAACAAAATTATTTTCTAAACTTTCACCATTGCTTAAATAAAACATTTTTTTATTTACTACTCCTACTTAATTATCTACTATTAAATTTTTATTTTAAATGGTTTTTTTAAAACATATTTTTAGAATATTATAAAAAAATTATTTACAACTTTTTTTAGTATAGAATGAATTAAATATAATATTTATAGATAACATATTTATAAATACATCACCAACAAAAATGTAAGATTAAGGTTTTTTTGTTTGTTTTTTATATCAAACTATTTATTTAGTACACTTTTAAAATATAAAAAAATATTATATGTGAATATTAGTATTCTATAATTTAATTATGTGAGAGGATAAACATATATATTTAAATTATTTATTATTTTATTTTTATCAATAAGTAAAAAGAATATTATTTTAAAGGTTTAGTGTATTTTTTGGTTTTTTAATTTAATTTATAATTTCAGTTTAATCCTTTATCCATTAAACATACATATTAGTTTCTTAAAAAAAAGTTTTGGTAATCAACTTAATCTTTTCTCTTAACATAAATAGTTGACTTTTGCATATGTGACCGTTTATATGCTATTTTGTTATATGGCATGGCTTTTTTTTAATATTTTGAATTTATTAGTTTTTTTAATGAAAGGTTTGATACACTCAGAAGTCTAGTGTCGCATCTCAAAAAATACGAGTCTTCGCGGGACATTCGCTAGCTCACGGAAAATGATATCGAACAGAGTCGCCACCAAACTTTATTCATTCTAAAGAAGAAAAGAGAGATTATCGATAAAACCCTTTAAAAAATAAGATAGTCATCACAATCAAATTCAGGTTCGGTAGTCGATTATGCAAGGGGAATGTATTAGCATTCATCACGTTCGTTGTATTTAACGGGAACCTATTAGTTAAATTTGCGATTAAATGTTATTATGTTAATTGTTTTCTTCGAATGATAAAATGTGCAATAGGAAATGAAGATGGGTCGCTAAAATGTTTTTATTAGGGTGCTTGACGAGATTGCGGATCTCGCTCCCACGTATCCTCTGGTACAATGAGGAACTCAAGGCTTCGTAGTTCGGAGTAGAAAACTATGATTTCTTTGTTGGTTTGTTTTATTGAACAAGTGTTTAGATCACGTTCTAACAGATTAAGCGATTGTTTGTATTTGCGTTAGAACAGATTAAACAATGGTTTTTTAAAAGGTTTTCGGTCACACAGGGCGAGAAAAAGGAGTTTGATTTGTTGAATGTTTTTTAGCGAATGACGAATGCTCGGTAAGAACGAGACGTGAGCCTCGAGACCGATTATTAAGGGTTTTCATGGAATACGAGACTCCAATGTTTCTTTTTCATTCAAGGTATCTATGGATTTTTTTTAATGGACAACGAACAATTGATATGAACGAGACACGTGTCTCATAACCGATTGTTCAAGGGTTTCATGGAATGCTAAACTCCAATGTTCATTTTTGTCCAAATTTGTATTAAGTGTTTTAGAAACAAAATAAATAATAAACAACTAGCCCAAGACGCGTGCCTCGGGACCGATCATTCTTTTCATGGAATGTGGGACTCCAATGTTCTTCTTCTTTTGAGTTTTGTTAAGAAAAAAATGTTCAAAAGTTACGCTTATTCGGGAAAAGATTTGAATTTACATTGATACAAAATTAATTGGGTTTGAGAGAGGTCGTTTGCCATTGGACTAAGGTTTTTGAAAAGATCATTTGGCGTTGGACTGAGGATTTCTAAATTATAAAATATATTGAACATTAATATAATCATTTATTTAATTTTCAGTTTTAAACAAATAAGCAAATAAGCAAATGATAATAAAAGTCAATATAAGTCTAAATGAAAAAAAATGGAAAAGATGAGTGCATGGACATGAGAGACTTGATAATTAAACAATGAGATTAAATTAATTAACTAAATTTGATTTAAATTAATTACTTAGGTTAATAAGAATTGATTACTTTAATTAATCAATTGAAAAAACAAATTAATTCAATTATTAATTAAATTAATTAAGACAATTAACCTAATCAATTAATTGAAATAAGTTTTAATTATTATAATAATATAAGAAAAATAAAAAGTAAAAATGAAAGCAAAAGAAAATAAATCATTTAAACAAAATAAAGGGAGGTGCATAAAAGGATTGGCCCAAAATAGGCCTTCAATAGGCCCAACAACGCCAGTCAAAGGCTAGTCCAAGAGGAAGGGGAGTCAACGTGAGTTGACTCACCTTGGGCCACATGATAAAGTGATAATTTCATCAAGTGGCCAGAGATGGCGGTACACGTTAAGGAGCCTAGGGACACGCATGTACAAGGTTTCGCTAGTTAGCACCAGCAAAGATCAAAGCCAATGAACGGCTGAGAACATGCCACCACCGTGGACACGTGTTGCCGGCTGAAATGGGTACACCCACCAGTGAGAAGGAGAGAGTCCTCCAAGTGGGGGCCTCAACCTCACATTCCCCTCATTTTGCAATACCATTCTCTCTCTCTCTCCTCTTAAAATCTATTTTCGTCTCTATTCACTTTTCTCTCTCTAATAGACTTTCTCTGCGCAAACAAAACATCATTGCTCCCTCCATCGTGAGCTCTGGAAAGGATGGCCAAAATCACCATCCAAACATACCAGTATGACCGACTATCTCTCCTCAACACAAATCCACTTTCTAAATCCCCAAATTTGAAACCAAATTCATTTATTATACAAATCAAAGCATGAACCCTAATTTTGAAAAGTTAAATTAAATGGTCGTTACATATGATTTCAAGCAGATAATAAAGGGTTATTATTCAGTATAACAAGGGTAACAACATGGTATGTAAAAATGCAAAAATATGAATGAATACCACCCTGACCGGAGCAAGTCCAACAACCTACGAAGACGTTTCCAGGTGTATCCTTCTTCCTTAACTTATATGCATTTTCTATCCTTTTCCACTCCTCTGTTTTTCTTTTACCTCTTGATTTGCTAGGTTGCTGGTTGATGAGAGGATGATGTTGAGTAAGTTAGGTTAAGCTAAACTCTGTTAAACTTCATGGATAAGTTTAGAGAGTTTTTTTTAGTGAGCTCTAGGTGGATTTGGTGTTAAGGGTTATTAAATAGTGGAGAGGTGGTGAAAATAGAAGGGAACGGTGAGGTTGTAAGGAGGATTTTTTCTAGGGATATTAGAGATGCAATATTGGTAATCCATGTGCTTAAGTTTGATGAAAGATTGAGATGAGTTTGGGAGTAATTTGTTTCATTTCATTTGTGTTTGGTTTAGTTGAAATTGTAGTGAAATAAAGATGAAATTCACATTGCAATTTGAGTGTGAGTCTTGTGATTTTGGTGTAATTCTTGTGGTCCCCAAATTTCTATGATGTATGTATGTATCATGACTGTATGGCTTGCTGAGTTCTTTTGTTTGACATTTCCATGTATGCATATGTTGGTATGATGATGTATATGTTGTTGATGTACACTTGATTTCCTTGGTAGATTGGTGCTTCTTTCATTCTGTAGGTTTGACTATTGTTGATGATGCACATAGTGGATGTTCATGATGATGATGAGGGCGCGAGAAAGGAGAGTGTGGTCTATCAAACTTGGATCCTTAATTTATTTAATTTCTTCTTTTTTATAATATTTTATATTTTAGAAAAATAAGATGTAAAAATAATGAAAAGTATTTAATAAAATTCTTCCTTTGTGAGTTTATGTAAATAAAATAATTTCCTCTTAATTCTTAGTTTTGTTCTTTGTAATACTATTTTGGAAAAGTGTAAGAATATACTACTATTAGGTGTAGTTAAAAGGTGATTTAAGATACAGGTGTACTAACATGCCATCTTAAAAACAAATGAAAGATAAAAGTGTGAGTCCAACTTCTTTTAGATGTGTTTTGTATGATGTCAAAACTATGATACTTTAGCGTAAATGTATATTGGAAGGTATTATCTGAATCTCTATGTTCATCTTAGCATTAGGAAACATCAAATTATTTGGAAACAATGTGGGGAAACGTCTCATGCATTAAACATGCATGAAAAATCATTTTTTTGTGAAAAATAGCAGTACAGGTCGACACATAGAACTATAGGTCGATCTATGGAATTTTTTTTGGCTATAGGTCGACACATAGAACTACAGGCCGATCTATGAAAAAAAAAATCTTGGCTATAGGTTGACACATGAAGTGTATAGGTCAACACGTATGTTGATGTCTTAAAGCTTGTGGCATTTGCTTCATGTGCCGAGTCTTCAGGTCGACACATATGGAGCACATGACTGTCATATGTCGACACATGATCTTGGACAGGTCGACCTATGCATCAAACAGGTTGACACATAACCTGTATAGGTCGACCTATCCGATATTTTTCTTTAAATTTTCATATTTTTCTATCCTCTTTGCATTTCCTTTTTTCCTAAATCCCCATGTACATAAATATTCCATACATGCATCATTCTCTAGTAAGGTTTCTATAATGAGTAAAACCTACATTAATCCATGATTTCAAAGCATCTCATTATCTTCAATTCAATCTATGCATACACACAATCAAACTACACATAATCATTTTTTTGATTGAGTGTCATCTAGATTAGGATTGATAACATCCAATTAGGTATGTTGTACCAAGAATATTGGGTTGTGATCTTTGAGGGATTCAAATAAGAAAACCAAGGTGGGGTTTTCCTTCAAGATCTTTAGGGTTTGAAGGTTTGGGACAAGATTGTACAATTCAGATCTGATCGAGTGAAAGCCTTGAGACTAGGTGTGTTAGTAAGGGAGTAGCGTGAAACAATGGATCATGTTGACAAATCTTGGGTTTAACAAGTGTGCGCTTGGGATTAATTCAGTCGAGTCAAATCCTTGAGAGAAGAAGGTCGTGCAAGGAAGTAGCAACAACAAGTGAATTGAAGCGGCATTGTTGGTGAATTGATCAATCTTTGATCAAGGTTTTTGGAGGTGCTAGAGTCAAGAATAAACCTATGGTTTGTGGGATTTGATTTCCCATCTTCTGTATTGATACATTTTCAAAGTAAGATTTATTATATTAATATCTCAATTCGAATTCGAATTAAGGGCAGACGTACCCATAGCGAGGTCGATAAGGGAACTGCCTAAACAAATCCTTGCATACTTTTTTTCTCTCTCTCTCTCTCTCTATATATATATATATATATATATATATATATATATATATATATATATATATATATATATATATATATATATATATATATATATATATATATATATATATATATATATATATATATATATAATATATATATATATATATATATATATATATATATATATATATATATATTTCAACGCGCAAATTATCAATTGCTTTGATCACCAGATCAACATAGTTTGGATCATAATTTTGATTACATTTCAAATGGATGTGAAAAGTGCATTTCTAAATGGTTATATTAATGAAGATGTGTATGTTGCTTAGCCTCCCGGTTTTGAAAATCACGAGTATCCCAATCATGTTTTCAAATTAAAACGCGCTTTGTACGGTCTCAAACAAGCACCTAGGGCTTGGTATGAGTGACTAAGCAATTTTTTTATTAATCAAGGGTACTTAAGGGGAAAGGTTGACACTACTATTTTTATTAAGTGCCATGGAGATGATACTCTTCTTATACCATTATATGTTGATGACATTATCTTTGGATATACTAATATGCAATTTGTCAAAGAATTTTCTAAGCTTATGTAGGGAGAGTTTGAAATGAGCCTTATGGGAGAGCTAAATTACTTCTTAGGTCTGTAAATTAAACAACTGAATGAAGGCACATTTGTTTGTCAAACCATGTATTGAAAGGACTTACTAAAGAGATTTGGCCTGGCTGATGCAAAGTTGATTGACACCCCGATGGCTATGAACGGTCACTTAGAAAGGAACGAAAATGGTAAGGATGTGGAAGTGAAGAAATATAGCGGTATGATAGGTTCTCTTCTATATCTCACTGTATCTAGGCTAAATATCATGTTTAGTGTATGTATGTGTGCCTGATATCAATCAGCCCCTAAGGAATATCATCTAAAAGTTGTCAAACATATTTTTAGGTATCTTCATGGTACTTAGAATTATTGGATTTGGTATTCCAAAGGGAGTGATTGTAGCTTAGTTGGTTACACCAACTCCGACTTTTCCAGTTACAAGTCGGATAGGAAAAGTGCTAGTGGGACTTGATATATATTTTCAAATTCCTTAGTTAGTTGGCATAGCAAGAAACAAGTTTTAGATGTTTTGTCAACTACCGAGGCGGAATACGTAGCGGTCGATAGTTGTTGTGCTCAAATTTTGTGACTTAAACAATAATTACTTGATTTTGATATAAAACTAAATCGTATTTCGATTTTGTACGACAACACTAGTGCCATTAACCTAACTAAGAACCTAGTGCTACATTCTTGTACTAAGCATATTAAGATTCGTCATCACTTCCTACACGATCATGTTGAAAAAGGTGACATCATTTTTTAGCATGTTGATAGTAAAAATCAAATAGCTGATATTTTTACAAAACCACTTGCGAACGAACCCTTCTTTAACATTCGACGGGAATTAGGAACTCTTGACATCTCAACACTTGCCTAAATGTTATATTTATGCACATTGAATATATCTCGTATATCTAACATTTCTTGACAAGCATACTTCATAAGAGTGCATTCCTCATCATTTCACAAGCAACATATTATCGTTTCATTTTCCATTTTTGTGTATTAGCTTTCTCTTTTCGCATGTTGTTTATGGTTTATATGATTGATGTTCTTGACATATAAGATATTTCATATATGATACTTCCAATAATGTTTAATTGATACATGTTAATTCATATGCTTATAGTGACATTATGTTATCTTCACTCTTCTTGAGATATAGTATTTGGTGCATTGGTTTGTTATTTATTTTTCTCATGATTTATGATTGAACATGTTACATTGTTAACAATATCATTGATTGTATGTCATTGTTATGTTTTCATCTATGTTTTTGGTTTGTGTGGTGGTACTTTATTTATCTCATTGCTATAGCACATGCGTATGCAGCATTTCGGGAGCACCAAAGGCGTATGTCACGTAATCATGTCATTCTTTGTAGCATGTCAAGTATTTTGGGTTTACTTTGTATAGTTCATTTTTCATGATTGTGTTGTGTTCATGTGGGATAAGTTGTGACAATTTGTTCTATTGTTGCATTATTATCTTGTATTTATGTTTATGTATCTCTCTTCAATATGAAAATTACTCTATGTGAGTGCTATCATACTAATATTCTTATCTTTGCAAAATGCCTTTGTGTGTTTGACATACCCTAAATTTTACCCTGAGTTTTTCGCCTACATCAGCATAGTATAATCAATCCATTTTGTCGTGTATTTCATCAATTAAAAGCATTTATCAGGGTTTACATGAAAAGTCAAGAGTTCTAGAAATTTATTTGATCTTGATAACATTCATTCAATCATCTATTGATTAAGAAGTCGAAAGACTTGATTTCTCAATCTCAATGCATCATTTATTTCCATTTCATCGTGTTTTCAGAGGTTCAGAGGATGACAATCAAGAGTATTGTCGTCATTCGAATCTTCGTAAGGTTAATTGTGCTTGAGAATCAAAAGTAAATGGTCCAAGAGCGATTCGTTTGCATTTGGTTATCTGTTCACGATTATTCAGTCAGCAATTCAGTTTATTTACATGAAGCTTGCATTTTTTACTTGTCACAACATGCATTTTGTTTTGCATAGTGCTTGAAATATCACTTGAAATAATTTTTTGGATCTACAGACAGATCGGTTGAATCATTTCTTAAATGTACGTCGAATTAACGGGCGAAAAATTTCAAAATTGAGCTTGCATGCATCAATATTCTTAATCTACGATTCATGTAGTTTAACATGATGTGCTCGTTTTAATTTTTCGACTATTTTTTCAATCGCATTTCGTCCGCCTGAACCATTTAACCAATCAATTTTTATTTCAAAGTTTGATCAAAACCTGTATCTTTCTGAGAAGTTTATTTCACGCTGATAATTTTGGTGCATTCAGTTTAATTTTTTAAGCATTTTTGTTGTCCGATTTTTGTTCATTTTTATCTGATTATTTTTATTTTTTACTCAATATAATTAGTAGAATAAATTAGAATTTATTTAAGTATATAGTTTTTTTATTTGTTCTTTTAATTTTTATTTCATTTGTTAGATTTATTATTTAAATAACAAAATAAAAAAAAATGGAAACAAATCTTCTCTCTTTCAGGCCGCCCCATGATGTTATTTCTTTGGTTACATAGATATATATATTTTTACCAATTGAAATGAGTGGTAAGGGAAATGGAGACGTGGAAGTAAAGAAAATCGCATAAACTCTTTCCTCTCACATTGAAAGACACACACATTTTTCCTTCTTTCATGCACTAATACATACCGCAAACACCCATCATGTTTCCTCCTCACTCTCTCTCAAAAAACACCACCATCAATAGTTCATCATAAAATCATCATTACAACTTACTCTTCATCAGCATCTCCATCTCTAAACAACCATAAAAAACCTCACTACAAGAAAGCTTCATAAAACCACCATTATCCATTAAAACAACAATAAACCTCGTGAAAGCTTCAACAACAACTCAATATCTTCATTAAATCACATAGAATAAACCATCAACACTACTACACTCATCAACCACCACCACCACTATAATACTCCTTCCGTCGCTCCAAACATCTCGTCGTTGATGTTCACCGATCGATCACTACAACAAACAACAATGACCACGCCTAGACGCCGACCTCAACGAGCTCTTCAACGCCTACTCATCAATTCCATACATCTCCGACAAAAGGCGTGGTATACCATTTCTTCCCTTCGATTTCCGACTTTGATTTAAGTTTCGCTTTCATTGTTGTGAATGGGTGAAGGTCGATATTTGTTGTCTCAGGTTTGTTTTTTTTATGAAAAATGGAAGTTTTATTTGTTTTAAGTTTTGATTTGTGCTCTGATTGAAAATCAAGATTTATACATTTCACTTGTTGTGTTACTTTAAGTTTCATGAAGAATGCAATTTATTTATTTTTAAGTTTGAAAAATGGATACTGCTCACAAAAGTTTCATGAAGAAGAAAGTTTAGTTTTGCCTTTTATTGTTTTATTTTAGTTTGAGAGAGAAAACTAAAATCTCTTATTATTAATTTGCAAAACAAGAAAAAGAAGAAGATGAATTTGTTTTGATTCTTACAGTATAATCATGTGTGATGGTGAAGAGAGATTTATGTTTCTTTTATAAATATTATTATGGCTACATATTACCACATCATTAGTTATTTTTAAACTTAGAAAATATGGGGTAAATATTGACTTGTTTTTGGTGTGTTAATCATGCTTGTTTTTGGTGTGTTAATCATGCAGCTAGTTGCAGTACATGCACCGCCCCATTTTCTTTTTTGTTTGTTTTTATTTTTTATTTTTTTATTTTTTTATTTTGTTTGTTATTATTACTATTATTATTATTATTAATAATAATAATTATTATTACTATTATTATTATCATTTCTAATTATTTATTAACTATTATTAACATTTATTTATTATAATTATTACTATAATTATTTTAATTTTTCCTAACCATTACCATTATTATTATTATTTTAATTTTTTTTATTGATTACTATTATTGGTAATTATTATCATTTAATATTATTATTATTTATTATTATTATTATTGTTGTTGATTTTATTATTGATTATTATTTGTTTTTATTTATTATTATTGATTTATTATTGCCATTATATATTTATCTTTGTTATTATTGAATATTGATAATAATAATTATTGTTATTATTATTATTTATCATTATTTTTATTGTAATTACTATTGTTTGTTTATTATTATTATCATTACTAATCATTATCATTTAAATTGTTTATTAATATTATTATTTGTTGATTAAATTGATTATTTAAATTGTTAAAAAAAACTGATTTATTTTGTCCCGATCGGTTTTTCACAGATGCCTAGCAATTTTGAAGTTAAAAATTCAATTTAACTTCAGAAATTGTTTACTCGTATAAAGTTTTCTTGACCAGCCTTAGATAGGGTGATTAATACGTGAATTGCTTTACGATTGCTTAACGTAACGTTAAATTATGTAGTTCAATTTTTGATTTTTACTTCGAGTCCCTTGGCTTTCTCTTGGGTCTTCTTACAACGAGATTCTTTTATTTTACAAATGTCTTTCAAAACTTGTATGATTTAGTTATTATGTTGTATCCCTCATTCGATAAAATGTACCCCCATTCCCGAAAATGTGTAAATAATTTACCACTTTCATTTATTTTTATTGTATCAGTTGATTGTTAATTCCAAAATTAAAATCAAACATTTTTAGAAAAGAACAAAAAAAATACTTGACCCAATGTCGAGCAATTTTCACAAAAAATTTAGAACCATTTTCATATCCAGTTCTCCATCATTTTCAAAATATCCAAATCATTCCATCTGTGTCAATTCAAACACAAATATTTAAACCTCGATCCAACGTCGAGTGTCTTTTCCCTAATCAAATCCAAAATACCTAATCATACTTAAAAAAATGTTTCAAAAAGGGTAAAAAGGAAGATGGTCTCGAGCCTTCGATTCCTCTCCTCAATTACTTGGATATGAGTAGCCTTACTCAGTCATTCAATCAATTGTCAGCCATTAAAAAACTTTTAGTACCCGCCACATCCAAACTCTTTTCATAATCAAACTGTAAGTCAAACTCATTTTCGTAAAAAACTTAGACGAAAAAGGAGGTGGTCTGGAGCCTTTTATTCCCTTCCCCGAGTACTTGAATACAAGTAGCCTTACTCGGTCATTCGAGTATTTGTCGTTTGTCTAAAATACATTAACCTTATTTAAATCCTTTTACAATTAAGGATGAAAAGGGAGATGGTCTAGATCCTTCTATTCCTCTCCTCGAGTACTTGGATACTAGTAGCCTTACTTAGTTATTAGAGTAATCGTCATCCAACAAAACACTCAACTAATCAAACTTGTTTTACGTCCTTGTGTAACCCCAAAAACATTTTTTTAGAAAAGAGTATGCTACATCCATTTTGATGCGAAACAAACAAAGACTTCAGCCTCCAAGAGCGAGCAACAAGTAAAGGTTTAATCGCTCAAATATGATCCAAGCATCACTCTCTTTAAAAGCAATCCATCCAGTAGTTCTTTTTGGGTAGAACTGCTGGTTCCCGTTGAGTACAACAGATGTGATGGATGCTAATACCTTCCCCTTGCATAATCAACTCCCGAACCCAAATTTGGTTGCGACGACCATTTTCTTTTTTATTATTTTTCGTGCATTTTATCGATATTTTCCCTTTCCTCTTTTGGAATAAATAAAGTTTGACGGTGACTCTGTTCGAACATCCTTTCTTCGAGTGTGCGAGCGCCTCGTGAAGGATCACGTTTTCTGAGATGCGACAGCTGATGACTCTGTTATGGACTCTAGCTCCATGCTAGAGAGAGTCAGACCTAGCTTAGTACTTTTGTGTTAAGTGTTAGCTTTGTTTGATTTATTTTTCTATCTTTTTTTTGTTGATATCTCATTGTATTGTTATATGTGATTTGTTTATTGGTTTTCATTGGCATTTTTTGGGATTTCATGATTATTGGTACTTTGTGAGATAGGCTCTCTACCCGAGTCTGAGAAAAAAAATAAGATTAAGATAGTGGTTGGGTATTATTGGCCCACGAGGAGCCTTCCTTATTGGGACAATACAAAGACCCCGCCTAGAGTAGATTCTCTTGGTGATGTTATTGTCCAACGAGCCTTTGTCATGGCGATAATGTTTTCATGTTGAATCAGTGACTCTAGGGACCTTTTTAGAACCTTGGAATCAATGGTTGTGTAATATTGGCCCACGAGGAGCCTTCCTCATTGGGACAATACGAAGACCTCACCCAGAAGAGATCATTTTAAGGGTATTATTGTCAGATGAGCCTTCGTCACGACACTAATATTCTCAAGAAAGATCCATGACTCTGGGAACCTATCAGCCATAGAGCCTACCCATGGAATGCCTATAATCAGAGATACCAGTTCTTACCTGTTATTTTGCCCAACCTGAGTTTGATGTTACCTGTAACTCAAAAACTATGCATATTCATCGCATAATCAAAACATAACATTTGCATTTTTGTTTCCAAGGAACTAGAGAATCAGTGTTATAAGCATTCAAAGAGTATGGGATCAAACAATAGGAGGATGTACTCATACAAGTTCAAAGATCCTAAATTAGACAGTCTACAAGAATTGGTTTCTCAGCTCCATTCAATCTACAAGATCAACTTTGGGAAGGATTATGGCAATATGCTCGGTCTCTTGAATAAAGAAGCAGACCCCCTGGTACTTTTGACCCTGCCCCATTTCTATGATTCACCAATGATATGTTTCACCTTCCAGGATTTTCAAATAGCACCAATGTTGGAGGAATTTGAATATCTTGTTGGTATTCCCATAAAAAACAAACTGTCATTTATGGGTGTCAAAGGGACCTTGGAACATGAAGTTATAGTCGCAACCCTTCACATGCATAAGAAGGAGGTTACTGTGAACCTGGGAGTGAAAGGAAATACCAAAGGGTTTCCACTCAAGTTTCTTATAGAGAGAGCTTACACCCTGTTGGAGGCCCAAAGTTGGGAGGCTTGCTACGCTACTGTTGCCTTGTCTATTCAGGGAATCGTTCTGCTCCCAAACTTCGATGATTTCGTAGACATGACTGCCATTGGCATCTTCCTCACGAAGAATCCAGTGCCTACCCTTCTAGCTAATATGTTCTATTACCTGCCTTGGAGGAATGCAAGTAAGGGAGAATGGTTACTTGTTGCACCCCTCTATTGGACATGTGGTTGCAGACCCATCTTCCAAAAAGGGGTTGCAGACCCATCCTTTATGGATCAGAAGGATGCTAGTTGGCCCTAGAGGTTGTGATCGCTCCGATCCAGCGATATTTCCTGGTATTCTAGGGAGTATGATGGTACAAAAATCATATCTAGTTGTGGGGACTTCCCCAACATACCACTTATTGGTACCCGAGGTTGTATTAATGTTAATCCAGTCTTATCCATGAGACAACTTGGGTACCCAATAGAGGGACCTCCTGAGGAGAAGTTTTTGGAAGCCTTTTTTCTGCATGACCTAGGAGTTGAGAATCCGACTTTGCTTGCCAGGATCAAGAAGGCATGGGAAAAGGTCAACAGGAAAGGGAAGGTTGGCCTAGGAAAGAAGAACTGTATCACCAAAGAGCCATACTTTTAATGGATAAAATAAAGAGTGAGATCAATCAAGATCCCTTTCAAAATAGAGATGTCTAGTCCTCTTCCCGAGCCTAAACCTACTTATGTCCCTATTGAGGAGGCAGAAGGACTTCGGGCTTCTATAGAGAAACTTATAAAGGAAAATGAAGAGCTGCTGAAGAACCTACACCTGGTCACTAATGAAAAGAATGATTTTAAATGGAAAGTCAAGAGGAATAAAATGCAGCTTCAGGTAAATATGGAAAAGGTGGATAAGGAAGAGTATAAGAGAAAAAGAGTCAAGCATGGGTTGGATCAGGCTGACAGCTGCTTGAATATCGTCAAAAGACAACTGAAAGAGGCTGAGAGGGATTGCCGTGAAAAAGAGAAATGGTGGAAGCTCGCCAGAAAACAAAAGAAGGAGATAAGAGACGCTTGAGGCTCATATAGCCTACCTCGGTGCTTCACTCTGTGAATCAAAAGAAAGGGCAGAACAAGAACACCGCAATAAAGAGAGTGCTCTGGCTGCTGCTCAGATTACACCTGATATATGGAAAGGAAAGTTCCAAGAGGTTGATAATGCTAATGAGTGGCAACGATACTGGAGAGACCGATATGACTCTTTGCTACGAGAAGGGGAAGATTTGATGAACGCAAGGGAAAATGTGAATGCTAATTTGGCAGCTTGTGAGGAAACCATCTAGTTTTTACATGAACAAAGAAATGAGTATCGAGACAAGTTTTCCAGTTTGATAGACTTCTGCAATGGCATGGACAAGGATGTGCTTTTGATGCTAAGGTGTGCTCTGGAAGACATAGGTGATGACAACATCCCTCTTTAAGTGGCCAACTTTATTTATCTTTGTGAAGACATGATGAAAAGGTTCAAGGGAAAGTTGGAAGATCCCAACAAACAGAAGCCTGCAGTTTGACCTTTTTTTATATGTTGTACTTTCCTTTATGTTTGAAAGAATTTTGTACTCAATCCTTGTACTCTGCTGTGAATTGAATGAATGAAGGGTTTTGAGTTCTTTTGTAAAAAAGGTTTGGTTCCATTCTTGTTTTATTCCCCATGATCTCTTTGAATGCTTGCTAAATAACAAGGAATCTAACACGGTTCCCTGAAAATAAAATTGAACATAAGCATAAAAGACATTTTTTTACATCCATGTGCATTAAAGTATGCATCATGCATTTCATTTCTCAAAACAAAAACTTATTCCATCTTTCCTCGTCTCTAGTGGTTCAAGTTGATTCCTTAACATGCATACGCTACTCGCTCCAACACAAGAAGAACCATGGATGTAGTTCGAGAAGAACAAGCTGCTTTCAGAGAGGAGATGCACTCTATCAAAAGCAAAATTGAGCAAATCTTTGAGGCTATACAAGCTCTGGATAGAAGGGAAGAAGAGGCTCGTGTTGTTGCTGCTGCAAGGAACAACGTTCTAGTTCAAGAGGTTGCTCTCCAGTCAGGACCTTAAGTTCCTATTCCAAATCCCGTTATATACGGTCTTCCTCCAGGTTTTGTTCCACCGCCTGAAAGAACTCATGTTCCTCCACTTGCGCATACTTCTGGAGTAGCTGATGGAGTCGCTGCGCAAGGACCTCTGATGGTCAATCAAGTGGTCATTCCTCGCACTAATGAGGAGCTCCATGATGAGTTTAAAATGCAGAATTACAATGGAGCTGCTCCAATGGTAATCCCTACCACTTCTCAGGATTCTAAGGCTATCTTGATGTGTCGTGCGCTGGCCGAAAAGCTAAGAATCATGGAAGGACATAACTTAACCCGGTTTAGTGCCTTGGAGATGTGTCTGGTCCCATACGTGGTGATTCCTCCAAAATTTAAAGCGCCCGAATTTGAAAAATACAAAGGCCTCACATGTCCTAACATACACTTGAAAATGTATTGCAAGAAAATGGCTGCCTATGCCAGAGATGATAAGCTCATGATCCATTGCTTTCAGGACAGTCTAACTGGGGCATCTTTGGATTGGTACATGCAGTTGGAGTGTAGCAACATTCACACTTAGTATGAGTTGGCTGAAGCATTTGCAAAGCAATACAAATATAATACTGACATGGCACCAAACCGTACTCAGCTTCAGAGTATGGCCCAGAAAGACAATAAATCTTTTAAAGAATACGCACAATACTGGAGAGAATTGGCTGCAAGGGTGCACCTGCCGTTGGTTGATCGTGAATTGATTGACATTTTCATGGGTACCTTGCAGGGCCAATATTATGAAAGGTTGATTAGCAGTGTGTCCACATGATTTTCTGACATGGTGATCGTGGGTGAAAGAGTAGAAGAAGGATTAAAAAGTGATAAAATTCAGGGAGCTTCTAGTAGTCAACCAATCTTGAAGAAGCCTTTCAACTGATTCAAGAGGAAGGAGGGTGAAACTAGTGCCATTTCTTCTCAAAGGGGGAGGGCACCATCCAAGGCTCCTGCTCCTGTGCCTTATTATCAGTACCCTTACGTAGCAGCTGCTCAATATCCAACCATGCCTTATCGTCCAATTGCTCATGTTCCTATTCCAGCTCTAGTACCTCAGTATCAAGTTCCAGTTCCTCAATATCAAGCTCCACAACCTTAATTCCAGGCTCCTCCACCTCAACATCAACAGAATAATCAACCACGCCCAGTTCAGCAGCAATGACCAAACCAACAAAGGCCATATCAATAGTATAATAATGCAAATACCACTTCTATCCCAATGATTTACACTTAATTGCTATCGTATCTAATTCAGCATGAGATTGTCGTGCCTAGGGCATTACCTCCAATATTGAAGCCTCACAAGCCTTGGTATGATGAGAATGCTAGGTGTTCCTTTCATGCTAATTCAGAGGGTCATACAATAGAGAATTTCAAAGTGTTCAAGCTCTGGGTCCAAGAGTTAATAGATCGGAAAATATTGTCTTTTGTTGATGTTCCAAATGTGGGGAACAATCCATTGCCTAAACATGATGGTTTAGGTGTCAATGCTATAGAAAGTTCAACGGGTGATGGATTGATAAAGGACATGTTCAAGTTGAAGACTCTTTTAACAGTGGTCCATGCTAGATTGATGGAAGCAAAATTGATGAAGGAAGTGCACGATAAATTTTACCCTGATTTTTTCGCCTGCATCAACATAATATAATCAATCCATTTTATCGTGCATTTCATCAATTAAAAGCATTTATCAGGGTTTACATGAAAAGTCAAGAGTTCTGGAATTTTATTTGATCTTGATAACATTCATTCAGTCATCTATTGATTAAGAAGTCAAAAGACTTGATTTCTCAATCTCAATGCATCATTTATTTCCATTTTATTGTGTTTTTAGAGGTTCAGAGGGTGACAATCAAGAGTATTGTCGTCATCTGAATCTTCATAAGGTTAATTGTGCTTGAAAATAAGAAGTAAATGGTCCAAGAGCGATTCATTTGCATCTGGTTATCTATTCACGATTATCCAGTCAGCAATTCAGTTCATTTACATGAAGCTTGCATTTTTTACTTGTCACAACATGCATTTTGTATAGTGCTTGAAATATCACTTAAAATAATTTTTCGGATCTACACACAGATCGGTTGAATTATTTTTCAAATGTACGTCGAATTAACGGGCGAAAAATTTCAAAATTGAGCTTTCAAACATCAATATTCTTAATCTATGATACGTGTAGTTTAACCTGATGTACTTGTTTTAATTTTTTGACTATTTTTTCAATCGTATTTTGTCCGCCTGAGTCTTTTAACCAATCGATTTTTATTTCAAAATTTGATCAAAACCTGTATGTTTCCGAGAAGTATATTTCACGTTGATAATCTTGATGCATTCAGTTTAATTTTTTAAGCATTTTTGTTGCCCGATTTATGTTCATTTTTATCTGATTATTTTTATTTTTTAGTCAATATAATTAGTAGAATAAATTAGAATTTATTTAAGTATATAGTTTTTTTTATTTGTTCTTTTCATTTTGTTTCATTTGTTCTTTTCATGTGTGATGGTGAAGAGAGATTTATGTTTTTTTTTATAAATATTATTATGGCTATATATTACCAGATCATTAGTTATTTTTAAACTTAGAAAATATGAGGTTAATATTGACTTATTTTTGGTGTGTTAATCATAAAGCTAATAGCAGTACATGCACCGCCCCATTTTCTTTTTTGTTTGTTTTTATTTTTTTATTTTTTATTTTTTATTTTGTTTGTTATTGTTATAATAATAATAATAATAATAATAATAATAATAATTATTATTATTATAAATTATTATTACTATTATTATTATTATCATTACTAATTATTTATTAACTATCATTAACATTTATTTATTATGATTATTACTCTTATTATTTTAATTTTTACTAACCATTGACATTATTATTATTATTATTATTATTATTATTTTTTTAATTTCTGTTTATTGATTACTATTATTGGTAATTATTATAATTTATTATTATTATTATTTATTATTATTATTGTTGATTTTATTATTGATTATTGATTTATTATTGCCATTATATATATATTTTATTATTATTGAATATTGATAATAATAATTATTGTTATTATTTTATTTTTATTATTTATCATTATTTTTATTGTAATTACTATTTTTTGTTTATTATTATTATTATCATTACTAATCATTATCGTTTATATTGTTTATTAATATTATTATTTGTTGATTAAATTTATTATTTAAATTGTTAAAAAAAACTGATTTATTTTGTCCCGATCGGTTTTTCACTGATGCATAGCAATTTTGAAGTTAAAAATTCAATTTAACTTCAGAAATTGTTTACACGTATAAAGTTTATTGATCGACCTTAGATAGGGTGATTCATACATGAATCACTTTACGATTGCTTATGATAACATTAAATTATGTAGTTCAATTTTTTATTTTTACTTCGAATCCCTTGGCTTCTTGGGCTTTCTTACAACGAGACTTTTTATTTTACAAATGTCTTTCAAAACTTGTATGATTTAGTTATTATGTTGTATCCCTCATTCGATAAAATGTACCCCCATTCCCGAAAATGTGTAAATAACTTATCGTTTTCATTTATTTTTATTGTATCAGTTGATTGTTAATTCCAAGATTAAAATCAACCCTTTTTAGAAAAGAACAAAAACAAATACTTGACCCAATGTTGAGAAATTTTCACAAAAAATTTAGAACCATTTACATATCCAATTCTCCATCATTTTCAAAATATTCAAATTATTCCATCTGTGTCTATTCAAACGCAAATATTTAAACCTCGATCCAACGTCGAGTGTCTTTTCCCCAATCAAGTCCAAATTACCTAATCATACTTAAAAAAAGTTTCAAAAAGAGTAAAAAGGGAGATGGTCTCGAGCCTTCTATTCCTCTCCTCAATTACTTGGATACTGTCATACCCCAATTTTGTTCGGACATATTTAAATTTTTGTAAAATCGATTTCATTTTTAATTTGCATCATATGCACAACATGACATGCATTCCATCATGAATAATAACTAAAATATCAGTCAGAATAAATTTATTGAAAATACAGACAAATCGGTTGAATCATTTCCTCAAGTACGGACAAAATCAGGAGATAAAAAGTTTCGAAATTAAAATTGCAGACGCCAGTATTATTAATCTACGGTTCATGTAGTTTAACCTGGTGTGCTCGTTGTATTTTTCAGCGGCTATTTCAGTTGCATTTTGACCCGCCTGAGCCTTTTAACCGGTGCAAACTTATTTCAGAATTTGAAGAAACGCTGTATTTTTTCAATAAGTATATTTTGTGCTGATCATTTTAGTGCATCCGAGTTAATTTTTCGAGCAAATTTTCGCCCGACATTTATTCAGTTTTAGCCGTTTTTAATTTTGTTCTTTCGCCAAAATATTCAGAAAAATAAATAGAATTTTTCATGTCCTTATTTTATTTTTATCATACTTATTTTTGAAGTTGGAATTTTTATTTGATTCAATTGATTTAAATTGTTTTAAATAAATTAAATCATTTAGAAAGGGCATTTTAGACATCTTAAATCATCTAACAATGTGTGTTTCTTTGTGTGCTTGTTTGATCTAATCATGATCATTAGATCAAGATTAATCAAAGGCCTACATTTACTATCCTTGTATTATTTTTCTAGCCAATCAAAAATAAAAATTAATTGAATATTAGTAATTTAAAAAATCAGGAAAATGAATAAAATATCTCCATTCACTCTCAAAAATGTACACGTGGAGCAAGACTATTGGAGGATGAAAAGCAGTTTTTGTCATTTTGTGCCTAATGGTCATTTTGGTGGAAAAAGGAGCAATTTGAGAGGATTTTATTTGGGAGAAATCTCTCAGACTGTCCGGCAGAGAAAGAAACCACCTCACACTCTTTAACAACTCTCCCTCTCTCTTCTCTCTACTAAAAAAAGAAAAAATAGAAAAAAAAGGAGGAACCACTATTCCTCTCCTTCGATCCCTCACACACACCGCCGCTCCCCTTCGCTACCTCCGACCACCGTACAATCACAACCACACACCAACGCCGCTTTCAGCCACAATCCACCAAAAACCCCAAATCGCCGCACCACCTTCATCGCGAAACAACCACCGACGCGCCTCTCTACGACCCTTACAACCGCACAACCCTTCCGCCGCGCCGTCTCCTCACCCTCTTCGTCCGTCCATCACGCGAGCCACAAGTACACAATACTCCGTTAACCTTCAACCTCGCCGTTCACCAAATCCCGTCTTCACCACAACCACCCCACGAGAACCACCAGCTCATCGGGCAAAGCTCCGACGGAACAAGTTTACGGAATTTCAACTTTTAAACATATTTATGTTCACTTGTTTTCGGTTTGAAGTTTGTTTCTGTTGACAGGAAACTAACGGGTTTGCTATAGCTCGTGTCAAGTCTTTGACATTGCGGAAACTAGCGGATTTGCTATAGCTCGTGTCAAGTCTTCGGCATTGCGGTAACCACTCTACCGAGTTCTTTTGTTTGTTATTTAAACATGGTTTGCTTTGGTTATGGAGGCTGAAATTTTCATTTCCTGTTGATGTTGTTACTGTCAATATGTTGAGCTGGTGAATAATGAGACTATTTATTTGGCTTTAGTTTAAGGTTAATTGAATTAAGTTAAATTTGAGGGATGTATGAAAGAATTTTCTAAGTTCCTGTATCTCTTTTTTTTAAACCATGATTTTCTAAGATACATGAATTCAGTTCCTGTATCTCTTTTTTTAAAAGAAAATCCAACCTTTAGAAGAGAAAATTTAAACCATGATTTTCTCTCCAATCTGGAGGAGGCTATGACAGTGGCGAGATAAATGCTATGTTTTCATTTCCAAGTATGTTAATGTCTAAAATATCAAAATATATGATATCAAGTATAAACCTTCAGCCATATAATACTTATATTCATATTCCAAAACACAATTTATTTTTGTACATGTTTCATACATATTTGAAGACAAGAAAACGTAAGAGTATTTTGTTTGCATATCATGATTTACTATTAAATCACTTTTTCTTAATGTCAAGGAGTCCCACATGAGCAAGTATTTGATTTGTTGAAAATTCAACTTTGTTATTTTATATACTATCATTAAATTAAATTATTAAAATTATAATTATATTATTAATGGTTTTGTTAAAAAAAACTGTAATTATAATGTTAATTATTTGTTGAATATCGTGGTGTCTATAGATGTCGGTCCGACTACGTCGCGGTGTCGATTATAGTAACATATTGTAAATCTTATAAATAATGATGAATTGTTGCTTTTTAACTTAATCACACCGTTAACCAAAGTTCTAATCCGCGGATGCAACAATTACATGATGTTATGTCGACAAAAGTTCATTTGATATATTAATACGATTTCGCCATGTTTCAGTCCATTACATACGACATTTTGATTCCATTGTCGTTGTGTATAAACCTGTTTGAGCACATTGTATGTTAATTTGCTTCAATTATTTTTAAAGTCGATTTAGTTTTAATCAGATTAATTAATTAATTAAAGTTTGTTTAAATTAGCTAATTTTTTATGATTAAATTCAATTATCTTGAATATTTGATTTAATCAAATAATTTTGATAATTAATTTTTATTATATTAATTGGTTTAATTAAATTTTAATCAATTGATTTTGTTAATTAAAAAAATTAATCGACTTATGTCATAATCATTTCCTAAACCATTTCATCATCAAATCATTAAACCATTTGAAAAAAACTCAATTCTCGATTCAATCGAGCCCATCTCCGACACCTTCGTAAGTCGATTGCTCTTAGCATCGCCATCAACCCCACATAGCTTACTCTTGGGCTTCCTTACAATGAGACCCATTCGGTTATTAAATAATCGATTAGGTGATCGATTCACTAAAAAATTTCATTTCATTCATAAACACAAATTCAAAGCCTCGATCCAACATCGAGTATTTTTATTCAAACCAAATCAAAATATTTAATCACATTTAAACAACACTTCATTTGAAAATGAAAAGGGGGATGGTTTTGAGTTTTCAACTCCTCTCCTCGATTATTTGAATACGAGTTTCTTACTCGGTTAGTCGAATGGTCGTCATTTCTAATTCATTTAAGTACAAACAAATCAAATCCTTTTGTAATAATAAAACGAAAAGGGAGATGACTTTGAGTCTTCAATTTTTCTCCTAAATTATTTGAATACAAGTTCTCTTACTTGATCAGTCAAATAATTGTCGTTTCTCTACAAACTTCCAAACCCGATTAAATCAAAATATTTTCACAATAAGCTAAATGAAAAGGGGGTTGACTTTGAGTTTTCAATTTCACTCCTCAATTGTTTGAATACGAGTTCTCTTACTCGATCAGTCGAACAACTGTCATTTTTCCGCAAACATACAATTTCATCAAATCATTTTCTTAATAAACTATACGAAAAAGGAGATGGTTTTGAGCTTTCAACTCCTCTTCTCAAATTCTTGGATATGAGTTGTCTTACTCAGCAATTCAAGTACTTGTTGTCTGTTCTAAAATACATCAACCATACACAATCTTATATTCAGATGAAACAGCAAGTGGTCTAGAGTCTTCTATTCCCTTTCCCGATTATTAGGATACGAGTTGTCTTACTCGGTTATCCGAGTATTCGTCATCCATTTAAAACACCTTAATTATTATCAAATCCTTTCTATAATTAAGGATGAAAAGAAAGTGGTCTAGAGTCTTCTATTCCCTTTCCCGACTGTTAGGATACTAGTTGTCTTACTCGACTATTCGAGTAATCATCATCCAACCAAAAACATATCAACATAACCAGTCAAACAAAATATCCAACATATTAATCCAACTTGTCCCCTCATGTGATCAAAACTCTTTTCAGAAAGAACACTGTTTAATCCTTTCTAATGCGCACAACAAACTAGTGCTTAAGCCTCCGCCGAGAGTAGACAAGCCAACGTTTAGCCTTTAGGCTGCGATCTAAACAGTTATTCATTAAAAAACACCGACAAACCGTAGTTCCCCGAACTACGAATGCTCTGATTTCCTTATTATACCATAAGGATACGTAGGCAGGAGATTGTTGTATCTTCGCGAGCACACTAATAAAAAACCTCTCCTTTCCCTTTCTGAGGTTCTCATCCATTTCTATTTTTCAATATCTTATAACCCAAAGATAACAAACAAACATAAATTAACACATGAAACACACATTAGAACTAAAAGGTTCCAGTTGAGTACAACAGACGTAAGGGGTGCTAATACTTTCCCCTTACGTAATCCACTCCCGAACCCGAATATGGTTGCGACGACCATTATTTTATTTCCTAAAGGTTTTATCGATATTTCCCTATCCCTTTATTGGGATAAATAAAGTTCGGTGGCGACTCTGTTCGAACATAAATATTTTCCACGACCATCGCGAGGAATCGTATTTCTCGAGATGCGACAGATACGAGTAGCCTTACTCGGCCATTCAAGATATTGTCAGCCATTAAAAAACTTTTAGTCCCCGCCACATCCAAACTCTTTTCATAATCAAATCGTAAGTCAAACTCATTTTCGTAATAAACTTGGACGAAAAAGGAGATGGTCTAGAGCCTTCCATTCCCTTTCCCGAGTACTTGGATACGAGTAGCCGTACTCGATTATTCGAGTATTTATCGTCCGTCCAAAATACATTAACCTTATTTAAATCCTTTTACAATTACGGATGAAAAAGGAGATGGTCTAGATCCTTCTATTCCTCTCCTCGAGCACTTGAATACGAGTAGCCTTACTCGGTTATTCGAGTAATCATCATCTAAAAAAACACTCAACTAATCAAACTTGTTTTCCGCCCTTGTGCAACCCCAAAAACAATTTCAGAAAAGAGTATGCTACATCCATTTTGATGCAAAACAAACAAAGACTTTAGCCTCCAAGAGCGAGCAACAAGTAAAAGTTTAATCGCTCAAATATGATCTAAGCATCACTCTCTTTAAATGCAATCCACCCAGTAGTTCTCTTTGGGTAGAACTACGTATGCCTTGAGTTCTTCATAGCACCTGAAGATACGTAGGAGCAGGATTGTGAAATCTTGTCAAGCACATTAATATTAAAAACCCAAAGTCTTTCTTTTCTTCCTTTCTTTTTCTCGCTCAGTAAATAAAAGATAACAATTAACATTAGATAACGCTCTATCACAAATCTAACTAAGTGGTTCCTGTTGAGTACAACAGATGTGAGGGGTGCTAATACCTTCCCCTTGTATAATCGACTCCCGAACCCAAATTTGGTTACGACGACCATTTTCTTTTTTTGTTGTTTTTTGTGGGTTTTATTGATATTTTCCCTTTCCTCTTTTGGAATAAATAAATTTCAGTGGCGACTCTGTTTGAACATCTTTTCTGCGAGTGTGAGAGGGCCTCACGAAGGGTCGCGTTTTTTGAGATGCAATAGTGTTATATTCGTTTATGTGTGATTTTAGTTTCTTCTCATTGTTTGCTTTGCTTCTTTTCGATGTTGTCAAAGGGGGAGAAGTAAAATGAAGATGAATGAAGTTGTTGTAGGGTACATACTTTCAGGGGGTGCTTTTCATTGCAAACGCATATGCATCGTTGCAAGTTTTGCCATCATAAAAAAGAGGGAGTATGTGAGTACAACTTCCATTAGATGCATTTTATATGATGCCAAAACTATGATACTTTGGCGTAAATATATATTGGACGGTATCCTATGAATCTCTATATGCATCTTAGCATTATGAAGCATAAAATTATTTGGAAACAAGATGGAAAAGGTCTCACGCATTAAACATGCATGAAAAATCAATTTTTATGAAAAATAGCAGTATAGTTCGACACATAGAACTATAGGTCGACCTATGGAAAAAATTTATGGCTATAGGTCGACACATAGAACTACAAGTCGACCTATGGAAAAACTGTATTAGTTATAGGTTGACACATGAAGTCTATAGGTTGACACATATGTTATTGTATTAAAGTCGGTGGCCTTTGTTTCATGTGCCGAGTCTTCAGGTCGACATATAGAGAGCACATGATTGTCATAGGTCGACACATGACCTTGGACAAATCGACCTATGCATTGAACAAGTCGACACATAACCTATATAGGTCGACCTATCCAATATTTTTCTTTAAAATTTCATATTTTTCTATCCTCTTTGCATTTCCTTTTGCCATAAATCTCTCATGCATATAAATACTCCATACATGCATCATTCTCTAGTAAGGTTTCTATAGTGAGAAAAACCTACATGAATCCATGATTTTAAAGCATCTCATCATCTTCAACTCAATCTATGTATACACATAATCAAACTACACATAATCATTTTTTGATTGGGTGTCATCTAGATTAGGACTGATAACGTCCAATTAGGTTTGATGTACCATGAATATTGAGTTGTGATCTTTGAGGGATTCAAATAAGAAAATCTAGGTGGGGTTTTCGTTCAAGATCTTTAGGGTTTGAAGGTTTTGGACAAGATTGTACAATTCGAGTCCAATCGAGTGAAAGCCTTGAGACTAGGTGTGTCGGCAAGGGAGTAGTGTGAAATGGTGGATCGTGTTGACAAATCTTGGGTTTAACAAGTGCGCGTTTGGAATTAATTTAGTCAGTTGAAAGCCTTGAGACAAGGAGGTCATGCAAGGAAGTAACAACAATGGGTGAATTGAAGCGACATTCTTGGTGAATTGATCAATCTTTGATCAAGGTTTTTGGAGGTGCTAGAGTCAAGAATAAACCTATGGTTTGTGGGATTTGATTTCCCATCTTCTGTATTGATACATTTGCAAAGTAAGATTTATTATATTAAATCCTTGTATACTCTCTCTCTCTGTCCCCCTCTCTCTCTCTCTCTCTCTCTCTCTCTCTCTCTCTCTCTCTCTCTCTCTCTCTCTCTCTCTCTCTCTCTCTCTTTGACGCATAAATTATCGATTGCTTTGATCACCGAATCAACATAGTTTGGATCATAATTTTGATTACATTTTGAATTTTATGTTTGTTGTATTGATCATTAACCATTTGGTTGTAATTAGATTTCTTAAAACAACAATCACCATATAAAATTCCAAACTTTGTTTTTCGCACACCAAGTGTTTGACAAATTGCTTGACTTAGTTTTATGTGTGTGAATATCGTTGGAGATAAACTTTTACTATTGTAGAGTATTCAATTAATTGTGCTTAATAATTGTTAATCTACTTGTGGATTATTATCATTCTATTGGTACTATTACGCATATTCGGACTTTTCAATAGAAGGTTCAATTAGACGATTTTGAACCGGGAAATATTTGAAACTTGCTTCCGCGCCAAAAAAATTCTAAATCAAAGTTTCAAATAATTTTTTAACTTGGGATCTATTCACCCCCTCTAGATCTATGCCTATCGTCTAACAAAAAGAACCCAAATTATTCAACAAAACAAAGATAATGACCCAACTTGATCAAAGACAACATGCCTTATCATTTTATTTTTAAAGTTTCCAACTAAAACTTGACCATCAATGCATGGCAAATGAACAAACTAAAAGTAATAAAAGTAAAAAAAGATGCAAATAGTCTCTAAAGAAAGTCCATGGTTGAAGTCAAACTTTGATTTTGATCTTCCTAAAAAACAAACTAATGAAAAGTGCAGATGAAAAAATATTTAGATGATATGAAAAAGATGAAAGTGTTTGATCAAGGATCACAAACCATTGACTTTATTGGACTTATTAGGAAAAAAGAGGCATGACCAAATGAAATGGTTATGTTAATGCAAATGAAAATAAGAAATGCAATGCAATTTAGGTAGGACAAAATTGGGGTATGACAGTTGCCCCTATCTAATTGCCTTAAACCCGGGAAGATGAACTGCCACAGTATTCATACTTTCAGGGTAGAAGTTAATTAGATACAAAAAGACACCAAAATTTTGTCTTAAAACAAATCAGGTTTGATGAGAAATGGTAAAACAATACTTCAAATAAAATAGATAAGACTCCCTGATAATTGTTAGAGTAGTATCTTTCATGATATAATTGAAATTTCTCAATAGTGAAATAGTATTTCAATTTATAAGACTTAAGATCCCCTTAAAATTAGCAGAGAAACTTCAAATGCAACATACAAGGTTCTCTGATAATTGGCAGTATAGTATCTTTCGTGATATAATTGGAATTTCTCAATAATGGAACATTCTTTCAATTTATAAGACTTAAGATCCTATGAAAACTAGCAGAGAAACCTCAAATGAAGCAGAAAATATTCTATGATAATTGGCTTAGGAGTATCTTTTGTGATATAATTGAAATTTCCCAATAATGGAACAATCTTTCAATTTAAAAGACTTAAGATCCTCTGAAAACTATCAGAGAAACCTCAAACGAAACAAACAAGACTCTCTGATAATTGGCGTAGCATTATCTTTCTTGATATAACTTAAACTTCCCAATAATGGAACCGTCTTTCAATCTACAAGACTTAAGATCCTCTAAAAACTAGCAGGGAAACCTCAAATGAAACAAACGAGACTCCCTGATAATCGGCAGAGCATTATCTTTTGTGATATAATTCAAATTTTCCAATAATGGAACATAATTTCAATTTATAAGACTTAAGACCCTCTAAAAATCAATAGAGAAACCTCAAATTAAACAAACAAGACTCTTTGATGATCGGTAAAGCAATATCTTTTATGATATAATTGAAATTTCTCAATAATGAAACAGACTTTCAATTTATAAGACTTAAGATCCTCTTAAAACTAGCATATAAACCTCAAATGAAACAAACAAGACTCCTTGATAATCGACATAACAATATCTTTTTTGATACAATTGAAATTTTCAAAAAAATCAGCAGAGAAAGCTCAAATGTTCATCTAATGGGGGAAAATAACCAAAAAAGACTTCCTTGGAAGAAGGTTTACTAGCCAAGCTTTATAGGGGAAAAATATATAAGAGACTTTTTAGGGTAACCTCTGCTTGGGGAGAAAAATAGCGTAAACGCATGGATCCTAATTTATGTTATGTATGCTTGATTTTTGTGTGTATGATATTCCATTTTGGGTGGGAATGTTATGCATGATCTGATGTATTGATATGCATGTAGGGTTGTAATTGATAGAATGAGTTTTTGTGTAATGAAGCTTCCCATTTTGGTAGGAATGTTATGCATGAAATGATGCATGGCATTTATATAGGAATGTTGACGATTGATAAGATTCTGTTTTTGAAACTTCCCATTTTGGCGGGAATGTTATGCACGGAATGATGTATGCAATGCATGTGGGAATGGAAATAGGTGATTGTATTTTGGTAGAAATGGAATTGGTTTCCCTTTTTCAAGGGTGAGATTTTGGATTTGGTTTTATGATGATGCCAACAAGGTAGACTTTTATTTTAGAAAACCAATGGAGATTGGTGGATCTAGTGGGTTTGACTTCTAGAAATTCGAAATTTGATGATGTTATGATCAAGAAGAAGATGTGGATGTCTTTAGTGCCCTAAGTTGGATCTGTTGCTGCCAAGCTACGTATGAGCAAGCTCCAAAGAGAACTATGTTGTTTGTGCTGAAAGGGTCAAGCGACCTACAAATGATTTTGTCTTTTGTGTGATGAGGTCTTTAGATCTCCCTTTAGAAATTTTGAAAATAAAAAACAATTTACTATTTTATTCAAATGCTTTTATTATTTGACCACAGTCTTAGTGCAGTGTTTATAAAAAAATCATGACATTTTGTAAACAAGCAAATAAAGTAAAAATAACTGGGCACATATTTGATGAGAAAATTCTCTTTTATTGATTTGACTCGTAAACGGGTAATAATGCATGAGGATGAAATTCCTTGAAGAGGTAATTATTATGCAAGAAAAAGTAAAATGGCAATGAGAATTATTGAGTTTCCATTGGGTTTCAACACTGCTATAGTCTTTATGTTTCTGAAGATTTCAACACCTTGCTTCTAAGGAGAGCAGTTGGATTGATTCCTATCTTCTAGAGCTTTCCATGGTAACATGGATTCACATATTGCGTTCTTTGCCTTAGAAAAATTCCTAACTTTTTCCTGGACCGTCCTTTTGAGTTTTCAGTTTGTTGGGATACCCATTTTTACCTAAATTGCCCTTTCGGGTTTTCGAATTAGTGAGTCATATTGTTTTGATTTTATCCCTAATTATTTCCACCGAGATATCCATTTTTATCTAAGTCACCTTTTCAGGTTTTCGACTTAGCGGGCTTTTGTATTCCACTTTTTTAGGCAAAGTATCTTTTGACTATGTCAGCATTCACTGGGAGTGGCAATTCGTCACCATCCATAGTTGCGAGGATCAAAGTACCTCTAGAAAAAGCTCTTACCACAATGTATGGTCCTTCTTAATTAGGTGTCCACTTGACCCGTGAATCTTTGTGAATCAGCAAGATCTTCTTTAGCAATAGGTCGCCTTCTTGGAACACCCAAGGTCGAACCTTCTTTACCAGTGGCTGGAAATTCTCGAGTGAAACATTCTGGCCCATGGGTCCTTTTGGAAAAAGGTGTCATGGTAACATTAAAATGATAGCGCTTGGCAAGCATCAGGAAGTGAAATCTTCTCGATTTGATCTATTTTTGTTAGTCAGAGTCAATAAATTCAAACGTGTTCCTTTGACATAGCGGTCCTTAAGGTTTTCTTCAGTTCCATTGGCAAGCTTGTCATCCAGAGAAATCTCAAAAGTGGCATTGAGTCAGAGTTGGAGTAACCAGAAAGAGCCAAATAACAATAAGCCATCTTTCGGATGAATGTTCCTTAAATCTTTAGTTCCTAATCCAAGGGTTTCACAAAGGGACCCTAATATTAATTTACTAAGACAAACGTCTTTGCCTTCATGGATTTGGTTGGATAAAGTAATGTATCTTTTTGTTACCTTCAGGGACCTATAACAAAAGATACACCTTGATAGCCACAACGCGAGAAAATCAATGTGCTCCTCGCCAAAAACTTCTTCATCGTCAGTGATGTGATAGTCTTCAATGTATTAACTGAAGCTGACACGGTTGCTATCAAAGTTGATGGTGTCTTCATCACTTTCATTGGGGTCGAAGGTCTCACAAGTAGGGCAAAGGTCAGTGGTAGCCGCTACATCAAAAAGTGCGGGCTTCAGCATCCCACAGGGAAGTTGGAAAGTGTTAGTTGTGCTTTCCCAAAAGTACAAGGAAGCGACCAACATATTCTGGCAGTAGGCGGGACCAGTTTGTAACAGTTGTATAAGGTCGACGATACCCCTTTCTTTTCAGAATTCCCTCTTTTTCCCTCAGCTTTGTTCAACAAGAGGATGTGATCCTCATTTTTCTTAGTAGAGGGAGATGAACGAAAGACATATAAAGTGGTGGTCATATACTCTAAATATAAAGGCTCTAGAATGCTAACTAAGGGTTTTGTCCAATGTAAGAAGGTTTTTTTTCTTCATATTGGTAAGATCATCAGAAGGGTCATACATAGGACCTATAAAAGCATACATTTCCTCAGAGATAGAGTAAGGGATTATTACCTGAGACTTGTAAATGCACAACTTTTCTTCATAATTAGGAGGTTCAGGAACATACTCTTGGTTTCCAATCACCTGAGCGGAAGAGAGCATGTTGGCCATGGGGAGAGAGTCTTTGGGAGCCTTAGTACTTTTAGATTTGGAGATGAAAGCCATTACTGTAATTCTGAGTTTTATGAGAAATTTTAGACTGAGGAAATTTGAAGTAGAAATTCTGAGGAACGATGAAGGAAAAGAGAAGAAAACTAAAGGAAATGGTATTTATAGTAAAGAAGAAAAAGACTTTTTAGTGTTTGCAATTGAAAAATGGCACGAAGTAGGTGGCACGTGGCATCTTCTTAGAGAAAGAACGAAACGATTTGATGCATGCAGACACGCCACCCTATGAAATCGGAGCCATAATGATGGGAGTCATGGGATACTGGGAAGCGCATGTTTCGAAATGACGGTTGATGGGAAAGTCATGATGATCGTGACGTTAACTCGCTAGCTGAATAATGTCATTGAAAGGTAAAAAAAGCCCATATCTGCCAGTACGTCGAAAGATGCATTTTTGGGGGGCAATTTGTTAGTCGAGATTCTCGACTAAGGAAAATGGCTCAGCAAACAAGTCAGAATAAAAGGCATGTCGACTTTATTTGATGATTTCTACATTGTGTTAGGTCTCAGACAGGGAAAAATAGGACTTGGCATTTTTTGGATTTGTTATGGAAACATCTCGATAGTCAGGATTCTCGACATCAGCAAATGTGTTGAGGAAGTAGTTATTTGGACGCACATACATCACATTCAAATACAATAACTGTTTTTGGGGTTAAGTTATGAAGGAAACGTGGAGGAAATGCAAGGGAAATACATGCAGGCATCTACGTGGCAAAAGCTGAAGATCTGAACATTGAGAGCAGTTATTTCTTACTAGTATATATAGAGATTTAATTTCTAGAACTAAGGGTGTTTATTTTACTACAAAATTAAATTTGCACTCAAAGTATCAGCCTATAGAGAAAAGAGTCTCCACTGAGAGAATGTATGGAACATGAAATACCAATCTTTATTTTAATTTTAAAATCTTTTCAATTCAATTTATCTTTTTCAGTGCAATTACTTTTGTTTATATATCATTCAACATTTTCTCTTTACTTTTGCTTTATTATAGCAATTTATGTTTAGTTGTGTCGAAACTACATTTTTCACTATTAGCAAAACTATTTTGACCGAGTTGAGATAGACTCCTTTTCTAGAATAAATCACAAACTAAGGATGTTAGCACAATGTCCTAAGATTCACTAGTCGATCCTGCTTATAACCTTTGAGTAAGAGACTAACGGTTGTTTGTGAAATTTCAACTTAAAAACTTTTTCACTGATCCTATCTACCTTCTTTAGCTTAAATAGGTCATGTGCATCGTGGGGTGAGTTTACTGAGTTTAAGAAATTAGGTTACAGCGGATTAAAGTGTGTTGTGCAAGATGGTTTGTGATTGAATAATTCCATTGTTATTTGATGTTATGTTCTGATTTAGCTAACTTTTCTTCATGATATGTCATGGGCAGGTTGTAGGTTTTTATTTGTGGTATAAATTGGGCATTGTTTGTTGCTCAAATATGCCAACTATTTTCGAATGAAGGCCTAATATGTTGGTGTCTCAATTGTGTTGGCCAAATCCACTTGCTTCTTAGCTTAATACTTTTGAATATTATATTTATTTTATTTCCTAATAATGGGTGTTGTGATATGTTCTCTCTGTCTCTCTCAACTGAGAATCTGGGATGCTCTTGTGCTTCAAGAAAAGTGATGGTAGGAAGGAGTAATATTTGTTTGTGCAACTAATGAGGAATATTGGTTTGCTCTAGTTCTTATGCATATTCTTGTTGCACATGGACTATCGTTGGGGGTTCTTATAACATCTTGGATGTTTTCAAGATAAATTTCACGTGTTCTTAAATATACTCAATGTCTTAATTTCTTGTTTAAATTTGGTAGCCTCATGGGATTGGTTATATGGTGATTCCTACTAGAGATTATTGTTTTGCTCTGCCATTAAACGACATTCGTTGCACTGTTAATTTCATACATGGTAAGTAAGTTGGTTTATGATAATATCAGAATGATTGCATGCCATTGAAACTACATATTTATTGTACTTATACCAAATACTAATAAATATATGCATCCAAATAAATTTCAATTGAAGATTATTGAAGAGTATATAAATAGATAGATTCAAATAATGATATATTGGAGAGTTTGAATATGTTGATATAATAATTTTTGAACTGTCTAGTTATTGATAAAATATTTTCAACTTATGAAACAAAACAAAAAGTTTAAAATGGGTTGAGTTTGAATCACTAAGTTAGGAAGTACTAACTTAAATTATACCACCACTATCTTCAACTCAGCCAATTCTAAAGAAAAAAGAAGATTTCAAAAAAGGTCAAAACTTGTTTTGAGCCAACCATAATCATATTTATCACTTGTGTACATCTTTTGTAATAGTATTTCTGTACACCTTTTTAAATTTTGTCTTTGTACACTTTATGTTATTTTAAAACATGTTTAATGTCATTTTGCTTTAATGTCTTTGGTTTAAATCAAAGAATGTAACAAAATTACGATTTAATGCCATTTTTTCTTACTAGAACCAAAAATAGTTGAAGTAGGTGATGAGGAATCCTGAACCGATGATGCTGATCTTTGATGTGGGGGCCACAGTTCTTACCTAGGCTCGCGAGTATGGTGAATGGCCCAACAAGTTCAACGACCCATGATGAAGAAGGTCGAAAAAAACTTCAAAGCATCAAAAGTCATCAAATCAAGAATAAATATCAATGAAAAGAATCCTCTAAAGACATGTATCTCTTGATGGAAGGTCATGGAGACTAAAAACCCTAAAAGGGGACTCTTTCCTGAAGTAAATTTTTAACCCTAAAATATTTCTCACTTTCACTAGTCACTATATATTAAGAGACACATTATTGGTAGATACCTCTCTCCCCCAACGCCCATTAGATCCAAACACACTAATTTTTGGTGAGTATCTCAATTTTATGTAAGATCACATCTTATTAGCAGAAAAATCAAACATTTTTTTGACGAATTTAACTTCATATTTTCTTAAGTAACATTTATCTACATATTTAAAAATAAACTCATACATTTGTTTATATAAAGAAGAAAGAAGAAAATGCATTCCCTATGTTATATCCTCTTCATTTCTAAAAAAGAAAACATCCATTTTAAGAGAGATACTACAATAAAGTTTAAAACTACCATCTAGTTTGTTTTATATATATCTCTTATAATAAAGTCTTTTAGATGCAATACTCTTGAAGGCTGTGTATATGGCACCATGTGGCCAACTCCTTTTACAATTACAAAAGTCAATAAAGTTTCATACTCATATACCCAAAGTCTAACCTACACATAAATTCATTTGAGTGAATAAAATTCCAAAACCATACTCAAATCATTTTTCAATATGCATAAGAGTAATTATTTGTTAATAAAAATATGAATTTAATGGACCTTTGTTGAACCAAACTCTATATGGGTTAGTAATCTTGAATTTTAGGTCATTAGCTAGCTCACAGATAAATGTACGAGTACCTAATAATGGAACAATTGAATCTGGATCTCCACTGTCATAATTATTTATTAAGTCTTATTTCAAAAACATCATTTTTAATAATAAGATTTGAAATATTGAAATGAAGAAGCATTCAAAAATATAAATATTGTGATGTATGGAAAAACCTATAAAAAACCAATGACTTTCAATAATATGTTTAGCTCGTAAAGTATAAATAATCATAGATCATCAAAGTCAGCAAGGCATGATACAAAAAAATTATGCTAAACGTACAAGTTACACATCAGACTCATGGAACTTATGGAACTTATAGGTCTTTTATGTTCACCATATAACCCTGGAGTGTTTGAAATCATAAGTGTCCACTATTACCAAACGTATTTTTCGACATGGTTGAGAATTGGATTTTATTACGGTTGATGATTTATGGTAATGAATGGTGTGATAGAAAGTGTCCTACTTTCCACCACAGGTGATAAATCACAATTTGTGAGTTATTATAAATCTTAATATTTGGATTTATCTTTATATTTTAAGTATCCAGTGGCTTAATTTATTGCATTTTGCATTTTTAAGAGTAGTTTATAAAGAGCATAATAGGTGCTCTTTTCTGTTAGTTTGTATGTGTTTGATGTTAGTGTATAGTTAACTTCTGTTGAGGTCTGGTACGACAATTCTGAGTAGCGCTTTAGCGTATGACTTTGATAAGAGAGAAAGGCATAACAAAGGATGCAATGGGAGGTATAGAGAATGATCATTCATGGCTGTAGGACTTACGTGGCAGAAATATGAAGAATGAAGGGTGCTTGGTTCAAATTTCAAATGGATAAGAACAAGGCACTAGAAGACAAAACTTCGTACCATAGTACATCCACTACAACTCCTTGTTGCTGCAGAGGACATACTCTACTATAGCCGTTTGAAATTCCTGCGCCACCAGCCTACTACATTACACCTTGTCCCCCACACACTGAATGTACCTACTTCTGCAATGGTACAAAATGGAAGAATCGGAGGAAATTATGTTGATTCTTTTGGGCTATTATTCACAAAATCATACAAAAGCCCATGACCCAGGACACACAAAACCCTAGTTGGATGTGACTATAAAATAGACCTCTTTGAGGAAATGAGAGAGGTTAAATATTTTTGAAGATATAAACACTTAGAGAAAATCAATGAAGGAAGTGAGTTGAACAAAGTAGATATTCTCTTTCTCATTATTTCAAGTGTATGCTACTAGTGTCTGGCATGACAGAAGTTGTCTCTTGGTGACTGTCATACCCCAAAATTTGCCCATTAATATTTTAAGACATTTTTCAGGGCACTCCGACTCATTTTTATGACACTGATCTTAAAGGAACAAAGGTCCAGCCCACGAATGGCCCAATCCAGAAAATGGTCCAAACTGGCCTGTTCGCTACACGTTCGCTACACGCTCGCCTAGCGAACGTTCGCTACACGTTCGCTACACGCTCGCCTAGCGAAGCTGACAGACAACAGAAAATTTCGGGCTTCATTCTGAGCCCATTAGGTCATCAAAGGAGTATTATAAATACCCCAACTCCAGAACGAAAAGAGGAGGAGAAAAACAGAAGAAGACGGACGGAAACCCTAGCATAGAAACCCTGGAGAGTAGCCCAGAGAAGTCGGAGTGAAGAAACCCTGACGGCCGCTCATCCGCACCGAAGTTACCGCCGCCCAACTCAACCCGATACCAAAAGTGACTTGCCAATTCAGCATTACCACTCCATTGCAAACAGGTTTGTGTATCATTATTGTTTTATGCTTCCAATTTGTAAATCTCTAAATACATAATACATCATGATTGAATTTTGGATATGTAATTAGACTTTGCATGTGAATTCCAGTACGCCTGAATATCCTGAGTGTTTGACCATATTATTTTTGTAATTGAATGCAATAAGGCATGCAGCATGCTGAGATCATACTGTTCTGAAATTCAAAACCCGCAGCCGCTCGCTAGCACATCGCTAAGCGAGCATGTAGCGAGCATTCGCTAGGACCTCGCTAGGCGAGGCAGAGGCGAACGGGACAGCCGTTGATATTTGTTATGTCCTATGCGTAACCTGATCTATTCTATGTTAATTATGCACTGTTTTGCCTGACATTCATGCTGCTGTGTTTTCTTTTGCGGTGTAATCCTCGATTGCACCCTGATTGGTATTCTAACTCGTTTGCTGAATGTTGTAAAGGTTCACATATCCTAGGAAAAGAGTGATGTTTAGGCCTTCCACTTTATTTGTGGGATACCCTTATGAAGATCCACCCTAAATTGCTTAATTAATTTTAATGTATTAAGTTTAATGTATTAATTTTAATGTATTGATTTTAATGTGGAGATTCATCCTAATCACCTAATTGACTTTAAAATATGACCTTTAAACATGTGATTTTGGACCTCTCTTTGCTGCCCTACGGTATTACGGTATAACGGTCATGTCCCGCGAATGTAGGGATACACTTAGCAAAGACCCTTCGGTTAAATCATCATAAAATAAATCATGGTCCCTCGGATGTTGCTTCGAATATATGATTTCGTCCCTCGATGACCCTTCGGTGTAGCCTACGGTTAAATGATGATCGTCCCTTCGAATGCTAAGGTATCCTTACAACTGTTGCCTTCAATGACCTATCGATGACCCTACGATGACCCTTAAACATCCAAAGGGTAAAATTACTTACTTCTCAATAGTAAGGACAGTTTTACCCTCATAAGGATAGGAAACGTTCATAACGACCTTAGGAAGGTATAACTCTCAATTGCTGGATCATAACCTAAAACATTTCCCACCCCTCACACTTTGCAAATCCTAGAAAATCACCACTTGGTATACATTCATACTAGAATCATTACCAAGTTACATTTTTCTAAACCGTTTTCAAAATCAAACGAGATAAATACTTTGTATACATTCATACGAGAATCATTACAAAGTTAAACTCTCTTTTCGAAACATTTTTTAAACAATTCACGAACACTTTTCAGACAAAAATATAAGTGATCCAGCAATTAAGAGCCCATGGATAACCATGGATACAAAGGGTGCTAACACCTTCCCTTTGTATAATGTACCTCCCGAACCCAAAATCTATTGAGGTCTTTCCTGTTCTTTTCCACCTTTCCTTATTGGATAAAAGAAAAGTCGGTGGCGACTCTTGCTATCCGCGACATTGCGATAAAAAGCAAAACACCCCAAGTCAGTTCACCGTATGACAGAACTGGCGACTCTGCTGGGGACACTTTAAAAAGAGAGGTTATCTTAAAAACAAGATCACTTATTCCAAATTGTCTGATTTACTTTTAAGGGATTGCTTGGGTATTTTTGAGTGAAAGATCCTACACCCGGATCTAGTGTACCTTAGGTAAGTAGCAATAGATCATCGCGACTATCCGGCGTATACTGGAATGGTTAAAATGATGGCTACGGTTAATGTGACACTTTGGATGTCCTGATGTTCCTCATGTTCACTTGAGGAAAAATTTGGCTTCCGCGTGGTGTCATTAAAGCATTAACCAGACCTTTAGAACCCTAATTGACTCATCCTGGCCATTAGAAAGTAGTGAGATAACTGACTTCGGTTCCGACTGGGGTTGGTTGAGACTCGATACTACACTCTTTGAGATTGGACTTTAGGGAAGCTTCGGTCAACCACTTGGTGTTGCACTGAAGTGGACTTAAAGGAAGGTCGGTGATTTGAGATCCTTCTAGAACCCGGTTACTATTCTAGGACAGGTTGAACCAACTAAACTTCAGTGGGGAGGGTACTTACCTATGGAACTCATGCAAGCCTTAAAACCTAGGAATGATGGTTGTGTGACTTGCTTGTGCTTGTTTAACCTCATAACATCATAACATCATGACATCATAACATTGTACTAACCATTTCAAGGACTTAGGGATTTAACTTTGCTCTGTTTTGTAAGGCTATGGCTCCCAGGAAGACCATCCGGATCAATTTTGTAGCAATCTCTCCTCAACTGAAGAATTTAGTGTCAGAGCTCCCCGATCATGCCCAGTTCATCAAGAAACACGGTTCTCTCCTCAATTTGGTTACCACTGGTTTCAAAGAAGATATGATGAGAGTTTTATTCCAGTTCTTCGACCCTAAACATCATTGCTTCACATTCCCAGATTATCAGTTGGTACCCACATTGGAAGAATTCTCCAGACTGCTTGGGATACCTATCCTTGATCAACTACCGTTCAGTGGTTTAGAAAAGGTTCCGAAGTCTGAAGAAGTTGCCGCAGCTTTACACATGACGAAGTCCGACATTGAAGCTAATTGGGTAACAAGGAGTGGAGTTAAGGGTTTACTTGCCAAATTCCTGACAAATAAGGCCCGAGAATTCTTAAAAGTTATGAATGTCCGTGCTTTCGAAGACATCCTAGCATTGCTAATCTATGGCTTGGTGTTATTCCCTAATCCAGACCAATTCATAGACATGAATGCTATTAAGATATTTCTCACTCATAACCCTGTACCTACCTTGCTGGGAGACATTTTGCATTCCCTCCACACTCGTACCATGAAGAAGCAAGGGACTCTCATGTGCTGCATACCTTTGTTGTCTAGGTGGTTTATTTCGCACCTTCCTCAATCGGTCTTGAAGAACGAGCAAAATTTGAAATGGTCTCAAAGGATAATGTCACTCTCCCACCCAGACATCTGTTGGTGTCCTCAGTTCAAGGAAAATGTTACCATCATTGACCGTTGTGGCGAGTTCCCTAATGTACCACTCCTAGGAATAAGAGGAGGTATTACTTATAATCTTGCTTTAGCTCTGCGACAGTTTGGTTGTGCTCGAAGAGATGGTCCACATGAAATGATCATCGAAGGCATTGTGTTCGACTATGACAACGATTCCCAAGGCCTCCGTCAAAGATTTGTACGAGCTTGGGGCATGGTGAAGAGAGGTACGTTAGGACAGAAAAATTCTATTCCTATGGAACCTTATCTCAGATGGGTACGCGCTAGAGCTCGTGAACTTATCATGCCATATCTTGCAATCGGTCCTCAGATTGTCGAACCTGAAGCTGAAGGAGGCGCTCCTCAGATCATTCCTTATCCAGATATGCCTACCAATGTTGAGGAACTAAAGAGATCCTGGATCCAGTTGAGAGAAGAAAGGGATACTTTCGAGACTCAGTTCGTCGCAGAAAGGAAGAAAGTGTTAGAACTTACCAGTCAGCTTAATGAGGAACGAAGACTCAATGCGTATCTTCGCCCAAAAAGAAGCCGCCCCTGGGAGACTTGAGCTTTCATTGTATTTTTATTATTATTCCTTTTGTAATGAACATTGGTCAAAGAAATTAGCAATAAACATTTCTCTCTTGTTGGTGATTTACGCAAAGTTAAATTCCAAAAGTCCTTGAAAACATTTCATACATTGCATAGCATAACATAACACTGCATAACAGGTATTCTACAAGTTCAATGTTCTCACGGTCTTCCTTCTAAACAGAAAAATGGATCTCGAACAAACTGTCAAAGATCTCCAGACTCAGAATGCTCAATTCAAGGAGATGATGCTAAGCTTATCCAAGGGGCAGGAGGAACTGAAGGCTCTTTTGCTCGAAAAGAAGAAAGACAAGAAAGCTGTGAGTTTCATTAACCCGGGAAGAAGGCGTAAAGGACAGGCCGCGGGAGTCAAGTTTGGGATCCCGAATGGTCCAGAAGAGGAGACAGAGAATGATTCAGAAGAGGAGAATGTCGATCTCTTCAACCCTGAGGACGACGATGAAGTTTATGAAAATGAACAGTACTCTCCAAGAGATGATAAGTACAAGTTGCTGGAAGAACGTATGCTAGCTATGGAGGGTCAGAAGGCGCCCGGTCTGGATTTCGAAAGTTTGGGTCTAGTCTCCGATGTGACCATTCCTCGCAAATTCAAAATCCCCACTTTCACTAAGTACGATGGTGCGTCCTGTCCTCAGATGCATCTGAGAGCTTATGTGAGAAAGATTCAGCCGCATACCACTGACAGGAAGCTATGGATCCATTTCTTCCAAGAGAGCCTGTCTGGCACACAGTTGGAATGGTATTATCAGCTCGAGAGCTCTGACATCCGCACCTGGACTGATTTAGCAACAACTTTCTATAAACAGTACCAGTATAACTCTGAACTAGCACCTACCCGGCTACAGCTGCAGAATATGACTATGGGATCTAAAGAAAGCTTTAAAGAATATGCTCAAAAGTGGAGAGATTTGGCTGGCAGAGTCAAACCCCCTATGACTGACAGAGAATTGGTGGATATGTTCATGGGCACACTGACCGGCCCATTCTACAGCCATCTATTGGGAAGTTCTTCATCAGGTTTCACTGAACTTATATTGATAGGTGAACGTGTTGAAAGCGGCATCCGAAGTGGAAAGATACAGGCGGCTGCCTCTGCTAGCACCAAAAGGTCCTATCAGGGGAGGAATGAATCAAATGCTGTGTACGGTCAAAAGGGTCGTAACAAGAAAAACCGTGACCATGACATCGGAGCAGTTACGATTGCAGCACCACCATCTCAAAACTTCCAGCCCAAACAAGACAGGCCAAGAAGGCAGTTTACCAGGATCAATATGACCTTGGCACAGGCACTGCAGGGAATGCTAAAGGCAAATTTGATCACCCTCAGAGATCCTCCTACGAATCCCAACACTACTTCTTCTCGTTATAACCCTAATGCCAGGTGTGCATATCACTCCGATAGCCCCGGGCATGATACAAACGATTGCTGGTCATTGAAGAATAAGATTCAGGATATGATCGAAGCTGGAGAAATTGAGTTTGAGCCTCCGGAGACCCCTAATGTCATCACTGCTCCTATGCCTAATCATGACAAGACGGTTAATGCCGTGGATGACGACGATCACGTTTCCAATGTGGCGGACTTAACATCTCCTCTCCCGATCATAAAGAGGAATTTATTGCAAGCTGGTTTATTTCCAGGTTGTGCTGAAGATTGCAATCTCTGTATATCCTAACCAGATGATTGTTGGGAATTGAAGAATGGTATTCAACGGCTGATGGATGATCGTACAATTCTCTTCGAAAAGATTCCTAAGGCGGAAAACCCTATTGAAGAAATATCTGTGATTGCTAGGTCCAAAGTTCCAATGAAGATTACCGCTACTAGGGCGCCTGTGAAGATTACTGTTGAGCCCAGGGTAGCTCCCCTAATCATTACTGCACCTGGCCCGATCCCGTATTCCTCAAGCAAAGCTATTCCGTGGAATTATGGCGGTGATGTTTACGTCCATGGCGTAAAGCAAATTGACAATGCTACTAATCCTAATGGCATCATTGGGACTAGTAAAATTACTCGAAGTGGAAGGATCTTCTCTCCAGAAATCTCACCTCCTGTCCTTGAAACTCGAGGAAAGGAACCAGTCAATCCTTCTCAGTCAGAGACACCGGTCGAAGTTACTCCCGAAGATGTTGCCAAACAGGAAATGGAAGAAGTGCTGAAAATCATCCGCAAGAGTGATTTCGATGTGGTAGAACAGTTGGGGCATACCCCGCCTAAGATCTCGATGTTATCCTTGCTGTTATCTTCTGAATCTCATGCCAATGCATTGATAAAATTCTTGAAGACTGCTCATGTGCCTCAGGAAACATCTGTCGATCAGTTCGAAAATTATGTTGCTCACTTGGCTGTTGACAATGGCCTAGGCTTTTCCGATGCTGACCTGACACCAGCGGGAAAGAATCACAATAAAGCCCTGCATATCTCCATTGAGTGCAGGGGAATCACTTTGTCTCATGTGTTGATCGATAATGGCTCTTCCTTGAATGTGCTGCCAACAGCTGTGCTGGATAAGCTGGACTGTAAAAGCATCGAACTGAAACCTAGTGACATTGTGGTACGTGCTTACGATGGTGCGAAGAGTGTTGTCCATGGCGAAGTAGTCCTCCCTATCAAGATAGGACCTCAAGTCTTCAATACTACCTTCCATGTAATGAACATTCGTCCTGCCTATTCCTGCTTACTGGGACGCCCTTGGATTCATGGGTCAGGTGCTGTAGCTTCATCTCTCCATCAAAAGCTGAGGTATCCCACAGAGGGCAAAATTGTCACCGTGTGTGGAGAAGAAGAGTACATTGTCAGTAGTGTGCATGCCTTCAGATACGTCGAGATGGATGGTGAATTCATTGAGACTCCTTGTCAGTCATTTGAAGTAGTTCCTCCGACCAATCCTGTCCTTAAGCCAACTTCCGGTGGGCCCAAGGTTATTCGGACTCCTCCTGCTATGATTTCCCTGAAGGACGCTCAAGCTGTGGTTGAAGATGGTGGCTGTACTGGCTGGGGTCAACTGATCGACGTACCGTACAAGTCTGACAAATTTGGCCTGGGGTTCAGCTCTGACAAGAGTCAAATTAATGTTGTAGAAGATGCTGACAGCGATTGCAACCTGGATAGCTGGATTTTCCCAACAATTGGTGACGAACTCAATAATTGGAAGGCTGAAGACACTATCCCGATTTCCTTTAGTCAGGAGTAATTGTTATTGTCTATTTTAGTGTTGCAAATTTTTGTTTTTTTTACAATTGAACTTCTCCAAGCGTTGTGTCTATGCCCGGGGCACAATAGCTAATTTGTTAAGGGTTTTGTCATTTTCATAAGCATATTCATATTCAATAAATCAATGGACTTTTTGCATTCAAATATTGCGCTCTTTGTCTTTTCTGTCATCTTCCAAACAAGCTATGTTTTCTTACACACACTCACGTAACAAATTGCAGATCCATACCCACTCTGGATCCTGTTGACAATAGTTCTACTACTGTTCATTATGACTTTGAAAATCCGATCTACCAAGCCGAGGATGGAAGTGTGGAAGATTGTGAAGTACCTGGAGAACTTGCCAGATTGTTACTGCAGGAAGAGAGGACTATACAGCCGCACGAGGAGTCAGTTGAGATTGTAAATCTGGGTACCGAAGTAGACAAGAAAGAAGTCAAAATAGGAGCAGGCTTGGAAAACAGTGTCAAAAGAAGGTTGATTCAGATGTTACATGACTATGTAGAGATTTTTGCTTGGTCTTATGACGACATGCCAGGACTGGATACTGATATAGTAGTATATCAACTGCCAACGAGGGAAGATTGTCGTCCTATTAAGCAAAAGGTTCGTCGCATGCGTCCTGAAATGTCTGAGAAAATCAAAGCCGAGGTTATGAAACAGTTTGATGCAGGTTTTCTGGCTGTTACTTCTTATCCTCAATGGGTTGCCAATGTGGTACCGGTGCCAAAGAAGGATGGTAAGGTGCGAATGTGTGTAGATTACCGAGACCTGAATAAAGCGAGTCCCAAGGATGACTTTCCACTCCCGCACATTGATGTTCTGGTAGATAACACCGCTCAACACAAGGTGTTCTCATTCATGGATGGATTCTCAGGTTACAACCAGATTAAGATGGCGCCTGAGGACATGGAGAAAACTACGTTTGTGACGCAATGGGGCACGTTCTGTTATAAAGTAATGCCATTTGGTTTAAAGAATGCAGGGGCAACGTACCAGCGTGCTATGGTGGTTTTGTTCCATGATATGATCCATCATGAAATAGAAATATATGTGGATGACATGATAGCCAGATCTCATACTGAGGAGGAACATCTCGATCATTTATACAAACTGTTCGAGAGGTTGAAGAAATACAAGTTGAGGTTGAACCCGAACAAATGCACCTTTGGAGTAAGATCCGGCAAACTCCTGGGCTTTATTGTCAGTGGTAAAGGGATTGAGGTTGACCCGGCCAAGGTGAGAGCTATTCAAGAAATTCCAGTTCCCAGTACAGATAAAGAAGTCAGAGGTTTCTTGGGACGCTTGAATTACATTGCCCGATTTATCTCCCATTTGACCGCCACCTGCAAACCCCTCTTCAAGCTATTGAGGAAAAATCAAGAGATGATATGGAATGAGGAATGTCAAGAAGCTTTTGACAAAATCAAGAAGTATCTTCAAGAACCTCCAATTCTGATGCCACCAGTTGAAGGAAGACCTCTAATCATGTATTTAACCGTGTTAGAAAATTCAATGGGGTGCGTGTTGGGACAACATGACGAGTCTGGTCGAAAAGAGCATGCCATATACTACCTTAACAAAAAGTTTACCGACTGTGAAACAAGATACTCACTGCTCGAGAAAACTTGCTGTGCTTTGGCCTGGGCTGCTCGCCGACTAAGACAGTATATGTTGCATCATACCACTTTATTGATTTCTAAGATGGATCCTATCAAATACATATTTGAGAAGCCCGCTCTCTCCGGGAGAATAGCAAGATGACAGATGATTTTAACAGAGTATGATATCCAGTATACTACCCAGAAAGCAATCAAAAGAAGCGTGCTAGCCGATCATTTGGCTCATCAAGCGGTGAATGATTACCAATCTATGAATTTTGAGTTCCCGGATGAAGATGTCATGCTTGTTACTGATCAGGAAGAACATGGACCGGATGAAAGACCCGAACTTGGATCCCGATGGACTATGGTTTTCGATGGATCTTCTAATGCATTGGGCCATGGTGTTGGGGTTGTAATTATTTCTCCCGGGGGTTACCATACACCTTTCACTGCTAGACTATGTTTTCATTGTACCAATAATATGGCTGAGTATGAAGCATGTATTTTGGGACTCAAGGCTGCTATAGACCTGCGAATCAAGTTTTTGAGTGTGTACGGAGATTCAGCCTTGGTAATCAGTCAGATTAAAGGAGAATGGGATACTAAACATCCAAATCTCATCCCTTACCGAGAACGGGTGATGACATTAATCCCATACTTTGAAGAGATTACATTCGAACATATCCCACGAGAAGAGAATCAGTTGGCAGACGCATTAGCTACCATGTCATCTATGTTCAGAGTCAGATGGGACAATGAAGCTCCCAGGATCACCATTGAGCGACTAGATGAACCGGCATACTGTTATGAACTTAACACTGAGGGAGTACGGGAAAAACCATGGTTCCACGAAGTAAAAAGATATTTAGAAGCTCAGGAATACCCTGAAGGGGCATCCATCAATAACAAAAATTCCTGAGGAAGTTCTCCGCTAAGTTCTTTCTGAGTAATGGAGTATTATACAAACGTAACCACGATTCGACTTTGCTTCGCGGTGTGGATAAAAAGGAAGCAGAAAAGATTATGGGAGATATGCACGACGGTATTTTTGGGACTCATTCTAGTGGACATACGATGGCCAAGAAGATTCTGAGATCAGGATATTATTGGTCTACCATGGAAGCTGATTGCCACCGTCACTCCAGAACCTGTCATAAGTGCCAGATCTATGCGGACAAAGTACATGTGCCTCCTGCTCCACTAAACGTGTTGACAGCCCCTTGGCCTTTTGCGATGTGGGGCATTGACATGATTGGAGAGATTAAACCTACTGCTTCTAATGGACATCGCTTCATCCTTGTTGCTATTGATTACTTTACAAAGTGGGTAGAGGCAGCCTCATTTGCTTCTGTCACCAAGAATGTGGTGGCACGATTCGTCAAGAATAATCTCATTTGCCGATACGGCGTTCCTGAAAGAATTATTACTGACAATGGTACTAATTTGAACAACAAGATGATTACTGAACTCTGCACGCAGTTCAAGATACGACACCATAACTCTTCTCCGTACCGGACAAAGATGAACGGCGCCGTGGAAGCTGCTAATAAGAATATCAAGAAAATCATACAAAAGATGACGGTGACGTACAAAGACTGGCATGAGATGTTACCGTTTTCTCTTCATGGCTATCGCACTTCAGTACGCACTTCGACAGGAGCAACTCCTTTTTCTTTAGTCTACGGAATGGAAGCCGTTTTACCAGTGGAAGTCCAGATTCCCTCTCTAAGAATCATGAAAGAGGCGGGCTTAGATGAAGATGAATGGATTCAGACTCGACTCGACCAGATAAACTTGATCGATGAGAAGAGACTTGCGGCTGTTTGTCATGGACAGATATATCAGAAGCGCATGACCCAGGCATTTAACAAAAGAGTCAGGAGACAGGTGTACCATATTGGCGACTTGGTGGTAAAGCGCATCACTCTACCACAAGGTGATCCCAGAGGCAAATGGATTCCCACGTACGAAGGGCCGTTTGTAGTTAAGAAGGTATTCTCTGGTGGAGCCATGATACTAGCTACAATGGACGGCGAAGACTTCCCGCATCCCGTGAACGCAGACATAGTCAAAAAATACTACGCATAAAAGAGACCTGCTAGGTCGACGTACCTAGGCAAAAGTAAGGGCATCCCGGCGAACCAAAAAGGTTCGGGCAAAAATTAGGGATAAACATAAAAAATGTGCACCCGGCAAGTCGAAAACCTGAAAAGGCGGCTTGGGCAAAAAGGGGTATCCTGGTGGATTGAAAACCTGAAAAGGTGGTCCAGGAAAAAATTAGGGATTAAAGCGTATGACTATGTCCCGTTCTCAGACAGCTTCATCCAAGTTCAAAGGACTGAACAAACTAATCACTTCTATCCGACAGCAGGAGATGAGAGGTTTGAAGACATAATGGCAGTAGTGGAATTAAAGTCAATAGGACGTTTTCGGCATAGCTTTATCTTTGTTTTCTTGACAATTTCCTCTTACTAGGATTTTTGTCTCCTTGTACACAAATTGCCTGTTTATAGGCCCTCTTTCGAAATCAATATAATTTTAGTTTAAAAAAAAATGCTCTTGTTTTACTTTCTCTGTTTTGTTTGCATAAACGTCCATTGATTTAATTCGAATTAATATATGCATTTGGATATGATCGATGTTTACCAAAAATGCGTGCATAAAATAGAAATAACGATTACTACTAGGCTTCAGGATCGAGGAGAAGGTCTAATCATGCTTTCCAATGAATCCGTTGCTAATCCTATTCCCCAGCAAAGCCAGTCATTCCCAGAAGAGAGTGGCATTACTAGACAAATGGGTCATCTCTTCCACCCCCAGCCAGGCTTCTGTTGAACATTTCTACCATCAGACAGAAATCAAGCATCCCCGGCTAAGAAAGGGTCATCGATACCAGTATCTCCCAACCAGAAGATTGAGATTTGTTTTCCCCATTAGAGTCCTCAGGAAGAACTTTTCAGATGCATAATTCATTCATTACATCATTTCACAGCATACTCATGCATACATCGTTTGCAGTTATTTTCGAAAGCATAAAACATCTCATGCATCATGACATGGCATGAAGCTAACTTTATTTTTCAGGTTAATTATCTTCCTGATACAGTCAAAATAGAGAGCCATTCAGACGGACATCTTCATCGATTACGTTCAGGTTCAAATACATCTTTCAGATACACTCCATGTCAACATTCATTCTGACATCCTCTTAACGATGGCATCTATAAGCTCATCCCAGACATTTATTGCAAATACAACATATACAAATACTATCAGATATAGCCTAGCGTACGGTTCATTCTGATTCAGCTCAACATATGATTCCTTCAACTCAGATACGATCTAGCGTACGATCCATTCTGACCTTCAATAACTCAAATACGGTTTAATGTACGATCCAGTTAGACCTTCATATCCTCAGATGCTACCTAGTGTGCGGTACATTTCTGAAGTGTAGTCTAGCATATGACTACCCCCTTTTATGATCAGATTCAGCCTAATGGACGGCTCATTCTGCTCAGATGCGGTTTAATGTACGACCCAATTAGACCTTCATCTCCTTAGATGCTACCTAGTGTACGGTATATTTCTGAAGTGTAGTCTGGCGTATGACTACCCCTTCATCATCAGGTACAGCCTAACGGACGGCTCGTTCCGCAACTCAGATACGATCTAGCGTACGATCCATTCTGATCCTTTATCCCCAGCAGTGTATGACTCATTCGGATTCTTATCTCATTTTGATTCGGCACAACATATTACTCCTCCAACAATACGGTCTAGCGTACGACCCATTCGGATCTTCATTCCTCAGATACTACCTAGCGTACGGTACATCCCGAGGTGTAGTCTAGCGTACGACTACTTTTCGTCAGATACAGCCTAACAGGCGGCCCATTCTGCAACTCAGATACGATCTAGCGTATGATCCATTCTGATCTGTTATCCCCAGCGGCGTATGACCCATTCTAAATCCCCAGTGAAGTCGACGGCTTAATGAATGACTCACTATACGGTCTGGCGTATGACCCAGTGACACCCATGACTTCAGATATCTTCTAACGTACGACGCACTCTGAAGCTCTCATCATCAAACTTCCTAGATGGCATCTTTAAGCCCATCTCCATCCAGACTAACTAATTGACAAGTGCAAATTTTTGGGGCGTTCTAAGTGTTCAATAATCTCCCACCTCCAGACCACGAATGGCGTACATACCATTCTGACTCTCTCGGTTCAAGAATATTGAACAGGGGCAGCTGTCATACCCCAAAATTTGCCCATTAATATTTTAAGACATTTTTCAGGGCACTCCGACTCATTTTTATGACACTGATCTTAAAGGAACAAAGGTCCAGCCCACGAATGGCCCAATCCAGAAAATGGCCCAAACTGGCCTGTTCGCTACACGTTCGCTACACGCTCGCCTAGCGAAGCTGACAGACAACAGAAAATTTCGGGCTTCATTCTGAGCCCATTAGGTCATCAAAGGAGTATTATAAATACCCCAACTCCAGAACGAAAAGAGGAGGAGAAAAACAGAAGAAGACGGACGGAAACCCTAGCATAGAAACCCTGGAGAGTAGCCCAGAGAAGTTGAAGTGAAGAAACCCTGACGGCCGCTCATCCGCACCGAAGTTACCGCCGCCCAACTCAACCCGATACCAAAAGTGACTTGCCAATTCAGCATTACCACTCCATTGCAAACAGGTTTGTGTATCATTATTGTTTTATGCTTCCAATTTGTAAATCTCTAAATACATAATACATCATGATTGAATTTTGGATATGTAATTAGACTTTGCATGTGAATTCCAGTACGCCTGAATATCCTGAGTGTTTGACCATATTATTTCTGTAATTGAATGCAATAAGGCATGCAGCATGCTGAGATCATACTGTTCTGAAATTCAAAACCCGCAGCCGCTCGCTAGCACATCGCTAAGCGAGCATGTAGCGAGCATTCGCTAGGACCTCGCTAGGCGAGGCAGAGGCGAACGGGACAGCCGTTGATATTTGTTATGTCCTATGCGTAACCTGATCTATTCTATGTTAATTATGCACTGTTTTGCCTGACATTCATGCTGCTGTATTTTCTTTTGCGGTGTAATCCTCGATTGCACCCTGATTGGTATTCTAACCCGTTTGCTGAATGTTGTAAAGGTTCACATATCCCAGGAAAAGAGTGCTGTTTAGGCCTTCCACTTTATTTGTGGGATACCCTTATGAAGATCCACCCTAAATTGCTTAATTAATTTTAATGTATTAAGTTTAATGTATTAATTTTAATGTATTGATTTTAATGTGGAGATTCATCCTAATCACCTAATTGACTTTAAAATATGACCTTTAAACATGTGATTTTGGACCTCTCTTTGCTGCCCTACGGTATTACGGTATAACGGTCATGTCCCGCGAATGTAGGGATACACTTAGCAAAGACCCTTCGGTTAAATCATCATAAAATAAATCATGGTCCCTCGGATGTTGCTTCGAATATATGATTTCGTCCCTCGATGACCCTTCGGTGTAGCCTACGGTTAAATGATGATCGTCCCTTCGAATGCTAAGGTATCCTTACAACTGTTGCCTTCAATGACCTATCGATGACCCTACGATGACCCTTAAACATCCAAAGGGTAAAATTACTTACTTCTCAATAGTAAGGACAGTTTTACCCTCATAAGGATAGGAAACGTTCATAACGACCTTAGGAAGGTATAACTCTCAATTGCTGGATCATAACCTAAAACATTTCCCACCCCTCACACTTTGCAAATCCTAGAAAATCACCACTTGGTATACATTCATACTAGAATCATTACCAAGTTACATTTTTCTAAACCGTTTTCAAAATCAAACGAGATAAATACTTTGTATACATTCATACGAGAATCATTACAAAGTTAAACTCTCTTTTCGAAACATTTTTTAAACAATTCACGAACACTTTTCAGACAAAAATATAAGTGATCCAGTAATTAAGAGCCCATGGATAACCATGGATACAAAGGGTGCTAACACCTTCCCTTTGTATAATGTACCTCCCGAACCCAAAATCTATTGAGGTCTTTCCTGTTCTTTTCCACCTTTCCTTATTGGATAAAAGAAAAGTCGGTGGCGACTCTTGCTATCCGCGACATTGCGATAAAAAGCAAAACACCCCAAGTCAGTTCACCGTATGACAGTGACTAACCATCGCAAGAAGACGAAAAAGTTACTCTTAGGTTGTTATTTATTTTTCACCATGTGTTGGAGAATGTTTAGCTTAGGAACCAATGTTGATGTATGTACTAAGCTCACCATGAGCTAAAACCTTTTATGTTGAGCAATGTCAAGTTAATATAAAGTAGTATTTTGTGTTTAATAATGTATTGTTAATTCTTTGTTTTGTCATGTATTAAACTGTTATAAATTTGTTTCTTTGAATGATCAACTTAGCAAAAGATACAAGTTTGTTGTTGTGAGAGATCTTTGAATGCTCTCTATTATTGAATTCACTTACTTGTTTTAAACTGTTCTTGACTTTATTTGCTATCAACTGAACTTGTGACAACCATAAACTATTTTTATCTTGCTCATGCTCATTTACAAAAGATAGTTTTTACAAAATCAACTCAAGTTATTTTCCTTTATATGTGGGCTCGACATCCTTATTGTCGCGTCAAGAAAAATACAGAGTCGCCGTCGAATTTTATTTATTCCAAGGGAAAGATAAAATATAGATAAAACCCTTAAAAGAAAAAGAATATGGTCATCGCAACCAAATTCGGTTTCGGGAGTCGATTATGCAAGGGGAAGGTATTAATACCCATCATATCTGTTATACTCAAAGAGAATCATTTTGATTGTTTTGTGCAGATGAGTGTTATTATCTAAAGGTTACTTGTGTTTAGTTTTAATTAAGGGGAAAATAAATTTTTAATTAATGTGCTCCCCAAGATTTCAAAATCATGTGCCCATGTACTCCCATAATGCAATAAGGAAATCAGAGTCCCATAGTCCGTGGGGTAGAAAATAAGTATTTGTTAGTTGTTTTTATTGAATGATATTAATGTTCATATTCTAGCAGTTAAATGTTGCTTGTATACTCGTGCGTGAGAGGTTTAAGTGTTATTTATATTGCAGTAGAATGGAAATAACATGTTCGTTTGTGAAAAGCTTTTGAATTCCCTAAGGCGGAAAGATTGAATTTGAATGGTTGTGATTGATTTCAGTCTGAAGAAGAATATTCAGACAGGGAGCTCTACAACAATGTCTGAACATTTGGGGAGAGAGAGTCGACATCCTCCTCCTCCTTTTTCTTCCTTTAATTATGAAAATTTCCTTGATTTGAATTGCATTAAAGCCTATGAATGTAGATGAATACTTTGATTAACTAGGTCATTCGTCTCGTATCCAAAGATATTCAGAATAAGGATAGGAATACACCCTCTTATTACTTCTCTGTTTCTTAAGGTTCATGGCGCATAATTTGCATTGCATTTTTTTAAGTATTTTTGGTTTATCTGCAAAAATGGTTTTAGTCTTATCATGACGTAAAGAAAAGAAAGAATATCGAAAAGTGTTAGAACACAATTTGGTTCTGCATCTGGACTTTAGTTTTGAAGATAACTAATGCATTGTTTCTTAGAGAACAATTTTATACACTTTGAAGCAAGTTTTGTTATCTAGTGTGTAGATTTTGTTAACATGTTCTAACTCTAAAGCAATGACGTGTGGTGTCATCAGATTTTGGAATCAACACACTCTAACTCTGAGGAGATACAAGTGCTTTATAAGAAGATGTAAAGTTCTAGAAAGCTCTTAGACAATGATTTTGATGAACGTTCGTGCTAAAGCTTCTGACTGTGACTCTGATTGTTAAAGCCTATAAAGGTTTGTCTACCTTCAAGATTCTGCACTCAAGTTATAAAGACTATGAAGAACAAGATCTAAAGACTTTGAAGATCAGGTTCAGAGGAGTTGTGTTAAGACTCTGAAGACTAAGGTTCTGAAGCCTCTGCCAACTTGTATCTTGATCCTTATAAGCATGCTTCAACATCATTTAATCATAAGCCTCTGAAGATTAGAAGATAAGATCAAAAGGTTTTGCGTTAGGAAGATAGTACACAATACAAAATCACCTTTCCTCCACTACCCTGATTTTGTGGGCTAAGGACTGTACTATTGTACCATTTTGCCGCTTGTATGCAAACTACTTTGAAAGAGACAAGTGCATTTCAGTATTCTAATTATACCCTCCAAGGATTTTTTATATGCCTATATAAATGATACTTGAAGATTGAAAGAAGCTGTTAATTCACCGCGCTTATAACTACACTATTACATACGCTCTAGCTGAAAATATATTATTTTTGTGTATAGTTTTTGTAAACACACATGAGGTTTTGCTCGTTACTCTGTGAGAAATATTCATTGTATTAACTTGTGTTAATATGCTTTTTAGAAGCATTTTTGTAAACACAACTTATAAATCTCAAATCTGTTTGAGTGGTTTCCTTGAGTGACTATGTTTTAGTCAGATAGACTCAAAAAGACAAGGATGGTTTGTCTTTGTGGTGTGTGTAATCAGGTTTTGGTTATAGTGGATTAAGTCCTTCTTGAGAAGGAGAAATCACCCTGGTAGGGTGGATTGAAGGTAGCTTCGTAAATAGCAAACCAATATAAAAATAACTTTGTTATTTTTCTTATTCGTGTTTTTGCTTTATTGAGTTGGTTCAGAAAAAGCTTTTATTTTTAGAAACCCAATTAAAACCCCCCTTCTTGTGTTTCTTGCCACCTTCAATTGGTATTAGAGCTCCGATTCTGGTCTGGATAAGATTATCAAACACCTAATAGTGTCAGATAAAGATCCAGCGTGAAACACAATGGTTGCCCCTCCTTCACCAGTTACTAAAACAAATGATAGAGATCATTACAATTCTAAACCTCTCATTTTTTATGGAGATTGATTTGAATATTGGAAGGATAGAATATAAAGCTTCTTTCTAGGTCACGATGTTGACTATAGGATATGGTAGTTGATAGCTACGTACACCTAGTAGATGGAAGTGGCAATAAAGTGGAAAGAAGAGTGATGACTGATCAACAAAAGAAAGACTATAAGAATCATCACAAAGCAAGAACCATCTTTCTAAATGTTATTTAATACACTGAGTATGAAAAAATCACCAACAAAGATACTGCTAAATCTATATTTGATTCTCTGAGGATGACACATGAAGGGAATGCTTAAGTAAAAGAAATCGAGGTTCTTGCCTTGATTCAAAAATATGAAACATTAAAGATGGAGGATGGATAAACTCTTGAGAACATGTTCTCAAGGTTTCAAACTCTTGTTGCAGGACTTAAGGTCCTAAACAAAGGGTATTCTACTGTTGATCATGTTAAAAAGATCATCAGAAGTTTACCTATGCGTTGGAGACCTATGGTAACAACTCTGAAGTTATCAAAGGATCTCAACAACATTTCTCTTGAAGAGTTAGTCAGTTCTTTAAGAAGTCATGAGTTTGAGCTCGAGGAAGATGAGCCCAAAAGAAAGAGCAAGTTTGTTACTTTGAAGTCTTCAGGAAGATCTGAGAAGACTAAATCTCTTCAAGCTGAAATCAATGAAAAGTCTGAAGAGAAATCAGAAGAAGAAGATGAATTACCTCTTCTGTCTATACACGTTAATCAACTCTGGAAGAAAAGTCAAGGCAAATTCAAAGGACAAAGAAGGATAAGTGGTCGTTCTGAGTCCATTTCTGGATCCAAGAAGGCTGGAGCTGGCAAAGAACTCACGTGATTTGAGTGCAAGAAGCTTGACCACTTCAAGAATGAATGTCCCAAGTTAAAGAAAGAAAGGCCATGGAATAACTTCCTAGGAAAGAAGAAGGATCTAATGGCTACATGGGATGATTCATAGTCTTTAGAAGATGATTCTGAAGAAGAGCAGGATAACATGATGTTGATGACTTTCATAGAAGATCCTATAGAAGCGATTCAATCAGAGTCAGAATCTAAATCAGATTCTAAAGAGGTATTTTCTGAACTATCTCATTCTGAGCTTGAATCTAGTTTATCAGAAGTTCTGGAAAAGTATCAGAGTCTTCTGGACAAATACAATGATTTAAAAAAGATCCATGTATCTGAATCAGAAGCTTAATGTAAGCTTCGTAAAGACTTTTCAATTTTGAGTGAAGGAAATATCATTTTGAAAAACAACAACTTTGTGCCTCAAAGCAAGAGTCTTAAACCTGAAAAGAAAATTCTTTCCAAAGCCTCTACAGGTTCTAGATATATCATAAAGAAATATGATAAATCTTTCCAGAAATTTCTTGCTAGAAGCCTGAATAGAAGTCTGATGGCTTCCATGATTTATGGCGTTAGGAGAAACGAGACAAGGGGTATTCACTATGATTCTGATGACAAATATGATTCTGAAAAGATGACAAGCCAAATACTCTTTAGTCACATTTTTTTTCCTTCTGGGAAACAAAATGATGTTATGCATACATGTATATATATCTGCACAGAAGCTCAAATTTATTAAGAACTCTGGGAAGAATAACTCTAAAGGACCCATAAAGATATGGATACCTAAGGATAAAATATTATGTATTGTAGATATCCTTAGAAGTGAAGTTAAGAGACCCGCCATGGTACTTGAACTCTGGATGCTTGCGATACATGATTGGAAGAAGGCATATGTTCTAAAGCCTGTAACTTAAACCCGAAGGCATCATCGTTTTCAGAGGTGATCAGAAAGGGAAGATCATTGGCTACAAAAAATTAGGTAACAATACACTTCCTTCCATTACTAATGTTCTTTTAGTTTAAGGGTTAATGCATAATCTGTTGTCCATAAGTCAATTAAGTGACAATGGTTATGACATTATTTTCAATCAAAAGTCATGTAAAGTTGTCAGTCAAAAGGATGGCTTAACTATTTTCAATGGAAAGAGGAAGAGTAACATTTACAAGATAATACTTTATGATTTGAAAAATCAAAATGTAAAATGTCTTATGCCCGTGAATGAAGAGCAACGGACATGGCATATACGATTAGGTCATGTTAGCATGATGAGGATTTCTCATCTTCACAAGCTTAATCTTGTTAGAGGCCTGCAAAATCTGAAATTTGCTTCAGATGCTCTTTGTGAAGCATGACAAAAAGCCAAATTTTCTAAAACGTCTTTCAATGGTAAAAATGTTGTTTCAACCTCCAGACCATTGGAGCTTCTGCACATTGATTTGTTTGGTCCAATGGAAACTGCCTCTGTCAATGGTAAGAAGTACAGATTAGTCATTGTTGATGACTACATCAGATGGACATGGGTGAAATTTCTTAGAAATAAGGATGAGTGACATTATGTGTTTTCTACCTTCTGCTCCCAAGTGAAAAATGAGAAAGATCTCAAAATTTTAAAAGTCAGAAGTGATCATGGTGGCGAATTAAAAACAAAGATTTTGAAAAACTCTTTGATGCTAATGGAATTTACCATGATTTCTCCTATCCTAGAACTCCACAACAAAATGGATTTGTAGAGAGGAATAATAAGACTCTACAAGAGATGGCCATAACCATGATCAACAAGACTAATGTGGCAAAGCACTTTTGGGGAAAGGCAGTCAGCACATCGTGTTATATTCATAACAGAATCTCTATAAGACCTATTATGAGTAAGAATTCCTATGAATTGTGGAAGAATTTAAAGCCTAACATGTCATATTTTCATCCTTTTGGATGTTCTTGTTTTATGTTGAACTTTAAAGAGAGTCTGAACAAGTTTGATTCTAAGGCACATAAGTGCATCATGTTAGGATACTCTGAATGCTCGAAAGGCAACAAAGTATATAAAATTGAGACACGATCTGTTGAAGAATCAATCCATATCAGATTTAATGATAAGCCTGACTTTGAAAAGTCAAAGCTAGTTGAGAAATTTGCAGATATGGAGATCACTTACTCAGGTTCTGAAGGAAAAACTTCAGAAGCCAAAGAAGATGAAGACAAACACTCTGAAGCTCCTCAATCAGAAGTTGTTGAAGCTCATACTCCTTTGAGAAGGCACACACATAGATCTTCACATTCTAAAGAATTGATTCTGGGAGATAAGTCTGAACTCGTCAGAACCAAATCCTCTTTCAAGCCCTCAAAAGAAATCCTTATGGGTTTGGTGTCTCTAAAAGATCTTACATCAATTTATAGAGCACTTCAGGGCATATAATGGATTTTGGCTATGAAATATGAACTCAACCAGTTCTCTAGAAATGAGTATAGGATCTGGTGCCAAGATCCAAAGGAACTCACATTATTGGAACCAAGTGTGTCTTCGGGAATACGTTGAACGAACAAGGAGAGGTAGTTAGAAATAAGGTTCGACTGGCTGCACAAGGTTATAGTCAGTAATAATGGATTGACTATACAGAAAACTTCACACTAGTTGCCAGGTTATAGTCTATTCGTCTCTTAATTTCATTTGCAGTTATTCATAACATCATCTTATATCAGATGGATGCTAAGAGCGCATTTCTGGATGGATATATTAATGAAGAAGTGTATGTACACCAACCCTTGGCTTTGAAATCTCTAAAAATCCAGATTTTGTTTTCAAACTGAAGAAATCATTGTATGGTTTCGAACAAGCTCCCAGAGCATGGTATGAAAGACTAAGCAATATTTTGTTAGAAAATATTTCACCAGAGGGAAGGTTGATACAACAGTATTCTGTAAATCATTCAAAAATGACATTCTTGTTGTTCATATTTATGTTGATAACATTATATTTGGTTATTCTAATTCTACTTTGTGCAAGGAATTTTTTAAGTCTATGCAGGAAAAGTTTGATATGAGTCTAATGGGAGAACTCAAGTTCTTTTCGGGGATTAAGATCAATCAAAGTCTAGAAGGGACATACATCCATCATAGCAAGTATACCAAGGAACTTCTGAAGAGGTTTTACATGTTTGAATGCAAGATGTCAAAGACCCTCATGCATCCTACATGCATCCTTGAGAAGGATGAGGTAAGTGCTAAGTTAGAGCAGAAGGTATACAGAGGTATGATTGGCTCTCTCTTATACTTGAATGCTTCTAGGCCTGACATGTTGTTTAGTGTCTGTTTATGTGCTCGTTTCCAATCAGATCCTAGAAAGTCCAAATTAACAAATGTTAAGAGGATCTTCATGTATCTGAAAGGTACAATTAACCTTGGGTTGTACTATAGAAAATCAGACTACAAGCTATTTGGCTATTGTGATATTGACTATGCTAGAGACAGACTTAAGAAGAAAAGAGCTTCTAGAAGATGTCAGTTTCTGGGAGATAATCTAATCTCATGGTCCAGTAAAAGGCAATCAATAATATGACTTTCAACTATGAAGTTGAATATATAGTAGCCTCTGGATGCAATACTCATATGCTCTGGATGAAAAGTCAACTAGAAGATTTCCAGATATATTAGAGTAACATTCCTATACTATGGGGTAATACTTATGCTATTTGTTTATCTAAGAATCCTATTTTGTATTCTAGAGTAAAACATATAGAGATAAAACATCACTTCATTCATGACTATGTTCAGAAGGGTGTTTTAAATCTAAAATTTATTGATATAGACCATCAATAGGCTGATATCTTTATAAAACCCTTGCTGAAGATAGATTTTTTTTCATTCAGAAAATTTTAAAAATGGACTTATGTCCAGAATGAAAAGGATGTTTCTCTCGGAATGTTTATCTCTCAGAATAGTAAAATATGACTTTGAAATTTGTTGGTTGTTCTGAACGTGTGAGACTTCTGAAGTGGGAAGGATTCATAAGTTCAAATGTATCCTATTAGAGTTTGTTTTGCAAATATTCTTTATGGATACTGAAAAATTTATTTATTAAATAGTTGTTAATCAGTCTCGATTAGTGGAAGGTTTTAAGACTGTCTTATAAAACTGAACAGTCTCTGATCAGATGACGTGACACGTTGGGTGAATACCTTTTGGGATTAGGCAAAATCGTTCATGCTTTACCCCCTTGTCATTTTTTTTGAAGTTTGAGTTTTATTTGTCATGATTGCAAAAATCTCTACTTAAACTCACTCCACTCACTTTACACACCTTCACTACTCTCACAACCCACACTTTTACTTTTTGAGCCAAAAGTTGCAGTAAACCCTAAACCCTTTTTGATCTTCAACAATGGTCTCTACTCAACATTCTGCTCAACAAGGTCAACATCAACAAGCTCAAAAATCTGCTCCACAACTATCTGAGAATCAAGTATGCAATGCAGTTATTCAAAGGACTATTCGAAGATCTTCATCGTCGCAACCACCAGAATATATTCCTCATCTTTTCCAAACTTACAGAACACAATCTACTTTGCATCCTGGTAAGTTTGTGTACACTTAATATTCCTATGATAATCTGAGATTACACTTTCCACTCCTAAAGAGGACTTGGAAGTTCTCAATGAACTTATGGTTGATTTTGAAAGCATTAAAGATTACGACTTTGATCTTTTATCTCCTGTAAAGTTTCAAGGTTGAGAGAAGTTCTTTGGTCGTCTTCAAGGTCCAGTTTTCCCTCATCTTGTTAGAGAATTCTGGATTCATGCTAAGACATTTACCTGTCAAGTTGCTTCTTTTGTCTTTGGAAAGAACATTGTAATCAATGGTAAACTCATTGCCAAACTCATTGATAATGATGGATCTGGTACGAGGTGTGAACTGATGGGAGAAAAAAGGCCTGATCAAGTTGAAATGGCTAAAGCTATTTCCACTACTAGAAGTCATGCCAACAAGGTCAAGAATCTTCACTTTGATTTAAGGATTTGGGCAAGAATTCTGCTTGGTATGTAAATCAGAGGAAGCCAACTAATTCCCCTAACTACATCAACATTGATCAACAATATGTTCTTCATTTCATTGCTACTAACAAGAAGGTAAACCTTCTTGGACTTCTCTTTCGGTTCTTAAGAAATATTATGAAAGAAACTAGGAATGAAAGCAGAAAAATGAAGTCCTGGATTCCTCATGGTAGGCTTATCTCAGACATTCTGATGGAGAGTAAACTCGTTGACTCCCTAGCAGATGCTGAAAAGTCTCTAGAGCTGGTATCCACTGTGGGAAGTTTCTTCAATGCGAAGAGTTTGAAAAACATGGGCTTAATTTCTGAATTGAAATATGCAGTTGTTAAAATTATTAAGGAAGAAGTTTGCTGTAGAAGGATTCCTCTTGAGGATTTCCATATCTTCTCTAATTCAGAGCCTCTGGATTATGTGACAAGTTGTCACTCTGTAAGTGTTGCTCCAAACGCCTCTGAACCTTCTGAGAAGAAAAGAAAGTATGATCATAAGTAAGTTTTCCCAAAAAGGGATAAGATAGTTGAGAAGGAACTGGAATCTTATTATGAAGAACCCATACATGTTGTTGCTTCTGGTTCTGTTGGAACTGTTGTTCCTTCTAATACTCGTCCACTTACTGTTGTTAACCGTTCATCCTCTCTACCAACTAATAACTCTTTAGACATTCTTTTTGTTCTAAAACCCATACCTACCTATGCTCCCCTTACCATAAATCCAAATGTCATCATTCCATCACCCTCATCATTGATATCTACCCCTATACCATCTCTTATCTTATCCCAACTCATCCTACCAGAAAATCATCCATTAGATCTTGAAGCATCTTTCTCCACTCACTTTGACGCTCCCGTTGTCGAATTAACTATTGATTCTAATGTTGAGTCAGATCTTGAGTGTATAACCTTTCCAGATAGAACCCATCACCCCTATCCTAACCAAACACCCCTTCAAACCAACATTCACCCCACTCCCTTGGATGATCTGTTGACTCAGTTTGAAAGTGAGGCTGCTGGCAGACTCAATGCTCTCCTTGAGGCTTGTGCTACTAACACAAACCTTTATGAGGTATGTTCTCTAACCAACAACAAACCCTAGTTTTAAAAACTTTGTGTTTATTTCATTTCTTTTCTGTTCATATTTTTTGAATGAAATGAAAATTTTATGTGTGCATGATGTCTGTTTTTACTTTGTCTTTTATTTCTTTTTTGAATGATGACAAAGGGGGAGAAAAAGAATGACTGATTTTGATATATTATCGCATACGCGAAAAACAACCGGCGGGAAAAGACACAGAGCCGCCACCGTGCGTTATTTATCCCAAATGAGGGAAAGGAAACGCTCGAAGTAAACCTGAAAAAGGGAAAGGAACGGTCTTACGACCAGAGATTGCAAGGTACGGGAGTCAGTTACGCAAGGGGAAGGTATTAGCACCCCTCACGTCCGTCGTACTCGACGGGATCCACGCTCAAAAGAATAGAATAAGGTTGCTAACAAACTGCTCAAAAACTGCACACACTGGAATAAAACGCAGGTGAAAGAGGATGGAGGAAGGGGACTCGGCAGGATGTCGCATCATGGGCCTACGTAGTTTGTCAGAAATAACCATTAGAGTTGACGTAGTTCGGGGAAATGGGGAACGTGCTCGCTAGGATATTGCATCCTATGCATACATATCTTCTCTAACCAGAGTAAGAATCAGAGCACTCGTAGCTCGGCTAACGCACGCCGAAACAAAACACTGAAAGGAAACGCTGAGACGTCAAAAGAAACACACAACAGGAAACGGAATGCCAATAGATGGACTTACATCCAACTCCTAACAAACAAACACAAATAGGAAACAGAATACCAATAAATGGACTTACATCCGACTCCTAACAAACAAACGCAAACAGGAAACAGAATGGCAATAAATGGACTTATGTCTAACTCCTCAAAACACACACGAAAAGAAGAAGGGTCTCGATTGTAACCAGGGCAAGAGAAAAGGAAGGTCTCAATCGCAACGAGGGCGATAGAAAATCAACAAGGATAAAATGTTAGTCGTCAGTCAAACTCGACAAGACATCGCGTCTCGTGCCTACGTATCTCATCTGAACATGAGAATCAGAGTTGCCGTAGTTCGGCTAAACCATTTCTGTTTGTTTTGTGTTTTTTAGGTGAACGACGTTACTACGCAATCTACCGGATGCTCGACCTTGGGAGACTTACTCACCTGTAGTAGAAGGAGTCAACGTGTCCTTAAGGGAAGATAGAGTTTGTTGGTGTTTTAGGAATGCTCATGCAAGAAAGGAAGTCCTAGACGAAGGAACCGTGCTACCTTAATTGACATGCAAACGAGAGACTATACGAAGTCTAGCAAACCTATGGGGATACAATAAGCAAGTCTCATAAGAGGACAACAAAAACTGGAAATGGAATGCCAATCAATAGGCTTACATCCAACTCCAAAAACAAATGGGAAACAGAAAGCCAATCAATGGTCTTACATCTAACTCCACAAAACAAAGTAGGAAACAGATAGCCAATCAATGATCTTACATCTAACTCCTTAAACAAACAAACATGCATGAAAAGCAAATACATGAAAGATTCACAAACAAGCAATCAAGCAATCAAGCAACACACTCTATATGCAAACAAGAGGCTCAGACAAAGTGGTTGGGCTTTAGTCAAGGGGTCATATCAACCTCGACAAACAAGCCAAAACTGCAGGGGTGTGCTGAGGAGCTCTTAACCGCTGACATTGACCGTCAGGGTGAGCAGATGAAAGGTAATGAGGATAAAACCTCATAGCTCTTAACCCTGGCCTGGGTGAGCTTGAATAAATGAAAACGTGGGGATCCAGAATGAGGGACCCTACTCCACTTGACTGACTCTATACACAAGGATCTTGGGTTAGGTTCAAGAGCATCAACACGTAGTGCGAGCATAATGAACGACTCAACGATTAACAGGGGATTGATTGCAAATCTCTTCTATCTGTCAATTTCCTCTTCACTTAGGAGGACTTAAGTACCATGCCTCAACAAGGAGGTCTTCAGCACAAATATAAACATACACAGTCATTGCCTCTTAAGGAGGACTTCAGCCAAATGCCTGCCAAAAGAAACGACAGGGCTTCCAGACTACATGGAGTTAGAGAGTGGTTACCTAGGTGGTATGTCAACCACAAGCCAAGAAAAGCTCAAGCAATGAGCTAAAAGAGACTAATGTACCTGTACAAAAGTCAAACAAGTCAATATAGTATTCAGACAAATCCAACAGACAATCAACAGTGGTTCTTCAATATGTACACAATACAAGTCCTATGTGTAAACAACTCAAGTGAGTTCATCATCAATGAACCTACAACACAACAAAGGTTATAGGACAAAGTAATTTGCATCTCATGAAGTGAGACCAACATCAACCATTAGTATTAGATGCTTGAACCTGAAATGCAAAGCTCAAAAGGTGAGTACAAACCACTAGTGCAAAGACTAGGGTCAAAGGCAAAGAAAAAAGTCAAAACAGAAGCTAATATTCCACATGAAGCACCTTTAATCAAGCAAGAACATGTCCTAAGAAGGATCAAACTCAAATCATAGGGAAAGGTCCTCACATGATCATGATAAAGCAAGAGCAAGCAAAGGTGATCAAAATTGGACATCAAGAAGAGAAATTCCATATTAAAACAGAAATGAATCCAATGATCATAAAAATTTTCATGTGATATCAACATGTTAAACACATGCCTCATGCCAAAATTTAGGACCAGAAGAGATCAAATGGCATGTCAATGAAAATGAACAAAAGCATCATCCAAATGTGTGACACAAATTGTCACACCATGTATTCATGTGTCTAAAACAGAGATGGAAAATGCTAAAAATGCCAAACAGAAGCCAAAAGATCATGTTACATGTTATGAATGAGCATGTCAAATTTCAAGGCAATTGGATCAAATATGAGCATTTCACAATCAATTGAATGAAGCATGTCAATTTTGCATACATGTTCAATCACATGAACACATTTAAAAATCCAACCACAATAAAATCAGGAAAATGACATAAAGAAATAATAGACATCACAACAATCATGTGGAAAAGAGTTGCATTCCATTTGGACAATTATACTATTTTTTATGATTTTTGTAATTTGATGAACAAAAATGAAATAAAGTTGAAAAGCAATGGAAAATATTATTGGACATGAAATGGAAACATGCATCAGGGAGGATCGAACCAATGCCTATGAGGTCACTACTAGCACGCTCAGGAAGATTAATTGGAATTTGGAAAATATGCATAACGCTGGAATCGAGCCCAGGAGCAAGCGGTCACAAGCGCATTCAAGGCCAAACGCTGCGTTTGGAGGTAAGTGAAAAAATTAAATGGCATTTTTCAAACGCCTGGGCCAAGGATCGAACAAAGGACGGAATGGTTAACGCGCACGCTTGTAACACCTCAAAATTTGCCCTCCTCTCTTGGGACTAGCTTAGCATGTTGCATTTCATCTTGTAGGTCATTAGTCATTGCATCTTTGCATATCATGTGGAAACATTGAGCAAGTCATCCTCCTAAGTCTTGCTCAGAAAATAAAGAGGTTAAGAAATGCAAGCCTGAGGGTTTTGTTGGATTGATCACTAATCATCTGAGGGTGTGCTTCAATTAGGGTTTCTTGGTTCCTCAAGGAGATTGATCATTATCTTGGTTGAAATGGTACATCACCATCATCATGGTTTTATCATCACCAAGAGGTTTCATTGTGCCTGATCAGATTCCTTGGGATTAGGGTTTTGACCTCTAGTCAACCCTAATCAGTTGAATTATGCCAATCAGGGTTTTTCAAGGAGATGAGGTCTTCATTGAGATGGGGATCATCATATGGTTTTATGGAGCTTGTATAAGCTAGGGTTTCATTTTGGAGCCATTTCATCAAGAGGTTGAGGCTCAAAATCATCTGTGCATGACCAAGTCAACAGAAGTCAACAGAAGTCAACCACAAGTCAACTGTTGGATTTGGAGGTGGGAAGTGGTTAGAAATACTTCATTCATGTTCAAACAAGTCTCATTTGACATTTCAAACATCAATATTAAAGAAAATAAAGTCAGGACAAAACTTTCCAAAAATAGAAAGTGACCTGTAATTTGAAATTGCCAAAAATGGAAAGGTTTTCAACTTAAGATTACATCATCAAGAAAGATTCAAATTGTAAAGACAAAGTGTCATACAACATACGATATCAAGTTTCAATGATGACAAAAGACCATCATGCACATCTACGAACAAATGTAACACATTACCCACCATATCCTTTTCCACGTTATTCTAAATCTACTATAATCATTAAAAACATGTAGACAAAGTGTGATCATGACTAAATACATAAAGAATCACTAATCACAGTTTCTTTGCAGATTTGAAGGCTTTGAGTCGACCATAGGGGTCAGCTCAAAGCTCACGGGTCGGCGCAAAGGCTCTGCGCAAACTAGAAGGGGTCAGCGCAAAATCACTTGCGTCGACGCATAGGGTCGGCGCATAGCTCACGGGTCGGCGCATAAACCCCTTGAGTCGACCACACGTCAGCGCATGGCATAGTGATGCTATCCACGGGTCAGCGCATGAAATGTTTGAGTCGACCATAAGGGTCGACGCATGCCCCACGGGTCAGCGCACGCCGACCTATGGTCGACCGTTCGCGCGCAAACTCAGTTTTCTGAGTTATTTCAAATTTTTGAAATACTGTTATGTTTGTTTGTTTTTGTCTGTTACTATATATAGAAGTCAAAACACTTCTATTAACTAACATTTGTCAATTTGTATTCAAGTGTTCAAGGAAACAAGAAAGAGTGAAAAAGGTGTCAAAGATTCATCATCTTCATCTTCAACAGTCCACAATACATCAACTGCACACAATAACTTTTGATGTGATTCGTGATAGATTGAAGGTGATAAGGTTCGAAGTTGCGATTGAAGAATCGGGTTCGAGTTGAAGTCTTGGCAGGTTCTTTCTTGAATAAAACCGTTAAGGTTTTATCCTCCAATACCGGTTTGCATTTGGGGGTTTTTGGACGAATCGCTTCATCAATATTCAGCCGAGCGAAGGTGATTGAGAAGAGGAAGTCTTCGTCAGTCTAGTAGCGGATTCGGTGGCATTGAAGTGAAGGATTCGGGTTCGACTCGTTGTGTTTGAGATCAGCCGGGCCGAGGGTTTGAAGAACGGAAGATTCTTCAACAAAGGGGCTGGAATCGGAGGTCTAGCAACAACGATCGAAGGTCTTGATTCATCTTGAATCAAGGAGCAAGGATAGGAAGCATCATTCAACACATTGGAAATTCTGTGTTTACTTGCTTTGCAATCCTTGTATAAACGGTTAAAGTTCACAGGTGATATTTAATTAAATCATCTCAATTCTATTTTTAGAATTGAGGGCAGACGTACCCCGAAGCGAGGACGGCGGGGGAACTGCCTCATCAAATCTCTGTCTCCTTTAACTTTCTGCATAATCTGTTTTTCCGCGTAAAATTTAAGTGATTTTAGTTTAAGCAATCTTTCACCAAACTTTGATATAAGTTGAGTAAGTGATTAAAACTGCTGTTGGAATACTAAGTACAATAACATATTGTACTAGGATAAATTGACTTACTTACTCAACTCAAATATCACTTGGAGTGTTTATGCACACCAAGTGTTTGTAAAATTGCCTAAGCCAAAGTTGCCTTAAGTTTGCACTGAGTTTTAATTTGGTATTTTGGTTCATTGGAACTAGGCTTGCTAGTAAGTGAACTCTATCATTGATTGTGCAACTAGTGTAGTGAATTGTATCTCGTTTTATCTCTTATCCATTAGCTTAACGCATATCCGGCTTTCCAATAACGGTTCGTTTTAGACTAAATTTTCCTCGGCCGCTTCCGCACCTAAAACAATTTTTTTTAAACCAAGTTCTCTTTTAAATTGGTAGCGCCGACTCAAGTTTTTTTAATTGGGATCTATTCAACCCCCCTTCTAGATCCGTGCCATAGTCTAACAAGTGGTATTAGGAGCTCCGGTTCACTCCGTGCTTCAAAATACAACGTTGATAGAAAATGGCTAACGAACCTAAAGGGGCTTACAATAGAGCTCCCATTTTCAATGGTGAAAATTATAGTTATTGGAAAGACTGTATGCGGGTGCACATAAATTCCATAGATAGAAAAATATGGAATGTTATTCTCAATGGTCCAATTGAAATAACCATGACCAATGAGAATAATGAAATAGTGCCTAAGCCTGAAGCACAATGGACCGATGATGATGAAAAGAAATACAACTATGATTGGAAAGCCAAAAATATCTTAATCTCCTCATTAGGGGTAGACGAATACTATCGTGTATCCCATTGTCCTACTGCTAAGGCCATGTGGGATTCACTTCAAATTGCCCATGAGGGGACAAACGATGTTAAATTGGCTAGAATCAATACACTAACGCAAGAGTTTGATCTCTTTTTCATGGAGCAAGGGGAAACCATTGCCGACATGCAAAAGAGATTCACTCATCTAATCAATCGATTACATTCACTAGGTAAACCTATTTCCAATGATGTTGCTACTAATAAAATCTTAAGATGTCTTAACAGGGAATGGCAGCCGAAAGTTACCGCCATCAAAGAGGCAAACGATCTTACCATATTGGACTTGACTACATTGTTCGGCAAACTACAAGAGCACGAACAAGTTCTATTAAGCTTGGAACAACATGAAAAGAAAGATAAGAAAGACAAAGCCAAGGTGAGCGAAAAGAAATCAATAGCTCTAAAGACTTCCTCCTCAAAGTCTCAAGCAAAAGAGCAAAGTGATTATTCATCGAGTGACGAAGAAGAAGAGGACAAGAGTGAAGATATGGGGCTGTTCGTCAAACGCTACAACCGTTACGTAAGAAAGAACGGCATCCAACATTCCGAGAAGAACTTAGTAAACTTCCGGAAGCAATCTAGGTTCTCCAAAAATGATGACTCCAAAGGAAAAACAACTAGAGGGTCGTGCTACAAGTGTGGAAAGCCGGGTCACTACAAACCGGACTGTCCGATGAACAAAAAGACAAAAGAAAAAGATTCATACAAATCACATAAGAAACCATCAAAGCCAAGGAGGGCATACATTGCTTGGGAAAGCGATAGCGACTCCTCCGATGATGAAAGCTCTAGTGATGAAGATGAAAATGCAAATCTATGTCTCTCTGCTCATCAAAAGAATAAGAAGAAACAGGTACGACATGCTAAATATGAAAATTCCTCTAGTATGTCTCATCATGAATTGCAAACTGTTTTTGAAACTTTACACTGTGAAGCAAAAGAGGCCTTTAAAAGGCTTGCCTCAAATAAGAAATTTTTTTCTCATTTAGAACAAAAAATTCAAGAATCCGAAAGGAAACTTGAGGCACTTAAGGCTTCTATAGTGGAAAGCACAAAAACAAGTTATGAGGATCTTAAAAGTAGAATGATGAACTTTGGGTGTGATACTTGTTACATTTGGCAAAGTGAAGTAAGGAACCTAAAAGCCAAACTTGACAAGGCTCTTGAGCCCAAGATTACATTTGCTATTGATAAATCTAATTTTCGAAAAAGTATGGTTAATCCATATCAAAAATACAAATATGTTGTAAAGGATGAAGATAGCAAAAGTAATCAAAATGAAAAGTTCTCTTGTCTTTATTGTTGCAAGAAAGGTCATTCCATTGCTAAGTGTAGATTTAGGAGATTTTTGGTTCCTAAAGGCATTTATCAATGGGCGCCCAAATGCAACCATCTTGTTCCTCACCACTCAGGACCCAATAAGCCATTGGGTACCTTCTTTTGTTAATTATCTTATCACAGGTACAATGCCTCGAGACTACCGAGAGAAGATGGGTTCTCGACAGTGGATGCTCAAGGCATATGTCAGGAGACATATCTCTCTTCATTGACTTCGTGGCTAAGAAGAAGGGATATGTAACTTATGGTGACAACAACCGAGGAGCAATACTTGGTAAAGGTAGTGTAGGTAACCCCTCTTCCACTACTATTTCTGACGTTTTGCTTGTCGAAGGTCTTAAACATAACCTACTTAGCATCAGTCAGTTATGTGACAAAGGATACAATGTATCGTTTTCAAAAGATTGTTGCAAAATTGTGCATACTGATGATAAGAAGAGCATGTTTAATGGTCTTCGTGTGAACAATGTCTATATGCTTGACTTAAATGAAGTATCGTTAACAAGTGACAAATGCCTTGTAACAATGAGTGAAGACTCATGGTTATGGCATAGGCGTTTAGCACATGTTAACTTTGACTTACTCAACAAAATAGTCTCAAAAGATCTAGTCCTAGGTCTCCCCAAAATTAAGTTCACCAAGGATCACCTTTGTGATGCTTGTCAAAAGGGGAAGCAAACGAGGATCTCTTTTAAATCCAAAAACATCGTTTCAACAACGAGACCTCTCGAGCTTCTCCATATGGATTTATTTGGGCCATCTAGGATTAAAAGTCTAGGAGGAAACTATTACGGTTTCGTAATAGTGGACGACTTTTCTCGATTTTGTTGGACTATTTTCTTAGTAAGTAAGAGTGACACATTCGCCGCCTTTGAACGATTTGCTAAGCTTTCCCAAAATAAACTAAATACAAACATTGTTGCAATTAGGAGCGATCATGGAGGTGAATTTGAAAATCACTTATTTGAAGAATATTGCGGTAACCATGGTATTGATCATAACTTCTCCGCTCCACGTACTCCTCAACAAAATGGGGTTGTGGAGCGTAAAAATCGAATTTTGGAAGAACTGGGAAGAACAATGATAAATGAAAGTGGCTTACCAAAATATTTCTGGGCTGACGCCATTAGTACGGCTTGTTACGTTTTGAATAGGGTGCTCATTCGCCCCATTCTAAACAAAACACCGTATGAACTTTTAAAAGGGCGAAAGCCAAATGTTTCTCACCTACATGTCTTTGGTTGCAAATGTTTTGTATTGAACAATGGAAAGGAAAACTTAGGGAAATTCGATTCCAAGGCCGACGAAGGTATCTTCCTCGGATACTCTCAATCTAGCAAAGCATATAGAATATACAACAAGCGATTACTTACTGTAGAAGAGTCTGTACACGTTACTTTTGATGAATCCAATCCGAGAAACGTCGGAAAGGGTAGTGTTTTTCATGGTGCAGGTACATCTACCGAAGACATACTCAAAGGTGGCGAGCCGGGGATTGATCAACCCGACATAGTCAAAATTGAGGAGGACAAAGATGTACACCATGATGAAACCGAAGTAGATCATCCACCTTCAAACGATGATCTTCCTCAAGCTTGGAAGTCCTCCAAAGACCATCCAATCGACAACATTATCGGAGATATCTCAAAGGGTGTAACAACTCGATCTAAGCTAAGTAATTTCTGTTATCACTTCGCTTTCGTTTCGCAGATGGAACCTAAAAACCCTAAAGAAGCCCTACTCGATGAACACTGGTTTTTATCAATGCAGGAGGAACTTAATCAGTTCACCAGAAATGAGGTTTGGGACCTTGTCCCTCCTCCGCGAGATCATCGAGTAATCGGCACCCGATGGGTGTTTAGGAACAAGCTGGACGAAAACGGGGTAATAACCCGTAATAAGGCGCGTTTAGTCGCGCAAGGGTATAACCAAGAGGAAGGCATCGACTATGAGGAAACTTATGCGCCGGTTGCCCGACTCGAGGCTATACGCCTTCTCCTTGCCTTTGCTTGTGCAAAGGACTTTAAGCTATTCCAAATGGATGTTAAGAGCGCTTTCCTTAACGGTCACATAAATGAAGAAGTCTATGTCGCACAACCTCCGGGTTTCGAATCCCATGAGTACCCGGATCATGTTTATAAACTGAAAAGGGCTTTGTATGGCCTCAAACAAGCTCCCAGAGCTTGGTATGAGAGACTAAGCAAGTTCCTACTAGATCAAGGTTACTCAAGAGGAAAGGTTGACACAACCCTCTTCATTAAACGTCAAGGAAAGCACTTGATATTAGTGCAAATTTATGTAGATGATATCATTTTTGGATCTACTAACATGAATCTTGTGAGAGAGTTTTCTGACCTTATGCAGGGCGAGTTCGAGATGAGTATGATGGGGGAGCTCACATACTTCCTCGGTCTGCAAATCAAACAGCTCAAAGAAGGAACCTTCGTGAGCCAGACAAAGTATTGTTTGGACCTTATCAAGAGATTTGACATGGCAAAAGCTAAGGCCATAGACACCCCCATGCCTACGTGTACCAACTTGAACAAAGATGAAGACGGTAAGGAAGTAGATGTAAAACGGTATAGAGGTATGATTGGTTCACTCCTTTATCTTACTGCTTCCCGTCCCGATATTATGTTTAGCGTATGCATGTGTGCAAGATATCAATCATGTCCCAAGGAATCCCACTTAAAAGCCGTTAAACGGATACTTCGATACCTATCCGGTACTCCGAAGTATGGACTATGGTATTCCAAAGGTAATGATTGTTCCTTGGTAGGTTTTTCCGATTCCGACTTTGCCGGTTGCAAATCGGATAGGAAAAGCACAAGTGGCACTTGTCACCTATTTTCAAACTCTTTGGTTAGTTGGCATAGCAAGAAACAAGTTTCTGTTGCTTTGTCAACCGCCGAAGCGGAATACGTTGCCGCCGGTAGTTGTTGTGCCCAAATCCTATGGATTAAGCAACAACTATTGGATTTTAACCTCAAACTTGAACGTATTCCCATCTTTTGTGACAACACGAGTGCTATTAACCTGACCAAGAATCCTGTGCTACATTCCCGCACCAAACATATCGAAATTCGACACCACTTTCTTCGGGATCATGTAGAGAAAGGTGACATCGTGTTTGAACACGTAAATACTGAAAATCAACTAGCGGACATTTTCACAAAGCCGCTAGCCACTGAACCTTTCTTTCATATTCGCCGAGAACTTGGCATTCTCGATATTTCGGAACGGGCACTTTAATCTGCTGTTTACATTATTCCATTTAAAACCTTAATACTGTACTTCTGACAAATCTATGTTGTTGTAAGCACATGTCTACTGTTCACTAAGTCACTCCGGCATTAAGGTGCTATTGTTCCTCTTCCTCTCTCTCTGCAAAATCTCATGACTACAATAATTCTATCTCAAAATGATAGTGTTTATATATATATATATACGCCTGATATATCTCTTTGGTTGTGTATTACTGTATGTGGTGTTAATTATGCATCAAACTGGTCATTGCATGTGCTGAGTAGTGAAAAATGAAAATTTTAAACTGTATGAGTCGACCGCAGCAGGGTTATGGTCGACGCATGATTAGATAACTTTTGCATTTTCTCAAAAATCAAACAGTATGCGTCGACGCATACAGGGGTATGGTCGACGCATCGCTCAAAGATTTCGTTTTTCTGCAGAAAAATTTTAAATCATCTCTCATGCATTCACATCATTAAATGTGCAATTACATTCCATCACCTTTCAAACTACCCACTACTTTGTAACTTGCATCTACCTAGTGGCTATTGGTCTTTGATCTTCCATCTTCCCAAAACCCTAACCTTTCCACTATAAATTGGGAAAAACCCCTCTCTAGAAGAATCACTCTCAAAACCCTCATTAAACCTTCTCTCTATATCCAAACACTCAGTCTCAAACCCACTCAAATGGCTTCCTCATCACGCAGACCCTCCGGCAAAAGACCCCGAGAATCATCCGGTGCATCTCTTCCCGTATCTGCTGTATCACTCGTTCCACCTGCTCGTGTCGAAATTTTCAACAAAGACATCGGTAAACGAGGAGTTGTGCAACAACATGCGTTCTACAAACTTGAAGCTGAACACATGCACTTACCGGAAGTCCTGTCTCTGCTGCAGCATCAAGGACTCATCAACTTCTTGGAGTGCAACACTCAATACAGTGAAGACCTTGTCCGAGTTTTCTACTCCGGTCTTCATGAGAACTTTCGCGGGCACAAGCTTTCCTCCAGAGTTGGCTCTACAAAGGTATCAATTAAATCAAATTTCTGGAACAAGTATTTTGACATGTCTGTGGATGAAGCTGGAAATTCTCTACCTGAGGTGACTGACTCTCACCACATAGATGGCTATGAGTTTAAGAGTGCATTAAATGACATGCTGGCACGACCATATTCTGATGAATTTGTGCAAAGTGACTTGTTCCCACGAACCGTCACTGCCGGCAAGCTGAACGCCGGAGAAAGGATTCTTCAGTGGGTTGTCTCACGCATCCTGCGGCCGAAGAAGGGCGGTCTCTCCAGAGTCGAACAGCCCGAGGTTCATTTTATTTACATTCTGAAAAATAAGATAAAAATCAACTGGCCATACTACATTGCCAGTAGAATGTATAATCTACGTGATTCCGGGCGAGGGACTGCTCTTGCCTACGGATCATTCATTCAAGAAGTTCTTACTGCCGCCAATGTTAATCATCCGTCTTTCCCGTTCACATCAATCTCACCTGACAAAGAGTTTAGCACAAAAACCATGTCTATGATGGGATATATTTGGTGCAGGGAGCGGAAGAAATATAAGTTTGTTAGAAGAGGATACGTTCCTCCAAGGGCTGACAGTGATGAAAGCGAAGAACAGGACGATGAAGTGGAAAATGAAGAAGAAGAAGAAGATGAAGAAGATGAAGCAAGGCACGATAATGCTCACAATGGTGGAGACGACAGTCCTTCACCCGTTGGCACATACGACTACTCCGGCTCTGCTTGGGTACAACAGCCGGATACATATGAAGAAGATGTTCCACGATGGGGTGGCTGGGGTGAATGGCAACATACGGGTTGGACAACTCAACGTGAATCTTACCAACCGTATCACCAAGCTGAGGAAGAATTTCCTCCATCCCCTCCACATCCAGTTGATTCTTCAGAGCTGTTGGAGATGATGCAAAGCATGCAACTTGCCCAACAAACCTTCATGCAATCCCAGGATGACAGACTTGCTCAAATTAACAGTCAACTTCAAATCCAAAATGAGCGGATCGACAACCTCTCCACAAGCTTACATGAACGATATGCAGATTTGGATAGGCAGGTCACAGGGAGTCTTAGGCATCTGGAAGGTGTTTGTGATTACCTAGAAACTCTGGCTGACCCTAGCAGAAACCCAGGTGTATGCTACCATCCCGGCCACCGTCACTTAAGACAATAGCCATTCATATGCACATTACATGTTGCTTGTTGTTTTTGCATGTATTTTGTTTTGCTTTGCCTGTTTATGCACCACAACTTCCTTATGTATTTTCTCCTTCTTAATTAATGACTATTGTTAAGAAATGATATAAGTGTGATATTATTTCGATGGTATCTATATCTCTACTGCTGCCTGTGAACTTTTCGTTGCAATCTTGAATAATCACTCTGTCTCTCTTTTTGATGTTGTCAACGGGGGAGAAAAATGCTGACATGCTGACAAAATGCCCACAACTAACAGTCGCTTTCGCTTTCTGCAAATGGCCTTAGATTACAAAAGAAAGGGGGAGTGTGCAAAATGTGTCAATACTGCATGATGTTCGTCACGTTGATCTATACAGGTTGTCATCATCAAAAAGGGGGAGTATGTAAAGACAAAGTGTCATACAACATACGATATCAAGTTTCAATGATGACAAAAGACCATCATGCACATCTACGAACAAATGCAACACATTACCCACCATATCCTTTTCCACGTTATTCTAAATCTACTATAATCATTAAAAACATGTAGACAAAGTGTGATCATGACTAAATACATAAAGAATCACTAATCACAGTTTCTTTGCAGATTTGAAGGCTTTGAGTCGACCATAGGGGTCAGCTCAAAGCTCACGGGTCGGCGCAAAGGCTCTGCGCAAACTAGAAGGGGTCAGCGCAAAATCACTTGCGTCGACGCATAGGGTCGGCGCATAGCTCACGGGTCGGCGCATAAACCCCTTGAGTCGACCACACGTCAGCGCATGGCATAGTGATGCTATCCACGGGTCAGCGCATGAAATGTTTGAGTCGACCATAAGGGTCGACGCATGCCCCACGGGTCAGCGCACGCCAACCTATGGTCGACCGTTCGCGCGCAAACTCAGTTTTCTGAGTTATTTCAAATTTTTGAAATACTGTTATGTTTGTTTGTTTTTGTCTGTTACTATATATAGAAGTCAAAACACTTCTATTAACTAACATTTGTCAATTTGTATTCAAGTGTTCAAGGAAACAAGAAAGAGTGAAAAAGGTGTCAAAGATTCATCATCTTCATCTTCAACAGTCCACAATACATCAACTGCACACAATAACTTTTGATGTGATTCGTGATAGATTGAAGGTGATAAGGTTCGAAGTTGCGATTGAAGAATCGGGTTCGAGTTGAAGTCTTGGCAGGTTCTTTCTTGAATAAAACCGTTAAGGTTTTATCCTCCAATACCGGTTTGCGTTTGGGGGTTTTTGGACGAATCGCTTCATCAATATTCAGCCGAGCGAAGGTGATTGAGAAGAGGAAGTCTTCGTCAGTCTAGTAGCGGATTCGGTGGCATTGAAGTGAAGGATTCGGGTTCGACTCATTGTGTTTGAGATCAGCCGGGCCGAGGGTTTGAAGAACGGAAGATTCTTCAACAAAGGGGCTGGAATCGGAGGTCTAGCAACAACGATCGAAGGTCTTGATTCATCTTGAATCAAGGAGCAAGGATAGGAAGCATCATTCAACACATTGGAAATTCTGTGTTTACTTGCTTTGCAATCCTTGTATAAACGGTTAAAGTTCACAGGTGATATTTAATTAAATCATCTCAATTCTATTTTTAGAATTGAGGGCAGACGTACCCCGAAGCGAGGACGGCGGGGGAACTGCCTCATCAAATCTCTGTCTCCTTTAACTTTCTGCATAATCTGTTTTTCCGCGTAAAATTTAAGTGATTTTAGTTTAAGCAATCTTTCACCAAACTTTGATATAAGTTGAGTAAGTGATTAAAACTGCTGTTGGAATACTAAGTACAATAACATATTGTACTAGGATAAATTGACTTACTTACTCAACTCAAATATCACTTGGAGTGTTTATGCACACCAAGTGTTTGTAAAATTGCCTAAGCCAAAGTTGCCTTAAGTTTGCACTGAGTTTTAATTTGGTATTTTGGTTCATTGGAACTAGGCTTGCTAGTAAGTGAACTCTATCATTGATTGTGCAACTAGTGTAGTGAATTGTATCTCGTTTTATCTCTTATCCATTAGCTTAACGCATATCCGGCTTTCCAATAACGGTTCGTTTTAGACTAAATTTTCCTCGGCCGCTTCCGCACCTAAAACAATTTTTTTAAAACCAAGTTCTCTTTTAAATTGGTAGCGCCGACTCAAGTTTTTTTAATTGGGATCTATTCAACCCCCCCTTCTAGATCCGTGCCATAGTCTAACACAAATGAAATTTTGTTGAACATGAAAGTTGTATATATTTCTCTCCCATTTCCAAAAAGTCCAAGATCATCAATTTCTCATGTGTGGTTGAAGAGATATGATCAAAACTTGGCCAAGTGAACATGGAACTTCAAAGGGGCATAACTTTCAAACCATAAGGCCAAATGGAGTGGTTCTTTTTGCATTGTTCATGTCTCAACCTCTACTTACCAAAACATACATTACATGACATGCATTACATTCACATAAATATTTGAAAATTCAATTGATTTTTGGAGGGAAAAATAAAATTCAAAATGTGTGCATTATTTGAACATAGCATTACTTCCATTGGCTCCAAAATGGTTTTTTGAGTGAAATTCAAGTCATACACGTGCACTGTTCACCCATAATCTCCATGCATAAGGAAAATATCAATTTTGCATGTGCACTTTGTTTTCACTAATCCAATTACCATTTGGCTAAGTGTGATTAAGGACATGATTAAGAGAGCATATAAAGCCCAAACCCTAACAGAATTTCAGGAGAACACCTCATAATTTTCAGATCTAGAATTTTTCATCAAACTTTTCTCTCATTTTTTCTTCAAATTTCTTCAAATCAAATCACATTTCCTTGCCTAATTCATCATCTGGAATCATCATGGAGCAAGATTGAAGGTAGATTCGAGAGATTTCGTGCAGTTTGAAGCATATTCAAAGCTTGAGTGCATCAATGGTGGAATCAAAATTCTGTTGAATCAAGACCAATCGAACCTCAAGATCTCTTCCATTCACTTGTACAAGCTTGCTAGAGGAAGATTGAAGCATTGCAAGGCCAGAAACACACGAATTACAAAGCTGCTCATCAAGAGGTCACAAATTCGATCCTCTTATTTCTTGAAATTGTTATGTGAATCTTGTAGATCTCTTTGTTGTGATCATGCTGAGCTTTAAATCACTAAAAACCATGCCATTTTGAGTGAGTTTCGATTGTTTGAAGTTTGATGCATGAACTTTGATTTGCTCGATTTGATCTTGTTATGGTGTTATATGCTTAGCCATGCGTTGATTCATGATGTACTTTGAAAGATCTACACATTCATGTATTCAATTTTAAAAACTGGAACAAGAGTTCTTGATGATTGTTGAAGATTACTGTTCATACGCGTGTATTATGGAGAAGACGATGCAGGACCTTTGGCAACGGTTTTCTGGATTCCAAAGCGTGGTCTTAGGTTCGCTAGGGTTACGTTCCCATTGGCTGCATGTGATTGCCATGCAGCGCGCCAAATCCAATTTTAAAATCGTGCACGGTTCGAACCTTGGTTGTGTATATTTTCCAATGTTTCGCTTCATTTTTCTCCATGCTATCTCCACATGCTTCTTCATGCATTTTTAATTTTTCTTTAACTTTCAAAATTCATAACAAAATAAATAATGATCCAAAAAATGTGAGGATTTTTGCATTGAGTTTCTTTTTCTCTCTAGTTTTTTTGATGATAAAAATGGAAATTGTGCATGGCTGGTTTTTGTTTTGCCCTAGGGTTTGTGTATACATGTCCATTCTTGACATTGCCTTGCTAAAACATTTGTGAAATGCTCAATTTTCACCCAATGCTCATGAAATTTTACATGTAGAAACTAGATTTCTTGCTGGACATTTTGGTGTTGAGTTTGCATTTTTATCAATTGCCGTTGCTGATTTATGATTTTTCTAAGTTAGGTGTGACAATTTGTGTCACACCTTGAGATGTCCAACTTGATTGATGAATTTGCCATGCCAAATGATCTCCAAATGTTCTGATTTTTTGTATGGTGCTTGATATGAATGTTGTGAATGCGCATGATTTTTTGTGGAAATTTTGTAATCATTTCTGATTTGATTGAGATTTCTCATTCTGGATGGTCATTTTTGTGAAATGCTTGTGCTTTATCCTATGAATGTGAAGTTTTGCACACTAATTCTAGACATGTTGAATGTGGTTTTGGCTTTGGTTTGAGGTTTTTACCTTTTACCATTTCTGTTTTAGGCTTGTGCTAAGTTGGTGTAACATTTGGTGTCATATTTGTGCTTGATTGATTGCCTTGCCTTATACAATTTGATTACCATGCCTAATGTTGTCCAAATGCTCTAATTTTTTGTGTGATAATCATGCTGTATGTTCTGTTTACCCATGAATTTTGCCAAAATTAATTGAATCATTTTTGATATATTGTGCATTTGTTCATTCTGTTGTCATAATGTGGTTCCAATGTGCATACCTTGCCATGTTTGGTTCATGAAATGAATTTGGTGAAGGATGTTGATATGGGATCTTTTGGATGATGTTCTTAATTGATTGAAGTTGGTTCATGTTGAGTTTCATGTTCTGTTTTGAATTTTTTCTCCCTCTTTGACCCTAGGCCTTGACCTAGTGGTTTGTCTCATCTTTGAGCTTTGATTTCAGGTTGAACATCCAGGTTATATGGTTCATGATGCTACCTCACTTGAGCATTTGATGCTCACTTTTGACTATTAACCTTGTGTGTTTTGTAGGGTTGTTAACTCATTTGAGTTTGACTTGTTGGCTTATGCCTTTGCTCATTGGGTTTGACTATTTGATATTCATGTTGTCTGTTTGTCTGTACAGTTGAACTGATTTGTTTGATGTTTCCACAGGTACATAAGTTGCTTAAGTTCATTTTGAACTTGCTTTTACTTAGTTGCTTAACCACATAGGTATAACTCTCCGACTCCATGTAGTCTGGAAGACCTGTCCTGTTACTTGGGCAGGCACCTGTCTGAAGCCCTCCTTAAGAGGCAATGCTTGTGTATGTTTATTTTTGTGCCAAGCAGGAAAAGTCCTTTGATAAGGCAATTGGCAGATAAAAGAGATGTTCAATCCATCTCCTACTATTCAGTGTGTCATCCACTTTGCTCACACACCTTGTGTTGATGCATTGGGGATATTAACCCAAGATCTTTGTTGTGTCAGTCATATGTGGAGAAGAGTTCCAACTTTCTGAACTCCCACACTTTCATTTGTCTGAAGCTCTCCCAGGCCAGGGATAAGAGCTGTGAGGTGTTACCCTCACTTCCCATTTCATCTGCTTCACCCTAACTCTCAATGTTAGGGTTAAGAGCTAACTACACCCGATTCCAGTTGGCTTGTGTTTCACAGCCTAACCTTGTGTGAGCCCACTTTATTTGTATATAGTGTGTGCTAATTGTGTGTATGTTTGCTTTGCCTGTGCTGTTTAGGATAACTTGCTGCCTGTGCAAGTTAGATAGAAACCTCAACCTAGGACCATTGTGGATTGCATGATAACTATTAGGCTCGAGTCGTCTCCCTTCTAGTTTGTCATTTCCCAGTCTCTGGTTAGGAGAAAGTTTCTCCCCTGTTAAGGGCAACTACGTTGCCCTGATCCTCATACCAGATAAGGTACGTAGGCCGGAGATCGTACGAGATCTCTCAGGGCACCCTTTTTCTTTTTTGTGTGTGTTTGCTTGACAGTTATTAGGCTCGAGTGCCAGACTCCCTATTAACTTGTTTGTTTGTTAACCTTCTTGTGTGTGTTAGGATATGGATGTAAGACCATTGACTTTCCGTATCCTATTGGTGTTTGTTGTGTGAAGTCTGACGTAAGTCCAGCGATTGGCAGTTGGTTTCCTGTGTGTGTTTGTTGGTTCGGAGTCTGATGTAAGTCCAGCGATTGGCATTCGGTTTCCATGTTTGCCTGTTTGTGTGTGTCTTGTTTCGGCGTGCGTGAGCCGAACTACGGTAGCTCTGATTCTCATTCCAGATGAGATACGTAGGCATATGATGCGATATCCTAGCAAGCCCGTTCCCCTCTTCTCCCACCTGTGTTGTTTCTAGTGTGTGTGTGTGTGTTGTTTGTGAGCAGTTTTAGCAACCTTATTCCTTCCTTTTGAGCGTGGATCCCATCGAGTACGACAAATGCGTAGGGGTGCTAATACCTTCCCTTCGCATAACCGACTCCCAATCCCATCTCTCTTTGGTCGCGAGACCATGTCTTTTCCAGGTTTACTTCGAGCGTTTCCTTTCCCTTTTTTGGGATAAATAACGCACGGTGGCGGCTCTGTTTGTTTTGTTTTAGCCCGCCGGTTGTTTTTCGCGGATGCGACAGCTGGCGACTCTGCTGGGGACACAGAGAAGTTGACCTCTTGATGGTCCATCTTCCCTAAGCGAGTCTCTCCTAGCGCTCTCTAGGATAGTTTAGGTTGCTTGTGTTGCTCTATTTATTGCATTTATGATTATTATGTTGTGTATATATTTGCATAAATATTTGCATGCATCATACTATCATTTTGCTGTCCTCTGTACAGGTGGTTTCTCTGATTTGGGGTGGGTGTTCTGAGTGGGGCTAAAACCCAGGCCCGAGTATACACCTAGGATTAGTGTGGTCTCACGTTCCTCACATGTTGGTTGGGCATGTTGTTGCGATGTGACATACCACAAGCCGGACGAGGTTCTTCTGAGTGAGCTCTTCCTTTGTGGGGTATTCCACTTTGGTTGGGTTACCTCTTATGAGCTATTGACTTTGGTGACCGTTCTTTCCCGGATCTTTGGTTTAGACGATCTTAAGAGAGCTGCAACGGCACACCCGAAAGGGCAGACCCGTTGAGTATCTTTGCCCGATTGTCGAGACCATTATCCGCCTTAGGATGACCTGATTAGAATTCACCTGTGAGGGGAGGGTTGATTCTTACAGATGCATGTTCTGATGGTGACTTTGATGGTGACTAATGGTTCAGCTATTGATCAGAGTCCTATTTATAAGTCGGATTTATGGATTTATTTCTGAGACGCCGAAGTTCTGTCCGTAGTATTTATCAGTGGGGATCCGTTTATTTCAGGATTCCCTGGGCCGGTTCAGAGGGTCTTATGGTTATCTGTTCAGAGAACCTCTGGTGATGATGGTGATGTATCTTTCAGTTCCGTTTATTTCGGAACCCTGAGTGGGATTTGTGGTTACATATTCCTTCAGATGGTGGTGATCAGTTCGGAGGATATGACTCAATGCAGTGGATGTTCAGATGACTTGGAGGATGGCACAATGCATTGCATTCATACATCAGCATCATTCACATTTTGCATTTATCTGCATCTAACACATGTTTATCCATATGCAGGGAACATTCTTGATTGAGATCCTGGTTGAGAGACTTCTTTGCTCAGGCATGAGGCCCGGTTTGAAGGATGATGTTGTGTACAATTTTTTTGATCCAGAGATCAGTGTGCTGAAGGAGATGATAGCATTGATTACACCTGACCATGTGGGGATGTTCCGTGAGACGTATGGGGGTATTCTGAAGATGGTTTTCAGGCTCACTGACAGGGATAGAAGCGCCATCCATACTCTTCTCCAGTTTTATGACCCTGGTTTGAGGTGTTTCGTTTTCCCGGATTACCTATTGGGGCCCTTGATGGAGGACTATGCTGGTATCTTGGGCATTCAGATCAGAAATCAGGTTCCTTTCTATGCTACTAAGGAAGGACCTGATATTAGTGGGATCTCCCGTGCTCTTTATTTGAGCCCCGAAGCGACTAAAGGAGGTCTGAAGGAGAAGGGGAAGTTGCCTGGTTTTCATCTGAGTTTCTTGGAGGCTAAAGCCAAGGAGCATGCTGTTTTGGGTGATTGGAAAGCTGTCTGCGCTTTGATTGCTGTGAGCGTTTATGGAATCATCTTGTTCCCTAACCAGAAGAACTTTGTGGATATTAATGCCATCCGTTTGTTTGTTCAGAGGAATCCTATTCCTACCCTGGTTGGGGATGTTTACTACTCGGTCCATAATCGGAACGAGAAGAGGCGTGGGGGATTGATCAGATGCTGTGCTCAGCTACTATACAAGTGGTTCATAGGATACTTGCCTTCCAGGGGTGATTTTGTTCTTCTTGACCATACTGTCAATTGGGCGACCAAGTTAATGGGTTTGCGAGCCAAAGACATAGCTTGGACTCACAGTAGTGGGGTTGGACAGGATTTCATTTGCAGTTGTGGGAGTTTTCCTAATGTGCCTCTTATAGGAGTCCAGGGTTGCATTAATTATAACCCGACACTTCTTAAGAGACAAATGGGATTCGCTATGGAGGTTCCTCCTCTCAAGAGTGAGATTCAGGAAACTTTGTACTTCCCGGTTGAGGGCAACCAGTCACGGTTGAGGCAAGTGTCTGATGCATGGCGCAACATTCAAAGGAAAGGCAAGTTTTCTTGGGGTAGAGCTAATAACAGGTCTTTTCCTCCATTTGATGACTGGCTCAGCAAGAGAGTGGAGCTCACTCGTCTACCATTTCCTATGGGTGATCCTTGGTATCCGCTGATTGAGGAATCTTATTCTTTTGTCAGTATGGAAGAGTTCCTAGAGATGAAGAAGGAGAGAGATCAGCTGCATGCAGAGAAGGCTGAATTGGAGATGAGTGTTGCCAGGATTCAGATGGCTAATCAGGAAATCAAAGGGAAGATGGAAGACCAGGATAAGAGACATGCTCTTATGGTGAAGCGCTTTGAGATAGACACCGCTTATTACCGCAAGATCAGCCAAGCATTGGAGTCGTCTACAAGGGAGCATGACATCACCAAGGAGAGGTTGGCTAGAGCTTCAAAGGTCATTGAAGATGAGAAGAGGAGACAAATTCTTGTGAGGGATCAGAGAGACGCTAGAGCCAAAATCATTGCTACAGAGTGGGAAGCGGAGAAAGCGAAGATTATTGCTGAGAGAGATCACTACCTTGCTGAGAGAGATCACTACCTTGCTGAGAGGGATCATTACTTCAGACAAATGAAGATTGGCCAGAAGGAGATAGGGAGATTGCAGCAGGAGAACACTGAGCTTAGGTTCGCGGTGAAGTTCACCAAGATGGTTGATGATGTAGGGCCTTCGGTGGGGCCTTCTTCAGTGTAGACCTTTCTCATTTGTGTTGGGTTACCGTCAGGCCTGTTGACGGAATTCACTTGTTTGTATTTTCTTTCTAATTCTGGAGAATTGTATTTGATTTGTATCAGACTTGATGTATGACTCTCGCACTTATTGTGCACTTTTGGTATACGATGGTTACTTTCATCCAGTGATTGGTCTTCAAGCTTTATTTGCTTTCCTGTATTCACTCACACAGCACACACATGTTTGGGTGGTATCTTTGCTAAATCATATATCCCTGCTCTGTATGGTGAAATCATTCGATGAATGTCAGAATACTGCTGCCGGATTATTATCTGTCTCGATGAAATCAGGATCGAGAGACAGGATGTTCCTCATGTGGATAGACATTGCATGCATGCATAATCATAATAACTTGTCTTCTATTTTGCAGGTATCAGTTCTAACGTGCTTGATTGTTTCAGGAATCATTGCTCGTGCGCGTAGAGTCATTCCTTTGCATACAACACGTCCACACAGATATTTCACCAGACGCAATACACCGAGACTGATGGATCTGCCCAATACAGATGTTCTCGAGCTGAAGGAGAAGATGAATGAGTTGATCAATATCATGCAAGGGTTTGCAGTCGGGCAGAAGGCACTTGCTGATAAAGTGGAGAAGCTCGAGCGGGCTTCAGCTGCCAATAGTGGTGTCAATCTAGAGGGTGTCTCTAACCATGGCCTTGGTGGTTCCAGGGATGGGGGAGATCTTGGGAAAAAGACGACTGCCGGTGTAGTGATCAACAATGCTGGGGGTTTCGGTGCTGCCACAAGTGGAAGACCAGGTCCAGTGGGCAATAATTTGAAAGACAATCTGTTTCCTCCTTTCTTTGGGGCTGAGGATGATAGAGAGGAAGACAGGGAAGCTGATCAGTTCTCCTTGATGAATGAACCATTCGGTCAATATGGTGTCCAACCACCGAATAAGGAGATCCAGTTGCTGGCAGAGAAAATCAGGGCTATGAAAAGCCATGCTACTCCGGGGTTTGTTAACATGTCAAATATGGGGCTGGTCGAGGGGATTGTGATCCCACAGAAGTTCAAGGCGCCTGCATTTGATAGATATAATGGGAGTTCTTGCCCGAAAACTCACCTTCAGGCTTTTGTCCGCAAGATTTCTGCTTACACGATGGATCAGAAGCTGTGGATGTACTTCTTCCAGGACAGTCTGTCTGGAGGATCCTTGGAATGGTACACTAAGTTGAAGTCTTCTGATATCAAAAGTTGGCAAGATCTGGGAGATGCATTCTTTAAACAATACCAGTTCAACGCTGACATGGCTCCTAGTCGTACTCAACTGCAGGGTATGTCTCAGAAGCCCAATGAGGGGTTTAAGGAGTATGCACAGAGATGGAGGGAGTTGGCTGCCAGAGTTCAACCTCCGTTGGTGGATAGAGAGATGTCGGATCTGTTTATGGGTACCCTTCAGGGGACATTCGCAGAAAGGATGGTTGGATGCCCGGTTACCAATTTTGCTGATATTGTGGTGGCCGGGGAGAGAATTGAAAGTTGGTTAAAGCTGGGGAAATCCAGGGTAATGCTTCGTCATCTGGTTCGAAGAAGCCCTTTGGAAATGGTTAGAGGAAGAAGGAGGGTGATACTAGTGTTGTATATACCCAAAGAGGACCGAGTAGGGACCGTTACTACCAGCACACTGCTGCAGTAACCATTCCTGCTGATAATCAGCCTGCACAACAGCAACAACAACAACCATAACAACGTCAGTCGTTTCAGCAGAGACCGCAGAGGGCTGGGTATCAGGTGCGAGGGAGAATGAATGATCGTCAGTTTGATAGGCCACATGTGACCTATTCTTTCTTGCTGAAGAAGCTGAAGGATTTGGGGTTGGTTCAACTGAGAACTTTGGCTCCTTTGAGACCTGATCAAAGGCCAGCCAGTTTTGATGAGAATGCCAAGTGTGAATTCCACTCGGGTGCACCTGGACACAATATAGAAAATTACAAAGCTTTTAAGCATGTGGTCCAGGACTTAGTGGATTCTAAGGCAATCAACTTTGCACCGTATCCAAACGTTAATGCTAATCCCATGCCTACGCATGGTCAAATGGGGGTGAATGCAATCTCTGATGAGGGCAGAATTGGGCTGTTGAATGTTGAGCAGTTGAAGACTCCGTTGGTTGAGGTCAAGAGACAATTGTTGAAGAATGGGGTCTTCCCGGGTTGTGATGAATGTTGTGCTGCATGTATTGTTGCTCCTGATGAGTGTATATTGTTGAGGGAGGCTGTCCAGAGGCTGATGGATGAGGGAAGCCTCAGGTTTGAGAAGACTGATTCGGGGAAGGAAGATGTCTCCACCATAACTATCTATTTTGATCCGGTTGATTTGTCAATGCTGGATGATGCGGCTCCAGTTACTATCACGGTACCTGGACCAATTCCTTATGACAAAGATGATGCCGTGCCGTGGCATTATGGTGGGGAGGTGTACTGTAATGGGGAGAAGTTGGAGGGTCAAACTAAGGGTGAAACCACCGTTTCAAAGGTGGATAATGCCGGACCCAGTGGTTTCACTCGTAGTGGAAGGTTGTTTGCTCCCGATGCTTTGAGGGGCGGAGAAGGAGAAAAAGAAAAGAAAGAAAAGGCCGAGGCTTTAGCCAGGGCAAGAGGAAAACAAGTAGTGAATGAAGGTACTCCTGTGGTGACGTCGGCGCCTGGTGGGTCGGAGAAAGAACTTGATGATGAAGCGGAAGAATTTCTGAGAATCATCAAGAAGTCAGAGTACAAACTTGTTGACCATCTACAACAGACCCCATCCAAGATCTCAATCTTGTCGTTGTTGCTGAGCTCCGAGGGGCATAGAGAGGCTTTATTGAAAATTATGAAGAGAGCTTATGTTCCCCAGGAGATAACAATCAATCAATTGGAGACGGTGGTGTCGAATGTCAATGCCAGCCATGGGCTGGGTTTCACTGATATAGATCTAACTGTGGATGGGAGGAATCATAATCGGGCATTGCACATTGCTATGGAATGTAAAGGAGCCGTGCTCTCGCACGTATTGGTTGATACCGGCTCATCTTTGAATGTGTTGCCAAAGAAAGCCTTGGCAAAGCTGGACTGTGAAGGTCTGATTTTGACGCCCACTGACCTGATAGTGAGGGCTTTTGACGGTTCGAAGCGGGCTGTGTTTGGAGAGGTGGAGCTCCCGGTGAAGATTGGGCCCGAGGTGTTTAAGTCGGTATTCTACGTCATGGATATTCAGCCGGCATACAGTTGCCTGTTGGGTCGCCCATGGATCCATGCTGCTGGGGCAGTGACTTTGACTTTGCACCAGAAACTGAAGTATATCTGGGACGGGCAGGTCGTTACCGTTTGTGGGGAGGAGGACATCTTTGTCAGCCACTTGTCATCGTTCAAGTACGTGGAAATGGACGGTGAGATATGGGAAACGCCGAGTCATGCATTCGAAACCGTTAAGGTGGAGAATGCTCTTTTTGCCAAAGAAGAGGAGAAACCGTCCATTTCTTCGTATAAGCAGGCCGTTGAGGTGGTGAAGAGTGGAGAAGCTCCAGGTTAGGGGAAGATGATGGACATCGCTGCCAAGAAAGACAGATTCGGGGTTGGTTATCAGCCGGGCCGAGGCTCATCCGGTCAAGGTAGAGGACGTCGTCCGTCGTTCACATTCACCAGTGCTGGAATGCTGGATCCAGATCACATCTGTATGATGGGTGAAGAAGTTGACAGCGACCGTGAGATTGATCAGTGGATAAAGCCGTGCGCACCAGGGATGGAAGTCCAAAACTGGAAGGCCGAAAAGATCATCACTGTCACTCTACTCGAAGAGTAATATTTTTCTGTTTTCAATTTTATTTGCATGAAAGCCATACGTTTTGCCCGAAACATAATGGTTCATTGTAAGGGCCACCTCATGTTCATTTTGCAAAATTTGCATCATAAATAAAAGGATGTTTTTCAATTAAAAGCGGTGTTCCCTGTTTTTCATTTATTTTTGCAGTTTAAAAACAAAGATAAAAATGGCAATGTTTTCATTTTCTTTTTCAATTTGTCTCGCTTCGGTTCTAAAGCAATGCATGAATCAACATTCATGCAGATGCGATTTCTCGCCGGATCTCATTGATAACAATCCTGTTACACCCTCATATGACTTCGACAATCCGATATATCATGTCGAAGAAGAAGGCGACGAAGATTGTGAACTGCCGGAGGAATTAGCTAGGTTGTTAAAGCAAGAGGAGAAGGTGATTCAGCCGCATGGAGAGCAAGTTGAGATAGTGAATCTGGGTACCGACGAGGTCAGAAAGGAAGTGAAAGTTGGGGCTGCTTTGGAGGAAAGTGTTAAGAGCAGAATGGTAGCGTTGTTGAAAGAGTATGTCGACATCTTTGCCTGGTCTTATCAGGATATGCCAGGGTTGGATACCGATATTGTTGTGCACAAGCTACCGTTGAGAGCAGATTGTCCTCCAGTGAAGCAGAAGTTGAGCAGAACTCGACCTGAAATGGCCATGAAAATTAAAGAAGAAGTGCAGAAGCAGTGGGATGCTGGTTTCCCAGCTGTCACTAATTATCCGCCTTGGGTCGCAAACATTGTGCCAGTCCCGAAGAAGGATGGGAAGGTGAGAATGTGTGTGGACTACCGGGACCTGAACAGAGCTAGCCCGAAGGATGATTTCCCACTACCTCACATTGATGTGTTGGTAGATAATACAGCTCAATTCTCGGTGTTTTCCTTCATGGATGGCTTTTCTGGCTATAATCAAATCAAAATGTCGCCAGATGATATGGAGAAAACAACGTTCATCACACCATGGGGCACTTTCTGTTACAAGGTGATGCCATTTGGTCTCAAGAACGCCGGTGCTACTTATCAGAGAGCCATGGTGACTTTGTTTCATGATATGATTCATCATGAAATTGAATGCTATGTTGACGACATGATAGCAAAGTACCAAACAGAAGAGGGGCATTTGGTAGATCTAGCCAAGTTGTTTGACCGGCTGAGACAGTTCAGACTGAGGTTGAATCCGAACAAGTGCACTTTCGGAGTGCGGTCCGGTAAATTGCTGGGGTTCATCGTGAGTGAAAAAGGAATCGAGGTTGATCCTGCTAAAGTAAAAGCAATAAGAGAAATGCCTGAACCGAGAACGGAGAAAGAGGTTCGTGGTTTCTTAAGTAGATTGAACTACATCTCGCGGTTCATATCTCATCTAACAACCACGTGTGAACCGATATTCAAGTTATTGAGAAAAGATCAAACGGTCAGGTGGAATAATGATTGTCAGGCGGCATTTGAAAAAATAAAAGAGTATTTGCAGGAGCCTTCGATTCTGATGCCTCCTGTGGAGGGACGGCCGTAAATCCTGTACTTGACGGTCCTCGAGGGGTCTATGGGGTGTGTATTGGGGCAACATGACGAGTCTGGTCGAAAAGAGCATGCCATATACTACCTTAGCAAAAAGTTTACCGACTGTGAAATAAGATATTCACTGCTCGAGAAAACTTGTTGTGCTTTGGTCTGGGCTGCTCGCCGACTGAGGTAGTATATGCTGGTTCATACCACTTTATTGATTTCCAAGATGGATCCAATCAAGTATATTTTTGAGAAGCCAGCATTGACCGGACGGGTTGCGAGGTGGCAAATGATTTTGACCGAATATGATATACAATATACCTCTCAGAAAGCAATCAAGGGGAGTGTATTGTCTGATTACCTCGCTCAGCAATACATTGAGGATTATCAACCGATGAAGTTTGAATTCCCTGATGAGGACATCATGTTTCTCAAATCGAAGGATTGCGAGGAACCGATCCTGGAGGAGGGGCCTGACCCTGAATCCGAATGGATTCTGATGTTTGATGGGGCCGTTAACGTGAATGGTAGCGGAGTTGGTGCTGTTTTGGTTACGCCGAAAGGATCCCATATTCCTTTTGTTGCCCGGCTAACATTTGAGTGCACCAACAACGTGGCTGAATACGAAGCTTGTATCTTGGGGATTGAAGAGGCGATTGATTTGAGGATCAAGAACCTTGTTATATATGGAGATTCAGCTTTGGTTGTGAATCAGGTTAACGGGAAATGGTATACGCATCAATCTCATTTAGTTCCATACTGGGATTATACGAGGAGATTGTTGACGTTTTTCACCAAGGTGAAGATGCATCATGTGCCTAGAGAAGAGAATCCTTTGGCAGATGCTTTGGCTACTCTAGCCGCTTTGATCAAGGTGCAATGGTGGAATCAGTTTCCCAGTGTTGAGGTGGGACGTCTGGATAGACCGGCTTATGTGTTTGCTGTTGACACAACGCATGACGATGAGAAGCCATGGTATTACGATATCAAGCGCTATCTGGAGACCCAAGAATATCCTGAGGGAGCATCCAAGAAGGACCGAAAGACTCTGCGGAGGTTGGCCATGGTGTTCTACTTGAATAAGGATGGGGTTTTGTACAAACGGAATTTCGATTGGGTCTTGCTCAGATGTGTTGATGATAAAGAAGCAAGCCAGTTGATGAAAGAGGTTCACGAGGGGTCGTCCGATACCCATGCCAGTGGGAATGCAATGGTGAAGAAGCTGCTGAGGGCAGGCTATTATTGGATGACAATGGAGGCCCAATGTTTCAATTTCATGCGGAAGTGTCACAAATGCCAGATTTATGCTGACAAGGTGCACGTGCCTCCAAATCCGTTGAGCTTAATGTCGTCTCCGTGGCCGTTTGCTATGTGGGGCATTGATATGATTGGAAAGATTGAGCCTACGGCTTCGAATGGGCATCGGTTCATATTAGTGGCTATTGATTACTTCACCAAGTGGGTGGAAGCAGCCTCTTATGCGAACGTCACAAAGCAGGTTGTTGCCAGATTTCTCAAGAGAGACATCATTTGCAGATATGGGGTTCCCGAAAGAATCATTACTGATAATGGTTCTAATTTGAACAATAAGATAGTGGCAGAACTGTGCCGGGAATTCAAGATCGAGCATCACAATTCTTCTCCTTATCGTCCGAAGATGAATGGGGCGGTTGAGGCAGCTAATAAGAATATTAAGAAGATTGTGCAGAAAATGGTTGTGACTTATAAAGATTGGCATGAGATGTTACCATTTGCATTGCATGGGTATCGAACTTCAGTACGTACATCTACTGGGGCAATGCCTTTCTCTTTGGTATATGGAATGGAAGCCGTGTTACCGGTTGAGGTTCAAATTCCCTCTTTGAGAGTCCTGATGGACGTGAAATTGCAAGAGGCTGAATGGGTAAGGACTCGGTATGAAGAGTTGAGCCTGATTGAGGAAAAGAGGCTGGCGGCCATCTGTCATGGGCAGTTGTACCAGCAGCGGATGAAGCGTGCTTTTGATCGAAAGGTACGACCTCGTGTGTATCACGTAGGTGATATGGTGCTGAAAAGGATCCTTTCTCCTCAAAACGATCGTAGGGGCAAATAGACACCCAATTATGAAGGTCCATTCGTGGTCAAGAAGGTTTTCTCTGGCGGAGCCTTGTTGTTAACGACCATGGATGGCGAGGATTTTCCATCCCCTGTGAATGTGGACGTAGTTAAAAAATACTTCGTATAAAGAGACCCGCTGGACGAAAAGAATAAAATAGTCCAGACAAAAATGGGCATCCCGGCGAACCGAAAGAAAAAAAGAGAAAAAGGTTCGGGAAAAAATTAGGGATAAAAAAGAGAAAAACTGTACACCCGGCAAGTCGAAAACCTGGAAAGGCGACTTGGGCAAAAAAGGGTATCCCGGTGGACTGAAAACCCGAAAGGGCAGTCCAGGCAAAAGAGGGATTGAAACGAACAACTACGTCTGGCATGATCGTTTGCGCTTTGGTTAAGGCACATGGATAATCCCCGACAGGGATCAATCGGAATCGTCTTGTTCAGAAGGCAAAAAGCACGGAGAGTCTGAGGATATATGGGGTGTAACTGAGTTGGAACTCGATTAGATCATGGTTTCACGTTGCCATTAGGATAGATTTTCCTTTTGTGCGCAATTACCTCTTTTCAGGAATGGCCTCCTTTGTATTGCTCCGTTATGAGCCACACTTTCTCAATCAATAAAATGCATATTCAGTCAAATAATTTTGTTTTTGTTTTTCATTACCGCTTTGATGGCGAAAACATCCAATTATTTTGATAAAGAATCTTTGCATTTTAAGACATACAGGTCCCTTCCAATGCATGTTTATAAGATTGAAAACTTGAAATCTTAGTCGGAAGTTTGAGTGACCCAAGTGTTGAAATCTTGACACGCCTGGGGCACGTTTTATCTAACAATCTCTTTTGCAGGTGATGTTAGGTATTTTCACTCATTTGCAGGTTGTGATGTGGAAGCTTTTGACAAAAGATCCCCATGGAGTCCAATCAGGGACGAATGAATGGAAGAATGTTGGAAAGACGGCGAGACGTACGACGATCCTGGATATTAATCAAGAAGACTCTTCAAAGTCTGAAGATTAGAAAGTGTGTACCAATCTAAGGAGTTCGCTCTTAGTAGAGTATAGAGTAGTCGAGAATACAAGGTGATGAATCAGAAAAGTCCAGACGAGTCTGAGAGTTCTCAAAATTGGAAAGCTGACAGTGAATTTAGAAGGTGAATGCCATTGGCTCGACGAGTCGACGGGTGTTCAGCATCAGATTTTCCTGGTTTTCCAAGCAGAGTTGGGATTGTTACCTCCTCAGCAGATTCGAGGTCTGTGTTTCTCCTAGCAGGGTCGGGATGGTTATCTCCCCAGCAGGTTTTAGATTGGTGTTTCCTCAGCAGCCAGGCCTGAAGGTTGCTATTTCCCAGTAAAGGTATCTATTGGTAGTGGTTTCTCCTAGCAGAGTCGGGATTGTTGTATCCCCAGCAAGTCAGAGATTGTTGGTTTCCCCCACAGAGTGCGTTGGTGGTTCTTTCCCCAGCGATGTCCCCAAGCGGGTCGGGTGCAGAGGAGGTTTTCCCTAGCGAGGGTGGCCTATTTCCCAGCAGCAGTGTTATTCCCCAGTAGGGTGGAGATCGGAGTGTTGGCGAGTTCCTCAGCAGAGTGCCTCGAGCTCCCCAGAAGAGTCCCTTAAGGGGGATACTTTTTTATGCATTCATCATGTAGATAAGCATAGCATATTGCATAATAAATCGCGTAGCATTTCCATGATTATGGAGCATTACGCTGAAAAAAGTCATGCATCATCATTGCAAGCATAAGCTAGTCTCAAGCCGTGGTTACCGTTTGAGATTTGGTTTTGCCAGTGGGTGAAAATGCTACTCAAACCGTGGTTACCGTTTGAGGAGTGGTTTTTGCTAGTTGGAAAATCAGCAGCATTGCAAGTATCAGTTACTCGAGCCGTGGTTACCGCTTGAGATTTGGTTTCGCCAGATGGTGAAGATGTTACTCTAAGGAGTTTAGCATCATGGCGTTGGGTCAGCAATATTCCCCAGTAGTGCGATACTGGAGGAAATTTCTGTAGTGCGAGATAGAAGTTGGAAGATGTTACTCTGAGGAGTTTAGCATCATGACGTCAGGTTAGCAATGTTCCCCGGTAGTGCGATATTGGAGGAAAATTTTCCGTCGGGCGGAGATGGAAATAAAATCGAAGGACGTTACGCGATCAACGCGAAAGGGCATTTCAATTGGAGAAAAGGAGGTGTTGTGGCATTTTCTGGAGAGCGGGGTTCAATTGGAGAAAAGGAAATGTTGAGACATTTTCTAGAGAGCGGGGTTCAAATGGAGATTGGAGTTGAAGATTATATCCGGGATGAGGTCCTCAGGATTATCTTCCGTTCATGTGTCACCTTAGACTTTGGATGAGGTCAACAGAGGTCGTTATGGGTGTCTTCTGAGGAAGAGATGCACATGTTACCTTCCTTTTGTGAAGGTGTACCCTCTGATATGTCGCCATCAGAGTGGTGTTTTGGTGTTATTTCCGACGTTGCCAGCGGAATTATCACAAGTTTCTGGAGAGCGGGGTTCAAATGGAGAAAAGGAAGTGTTGAGGCATTTTCTGGAGAACGGGGTCCAAATGGAGAAAGGGAGACACAGAGTGTTTTCTGGAGAGCGGGGTTCACAATGGCGATCACAAGTTATCGTCAGGCGACTGGGGTTCAAAATGGAGAATGGGGTTCATTATTTGGCAAATAAGACTACTATGAAGTTGTCGGGGTTCAACTGCGGTGATCCGGGATCATGCGCGCAAAAGGAAATATTTGTTTGGGGTTCAAGAAAACAAAAAAGAGGAAATCATCAGAAAGTTTCGGGGTTCAAGAAAAGTAAAACAAAAAAAGTAATAATAATCCCCAGCGGATAGGTGGTGTTCAGGTCATGGTATCCATGTGTTACCATTTATTTTGGTATCCAGGTCAACGTTTCTGTTCCGGTATTCAGGCCGACTGTTTCCGTACCAGACGGATTTTTCTTTTGAGATTGCTTCTTCGCCGATTCTGACAGGCATTGGTAATTATTTCCCATCAGAGTGCAAATTGTTCGTCTGTTCTTGGTATTCAATCACTCTTCACCCTGATCATCTGAAAACCGAGGCTGTTCATATCGACAGGTTCACAGTGGATTGAATAGGGGCAGCTGTAACACCTCAAAATTTGCCCTCCTCTCTTGGGACTAGCTTAGCATGTTGCATTTCATCTTGTAGGTCATTAGTCATTGCATCTTTGCATATCATGTGGAAACATTGAGCAAGTCATCCTCCTAAGTCTTGCTCAGAAAATAAAGAGGTTAAGAAATGCAAGCCTGAGGGTTTTGTTGGATTGATCACTAATCATCTGAGGGTGTGCTTCAATTAGGGTTTCTTGGTTCCTCAAGGAGATTGATCATTATCTTGGTTGAAATGGTACATCACCATCATCATGGTTTTATCATCACCAAGAGGTTTCATTGTGCCTGATCAGATTCCTTGGGATTAGGGTTTTGACCTCTGGTCAACCCTAATCAGTTGAATTATGCCAATCAGGGTTTTTCAAGGAGATGAGGTCTTCATTGAGATGGGGATCATCATATGGTTTTATGGAGCTTGTATAAGCTAGGGTTTCATTTTGGAGCCATTTCATCAAGAGGTTGAGGCTCAAAATCATCTGTGCATGACCAAGTCAACAGAAGTCAACCACAAGTCAACTGTTGGATTTGGAGGTGGGAAGTGGTTAGAAATACTTCATTCATGTTCAAACAAGTCTCATTTGACATTTCAAACATCAATATTGAAGAAAATAAAGTCAGGACAAAACTTTCCAAAAATAGAAAGTGACCTGTAATTTGAAATTGCCAAAAATGGAAAGGTTTTCAACTTAAGATTACATCATCAAGAAAGCTTCAAATGAAATTTTGTTGAACATGAAAGTTGTAGATCTTTCTCTCCCATTTCCAAAAAGTCCAAGATCATCAATTTCTCATGTGTGGTTGAAGAGATATGATCAAAACTTGGCCAAGTGAACATGGAACTTCAAAGGGGCATAACTTTCAAACCATAAGGCCAAATGGAGTGGTTCTTTTTGCATTGTTCATGTCTCAACCTCTACTTACCAAAACATACATTACATGACATGCATTACATTCACATAAATATTTGAAAATTCAATTGATTTTTGGAGGGAAAAATAAAATTCAAAATGTGTGCATTATTTGAACATGGCATTACTTCCATTGGCTCCAAAATGGTTTTTTTGAGTGAAATTCAAGTCATACACGTGCACTGTTCACCCATAATCTCCATGCATAAGGAAAATATCAATTTTGCATGTGCACTTTGTTTTCACTAATCCAATTACCATTTGGCTAAGTGTGATTAAGGACATGATTAAGAGAGCATATAAAGCCCAAACCCTAACAGAATTTCAGGAGAACACCTCATAATTTTCAGATCTAGAATTTTTCATCAAACTTTTCTCTCATTTTTTCTTCAAATTTCTTCAAATCAAATCACATTTCCTTGCCTAATTCATCATCTGGAATCATCATAGAGCAAGATTGAAGGTAGATTCGAGAGATTTCGTGCAGTTTAAAGCATATTCAAAGCTTGAGTGCATCAATGGTGGAATCGAAATTATGTTGAATCAAGACCAATCGAACCTCAAGATCTCTTCCATTCACTTGTACAAGCTTGCTAGAGGAAGATTGAAGCCTTGCAAGGCCAGAAACACACGAATTACAAAGCTGCTCATCAAGAGGTCACAAATTCGATCCTCTTATTTCTTGAAATTGCTATGTGAATCTTGTAGATCTCTCTGTAGTGATCATGCTGAGCTTTAAATCACTAAAAACCATGCCATTTTGAGTGAGTTTCGATTGTTTGAAGTTTGATGCATGAACTTTGATTTGCTCGATTTGATCTTGTTATGGTGTTATATGCTTAGCCATGCGTTGATTCATGATGTACTTTGAAAGATCTACACATTCATGTATTCAATTTTAAAAACTGGAACAAAATTCCTTGATGATTGTTGAAGATTACTGTTCATACGTGTGTATTCTGGAGAAGACGATGCAGGACCTTTGGCAACGGTTTTTCTGGATTCCAAAGCGTGGTCTTAGGTTCGCTAGGGTTACGTTCCCATTGGCTGCATGTGATTGCCATGCAGCGCGCCAAATCCAATTTTAAAATCGTGCACGGTTCGAACCTTGGTTGTGTATATTTTCCAATGCTTCGCTTCATTTTTCTCCATGCTATCTCCACATGCTTCTTCATGCATTTTTAATTTTTCTTTAACTTTCAAAATTCATAACAAAATAAATAATGATCCAAAAAATGTGAGGATTTTTGCATTGAGTTTCTTTTTCTCTCTAGTTTTTTTGATGATAAAAATGGAAATTGTGCATGGCTGGTTTTTGTTTTGCCCTAGGGTTTGTGTATACATGTCCATTCTTGACATTGCCTTGCTAAAACATTTGTGAAATGCTCAATTTTCACCCAATGCTCATGAAATTTTACATGTAGAAACTAGACATCTTGCTGGATATTTTGGTGTTGAGTTTGCATTTTTATCAATTGCCGTTGCTGATTTATGATTTTTCTAAGTTAGGTGTGACAATTTGTGTCACACCTTGAGATGTCCAACTTGATTGATGAATTTGCCATGCCAAATGATCTCCAAATGTTCTGATTTTTTGTATGGTGCTTGATATGAATGTTGTGAATGCGCATGATTTTTTGTGGAAATTTTGTAATCATTTCTGATTTGATTGAGATTTTTCATATTGGATGGTCATTTTTGAGCTTTTGAAGTGTCTTGAACTTCAATCTTTTGTGAAATGCTTGTGCTTTATCCTATGAATGTGAAGTTTTGCACACTAATTCTAGACATGTTGAATGTGGTTTTGGCTTTGGTTTGAGGTTTTTACCTTTTACCATTTCTGTTTTAGGCTTGTGCTAAGTTGGTGTAACATTTGGTGTCATATTTGTGCTTGATTGATTGCCTTGCCTTATACAATTTGATTACCATGCCTAATGTTGTCCAAATGCTCTAATTTTTTGTGTGATAATCATGCTGTATGTTCTGTTTACCCATGAATTTTTCCAAAATTAATTGAATCATTTTTGATATATTGTGCATTTGTTCATTCTGTTGTCATAATGTGGTTCCAATGTGCATACCTTGCCATGTTTGGTTCATGAAATGAATTTGGTGAAGGATGTTGATATGGGATCTTTTGGATAATGTTCTTAATGGATTGAAGTTGGTTCATGTTGAGTTTCATGTTCTGTTTTGAATTTTTTCTCCCTCTTTGACCCTAGGCCTTGACCTAGTGGTTTGTCTCATCTTTGAGCTTTGATTTCAGGTTGAACATCCAGGTTATATGGTTCATGATGCTACCTCACTTGAGCATTTGATGCTCACTTTTGACTATTAACCTTGTGTGTTTTGTAGGGTTGTTAACTCATTTGAGTTTGACTTGTTGGCTTATGCCTTTGCTCATTGGGTTTGACTATTTGATATTCATGTTGTCTGTTTGTCTGTACAGTTGAACTGATTTGTTTGATGTTTCCACAGGTACATAAGTTGCTTAAGTTCATTTTGAACTTGCTTTTGCTTCGTTGCTTAACCACATAGGTATAACTCTCTGACTCTATGTAGTCTGGAAGACCTGTCCTGTTACTTGGGCAGGCACCTGTCTGAAGCCCTCCTTAAGAGGCAATGCTTGTGTATGTTTATTTTTGTGCCAAGCAGGAAAAGTCCTTTGATAAGGCAATTGGCAGATAAAAGAGATGTGCAATCCATCTCCTACTATTCAGTGTGTCATCCACTTTGCTCACACACCTTGTGTTGATGCATTGGGGATATTAACCCAAGATCTTTGTTGTGTCAGTCATATGTGGAGAAGAGTTCCAACTTTCTGAACTCCCACACTTTCATTTGTCTGAAGCTCTCCCAGGCCAGGGATAAGAGCTGTGAGGTCTTACCCTCACTTCCCATTTCATCTGTTTCACCCTAACTCTCAATGTTAGGGTTAAGAGCTAACTACACCCGATTCCAGTTGGCTTGTGTTTCACAGCCTAACCTTGTGTGAGCCCACTTTGTTTGTATGTAGTGTGTGCTAATTGTGTGTATGTTTGCTTTGCATGTGCTGTTTAGGATAGCTTGCTGCCTGTGCAAGTTAGATAGAAACCTCAACCTAGGACCATTGTGGATTGCATGATAACTATTAGGCTCGAGTCAGTCTCCCTTCTAGTTTGTCATTTCCCAGTCTCTGGTTAGGAGAAAGTTTCTCCCCTGTTAAGGGGAACTACGTTGCCCTGATCCTCATACCAGATAAGGTACGTAGGCCGGAGATCGTACGAGATCTCTCCGGGCACCCTTTTTCTTTTTTGTGTGTGTTTGCTTGACAGTTATTAGGCTCGAGTGTCAGACTCCCTATTAACTTGTTTGTTTGTTAACCTTCTTGTGTGTGTTAGGATATGGATGTAAGACCAGCGATTGGCTTTCCATATCTTATTGGTGTTTGTTGTGTGGAGTCTGACGTAAGTCCAGCGATTGGCAGTTGGTTTCCTGTGTGTGTTTGTTGGTTCGGAGTCTGATGTAAGTCCAGCGATTGGCATTCAGTTTCCATGTTTGCCTGTTTGTGTGTGTCTTGTTTCGGCGTGCGTGAGCCGAACTACGGTAGCTCTGATTCTCATTCCAGATGAGATACGTAGGCATAGGATGCGATATCCTAGCGAGCCCGTTCCCCTCTTCTCCCACCTGTGTTGTTTCTAGTGTGTGTGTGTGTGTGTGTGTTGTTTGTGAGCAGTTTTAGCAACCTTATTCCTTCCTTTTGAGCGTGGATCCCGTCGAGTACGACGGATGCGTAGGGGTGCTAATACCTTCCCTTGGCATAACCGACTCCCGATCCCATCTCTCTTTGGTCGCGAGACCATGTCTTTTCCAGGTTTACTTCGAGCGTTTCCTTTCCCTCTTTTGGGATAAATAACGCACGGTGGCGGCTCTGTTTGTTTTGTTTTAGCCCGCCGGTTGTTTTTCGCGGATGCGACAGTGCTGTTGAAAACCCTAGCGCCTGAACCAGATGACCGGAACAGTGTTTCCGGTCATCTTCTCCGACCATACTCCGGCGAGCATCATTAATAATTTTTCCAGAATCAAGCATGGCATATATGGTTGGAAAGGTCTCGTTGAGAGGAACACGAATATCCTAATCAAACAACCTAAAACTCCCTAGATTCTCTGGATCGAACGAAATAAAATTCATGCACTAAACTTTAAATCCATGTAACTCATTCAATATTCATCCATTTTTAATTCTACAACTATCAGAATCATCAGCATTCAAAGACCTACAAGATCATGGCAATAGAATTAAGAATAGTGAGATTCAATTTCTAACCTCTTTGAAGAGCAGTGACCTGATTTCTTAGATTCAAGCTCCAACAATGTCCAGATCCACTCCTAAGCTTGTGTATGGAAGCTTTATGCACGAATTGATGCTTGAATCCACTTGTATGCAGCTTAATCTTCAAGTTCCATGTTCATCTTCAAGCTTGGTGTGTGCATGATCCTTGTCCAATTTCTTCAATCCAGTGCTTGATTCCTACTAAATGATGATCAATGAACACGAATATGCAAGAAAATTGAGGTGTTATGTGAAGAATTTTCAAATTTGGAATGAGAGAATTTTTGGAGGGAAAACCAATTTCTAGATCTAGAATGTGTAATCTGAGCAAAACAGTTACAATTAAGCTTTTATATGCTGTGTTAATTACCATGTTAATCACAATTAGGCTTGGCTAATGGAAAATTAATGAGAAATGAGGTGTATGATCAAAAATGCAAATGTGAGGTACATGGAGCAATACGCACGTGAACAATGCACATGCAAGGTGTATTTTCACTTAAAATCATCTAATGAACCACATAGAAGTGGAATTTTGCATGTATGATCAATAGAATTAGAATTCTCCATTTTCCCTCCAAAATGTTCATGCATGGACAAATGATTATGTGATTTTATTTCATGCAATACAATGGTAGATTTGGAAAATATCGGTCAAGACAAGAATTTTGCAAAAAGAGTGACTCCATTTGGAATTTTGTAGCCAAAGTTATGCCATGTTGAACTTCCATGCACACTTGATGATCATTTGCTCATAACTTCTCAACCATTCATCAGATGCTCATGATCTTGGACTTTTTGGAAATGGGAGAGAAAGATCTTCAACTTTCATGTTGAACAAAATTTCATTTGAAGCTTGTTTTATGTTGGAAAGTCAAGTTGAATGTGAACCAAAAACTTGTCATTTTTGGAAACTTGAAATTACAGGTCACTTTCCATTTTGGGAAACTTTTGATTTGACTTCAAAATCTTCAAGGTAGATGTTTGACATGATGAATAGGCCTCTTTTGAACATGAATGAAGTGTCTCAAACCATTTCTCCACCTTAAAGCCCTCAGTTGACTGCACAGTTGACTTGTATGGGCCTTAGATGACCTGAAAATGCACTGATGACTTTGGACCTCTACCACTTGGTAAAGTTGCTGCAAAATGAACCTTGTCTCATATAATCTCTTTAGAATAATCACGTGGCCTTCATCTCAAGGAAATACTTGCTCTTTTGCACTGAGGAATTCTCTTGATGCCAGTGCTGACTGCCAAGATGCAATGCAATATGTAATGTTAAAATGACCTAAAAAATGAAATGAATGCATGAATGGGGGGTGCAAATTTGAGGTGCTACATATATCTAATTCCATTATGAAACCCAAACATGATTTAACTTGGTATTTTTCTGATAACTTTGTAAAAGTTCATCTTTCTAACCAAGTGTTTCAGGAACAAGGCTTGTTCAAGTTCTAATATATGCTCTAGTGAATCAAGTTGAACTTTCGCTCTGAAATCATGCTATGAAACCAATTATGGCTGAGACATAAGTTATACTATCATGAAGCTGAAAGCTTATGTAACCAGGTATATGAAAGCTCTGATAAATCATGCTCTGTGATGAGGCTGATAACCAGAATTTTTGACACTCAAACAAGGACATTGTATAAGCTAATTATGAACCCAAGCTGATGCATTATGGAAAGCTACTTCATCCATGTTCACAAGGCTTATGTCATATGAAGATATCAATCAGATTTTAACCAAATGTATTACTTTATGAAAGAGAGTAACTACCAGGATTTTGCCTTATGGGAAGTTATTTCTTTCATGCTTATTAAAATGTTTATATGTGTTAATATTTCTTTTAAGTCTTAAGTTCAAGGGGGAGCTTACAAACCTCACTCTGATATTTTTATATGATTAAACTAAGTAAAAATTGTTCATCAAAATACATGGTTTTGTCATCATCAAAAAGGGGAAGATTGTTAGAACAAGATTTGGTTATGCATCTTACCTTTAGTTTTGATGATAACAATGCATTATTTCTTAGAGAACAATTTTGTATACTAATGGTTTTTTTGTCTAGTGTGTAGATTTTGCTAACAGGTTCTAACTCTGAAGAAATGATGTGTGACATCATGAAATTGAACCAAGATCAACAATAACAAAAAATGATAAAAACCCTAATCCAAGTAATATTGAAAATTTAAAGAATAACCTAAAGTTAATCTCCTAATTTTTCTCACACTTGAATTCTAATTAAAGTAACAAGCCTTAAAAAACATTAAAGGGTAATCATCTCCTAATTAAAAACTAAGAGAATTAATAAAAGAAATAATTAAAAGGAATCCTGCAAGGTGGTGCAGTGTTAAAAAAAATGGTGGAAATGAGTATTAGGGTGAAATCCCCTTTATTGAGGACCAAAGTGTAAGACCCCAATTTTGATCCTAAGACCCCTCATGTTATCTCATCATATGCATTAGCATTGGGATCACACCTTGGCATCCCCCTTACCCCTCATTCATTGGGTTTGCATTGGGAGAGATCACCAAGCACATTTGATTGTATCATACTTTGTATTTTATCATCTTTACTAACCAAAATACCAAAAAATATGTCTTTGTATAAACTAACTCTTTTGTAGGTAGGGCTTATGCCCACCTTTGATCTATCAAGCTCACATCTAGGGTTTAAGACCCTCAAGGCAAGGAGCTCAATAAAAATTGGTTTACTATGGATCTAAGCATCATATATTAATCCCCATGATATTTACATGTTATTTTGATCAATAAATCATCAAGAGTTTGGAGTTGGTTTGCTTTGGAAACCCTAATTCATCTGGGTATCTTGTGTAACTTCTTCAACAAGCTTCTTCACCAATTGATCAAATATTACAAGGGATACTTAAAATTCCATCATCTTATTCATATATGATCCTCCATGAGTCCCAAAAGTCAAGAGAATGGCAAGCTATCAAGTTGGTTCATGGTGGTTGACCAGAGGAATTCATCTGATCAAAACTGGGGTTCCCTAGACCCTATATCCTACAATTTTTATCATATGAAAATGATTCCAAGATCAAAGTTACTTTAAATGACATTGCAAACAACTTTCATGTTGAGGTATAGATCTAGTTTTGCTTGGAAAGTCATTTTTTATGGTGAAAGATTATAGATCATTTTGTCTAAACCCTAATTTGGAGGTCAACTTCCCAAGCCCATAACTTGCTCAATTTTTATGAGATGAAAGATTTCCAAGTTGCACAATAAAATTCAAGATGTCTAATTCAACTTTGATGTTTGTAGGAAGAAAAAATTCAACTTGTATGTGCATGTGATATGAGGATACATTATAGGTCATTTTGGACCAATGCCATTAAACAAGTGATTTTCCCCAACTTCAAAAATGCATAACTCCTTAACATTAAATCCAAATAAGGTCAAATTTGTTACCATTTTGAAAGACTTTTATAGAGCTAAAACTTTGATGAAGGAAGGTTTCTCATTTGAAGCTCACATAAAAAGTAAGCCAAGGTGGAATAAGTGAACATATGGCTTGACACTTAGAATTTTTTTTGACATGTTTGATTTTCCCAACTTCCACCTCAAAATTCATCATGATCCAAACTTCAAATGAAAAAGTGTTCAACATGAAAATTCTTCCTCTTGATCTATCCTTTCCAAAAAGTCCAATTTCATCCCATTTGGACAAGATATGAGTGACCTGCGCATGGCTTAAACATTGGATCATCATTTGGAATAAGTGAACTTGAACCTTCCATACACAAATGCATAGCTTTCCAACATGACTTCAGCATTGTTTGTACTCAATTATGGACCAGAAGGAGTGATTACATGGGCCTATCACACGCCCATGCACCCATGCAATGTACATTGCTATTTTTGGATCTTCATTTCAAGTGTGTAAATATCAATCCATATGGCTATAAATAAAACCCATTGCCATCAGAATTAAGGACCCTGCGCGCCAACTTTGATTCCCAACCTTCAAACCCTCTCATTCAAAGGATAATCTTGAGATTTTCCATTGGAAATTGAGTTTGAATCTCCACTGTTTTAAGATTCAAAACTCCAAGAGTCCTGTGCCTTTTGTTCATCCAATTCCACTCCATCAAGTGTCCTGAGCAAGATCAATAGCAAGCAAGAGCAAGATCGACTGAATACAAACCTGCATTAAAGGTATTTTCCAGAAATTTTCATCTCTTAAATTCTCACTCAATTCTCCATAATTCTTCTTGATCTTTGGTTGTCTGAAGTCCTACCAATGTAGGAAACAAGATTGAGTTGCTTTGAGGTCAAATCGAAGCAACTCAAATCATACACCTCAAAATTTAACTCCATGTATCTTTCAATATACTTGGAGTTAGGAGAAATTGAGGCCATATTCAAGCTCCTGGGCATTTTTACTTTAAATTCATGTCCTTCTTTTTAATTTTGGTGATGGTTGTGAGTGAGCCAGTCCGGTGAAGCTCACCGGAGAAGGAGACCGGAGCTTTGGCTCTGGTGGTGTGCTGTCATTCATCTGAGCCACATGATCCATTTCAAACGTTTTAATCTCGTGCCTTGGTTTTGCATACCATCCATACAATGCTTTGACTTGTGTCCACCATGAAACGCGCACTAGCAGCCACATGATCTGACACCTCAATTAAAGAGGGAGATCAAGTGGTCCACGTGTTTTCCTATTTTCTGATTTTTCATTTTATTTGGTTTATTTTCATTAATTCATATTAACTTTAATATTGATCCAAAAAATATGAGAGTTTCACCAAAAAATTCTAAATAAATTCCTCTTTCATTTTCTGAATTAAAATTATTTTTTGGATCATTATTAATATTTTTCATGATTTAATTTTTTGTGTGATTATTTTTAATTGTTTAAAAATAGTTTTAAGTTTCCAAAATTAATGGAATTTTTTCTCCAAGGTCTTTTGACCTTGTTTGACCTATGATAAATCTCATTACCATTTATTTGGTGTTTTGATGAGGTTTTACGATTTTGACCAACCATAATTTAATTAAATGCATTATTTAATTGATTTTAATTGTTTAAATGCAAAATAAATTGTGTTGAGCTTTTGATATTGACTTGTTGAGTTTGACTTGTGTTGTTGGGCCTTGGTCAAGGTTGATTTAACTTTGTTGAGTTAAAATCATTGGATTTAGGGGATTGATGAAATGGACATTTCATCTCCCAAAATGAATGAATGATTTTAATTTGATAAAAGTCCTCCTTTGACCAATTTGTGTTGATTCCATTTCCCCTCCCTCTTTATCTCAATACCATTCTCTTCTCATTCATTTCATGGACCTATGATGTCTCTACATCCTAAGGCTAGTTGATTGCAAAATCAACATAAGTGTGGATGAGATTAGGTCCACCCCTTTTGCATATTCTTTTAAGTGTGGTATGTTTTAGGAGTATGGTTCATAATACCATATCTCTAACATGCATTAACACTAAAATTTCTATTCCCCGACCTCAAATAGTTGTGACTTCTACATAAGTCCAATTACGATTGCTTAACATAGCGCTAAATTGTTGACACAAAAGGCATATCATTCTAGTAAGTGAGATTGTAAGTCTCCCCTCTTTCATGGTATTGTGTGGAAACTTGGCCTTTTTTCCTTCCTTTGGAAGATGTCTTGATTTAAGGATCCATGCTTATGAATAGTGGGTTGAGTGTTCTCCAAAGAATGACTTAAACAAAAGCAAAAGCAATACTAACTTCTAATCAACTAACAACTAACATTTAATTTCAAGTCATTTACTTTTATGCACTTTAATTTTAAGTCTTTATTCATTTTCCATTATTCATACCATTCAACTTGTTTACTTTAATGCCATTTTCACTTTGCTCATTTGAGTCTCATTTGGTGATTATATTGTGATTGTATATACTTGTTTGTTTTTGTGGTCTTTTGACCTTAATATACATAATAACAACAAAAACCCTAAAAGATATTTGTGTGGACTATTGGTTTGATCTGAGGTATTGGACTTAGAATTAGGCAACACTCCCTATGCAAAAGGACTTCACCAATGCCAAATTTCATGAAACCAAGTGCTTGTGATCTGAAAATTCATCTGAAGCAAGTATTGTGATCCCATATGAGTTCATCTGCTACATGGTCCTATTGAAGCTGTTACTTTGAACCTGTGCCTAATGCCTATCTTTGAATTCATATGATACATGGGAGATTATGAAGGAGATCATGAAGTTTCTAAGCTTGGATGTGGCTATCTTTATTTGAGGTCCTGCTCTTCATCTTGCTATTTGTGTATTGATATTGCTTGACTCTAAAGTCCAAGGGAAGTTTGGGTTTCTATATGACATTCTTGTCTATTGGATTGCAGCCCATTGGTCAGATCTTTTCAACTCTTAACTTTTAAAAAATTCTTAGAATTAGTCTCTTCATCTCTTCCCTACTTATTTAATTTCAAATCTCTCCCTCCTTTCAAAATCTTCTTTGTTGGTGATTTCTAAACTTAGACCATATTGCAAATTAGAAACTTTGGCCTTATGCCATTGAATTTTTAAACTCTTTTCTTAATCAAATTTGTAAATGAACTTAATTATACTTGACTTAAAATTTCAAAAGACAAAAATAACTAACACTCATTCAAACTTTTTAGACCTTTTGTGCCTTTGTTAAAACTTAAATTTTTGTTAAAAGCAATGCATCCACTTTGAAATTGTTACCACGAACTACGATGTTTTGATCCCACATTTTATGTTGGTACGTAGGCACAAGTTCGAAGGTCTTATCAAACACAAAAATATAATTAATGAATTCTTTTCTCATCCCTCCACTCTATTTATTGCAAACATCATTTTATACCAAAACACATATGCACACAAAAAAAGGGCTCCTTAGGAGTACCTAGGACACTTTGGGTGCTAATATCTTCCCTCTATGGAACCAACCCCCTTACATGTAATCTCTGGAATTTTATTAGTTTTGATTTGAAAACATCTTATTTTTGGGTTTTGTTCGTACTTTTTGCTTTTCCCTTGGAAACAATAAAAGCACGGTGGCGACTCTGATTGAACTGACGTCTAGCTTATCCATAGCTTGATGGTCATGAATTTACCGCAACATAAAGGCTATTATTTTTTTTTTATTCTTTATTTTAGCTTCTAAAAGGGGGGGGGGGGGGTGCACGGATCCTAAAAGGGTTTGAAGAAGAAGAATGGGACTTGGGATTAAACCTAGACCATGAAAGAAAAAAAGAAAGGCATAAGGGTTTGGACTTAGCCTCATTTCCCTCATACTCGCACTCTTCCTCATCTTGTCTCTCTTTTATTCCCAGGCCATCGAAAATAACATTTGCCGCACTGGAAATTTCCATTGGCGGAGGCGGAGCTCAGACACGGCCAAAACCTAACCTATTTTGTTTGCTTCTCTCCCCTCTACTACAATCCTGCCTTCAGCTTGTCCATAAGCTAAACAACAACTTTGTATCTCACCAAAAATTGAAACTCTAAAAATTTCTAAACTTTAATTAAATACCAAATAGCTATGGAATCGAGCAATTGGAAGAGGGATAAGGCTCAACAAGCTAAAAACATAATATGGTATAAAGAATCAAAAGAAAAGATGAAGAATTGGAGCTCGTGTTTACCTGCGGAATGAAGGAGGGTTTCAGTGCTTGTTGCAAGATGATGGGAACAAAAAAATAGGGAAGAGGCTCCAATGCTCAGGTAAGAAACTCGTTTAACTACAACTTCAATTTTATTCTTCTCGATTCCCTTTTTCTTGAAATTTGGTTGAACCTCCGTTGTGGAGTGTTGCTGTTAATTGTTGTTGTTGCGATGTGAAATTAGGGAATATAATAGGGTAGAGGTAGAGGTTAGGTTGATGAAGATGATGAAGGGTTGATGAAGAGAGTGATGATTAAGGGAATAAGGTTTTAGCACATCCTCACTCAAAGTTCAAGGATGAAACTTTGAAGAGGACTGATGCGAGTGCTTTAGTGAGTAAGTGGTGAGGATTAGAGAGATTTTTCAACAGGGTAATGTTAGGGTAGATAGAATTGTCTTTTTTTATAGTGAAAAGTGAAGGGCTTTCATAGTGAGTGGAACACTTTGGAGGTTAGAAATGGAGGGAATTTCTATTAGAAAGTAGTTACAAATGAATGGATGTGAGCCCTTAGATGAGGATCCTAGTGAAAGTTTAATCAATGGTTAAAAGGGATTGAGAAATTTGTAATGATTTGTGTTAGTTGGAATGAGAGATTGTAAGTGTATTTGTGCTTCTTTGCAACTGAGTATAGTGTAAAATATGAAGTTAAAATGTGTTAGTTTGTTAGTTGTAGGTTGTTAGGATTCAAAAAGCAATTTGGAGGGAAATTAAGTGCATGGGAATTTAGGTCATTTTATAGGTGCCACGTGTCAGGGGGTTGGGCATTCAATTACATGTTGGTTAGAGATGTGTCTCAAAGTCAGTTAGGTGGTTTTGTTTTAGTTAGTGAGGTTATTTAGGCTTTGCTTAACATGTGAGGTCTTTGGCCATGTATGCAAGTTTATGTATCATGTGATTTTCATGATTGTAGGAATGCATAACTTGGCATTAGTTTTATTTGGACATATCATTGTCATGCTTATGATGCATCCGTTATGGCATAATAGTGTGTGTATATGGACAATTTGTTATATGTTTATTGGATAAGTTTGTGATGCAGGGCATGTTTGGGAATTTGTGTATGCCAACTATTCTGGACTGGCCAACATAGTACCATGGTGTTAAATTATGCAAGTATGATTGTTAGGTAGTGATGCATTTTTCTATATACATACATGTTACACAATATTATATAGATGATACTTCATGCTTGCCTTGTTTGATTCTAAGATGACTGCATCTACTATAGCCATGTCATGATGTAGTGCTTATGAATAAGTCTATGAATGCATGGTGTACTGATGCCTGGTTTTGATGCAGGTTATACATGGGTCATGGCATGTTTTAGTAGGTTTGACTATGGTACATCATGGTTGTCTAACATGGGGGATACAGGTACAAATGAAGGTACACTTTGGCATGGCATGTTATGGAATTCTGGACACAGAGGAAATTTGGATGAAGATAACTTGAAGGTTTAACAGGAAGTAGGTATGAAGATTAATGGTTAGGTTTTGGTCAATTATTTGACCAAAAAGTCAACAGTTGAACAAAAGTCAATTGTGGGTATTGAGTTTTCATGTAGTTTTCAATTGTGAAATGCTTTCCTTGTATTTTGAATATTGTAATGAATTTTGGTATTTGTATGGAAATGTTGACTTTGTAATGAGTATGTTGACTTTTGTACCTTATACTTCAAGTAATGGATTTGATTTGTATTTTCCCATCCATTTTGTAATTTAAATTTGAATGAATCCACTTGTATCAAAAGTTGATAGCCCAAGTTAAAGTAGAACTTCACAAGACTTGGTCAACTGTTTGACCAAAAGTCAATAGTTGAGGAAAAGTCAACTATCTCATGAATATCTTCCAAATATTTCTTTTTCATGATGTGTATTAATACAATAAACATCTCTTGAATATGAATGAAAATGATTCCATGGATTAGGTCAAAAGTCAACTACAAAGTTGACTTTGACCAAAAAGTCAAATGCATCATAATATCTTCTTTTCTAAGAAAACACATCAAGAAACCCAAATCCATGAGTCTTACCATAGAACAAAACCTTGATCTAACAACATCCAATGGAACTCACAACGTCTTGCATCATAAATCATAATAGAGAATCAATTTAATCATCTGGTTAAAATACAAATTTTGAGACAATCCAATTGCTACCATGAACCCTTTGAACTAATGAATGAATGGTTGCATGCAAATGAATGAATGATTTATCCTAAAATGAATGATTACTAGGAACATATGCAAATGAATCAATAAATTGTAATCCAGATGAATTGAATGAAGTAAGGCAGATTTTGAGGTATGACACTTACTAATCTATCACTTGGTACTTAAAACTTACATGTATACCTGCATGTGACATCATGTGTTTTTAGCCGTCAAGTTTTTGGCGCCATTGTCGGGGAGTGTGTCAAAGATAACATTTTGATTTTGTAGTAAAACATTATTTATTGTTAAACGAGCATTTGAGCTTCTGATGTTTTCTATACTTTGGTGACACAACATGTGCTTTTCTCTTGCATGCACAGGTTATTAAATACGATCTATACAAGTGATCCTGGACCTGAAAGGACTTTCAGATTGTTGAGAAGATTCCAATCTACTCGACCTTTACCAGGGAGACCTCCTCTATTTCTTGTTGTTGACATAGAAGTGGAACCAGATGAAGTAGAAGGAGTCATGGAATATAATGATATCATTGCCACTGCCAATGACAGAGCATGCAACATCAAAGACTATGTTGTATTTGATCCAAATGTCGTGAATACATGTATCATTAGACCATATATTATTATGGTCAAACTTGAGTTTAAACCAATAATGTTTCAAATGTTGGAAGCCATTAGTCAATACTCAAGTGATGCAAATGAAGACCCACACCTACACTTAAGATAATTCTTAGAAGTTGCAAGTAACTTCAAGATTCCTGGCATATCAGGTGATGCCTCCAGATTGAGATTATTACCTTATTCCTCAAGAGATCGAGCCAAAAGTTAGTTGAACTCTCTAGAACCAAATTCAATTTCCACATGGAAAATTTTAGCTGATTTTTTTTTGTTAAATGCTTTCCGCCTGACACGAACACCAAGATGAGGAATGAGATTACTTCATTTAGACAAGGATATGATGAATCCTTATTTGACGCGTTGGAAATATTTAAAGAGATTTTGAGGTAATGTCTCTACCATGGTATACCAAATTGTAATTGTATCCAACTCGAAATATTCTATAATGGATTGGTACCATCTTCTCAAAATATGTTAGATGCGTCAAGTGGTGGAGAGTTTCTATCAAAATCTTATGAATAATGTTATAAGTTGATTAAAATATCACGACCAACACTAATTAATGTCCTGTTACAATAGTTGTTATTATATCCACTCCAAAGAAACCATATGTAGTTAATGTAGTTTCTAAGTCTACACCATTTGCTGCTCAAGTGGCTCATATTCACCAGATAATGAAAAATATGATGACTACTCCTGATGTGCCAGTAGCAGAACTTGTCAAGGTAGTAACTAACACATCAGAGGTTACATGTGTCCATTATGGGGGTTCTCACTTATTTGGATATTTATCATCAAATATTATCTTTGTGAACTATGTTGGCAATAAAATTACAACACTTATAACCCTAGTTGGCGTAATCATCCCAACTTCTCATGGAGCAATAATAAAAAACAACTTACAAGCCCCGCAAGCACTTCAAATTCCACATGTTTTTTTGCACCAAACTATGTTGTGGATAATCAAGGGAGTAACTAGTTTGATCTTTTTTTGAAATCCTTCATTCAAGAGACCAAGAACCAATTTCAAGCTCAAGGAGTTAGCATTAAGAACTTATAGAATCAAGTAGGGAAAATTTCTTCAGCACTTAGTTCAATAACTATGGGAGCACTTCTAAGCTCCACTTAAACTCCAACAACTACCTCTAGATTCAAGAGTATTAAAACATGCAAGGTCATCAAGTTAAGAAATGGAAAGGAATATGAAGGATCAACATAAATGAGAGAAGAATCACCAAAAGAGACTCTGATTACCCCTAGCATTTCAGAGGGGGGAGTATCTGAATCTACATAAGATACACCTATGATGGAGCCTACTAAAGGAATTATGAAAGCTCATAGCATGATATCCAACCCATATAATTAGCCAATTAACACGCCATAGGTTGATGGAGATTTATGGAGATTTTGAAGCAGCTTCACATCAACAAACCATTTATTGATGCATTTCAACAAATACTAAACTACTCCAAATTCGGGAATTTTGTTCTTACAAAAAGGAAGAGAGTGGGAGAATTTGCCACTATGGCACTCACTCATGAGTGCAATCAATTTGTTCAAGGAAAACTCCCGCATAAGATAAAGGATCCTAGAAGCTTTACTATACCATGCAATATTGGAGAGTCTTTTTGTGGTAGACAATTGTGTGATATTGGGCCAAGTATTAACCTTATTCACTTATTCATCTTCAAAAAGTTAGGAATTCGAGCTGCTAGACAAACCACCATCACACTTCAGTTAGTTGATCAAAGTATTTCTTACTCACAAGAGAAGATTGAAGATGTATTGGTGAAGGTTGATAAGTTTATATTCCATGCATACTTCATTATTATGGATTTTTGTGCTGACGAGGAAACTCCCATCCTATTGGGAAGATCTTTTCTTGCCACATGAAGGACCTTGATAGACGTGGAAAGAGGAGAACTGACTATGAGAGTCAATGGGCAATAAGTTGTGTTTAATATTTTAAATGCATTAAAGTATCTGGAAGAAGAAGTTGATGACTGCTCATTGATCTGTATTTGGGAAACGGTGGTTCACAGGAATTTGACCAAATACAAAAATAACTTAGAACAATAATTGGGCAAGTTAGACAAAGATGAACCATTAGATGAAGGAATCTTAAATGGACCATTGCACAAGTTTAAAGAAACAAGAGAACCTATGGAGATATTTAAGATTACAATTATAGAAAATAAAAACAATGCTCCATCCATAGAAATACCCCTTGAATTGGAACTTTAGTAACTTCTTGCTCACTTATAATATGAATACTTGGAGGCGTGACAAGAGTTATCAGTCATCATTTCTACTGACTTATCTGATGAGCAGGGGTATCAACTCCTGACACTTTTGAAGAAACATAAAAGGCTATTGCTTGGAAAATTTCTAACATCAAAGGGATTAGTCCAACGGTGTGCATGCATAGAATATTGTTGGAAGATAATGCCAAGAATAGTATTGAGTCAAAGAAGGTTGAATCCCATTATAAAGGAAGTGTTGAAGAGGGAGATCATAAATTAGTTAGATGCTGGAATCATTAATCACATCACTGATAGTGCATGGATGAGTCCTATCCAATATGTTACAAATAAGGGTGACATGACGGTCATTTAAATTGAGAAGAATAAGCTATTTCATACAAGAACTGTCATCGACTGAAGGATATGCATGGACTATAGGAAGCTGAACAAAGCAACGTGAAAGGACCATTTTCCTTTCCCATTTATTGATCAAATTTTGGATAGGTTGGATGGTAAAGAATTTTATTGTTTCCTTGATGGTTACTCAGGGTACAATCAAATTGCCATTGCTCTTGAAGACCAAGAAAAGTAAACTTTTACATGTCTTGTGGAACCTGTGCTTTTAGAAGGATGTCACTTGGACAATGTAATGCTCCAACTACCTTTCAACATTACATGATGGCAATATTTTCATATTTGATTGAGTGCTTAATGGGGGTGTTCAAGGATGGTTTTTATGTCTTTGGAGAATCATTTAAGAGATGCATGGACAGTATGGATATGGTGCTTACTAGATGTGAAGAGAGAAATCTTGTTCTGAATTGGGAGAAATGTGATTTCATGGTAAAAGAAGGAATTGTTTTGGGGTACAAAATTTCAAGGAGAGGATTAGAGGTGGACCAAGAAAAGGTGGAAGTTATAGAGAAGCTACTTCCATCTATCAACATTGAAGGAATACGAATTTTCCTTAGCCATGCTAGATTTTATAGAAGATTCATCAAGGACTTCTACAAAATAACAAAACCCTTATGTCAACTATTGCAGCATGATGCTTCGTACGTCTTCTGTCAATAATGTGAGAGGGTATTAAATTTATTAAAGCAAGCTTTAATTTCAGCACCTATTATGAAGACTGTTGACTGGACTAAGCCATTTTAGCTTATGTGTGATACAATTGATTTTGCTATTGGAGATGTGTTGAGACACATACACAACAAATTTTTCCACGCCATTTACTACGCTAGTAAAACACTTATTAAAGCTCAAATCAATCACACCACTACTGAGAAGGAGCTGCTGGCAGTGGTATTTAAATTTGACAATTTCATATCATGCCTGGTGGAAACTAAAGTGATAATGTATGTCGTGGCATGAAAAATGACCACGAGCGCTCGCATGCTCGAGATAATAACAGAGTCCCCGTCAAAGTTTATTTATTCCAAAAGGAAAGGAAAAATATCAATAAAACCCTTAAAATAAAAATAAAATGGTCGTCGCAACCAAATTCAGGTTCGGGAGTCAATTATGCAAGGGGAAGGTATTAACACCCCTCGCACCCGTTGTACTCAACGTGAACCATTCAGTTAACTTTACGAATAAAGTGTTTACTTTTGATATTTGATTTCTTTAAAAGTTTTTTTAGAGAAAAAAGAGAAGGATTAAAAATAAGATTTTTTATTAGGGTACCTGACGAGACGTTGAATCTCGCTCTTACATATCACCAAGTGGGATGGGGAACTCAAGGCTACATAATTATATGTAACAAATGTTTGTTGGTTGGTCGATTTTAGCGAAAGGTACTTAGCCGCATTCGAGCAGAGAACATTTGCTTGCTACCCAAAATATGGAGAAGTGAACATTGGCATCACGTCAGAATGTACAACATAACTTGGAATCTCATAGAGTTATGTTCTCATCGCATTCGAGCGAAAAGCATTCTAACTTCTTGTGTAAGGTAGGAATGAAGCTTTGTTTGCATCATCTCAGAATGGATGGAACATCTCTTTGTTTGTAAAAAGGTTTTGACATTGCACCAAGGCGGAAAAGAGATTTGATTGATTGGGTTGTTTTAGGTGGATGGCGAGTATTTAAACAAGAGCTAATTACGACTAGCACTCAAGTAGTTAGGGAAGAGAGAAGATATTGAATCTTCCCTAATCCTTTTTCATCCACATTACTTTATGAAATTTGTGAGGCGAATTAAGTCGTAAGTTTTTACCAAATGGCGAGTATTCGAACAAAAGCTAAGTACGGCTAACACTCAAATACTCGGGGAAAAGATAAGATATTACATCCTCCCTAATCCTTTTTCTTCTAATAATGACCAAACTAAAATCAATTAATTTTTTGTGTTTTGAAGGGATTACAAGTGTTCGAACAAAAGCTAAGTACGACTAGGACTCGAATACTCAAGGAAAAGAGAAGATATACACCCGCCCCAATCCTTTTTCAACCGATTTTATTAAGAGGTTTTCAACGCACTTCAAATAATCGGGAAAGAACTTGATGTTGATCAAGTATTTTATTCGCGTTACTTTGAAAATGGTTTATGAAATAGTTTTGAAATTAGGGAAAGTTAGTGGAATATTTATTTGGGAATTGCTTGGTGTTGACTAAGCCTTTGATTTTTATTTTAAAAGATAGATTTTATTTTGTGACCAATTAATTAATCAATTAATTAAAGTAAACAAGGGGTGCAATATTGACATGGATGATATATGTAATAATGAAAATATTTGGGCTCAAGGTCCACAAGACAAAATAATAATAATAATAATAATAATATTAATAATAATAATAATAAAAGCTAACAAATAAATAAATAATAATTAAAAAAAAACAAATGAGAATAAAATAATAATAGGAAAAAAAAACAAGGGGGTGAAAATAAGAGAAATGGGATAGGCTCCCCATTTTAGTCACCTGGGCCTACATATAAGGCCCAAGGTTGATCCTTGGTTGGCTAGGGTGTGAAAGAAGGATAACACAGGGTTAAAGGTTGATAACACTGAAATTTACCGTATTTTCGACTCCGATTTCACATGCATTCTAGTTGTTTTATTGCTATTTTGTTGTGTTATTACTATGTTTTTCTTTGTTTTCAGGTTTTTACTTTAATCGGAGCCCCGATCGAGAAAATGAGCGAAAAAGAGCCAAAAACCCTAAAATTCAGCATTTTGTACTTGTGGCTTCCCCCATGGCTGGCGCCATAGACCCTGCCATGACGTGTCCAAGCTCAACCTCCCTCAATTGCCATGTTCCCCACTACTTCCACTAAGGCGCCTCAGATTGGCCTTGTGGCGGGCGCCACAAGAGGAAACGTTTTCCCTCCCATTTTCAAGTTGAAGGGCATCCTTGTCGTTTCCATCTTTTTACTTGCTTATAAATAGAAACTCGAAATCACTTTTACAATCATCCAAACTTAGAGCAGAGGCAAACTCAGAGCAACTTTGTTTCACTTAGGCATATATTCAGTATTTTAAAGTGGTAATCGCTTCGCATTGGAGTGTTACCACAATTATGTAATCGAGTCTGTAATCGAGTTTGGAGCACTTTGGAAGGAAGTTAATCCTGCCGCCATTTTCATTTTCGCTTTGCAATTTACTCAACCCTCCGATTGGAGCAGGTTTTTATTACTTGTCTTTATCTTATTTATTTCCCGCACTCGCTTTACTTTTATTTATTTCCTCGCACTCGCTTTACTTTTATTTATTTCCTCGCACTCGCTTTACTTTTATTTATTTCCTCGCACTCGCTTTACTTTTATTTATTTCTTCGCACTCGCTTTAAATTATTTATTTCCTCGCACTCGCTTTACTTTTATTTATTTCTCGCACTCACACTACTTTTATTTACTTTCCGCACTCGCACTACTTTTATTTAAATTAATGCACTTTTACTTTACCATGTCTAACTAAATTTATAAGGTTAGAATGTAAGAATCGTAATTGAACCAATAATCCGTACAATTGTTCGTAGAAGCACTTAAGGGCTATTTTAACTTTCAACTTAAGTTTTCCCGCACTTCAATTCCGCTGGGTAAGATCGAAAGCCGTCCAACGTCTATCTAAACTTAATTATTTTTAACTATTTCAAAAACAGCGAAAGCACTTTGTTTAGTTCATTAGGAGATTTTAACTTAAGAAGAAAAGATATTTTAAAACTATTTTCGGACGCGTTTATAAGTTTAGAGTCTGGTTCGCAAGAACCTCTTTTGGTTAAGAAATCCAGGTTATAATACTTTTCAACTTAGTCAAGATACTATATTTCTTAAAAATAGGTTTACTACTCTAACGTAATGCGCGCCTTTTTATAAGTGACAATAAGAGGGTTTGATTAGGGAGTACAACTCGGTTCTGAATACGCGAAAGCGACAGTTCCTGTTAAATTAGTTATTTTCAAAGTAGGAAACATTGTCCATAAGTAGTTCTATTAGCAAGTACATGGATTATTAATTGATTATGTGAATTACATTCGACCTTGTCTTTATTAATTGAACTTCATTCAATACTTTACTTTTCACTGCACACTCTAAAAACACCTATTTTGATTGCCTTTGATAAACACCATAACAATAGATAACGATAGATTTACACTTGGTCTTTGTGGATTCAACAATCTTTTATATTACTCTGACGCGTTCGTATACTTGCGAAACACACGCATCAAAGGTCCAAAAATGGAAAGACCTAAATATTATCATGGCTTATGCAGGGAGTCAATATTTTGACTCACCTAGGCGCGTTGGATTAGCGGCTAAAGCCATCAACCTTAATCAAATAGATAGAGAGAAGGGTCCATGCAAGTTGTGGTGGGGCTCCCTGTATAGGGGCCTTAAGTCAACACAAAGTAATCACATCCAACAACCTACATGGAGCCACATCGTCTCAAGCACATGGATGTTAGGAGAGGACAAAGAGAGTCCATTAGCAGAACTCTCTCATTTATCTCTTAATTTCTATTTCTTCCTTTTGTTTCTCTCTCACATGCCCTCTGTCACAAACAAAACAAACTTTAAAAAACTTAGCCAAAATAGATCAAACTAGCCTTTCTCTGAAGAACAACATGAACAAAGGTGATGAACATTGGAATGTTCATCACCTCAATTCCCATATTTTATCAATTCTCCTCCAAAATCCAAACTCGAAAACATAAACCCTAGGTAGAAATCTAACCCTAACCCAAATCCATAAACAAATTTAACCAAAACAAATAGCAAGCATGCAAATTAGGAACCCTAAACCCCACGAACCCTATCCTCAAATTTTATTAAAAATCATCGGTTACATGGTTTCATTACAAATGGCTAAAGGGGAAAGATAAATCAAGCAAGAAACAAAAAGAAAAATGAAGAAAGTCTACCAAATACAAAGCTTCGACAATGCTCCGCCTCCTTCAACATGGTGGGGTGATTTATGGTGAGGATCAAGTCATTCCTTTCACCTTTTTTACTTCTTTTGCTTTGCTCAAAGTCATCCTTCTTCTTCTCAACCTTGTTATTTGTATGTCAGCTAAGAGTGAGAGGCGTGTGGATTTAGCTCAAGCCTAGTTAGAGCTTCAATATGAAGCTCTAATGGATTCTAAAGAGAGTTTTATGTGAAGGCTTAGGAAAATTGTAGAGGGTGAGGAAAACATTTGACAGGATTTTGATTCTAGGGTTTTTTCTGTCTATTTTGAGTGAAAATCGTGTGGCCCTTTATAATGGTTATGTGAATGAAATTATGATACACGTGATAGTATTTGAGCAGATATTTCCTTTAGCCAAAAACATATGATTTTTGTGTGATATGGATTAGAAAGAAATTAGTTATGCAATGAAAATTGAGGGGGTGAGAAAGATCCCCAATTCTGTGGGATTGTAGTGACTAGAGTGATGAAATACGTGAATTGCCCATGTGCAGACCCTTGTTCATTTTTGTTATTGTTATGATAAACACATTTTTTTACTATTGTGAACCCTTTTGAAAATACTTTTTACTGATGTTATTGGATTGTAATGACTTACTCATGAATATTTACTTTAGCTCTTTTTTACTGCTATTAATTTGTACGATTTTGGTAATTCAAAGTTGTGTGTGCGATCCTTCTTTTTTTTGTCTTGACTGGTTTTGTCCCATGTGATGTTGGTTTGGAATATGATTGATTCTTATTAAACTCTTTCTTTGTGAATTTGGTTAGGTCTCAAATGGAGATGGATTAAAGATGGTTTCAAATCGAAGATGGCTTAAAGACCTTGGCATGAAACATGAACATGGTTATGATCTTGTAGAGGCTTGAATAGTTGAAAAATTAGCATTAGGCCCCTGTAGAACTAGTGTAGGCTTGATTGTCATGCTCATGAGCTTATTGTAAATTTGAACTCAATGTAGAATTTGTAAAAGTACGCTTGTTCAATAGACTCCACCATTTTAAAATCTATACTCATAATTTCAAACTAAACCTTAAATTGAGTCAATGTGAAAATATGAAGACATGAATTAGGTAATGCAAATGACCAGATGCATAAGTTAAACAATTGACTTTTCTTTTGTCGACTCCTATATACATATTGTTTTGGATTTTATTTACTGATGTATGCATATGAGACCTAATAACCAAATGAAATGGTCATAATAGGATGATGTAGATTAACTAGATGCGGTTAACTGGTGAAATGTTTTTTGGTAAAATTTAAGGTATGACAGTTGCACCTATTTAAACATATTCAACTAGAGGATATGAATGATGTTTGTCTTCAGATAATCATCGTGGAAGATAGTTAAATACTAAATACCTAAATTTTGTCCCTCAACAAAATAAAATGAAATGATATAAGATGTTCTGTTATGCTAGGGATATGAAAATGTGAAGCAAAATCTTTGGGGATTGTTGAAAAGACTGGTAAAGAAGGTCTGTTAGGGGTTAAATGAGGTAAGGTGTAAAGGACCCACTGGGGAAAACAAAGCTATATTATGGAAATACATCAGAACGATAAACATATTTAAAAATACATTAGAAAAAAATAGACAAGTTCTGGAAATACACCAGAATGATAAAAAAAACATCAGGAAATACGTCGGATAAAAAGGGGAACATGTTTTGGATATCACACCAGAATGAAAGACACATCTGAAAGTACGTCGGAGAGACAAAGAAACTTCAGGAAATACATCGGATATGGTCTTTCCATACATTAAAACACGAACTCGTCCAGAAATATATCTGAGAGACAAAGAAAACATTTGAAAATACATCAGATAAGTTCTAGAAATACCCCAGAACATAGTACTCATCTGGGAATACATCAGAGAGACAAAGCAAACATCTAGAAATACATCAGAATGCAGTACTCATCTGAGAATACATCAGAGAGAAAGGAAAACAACATCTGGAAATACTTTAGAAATAGTTCTAGAAATACATTAGAATGAAATAAAATATCCAAAATACATTGGATAGAAAAATAAATGGAGTTATAGAAATACATCAGATAACAAATAATTATTAGGGAATACATTGGAGAAATAAAGAAATATTGTTCGGAAATAACTCAGGATGATGAGAAACATGTTCGGAAATGCATCAGATACAAAAGAAACAAACTCTAGAAATACATTAGAATGGTAAGACATATCAGAAATGCATCAGAGGACAAAAGAGATCAATTCTGGAAATACATCAGAATGAAATACGCTATCGCAAATACCCTAGATAGGTTCTAGAAATGCATCAGAACACAATACTGATCTGGGAAAATGTCAGAGAGACAGATAAATGTTTGAAAATACACCAGATAAGTTTTGTAAATACATAAGAACACAAAGTTCATCTGAGAATACATCAAAGAGACAAAGAACCATATGGAAATACATCAGATAAAAGAGCATAACGTTCTGGAAATGCATCAGAGTAAAAGAAATAGTTCAGAAATACATCAGAGAATAAAAGAAATAAATTCTAGAAATGTATCAGAGTTACAAAGGAATAGCTATAAGTACATCAGATAACAACAAAAATGTTCTGGAAAAACATCAGAACAAAGAGACATGTCTGAAAATTCATCGGTTGAAAGGAAGTAAGGTCCTTGAAGGTCATCAGAACAAAAGAGACATCTGGAAATACATCAGATGAAAAAACAAGAAGCCAAACATTAACAGACAAACATATGTTTTTGTAAGTGCCAACGAAGTTGGACTTTGACCAAAGGGTAAAAGTTGACATCAACAAGTATTTGGGAGAATGCATATGAGCACGAGACACATTTGGGATCTGCATGATATTGAATTATGCTTTTATGCATGATATTTGGATGATTAATGCATGTGATGTTAATGCTTATGTAGACTGGGTTAATGTGCCAAGCACAATGGAACTTTTGTGTGGTTTTGGAATCTTGCTCTGCCTCCTCATTCAATTCACCTGACTTATGGTTTTGTTCATTTGATCATGCATTTAGGTCATTCATCGACATTTACATATTGTAACAAATTTAGGCCGAAGGTTCTGTAATAATGGATGTAATCAGTTCAAGTGGAATTTCAAGGCAGATATTATTTGTTAATTGTTCGGGTTTATTTTCCATATTACTCGTGTTGTGGATCATCTCTTTATTTAAGATTCATGGTTAGCTAGCAGATTCGACTGATGGCCACTTAATTCAGAGGTTTGCTTGAATTCTAAGAAAAGGGAGAAGTTGGAATAAAAAGATTTCATTCATTTATCGTAAATTCGCGTTACAATGCATATTTCTCAAAAGAATGGGTTTCAAGGAAAGAGGGTAATAAATCACATATTTTGGGTACAATTGACTTTTTAGTCAAATAGTTGACTTGTTGGTCAACTATTGACTATTGGTCAACTGATGACCATTGACTCAATTTTGACTCTTGAATTTTCCTAGACCTATTCTACAAGAATTTGATCAAAGGATTCATCATCATTCATCACAAATGACTTGTGTCATGATTATGTCAAGTCCAAATTTCCAACAAATTTTATCTTCCATCAAGCTTCACCTCCATGACTTGTTTTTCAATATTTTCCAACATTGTTTCAAGTCCAAAAATTCAGAATTTGATCCATGAGGTTACACCATTCAAAAATGCTTATTTTAAACATAAAATAATTTCTCAAAAGCACTTAAAGTCATGTGATAATTCACCAAAAATTTAAGGAAAAGGTGGTGAAAATTCAAAGGCAAAAGCATTCAAATTCAAGTTAATTAACAGTAACTCTTTGCCTTACATCTCAACTTGGTACTTTTGCTAAACTCAAACACCATTGGTCTCTAACTACCTCATTCCTCACAATCATTCAATTACCCAATTATCCCTTAACTACCAAACTAACACAAACCCTAACTTCCATTTTTTTCATTCAATCATAACCATTCTTAACAATTAATCCAAGGGTTAAAATTGGTGATCCGCAACTAAAGCCTAAATTAATTTTCAATCACTGATAAACCTCTTACTTAGATCATAATATAAGGGTGATCATTCATTTACAAAACCTATATAAACATGTCATTTTTCACATTTTGGGGTTAACTAACCTAACTTAGAAAATTCACAATTAACCATTATTTTTCCATCTTTTTTTCTTCTCAATTTCTCTCTTAATTCATCTTCTCCATCACCTTTATCAAAGTTCATCTTCATCATCATTTAGTACTTCACATTGAAGTTCTAAAATGGTGTAACGTAGCCACAATCCAATTTCTACATTATCATCAACAATCATCCATAAATAATTTCTATATTATCATCAACAATCATCATCTAAAGTTTATCGAGTTTTATCAATAATCGTCATCCAAAGTTTATCAATTCAAGCTTATTCATTAATATTCTAGATTCTAGATTCATCTTCTACATTCAGTTATCATCAAGAATAATTATCAAAGCTTGAAGTTAATTGGATTAAAGGAACTTATTCTTGAAGTTTTCCGCATTTCTCTTCGACACTCCGATTTTCAACACTAATCGGAGCAAACCTCCGCTGTGTAGATAATCATTTATCTCTTCCACACCCTTGCATTGAATTATTGAATGTTTGTTGGTTGATTAAATTAAGCTATTATTTTGAATTGCTTATTAGATAATCACTTAATTTTGCATGAAACATATAAACTTGAAAATAGTGATTTTTTAAATTCTTAACTGTTAATTACATGTGAATATATCATTAGAAGCGATTTTTCATCATGATTCTGAATATATGATTACTTTTTCATAAATATTTATAACAAATGTAAATCGATTGATTCTTTATACACTTCGTTCCCTCACCTTTTCGCCCGATTCTTCAAAATTCATGGCTCATTTATGAAATTCGATTGCGTATTTAGATTCCTTGCGAAAAATCGAGTTCGATAATATATAATTTGCATATTGATTATTTGATTTGATGATTTTAATAGATCAAATTCATGAATGTATGCAAAACTAATGCACAATTAAAGATGCATAAATCCAGATACTGCACTATTGCACCACATGTCACTGTCCTTTTCATATTTTTTTCTCTTTTTCTAGACAACGCTACATGGCGGGTCCTTACTGGTCATACATGCATAATAAGACAAAACAGAGTAGAATAATTCCATGTTGTATGTGTATGGCGCACTAGATACTATTGACCATCAGATCTGCAGCGGACCAATCCAATGGTCCAAATCCTTCCCACGCGTTGACCGGGTTGGTTGCATGTTGTCTGCTGCTCTTTTTTTACTAGGTTAGGCTTTTTTTCTGTTCTTAAAATTCTTAAATAATTAAGATTAACTTTTAATTGAATTTAATTGATAATTTCCTTCTTCTAATTTCATTTTATGACATATTAAAGATTATGTCTAACCATGATTATTTTCAATTCCATGCCTTGCTATTTTTTTCCCCATAATTCCATATGCTTGGTATATATTTTTGGCTTGTTAATCCCTTTTGATTGGTTGATCAAATTCGATTTTGATCAATTAATTGCATGTCTTGTAATAGACCTTTTATGTGATTTCTCATGAATAATTGCATGTTCCCTTAGGATCTTACCCATTTGAGTGATCACAAATCCCTTGATCATTTAAATTGGATTAGATCTTTTACTTGATTCCATACTAGATCCTTTAGATCAATCATTCGCCCATTAACTTAGAAATAACCAAAAGCGAGTTAAAAAGAACCTTTTTCAAAGGAACAAAAATAAACTTGATCCAAAGTCAAGTGTTTTTCTAAATCAAATTTAATTGAATGTGACACGAGTGCTTGATCCAACGTTAATTATCTATTCCATTTAATTCATATAATTTTCATATTCAACCTTAAACACTTGATCCAACGTCAAGTCATTTTCAAAATATTTTTACAATAAACCAGATGAAAAAGGATGGGGTGTACATACTTGTACACACCATTTCTCAAATACTTGGGTTGTCAGTCGTGCTTAGATTATGGCCCAATGTCGGTCTTCCATTCAAAACACTTTAAATAAACAAGTTTAATTCGGTCATCTTAGGGCAAAAAAGAGAGGTCAGGATGCAATTTTCCTTTCAACTTACGAGTATTCTGGTTTTCGTTCATACTTAGCATGTGGTTAGATGCTTGTCCCTCTTTATGTACCGACGATTAAACTCGCATCACGAATTTCTTGAACAAAATTTTTTGGGATGACAAAGAGAGGTCAGGATGCACTTGTCCTTTCAACTCCTAAGTACTTGGATTGTCAACCATACTTAGCTCGTGGTCTGATACTTGTCTCCCTCTTAAAATTAATCCCATCCAATCAAACTCAATTTTCCACCTTATGGCATTCCAAAACCTTTTCACAAAGGACATGTTATTTCCGGTCTATCGTAAGAAGACAACGCTTAAGCCTCTCATATGCGAGCATACAAGCAACGTTTAACTGCTAGAATACGATCCAAGCGCATCCATTCTACCGCAAACAAACAAACACTTAAGTCTCCCATGCACAAGCATACAAGCAACATTTAACTGCTAGACCGTGAACGTTAACATTGTCCTATAAAAATAACCAACAGATCTGTATTTCTACCACGAACTACGGAGCTCTGATTTTCTCATTTCATTATGAGAATATATAGGCACAAGATTTCAAAATATTGGCGAGCACATTAATTTAAAAGTTATTTTTTCCTCCTTAGTAAGTAACTCTTAGATAATAACACCCATACGCACAAAGAACAAACAAAACGATTCCCGTTGAGTACAACAGATGTGAGGGGTGCTAATATATTCCCCTTGCATAATCGACTCCCGAATCCGCTCTTGGTTGCGACGACAATTTTCTTTTCTTTTAGAGGTTTTATCGATATTTTCCCTTTCCTTTGGAATAAACAAAGATTGGTTGTAACTATGTATTTTTTGCAGCGAGACAGCTAGCGAATTAGCTGGGGATTGATTGGGCGATTCAAACCCAGTTTTGTTTTTTTTCTTTATGTGCTTTGGGAGTTTATCTTTATCGCTTTAATTGCTTTCATTTATTATATCTATTTCTTTTTATATTTCATATATTCTAGATATATATGTTGTATTCTCTAGTGTGGAATAGGTTTCATGATACTATTGAGTGATGAGCCCACTACTCAGGCCTGGAGAGAACAACTAAGATAAAATGGTGGGCCCGTAGTACTGACTTGTCGGATGTAGTTGTCTTGATGGGTTGGTGCGAAGACCCCTCATAGAGTAGATTCCTCATGAAGTATTGTTGGCTCGTAAGTTATTTTGCGATGACAACAACACTTTCAACGAGGGATCTATGAATCTAGGGACCTTTAGTGAACATGTGGCTCTTGAGGGTATCATTGGACCGTAAGTCATTTTTGACGATAACTGTATTCTCATCATATGATTCGTGACTCTAAGAACCTTCATAAAGCTTTAGAACTTACATGTGAGGGGATATGGGCTTTTGCAGGAAACCAAGACCACACATACCTCGATACATCATACCTTTGAACCTACATTGAGAAGTAAATGCAGACTATCCAGAGCATGTTGAACCTTTAACCTATATTATTTCATACAATTGTTGCGTCATCGTGTATGTACCGACATTTTAAACCTAAATTATTGCATTATCAAATTTTTAAATCAATCGATGTTGGATATCTATTTGAATTCCATCAACGTAAACAACATATGCATAAATTTATGCATTCGCATTTCATGCATACAAAAAAAATATATATCACCCATTCCCTTCTTCATCCAGAAGACAACGATTCCCCGACGCCGATCGCCAAAGAATCATGGAAAAGGTGAAGCATGGGAATGCAATGTGCAAGGATAGATTGGATCATGCCTAAGGCAAGGTCGACATGATCTTATAACTATTCATAGGTAGTATGACAACAGACTTCTCAGGTCGAGTTGCTATTGGTGAACAAACTAAGAACATACTGAAGGTAGGTAAAATCCATAATGCAACTGCATTCAATTTGTCGGTTTACCCCTACCAAATCAGAAGCCCACTCAAGGCAACTAGAAACAGAAGTAGAAGTAAAACAACTAAAGGAGAAATGATCAAGAGAGGAAACATCCCCGATATGATCTGATTCTAATGTCTTATATGCATCTACTTCCTATCCTGATTCATGTTGGGGCAATTGTGCCCAAGGATTCAAGCCTGCCAGGTTTCTCTACCATCCTAAGCATAATCCTAATGCCACGTATGGATATCATGTAAGATACGTAGGGAATTCCACATAAGCTTGTTTCGTTTTCAAGAGTAAAGTTCAAAGGCTCCTTGATCATAAGGTTTTATGCTTTACAGAGAAGCCCTGACATATCATCTTCAAGAATGATCACCCATATGCCATCTTTAGCATTTTTATTTGCATTTTCTTTCTATAAAATTACTATTTATTTTTAATATTGTTACTCACCATGGTGATATTAATAAAATAAGCATGCATTTTTTGAGTCAATCCATTCGTATTCACTCTACGCTTAATTCACTATTTCTCTTTTTCATAAAAAATGGAAAAACGATATCAATACTTTTCCATTTCAATTAAGCAAGGATCAAATGGAGAATGATGAAGAACAAATACCCAAAATTGCTGACAGTATGCTTTTGAATACAACTTTGATGACGATGTAAGGCATTGTTTCACCTCCTAAACACCTGAGATATAAGGAAGATAATCCCACTTCACCCCTCTTGATCCTAGAAGTTGGTGTTTCTTTCTATAAGAAAAAATCCTTTAATCTTAACTAGGGGCAGAGTATTCGTTAGTTAATTCGGTTGTGCATTCAAATTCCAAAAAGAACATCACATCAAGGGATCAAACACATCTTATGCATAATCTGATGTCAAAGAGTTAAAAAACCCAAAAGTTCACAATGGTTGTCTCCCAATAGCCAATATCACGGTAGTCACGATCTTTCGAAAGCAAAAAAGAAGAAGAAGAAGAAAAACCCGCTAAGTCGGAAACTTGAAAACAAGTGACTTAGGAAAAAGTTAGGGCATCCCGGTGGACTGCAAACTCAAAAAAATTAGTCCAGACAAAAATTAGGGATACCAAAAGAATAAAAAATCTTCAGCAAAAAGAAAAGCAAGAGCAAAACGTTGTAACTACCAATAAAAAGGGTAACTACCACTCAAGAGAACGAAACAAAAAACTCATTGATTCCAAAAATCATCAAAATTTCTTTTTGGAAACTGAATGCATTTGCTGAGTTAGTTGAACGCATGACTGGAGAACAACAAGTAGAATCGGTCGGGCTAAAATCAAAATTTTGAGCCTTATATCCTTTGTTTCTCAAACCATGAACAAGGCCACGTTACAACATGCAAAAGACCTAACTGAAACAAATGCATTCTGAAGGCATACTGCAACAAGGTGACGTAAACCTGACTCTTAGAGATTTGCTAAAAAAAATTGTATTGAAAACAAATTCCCACGTCGTCTTTCACACTTTAAATAATGACTTTGATCTCAAAACTTGCATGAGTGCCACATTAAAATTACCGGTTTTTAGTAAATAATTTTAATTCTCAAATCAACTCCCATCATCAAGGAGGTTGCAATAATGAACTATACCATATGGTCCTACCAGGGGCATTCCTCCAAGATTAGTTAACCAATGGCATTCCTCCAAGATCAGTTAGTTAGAGGTATTCCCTCAAAGATCAGGCAGTCAGGGGAAAGATCACTTCAAGGCTCGTACTAGGGCAGGCCATCTCAAAAGTACAAGAAGTCAACCGCTCCAGGAGATGGTTATACAGTTTCAAGACACTAGGGAAATTCAGAATGAGATCGTCCTATGACAAGACTGCTTCATAACTTGTGAGAGTTAAGGAAGAAAGGAACAATCAACTACCTTGTACTCAATCTCCAAATACCTTAACTAGTAAGGGTCGAGCCAAATATTCCATTGTTTATTTTTCCTTCTTATGATAGTATCTGTTCAATTATTATTTTCTAGAATTTGCATTATTTCTGATTTAATTTATTGGTTTGATAAAGACACACTGATGCACTTGTTTGTAGTAAACTCTGAGCTTTTTCAAAATATCATGTATATCATGTTTATATCCTTTGTTAACCACTTTAAGTCTAAGCCTTTTCTTTCGGTGACATAGCCACAATAGCTAGCCAATTGACTTAAAAGATTAAATCTTTCCACCATCTCTTTGGAATTAAGTAGAAAATTTAGTTCCTTAGTCATATGCAAAAGAATAAGTTTGGGGTTTGTCTTGGAAGTGAGCAAAGTTTAAGTTTGGGGTTGGTGTATTAGAGATTTTGGTCAAAAATTCAAAAATAAAAATGAGAAAAATTAAGAAATCCAAGCAACTTCTTCAAAAAAAAAATGAGAAAGCAATGTTTAGGCCCATAAAATGTTAATCTCTAGTACCAAAGTAATTAAGCAAGAGTTGATATGAAAAGGAATATGATTACAATTGTTCCCTAAAATCAACCAACAAATACATAGTTTTCTATCATGAACTACAAAGCTCTAATTTTCTAATTGCATTATGAGAATACGTAGGCACATGAGTTTGAATCCTTGGTGAGCACATTAATTAGTAAACTTATTTTCCCTCAATTAAGATCAATCGTAAGTAACCTTTAGATAATGACACCCATCCATCCAAAGAACAATCAAAATGGTTCCTGTTGAGTATAACAGATGTGAAAGGTGTTAATATCTTCCCCTTGCATAATCGACTTCCTTACCCTTTTTCTCTTCCCCTTGGGTTTTATTGATATTTTCCCTTTCTCTTAGAATAAATAAAATTCAGTGACAACTTTGTTATATTTCGAGTGTGCGATGTGCTCAGGTATTTTTTGCGGCGGGACAGTCTTACATCGAATAGTTCACGCATGTGGCCTTGGAAGTAGAGTGATATGCAGAAGGTCTAAAGTGTTGGATATTTGATAACGGTATACTGCATGATATCCCCTTCAGACGGAAGTTGGAGAGAAGGGAATTGCACATCATGCAGGAATTCTTGAGCAAGGATCAATCTTTCATCAACCTCAAGGAAAAGCTGAACACTCGGTTAGACAACCCGATCACTACCGATGCCAATTCTAACCTCCCATCGGGGAAAGAGTCTCACCATTGAAAATATAAATTCAATTGGGGAAAGCATAACTGATATGATAAGTACACTCCATTGAATGCATGGCGGGAACATATTTATTAAGAGTGTGCCAACATATAGTTCTAAAAGGGAGGAATTATAGCCCAATTTCCCATCAGAAATCGTCTCGGATAGACAAGACAAAGTACTTCCGCTTCCACAAGGGAAATGACCGTAACACCGATGACTTCATTAAATTGAAGAATGCTATTGAGGGGTTGATAAAAATGGGTTGGTTTTCCGAATACATGAATGGATGAAAAAGAGAAAGAGAAGAGTCACATAAAAATAAGTTCTCCTTAAAAGTTGCAGATGTTGGTACTAGTGGAAACGACAAAGAGGATAGAAAGGGGAAACACTTAAGGGGAACTCTGAGCAAGCATTATGTCCAAGGGAACAATGAAAATAAATATCATTGAGATGGTGGACATTTATAGGAAGGATGGGGCTATTTCAACAAAAACCCATGACCGACCAATGTTAGGGTCTGAGACTGTGAGAAAATAGGGGGAACCCCAAATAAAATCTTTACATTAGTGATAACAGATAAGATCATATAATTTGATGTCTTCTGATTCTAATTGACGGTGGTAGCTTATGCGATATCATGTACTCTTAGCTATTTGAGAAGATGAAACTCAAGAGAGGAAGCTTATGATCGTATGAGGGATCAGATTTGTAGGAATTCAATGATATGATGACCCATCCACGGAGTTACGTCGACTTAATGGTATCTCTATGAGAAGGTAATGAAGTTTGGTCCATCATCTTGCAATTCCTTGTAGTTCATAGTAGAAGCATTTATAATTTCATTATGAGAATACCCTTCACAACCACCTTGGACGATGTAGCCTCATTGGTCCATCTCAAGCTCAAATACCATAATCTTCAAGCAGAGCTGATCACAATCAATGTTGATCTTGAAGGAGAAAAGATAATATATCAAGCACTCCAACAAGACCAATGAGAAGGAAAGGCTACGGGTGTACATGGGTTGGGTAAACCCAACAAACCCAGTAAACCCACCCAAACTGACCCAAAAAATGGTTTTGACTAGGTCATTGGATGATCACGATTTTCAAAAATGAAAAACCATTCAAAATAATTGGGTTATGGGTAAACCCACACCCAACCCAAAAAACCCATGGGTTATTGAGTGACTATTGTTTTAGCTATCTTTTGTAATTTGATGAGTGATGACTTTGATGTCTTTAATATTGGGTGCTTCAATTAACCTTTGAACATCTTTTATTTTATAAGTAGTGATTTTAACTTATTTGAGATGTTACACTTTGATTACTTTGATGCTAATTCTTGTAAGTTGTAAGTATTTTATAAATTCTAGGTATTACTGTAATGTAACTTTGGTTTTTGGAAATATATTTATGATGAATTTTATTGTGCATTTAGACATTTGATGTTTTAAAAAATAGCGGTAATATGTTAGATTATTTATTAAGAAAAAACGTGACAAATTATTTATAATTATATAAGGAAGAAAAAAATGAAGAAAAAATTGGGTAACTCATTACCCAACCCACAAATTTGTGGTTTTACCCAACCTGACCCAATGATGTTGTAGGTGGTTATTTTACCTCACCCAAACCGGTGTACCATGTATGAGTTGGGTCACAGTTTTGGCTAAATTCAACCCAAACCAACCATGTGCACCCCTAGGCAAGGCAATGGAAATAAATATTGCGTCCCTAACCGACCAGCTTAGAAGCATGAACGTCCATGCTTCCAAAAGTGGCTGATCTAACGAGAAACAAAACAAGAAGAATAAACAGTAGCCAGTCCACCGTGTTATGTTTTTAAATTCGTTTGTGACATTATTTATGTATAATCAACCATCTCATATGTAATAATAAATAGTAACCAATCCACCGTGTTATTTATTTGTGATTATGTAAGGTAACAACGAGTTCAGGGTACAAACAATAGGTTCATACAATGGTCATCATAACACAATCTAGCCTAGAAGAGTTTAGCTACTCATAATGCAATTAAAAATACCACAATTGATAGATGAAAATAATATAATAATTCCCTTGAAGTGATGGCCTCCAATGGCTTCAAATGATCTAAAAATCTTCACTTGTGCTCTTAAATTCGTGTTTCAATCTCCCAAAATCGTAACCCTTGTGAAAGTGCAGAAAATTCCCTTTTAAAGGCATCATAATGGACCAGAACGCGACAGAAAAGTCTAGAAAAAGTACATATCGCGCGCAAGATACCTTGTATCGCGCATGATGCAACTTTAATGACCCTATCGTGTGCGCGATGCTGCGCGTGATTATTCCAGTGGCTGCACACTTTTGCTCCCTTTTCACTTCAATTTTCACAAAGTCCATAATTTTCACACTTATCTATTTTTTCCTCATTCTTCTTCATTTTAGCTCAACTTTCACTTATTTTTCTCCAATTCTTCGACTATATATATGTAATGACGGACTACCATCAGCAGGGGAAAGGAAACCGATCTTGGGCCAGAAACGGCTCGAGAAACGTTCAATAAAATTTGAGGGAAGACCTCGTCACTACTACAAATAATACATTTGATGACAACGATTTCACCTTAAGTATCAAAAAATCGAGGTATAATTCCTGGACGTGCCCTAATTTTTTATATAAAAAATATACAATAATATTCCATCGGTTATTTTGATAACCGAGGGGTAAACTTATTCATTGTACATGATTCTAATCTCAACAGCTTCAGTTTATGTTTTTATCTCATTAAAAGTGGTGTCTTCTTGAATATTTTATATTTAATATAAAAATATGTCACTTTTCACCTTAATTTTCTTTTCAACCGAAGTGAATATATATTTGTCTAATATATATATATATATATATATATATATATATATATATATATATATATATATATATATATATATATATATCTTTAGTTTGAATTTCTTATTCAACAACGGTTGGGGTTCAAAGCAACAACCTTCCCAAAAGACTTCGGGGGTGGAGAAAAAACAACCCGCCTTGAAGTAGTTGAAGGGCTCGCTTCAGTTTTCACCAACCACATTCCCTGCTTAGGAGACGGAGCACTTCATCATCATTCATTTAATCTGCGTGCAATCATTATCAAAATAAACACATCATAAGTAAGCAAGTTGAAGGCGAAGAAGCCAAGAGCATTAGAGACTTAGCAAAAATAATCTTCCTTTCTTCCCTGGTACGGGGATCAATCAGTAGGCGAGTGTCGATGAGGCACTTCAAGCGTTTCTGGAAAGCTTCACCTTGAGTAGTAACACCCCTGAGATAATCCAGATCTTTGACGAAACTCTTCAGTCATTTCTTCAGATACAATTATTTTTTAGAAGTTCCGATCTGATGTTTCATCGCATTAGAGTGTTAATTTTGCAGGTCAACCCCTTTTTCATCGCACCGAAAGTTCCAAACTACCGTTGTTCATCGCAACCACCGATTCACCAATCAATTTTGATTTTATAATGGAACAAAATCAAATAGAGATTGAATAGCTTGAATTTGAGCTACTTATGTTGTCATTGTTGATAGAAGATGAAAAATGAAATATGAATGATGTTGCGGTAGAATTCACAAAATGGAAGAAGAAATAAGTTTCAATGTGAAACTTGGAAATGAATGAAAGATCAAATCTACTCTCCATGGGAGTGATCATGATACCTTAATATGAACAAAATTGAATTTTTGTTATTGATTATAGGCTCATACATTTGTTTACATAAAGAAGAAAGAAAAAAAAAGTATGCATTCCCTATATATATCTCTCCATTTCTAAAATAACATCCATTTTAAGAGAGAGAGACTACAATAAAATTTTAAAATACCACTTATTCTGTTTTATTTATATCTCTTATAATAAAGTCTTTCATTTTTGTAAAAAAAATAGAGATCCTAAATCTACCCGCCATACCATTTACTTATATTGAAATTTAATCAATAATTGAAGGTTGAGTAGTGTTTGACAATCTCTTGCCACTCACAAATGAACTAAATAGATGCAATGCTCTTGAAGGTTGTGTATATGGCACCATGTGACCAGCTCCTCTTACAGTTGCAAAAGTCAATAAGTTTCCATACTCAGTTACCCAACCTCCAACCTACAAATACATTTATTTGAGTAAATAAAATTGCAAAACCATACTCAAATCATTTTTTAATATGCATAAAATAATTATTTTATTAACAAAAAATATGTATTTACTTGGCCTTTGTGGAACCAAACTCTATATGAGTCTGTAATCTTTAATTTTAGATCATTAGCTAGCTCACGAATGAATGTACGAGTACCTAATAATGGCACAATTGAATCTTGATCTCCACTGTCATGATAATTTACATAAATAATCAGTTTACTGCCAAAATTTACACAATAAACGATTGAAGAATATTTTACATTATAAGAAATTGGGAGATCAAATTTAAAAATTTAAAATAAAAATAAAAATTACTTTTAGTTTCTACTAGATCAAAAATCAAGATTACTCGGTCTTACACAAAACATAAGAAAAGTTTTTTAAACTTTTAACAATTACTTTTAATTTTTTTTTCCACATTGCACTAATAATTATTATAATATATCAATAGTTAATAAAAATAATTTTGTAAAATTGTCATTCTTTTTCTTTTATTTATTATATCATTTTAATTTATAAGAAAATATTAAATATAACATTTATTTTGAAACAAAGAAACAAATATATTGTTTGGGAGTTTCAAAGGAAGGAAAATGGAAGATTTCCATAATAGTTTTAGTTTTTAAAATATTAAGATAATATAAATATATTAAAAAAAATTATATCAACTCTTCAAAATCCTTCTTCAATATAAATTTTTGGTCATATTATTATGATTTATTTTAAGTTTTAGATGATACTTTTGTCTTATGTCACGACCTATATTTGTACTATTTTAAGTCTTTAATTTCTTATTTCTATTATATATTACTCTATAAGATAAAAGATAACTATTTTTAAGGGATGATTCATTTTTAAGTTGATTGAATAACTAATATATTTAATTAATTTATATATTAAATACTTTAGTAAAGTAATAGAGGTTGTATCATATTTGCTTTTAGAAAAATATGATCATAAAAAAATATTAATAGTTGATTGGGTTAGTCAAATAACAGTGTCATGTCTTTAGATAATCTTATTATATTTCTTATCACTGCAACTATGAATAAATAACAGGTATTTATTTTGGGTATACACTTGGAATCATTTTTGGGATGTGTTATGAATTTTTAAGAACTGTTTAGTGTTGTACGATCGTTTTAGATTTCTAACGTTGAAAATATTATTGTGGATTTTTTTTAATTGTTTATCCTTGATTTTTTTATGATTTTTCGAAAATGTTATGAATATTCTTAAAAAAATAGTATTCAATTAAATATCAACAATATACTTGACAATTATAACAAAGGTAAATAATTAATTGAAGAAGTTAGTTAAAGACTATTTATATTGCAAAATTAAATTGTCTTTTTTTTATAAAATTATTGTTAGAGGCTCAATTATCTGTTCTCTAATGATGCTTCATGTATGGACTAAATTGATTAACATTCTTTTAGACTGAAATAAGTTTCTACTATAAAATAAATTACCTATAAACCCATAGTGGAATATGGTTTTGTACAATCCTTTTCAGAATCGGAAGGATATTTATATCATGATCCAAAGCATTATAATCTAAAACACTGCAACAAAAACAAAAAGAGTGAAGAAGAGGCATTTTATTGGTAATGAAAAAAATATGTTTATTATGATTATACTTTGAGTCATCTTAAGATTTTTAGGAGATTATATATAAATTAATATCGATTTGAGTTTTTTTAATAATAGTTAATTTGGTATTGTTGGGAGTCCGATGAACGGAGTTTGGAAGTGTCAATGAGACAAACGTCGGAGATTTAAGAGATATTGACGACACTTATTTACCCAAAATCTTAAGACAATTACTATATGGGTCACCTCTCTTATAAACCAAACATTTTCAACATTCTTAGTCGATTTGAGATTTTAACACTTTCACACTTGAAACCTAACAATCTCTCATTCACAACTATGTGGAGGAAATCGTCAAACCGGCGATAAAGTTTCAAATTTTCCTATTGGTAATGCTTTAATCATCATATCAGAACCATTATCTTTTGTATGAATTTTAGGCAACTCCAACAATTTAGCATCCAAAACATCACGTAGCCAATGATATCTCACATCAATGTGTTTGAACATCCTATGGAAATGATTCTTACCAAGATGAATAACGCTTTGTTTATCAACAAATAACACATATTTGTCTTGAACAAAACCAAGGTCCTTAAAAATTTCTTCAACCACAGTAAGTGTTTGCATGCTTCGGTAATGACAATGAACTCGACCTATTAGTAGACAATGCTACACACTTTTGCAATCTGGACTGTCAGGCCACGACTCCCCCTGCAAATTTAATCATGTAGCCCAAAATTGACTTTCTGAAATCAATGTCTCCATCCATGTAAAGTCAGAGTACCCCAATAGAGTAGGCTTATCTCCTCCAAAATAAAGTCTCGCAGTAGTACTACGAAGATACCTTAAAATCCATTTTACATCATTTGAATGCTCTCTACCTGGATTTGACAAAAAATCATTGACTATACCAACAACATGTGATATATCTGGTCTTGTGCACACCATTGCATACACCAAACTACCCACAACAGACACATAAGGAACATGTTTCATATCAAACATTTCATCTTCACTTGAAAGACTTTGATTAAAACTAAACTTGAAATGAGTAGCAAGATGAATGCTTACCGCCTTAGAACTTTCCATTTTGAATCTTTACAACACTCTTTCGATATAATGTTCTTGTGACATCCAAAATTTCTTCTCTTTTCTTCTGTCACACATGATTCTAATGTCAAAACTTTGTTTAGTTGCTCTCATGGCTTTCATGGAAAATAACTCTCCAAATTTCTTCTTTAACATATTAATGTTAGAAATACTTTTCCATACAATAAGCATATCATCAACATATAACAATAGGATAATGAATTCATCGTTAGAAAATTTTCTAACAAAGATGCAATGATATGAAAATCATCAGGATGTTTCATGTAGATCTCTTACTCCAAATCACCATGAAGGAAAGTCGTTTTCACATCCACAGTTAGGTCATCATGAGAAGCATCCACATTGGGTCAAGAGTCACACAAAAGTAAGTGAGACACCACATATTCACCCAAAACCTTAAGGTGATAGGTGTATGAAATATCTCACTTATAAAATGTTCAACCTCCACTTTTCTAAGTAATGTAGGACTTCCAACTCGCACTTATACACAACAATCTCCCCCGTAAGTGTGAGTCCATCCACTATATTCCTCCTCAAGCAAAAGCTCTTTCATCCACATACACTTGTACCGTCATTGCGGGCACTACAACGGAATACGTCGTATGACTATCACATTGTCAGAAAGACTTTCGATACAAGGAGGCGGTCCCTTAATTAAACTATCGACTTTGATACCACTGTTAGGGAGTTTGAGAGAGTCAGGAGCACCAATTAGACTAATGCTCTAGGACCACAAGAGATGGAGACGTCACATTTCAATCCAAAATTTTAATGTGTTAGATAAATAAGTCATCTCTCTTATAAATCTAACATTGCCCTCATTCATAAACGAAGTGGAACTTTAACAACTCATACTTGCATCCAACAAGTATTTCATCAACGTTAAAACTCTATGGTAATGAGTTTCATAAAATTTAAAAAATTAATTTTTATCGTTGCACACATAATTTTTTAATTATATAAAAGAAAATATATTTTATACTTACTCACTACATTGAGACCATGGATATGATAGATTGGTGCGATTAGCATGAAGAATCTTTTGAACATCAGGAAGATTGAGGTAAAAATCAACTTCATAATCCATACAAACATCTATCTTTAAACTTGTTTTAGTAGCCTGAATAATGAAATAAAATAATGAGTTAATTCATAAATTAATACTTGAAAATAAAAATATCATAATGACCAAAACAAAAAGGAAAAAGTACCATTTTTTTCAATCTTAATTCTTGTTGAGCTATGGATGGATAACAAACATCAAGAATCACATCGTAGTTGTCTACATAGTCACTCACAATTCCTTGTACATCAATCATGGCATCTTTACATGATTTAGATAAGTTGTCATAAGTTGCATTAAAATCGCAATCATTCTTAAGAGTAAGATGAATTTCATCAGAAATCATTCCATGCGACGATAAATATTCATATGTTGCTTGTGTATCACGATTGAAATTTAGAAGAGGATTTCCAATCTAATAAATAAAGCAAAGAGAAAAAAAGTAATAAAAATATAAAATAATGAGTATATTAAATTAATTAAATATGTCACATGTTGGTGAGATCTTACAGCAACTCCTTTTATATTGAATTTGAAACTGGTTGAATGGTTATTATAATCAATAAGAACATTAGCTAACTGAGGTATGTAATGTCCTGAATAATTGTAACATTATAAATGTTAATCAGTAAGAAATAAAAATTAATTATTTATGAGACAGAAAAGCAATAGAAAACAATTGTTGTTATTGTTGAACCTGCATAGCTTTCTCCTGTAAGAAATAACTCTTTTGATTTGTATGAAGGAAATTTCTCGTACCATTTTAACATGAACAAAAGCATATCATTAGCTGTGGAAACAAATTAAAGAATCATAATGATGCTTAATATAACATGTCAAAAATAAAATTTTCTTTTGCATTGATAATAACTATATAATACCAGTGGAAGTATCATCCTTTTTATAATCGGAAGTTGTATTTGAGTATGACCAACCAACTCCCGCCGGAGATTCCACAAACAGAAGATTCGACGCTATAAAAATAGTACACATAACATATTTGCGTTAGGATATTGTTCTAGAATTTGATCTCTTTAAATTAATTTGTCGTAATATCAGATATAAATATGTTAGGATATTGTTCTAGAATTTGATCTCTTTAAATTAATTTGTCGTAATATCAGATATTAAACTTTCAAAAGAAAAATACACTCGTATAAACACCTTTATTCCAAGATTTTGAATTCTTTCTTAAACCCCGTCCATTACCGGTGGGATAAAACGGACCTAATTCACTAAAGGCGCCTCCTCCGACAGAAGAACATCCCGGACCTAAAAATTAAGTCACCAACCAATCATAAAGATTAAAAGAGATGATATTTAATATATGATAAGAATTAATTTTACCTCCATTAAGCCAAAGGGTGAGAGGCTTTTTGCGAGGGTGATGATCAGCCTCAACAAAATAGTAGAAGAGACTCCTCCCATGCTTTACATCAATATCAACATAGCCAGCATATTGCTTGAATTTAACCTTGGGTTGCCCTGGTAACCTCTCAACCAAATCTTCAATGGGGTGTCCTTCTACCCTAAAAGTAGTACCCAACAAGCACACATAACCCAAAACAATCAACAAACCAACTAACCAACACTTTTCCATTCTTATAACTCCAAATCACCCACAAGAAACACACCCTCTAACCCATTCATTGAGAAGTCATTTATATGAATACCACTTGGTTAAAAATAGTAAATGTTAAAGTAAAGATCCATTTTAGTTTTTAAAAACTAATAAATTATTTTTTTCCTTTCTTGATATTTGAAAGATTCTCAATATTCTCAAATGTATCAAAACTGCATAACAGATCAAATACATTGATTATTCAATAAATCTTAAAGTTTTAAATTTATTTTATAAATAAAAATTAAATATATTAATTAATCATTGAATATAAAAACTTAAATTTATTTTATAAATAATAGACCACATACATTAGTTATTTAATAAATTTTAAAAATTTAATTTATTTTATAAATAAGATCATAGAGTATTTTAATGTTTGATAATTACAAAACAGCAACATCAGTTGACCTTATTAAATATATCGCTGTCATATTTTTAAAAGGAAAAATGCACATTGTTATGAAAGTTGGCTAACAAAACACAATAATGATTTTAGTTCATTGATTTAAACAACTACTTTACCATGATTTCCATTTCATACAGACTTTACGGTTTAAGTTTTCTGTTATTAAGAGCAAATGTCCACTGATTTAAGCAACCACTTCCACATAATTTTCATTCCATACAAATTTAACGCTTTAAGTTTTCTATTTTTAAAGAAAAAAGAGTACAAATTTAGGTTATTTTTAAAATAAAAAATATGGAATTTTCGCCTTTCTTCCTTAATATTTAGCACTGCTCTTTAAAAAGATATATACATATATGGTATTTAGTTCATATTTCCAAAGATATATTTCTGAAAATGGTGGTTGTTGTTGAAATATTTTATTAATTATTATTATTATTATTATTATTATTATTATTATTATTATTATGTAGTTATATACTTATATTTGATTATTTACTTGTTAAAAATACAACAGGTAACAATCTCTTATGTTTTAGGGTTGTCAAAGGTTTTTAGGGTTTGTTATGTTGTTAGAGTGAACTCACGTATGATAGTGAAAAAATTTGTATACTAGTATTTTTGGATGAAAATTGAATGTCTCATCTCAACTTTAGGACTGAGGTATTTATAGGAGTCATTTGGACCTGGATCTTAGGCTCCAATTAACACCAATCTTATCTCTCAGGAATGTGGGAAATGGGTGGTTATTCTCTTGTTCTTCTGGGGAACGTATCTCTTATCTTTGACTGTCTCTCAAGCCATTACCGAGTATGGACACATCGCTCCTCACATTCTCTTAAGTAGGTGAGTAACCTAGTCAAAGGTCGGCCGTTTAAATGACGTATGCTCGTTACGATGAATGGGCGAACATTGAAAGAAAAAGGCGACTAAAGCCCAACTTTGGGCGATGGACATTAACCACTTGCTCTTGGTGAATATTATGCCCCCTCCTGCATAGTCTTTGCAAAGATACCAGTACACAGTCTCTCAAACACGAGTCCTTGTAAAGGGCAAGGATTTAGTATACCCCTCTACGAAGTTCTGAGTTGAGTCTTTCAAGGGAGACTGTAAGTTGAGTCCCTTTAGCAAGACTTTAAGTTGAGTACCTCAGGCAAGATTTTAAGTTGAGTCTCTCTAGCGAGACTTTAAGTTGAGTCCCACAGAAGATATTTTAAGTGAGTTCCTCGGGTCAAAATTTAAGTTGAATCCCTCGTGCGAGACTTTAAGTTGAGTCCCCTTGACGAGACTTTAAGTTGCAAGACTTTAAGTTGAGTCCCTTTACTGAGACTTTAAATTAAGTCCCTCAAGCAAGACTTTAATTTAAGTCCTTATGGCGAGACTTTAAGTTGAGTGATTGATTTTTGTTTTACAAGGACCCTTTCGTGGAAGTCTAAGGTTTATATTTTCCCCTAAGGGCGATAAGAATTTTCAATGTAAGTCCAACATTTCGATTACCTCTTGAGAGTGGCAAGAATTTCCCAATGGAAATCCAATATTTATATTGCCTTTTTAGGGCGGAAAGGATTTTCCAATGGAAATACAACATTTAGATGGCCTCTTAAGGGCGGTAAGTGTGAGGACAAATATGCATAGTCCTTATTTTAATGATGTCAAACCTTTCTAATCGCCCATAACGTGTACTTTGGACAATATCATCATATCATATAATGCATTCATCCTCTAACATGTTCAAAATATAAGTTCAACGTGTCCAAGCATATAGGAGCATATCATAGATGTGAATCATGTACTTGATAATCGTTAATATCCTAGGTTCATAAGAGATTGGTTTAAATTGGTCAAAATACATCTCAAAACTCATTTTAGGGAGTTTAAGACCTCTGAGTCGACTCATGACTCGGAGCAAAACTCTCGGGTCTGAACAGGTCGATTTACAGGTCGACTCAATCCTGGGAAAATTGAATGAGTCGACTCATCCACATGTTGCATCGACTCAATGCCTATTTTCATTTGAACCATTTAGCCACAGGTATGAACAGGTCGAGTCATAAGTCGACTCAACCTTGGAAAAACTCTGTTTGAGTCAACTCATCCCCTATTTGAGTCGACTCATCGCCTGTGTTACTTGAATAATTTTGCCTCGGGTCCATACAGGACGAGTGACCTGTATGAACAGGTCGAGTGGCCGCTGCTTAGACTTAATTTTCTGCTGTGTAATTTTGCAAAATAATTCTGCTATGTCTGTTATTTGGTCCATGCATCATATAAATATTCTAGAGTCTCTTCTTCAACATTTAACAAGAAAGGTGAAAGATATACACCAGTGCTCATCATCTTCATTCTTCATTGCACTTATCAATAATCACACATAACAATCTTTGTTGAGCATTGTGCATTGTTGTTGTGATAACGTCCAAATAAGAGTGTGTTATCTTTGTTTGGGTTGAGACTTTGTGTGGGTTTTTCTTGAATAAAACCATTGGGATTTTATCCTCCAAGAATTGGGGGTTTTTGCACTAACCTTTGCTTCGCATACTCAGCCGAGTGAAAAGTTTGAAGAACGGTGGGTTCGGTCAAACAAGTAACGGTAACCGAAGGATTGTGAAGAAAGCTTAGGGTTCAAGCAACTTGCATTCGAAATCAGCCGAGCTGAAGTTTTGGAGAACGTGGCGTTCTTGCAATAAGGTAGCTGTAACCGGAGGTTTGTTCGAAGCGCTTAAAGGACTTGGTTCAACTCGAATCAAGGGGAGATAAACGAATAGGATCTGCAACAATACTAGGAGTTTGTTAGTGGTGATCATTTGTTCTCTTGTATTGACTTTGCAACGTCTTAATAAAAACATCTCAATTCTAGATTTAGAATTGAGGGTAGACGTACCCTAAGCGAGGATGATAGGGGAACTGCCTCAACAAATCCGGTCTTGATCTCTCTATCTCTTAACTCTTTAAATTCTGCATTAATTACATTTTATGTGAATTTAATAGTAAAATCAATATCTCTTGATTGTTGTGCATAGTCACTATTCGATAAATTGATGCAATCACTTTGATTGCAACTGAGTAAAATTCTGCATATTCAATTGAGTGAAATTGACACTTGGTCTGGAGTGCTCACCAAGTGTTCAATAAAATTAATCTCACACAAATCTAGTAATATTTTACTTGCTCTCTTATTGTGTCAAAGCATTATTAGAGGTAACGATATCAAGGATTGTAGTGGTTAATCTATTGATTTAGATAGTGGTTGATTATCTCTATCGTAGTTATTCCATTCGATTTCACGCATATTTGATCTTTCCATTAACGGCTTGTTTAGACAACTATAATCTAGGGTGCTTCTGCAACCATTGAAAACATTTTTAAAAAGCGCTAAATTTCAAAAACGGATCTATTCAACCCCCTTCTAGATCGGTATTATCGTCTAACAAGTGGTATCACGAGCGCCAATTCATCTAGTGCTTCGCATATAAATTTTTAGAAAATGAGTAACGATCCTAAAGGGGCGTACAATAGGGCGCCTATTTTTACCAGTGAAAACTATAGTTATTGGAAAGATTGTATGCGTATCCATATCAACTCTATTGATAGGAAAGTAAATGGTCCTATGGAAATAACCATGACCAGTGCGGATGGTTTTGTTATACCTAAGCCTGAAGCACAATGGAACGAAGAAGATGAGAAAAAAGTATAGCTATAATTGGAAATCCATAAATATGCTCATTGACGCCTTAGGTGTTGATGAGTATTATAGGGTTTCCCATTGTACTAGTGCTAAAGCTATGTGGGACTCATTGCAAATTACCCATGAGGGAACCAATGATGTCAAACTAGCTTGAATCAACACTTTAACTCAAGAATTTGACCTTTTTCATATGGAGGATGGTGAAACCATTACCGATATGCAAAAATGATTTTCTCATCTAATCAATCGGTTAAATTCTCTTGGTAGAACTACCCCTAATGATGTTGCTACTAACAAAATCTTAAGATGTCTTAACAGAGATTGGCTACCAAAGGTCACCGCGATTAAGGAAGCCAATGATCTAAGAACATTGGACACGACAACATTGTTTGGAAAGCTTCAAGAGCATGAGCCAGAGCTCATGAACCTTGAGAAACATGAGAAGAGTCAAAAGAAGGAAAAGAAGGAGAAAACTAAGGACACCGAAAGGAAGTCTATCGCTTTAAAGGCTTCAAGATATAAGTCATCCACCAATGATGCGTGTGAGAGTGAATCAAGTGATGACGATAAAGATTCGAATGAAGACATGGGGTTGTTCGTAAGGAGGTATAACTGATACCTTAGAAAGAATGAAGTCCAACATTCGGATAAAAATCTTGTCAACTATAGAAGACAACCAAAATTCCCGAATCAAGAGGAAGGTAAGACAACTAGATCAAAAGGATCATGCTTTAATTGCGGAAAGGTCGGTCACTATAAGACGAATTCTCCCTTGTTGAAGAAATACAAAGGAAAAGGCAAACTTCACAACAAATCTAGCAAAGCTAGAAGAGCATACATTGCATGGGAGAGCGATAGTGAGTCCTCAAGCGATGATAACTCAAGTGATGAAGAAGAAAATGCCAATCTTTGTCTTACAACTCATCAAAAGAAGAAAAATAATGTAAGTCATTTTAAATATGATCATGCTGATAAAATGTCTTATTTTGATTTGCAAAATACCTTTAGTACTCTACACAATGAGGCCAAGGAAGCTTTTAAACGCTTAGCCTCAAATAAGAAAATTTTCAATTATTTAGAAAAGAAGATTTCTGATTCCGAAAAGGAATTAGAAACTCTTAAGAAATCTATGATAGAGGCTACTAAAGGAAAAACTGAAGACGATAAGGGATTTCGGTTTAGATGGTCTGGATGTGAAACTTGTCACATTTGACAAAGAGAGGCTAGAACTCTTCAAGCTAAGTTAGATAAGGCTTTACAACCTAAAGTTACCTTTGCTATTGATCAATCACATTTTAGAAGTAACATGAATAATCTTTATCAAAAGTACACTTATTTGGTAAAGGATCAAGTTAGCAAAAGCAACTCTCATCCGAACTTAAATTGTTTATATTGTTGCAAAATGGGACATACTATTGCTAAATGCCGATTTAGGAGATTTTGGTTCCTAAAGGAATTTTTCAATGGTTGCTCAAATGCAACCAAACTTTCACTCACACACTAGGACCCAATGAAAATTGGGTACCTCCTTCCCTTGTTTAAATTTGTAGGTGGAATGTCTTGAGGATACGGAGAGAATATGGCTTCTCGATAGTGGATGCTCAAGACACATGACGGGTGACATTTCCTTGTTCTTTGACTTTGTGCCTAAGAAGAAAGGGTTTGTAACCTACGGTGATAATTGATGCGTGCTTTTCGCAAGTATACGAACGCGTCAGAGTAATATAAAAGATTGTCGAATCCACAGAGACCAAGTGTCAATCTATCGTTATCTATTGTTATGGTGTTTATCAAAGGCAATCAAAATAGGTGTTTTTAGAGTGTGCAATGAAAAGTAAAGTATTAAATAAAGTTCAATTAATAAAGGCAGGGTCGAATGTAATTCACATAATCAATTAATAATCCAAGTACTTGCTAATATAACTACTTATGGGAATTGTTTCCTACTTTGAAAAGAACCAATTTAACAGGAACTGTCGCTTTCGCATATTCAGAACCGAGTTGTACTCCCTAATCAAACCCTCTTATTGTCACTTATAAAAAGGCGCGCATTGCGTTAGAGTAGTAAACCTATTTTTAAGAAATATAGTATCTTGACAAAGTTGAAAAGTATTTTAACTTGGATTTCTTAACCAAAAGAGGTTCTCACGAACCAGACTCTAAACTTATAAACGCGTCCGAAAATAGTTTTAAAATCTCTTTTCTTCTTAAGTTAAAAACTCCTAATGAACTAAACAAAACGCTTTCATTATTTTTGAAATAGTTAAGAACAATTAAGATTAAATAGACGTTGGACGGCTTTCGATCTTACCCAACGGAAATTAAGTGCGGGAAAACCTAAGTTGAAAGTTAAAATAGCCCTTAAGTGTTTCTACGAACAATTGTACGGATTATCGGTTCAATTACGATCCTTACATTCTAACCTTATAGATTTAGTTAGACATGGTAAAATAAAAGTACATTAATTTAAATAAAAGTAGTGCGAGTGCGGAAAGTAAATAAAAGTAGTGCGAGTGCGGAAAATAAATAAAAGTAGTGCGAGTGCGGAAAATAAATAAAAGTAAAGCGAGTGCGAGAAATAAATAAAGTAAAGTGCAAGTGCGAGAAATAAATAAAGTAAAGTGCGAGAAATAAATAAAGTAAAGCGAGTGCGAGAAAATAAAATAGATAAAGGCAAAGTAATAAAAACCTGCTCCAATCGGAGGGTTGAATAAAATGCAAAGCGGAAATGAAAATGGCGGCAGGATTAACTTCCATCCAAAGTGCTCCAAACTCGATTACAGACTCGATCACAAAACTCGATTACACAATTGTGGTAACACCTCAATGCGAAGCGATTACCACTTTAAAATACTGAATATATGCCTAAGTGAGACTAAGTTTGCATCTAAGTTTGCCTCTGCTCTAAGTTTGGATGGTTAAACAAGTGAATTCGAGTCTCTATTTATAGGAGAGTAAAATGATGAAAATGACAAGGATGCCCTTCAACTTAAAAATGGGAGGGAAAACTTTTCCTCTTGTGGCGCCCACCACAAGGCCATGGCGCCCGCCACAAGGCCAATCTGAGGCGCCTTAGTGGAAGTAGTGGGGAACATGGCAGTTGAGAGAAGTTGAGCTAGGACACGTCATGGCAGGGTCTATGGCGCCAGCCACAGTGGGAGCCACAAGTACAAAATGCTGAATTTTAGGGTTTTTAGCTCTTTTTCACTCCTTTTCTCGATCGGGGCTCCGATTAAAGTAAAAACCTGAAAACAAAGAGAAACATAGTAATAACACAACAAAATAACAATAAAACTACTAAAATGCATGCGAAATCGGAGTCGAAAATACGGTGAATTTCAGTGTCATCAATAACAACAAGGGAGCCATACTCGGAAAAGATAGTGTAGGTAATCCCTCATATACTACTATCTCATACGTCCTTGTAGTGGCGTATTCGTTACCATTAGAGATATTGACTAAATCCAAGGTAAACCATACAAGTCGAGTCGCCACCGCACTTCTATTTATCCAAAGGAATGGTTAGAAAGCGAACAAAACCCTAAAAGTTTTATCGAATCAAAAACTAGTAAAAAATGTCAGAGATCTGGGTAAGGGGGTTGGTTATGCAATGGGAAGGTTTTAAGCACCCCAAAACATCCTAGGTACTCCTAGGGAGTCCTTTTCATAAGTGTTGTTCTAGTCTAAAGGGTGTAGGTATATCTAAAGTACTATTTACTAAAAGGAAGGTTAAAAGAAAATGACTCGCAAGGATGTCACATCCACTGCCTACGTATCTCATTTGAGTATGAGAATCAGAGTCTTCGTAGCTCGGCTACCTATGGGTTAAAGAGAAGTGTGCTCGGTAAGACGTCACGTCTTATGCCTACGTATCTCATCTGGAATGAGAATCAGAGCAAAACGTAGTTCGGCTAACTAGGGGTTAAGGATTGCCATCTGAACATGGACTTACAAAAGAGGACACCAGCTGTGTCATAGGAGGGTGGGAAGTGTGTTCAACGTCCTAGCAGTAGGTGTCGCAGCTCGCTGAATCGAGTCTTAGGCAGTTACCTCTTTGCAATAGAACGGACTGACATGCCACAAGATCGGAGATGCACGGAAGGTCTAAAAGTGGGGAAGCTCTCTCTAGAGTTGTCATGCAATATGGACCTATGTGTTAGGATTTACAAAGGGGAACATCTACCTAATGTTAGCATGCAAAGAATAAGAGAATTCTACCTATGTTATCATACAAAGGGTTCTACCTAATGGATGCTACCTAAACGGAACAAGAGTCGACGGATGGAGCGCGGAGAGGAGTTACGGATAAGGGTAGATGGCGAAGCCGGAGGCAATCGACTTACAGGTAGATGGCGATGCCTGAGGCAATCGACTTACAAGAGGATGGATGAATGCGTGTTGGTTCTGTTAAGTTTTGAAAATGATTACTCGACGTTGGATCGAGCTTTTGATCTTATTTTGAAATGGTTATCGGATGTTCGTTTTAATTCTTGTATTAACAGGTGACTAAAGAAATAAAGAAATAAATATTATACACTTTATGGGAGAGGGGTACATTTGTTATGAATGGGGATTGTTCATGGCAAACAAACAATAAGAATATATGCCTCATACATCATACAAGTAGGCAACAGTTATCAATCAGATCGGATAAATAAACAATATATAATCAAACCAAAGAATCAAATAATGGAGCATTTAAACAATGCATGGGAGTATGAACATGTTAAATAATCAAGCAATAGAAAGCATGAATGAGAGAAACAAGTATAAAAGATAACAGATGAATCAAACAGATGAAAATATACACACGAAGGGTCCACTGAATAATTTAATCAGGAAATAAGGTAAGGACCAAATAAAATCAAGGTAAAAGGCCTCCAATACATGGCATATGAGATGAATAAGGGAGGATCAAAAGATCTCTTCAATTTCCATAAGCAATCCCTAAGTCAAACATCGATCATAAAGAAGTCAACTGAAAATTCAAGTCAACTTAAAAAATAACAAATAAATAGCAAATTAATCAAGAAAATTATTAAAAATTAAACTAAATAAGGTGGGGTCAGGACATCATCATCCCCCAAAAAGATTTTAAAAATAATGAAAATTGGCACGTGAATTAATTAAAACAAAACATAGGTCAAACCAAAAGTCAATTAATAAGACTAGGTTAGAAATAAATCAAGAATAAATAGTAAATTAATCAATAAAATTATGAAAAATTAAAATAAATATGGTGGGGTCAGGACATCATCATCCCCCAAAAATATTTTAAAAATAATGAAAATTGGTACGTGAATTAATTAAAACAAAACATAGGTCAAACCAAAAGTCAATTAATAAGACTAGGTTAGAAATAAATCAAGAATAAATGGTAAATTAATCAAGAAAATTATGAAAAATTAAACTAAATAAGGTGAGGTCAGGACATCATCATCCCCCAAAAATATTTTAAAAATAATGAAGATTGGTACGTGAATTAATTAAAACAAAACAGAAGTCAAATTAAAAGTCCACCAACCAAACTAGGTCAAAAATAAATCGAAAATAAATTGAAAATGTGAAATAAAATTCCAAGAAAAGGTCAGGTTGACCATGAGATAGTGATCAATCTTCATCCCAAAAATCAAATTCTAACAATAACTTTAAGTCATAAAAATAAAATCAATAAAAAAAAGTGTGTTAAAATGGACCATTTAGAATAAATAATTAAAATAAAATATTAATATTAAAAGAATACGAAAATAAAAATTATATAAAATTAAATAAAACGTTAAGAAAAGTGAAAAATCTTTTTGGGTAATTTTATGGACGAAGAAAATATTTTAAATAAGAAAAAGAAATGTGAAAATGGAAGGATTAATGGTGATGAACATGGTAAGCAAGCGTAGATATATCAAAACATGGCCATGGAAGAGATGATTACCTAATGGAAAATAGAATTGGAATGGAATTTGATATGTGATGAAGCTTTGCCTCCTTGCCACGGAATTCCAATGCTCCTTTAGGGTTAGAGTTTCAGCTTCTTAAATAGGGTGGATTAGGTGTTCTCATGGGCTTTTTAATAAGTGATTTATCCATAAGAATAAAAGTGTGAAGTGAGGTGTAAAATGTTGTTATTTTGGGTCAAACTTAAGTGAATGGATGTCCAATGCATGGCCAAAAGAGGTAAAAAAAATGTGACTGATTTGTGCAGCATGCTTAGAAAATCTGATTGGGCCAGCCAGACCCAAAATCTGCCTAGAAAATCAAGTTATGGTGCCCACTTTAAATGAATGTATCTCTCAAACCATGGATCCAAATGAGATGATTCCAAAAGTATGTGAAATAGGACATGGCAAGGTACAATTGTTGTGAAGAAAGTATTTTCAAATAATACCTTGACGTGCAAGAAAACTGGCCAAGAAGTCTTGACAAATTTTGAAGATTTTGGACTTAGAAATTTTTCTAAGTGTCCTAAAAAAATGTCTCACTTTGACTAAGCATAACTTTCTCAATTCTAATCCAAATGGAGCAAACTTTACATCTATAGAAATCTTGGAACAAGAGGAACAACTTTCATGTTGGAGAAATGTTCAAATGGAGCTTTTATCTTGATGCGAAATGGGCTTAAAGTGAGTGCAACGATCATGAAAACTTGCCCTAAATGGAAAGTCAACCATTTCCAAATTAAGTAACTTTTCCAATTCCTGATTAAATGATGAATCCATGATCCAACCTTGATCAAATTTCACATGTAGGATCCCCTAGGCATGGATTTTGAGATTCCACTCTCAAAATGTCAGGAGTTGACTTTTCTGGCCCCACAATTGACTTTTCCCAAACTGTCTGATTCCCGATTCCATTGATCAATTGAAGCACTTCTAGCTCAAATAAAGAGCTGATTTTTTGTATGTAGACCCTTGTGGACATATGGAGGGCCATGGAAAATAGTTTCACCCAAAGAATCAGAAATAAACTGATTTTATACTAAACCCTAGTTTTAGGGCAAAATGATCAGGAACTGATTGCAGTGATTACCAATGGATCTTTCTGAGATAATTGTGAATCTTCCTAGGCCAATATGCCTCTCTAATCATGACATGGATGAACTCCTCTACTTCCAACCAAACATTTCCTATTGCAGGTAGCCATGAAACCCTAATTTCTGATTAAATCCAAATGAACACTCTAATAGCTTTGAATCCTTCACTGATGAACTGAGGACCATAATAAGATACTTAGACCCCCCTGAGACCCTTGAGACTTGTATACTTAGAAAATGAAGTCCAATTCTCAATCTTGCTTTGTGTGGGCTCCTTCTGTTAAGGAGTGATCGATTAAAACCTGATCTTCGTGTCACTAATGTAGTATGCAATGAGTATGACCTAATATGATGTTAATGAAGTGTAAAACATAATCCCATGCTTCCAGGAAAAATGAAGGGTAAATTTTGGGGTATTACAGCTGCCCCTCTTCAATCAACTAGAAACTCGAAACGAAGATAGCAACGGCTTTCGCACTTTCGAGGTATTAAGTGATTGAATATGATAAAAGCCCGAAAATTTACACTGAAGTGAAAAAATGATGTAACAATGCCTGTCATAATCGGCTAAGAGGTGGTCTTGAAAAAGAATTTGTCTGGTACGGTGAGAGTCGGTCTGAACACCGAAACAAGGAATGTTAGCCTGAATACCAAAATAAATGGTAACACAGAAATAACCATGGCCTGAATGCCACTCATCAATCTGGATACTGGAAATGACTTCGATCTGAGCATCAGACGATACTTGATTATCAAACATCGGTCTGAACACTGGGAAACTGGCCTGATTGCCACTTCGGTCTGAATACCGGAAAACTGGCCTGAATGCCACAAGTTGCATCGACCTGAATGTCGGAAACTTCTTCGATCTGAACATCAGAAAACTGGCCTGAATGTCACTTCGGTCTGAATACCGGAAACTTTCATGCCTGTCAGCATCGGCAGAAATATGGAAAATGATAATTGAGGCGGCGCGTGGGCCAACGACCCCTACTGGGAATAATAAAGATAAGTCATGAACAATCTTCAGTCTGAGTACTAGAAACAACTTCTGGCTTATCACTTGGGATACCGAGAATGCCTTATGCTTTACATGCGTATGTTTGAATTTTTCAATGGCGTAATGCTCCATGAAAATGGAAATGCTACGCAATTTGGGAGGATGCAATGCAATATGATTCTACATGCAGGGGTGCGAAATGCTTGATTAGAGAGAACGCCAAGCTGAGGCAAGGAATTCTGCTGGGGAAATGATCACCATCTTCTGAACCCTGGCAAGGCTGTTGGAGATGCACAACACAAAGAACTCTATGGGGAAATGACCCGCCACATGGTGTTCTGGCAAATAAAAAAATACCGAGGCTCTGACTGGGGAGAGAATGGCACTGAAAACTTGCTGCTGAGGAAAGCGACAGTGGTTCTGGCAACCATAATCTGCGAGAGACACGACTCAGCAGGGGAAGCAAACACTGATATGGTACCGAGATTCTGCTTCAAGGAAAGAGACCATGGGTCTAGCGTCGAGATCATCGATCTGGCATCGAACTCTGAGGAGCAGCCGCTTCTGCTGGGAAGATACAGTCTGACACTGTCAACTCCGCTGGGGATATACAGTCTGACACTGTCAACTCCGCTGGGGATATACAATCTGACACTGTCGACTCTACTGGTGAATGTATAATCTGAAACAAATGCTTGGGGAAGTACAGCAGTGAGAGCCTGCTGGGGATTGACGAATCCAACGCTCGGACCAGCTCTGCAGGGATAAGATACTAAATTCCAACTGTTGAGGAAAAACATCCGCGATCATTTGATGGGGACCTTAAGGAAATGCCCCGAGTGTACCTGTTCTGGACGATCTAAATCACTTAAAATTTACATCAATTTTCAATGTTTATTAAGCACGTACCTCTAAAGCTCTTAGGTTTCATGATGCAATGTTTATCAAAAATTCAGACGTCATTTTTGCAAACAAAACAGTAAAATGAAAATGAACATAGAGATGTACTGAATAACATGATTTTATTGATTGAGTGGCCTCTGAATAGATATTTACATCAGGAAGCAATCCCTGGAAAGAGGTAATTGCACAACAGATAAAAAACAGAAATTAATCTAATGGCAATGTGAAATGGATTTCTATTGGGTTCCAATTCTGCTATGATTCGCTCGTCTTTAAGATCCTCCAGATGATCAGCTTTCCGAAAAAGGTGATTGGACTGTTTCCTATCCTTTGGAAGTTTCCAGTTATCGACACGAGATGATATTCAGAACTACTCAGAGCGCAGCCATTCGCTTAATCCCTAACTTTTGCCTGGGTCGCCCTTTCGGGTTTTCAATCCACTGGGATACCCATTTTTGCCTAAGTTGCCCTTTCAGGTTTTCAACTTACCGGGTGTACAATCTTTTCATTTTTTAATCCCTAACTTTTGCCCGAACCTTTTTTATTTTCTTGGTTCGCCGGGATGCCCATTTGTTTGCCTGGACTATTCTTTTTATCGTCCAGCGGGTCTATTTTATGCGAAGTATTTTTTAACTGCGTCTGAGTTCACAGGGGAAGTGAAGTTTTCACCATCCATAGTTGCAAGCATTAAGGCTCCACCATAAAAAACCTTGGTGACAATATACGGTCCATCATAGTTAGGAGTCCACTTGCCCCTGTGATCTGTCTGAGGAGGAAGGATCCTTTTCAACACCAAATCTCTGACTTGGAAGCATCGAGGACGCACTTTCTGATCAAAGGCTCTCTTCATCCGACTTTGATACAACTGCCCATGACAAATGGCTACCATTCGCTTCTCTTTGATAAGACTCAACTCATTGAACCTTGTCCGAACCCATTCAGCTTCGTCTAACTTGATATCCAGCAGGACTCTTAGAGAAGGAATCTCCACTTCAACATGTAGGACTGCTTCCATACCATACACAAGGGAGTAAGGGGTTGCCCTAGTCGATGTACGTACTGAAGTACAGTACCCATGCAAGGCGAAGGGTAGCATCTCATGCCAATCTCTATACGTAACGACCATCTTCTGCACAATCTTCTTTATGTTCTTATTTGCTGCCTCAACAACACCGTTCATCTTAGGACGATAAGGGGAAGAGTTGTGATGTTGAATGTTGAAGTTCTTGCACACTCCTTCATCATTTTGTTATTGAGGTTAGAACCATTATCAGTAATGATTCTTTCGGGAATCCCATAACGATAAATGATTTCTTTCTTAATGAATCGGGTAACCACATGTTTGGTGACCTTCGCAAATGACGCTGCTTCGACCCACTTGGTGAAATAGTCGATGGCAACAAGGATGAAATGATGCCCATTGGAAGCAGTCCGCTCAATCTTTCCAATCATATCAATGCCCCACATAGCAAATGACCACGACGAAGACATCACATTCAGAGGATTTGGCAGCACATGCACCTTATCAGCATAAATCTGGCATTTATGACACTTCTGAGCATATTTGAAACAATCAGATTCCATGGTCATCCAGTAATAACCCGCTCTCAACAATTTCTTAGCCATTGCATGTCCGCCGGCATGAGTACCGAAGGAGCCTTCATGAACTTCCTGCATTAACATGTCCACTTCGTGTCTATCCACGCATCTGAGCAAAACCATGTCGAAGTTCCTCTTATACAGCACATCGTCTTTGTTCAAGAAGAAACTTCCTGCCAATCTTCTCAAAGTCTTTCTATCATTGTTGGATGCCCCTACAGGGTACTCTTGATTCTTTAGAAAGCACTTGATATCGTGATACCAGGGCTTGTCATCAACTACCACTTCAGCAGCAAACACATACGCGACCCTATCAAGGCGCATAACATCAATCCTGGGAGCATAGTTCCACCGAGTCACTTTGATCATGGAGGATAGAGTAGCAAGGGCATCTACCATCTGGTTCTCATCACGAGGTATATGATACAACTTTACTGTTGTGAAGAAAGTCAACAGTCTTCTCGTGTAATCTCTATAGGAGACCAGATTAGGCTGGAGAGTATTCCAATCACCATTCACTTGATTGATCACCAGAGCTGAATCTCCAAAAATGTCCAAAGTCTTTATTCTCAAATCAATGGCTTGCTCAATACCCAAGATATAGGCCTCATACTCAGCTTCATTATTGGTGCATTCAAAAGTCAGACGAGCGGTGAAAGGCATGTGGGCACCTCTCGGAGTGGTAATGACAGCACCAATTCCACTTCCTTTGGCATTGACGGCCCCATCAAACATTAAAGTCCATTTTTCATCTGGATCAGGTCCCTCCTCAACAACTGGCTCTTCACGGTCTTTCATCTTGAGGAACATGATGTCTTCATCCGGAAAATCAAACTTCATTGGCTCATAATCATCAATCGGCTGCTGAGCAAGATAGTCTGACAGAATACTCCCTTTGATGGCTTTCTGGGATGTATACTGGATGTCGTACTCTGTCAGTACCATTTGCCAACGAGCTACCCTTCCGGTGAGAGTTGGCTTCTCAAATATATACTTGACTGGATCCATTTTGGAGATCAGTAAGGTCGTGTGAGTCAGCATGTATTGTCCCAATCGCTTAGCAGCCCATGCAAGTGCACAACATGTCTTTTCAAGCATTGAGTATCTCGACTCGCAATCTGTGAATTTTTTACTCAGGTAGTAGATGGCATGCTCTTTCCTATCTGTCTCGTCGTGTTGACCGAGAACACAACCCATGGAATTATCAAGTACTGTCAAATACATAATCAGCGGTCTCCCTGGGACTGGAGGCATAAGGGTTGGAGGATTATGCAAATACTCTTTTATCTTTTCGAAAGCCCTTTGACAATCATCATTCCACCCGATAGCCTGATCTTTTCTTAACAATTTGAATATTGGCTCATACGTGGCTGTTAGGTGAGAGATGAACCTTGTAATGTAGTTCAACCTCCCTAAGAAACCACAGACTTGTTTTTCTGTTCTTGGCTCAGGCATTTCTTATATTGCTTTTACTTTGGCAGGATCCACCTCAATCCCTTTTTCACTAACAATAAAACCCAACAGTTTTCCAGATCTCACCCCGAAAGTACACTTGTTCGGATTAAGCCTCAGCTTGAATTTCCTCAAACACGCAAACAGTTTCTGCAAATTCACCAGATGTTCTTCTTCCGTCTGAGATTTGGCAATCATATCATCAACATAAACCTCGATTTCATGATGAATCATATCATGGAAAAGAGTTACCATAGCTCGTTGATATGTTGCCCCAGCATTTTTCAGACCAAACGGCATCACCTTGTAGCAAAAGGTGCCACATGGGGTTATGAAAGTTGTCTTCTCCATGTCTTCTGGTACCATCTTAATTTGATTATAGCCAGAAAATCCATCCATGAAGGAGAATACCGAGAACTGAGTTGTGTTATCCACCAAAACATCGATGTGAGGTAATGGGAAATCATCTTTAGGACTAGCTCTGTTCAGATCCCGGTAGTCAACACACATCCGTACCTTTCCATCCTTTTTAGTTACTGGAACGATATTTGCAACCCATGGCGGATAATTTGTAACCGCTAGAAACCCTGCATCCAACTGTTTTTGTACTTCTTCCTTTATCTTGACAGCCATCTCTGGTCTTGTTCTTCTGAGCTTCTGCTTGACCGGAGGACAATCCTCTTTGAAAGGCAAACGGTGTACCACAATGTCTGTGTCAAGCCCTGGCATGTCCTGATAAGACCAAGCGAAGATGTCAACATACTCTTGCAGCAATTCAATCAGCCCCTTCTTCAAATTATCTTCCAAAACAGCCCCTATCTTGATTTCTCTCTTGGCGTCCTCGGTGCCGAGATTAATCACTTCAACACACTCTTGATGCGGTTGAATGACCCTTTCCTCCTGTTTTAATAACCCGACAAGTTCTTCAGGGAGTTCACAGTCTTCATCACCCTCTTCTTCAGCTTGAAAGATTGGATTTTCAAAGTCGAAGTGAGCCATAGCAGAACTGTTATCAATAGGATCCGGTGACGTGCATCTGCATGAGTGATGGTATGTGCTTACGAGTGTGAACAAGAAGTGGAAACTAAACAAAACATTGCCAAATATATATATATATATTTTTATATTTTTGATTTTTGAAAACTGCAAAAATAGAAAGACAATGAACAAAATATTTGAATGCAAAAAGACGTCCTTTATTTATGATAAAAAATGCAGGTATCCACATAGATGAGCCCTACAATGAGTCATCACACCCTGAGCGGAACGTAAGACTTGGATATGCATGAATAAATAAAGAAAATTACTCTTTAAGAAGAGTGACTTGGATAATCTCTTCAGAAGACCAGTTGCGGAGAACTTCACCCGGGACCCTTGGACGCACCCAGTTGTCAATGTCGCAATCACTATCCCCATCTTCTTCGTTGATTGCAGAGATCTGGCCGTACTGAATGATGCCAGCACTGGAGAAAGTAATCGGCCCCTGACGAGTCTGAGGCGTTGAAGTTGTAGAAGTCGATGCCAGCTGATACCCAATCCCAAACTTGTCTTCCTTTACAGGTAAATCCACCAGACGTCCCCAACCGGGAGCAACACCTGAATTTACCAAGGCATGTGCCTGCTTGAAGGACGAAATAGAGATACCTTCTTTAACCTCTTCCACTGGAGCTGCATCCTTGACTTGAACCACCTCAAAGGCCTGACACAGGGTCTCATGAATCTCACCTTCTACCTCTACATAATTGAATGTAGATAGGTGACTGACCAGAATATGCTCCTCACCACAGACAGTGATAATTCTTCCGTTGACTGGGAACTTGATCTTCTGAGGCAAGGTCGAGGAGACTGCCCCAGCATTGTGGATCCAAGGACGACCCAGCAAGCATCTATACGAAGGACTGATATCCATCACATAGAAGACGGTGTTGAAGGTTTGTGATCCAATCTGAATTGGAAATTCCACCTCTCCGAACACCGACCTCTTAGAGCCATCGAAGGCTCTCACCACAAGATCAGAAGGCTTCAAGATCAAACCTTCTACATATAACCTTGACAGGGCTCTCTTGGGTAGCACATTGAGAGAGGAACCTGTATCCACCAGAACATGGGATAGCAGTGTCTTTACACTCCATCGAGATGTGCAAAGCCTTGTTATGGTCGCGTCTAGCTGGCGTCAAGTCAGAATCAGTAAAGCCCAACCCGTTGCTTGTATGAACATTTGCAACGATCCCTTCTAGTTGGTTCACTGAGATCTCCTGAGGCACATATGCAACATTAAGGACCTTCAGGAGTGCCTCCCTGTGTGCCTCCGAACACAGCAGGAGTGAGAGAATAAATATCTTGGATGGCGTCTGAATCAACTGATCGACTACCTTGTAATTGCTTTCCTTTATAATTCTCAAAAGTTCGTCCACATCCTTCGTAAAAGCAGGCTCAGAGCCAGCCTGTGGTGCAGAGGTACCCTCATTCACAACTTGCTTGCCTTTGGCCTTCGCCGCGGCGTCAGCACTATCAGCTTGGGTAACCGGTGGTGAGAACAATCTACCACTTCTGGTGAATCGCCTGATTCCACCAACATTGTCCACTGCGGGATCTTTTAACTCAACTTCAGATCCAGACTTCTGATCCTGCACCTCTTCTACTTTCAGTGGCTGCTCCACTCCATGATCATGCGTGTACACACTCCCCCCATAACGCCAAGGAATGGCCTTTTCGCTAGTGAAAGGTAAAGGACCAGGGGTCGTGATGGTCATAGTGGATTGATGCGGTCGCACTGGTGGTACCGGTTGCGCTACTGGCGCACTGATCTGAGCGGTCAGGTAGAAAATTGTGATAGTGGCAACGTCACAGTCATACTCATAAATCTTATTTATTGAAGTACAAACATCTGAAACATCCGAAACATCGAAATCAAGTTCAGCAAGTACATCAGAATCAAACACCATGTTTGGAATATCAGCAACAACATCAGAAAAATTAATTACATCATTAGGAATTACAAAATCAGCAGGAACAACATTTGTAAATTCTTCAGCATCTTCAGGAAAGAGAGGATCAACATCTGCATTCTCAACAACCCCTTCAACAGACCTTTGGGCAGATAAGTCTTCAGCTTGGAGGATACCATCGTCAAGCAAGGCCTGGATACCCTGTTGCAGCTTCACACAACCCCCACTCTGTGCAACACAACCCAAACAACCGCTCCCACAGCCGGGGAAAACATCTGCCTTTAGCAAGTATTCTTTGATTTCTAACAGCGGAGTCTTCAGCTTCAACACCTCCTTGACTAGTTTGGCTTCTCCTTCAACCATGTTAACATTTGCTCTACCATGCTGCGGCATAGGATTGTTGACAACATTAGGAGTCGGCGTAAAGTTAATGGCCTTTGAATCAATAAGGTCCTGAACTACGTGCTTAAAAGCTTTGCAGTTCTCAATAGTGTGACCAGGTGCCCCAGAGTGGAAATTACACCTAACATTGGCGTCATAGCCCACTGGAAGCCTGCCAACGGGAGGAGCCAAAGTGCGTAACTGCACAAGTTGCAAATGTTGAAGGTTGGGAAGCAACTGGGCATATGACATCGGAAGAGTGTCGAAACGCCTATCCATCATCCTCTGTCTCTGTTGATAAGCAGGTCTGTTACCCTGTTGTTATTGGTATTGATTTTGTTGACGTTGAGGTTGTTGTTGTTGCACCGGTGCTGCAGCCGGAATGGTCACTGCTACAACATAAGGTTGTTGATGGTAATTCTGAAAGTTATTCCTCCGGTTACCCCTATTCTGATAAGAAGATATGGCATTTGCATCCCCTTCTCTCCTCTTCTGTCCTCCTAAGAACGACTTCTTTGACTCCGAAGATGATTCAACCCCGTTTTGGATCTTACATGTCTTCAAGTAGTTCTCCACCCTCTCACCGGTAGAGACCACATCAGCAAAATTCGAGGCGTTGCAACCCACCAGACGCTCCAAATAAGATCCAGGTAGTGTGTTCATAAACATGTTGGCCATCTCTTTTTCCAACATCGGAGGCTGAACACGGGAAGCCATCTCTCTCCAGCGTTGAGCATACTCTTTGAAGCACTCGTTGCTCTTGAGAGACAGATTCTGGAGCTGGGTCTTGTCAGGTGCCATATCCGCATTGTACTGATATTGCTTCACAAAGGCCTCAGCCAAGTCTCTCCAGTAGCGAATATGGGCTCTGTCCAGCCTCATATACCACTCCAAGGATGCCCCAGCTAGGCTGTTCTGGAAGAAGTACATGAGCAACTTCTAATCATCAGAATACGCGATCATCTTGCGGAAGTAAGCTTGTACATGAGTCTTCGGGTAAGAGTTGCCATTGTACTTATCAAACACGGGGACTTTGAATTTTGGCGGAACTCTCATGCCTGGGACAAGTCCCAAGTCAGCAACATCCACACCAAGAGCATTCTGCCCTTCCACGGCTTTCAACCTCTCTTCTAGTCTCCGAAACATAGGGTCCATACCATGGCCCATGCCAAAGTCCTCCTGAAGCAGGGGGAATTAATCCTCCTGATCATCATGGATGGGTTGTTGACCAAGGTTGCCATGTGGGATTGGGATAGGCCCCGATCCATTGGGTCCATTAGCCTCTACAGCGGGAGGATCAGCCACAACCTCCGGTTGAGTAGTAGGGGGATTCCCCTGTACCAACAATCTAATCTCCTGCTGTCCCTGAGCCACTTCTTGGACCACTTCCATGAACTGATTCATGTGAATCCTCATCTCAGCGAGCTCTGCTTGTAAACCTTCCATTGCTCTCTGTTGATTCCTTCGGGTACCGTATCGGTGAATGCCTGAGTCAGCTATCCTGCTAATGGTGGAATACCAAACAAGATGAGAACACTGCGGTGGTACCTGTTATGCAAGACATGTTAATGACTATGCAAATGCAATGACATGTTTATCAATTTCAAAGGGTATTCTACCCCTTGATTCCAGTCTCACATTAGATAAATAATGTAAGAAAACCCCGACTAGAATCAAGAAGAAGATATAAACCCCTAGGAATAGATAAACATGATGCATGCAATGCTTATGATTTAATTTTTATATCAGAGGAACTTTAGAGTCTTATTTGCAAATTTTGGAAATATTAAACGTTTATCACATACAGAAATATCACGTCAATTAATATTTGGAAATGTTTTTACGCCAAAGAAGTACAGACTTGGTAACGAAGTGCAATACAAGAGAGAAGGAAAATGAACATCCTATGGATCCCTAGAAGCAATCGTCCAAAGCCCTCGAGACCGGAAGATAAGTTGCACGAAGCCTCTTCACCTCCCTCTCATAGGCTGCCTCCATATTTGCCTTCTCTTTGGCGAGTCAATCATACTTCCTCTTCCAAAACTTGGAAGACTGAGGAAGTAGAGAAATCAATGCGTCATCAGGATCATCAATAACCTGGTGCTCAAGGAACTCTATCAAAGCATCCTTCTCTCTGATCTGCTGAAGCAACTCCTCTCGTTCACGGATCCAAGCACGCGAACGGTCTTCGTTTCTCAACTCCTCTACTCCTTGGCTAGGGAGGGTTGAAGGCTCAGCCACAACCAAAGGTGTGGGTCTTGGATACTCATAAGGCATGAGGTACTCGGAAGCTCTCCTCCTAACCCAAGAGGTATAGGGTTCCAAAGCGATACAGTTCTTCGGACCTAGCTCCTTCCTTTCTTATGGATCTTGCGCCAAGCACGGACCATCCTGCCCTTCAAGCCTTGGGGATCTTTACCCTCCTGAAAGAACACACCCTCTAACAGAATGTTATTGGGTTTATCCTTTAGGGGGAACCCAAGCTGACGACGTGCCAAAATAGGGTTGTAGTTAATTCCACCGCATGTACCAAGAAGAGGTACATTGGAGAATTCACCACAAGAGTCGATAATCTGCACACCATCATATACACGGTTGTACCAAAAGATATCATCATTAGTGAGATATATAAGTCTCGTGGACCACCGTAGACATCATTTGTTCTCCTTGAAGGCGAGCGTCTGAGGCAAGTGCGAAATAAACCACTTGTACAACAAAGGCAAACAACACATAATTATACCACCTCCCTTTGCATTCCTCATATGCAAAGAGAAATAAGTGTCACCCAACAGAGTAGGAACGGGATTAAGAGTAGAGAAAATCCTAATGGCGTTCACATCCACAAACTTGTCGATGTTGGGGAATAACACTAGCCCATAGATGAGAAGTACAAATATGGCCTCAAAGGCGTCCTCACTCATGGCCTTCCCAAACATAGTAGCTTGATCAATGAGGAAATCAGACGGGAGACCTTGAATTCCACCTTTGGTAGTCATATGAGCACCAATAATAGATTCATCTATACGCAACAAATCAGCAATCTCTTGAGAAGAAGGAACTCTCTCCAAGCCACTGAACGGTAACTGGTCTAGGATAGGTATTCCCACAAGATAGGCATACTCCTCAAGTGTGGGCAAAAGCTGGAAATCCGGAAAAGTGAAGCAACGGTACAAGGGATCATAGAACTGCACCAACACACTCATCAGACCTTCATCCACCTGAGTAGCAAGAATAGACAGAAGCTTCCCATGACGAGCCTTGAATTCCAAGGGATCTAATACATAGGATGTCAAACTCCTTAACTCTTTCAAGTCGGGTTGTCTGAAACTATACTTCTTCGTATTCCTTCTTTGCTTATCCATGTCTGAAAATTTGCAAATAGACCTCTTAAGTTCCTTGAAAGTTTTCTCATTGTTGATGATATGGGTGTATGAATGCATGAATGCATGGATGCAACAATCACACTCAAGGATCAAGCAAATCACACCATACAAAGGTCATGGGATGGATCAAGTCATCCTTATTATCAATCATCCATTTTGGTGGATTATGGTTTACACCTTATCAACACCCAAGTTCCATTGATATTAAGGATACACAAGAACGGATCAACCACGAATCAAGGGTTTGTTGCGAGCCGCGAGCATGGAGTCTTGGTTAAGAACCACCCAAAGGGAGTGTACTATGGTTAAACCTGACAATCATGTTCTATAAGAGGTTCCCATAGTCATCATCCCATCTTTCGGATATTATCGGATAAAGGACTACTCGTATTCCAAAAATATTCTCAAGAGAGACTCTTATGAGTGTAGTATCGCGTAACAATCGTATCAAATCTTACACTTGAACGATCTTCGCACTACGTCCTAAAAATAGGCCAAGATGGGCGTGGTAAACTAAGGTCCTTGGCTTCTAAGGCATATATTGGAAAGAGTAATGCCTAACCACGACTACTCGTGTGACATTATTGATCCCAACATAACCTCCACCAAGTGAATGGGCTTGCAAGTCAACTTGCTAAGGAATAACTCCACACAAGTAAACAAGACTATGCCATTCTCCTATCCTAAGTGCACTCGAGTTCGGGGATAGAACTCATCTCACGAAGATCACCAAGCATACAAGGAATTAATATTCAAACAATTCAATCATTACATACAATACAGTAATCCCAAATTTCACAAAAATATGTCACAAAGCAATATACCATACAATACAACAAATATGAAAAGTAGGCAAAACCCACTAGGCAAATGATAATTCCCCAGCAGAGTCGCCAGTTTTCTGTGGCGGGGTATTCGTTACCATTAGAGATATTGACTAAATCCAAGGTAAACCATACAAGTCGAGTCGCCACCACACTTCTATTTATCCAAAGGAATGGTTAGAAAGCGAACAAAAACCTAAAGTTTTATCGAATCAAAAACTAGTAAAAAATGTCAGAGATCTGGGTAAGGGGGTTGGTTATGCAATGGGAAGGTTTTAAGCACCCCAAAACATCCTAGGTATTCCTAGGGAGCCCTTTTCATAAGTGTTGTTCTAGTCTAAATGGTGTAGGTATATCTAAAGTACTATTTACTAAAAGGAAGGTTAAAAGAAAATGACTCGCAAGGATGTCGCCTCCACTGCCTACGTATCTCATCTGAATATGAGAATCAGAGTCTTCGTAGCTCGGCTACTTATGGGTTAAAGAGAAGTGTGCTCGGTAAGACGTCGCGTCTTATGCCTACGTATCTCATCTGGAATGAGAATCAGAGCAAAACGTAGTTCGGCTAACTAGGGGTTAAGGATTGCCATCTAAACATGGACTTACAAAAGAGGACACCAGTTGTGTCAAAGGAGGGTGGGCAGTGTGTTCAACGTCCTAGCAGTAGGTGTCGCAGCTCACTGATTCGAGTCTTAGGCCGTTACCTCTTTGCAATAGAACGGACTGACATGCCACAAGATCGGAGACGCACAGAAGGTCTAAAAGTGAGGAAGCTCTGCTCTAGAGTTGTCATGCAATATGGACCTATGTGTTAGGATTTACAAAGGGGAACATCTACCTAATGTTAGCATGCAAAGAATAAGGGAATTCTACCTATGTTATCATACAAAGGGTTCTACCTAATGGGTGTTACCTAAACGGAACAAGAGTCGACAGATGGAGCGTGGAGAGGAGTTACGGATAAGGGTAAATGGCGATGCCGGAGGCAATCGACTTACAGGTAAATGGCGATGCCTGAGGCAATCGACTTACAAGAGGATGGATGAATGCGTGCTGGTTCTGTTAAGTTTTGAAAATGATTACTCGACGTTGGATCGAGCTTTTGATCTTATTTTGAAATGGTTATCGGATGTTCGTTTTAATTCTTGTATTAACAGGTGACTAAAGAAATAAAGAAATAAATATTATACACTTTATGGGAGAGGGGTACATTTGTTATGAATGGGGATTGTTCATGGCAAACAAACAATAAGAATATATGCCTCATACATCATACAAGTAGGCAACAGTTATCAATCAGATCGGATAAATAAACAATATATAATCAAACCAAAGAATCAAATAATGGAGCATTTAAACAATGCATGGGAGTATGAACATGTTAAATAATCAAGCAATAGAAAGCATGAATGAGAGAAACAAGTATAAAAGATAACAGATGAATCAAACAAATGAAAATATACACACGAAGGGTCCACTGAATAATTTAATCAGGAAATGAGGTAAGGACCAAATAAAATCAAGGTAAAAGGCCTCCAATACATGACATATGAGATGAACAAGGGAGGATCAAAAGATCTCTTCAATTTCCATAAGCAATCCCTAAGTCAAACATCGATCATAAAGAAGTCAACTGAAAATTCAAGTCAACTTAAAAAATAACAAATAAATAGCAAATTAATCAAGAAAACTATGAAAAATTAAAATAAATAAGGTGGGGTCAGGACATCATCATCCCCCAAAAAGATTTTAAAAATAATGAAAATTGACACGTGAATTAATTAAAACAAAACATAGGTCAAACCAAAAGTCAATTAATAAGACTAGGTTAGAAATAAGTCAAAAATAAATAGTAAATTAATCAAGAAAATTATGAAAAATTAAACTAAATAAGGTGGGGTCAGGGCATCATCATCCCCCATAAATATTTTAAAAATAATGAAAATTGGTACGTGAATTAATTAAAACAAATCATAGGTCAAACCAAAAGTCAATTAATAAGACTAGGTTAGAAATAAGTCAAGAATAAATAGTAAATTAATCAAGAAAATTATGAAAAATTAAACTAAATAAAGTGGGGTCAGGACATCATCATCCACCAAAAATATTTTAAAAATAATGAAAATTGGTACGTGAATTAATTAAAATAAAACAGAAGTCAAATTAAAAGTCCACCAACCAAACTAGGTCAAATATAAATCCAAAATAAATTGAAAATGTGAAATAAAATTCCAAGAAAAGGTAAGGTTGACCATCAGACAGTGGTCAACCTTCATCCTAAAAATCAAATGCTAACAATAATTTTAAGTCATAAAAATAAAATCAATAAAAAAAAGTGTGTTAAAATGGACCATTTAGAATAAATAATTAAAATAAAATATTAATATTAAAAAAATACGAAAATAAAAATTATATAAAATTAAGTAAAACGTTAAGAAAAGTGAAAAATATTTTTGTGTAATTTTACGGACGAAGAAAATATTTTAAATAAGAAAAAAAAATATGAAAATGGAAGGATTAATGGTGATGAACATGGTAAGCAAGCGTAGATATATCAAAACATGGTCATGGAAGAGATGATTACCTAATGGAAAATAGAAGTGGAATGGAATCTGATATGTGATGAAGCTTTGCCTCCTTGCCACGGAATTCCAATGCTCCTTTAGGGTTAGGGTTTCAACTTCTTAAATTGGGTGGATTAGGTGTTCTCATGGGCTTTTTAATAAGTGATTTATCCATAAGAATAAAAGTGTGAAGTGAGGTGTAAAATATTGTTATTTTGGACCAAACTTAAGTAAATGGATGTCCAATGCATGGCCAAAAGAGGTAAAAAAAAACGTGACTGGTTTGTGCAGCATGCTTAGAAAATCTGATTGGGCCAGCCAGGCCCAAAATCTGCCTAGAAAATCAAGTCATGGTGCCCACTTTAAATGAATGTATCTCGCAAACCATGGATCCAAATGAGATGATTCCAAAAGGATGTGAAAGAGGACATGGAAAGGTACAATTATTGTGAAGAAAGTATTTTCAAGTAATGCCTTGAAGTGCAAGAAAACTGGCCAAGAAGTCTTGACAAATTTTGAAGATTTTGGACTTAGAAATTTTTCTAAGTGTCCTAAAAAAAAGTCTCACTTTGACTAAGCATAACTTTCTCAACTCTAATCCAAATGGAGCAAACTTTATATCTATAGAAAGCTTGGAACAAGAGGAATAACTTTCATGTTGGAGAAAGTTTCAAATGGAGCTTTTATTTTGATGCAAAATGGGCTTAAAGTGAGTGCAACGATCATGAAAACTTGCCCTAAATTGAAAGTCAACCATTTCCAAATTAAGTAACTTTTCCAATTCCTGATTAAATGATGAATCCATGATCCAACCTTGATCAAATTTCACATGTAGGATCCCCTAGGCATGGATTTTGAGTTTCCACTCTCAAAATGTCAGGAGTTGACTTTTCTGGCCCTACAGTTGACTTTTCCCAAACTGTCTGATTCCCGATTCCATTGATCAATTGAAGCACTTCTATCTCAAATAAAGAGCTGATTTTTTGTATGTAGACCCTTGTGGACATATGGAGGTCCATGGAAAAGAGTTTCACCCAAAGAATCAGAAATAAACTGATTTTATACCAAACCCTAGTTTTAGGGCAAAAGGATCAGGAACTGATTGCACTGATTGCCAATGGATCTTTCTGAGATAATTGTGAATCTTCCTAGACCAAGATGCCTCTCTAATCATGACATGGATGAACTCCTCTACTTCCAACCAAACATTGCCTGTTGCAGGTAGCCATGAAATCCTAATTTCTGATTAAATCCAGATGAACACTCTGATAGCTTTGAATCCTTCACTGATGAACTGAGGACCATAATAAGATACTTGGACCCCCCTGAGACCCTTGAGACTTGTATACTTAGAAAATGAAGTCCAATTCTCAATCTTGCTTTGTGTGGGCTCCTTCTGTTAAGGAGTGATCGATCAAAACCTGATCTCCATGTCACTAATGCAGTATGCAATGAGTATGACCTAATATGATGCTAATGAAGTGTAAAACATAATCCCATGCTTCCAGGAAAATTGAAGGGTAAATTTTGGGGTATTACAGTCCTTTCAGTAGTTGGCATAGGCGATTAGCGCATGTCAACTTTGACTTTCTAAATAAAGTTGTTGCAAAAGATCTAGTAGTTGGTCTCCCCAAAATCAAATTTTCAAAAGATCACTTATGTGATGCGTGCCAAATGGGAAAGCAAACAAGGATCTCTTTTAAATCTAAAAATATGGTTTCCACAACGAGACCCCTTGAACTTCTCCATATGGACCTTTTTGGGCCATGTAGAATCAAAAGTCTAGGTGGAAACTACTATGGTTTTGTTATAGTAGATGACTACTCTAGATTTTGTTGGATTATCTTCTTAGCAAGTAAAAGTGACACTTTTTCTGCTTTTAAAAAGTTTGCCAAGATGTCTCAAAACAAATTGAACACTAACATAGTTACTATTCAAAGTGATCACGGGGGTGATTCGAAAACCACCTCTTTGAGGAATTTTGTGAAACAAACAACATTGATCATAATTTTTCTGCTCCAAGAACTCCACAATAAAATGGAGTAGTGGAATGTAAAAACCGAACTTTAGAAGAGCTTGGAAGAACTATGATCAATGAAAACAGACTTCCTAAATATTTTTAGGCCGATGCCATAAATATGTCGTGTTATGTATTGAATAGGATACTCATTCGTCCTATTCTAAACAAAACCCCTTATGAATTTCTAAAGGGAAGGAAACCTAATGTTTCACATCTTCATATCTTTGGATGTAAATTCTTTGTATTAAACAATGGTAAAGAAAACCTTGGTAAATTTGACTCAAAAGCCGATGAAGGTATCTTTCTCGGATACTCTCAATCTAGTAAAACATATAGAGTATACAACAAAATGTTACTTATTGTTGAAGAATATGTGCATGTTTCCTTTGATGAATCTTATCCGAAAACTATCAGAGAAGGTATTATTGTTGATGGTGCAAGTGTTCCTTCGGAAGATATAATAAAAGATCAAGAAGAAGAGCGTGTTGAACCCGGTCCGAAAAAAGCCGAGGAGGAGTCAGATCAAACTTCTGAAAAGAAAGAGGAGGATCATTCTATTAATAACAATGATCTTCCTTTGGAATGGAAATCTTCTAAGGATCATCCCATCGATAATATTCTAGGAGATATCTCAAAGGGAGTTACCACACGGTCAAAGATAAGTAACTTTTGTTATCATTTCGCTTTCGTCTCTCAAAATGAGCCTAAAAACTCCAAAGACGCATTACTCGATGAACATTGGTTTTTAGCGATGCAAGTGGAACTTAATCAATTCAAAAGAAATGAGGTGTGGGATTTTGTTCCCCCTCTGGGAGACCATCAAGTAATCGGCACTAAATGGGTGTTTAGGAACAAGTTAGACGAAAACAAAGTTATAACTCGCAACAAGGCACGCCTTGTTGCTCAAGGGTATAACCAAGAGGAAGGCATCGACTATGAGGAAACTTATGCTCCGGTTTCCTGACTCGAGGCTATACGCCTTTTGCTTGCCTATGATTGTTCTCAAATTTTCAAAATTATTTCAAATGGATGTTAAGAGCGCTTTCCTAAACGGTCATATTAGAGGTCTATGTATCTCAACCTCCCGGTTTTGAAAACTATGAGCATCCTAACCATGTGTTATAAGCTTAAACGTGCTTTGTATGATCTCAAACAAGCCCTTAGGGCATGGTATGAGCGTTTTAGCAAATTTCTACTAGAACATGGATTCTCAAGAGGGAAGGTTGATACAATCCTTTTTATTAAGCGTTAAGGAAAACACTCTATTTTAGTTCAAGTATATGTAGATGATATTATTTTTGGATCTACTAACATAAATTTGGTCAAGGAATTCTCTATATTGATGCAGGAAGAATTTGGAATGAGCATGATGGGGGAGCTAAATTACTTCCTCGGACTTAAAATCAAGCAACTTGAAGAAGGATCTTTTGTGAGGCAAATGAAGTATTGTAATGAGTTACTCAAGCCCTTCGATATGGCAAACTCCAAGGTAATTGATACTCCAATGCCTACTGCTGTAAATATGGATCGGGATGAAAATGGTAAGGCCGTAGATATAAAAAGGTATAGAAGTATGATCGGATCCCTCCTCTATCTTACCGCATCTCGACCAGACATTATGTTTAGTGTATATATGTGTGCTAGGTGTCAATCATGTCCTAAAGAATCACATTTAAAAGTCGTCAAACGCATACTTAGATACCTCTGTGGTACTTCAAACTATGGACTTTGGTTTTCTAAGGGAAGTGATTGCTTTTTGGTTGGCTACTCCGATTCCGACTTTTTCGGTTGCAAATTGGATAGGAAAATCACTAGTGGCACTTGTCATTTTTATTCAAATTCCTTAGTAAGTTGGCACAGCAAAAAGCAAGTTTCAGTTGCTTTGTCAACAGCCGGAGCGGAATACGTTGCTGCGGGTAATTGTTGCGCTTAAATTTTGTGGCTCAAACAACAATTACTTGACTTCAATGTTCAACTTGAACGTATTCCCATTTTTTGTGACAACAGAAGTTCCATCAATTTAACCAAAAATCCTATACTACGTTCGCGCACTAAACATATTGAAATTCGGCATCACTTCCTTAGGGATCATGTTGAGAAAGGTGATGTTGTCTTCGAGCATGTTGATAGCAAAAATCAACTTGCAGATATCTTCACAAAACCACTTGCGACATAGCCTTTCTTCCATATCCGTAGGGAACTTGGTGTTCTCGATATCTCAGATCGCATTTAAATACATATATTATGCCTGTCTATTCCTTGATTTATAAGTGCAGCTATATGAGGGCACTCGTCGTCTATCACCATTGGAGGTAATATCGTTCCTATCCATTTGACATATATTGATCAACTATGTATGTATATACTCAATCTATGTAACTCTTGATGTTCACTTGATGACTTGATCTAAGTTTGATCAACTTTTATGTTTGAATTATACTTGAACTTGCTTAGGTATCATTATTACTGTATTTAGTCATTTGTCTTAAAATTTATACTAAAAAAATATGGCAATGTTATTTACTCATTTCTTTTTACTCCGTGTATTATTTATGCCTTCCATTGACTCCATGTTATGTGCATGGTTGTTGATGTCTATATGTTTCAAAGTCGTTGACTAAGTGCTTATGAATATCTTTATTTCATGTAGACTGTTTCATTGTTTCTTTTTGATGTTGTCAAAGGGGGAGAAGCAATGGAAACAAACACAATAGCTGATTTAGCAGAATGTTTGAAGGCATGTATAAAATCAGAGGGAGGATGTCTATCAAAGTACGCGATTATGCCACGGTTTGCCATCATCAAAAAGGGGGAGTATGTGAGGGAAAATATGCCTAGTCCTCATTTTAAGGATGTCAAACCTTTCTAATCTCCCATAACGTGTACTTTGGACAGTATCATCATATCATAAAATGCATTCATCCTTTAACATGTTCAAAATTTAAGTTCAACGTGTCCATGCATATAGGAGCATATCATAGATGTGAAGCATGCACTTGATAATTGTTAATATCCTAGGTTCATAAGAGATTGGTTTAAATTGGTCAAAATACATCTCAAAACTCATTTTTGGGAGTTTAAGACCTGTGAGTCGACTCATGACTCGGAGCAAAACTCTCGGGTCTGAACAGGTCGAGTCATAGGTCAACTCAATCCTGGGAAAATTGAATGAGTCGACTCATCCACATGTTGCATCGACTCAATGCCTATTTTCATTTGAACCATTTAGCCACGGGTCTGAACAGGTCGAGTCATAGGTTGACTCTGAAGGAGAATTGCGATCCAAAGCGCATCGGAAATTAAAATTTTCTCCTTTAGAGATCCTTACGAATGGTCATGATCAGTGATAGAATATTTACCTCTTGTGAGGATTGGAACCTTTGGTGCAAATCTCTTGTGACGATCAAAACCTTTGATGCAGATCCACAGAGCGATCACGAACGTTGAACGATGACAACGTCTCTACTCAGTCCACACGAACGGATTCCTTCAATCTCAGTGCTAGCTGGTACGAATGAAGGCTTTGAGTGTGTGTGTGTGTGAGAGAGAGAGAAAACAAAAATAATACAACCGCAAAAAATGCTTCTGCACAAGGGTTCTATTTATAGAACCACTTGTGTGGGCTTCAAGCTAAAAAGCCCACTTAAGTGTATTTGGCCCATATCTTATAATATGCCCAAAAACACTTAAGCGTGTGGTACCTTACCATATTTCGTATTCTACTTAAGTACACCGTACCTTACGATGTTCTACAATTCACTTAAGGGTACCGTACCTTACGGTGTTCCTTAGTTACTCTATCTCTCATCAATCCGTCCTTTGTGTGTGACCCTGTAGGTTTTCGTGACGTTGGCAATTATATTAAATCACGCGTTTAACATAATAAACAGTGAGCGGTATCTAGCAACACATCACTGTTACCCAAGACACGAAAATGTCATGTGATCTGACAAAACCTTTTGTAATAATATTTGTGTAGAAGTACCCTTTTTCCCTTATGTCTATATTGAACACAAGGCATAGACCGTGTCATCCTTGTCCAGTTCAATATTGGGCCCATAGACATTTATCCTGTTATGCAGGATGGGCAAATTCCATCTAGGTCACTCATGTCCCTCAGCATGCTTCGTGGAGTACCCATTAACTGTCTTTATGGTTATCCAGTTACGGACAATGTTTGATCAACAATAAAGCACTCGACTCTACATCTAGGGTCCATAGTTGTTTCAAGTCGAAGGGTGGTTGACGCATATCGAAAAATACGATTCCTCGCGATGGTCACGGAAAAAATTACGTTCGAACAGAGTCGCCACCGAACTTTATTTATCCCAATGAAGGGATAGGAAAATATCGATAAAACCTTTAGGGAATGGAATAATGGTCGTCGTAACCATATTCGGGTTCGGGAGTGGATTACGCAAGAGGAAGGTATTAGCACCCCTTACGTTCGTTGTACTCAACGGGAACCTTTTAGTTCTAATGTGCATTTTGAGTGTTAATTTATGTTTGTTTGTTATCTTTGGGTTATAAAATATAGAAATGAATGAGAACCTCAAAAAGGGAAAGGGGAGGTTTTTTATTAGTGTGCTCGCGAAGATACAACAATCTCCTGCCTACGTATCCTTATGGTGTAATAAGGAAGTCAGAGCATTCGTAGTTCGGGGAACTACGGTTGGTTGGTGTTTTTTAATGAACAACTGTTTAGATCGCGTTCTAAAGGCTAAACGCTGGCTTGTCTACTCTCGGCGGAGGCTTAGGCACTAGTTTGTTATGCGCATTAGAAAGGATTAAACAGTGTTCTTTCTGAAAAGAGTTTTGATCACACGGGGTGACAAGTTGAGTTAATATGTTGGATGTTTTGATTGATTGGTTTTGATCGCACGAGGGCGAGAAAGATATATATTTGATGTGTTGAGACATTTTGTTGGATGACGATTACTCGGATATTCGAGTAAGGTAACTCATATCCTAATAGTTGATGAGAGGAATCGAAGGCTCTAGACCATCTCCCTTTTCATCCTTTATTGTGAAAGGAGTTGATAATAGTTACAGTATTTTGTATAGATGACGATTACTCGGGAAGTCGAGTAAGACAACTCGTATCCTAACAGTCGGGAAAGGGAATAGAAGACTCTAGACCACTTTATTTTTCATCCTTAATTATAGGAAAGATTTGATAATAGTTAAGGTGTTTTGGACGGATGACGGATACTCGGATAGTTGAGTAAGACAACTCGTATCCTAACAGTCGGGAAAGGGAATAGAAGACTCTAGACCACCCTCTTTTTCATCCTTAATTATAAAAAGGATTTGATAATAATTAAGGTGTTTTGAATGGATGGCGAATACTCGGATAATCGAGTAAGACAACTCGTATCCTAATAATTGGGAAAAGGAATAGAAGACTCTAGACCGCTTTCTGTTTCATCTGAGTATTGATGAAAATAAGGTTGTATATGGTTGATGTATTTTAGAATGAATGACAAGTACTCGAATGGCTGAGTAAGACAACTCATATCCAAGCATTTGAGAAGAGGAATTGAAGACTCAAAACCATCTCCCTTTTCATATAGTTCATTATGAAATGATTTGATTAATCTATTAATTTACAGAAAAATGACAATTGTTCGACTGACCGAGTAAGAGAACTCGTATTCAAACAATTGGGGAGAGAGGTTGAAAACTCAAAGTCAACTCCCTTTTCATTTAACTTATCATGAAAATAATTTGATTTTAATAGGGGTTTAGAAGTTTGTAAAGGAACGACAATTATTTGACTAACCAAGTAAGAGAACTTGTATTCAAATAGTCGAGGAGAAAAATTGAAGACTCAAAGTCATCTCCCTTTTCGTTTCTTATCATAAAAGGATTTGATTTGTTTGTGCTTAAGTGAATTAGAAATGACGATTATTCGACTAACCGAGTAAAAGAATTCATATTCAAATAATCGAGGAGAGGAGTTGAAAACTCAAAACCATCTCCTTTTTCATTTCTAAATGGGATAGTATTTAATTGTGATTAGATGTTTATTTAATTTTGAATGAAAATACTCGACGTTGGATCGAGGTTTTAAATTTGTGTTTTGTGAATGAAATGAATTTATTTAGTGTATTGTTCTTTTACTTGATTAAATAAAATCGAATAAGTCTCATTGTAAGAAAGCCCAAGAGTAAGCTATGTGAGGTTGATGGCGATGCTTTAAAAGTCATCGACTTACAAGGGTGTTTGAAAATGGACTCGATATTAAATCGAGAATTGTATGATTTATTTGTGGTTTGAGGTCGTTTTGAAATGATGATGAATTGATTTGGATTTCGTGGTTTAAAGTGATTTTGTGATAACAAAAATTAATTGATTGAAATTCAGTTAATTTGTCTAATTAAGGTAATTAAAAGTAATTATCCAAATCATTAGATTAAATATTGAAATAATCTGACTAAGTTAATTAAAATTAATTAACGGAATTATCCAATTTAATTAAAATTTTAATTATCTAATCACAATTTAATTGAATTTTTTTAGATGTAATGAAGACCCAATCACAATCTAAACAAATTATGGCACTGTTATTAACCATGGCAACAAAGAATACCTAAATCTTATTTTTCCTATTCACGTGAGATTGATACACATGAGCAGGTAATGTTTCTTCCACTTCATGCTCCATGATTAACGAATCCAATTAATTATTCAAGATATCACTCATTTCCAAACTTCAAACTATAGCTTGAAACCAAACTTTATTTTTCATATTAAAAGCACACATCACATTTTGAGAGAGAATATGGGCCTTTGCACAAGGCGCCACAACAAACTTGTTAGTAACAAGGAGTTAATCAAAAGACATTAAAATAAGAATCAACAAGCATAATATTCTAATTGAATAGTTATGAGCTATGAACATAAACACCTTCTTGTAAACCTTTTTGGAAAGAAAAAAAACATCATCTCCATACCGGTATTAATATTTGAAATGAAATATCCGCAACCGTAAAAAATGCAGAAGAGGTGTTTTTGTATATATTTAGGTGATAGATTATTAACCACAAAATACATATAATATGATCATGTCGAAATGCAGCAAAGTAAACCAACCATTAAACCGAATCAAGATATGAAATTAAAAAAAAAAAGAGAATCCAACCGTATATAGGGCGTCGACTTGCGCTTTTCAACGACCCCAAATCTCGCTTGAAATTTGGCTTCGTGCTCAACTCCGCTCCAGCGCTAATCTGAATCACGAATCTCGTCGGTGTGGTTGCCGATTCGCGTCGCCCGCGTTATGCAACCTGCATAAAAACAAACAAATTCGACATAAAGCAGCATGAGCTTCACATGCCTGAAAGCGGAAAACAGAGTTTGGATCGGAAATGGGAATTCAGCTATTTGTTGTTGATACTGCAGCGGCGGAAAATACACGATCGAGGAGGTTGCTGTGTTTAGAGATGATGTTGTTGTTAGTGTTTTTCGTTGAAAGACGAATCACCGGCGACGGGAATAGCAAGGCGGTTGTGATGGTGTGGTCGTTGTCGGAGGAAATGGAAGGAGAATAGTCGGCGGTTTGAATGGCGAAGGGAGGTAGATTCACGATTGAGGGAGTACAACGGCGGAGGTGTGTGGAAGGTGGGTTTGTTATGGTGTGGTAGACGTGGTTTGGATTCGCGGCTGAAGATCGGTGGTACGGCGGAGCGGTAATGGTGTAGGTTGTTTCGGTGGTGAACGGTGTGCGATTGGCGAAGAAGAAAAGAATCTGGCGGAGGGAGTTATGGAGGTCGGACGGTGTAAACCAAAACGGAGAGGAGATTTAGTTACTGTTGATGGTTTGAGTGGGTCACGGCAGTGAGCGGCGATGATTGTTTTTAGGAGGCGGAGGAAACGATTTTCGGCTGGATTTAGAGAAGAAGATGGAGGTGATTTTGGTGTGTAGTGAGGAAGAAGAATGTGAGGTGAGTGAGAGAGATTTCAAGAGAAGCTCCTTTGTGAGACGCGTGTGTGTGAATTTAAGCAGAGAGAGACGTTGGTGGTCTCCTCTCCCTTTACCTTTTTTTATTATTTTTCGTTTTATATCCGTTGGATGAGAGAGAGAATGATGGAGTGAGAGGACCACTTGTCAGCCATGTACCCGTCACAAGAAGATAAGATTGCCACGTGGCACCTGGCAATTGGATTGAAAGAGATATTTTTTAATATTTTCTGATTTTCTATTTAACTATTTATTTAAGTTTCTATTTTATGATTGGATATTAGAAATGAGTACGGATTGCTAACATGGGCCTTTGATTAATTTGAATTAACGATTCAGATTGAGTCAAAGAAGCACACAAAGAAACACATGTTTTTAAATAAATTTAAATGCCTATAATGTTGTTTTTATATGATTTAATCCTTTTAAAATAATTTAAATCAATTGAATCAAATAAAATTCACAATTTTTTAAATAATCATGATAAAATTAAAATAATAACATGGAAAAATTTATTTATTTAATCTGACTATTTTGACGAAAGAACAGAATTAAAACGACTAAAAATGAATAAAAGTCGGACAAAAATTTGCTCAAAAAATTAAATCGGATGCATGAAAATGATCAATGCAAAATATACTTATTGAAAAAATATAGCGTTTATTCAAATTCTGAAATAAGTTTGCACCGGTTAAAAGGCTCAGGCGGGTCAAAACGCAACTGAAACAGCTGCTGAAAAATACAACGAGCACACCAGGTTAAACTACATGAACCGTAGATTAATAATACTGGCGTCTGCAATTTTAATTTTGAAACTTTTTATCCGCTGATTTTGTCCGTACTTGAGGAAATGATTTAACCAATTTGTCTGTATTTTCAATAAATTTATTCTGACTGATATTTTAGTTATTATTCATGATGGAATGCATGTCATGTTGTGCATATGATTCAAATTAAAAATTAAATCGATTTTCCAAAAATTTAAATATGCCCGGACAAAATTGGGGTTTGACAGCTGCCCCTATTTTATTATCTTGAACTAGAAGGTAAGAATGACAATAGTTTTCATACATTCATAGTGGAAGGTGATTAAATATGAAAAGACCCAAATTTTGTCCTTGGAAATGCAAGGAAGAAAATATAGGAAGAAAATGCAGTGAGAAATAGTGAGAGACGTTATCCTAAAGTAAAATGGAACAGCCAAGACTTTCTAGGAGTCGTCGGAACAGTATCTTGGACGTCATAGTCGAGATATGTTAGTAATGGAATGATATCCCTAGCTAAATCTCAAGATTTTTCAGGATGCTAGAGCAGTATAAAGAAAATCTGACATGAGACTCTTCATATTGATGAAGCAGAATCTCAACAGTAAAAGTGAGATTCTCTGTATCGAGTCGAAGCAACATCTTATATTATAGAATTAAGATGTTCCAGCAAGGGAAAGATACCTTAATTGAATCTAAGACTCTCCGAGGACATTAGAGCAATATCTCTAAAAAAATCTGAAATGAGACTCTTCATATTGATGAAGCAGCATCTCAAACAGTAAAAATGAGATTCTCTATATCGAGTCGAAGCAGCATCTTATATGACAAAATTAAGATATTCCAAACAAGGGAATGATACCTTAATTGAATCTAAGACTCTCCGAGGATACTTAGAGCAGTATCTCTACAAAATCTGAAATGAGACTCTTCATATTGATGAAGCAGCATCTCAAATAGTAAAAAAATGAGATTCTCTGTATCGAGTTGAAGCAGCATCTTATATGACAAAATTAAGATATTCCAAACAAGGGAATGCTACCTTAATTGAATCTAAGACTCTCCGAGGATACTTAGAGCAGTACCTCTAAAAAATCAGAAATGAGACTCTTCATATTGATGAAGCGGTATCTCAAACAGTAAAATTGAGATTCTCTGTATCGAGTCGAAGCAGCATCTTATACGATAGAATTAAGATATTCCAACAAGGGAAAGATACCTTAATTGAATCTAAGACTCTCCGAGGATACTTAGAGCAGTATCTCTAAAAAAAATCTGAAATGAGACTCTTCAGATTGATGAAGCAGCATCTCAAATAGTAAAAATGAGATTCTCTGTATCGAGTTGAAGCATCACCTTATATGATAGAATTACGATATTCCAAACAAGGGAATGATACCTTAATTGAATCTAAGACTCTCCGAGGATACTTAGAGCAGTATCTCTAAAAAATCAAATGAGATTCTTCAAATTGATGAAGCAGTATCTCAAACAGAGAAATGAGATTCTTCAGATAAATGAAGCAGTATCTCGAATATTCGTTTGTTGGGGGAATTTTAAGAAAAGACTCCTTTTGAGGGAGATTTATTGGAAATGCTCTGCAGGGGAAAAAGCTCATAAGGGACTTTTTAGGGTAACCTCTGCTTGGGGAGCGATGATTGTAAAGAAAATTGCTGGGAATATCATTATTAATCGTAAAGTCGAAAAAATGATTGACTGAGATATAATCCCACGAGCACATGTAGGATAATAACTTTATAGAATTTAGATGGAGAGTGTTTGGGGTACATATGAATGAACCTGGATCTTGATATTTTGTTATGTTTGTGTATGATGTTCCTCTTTAGGTGGGAATTCCATGCATGGGATGATGCATGAGATGCATGTAAGTATGTAATTGCTGGGGATATTTGGCTGTGTATGAGAATGCAAATGATTTTTTTTTTGATTTTGTATAAGGTTATGCATAAGTATGTTGATGATTGATATGACTGTGTTTTTTTAATTTTCTTTTGGTAGGAAAACCATGTATGGATGATTCGTGTGATGCATGTGGGAATGCAACTGGGTAATTGGATATTTTTGTAGGGTTTAATTCTTGATTGCCAATGAGGTTGGACTTTAAATGGGAACTGCCAGATGAGAACTGGTGGAGGAGATTGAACTGCCAGATGAGGACAACACTCGAAGGATATGTTATCAGACGCGAACTGGTGAAAATAATTGAAATGCCAGACGAGACTAAATTTGTTTTTGTTTGTCAGACGGGAACTGACTTTTTTAAAATAGGCTACCAGACGAGAACTGATGAAAATAATTGACTACCAGACGAGAACTGGTATCGAAATAAGTGACCTACCAGACGAGAACTGGTATTAAGAGATAATTTACCAGACGAGAACTGGTATTTGGAAAATGATTTGTCATGCAAGAACTGATTTTTTGATATAGTTCGCCAGACGAGAACTAGACTTTGGAAATAAATCGCCAGACGAGAACTGGACTTTGGAAATAAATTTCCAGACGAGAACTGGGCTTTGAAATGAATTGTCAGACGGGAACTGGGTTTTGAAATAAATTGCCAGACGGGAACTGGGCTTTTGAAATAAATTGCCAGACGGGAACTGGGCTTTTGAAAAAGGTTGTCAGACGGGAACTAGGCTTTGAAATAAATTTCCAGGCGAGAACTGGACTTTGTAATAAATTGCCAGACGGGAACTGGGCTTTGAAATAATTTGCCAAACGAGAATTGGACTTTGGCGTCAGATTTTGGGTTTCAAGGCTTTTTGATGTCAGGTTCATGTTATGGGTTATGCCTGATAAATGATATGATATGCATGGCTTTATGCTAGAGCAAAGCGACATGACTAATGCATGATGATGACTTATGTAATGATTGGAAGGTTTCCAAAATGCCCCTGCGCGGGTATAGGAAGAGAAGGTTCTTTGTAGAAAGGCTCATGTCTGTCAAGAGGTTATTTTATGGGGTGGTAGCATGATTCCCCGACACTTGTCTCGAACTCTATGGTTGCTGACGTGAGAAAAAGCTTTTCCGTGAACTGCTTGAAAACATGGAGAGGACTCGCTCCTGTATGGCTCATCTTGCCCCAATGTGATGGGTCTATGCAAAATGTTTACCTCAAAAGGATTTTGAAAGCAATTGTACCATAATTTGGAGATGGATTGCCCCGGCCATGAAAGGATTTATCCTTGGTTAACCGACTCTTGGAGTGGTTGGCTTTTCGTGCTCTTGAGGTAGCTTGCCCGGGTATAAGCATTGAAGTGACTTAACTCACCCTAACTGAACATTGAAGGGGTCTGCCCCTGGCCACCAGAACCTCTAGGTGATCTGCCCATAGTTAATAGAAGTCTGAGATGATTTGCTTTGGATCAACTGATTCTTGAAATGATTTGCACATTTATTAACAGATGTTGGAGACTGTTTAAGACTGACCAATTCTTGGAGTAATTTTCCTATGATCAACTTGATGTTTTGGGTGGCATGCCCCATATTCATAGGTTCGGAGGTAGTCTTGTTTCTGATAAATGGTCAAGCTTCATTGATTGCTCTTTGTTGAAATTTCCCTGACGTCAAGTACTGACTTGCAGTTAAAATTGTTTATTCAGAAATGGTAATTTTAATGCGATACTCATGCAGGTTTTGAAAAGAATTATTATTGAAATGATATGATATTGCGTGACGAGTGGACCATGAGTCCAAATGTAATGCTGATTTAGCAATTTTAAGTGTGAAAGACACAACGAGAATAATGACATTGATGTTGAATATTGTCGCATTACGCGAAAAACCGGTGGGAAAACGAAACAACAGAGCCGCCACCGTGCGTTATTTATCCCAAAAGAGGGAAAGGAAACGCTCGAAGTAAACCTGGAAAAGACATGGTCTCGCGACCAAAGAAAGATGGGATCGGGAGACGGTTATGCGAAGGGAAGGTATTAGTACCCCTACGCATCCGTCGTACTCGACGGGATCCACGCTTAAAAAGAAAAGATAAGGTTGCTAAAAACTGATCAAACACTACACAAGGCTGGAAGGAAACACAGAAAGACAGAAGAAACTAACTCGGCAGGATATCGCATCCTGGGCCTACATAGTCTGTCAGGCACAGACATCAGAGTCGACGTAGTTCGGGACAGGGGAAACGTGCTCGCTAGGATGTCGCATCCTATGCATACGTATCTTCTCTGACTGGAGAAGAATCAGAGCACTCGTAGCTCGGCTAACGCACGCCAAACAAAACCCACACAGGAAACCGACTGCCAATCGATGGACTTACGTTAGACTCCACACAAACAGGCAAACATGGAAACCGAACGCCAATCGCTGGACTTACATCAGACTCCGAACCAACAAACACAGGAAACCAACTGCCAATCGCTGGACTTATGTCAGACTCCAACAAGCAAACAAGACACAGGAAACCAACTGCCAATCGCTGGACTTACGTCAGACTCCAAACACACACACAGGGGTTGAAAAAGAAAAAGGGCGCCCGGAGAGATCAGCTCATCTCCTGCCTACGTACCTCATCTGGTATGAGGATCAGGGCGACGTAGTTCCCCTACACAGGGAAAGAACATCTGTCCTAACCAGATACGAAGGGAGACACAAACTACTAGGGAGACTACGACTCAAGCCTAGAAGTTATCATGCATACGATCCCTATGTTAAGGTTTCTATCTAACTTGCACAGGGAGCAAGCTATCCTAAACAGCACAGGCAAATACATACAAGCACACAAAGCAAGCACACAAAGCAAGCACACACATTATATGCAAACAAATGGGCTCATACAAGGTTAGGCTGTAAAAACAAGCCAACTGGAATCGGGTGTAGTTAGCTCTTAACCCTAACATTGAGAGTTAGGGTGAAGCAGATGGAATAGGAAGTGAGGGTGAGATCTCACAGCTCTTATCCCTGGCCTGGGAGAGCTTCAGACAAATGAAAGTGTGGGAGTTCAGAATGTAGGAACTCTTCTCCACATGACTGACACAACATGATCTTGGGTTATTATCCACCATGCATCAACACAAGGTGTGTGAGCAAGGTGAATGACACAACTGAATAGCAGGGGATGGATTGCACATCCCTTTTATCTGCCAATTGCCTATGGAGAGGTCTTTACCTGCTTGGCACAAAAGTAAACATTCACAAGCAATGCCTCTTAAGGAGGGCTTCAGACAGGTGCTTGCCCACATAACAGGACAGGTCTTCCAGACTACATGAAGTCAGAGAAATTATACCTCAGTGGTTAAGCAGCCAAGCAAAGCAAAAGCAAGTTCAAAAGAACTCAAAGCAACTTAGGTACCTGTGAAAAATCTAAACTAATCAGTTCAACTGTACAGACAAACAATCAACAAGCAATAACAAACAGACAGACAATGTTCACAATGTTCAAGCCACAAGGCAAACTCAAATGAGCTAACATCAACCTACAAAACACACAAATGTTAGTAATCAAAAGCAAACATCAATGCTCAAATGTGGAAGCATCATCAACTATGGACTTCGAGGTTTAAACCTGAAATCAAAGCCCACATGTAAGCCACAAACCACTAGGTCAAAGCCTAGGGTCAAAGATGAATCAAAAATCCAAAACAGAACATGAAATTTAACATGAATCATCCTCATTCAATCAAGAATACATCTCAAAAAGTCCCATATCAAAATCATTAACCAAATTCATTTCATGAACAAAACATGGCAAAGCATGCAGATGGTGATCACATTGAGACATCAGAAGAAACAAATGCACATTAAATCAAAAATGACTCAAAAAATCTTGGTAAAATTCATGAGTAAACAGAACATATAACATGATCATCACATAAAAAATTAGAGGCATTGGACATCATTAGGCATGGCAATCACATAGCATAAAACAGACAACCAAATGTGTGACACAAATTGTCACACCAAGTTAGCATAATCATCAAACAGAATGGGAGCATGGGAAAACTCTCAAACCAAAGCCAAAATATCACTCAACATGTCTAGAAATAGCATGCAAAATTTCAGAAGCATTGGATAAGAAACAAGCATTTTATGATCAAATGAATAAGGCAATAGCACAAATGGACACATGTTCAATCACCCTAGGACAAATCATTTTTCCAGCCAAGCACAATTTGCAATTTAATGATCATAAAAAAGTATACATGATAAGGAACATAATGCAAAAAATTGGAGATCATTTGGTGCATTTTTCAATTTATTGTGATTTTTTGAAGTTCATGAAAAATTTGAAAAATGAAATGTGAAGCATGGCATGAAAATGTGAAGGAAAGGTAAAAAAAAATGCAAGGCAATTTGAAAATATGGCTTCGCTCGGATTCGAACCGAGTCCAATTTTGAACTGCAAGGCGCGCGCCAAATTCAAAACGACAGCGTTTTAAAATTCAAACCCTAAACCTGGCGCGCTGCATGGCATTCGTAGCTAATTCAGAATGTACATGTGAATTTCGTAGCTAAAACGTAGCTAAACCGTGGCCAAAACTGGAGATGATGATGTTCATGCAAGCACGATGAAGATCATGAATATCTTCATGCAATTTTTCCAGATTTTCACAAAATGTTCCAGAAATGAAAAATGAGCACATCAATCGGTTCATCATCACACATACATCAAAGATCCATGAACAAATCACGCAAAAACAACATATCCAAGCCAAATCGAAGAAAAGAAAGATTAACATCAAAACTTGAAATGCATGTATCTTGCTCAAAACAGCACCAAATCACTCCAAATTGTCATCAGCATTATCACCAATCAATGAACTACACAATAGGCATAATGAATTTGAGAATTAAAGAGATCAAAAAACTGACCTCTTGATGAACAGAATTGGAAATCGCGTGTTACAAGCTCAAACAAGTCCTCAGATCTCTTCCAATATGCTTATTGAGATGAATGATGATGAATGTGAGGCTCAAGGATGCACGAAACTAGTTCAATCTTCAACTGCCATGGATGCTCCAAGCTATGAACATGAACAAGAATGCCACGATTTCCTCTGCTTCCACGTCCAATTCTACTCAACAACACCTCAGGATGATGAATGGATCAATGAAAAGTGTTCTTGTTTGAAGAGTTTTGCAAAAAGTTTGAGAGAAAAATTTGGAGATTTTTGTGATTCTAGATCTGAAATGTAACTTCTCGTGAAAGCAGTTAGGGTTAAGTATATATATGCCATGCTAATGAAGTTTTAATCATGCTTAGGCCAAATGCAATTGTGATTAATCCATTTTGTGGTGTTTGTGCAAAAATGATTTTCTCACTTCATGCACCCCCATGCACGTGAACAGTGCATACTCAAAGCCCAAAATGCCTTAAAATGAGTCCATGCACACTTGTGAATTGGTTTGGTATGCTCAAGATCAATCAAAATGAGTTTATGAAATTTTTCTTAAAAATCTTCATGAATAAGCCAAAGATCATGCAATGAGATTTCATGCCATGTAATGGTATGCTTGGAAAATACATGTTATAAGGATTAAAATGCAAAAAGGGCCACCCATTTTGGAGTTTTGGTTTGAAAGTTATGTCCATTTGAAGTTTGAAACACACTTTGCCATGATTGGACCATATCTCCTCAACCACACATGAGAATTTCATGATTTTGGACCTTTTGGAAATGGGAGAGAAAGATCTTCAACTTTCATGTTGGACAAAATTTCATTTGAAACTTTCTTGATGATGTAATCTTGAGTTGAAGTTGGTCTAAAATCTTTCCATTTTTGGAAAGTTCAAATTACAGGTCACCTGCTATTTTTGGAAAGTCTTGACCTGACTTCAAATTCTTCAATGTTGATGTTTGAAATGTCAAATGAGACTTGTTTGAACATGAATGAGGCCTCTCTAACCACTTCCCACCTTCAAATTCACAATTGACTGTGCAGTTGACTTCTGTTGACTTTTGTGGGCCTCAGATGATTTGTACATGGACTGATGAGTTCTGAGCCTTCAACACTTGGCCAAACCACTTCAAAATGATCCTTGGGTCATATGAACTCATTGTACCAACCCTAGGGCTTTGATCTCATGACAAATGCTCTTGTTGCCTTGCACAGTTGAATCTCCTAACTAGTCTTGACTGATGACATGTAATGGACTATTCAATGACAATGCAATGTTAATGACCTAAAAATGAAATGTATATACAAATGGGAGGTGCAAATTTGAGGGGCTACAAATATTAGCAAATCTTTAGGAGTCAGTTTACACAACTTTGCTGTGATATGCTTTCGGAAATAACCCTACCTCAATTAGGTCTTTTGAGGGTTGTAACGTGGCTTGGTTCATGGTTATTGAAACAAAAGGATATAAGGCTCAAAGTTTATTTTAACACACCCCTTATTCATGATGATCTCCAATCCTATGTTCAATTAATTCGACACACACTTATTCTTACGAGATTTCAGCAGTGTAAGATCCTTTTGCAATGACAATCACTTTATTTTGCTCTTCATGGATATTGGTGACCCTTTGATTCTTGATATGGTGGTCACTAAATCTTGTTTTTATTTTGTTGAGGGTTTTCGTGACCTCCTTTGATTTTTTTTTTATCCCTAACTTTTGCATGGACCGCTTTTTGAAGCTTTAGTCCATCGGGATTGCCCCGGTTTTTGCCTAAGTCTCCTCTTTGGGTATTCGATTTAGCGGGCTCTTTCTTTGATTTTTTTGGAAAATTATGACTGCCAAGTCATTGGTCATTGAAGAACAAACGTCATAACTTTAGGATTTTTCAAGGTTCCTTCTACACTTTAGGATGTGTGCGAAGAATGACATGTAGTTAACCACAGACGGGATGCTTCGTCTTGTAATCCCAATGTGTCGTTAGATTAACTGAACACTACCCTGCCCCAGGTTAAATGTAAGAGTTTGTAGATCCGAAAGAAACTCCTACTTCTAGGCTCGAAGTGGTTGACTAGGGATTAACTCCTTATCTCTCCAGTGTTTCGAAATTTGAAACAATGCCTGTACATCATTAGCAGGATTTTATCCGAAAGCATATAGTCAGCAATTATGGGTATCTTGTTTTCGTCATCCTCCTTCAAATCTTTGCTAAAATAAAAGTTATAGTAAAGAAAAGTGAGTGGGAGAAACACTGATGTACTTTGTTTTTGATATAAGAGAAGAAAAATGAGCGAATGCGAGATAATTAATTCAAAACATGTATCATTATTTCATCAATATTACCATTAAAAACAACAATGTTTAAACACAAGCAGCTTTTAACAACAAAGAAACTACAAATGCAAAAATAGAAACAAATCAGTCCAACGATTGCCAGTGTTGAGGATGTCTTCCTATCTGAACTACTGGCATTAGAAGATACTCTATGAAATCTTTGAACTCATTCTGACGAGAGATTAACGTGAACCAACAGGCTTCCTTCTGAAGAGGATATGTACCTTTTGTCGATCAATTATTGCACTTTAGCCTTGAAAGCATTGCAATCTTCAGTTGAATGCTCTATTGTTCCGGCATGATATCCATATTGCACATCAGGATCATATCCAGGTGGGTATGGTTCTGACAATGGCCTGAGAGACTTGGGCTCCACCATCGAGCTTTGAATCAGATATGGCAGAAGTTGAATGTATGACATAGGAATTGGATCGAGAGGAGTATTCCTTCATTCCAGATTGTTTTAAGGCCTATGCTGGTTCAGATGCTGATTATGATATCCTTGACCACAAGATCTTTGATTTGTATGAGGAACAGTCCATGGTTGATTGAATGGTGCTCTAGGCCTTGCCAGTTGCCTATAAGGATAACGTGGTGTTGGAAATGGTGATTGCCAAGAAGGTGAAGAATCATAAGGCATGGCTAGTGCATCGTGAGAATACCCAACATCTGCCATGGCTGCATTTATTTCATCATCCTCTTCCTTTTGGGAATCGCTGAGGGATTCTGTCTCGCTAGCTTGGTTTCTTGAGGCACCTTGGATTCTTCCACTTTTTATGGCACTCTCGACGCGTTCTCCAATTGTCACTAAGTGAGCGAAGTCTGATGTTGCGCTGCTAATCATCCTTTCGAAGTATGGACTTTGTAGGGTGTCCCTGAATAATTCCATCAATTCTTTATCTAAGAGTGGTGGCTCAATGCAAGCCGCTAACTCTCTCCATCTTTGGGCATACCCTCTGAAGGATTCATTGCTCTCTTTAGATAAGGCTCTCAGCTGCATGCGATCAGGAGCTATGTCCAAATTATATTTGTATTGCTTCAAGAAGGCGTTAGCTAGGTCCAACCATGATTGAACATGATTCCTTTCTAACTTCATGTACCAACTTAATGATGCCCCATTCAAACTGTCTTGGAAACAGTGAATCATCAACTTATCATTGTGGGCATGAGAGGTCATTTTTCGACAAAACATCACCAAATGGTGCTTTGGACAGCCATCCCCTATGTACTTCTCCAATTCTGGTGCTTTGAATTTTGCGGGCATAACCAGGCCAGGTACCAAACACATGTCTAAAGCATTCAGTTCAAGACTATCTTGTCCTTCTATGGCCTTGAGTCTTTTCTCTAGCACACATCATCTTTTAGCAATCTCATCATCTTGTGGTTGTTCAGCATTAACCACTAGGCTTGTTCCATGGGAATCTGGCACGAAGAATGCAAAACGGTGATACTCAACAACATCATCACGTGAGGGATCTTGAACAACATGACGTTCTTGTACAATAGAGTTATCAACTGGGGTTCGCACAAGCTGAGGTTGGGTAGGACCATTTACTGGAGCTGGAATAACACTCTCTACGACTGCAGTCTGCTGAATATTGTCCTCCCTCTTTTCTAAAGCTATCATAGCCTCCACAAGTTGGTCTATCTGGTTTTTCATTGAGTCAACATCTCCTCTTAATGCAATGTGACTTTGCTCCAATGGATCCATGGTCTCCCAATAGCTAACTCAAGTCAGATACGAGTGTTGGGAAATCAACTGCAGGTTATGGATGAAGGATGGATGAGTTTTTTTTGTATATATTTTTTGTGAAAAATGATATGCAATGCATGATGAATGCAGATGTAATGATATGTGTATGAATGTAATGACAGGTTCAGGATCACAGGCTCAAGGTGTTCTGAGATGGATCAGAATAACGGGTGAACGACAGGTATCTCTGATTAATGGAACCCCATGGGTAGGCTCTACAGTTGGTAGGTTCCTAGAGTCATGGATATTTCTTGAGAACGTCATTGTCGTGACGAAGACTCGTCAGACAATAATATCCTTAAGAAGATCTCGTCTAGGTGAGGTCTTTGTATTATCCAAACAAGGAAAACTCCATGAGGATTCTACTACACGACTCTCGAGTCCAAGGTTCTAATAAGGTTCTCAGAGTCATAGATCGAGGTTGGGAATACCACTGTAAGGTAGTAATACGCCCAAGGGATCTCATCTGATTGGGGCTTTCGTATTAACCCAATAAGTCTGGGACTTTTCAGGTAGATACTACATAACCACCAGATATAATGGGTTAAAAGGTCCCTAGAGTCATTGATCCAACTTGAGAATACTATCGTCGTGACGAAAACTCGTCGGGCAATAATATTTCAAGAGAATCTCCTCTAGGCAGGGTCTTCGTATCTTCCCAACAAGGAAGACTCCTTGTGGGCGCCCACTACGAAACCACCAACTTAATCTTATGGTTTTTCTCAGACTCGGGTGGAGAGCCTATCTCACAAAGTATCACCAACCATATTTGATGTGTTGAGACATTTTGTTGGATGACGATTACTCGGATATTCGAGTAAGATAACTCATATCCTAATAGTCGAGGAGAGGAATCGAAGGCTCTAGACCATCTCCCTTTTCATCCTTTATTGTGAAAGGAGTTGATAATAGTTACGGTATTTTGTATGGATGACGATTACTCGGACAGTCGAGTAAGACAACTCGTATCCTAACAGTCGGGAAAGGGAATAGAAGACTCTAGGCCACTTTCTTTTTCATCCTTAATTATAGGAAAGATTTGATAATAGTTAAGGTGTTTTGGACGGATGACGGATACTCAGATAGTTGAGTAAGACAACTCGTATCCTAACAATCGGGGAAGGGAATAAAAGACTCTAGACCACCCTCTTTTTCATCCTTAATTATAAAAAGGATTTGATAATAATTAAGGTGTTTTGAATGGATGACGAATATTCGGATAATCGAGTAAGACAACTCATATTCTAATAATCGGGAAAAGGAATAGAAGACTCTAGACCGCTTTCTGTTTCATCTGAGTATTTATGAAAATAAGGTTGTATATGGTTGATGTATTTTAGAATGAATGACAAGTACTCGAATGGCTGAGTAAGACAACTCATATCCAAGCATTTGAGAAGAGGAATTGAAGACTCAAAACCATCTCCCTTTTCATATAGTTCATTATGAAATGATTTGATTAATCTATTAAGTTACAAAAAAATGACAATTGTTCGACTGGCCGAGTAAGAGAACTCGTATTCAAACAATTGGGGAGAGAGGTTGAAAACTCAAAGTCATCTCCCTTTTCATTTAACTTATCATGAAAATAATTTGATTTTAATAGGGGTTTAGAAGTTTGTAAAGGAACGACAATTATTTGACTAACCAAGTAAGAGAACTTGTATTCAAATAGTCGAGGAGAAAAATTGAAGACTCAAAGTCATCTCCCTTTTCGTTTCTTATCATAAAAGGATTTGATTTGTTTGTGCTTAAGTGAATTAGAAATGACGATTATTCGACTAACCGAGTAAAAGAATTCATATTCAAATAATCGAGGAGAGGAGTTGAAAACTCAAAACCATCTCCTTTTTCATTTCTAAATGGGCCAGTATTTAATTGTGATTAGATGTTTATTTAATTTTGAATGAAAATACTCGACGTTGGATCGAGGTTTTAAATTTTTGTTTTGTGAATGAAATGAATTTATTTAGTGTATTGTTCTTTTACTTGAGTAAATAAAATCAAATAAGTCTCATTGTAAGAAAGCCCAAGAGTAAGCTATGTGAGGTTGATGGCGATGCTTTAAAAGCCATCGACTTACAAGGGTGTTTGAAAATGGACTCGATATTAAATCGAGAATTGTATGATTTATTTGTGGTTTGAGGTCGTTTTGAAATGATGATGAATTGATTTGGATTTCGTGGTTTAAAGTGATTTTGTGATAACAAAAATTAATTGATTGAAATTCAGTTAATTTGTCTAATTAAGGTAATTAAAAGTAATTATCCAAATCATTAGATTAAATATTGAAATAATCTAATGACTAAGTTAATTAAAATTAATTAACGGAATTATCCAATTTAATTAAAATTTTAATTATCTAATCACAATTTAATTGAATTTTTTTTAGATGTAATGAAGACCCAATCACAATCTAAACAAATTATGGCACTGTTATTAACCATGGCAACAAAGAATACCTAAATCTTCTTTTTCCTATTCACGTGAGATTGATACACATGAGCAGGTAATGTTTCTTCCACTTCATGCTCTATGATTAACGAATCCAATTAATTATTCAAGATATCACTCATTTCCAAACTTCAAACTATAGCTTGAAACCAAACTTTACTTTTCATACTAAAAGCACACATCACATTTTGAGAGAGAATATGGGCCTTTGCACAAGGCGCCACAACAAACTTGTTAGTAACAAGGAGTTAATCAAAAGACATTAAAATAAGAATCAACAAGCATAATATTCTAATTGAATAGTCATGAGCTATGAACATAAACGCCTTCTTGTAAACCTTTTTGGAAAGAAAAAAAACATCATCTCCATACCGGTATTAATATTTGAAATGAAATATCCGCAACCGTAAAAGATGCAGAAGAGGTGTTTTTGTATATATTTAGGTGACAGATTTTTAACCATAAAATACATATAATATGATCATATCGAAATGCAGCAAAGTAAACCAACCATTAAACCGAATCAAGATATGAAATTTAAAAAAAAAAAAGAATCCAACCGTATATAGGGCGTCGACTTGCGCTTTTCAACGACCCCAAATCGCGCTTGAAATTTGGCTTCGTGCTCAACTCCGCTCCAGCGCTAATCTGAATCACGAATCTCGCCGGTGTGGTTGCCGATTCGCGTCGCCCGCGTTATGCAACCTGCATAAAAATAGACAAATTCGACATAAAGCAGCACGAGCTTCACATGCCTGAAAGCGGAAAACAGAGTTTGGATCGGAAATGGGAATTCGGCTATTTGTTGTTGATACGGCAGTGGCGGAAAATACACGATCGAGGAGGTTGTTGTGTTTAGTGATGATGTTGTTGTTAGTGTTTTTCGTTGAAGGACAAGTCACCGGCGACGGGAATAGCAAGGCGGTTGTGATGGTGTGGTCGTTGTCGGAGGAAATGGAAGGAGAATAGTCGGCGGTTTTAACGGCGAAGGGAGGTAGATTCACGATTGAGGGAGTACGACGGCGGAGGTGTGTGGAAGGTGGGTTTGTTATGGTGTGGTATACGTGGTTTGGATTCGCGACTGAAGATCGGTGGTACGGAGGAGCGGTAACGGTGGAGGTTGTTTCGGTGGTGAACGGTGTACGATTGGCGAAGAAGAAGAGAATCTGGCGGAGGGAGTTATGGAGGTCGGACGACGTAAACCAAAACGGAGGGGAGATTTAGTTACTGTTGATGGTTTGAGTGGGTCACGACAGTGAGCGGCGGTGATTGTTTTTAGGAGGCGGAGGAAACGATTTTCGGCTGGATTTAGAGAGGAAGATGGAGGTGGTTTTGGTGTGTAGTGAGGAAGAAGAATGTGAGGTGAGTGAGAGAGATCTCAAGAGAAGCTCCTTTGTGAGACGCGTGTGTGTGAATTTAAGCAGAGAGAGACGTTGGTGGTCTCCTCTCCCTTTACCTTTTTTTATTATTTTTCTTTTTATATTCGTTGGATGAGAGAGAGACTGATGGAGTGAGAGGACCACTTGTCAGCCATGTACCAGTCACAAGAAGATAAGATTGCCACGTGGCACCTGGCAATTGGATTGAAAGAGATATTTTTTAATATTTTCTGATTTTCTATTTAACTATTTATTTAAATTTCTATTTTATGATTGGATATTACAAATGAGTACGGATTGCTAACATGGGCCTTTGATTAATTTGAATCAACGATTCAGATTGAGTCAAAGAAGCACACAAAGAAACACATCTTTTTAAATAAATTAAAATGCCTATAATGTTGTTTTTATATGATTTAATCGTTTTAAAATAATTTAAATCAATTGAATCAAATAAAATTCACAACTTTTTAAATAATCATGATAAAATTAAAATAATAACATGGAAAATTTTATTTATTTAATCTGACTATTTTGACGAAAGAACAGAATTAAAACGACTAAAAATGAATAAAAGTCGGGCAAAAATTTGCTCGAAAAATTAAATCGGATGCATGAAAATGATCAATGCAAAATATACTTATTGAAAAAATACAGCGTTTCTTCAAATTCTGAAATAAGTTTGCACCGGTTAAAAGGCTCAGGCGGGTCAAAACGCAACTGAAACAGCTGCTGAAAAATACAACGAGCACACCAGGTTAAACTACATGAACCGTAGATTAATAATACTGGCGTCTGCAATTTTAATTTTGAAACTTTTTATCCGCTGATTTTGTCCGTACTTGAGGAAATGATTCAACCGATTTGTCTGTATTTTCAATAAATTTATTCTGACTGATATTTTAGTTATTATTCATGATGGAATGCATGTCATGTTGTGCATATGATGCAAATTAAAAATGAAATCGATTTTACAAAAATTTAAATATGCCCGGACAAAATTGGGATATGACAGTGCATTATCACCAAAATTGGGATACACCATTATCACCATGAGAATAATTTATGACACTTTGCATAACATTCTATATAGTATTCTCATAGCGGGTCAATCCGGTATAAATGTTACTCTTAATATTCATACCTATGTTTAAGACTTGATAACTCCTTATCCATGATCCATGAGATGTGATCATCAGTCTATATACATAATAGTCTTAATGCTTTAATGTTATCCCACTTCACAATAAAGCTCGACTACGGATACTTTAAGAATAGTGTCCTTATGTTTAATGTGATCTCATGATCAAGTCATACTTGATACATTAAACGGACTAGCTATTCTAGGGACTTTATTAAATAAACGTAATAAAGAAAAAGCCTTTTATTATTATTAAATAATTCGATACAAGTACCAAAAGTATTGGCCTCTAGGGCTTACACCAACAGACTCAACCCTGGAAAAACTTTGTTTGAGTCGACTCATCCCCTGTTTGAGTCGACTCATCGCCTGTGTTACTTGAATAATTTTGCCTCGGGTCCATACAGGTCGAATGACCTGTATGAACAGGTCGAGTGGCCGCTGCTTAGACTTAATTTTCTGCTGTGTAATTTTGCAAAATAATTCTGTTATGTATGTTATTTGGTCCATGCATCATATAAATATTCTAGAGTCTCTTCTTCAACATTTAACAAGAAAAGTGAAAGATATACACCATAGTGCTCATCATCTTCATTCTTCATTGCATTTCTCAATACTCACACATAACAATCTTTGTTGAGCATTGTGCATTGTTGTTGTGATAACGTCCAAATAAGAGTGTGTTATCTTAGTTTGGGTTGAGACTTTGTGTGGGTTTTTCTTGAATAAAACCATTAGGGTTTTGTCCTCCAAGAATTGAGAGTTTTTGCACTAACCTTTGCTTCGCAGATTCAGCCGAGTGAAAAGTTTGAAGAACGGTGGGTTCGGTCAAACAAGTAACGGTAACCGGAGGATTGTAAAAAAAGCTTAGGGTTCAAGCGACTTGTGTTCAAAATCAGCCGAGCTGAAGTTTTGGAGAATGTGTCGTTCTTGCAATAAGGTAGCTGTAACTGGAGGTTTGTTCGAAGCGCTTGAAGGACTTGGTTCAACTCGAATCAAGGGGAGAGAAGCGAATAGGATCTACAACAATACTAGGAGTTTGTTGGTGGTGATCATTTGTTCTCTTGTATTAACTTTGCAACGTGTTAATAAAAACATCTCAATTCTAGATTTAGAATTGAGGGGAAACGTACCCTAAGCGAGGATGATAGGGGAACTGCCTCAACAAATCTGGTCTTATTCTCTCTCTATCTCTTAACTCTTTAAATTCTGCATTAATTACATTTTGTGTGAAATTAATAGTAAAATCAATATCGTTTGATTGTTGTGCATGGTAACTGTTCGATAAATTGGTGCAATCACTTTGATTGCAACTGAGTAAAATTCTACACATTCAATTGAGTGAAATTGACACTTGGTGTGGAGTGCTCACCAAGTGTTCGATAAAATTAATCTCACACAAATATAGTAATATTTTACTTGCTCTCTTATTGTGTCAAAGCATTATTAGAGGCAACGATATGAAGGATTGTAATGGTTAATCGGTTGATTTAGATAGTGATTGATTATCTCTATCATAGTTATTCCATTCAGTATCACGCATATCTGATCTTCCCATTAACAGATCGTTTAGACGATTATAATCTAGGATGCTTCCTAAACCATTGAAAACATTTTTAAAAAGCGCTAAATTTCAAAAACTAATCTATTCAACCCCCCTTCTAGATCGGTACTATCGTCTAACAATAAGGACTTTCCAATGGAAATCTAGCTTTTATATTGCCGCTTGAGGAGGACAAGGATTTTCCAATGGAAATCGAGCATTTAGATTGACAAAGAAATGAAGTAACTTGATATGGACAAGTTAACAATCAGTTTTTCAAAGGGGTTCGTGCATTGGTTGGCTAGTCACATTCCGCCTTAAAACAAATAACATAAAAATAACTACTTGTAATAATATCTCAAGTAAACACATCCACGTCCTTGGGATAAGTCGCGCGTTCAGTTCTTTGAGTTTGTAAGCTCCATGAGGTAGTTTGTGACATATGTGGTATGAACCCTCCTAGTTGGGCAAATTTCCTTACCGGGTTGGAAGTACCACTTACCTGAGCAGGATGTCACCCTCTTACATCTCTCTTCGAACTACCTTTGAGTTATACCTTATGGAGGCCCTTTGACCCGAATTGAGAATACCACGTAGAATGTTATGCAAATTGTCATACATTATTTTCATAGTGATAATGGTGCATACCATCATTCAATCTGAAACCATTATGGACCCTAGATGTGGTGTCAGGTACTTTATTGCTCATCAAACATTGTCCGTAACTGGAAGACCATAAAGACAGTTGATGGGTACTCCATAAAGCATGTTGAGAGACATGAGTGACCTAGGTGGAATTTGCTCGGCCGGTGTAACATGATAAAGGTCTAAGGTCCCAATATTGAACTAGACAAGGGTGACACAGTCTATGCGTTGCGTTCAATATAGACATAAGGGAAAAAGAGTAATTATACACAATAATATTATAACGAAAAGGTTTTATCATATCACATGACATTTTCGTGATTTAGGTAGCACTGATGTGTTGCTAGATACCACTCACTGTTTATTATAATATTATAATAAAAATTATTATTATTATTAATAATATTAAATATAATAATAATAAAAGTGTGTTTATTATAATCATATTTATTATTATAATATATATATATATATATATATATATATATATATATATATATATATATATATATATATATATGGTGCAGTTAAGTTAGGATTTTTCATCCGATTGTCCACACAAGTGGTTCTATAAAAAGAACTCTTGTGTATAAGCTTTTACAGTTGATAAAATTAGGTTTGTGAAACCATTGTTGTAACTCTCTCTCTCTCTCTCTCTCTCTCTCTCTCTCTCTCTCTCATAGTCTTCATTCGTAGCAGCTAGCACTGAGGATTGAAGGCTATCTGTTTGTACGAAATGAGTATAGGCATTGTTCTTCACTCAACGCCCGTGATCATTCATCAGATTCTGTATCAAAGTTGTTAGTCGACACAAGAGGTAAATGTTCTATCTTTGATCATGCATCCTTCATAAGGATAAACTAAGGGAATTTTTCATTTTTTATTGCATTTTATATCGCGATTTTCCTTCAGCTATCTTATACACTTATGTGGATTTTAGTAGGGGTGGCAAAACGGGCCCGACCCGCCGGGCATGCCCGTTTTGCCCGCACTTTAGTGCGGGGCAAGCCAAGGATTTAGGCCCTCACCCTCTAATGTGTCCGCCCCGCCCCGTTTTTTTCGCCGGCTTTTGCAGGCACATGTATTTACATAAATTTTTGCATTTTTAGGCTTAAAGAGTGCAGTGCCCGCGGGCTTTCCCTGCCCTGCCCTCACTTTTTTGCGGGGCGGGCCTAAGTTTTAGGCCCACATCCTCAATTATGATCGCCCCGCCCCGCCCCGTTTCTTTGTGGGCTTTTGCGGGCGGGTCTAAATGGGGCGGGCATGCCCGTTTTCCACCCCTAGATTTTAGGCCCAATCTTGGATGTTACAAGATCATATATTGAGAGACAGTGAGGTATATGGTATACAGATTTCGACATGACTTTGGATGGTCTTAGTGTTGCGATTTCAGATTTTGACCTTAGCAATTTTACTAGCAAGAACGTCGTCCCTCCTAAAGCATAACATGTTTTGGCGAGTTCTCTTTTTAGTAAAATTATTAAGGACATGGAAGTAAAGTTTGACATGACGACAAGACAAAAAGCAGTTTTTGGTTGTTTGCAAGTCGCACATGCTTAGGAATTTCCACTTACTATTCATATTGACGGGTTAGGTCAACACATGTCACCGGTGGAGTACCGTACTATCTTAAGATACCTTCTTATGATTCATTTATTTCCTATTGACGAGGTTTGCTCTGTTTGTCGTAAGTCGTGTTTGGATATATTTGGGGACACACATGATTCATTGTAGGGAGCTTCCATGCTATAAATACTGACATGACCTTGTTAGGGATGTCATGTTTGATATATATCGACATGTCAAACTATATGTGAAGAAAGAGGGGCCAATGAGTTCCTTGACTGACCCACATGAACGGAGATTACACTTAGGACATCAGATGTTCTAGAGTATGAGTGGATAAGATAGAAACATGCTTGTGTGGATTTGATTGGAGTTTCTCCACTGGTGGGACTGATGACCGATGGTTTTACTGTGGGACAGATAACTCTCAAATATGTTTCAAGTAAAGTGGTTAAACATGAGAAATCGTGTCCCGACAACCAATATGTTTTCATACCAATTACCTTGACACTATTGGTTTCCTAGCAACAGAAGCAGTTAATCTTTTACAAAGTCCAAAGACTTATGAATAGCAATATTGTATCTCTTAGGTTTATGAATGTAGTTTTTAAAAAGATTGATTTTAGCATCTAAAAAGGAGTAATGGCGCAACTTATTGTATGTTTGTCTTTTATTTTTGTATAAACTTTATTATCTCAAATTATAAATTATAAATCATTTTACTATTAATACAATATTGATAAAAAATTATATTATCTTAATATTTTTCTTCTTTTAATTTTTTTGTTGGTCGTTATCAGAACAATTTATAAATTTATATAAAAAAAGACTTAAATAATCTTTTGATCCCTATAAGTTGGTGAGTTTCTTATTTTGGTTCTTATATTTTCTTTGTCTGAGTCCCTATATCTCACTTTTGTGTTGGTTTTAGTCCCTAAAAATAAAATCTGCAGAAAAATCTACCGTAAACATGTGGATTTTGACTTTAAAGACTAAAACCAACACAAAAAATGAGATATAAAAACTTTAAAAAAAAATTATAGGGATCAAAATCAAAAATTCATTGACTTACATAAACCAACAAACTATTTTAACCACACAAAAAAATTATATTTTTCCAATAAAAACAATTACACTTTTTAAATTGTGTGAAGCAATTAAAACATCACATATAATTTAAAACGGAGACATTATAAAACGGAGAGATTAACTATTTCATATATGCAACCATATATATTGCTTGGTATAATATCTTTCATCGAGATTTGATCGGAAATACATATTGTATTTACATTTATATCTATTTTAATTTGTATAAGTGGGTAGCTTGTTTGAGTTGTTCAATTAAAAAAACTCAATTATTTTGAGACAGATGGGAAAGTTTTGTTTTGTATTGATCCAAAAAATCACATGATTCTTGGTTATAACAAATGTAGATGAAGAAATTAAAAACACTAAATTCATAACTTTACTATGTTGTCCTTTTCATAAATCAACGCAGTATCTATCACCATTTAAATATGACTAATCTCCATAAAAAATTGAACACAAAAATGAGTTTTTCCCCAATCTAGTTTTCCCCATACACATGACTAAAACCATTTCATTAACATGTTTTAGACTATTGCAATTTAAAGGCCCCGCAAAATAATTCCTGCAAAATAATTGAAAAACAGAACAAAATAAAGAAAAAAGACTTTATCCAATGGATGGCCGAATGTCTTCTTTAAAAGTCTAAGTAATGTACATTCGACCAATGAAAAATTGGGGCGTTGAAAAAGTGGAGTACTTTAAAAAATTAAAAATAATAATAAAGTATATAGTTTTCTTTTTCAATAGTAGATCATTTGAAGCAAAATACCTCATTAAAAAACCCATTTCATTTGCTAGAGCACGCTGAATCTTTATATTTTAATTAATATAAATTAGATGAAGTCAACTTGGGTCATATCGACCGGGGGAGAAATCTTTCAACTAAGAAGTGGCTTGTCTTTGAAACAGGAATATGACTCGACTCAACTTTGAGTCATACAACATATTTAGGATATGAGTTATTCATATATACTTTTTCTAATTCCATGTTTAGAATGATGATTTTAGTACCAAAAAAATATTCTTTTTCATATATATATATATATATATATATATATATATATATATATATATATATATATATATATATATATATATATATATATATATATATATATATATTCCAAAAATGTATGTGTGTTCCTCCTACAAATGCAGTGTGATTCAAAGGCCCTAGTAGGTATATTATACGAATGGGATGAGGGCTAGCTCACGGTGGCGAGTAGCCATGTACTGCGGTTTTTTAGGCTGTTTATGGGACAAGCTCACGTGAGGTGATAAGCCCTGCTAGCGGTCGATGTTGCTAGGTTGTAGGCGGCCGGTTAAATGATCGGTGTTATGGTTACGAAGAGTGAATTGCTCTCTGAGTAGTATTGGGTGCTATTGAGTGGATATGACTTGATCCCCTCATCCTTTTGAGGGATGGGATATTTATAGGGATTCCTGATTCCTAGGGCTTTCTTGGAAAGGTCTCCGTCCACCGAGTCAAAAGATGGACTGTTAAATTCCTATTTCCAAAGGATATGTGGGTCAATAACTATCTTGACTTTTCCATTATCCAAGATACGTCTTATTCCACGTTTCTTCTTCCCAATGGCGAGGAAAACGTTGGACCGAGGTGGTACTTCCTTTTGGGCGACCTTACGTTGTCTCCCCTTTCCTAGGGCAATCCCAAGCTGTCGCCCTAGGAAGGTTATTTGCAAATATAACACTGCACAATCCCTCAGACACGAGTCCTTGGGAAGAGGGTGAAGTGTTTTTCACTCTCGGTTAATGGGAATACTCTGAGGATTGTCATTTTACCTTACGAGGCTTTTGTCGACCTTTAAGAATTCGGGATTTTACTGACCTATGGCCATATGGCTTAGCTGCTGAGGCACTGACCTCTTCAAACATTATATTAGGCAGCCTGGCATCAGAGACGTTGAGTCCCTAAGGAGGAGCGCCAATCTTTCTAAGCGGAACTTCCATCGAGCCCTCTAGCAAGACTTGACACTACGTCTCTAGAGTTTGATATAGGTCGCGCCCCTTAGGCGTGATTTTTTGGGAGTGATCTCGCCTAAGGAGATACTGAGTCTCTTAAGTGAGAGCTTCACCAACTCTGGGGATTCTAAGTCCCTCAAATGTTATATCATGTAGCCCGACTGGGGAGACACTAAGTCCCTCAGGCGGGACGTTTTAACCTTTCAGGTGAGACTTCTATCGAGCCCTCTAGCAAGACTTGACACCAAGTCTTCTGGGCTTGACATGGGTTGCGCCCCTTAGGTATGTTTTTTTGGAGAGATCTCACCCGAGGAGATACTGAGTCTCTTCGGCAAGCTGAATCGAGTATAGCCTGGGAGGGCGACTGGAATCTCGTTGTGGAAGTTCAATCGCGTGATTGCCTCGAGAGGCGGCAGGGATCTTTATGTGGAAGTCCCACACATTCATATTTCTATAAGAGGCGGAAAGGATCTTTCCGTGGAAGTGTAACATATTATTGTCTCCATGTGCAGCAAGGATCCTTTCCTGAAGGTCCAGAATATTTATGTTGCCATGAGAGGCGACAAGGACCCTTTCCTGAAGGTCCAACATATAATTTGCACGAGGGGCGACAAGGATCCTTTCCTGAAGGTTCATCATATTTATGTTTCCATGAGAATGGAAAGGATCTTCGCATGGAAGTCCATCATATAATTGTTGCCATGAGAGATGACAAGGATCTTCGCGTGAAAGTCCACCATATAATTTATTTTAAAGAGGGGGGGTCCCTGGAGAAACAAAGCATTTGAATGATTATTCACAATTACATAGGCATAACAATTTACTATAAAGTTAGAAATAATTTTAACTATAGTAATATCGAATGTGGAGTGCGTTTTAAGTCCGGGGTAGGAGCGGTCCTTCAAGCTCTTGCAATTTGTATGCTCCATGAGGCAGTTTTTTAGTATATGTGATTTGTCCTTCCTAGTTAGGTTGTATCTTCCCCTACTTTACAAGTATGACTACTTCCTTTAATACCATATCTCCCTCCTATGTAACGCCCCAGAGTGCTTTTAGGATTACCGACTGACCCCACAAACCAACACGGATCTTTTTAGCATGCTTTGTCCTCACTCACACGCTTTTCGGGAAACTTCTCAGAAGGTCACTCATCCAAATACTACTCTAACTCAAGCACGCTTAACTATGGAGTTCTTGTTTGTTAGGCTACCGAAAAGAAGATGCACCTTATTGGTATAGGTAGTATTAATCAATCTTTATAAGCCTTCCTTCAACCATGCATTCTCATACCTACAAAACTTAGAATTCTCTCATTCCGATGTAAATTCTGGCGACCACTCCCCGCCCTCTTTAGCATCGGGTATTAAATCATGCATCTCCTTCGGCTTTACCTTGGAGTTGTATCTCCTTACGACTCTATGTTTGGCAGCAAACTCTCAGACGTGGGTGACTTCTCATAGCTCGTCGATAAAATCCGCTACATACTTCAATCCTATTTTTCGAGATGTGACACATATTACGTGAAAAAATTATAAGAGAGAAAAGAAGGGTTAGGGCAAGAGGAAGGTGAAAAATGGCTTAGGAGAAAAAGTTCAAGGATCTTTTCATCTTTGCTGGGGAACTGTTCGTCTATGGGTGCTAAATCATGAAAGGGTAGAGAGGTTTCCTTGACCTCCAATAGAGTTTGCTCTTAAATTGATGTTTTGATGAATTTTGATGAACTTTGATGGATGTTGTTGAATATTGACTTATTGTTGATGGATTGTATGTTGATAATTCTATTTTCACATGATTGAAATGAACTGCAATGGTGTGTTGTTGTTACATTGGTGTGTTCTTGAGTTTTGATGAAAATTTAGTATTTTAGGGTATGGTTTTGGGTGATAAAATCATGAGAAAAAACTATAGTTGTGTCGATTAAATTATGTTTGATCCATTGGTGATGTTAGAATGTGATTTTGAGAGTTTTTGATTGATTAATTTGGGACTGGTATAGTTTTGAAGGTTTATGGAATTGAAAAAGTTATGAAATATATGATGTAATTGATGTATTGTTGGTAGTGTTTAATTTGTGAAATTATATGCTAATTGATGAAAGTATGATGAGATTACAGTAGGAATTTGATCTATAATGTTAGAAATTTGAAATAAGTTGTTTGAGTATGTTAAGGCATATTTGGATGGGTCTTGGAAGGAATTTAGATGTCCAAAACTGAGTATTTTTGTCATGGGTTTTGTGGTAATCAATTATCACTTAATGATAATCGATTACCAGCTTAAAAATTAAGTTTTTTTTAGGATTTTCTAGGTCGGTAATTGATTACCGTAGGCTGGCAGGGAAACTTTTTAAGGTAAAACTAAAAAGGTCATGACTTTTGTTCTGTAAGTCCAAATAAGACCTCGTTCAAAACGTTGGTAAGATAATGCGAAATACTATCGAATTGTAATGTTTTCAGAGATTGAATATGAGAGGATGATCTGAATAATTGACGAAAATTACATGTGTAATTATCCGATGATTTACGCTATAACTTTCATTTTGTAAGTCCGATTTAGATGTCGTTCGAAGCGTGAGAAATCTAGCACGATGAAATACACAGTAGTAGTGATATTTGGGATGATTGAACTAGGACTATGTGTGTACTGTTATGGTTTTCATGATGATGTTATGAACCGTTTAGCGAAACGTTGAGTTTCCGTTGATGATGAATTTATGTGGTAAGTTGCTAACATAATTATAGGTTGTTTGATTGTTGTGTTTTAACGACATGTGGATTGAGATGCATGGTTTCGATGTGAAACTATCGTGTTGATGTGTACAAGAAATTATGCGGTTCGATGTGATACCTTTTTGTTGTTGAGTTTTTGTGATGATGCATACATTCATTCATGCATCATGAGTTGTTAATGTGAAAGAGGAGATTATAGATTTTGATGTTGGTGACCGATAATTGTCCCAATTTAGATGTTGAGGCTTGGAGTTCGGTGTGGAGCTCATGGGTTCGGCATATGGAACCTGGTTCATAATGAGAATCATTATTGAGATCGTTACCGCATGCATATGACTCCATAATGTTGCTGAGAGTCACGTTGAATATGAAGGAAAATTGCGATCCAAAACACAGTGGAAATTAAAAAAAAATCTTTAGTGATCCTTACGAATGGGCAGATCGGTGATAGAAACTATTACCTCTATGTGGCGATTCAAACCTTTGATGCAGATATAAGGAGTGATCACAAACGTTGAATGTCATGAGATGATATACATTTATAATTGTTTAATGATGTTTCCGCTGCAATAATATCCTAAGTGAAGGTGAGCATGCGATGACAGGTTTTATGTGAATTAAAGTAATCTGGGTTATGGAGCAGATATGTTTGATGTGAGTGACATCCTATGTGGTTGTACTTTTTATTAAATTATGCGATAATTGGTATGTGGGATTTTAGGGTGTTACATCCTCAATCTTATAAGGTCAACAGTCTTGCAAACTCTCTTATCACAATCATTTCGTCCCTACAAGATTCATACTTAAGGGATTGTTAACTGTAATATATTTTACTTAATCACGTCGCCATTACAAGGCTCTTTTTTAAAGGTCTTTGGACTGGTATGTCCATAATAACCTAAGTCCACTTAACATCAACAAAACCCGACTCATTTGCTTTAGAGAACACTAAACCCTTAAGTACTTAAACTAATATAGGCTAGGTGAAACAAACCCGGGTCAAATTGACTAGCTTGCCCCGCTATGTTGTGTGCGCGATATCATCAAACTAAGAGGTTGGTGTGGCTTTGAAGTCGGAAGTTAACTCAACTTTAAGTTATGCAACAAATTTAGGACGGTTGAGACTCATACAAAAGAACAAGACAATGTATGGCCATAATGATGTAACTACCATAACAATCAAGGCATAAAAGTTAGATTAATGAGTGTAGTTATAAATATGGCGGAGCGAGACAAGGAATGAAACCACTTATTCACATATAAGTCATATTGTGACTATTTGTCCACTCTAAGTAAAGTCACAAATAATGTATTTTATGCAAGTTCAAGTCTGATACCACTCGAACCAACCAAACATGGATGGTTAGTCAAGACTTTAAGTAAAAAGGGGACCGTTTCTGAGGGAACTATAATTTATAATCATTACACTAATCTGAATGTTTCATATGTGTGAAAACTAAAAAGTGCAAGGGGATGAATTTTTTTCTATAAATGGTTAAGTTCTCTATTCTAGTGTTACTCACTGTCATCTTTGGTATCATAGTGGATTATGTGATTATAATTTTCAAAGCTAAAAAATGTATAGTCAAGCTTACCGTGCCCACTAGGAATACAACAGTCAAGCTTAGATTACCCACCAGGAATACAATAGTTTTCAAACAAGTATTCTAGCATCTTTAGTTTGATTTTAGAAGAGGCAAAAATAATTCTAAAAGTGTACAATTGATTTTTGTGTAATTTTGAAGTGTTTGATTATTTTAAAATAAAATTGATTCTACCTTTTTTATTTGAAGTTAGAATGATAGTTTCTGAATTTAAATTTGATTTTTATATTGAAATTTATTGTTCAACTATTTTTATATATATGTATTCAAACATTAATCAATTATTCTAAACTCAATTATGTTAAAATCAATTCTAACAAGTGTATAATATAAGAACCAGACCCACGCAAGTGTTCTCATTTTGCACAAACCAAAAAATCTGAACCATTGCAAGTATTTCAGGGTCTGAACCTTGGAATGTGCAAGTTGTAGGAATAATATTTAGCAACTGTCTGGTTCTGCTTCAAAACATGATTAATCAGGCTCAATATCATTTTTACTGTTAATTGGTGAAGTTAAATATTAAAAGCGTTTCCAACCACCCTCTAAAACAAACAGACAACAGAAGCTAAGTCTATGATGAATAACAGAAGCTGATTGTATAATCATGACAACAATGCTGTTGCGCCGCTAATAGCAGCTGCTACAGAAGCAATTGACAATCTAAGCTCTAAATCAATAAAATTAATTATATGTATTAACAAAGCAACAAATGTGAGATCCTTACATGAGTGACATATACAGACACATACATAGAGGAAAATGACAGATCTAACTCTTAACTGTTAAGGAAAATAAGTTACTTAAATGTCTGAGTGCAACCGTACCAAACGTAATGAACCGAAGGGAGTACTTAATCGCCATTCTCTTTGTTTTTTATTCAGTGGTCTTCCTTTCCCTGCTTTCTCTCTGTTGACTCTCACGTCTGCTAAACTCCAAGTGCAATATTTTGTTTCCATGTCGAAGGATTCAAGCTTGAAGACACCGTCGCCTTCTGCAGATGGATTATTTGAGTCATCTTCAATGGCATATTTCACATACATAGGTCTCTCCTTGAATCGGTCTAGGTCATCAGGAATTCGAACTATTCTTTCAACACCTGGTGAAGACACCTGAAGGAACACATCTAGAGATATAAAAGCTTCATGTGGAATGTGAATAAGCCACAAGTTAAACCAACTGGACCAAAGAGTACTGCAATAAGAATAATGCTAACAACATACTCTTTGTCACACACAGTTTTATTGGTTAAAATTCATATGGGTCTCACCAAATTTATATGGAACACGTGATTTGGTAGGACTCTGAATTTTAACTAATAAAAAAGTGTTAGAAAGTGTGGATTAGAGAGTGTGTTCCTACTACTCCTTCAATAATTTTCATTCAAACATAGTTTATTGTGATAATCACAAATTATATCTCTACCTACAACATATGACAATGCAGTAAGATATTTGAGATGGTACCTCCAAACTTAAATTCTCAGGAATGAATTTGGCAAGTTCCGCTTCATCCAATTTTGCTCTGTAAGTTGTAGAAAAGGCTTCAATATCTTCCATGGTGGGGGAGCCGGATCTATTGTGCATGGAAATTCATAAATAAGCATGCATCAAAAGTATATAATAGCAAGTTCAGTTCAGCAACAGTTTATGCAAAATAAAATAATTGCATTAGAGGAACACAATAATGCAGATTATTGATCCTTGATGAGTGCCTCTGTTGTTATGCCAGAAATTCGTTATTGAGCAGGGGCAGGGCATGGAAGCATTTACTGTTTTTATCAATAGGGTAAAAAGTCCCTTTGGAGGTTACAAAAAGGTTTGCACTCATGATCTGTCATAAATCATTGAGCATTAGGGGAACACAAGCAAAGGTTTGCCACCAATCCAATGCAGCATTTCAGAACCTGCGATATGATTTTAACAATCTTGGGACTTTTTCTTACTTCATTATGAGGGGAAGGTGCTACAAGACAATAGTTTCTTTCCATAAGCTCGGCAGAACTTAAATTACAAAAGTAAATAAAAGCTTCTACGTTTTCTTACCTAGTTGCATTGCATTGGTTAAGAGTACCATTTACTAATAAATTGAATTAAACTTCAACAACTTTTTTTCTATTGATCCTTTTTTTAAATAAAACTGCAGCAACAAGAGAGAATCGCCTAAAATCACATTGTTTCCCAAGAAAGAGATATCCTTATGCTATATAGCACAAATATTTCCCCTTCTAACAAACACTCTTATATGTTGTTAATCCAACATAACAGTGTCACGTAGCACCGACCCCTACAATGCTATTGTAGCAAAATAGCAAGATATCCGCTATTGTAAATAAAAATCAAAGTACAAAGTAAAAATAAATGCTAAAAAATAGAAAAAACACAATTAAAGAGACCTTCATAATTAATAATTAAATAACCTAAAGTACATAGCAATAAAACTTAAACATAGAAGAAAAACACAAGAGAGCTACATCTATCTCTAAAACATTATTTCCGTCATTGCGGCGGGCCTAAAAACTGCCATGTATATCCGTCACAGTGCCGCCATGGCGGATATTTGATACCACTGGTTTGTTTCTCTCTTAATCTAACCCAATCAGTTGAATTTGATTAAAACATTACTACTACCTATCTTTAATTAATTAATTCATACAAGAAAACAACATTTTCTTAGAACTACATAGAACTACATCTATCTCTAAAACATTATAACAACATTGATGATGAATTCTTACTTGTTGGAAAGCTTTTCAATACGCACTTGAACTGTGGAATTGAGTAAAGTTTTGAAAGCATAGATTTGCAAGTCCCCATCGAAAGACATAGTAACCTCTTTAGCAACTGCTAATGCCTTTTTATCCCACCATGTTCCGGCGAGGGAAATTCCCCCGCCTGCGCCACCATCACCGGCCTTCAAAAACAACCAAAGTCAAGTCAATTCTTCAACAAAATTGAGTTTTTTCATTCAACAACACAATAATGATTAGGTTTCCAACAAAACTTACATAGGGTACACTATCCTCCTCCTCGTCATAGTACTCTTCGTCTCCGTCACTATCATCATCCATATCCTCATCAATTTCTGAGTCTGTGTAAATAACAACTTCAATTGACAGTTTAAGGGAAAAAATAATTGAGAGATTGACAGTAGTTATACCTACCGTATTCAAATTCATCATCATCTTCTTCTTCGTCTGATGATACTTCTTGTACGATGGTGGATTCTAGAACGGGCTCTGAATCAGAGATTTTCTTCTTTCCATGAGGAATAACAAGGGGCTTTATTGGAGTGTATGGAAAAGTAGAAAACTGAGAGGAAGAAAATTGGGTTGAAGTAGAAGAAGGGGCATAGAAACAATTCCAACTTCTAAACCTAGTAATGGTGATATGTGGTGACAAAGGAATTCGCCATGGTTGCAACAGGCTTGAAGCTTTAATCAAATCCATTCAGCTTCTTTTTTCTACTGAATTTGTGAAAGGACAAGAAAGTGACATATGAAAAATATTGGCAATTTGTATCCCACCCCCTTATACTCTCTCAAACCCTTGGCAAACTTTTTCCCACCCCTTAGAATTCTCTCAAAAACCCTTAGCAAAAAGTCAAAAATACCCACAGTTTTCGGAGATACATTTTCGTATTTGTTTTAAGATTTGTTCTTAGATTCATCTATGAAATAATCTTTAATTTCAAATCTATAGGGATATTCGGATATGCACCTTCGAACGTGTTTAATGTATATATCACACCAAATCCTTCCTCTTCTCCTTCTTCATTTTTGAAAATATGTTCATCCTCAACTTCAAACAACATTGGAGCTCGTAACAATATACTTCCAATCAATTTTTCAAGTTTCTTTAAGGATAAACACTACCTCTACTTCAAGCATTTCAATCCCAACTAACTTCATTTATTCATCCTCACACTCTTTTTAGTAAGTTACTCATTTCAGTTATTTTGATTTTTGATTAATGTATTAGGTAAAATAGTTTGTTATAAATGCATTAGGTAGTAGTCAAAATCGTAATAGATAGTTGTTAGAGATATGCACTATTATTTGGTTGCGTTTTGGGTTGTTAAGGCAAGTCTGATATCACTTTTTACCACTGATGCAAATACAAGCTTTTTCAGAGATGCATCTCAGAATTGGTGGTTTAGTGGTTTTCCGATGTGCATATCTGAAATTGTTCTGAACGCAATCTGGTGTCTTTTCTCGTATTGTTTTAGGAAAAATGGTTGCAAATAACGACGACAGACTGAGACTCGGTCGTGAAATCCAGCACGCGTCTGTTCGACGTTAGGGGGCTAGGCTTCAAAATAAGCAGACCAGAGTTAGGTGAGGAACCATCCATAGGTCACTTGAGGGGGAAGTATCGACTTCTAGGAGTCGTATATCACAAGGGTCCTCATCCCAGAGGCAAGTCTCCCCTGATCACGTAGACCGTGAGGAAGCTCTCGCTGCTGCACATGATGTTGTTCCTCCACTTGCATACCCTTTTTCAGGAGGACCCTCTGACACCTCCTTACTTATATACTATAAAGATGCTATTGATGGGCATGCCTGAGATAAAGAGGTATTTTTGTTAAAGATTGTTATTTATATGTTTTAAACACTTGCCCTACGACTGATATTTTGTTTTTTTTAATATGAGCGCGATTGTCTGAAGTTTGTTAACCATAATAGAAAGATTTTGAAGCTTTATCGACCTAATGATCATTGGTTCTAGAGTGTTCTCCAGTACTCCGATTTTATAGGCTTGCGTTCTTCCGGGTACAAGACCATTAACCATGGCATGCTTTTGCTGAGATATGGCATAAGGAAACGTCATATTTCAACTTCCCCATTGGCGAGATGACGATTACACAAAAACATGCAGAGAAGATTTCAGAGATACATCTTCAAATTTACCCCAGAAATATTCACATATACATCTCTAGATGATTTTTAGGCAAAAATGGGGTGGTTGCTTGATTTACGAAGGAAAAATGTGCTTTCGGAGATGCATCTTCGAATTAACCCCATAAATATTCGCAGATGCAACTCCAAACCAATATTTGATAAAATGGGGTGACTGCTTGATTTACGAAGGATGAGGAGATTCAAGCGCGTTTGGAGATGCATCTTCGAATTTTTTTTAGGGCATTTTTGGATTTTCATAGGTGTGAGGCACACCATAAGGGTGAGAAAAGAAATTTCCAAAATATTTAGGATTTCTTTTTTCACCTAGGTGCGACCCACACCTCTCTAGAAAACCCGAAAATATCTTTCCTGTGTCCAGAAATATATCTCCGAAAACACCCAAAATCATATCAACAAAGATGTTGCAAGTGAAACACCCCTATTTTACTCAAAAATATATCTGAAGATACATGTTTGGGAGAAATCCAGAGATGCACTTCCTTTAAGTGTTAAAAATATTAATGCATGATTTGATAAACGTAGATCTCTTTCTTTTACTAACATTATGTATATCTTCTAATTTTTTTAATAAAATAAATGAATTAAAATAAAAATAAAATTATATAAATTTAAAAATATATATATTAATTAAGGATACTATTGTATTTTAGACGTGGAGGAGACTCTGGATACGGGAGATATGTGTGTCGTCCTCAATCCTAAAGTGCCTTCCATTTCTTCATCCCCACAGAAAAAAAAACTTCTTATCTTTAGCGTCCCAAACAGGAAAATCATTGCGAGGATTTTCATTAACTGATGAAATTTGACATCCCTAAACAGGACCTTAAAATTGGTTTATCCAAAGCAGAACCTTAAATGAGTATTATGTTATCAGTTTAGGAAAACACGACCTTCATATTGGTTAATTCAAAACAAGACTTTGAAATTGGTTTATTAAAAAGTAGAGCCAATAAATGGAGAATAAAGGACCTTTAAATGTCAAAGCTTCAAACATGACATATGCATGTCAAGGCTTTAAAATAGGATGCGTAAATGACTTGTAAACATTATATGAAAATTTCAAACTTAAATTTCTTCCATAATTGATTTCCAATTCTTTTAATAATCCTCATGTAAAATTGACAATCATCCATAGACTTGATAACCATCCTTTTCCATTGTTTCAAATAAGATACATCATCAATAACTAATGAATGTGTCACTGCATGAATTTTTTAAAGAGTAACTATATGTAGTTTCTCAACAGACACAGAACTAAAAAACAATTCTAAATCCTGCTATGAATGAGGGGTATATGACATTCACATGGAGGAATGAAACACTAAGCTCTCAATCCTGTGAACAATAATTTCAGATATGCAAGTTTCTCTTGTTTTCTACACCATCAGATCTCGATATAACGAGGTAGTAACTGCATGAATTTGTGATTGTATATCGAACAATCCAAATATATTTTTTAGAACATAATCTATGAAATGCCCAGCAATTAGCCACAGCTTAAATGCATGATCTTATGTTAAAATATGAGAAATATAAGCTAAAAATATGAAAATTGAAAAGTAATTTCAAGAAGTACATACCACTATATTACATGTAGCACATGATATTTTGAAAAATCACTATACCACCTATTCCACAAATGCATTGAATCTGATTGACGTGGATTATGTGATTAAAGGTGTCAAATTAGAAATATACATACTACTACAATCTCTTAACATCTATGGAAGGTTCTGAGTGAGAGTGAAGTGGAAGAAAAACGATTTCGAGTTGTTGTGTGCGGAAAGCCAATTGCGAGAGTGTGTTTGAATGATAATGAGTTAGTGATAGCTGCCATTGTTAGTCAGCAAACCGTTGCAAAAAAATCATAACAGAAAACGGTTAGGGAAAATGACACAACAATCAAATACTTCAAATGATGGCGATGATGATGAACGAACCTGAAGAACACATTGATTGATGAGTTTATAGATAATTAAGAGTTTATTATATCTATTGCATTCATGATATCTAAGGTTACAAAGAAAATAGGTATCAAATAAATCATTTTTCAGAATGAAGAAAAAGGCGCAAAATAGATAACATGGAACTTGGATTCAATGATTACATTGTCATCACTAAAGCAAGAGAAAGAAATATTGTCAGCAAGGCTATGAATATATGAATACCTGTAAGCGTGTCTTGATTGTATCCGGTGGAGTTGTAATGCACGATGTAGTTGTTCGACAGAAATAAGAAAATGTCAAATCAACTAGTGTGTCGAAACATGTTCTTCACACATGATTTCAACTTAGGTCTATTCTTAATAATGTTAACTATTTTGAATTTTTATAGTTTTGGGCTTTGACTTAGGGAGTAAGTTAATCTAAATCTATAAATAAAGAGAGTAATTCTTATTCTTGTAATGTTGCATTCATAACATTGTATTCACAAAATTTTGCAATTGCAAAGTGAATAAGAAGTTTTCCACGGATTGTGGGCAGAGAGAAATTCTGCAGAAAATATTCTTCTTCTTCATCGTTCTTTCTTTTCTTTCTCAATTAATCATCAAGATTGATTGAACTTTTCCATAGGTTGTGGTGGATTTCCAACATCTGGTATCAAGAGCTCTGATTTAAACGATTCGTGGAAAGAAAATCACGATGGCAATGAATCATCCAAATGGGCATTTTCCAGCGAATCTTCCAATTCTCAAGAACAACAATTATGAGAATTGGTGCAAGCAGATAAAAGTTGTGTTATGTTATCAAGATCTTTGGGATCTTGTGAAGGAAAGAGTAACAACGCTTGCAGAAAATGCGACAGATCAAGAAAAGGTTGCACATAAAGAATTGAAGAAGAAAGATTATAAAACTCTCTTTATAATCCATTAATGTGTTGATGCAGATAACTTTGAAAAATGTTAGTGATGTAGAGTCAGCGAAAGAAGCATGAGAAATTCTGGAGAAGTCGTTTGGAGGCGTTGAGAAGGTGAAAGATGTGAGGTTACAAACTAACAAAAGAACGTATGAATTGCTTCAGATGGAAGACAATGAAAGCATAACTGATTTCTTCACTAAGGTTACGAAACTGGTGAATCAAATCAAGGTATGTGGATAAATGTTGACATCAAGATCTGTTGTTGGAAAGATCTTGAGGTCGTTGGCTCCAAAGTTTGACCACATGGTAGTAGGCATAAAAGAGTCGAAAGATTTGTCAAAACTGACAAAAGAGGAGCTTCAAGGGACGCTTGAATCTCACGAACAAAGAATGACTGAAAGAGCTGCAAGAAAGTCGAAGAGTGATATGGCTTTGCAGGTGCAATCAACAAAAGAAAGGAAAGGCAAAGGAAGCTGGAATGACAACAAAGGCAGAGGAGACTACAACAATTAGACTGGTCAAAATCGGCAAGAAGGAAACTAGTCGAATCAGAGAAAACCCTGGAAGCAAGGCAACCGAAGAGGTGTTGTTGCAAGTAGAGGAAGAGGTGGTGGTCAAAATCCAGACAAGACTCACATTCAGTGTTAGAATTGTTAGAAGTATGGTCATTATTCTAGTGATTTTCCAAAAAAGCAGAAGAATCAAGAAACTTATACAAAGCTGACGAAACATGAAGAAGAATAGACGTTGTTGATGGTTACAATGAGAGATGAAGAGAGATTCAAGGACTAGTGGTACTTGGACTCAAGATGCTCATCACACATGTCTGGAAGGAAAGATTGGTTTGTCAACATAAAACCCTCAATGAAGAACATGGTAAAATTTGCAAATGACAACACTCTAGCAGCTGAAGATGTTGGTGATGTTCTGATTATGAGGAAAGATGGAAAGAGACCAATAATTTCAAATGTGTTGTACATACCAAGCATGAAGAGTAATTTGCTCAGCATGAGGCAGTTAGTCAAAAAGAAATACAAGGTGTCGATTGAAGACAAAATGATGAGAGTTCTCGACTCAAATGGAAGGTTGAACTTGAAGACTCCAATCTCTCAGAATAGAACCTTCAAGATCGAGCTTAATGTGATGGAGCATAAGTTCCTTGCAACAGCAGCCATCAGAGACAAATGGATATGACATTATAGACTTGGCCTCAATTTCAAAGACATCAGAGATTTGAAGAGAAGAAATATGGTTTCAGGATTACCAGAAATCGACATTCCAAACGAAGTGCGTGAAGAATGTGCGCAGGCGAAGCAACATAAGAACAACTTCAGTAAGGATGCAGGAAGCAGGTTGAAGACAATTCTTGAAGTCATATACTCCGATGTATCTGATCATATCCAGGTGAATTCGATTGGAGATAACAAATACTTTGTTACATTAATAGATGATTTCATCCGAAAACTGTGGACTTACCTGATCAAGAAGAAAAGTGAAGTGATCGAGGTATTTGCCAAGTTTAAATCTATGGTTAAAAGACAAAGAGGTCGAAATATCAAGACTCTGAGGACTGATGGTGGTGGAGAATATGTGTCGAAAGACTTCGACACATTATGTGTGAAAGAAGGGATTGTGCATGAGGTGGTGCCACCCTACACTCCACAACAAAATGGAGTTGCAGAAAGGAGGAATAGAACCATCATGAATATGGTGAGAAGTATGTTAAAAGGCAAGCATTTGCCTAAAGAATTATGGGGAAAAGATGTGTCGACTACAACATATATCCTGAACAGATGTCTGACGAATAAGCTAGAAGGAATCACGACAGAAGAATGTTGGTCTGGTGTTAAGCCTAGATTGAGTCATCTTAAGGTGTTTGGATCTATAAGACATAGACATGTTCCAGATCAGTTAAGAATAAAACTTGATGACAAGTCGAGTCAGATGATCCTGATAAGATATCATTCGACTGAAGGATACAAGTTGTTCGACCCAGTAAACAAGCAAGTGGTGATCAGCAGGGACATGGTCATAAATGAGCTTAAGGAATGAGATTTGACTGAGAATGTTAAGAAGGATTCAGTGAGAATCTTATGTAATGAACCAACTAGTGAAGTCAAAAGAGAAGTTCAACAGGAAGTCAAAGGTGAAGCAGGCCGAAGCAAACCTCAAAGAACAAGACACGTGCCTTCAAGGTTGCAAGAATGTGTGATTACATCAGATGATGTGTTTAATGAAGAAGGTGAACTGGTACATTGTGCTTTCTACGCAGATATCGAACTAGTCAATACAGTCGGGGCATTGAAAGATTCAAAATGGATGAAAGTAATGAACGAAGAGCTGAAGTCAATCGAAGTCAACAACATTTGGTGACTTGTCGAATTGCTCAAAGATAAGAAGGCAATCGATGTTGTAACACCCTTCTAAAATACCCCAATAAATAATTAAAACAACCAAACATAAATCAGAGTATATATGCAATTTAAGGGTGTCACACTTGACACTTCACACCATGTTCCAATTTAACTCGTCATGCTCATTTATTCATCAAAATAAACATTTGCATAATTCGCAGCGGATAGAAATTAACAACAACATGCAAAACATGTAACACATTACATGTAAGGTTATTCAACAACCAAACCGAAAACAAGGCAAAACATCCCGTCCCGATGTTACATCTACCAGAGCATGACTCACTAAGGAACTACACTAGACTCCAAGGACTAGCTTCTACTCAATCACTGCTCGTTACCTGAAACATAGTTGTAAGGGTGAGTTCCTCAATCGATATAATAAGCATTATAAAATATCATGTAATGCTAAGTAAATTAACACATTCATCACCCTAATCAGATCACACATTCAGCAACGGCAACATCAACTCAAAATCATACTCAACACAACACAACACACGTATAATATTGGAACACATCCATTCATATTATACACAATACATACATTATGCAATGAGACTCCATGCATGCGGTACCGACTATTCGTGAACATATAGTTCAACCTCACCGGTCAAATCCAGATACGGCTACCAAGCTCACTAGTCCCACTCATTTGAGACCTAGTGACTCGCTCACTAATTCCTCACCATGGGAATTAGCTACCACCCCAAGGGCTATGCTATGCACGCTAATCACCTAGCATGCAAACATCAACAACAATCCACAAATAACTCACTCACTAATTCCTCACCATGGGAATTAGCTACCACCATAAAGGCCACAATATGCAAGCTAAATCACTTAGTCATGCAACATCAACAATCATCCATAATGGACATATGCTCACACTCTAAGCCATAAACAGTCCATTCACAATTGCATACATAATAGATACATCCACAACATTATGCATACAATCATACATCATCCACATATTTATCACATAATCATATCATGCCACATAATCAATCACAGTATTAGCACGCTCTACTAATACCCCTACCGCTCAAAACAACGGGAAATGATCCCTATTATATCATACGCCAATATAGGCCAAACATCAAACATGCACACCACATTTAAATATAAATTTTTCACTTTTCGCACAGTGTTAACCGGTTAACGCCCTGGGTTAACCAGTTAACGCAACACAGAACACGCTTCCTGGCAATTCACAACAGTGTTAACCGGTTAACACCCTGGGTTAACCGGTTAACGCAAGACAAACAGCAATATTTCACAATTCATAACAGTGTTAACCGGTTAACACCCTGGGTTAACCGGTTAACGCAAGACAGAAAGCTGTCCCTGCGCTAACACGAAGCAGAATGCAGAATTCTCCGCATTTTCCGCCGTTGGAGGACTTCCGGACCTCCGATTCCAATTCCATAAAAAGCTACACTTTCGGAAAATCAAGATTCATCCAATTACAGATTCAATTACAGCTTTAACATAACTTATTCATCTCAATTTTTCAGCATTCAACATCCCAATTAGGGTCAAATCAATGGCTTATCACTACCCATTACATGTTAACCCATAATACCCATTAAACGACGATAAACCCCCCTTACCTGAGTTAATCCGATAAATCCTTTAGCTTCAAAACTCTTCCTTCTTCAACCTTCTTCTCCTGCTCTTCCCCTTTGCCCTTTTCTCACTTTCTGTCGCTTCTCTGGTTTTCACGTGAAAAACCCTTTTTACCAAATGGGACCTTTATATATATATTCCAACTTATTATTCCAATAATAATAATTCCAAATAATATTCCAATAATAATCTAATTATTTAATTAAATTAATAAATATACTATTAACTTAATTTAAATAATTATCATATTTTATCGGGGTGTTACAACTCTCCCCCACTAAAAGAGTTTTCGTCCTCGAAAACATACCTCAAGCGAATAACTCAGGATAAGACTCCTTCATCTGACTCTCAAGTTCCCAAGTCACATTGCCACCTGCTGGTCTTCCCCAAGCTACCTTTACCAAAGCAATCTCTTTACCCCGCAACTGCTTCAACTCTCGATCCTCGATCCTCATAGGTGATGTTTCAACAGTCAGGTTATCTCTCACCTGTACATCATCTACTTGGACCACATGCGACGGATCAGGAATGTACCTCCTCAACTGAGACACATGAAAAACCTCATGCAAATTGTTGAAAGTATATTTCGTGTCGGGTTTTTGTTATCGTATCCACAGAGATTGTAAGATATCACCGCCGTTCGATGGTTGTATTAATTCTAGCTCAAGTAACAATAGGGTTTTGGTTTTAATCAAGTTATCTTGCATAAAAAGTAATAAATTGCGGTAAAAGTTATGTTTTGAATAAATGAGAAATATTGCCAAAGTTAGGTTTCAATGATCACTTTGCATGTATTTGCTCGGTCAACAATCTTATAAACTCCTTTAGATGATAAATCATTTCACAAAGTCCTCTCAACATGTTTCTCTCGAACACACATTGTGAGTTTTGCCATTTTGATCCATTGTTTCTCTCGAACACAATCTATCAAAATGACAACTTTTTGGTTCAACCTTATGGTGAACAAAATCATTCATTACTATCTCTAGCTAACAAACAAGTTTGGATGAAAACCTAGGTCAAGAGTCGGTAAACATCTCTCGATCATAAACCAACACAAAGAGTTTTAAATAGAAACAAAGTTTTCATCATATATTTACCATTAAAGAGTTTACATATGAGGATCCTTACATTTACACACAAAGCTAGTAATCACCTACATCTAACCTTGACAAATGGATGACTTAGCTACTCATTTTCATGGTAGCTTGGTCGGCAAGTAAGGAAAGAAGGTTGATCAACATCCAAGTCGGATAATCGAAGTTGGATGGGAATCCACCTTCTTTTTGTGGAAGATGGTTCTAAGATGAAGAGAAATGAAAACTAGGGCATAAAAAATCCCAAGAACAATGCTGCAAAAAATATCTAGAAGAAAGTACAAAAGTGGAAAAAGTTGGTAAAAATGAGGTATGGTGCTCAAAAGTGGCACTTGCTACTTATAGACCTCTGCTGGGCTGTCATGTTCGCTAGGCGAGCAGAATGGCTCGCCTAGCGAGGGTCTAATATGGGCACATAAGGCACCTGCGCCCAGAGAAACAGGGTCTGCTTGAACTGTCATGTTCGCCTAGCGAACATACCTTCGCCTAGCGAAGGACACGCTTCAACCTTCGCCCCAGCGAGGTTGAGAGGTTTTGCTACTGGAATGCTCGCTGGGGACTCGCTAGAGCTTCGCCTAGCGAGTGAGTGCTGGCTGCACTTTTCACCAAAACAGAATGAACTCGCTACCACCTTCGCCTTCAGCTCGCCTGGCGAATTAATTTGACAATTTACTGGAGCTTTTCGCCTGGAGCTCGCCTAGCGAAGCAGTTCTTCGCCACAGCCTCGCCTAGCGAGCAAGCTGATGAAATGCTTGTATTCTTTGGTTCCTTTGCCAATTTTCTTGTGTCTTCATTTTCAATTAGTTCATGCCTTTTTCCTGCACAATAACACACAAATCAAAGGCACCAAGCTTGTTTATCAATGTAATGCATTCCATGTAAAACAAATGTGGTTTTGACAATTTTAGCAAGGAAAAAGAGTGAAAGATGCCCACATATGATAGCTCAAATAAGCACTTTTGGGCATCTAACAACTCTCCCCAACTAGATTCTTGCTTGTCCTCAAGCAAAGTATGCCTCTTGCAGGACAAGAGGATTTGCTTTAAGAAACTGGTTTCTCCGAAGTTGGATAAACGGCTCAAACACAAGCGAAATCAGCAAATACAAGTTTCCAACGGTTCGAATAAAATAATACATAAGAACTAAAACTTAAATAGCAATGCAAAATATTTATCTATCTACAACAATACTATTCTGAATGAATCATCCTATCTCTCCTCTTCGAATAAGGAATGAAGATTTTACGCGTTTGCAACCGCGGGAATAATCTCACTCTCTAACAAACAATGAAGAAAACAAATAGATTCATACAATGTCTAACAATTATAAATGGTACTGTGGAAGCATAAAGATCACTAAGGGCTTTTACGGTGCAACTTGGCTAGGTTAACAAACAAGGGACATTTCTAAGGCCATTGAAACGAAAGTGCCGATGCAAAAGAGACATTCACAATTTATTCACACTACTCGACTTTGTTTCATTTGTTTCTTATTTGTAACCTTCACAACATATATTCCACAACTCAATTTTTATTTTTCACTATTTTTCTTCCAAGCAAGCATTCATTTTCATTCTTTCTATTTTTGTTCTTTTCTTTCACATCAAATATACAAAACAGATGTTTCTTTTCTATATTTTCTATACATACATTTTTTTAATGCTTGCTCGGTTTTTCTTTTCTTCTACAAGAGTTGTGGTACTTACCAATTCTTTTTCGTTCTCCCCAACTTATTTCTTCCACAACCTAAGTGAATGCTCTTAACTTTTTACGGCAAAAGAACAATAATCAAGATTTTCCGGGTTTGTAAAAAAAAGATTTTTGAGATCTCGCTTTATTTCAAGCCGAGATTCAACTGTTTAAGCTCAAAGGGGTTAACAAATACTCTCTCTGCTCACAGGTAAGTTATTTTTGGATGTAGTTGTGCTCAAAAGAAAACAAGTGCCTTGATCATTTCTAATTGCTTCCACAATTTCACAATAATAAAAGACAAAGCATGAATCTCATGAATCAACAAAACTTATTAGAATCCAGCATTTAAGTGTACAATGGAGGTTTCCTCACAATTTGTGGTTTTAAGTTCTAGATGAAACATTCATTCAATTATGTTGCAAAAAGACAATATTCAATTTACCAAAAAGAGTAAAGTTCCTAATGCATTCTAAAATTCTAGCCGAAGGTAACCATGTACCTTAGCTTCATTCACTTGTTTATTCTTATCATTGCCATCCAAGTTCGGATGCACCTTCATTGGGTACTTCTTGAGGAGCAACCAATCTAGAAGGGTTTGCCACTCAATCAACCAAAAATTTATTAAACACACAAAATTAAAAACATAAATAATTAACATTAACTGAAAATATAAATTTGTTCATGGGGGACAAAACACCCCAATAGTACAACCCAAAATCAAGATACAAAATCCGAAAATACAAATAGAAATGACATAAAAACTGAAAAAAAATACAAAAACTTAACCCACTAAGGGCTCAGGACTCCTCCTCGCTACCGGCCTCAGAACCGGTAGCCTCATCATCAACATCATCATCATCAGCATCAGCGCCCACCCCCTCACCATAGACAGGAGGGGTCATTACCTTGCAGTTCCAACCTCTGCATACTGTTGTGCATATCAATCATAGCTCTCTGGGATGCCGCCATCCACTCAAAACTGTAGTCACACACAGCCCGCAGGTACGGATCAAGTCCAGGAGTAGAAGTACCAGGACCATCAGAAGTCCGGGTACTTCCTGAGGCTGCACTGCCACCGGTAGTCTTCGGTCTACAATACTTGGCCACATACCGATCATCGATAGGTGACGGGATCCTTACCTGACCCCGAGACGGAAGTCTCACCCTTGCCTGAACGCATAAACTCATGATCAAACACGGGAAAGCTAGGGGACAATTAACACGAGCCCCCGACTTAAGCCCGCTCTCGACCACGGACTTCAGCTCATTTGCGATGATCCTCGCCACATCGATCTCGACATTGGTGAGGATGGAATGGACCAAATGTGCCACTGGGATCGGCACAGTAGAGGTGTGGGATTTAGGCTGGATGTTGGTCAAAACCAAGAGCAGTATCAGCTGAGCCATGGGAGTCATGTCCTCCCGGTGATACCTCACTGGAACCCCAGATGGGTTCGGCTCAATAGATTTCCCAGGTAAAAGCAAGGCGGCAGTAATGGCAGGAACATCTCGGTGAAGCCTAAGGTCGGTGTGGTATTCGTCTCTCTGGTCAGCTCCCAGCTGGAGCGGTTCCCCAAGGATTCGGTTGATAGCATCCCGATCAAATGGAATTGGACGCCCGGCCACTTTAGATACCCAAGTAAAGGGCTCGTCGTCGTCGGGCAGTGCGTTAGCATAAAATTCACGCACTGTCGCTATGTCGTAATGCTCTAAGGGACTAATCAACCTATCCCATTTCTTCGCGTCAATCAACCCGGCGAAATTTCTGTAAGTGCCCTGTGGGTTGATCAGAAATCGCTTCTCTGGAAGTATCTTCCGCTTCTCCAGAGCGATGTATCTGGCGGCCTGCTTCGGGCCGACAAACTTGTCTTGGTCAAACTGGATAGGCACTGTCCGAGAAGTAGTCGCTCCCTTTCTTTTCTTACCCGCTCCAGACCTTGACTCCATCTGCAAAATATACGAAGAAACAACACACACCAAACAAACAGATTAGCCATCAAAGCATAATTTAAAAGACTGCCTTGCTCGCTGCTGCTTCGCCTAGCGAAGTGGCAGCGAACGCTCGCCCCAGGTTCGCCTAGCGAGTGCTAGCGAACCTTACGGGTTTTGGGGTTTTCTGCATGTTCAAAGATTTTTCCGCCAATACCCATACTCAAATGGTTCCCACATCAGAACCTAATGATTTCTCAAGCAATTAATCGTTCTATGCTATTGGGGATTGCCTAATTGCATGCAAAACCTAAAATAAAACTAAATCCCCAATTCGAAAACCTAAATCTCCAAAAATTGCAAACTCTAAAATATCACATGCAACCTCAATGCTTCCCATACCACACTCATCCTATTTGCCATTCACATTTGGAAATTAAGAGTTCAAACAAAAAGAAAAATGTAGCAGGGCAAACCTTAGTTACACGGATTCGGAAATGTGAAGTGAGAAGAGTTTGCAATCGACCGAAAAGAGCAAGTGTTGGTGATAGAGATGCAAATGAGAGAGTTTGAGAAGCTTAGCACAAATTCCTCAGCAGAGCCGTTCAGAAAATTTTTGTAAGTTTGGGGCAAAATGGCCCTGCTGAGATTTAAATAGAAAACAGTACTGCAGCGCTCGCTGCTGCCTCACCTAGCGAGCAACAAGCGAGCGTGCTCGCTACAGCCTCGCCTAGCGAGCTGCTATCGAGCATGACAGCAAGTGCATTGGCAAATGCAGCACTTGCAAGTCATCCAGCATGGGTTTAGCACAGTGTACTCAATACAACACAAAACATAACACAGTAAATACTTACAATGTTGGGGTGCCTCCCAACTAGCGCTTGTTTAACGTCGGCTAAGCTCGACGGTGCGATGCTCACAGAGGAGCATCGAGCGGTAGAGCACAGCTCTCGCGATCCACATGACCGCCGAGATAAATTTTCAATCGTTGGCCATTCACTGTCCAACTATCTTTCTGGTCTATGTCTTTAATGACAATAGCCCCATATTCTTTTACTTCTTTCACCCGAAATGGCCCCGACCATTTTGATTTCAACTTCCCGGGAAACAACTTCAACCGGGAGTTGAACAATAGGACCAATTGCCCGGGCACAAATTCTTTGTTACGGAGCTTCTTGTCGTGATACTTTTTTGCCTTTTCCTTGTACAACCAACTTGAGTGGTATGCGGCATTGCGCATCTCCTCCAACTCAAGTAGTTGCACTTTCCTTTTGTTACCGGCCAACTCATGTTCAAAATTTAAAAACTTTAGGGCCCACAAGGCCTTGTGCTCCAATTCAACCGGCAAATGGCAAGTTTTACCAAATACCAATTGAAAGGGAGTTAGGCCAATTGGAGCTTTAAAGGCCGTACGGTAGGCCCATAATGCTTCGTCCAATTTTTGGGACCACTCCTTTTTTGAATTAGACACGGTTTTTTCGAGGATTCTTTTAATCTCTCGATTAGAGACCTCAGCTTGCCCGTTAGCCTGAGGGTGATACGGAGTTGTCACCCTATGCGATACACCGTAATGTTTTAAAATAGTTTCCAAAGGTGCATTACAAAAGTGTGACCCTTCGTCACTTATCAACACTCGGGGGGTTCCGAAACGGGAGAATATGTTTTTCTTCAAAAATTTTATCACCGTTTTCGCATCCGCCCGAGGTGAGGCAATCGCCTCAACCCACTTAGAGACATAATCGACAGCGACAAGCATGTACTCATTCCCATAAGAGGGTGGGAAAGGTCCTACAAAATCTATGCCCCAACAATCAAATACTTCCACTTCTTGGATATTTTGGAGAGGCATCTCATCTCTCTTACCTATCCCACCACTTCTTTGGCAACTGTCACAACTTTGCGCATGGGTATGTGCGTCTTTGAAAATAGTTGGCCAATAAAATCCCGATTGAAGAATTTTAGTGGCCGTTCTAACCCCATTATAATGTCCGCCATAAGGCGAGTTGTGACAATGCCAAAGGATGCTCTGGGCTTCATCACCAGTTACGCATCTCCTTAACAGGTTATCGCTACCCAACTTAAACAAGTATGGGTCATCCCAAACATAATACTTCGCATCCGAAAGGAACTTCCTTTTTTGGTTCGAAGTTAGGTCGGCAGGTACAAAACCACTAGCCTTGTGGTTCGCAAAGTCTGCAAACCACGGCCTAACTTGAACCTTAAACAGTTTTTCATCAGGAAATTCTTCCCGGATTTCTTTTTCAGACGCGGTAACCTCCACGTTCACTAATCGGGATAAATGATCCGCTACCAAGTTTTCCGACCCCTTCTTGTCTTTGATTTCTACATCGAATTCTTGTAATAAGAGGATCCAACGGATGAGCCTTTGCTTCGAATCCGGCTTGGTTAGCAGATATTTAATCGCCGCGTGGTCGGTGTACACAACGACTTTAGACCCTATAAGATAAGACCTAAACTTTTCTAGCGCATACACTATTGCAAGTAGTTCTTTTTCCGTTGTGGCATAATTTATTTGAGCCTCGTTAAGAACCTTACTCGCATAATGTATCGCATGAAAAGTTTTGTCTTTTCTTTGGCCAAGTACCGCTCCAACAGCATAGTCACTCGCGTCACACATTAGTTCAAAATTTTCATTCCAATCGGGAGCGACTATTATTGGATCGGTAACCAATTTTTCTTTTAAAACCTCAAAAGCTTGCAAACAATCTTCGGTGAAGAGAAATACCTGGTCCTTGGCGAGCAAATTGCTCAAAGGCTTAGCCACCTTTGAGAAGTCCTTGATAAAGCGCCGGTAGAACCCCGCGTGCCCCAAAAAGCTACGGATGCCCTTCACATTCACCGGAGGGGGTAATTTTTCAATTACTTCAACCTTAGCTCTATCCACTTCAAGCCCCCTTCTAGAGACTTTGTGGCCTAGCACGATCCCCTCGGTCACCATGAAGTGACACTTCTCCCAATTAAGCACCAAATTGGTTTTCACACACCTTTCCAACACCGTCTTCAAATTTGCCAAGCATAGACTAAACGTCCCACCAAATACCGAGAAGTCATCCATGAAGACTTCCATTGTTTTCTCTATCAGATCGGCAAAAATGGCTTGGACACATCGTTGGAAGGTCGCCGGTGCATTGCACAGCCCAAAGGGCATTTTTCTGTATACGAACACTCCAAACGGACACGTGAAAGCCGTCTTCTCATGATCAACCGGGTCAACCGCAATTTGGTTGTACCCGGAGTAGCCGTCCAAAAAACAATAGTATTGTTGGCCCGATAGTCTTTCGAGCATTTGATCCATAAATGGGAGTGGAAAATGGTCCTTTCGAGTCGCGGTATTCAACCGTCTATAATCTATACACATTCTCCACCCCGTTGCAACTTTAGTCGGGATCAATTCGTCTTTGTCATTTCGGATTACGGTCATTCCACCCTTCTTCGGAACCACGTGCACGGGACTAACCCAAGGACTATCCGAGATCGGGTAAATCATTCCCGCATCCAATAGCTTCACAACTTCCTTTCGAACAACCTCTTTCATGGTAGGATTTAAGCGGCGTTGTGGTTGAGCTACCGGCTTGAAATCCTCCTCCATCAAAATCTTGTGCATACAATAGGATGGACTAATTCCTTTTAGATCGGAAAGAGTCCAACCCATAGCTTCTTGATTGGTTTTTAGCACAATGATTAGGCGGGCTTCTTCTTCTTTTGTCAAAAGGTTGCTTATGATGACCGGCTTTGCCTCGGTCTCATCTAGAAACACATACTTCAAAGTCGAAGGTAACACTTTTAATTCAATTGGCGCTTTTTCGTCAATGACCTCCTTCTTCAAGTTTTCTTCCTCTACTTCCCATGGTTGTAGGTCGTCTAAACTATCAAGTTCCTTTAAGCATTCCTCAAGAGCTAGCTCTTCTTCAACAGTGAAAACCTCCAATTAGTCGTCAAGAGCTAACTCCATAGGAGATATCTCATGAATATGCTTTGAAACCTCCATAATAGCGTCTTCAATCACATCGATGCGAAAGCTATCATTTCTATCTTTTGAATGCTTCATCGCCTCGAATAGATCAAATGTGACTTCCTCATTTTGAACTCGCACCTTCATTAACCCGTCATCAACATCTATCATCATTCTCGCGGTCTTCATGAATGGTCGGCCCAAGATGAGCGGAGCATCATCATCTTCCTCCATATCAATAACAATAAAATCGACCGGGAAAAAGAATTTGTCGACCTTCACCAAAACATCTTGGGCTACGCCATGAGGATGGGTTGTCGATTTATCCGCCAATTGCAACGTCATTCGGATGGACTTAATCTCAATGTTGCCAAGCCTCTTGATAATTGACAAAGGTATAAGATTAATGCTCGACCCCAAGTCAATAAGTCCCTTCCCGACATACACGTCACCAATTTTAACCGGCAATGTAACTCTTCCCGGATCAACCTCTTTCTTAGGAAGCGTCCTTTGAATAATGGCACTACAGCTCGCATCAAGGACGATGGTCTCCGGTTCCGTATACCTCCGCTTTTTGGTTAGTATGTCCTTCATGAATTTGGCATACTTGGGCATTTGTTCCAAGGCTTCGGCAAACGGAATGTTGATTTGCAATTGTTTAAAAATATCCATGAACCGGGCGTAATGCCGTTCATTCTCCCTTTTGGAAGGAGCATGAGGATAAGGAAGATTTTGGACCGGAGTAGCGCTCACTACCTCCTTTCCCTTTGCAATTCTAGCACTCCTCCATCTAGGCTTTTTCACTACCTCCCTTATTACCTCATCACTTGTATTTTTTTCCATCTCCACACCTTTCTCTTTTTCAACTTCACCATTATTTTTATTCTTTTCAACTTCTTCCTCATCACTCCACACTCCTACTTCACCATCTACATTTTCCTCCACGATTTCCTCCTCAATTTCTTTCTCTCTTTGTTCACTCTCAACTCTTTTTTTATTCTCACTACCCAACTCCCTCCCACTTCTCGTCATGATCGCCTTACAATGTGCATTAGGATTTGTTTGCGTGTTTGCCGAAAAGGAAGGACCGGTTTGTTGTTCCGCGAGTTGCTTGGCAAGTTGCCCAACTTGAGTTTCGAGATTTTTTATGGCCGCGTCATTGCTCTTTTGATTGGCCATTGACATTTGCATGAATTGCGTCAATGTTTCTTCCAATTTAGAATTGACGACCGGCGGTTGTTGAGGTTGAGGTTGATAAGGATTTTGGGGAGGGTTTTGACGGCTAGAAGAACCACCTCCATAACCTTGGTTATGATAATAGTTGCTTCTAGGTTGGAACCCTTGGTTCCCTTGGAATTGTTGTTGTTGATTTTGAGGGTGCGGTTGATAAGGTTGTTATTGTTGTTGTTGTCTCGGTTGATAGTCCCGTTGATTGGCCATGTAGTTTACTTCGTCAAAACCGGGAGGTGGACAAAATCCGGTGTCATGTTCACCTTTACAAAGTTCACAACAAGCTATTTGTTTAGCTTTTGACGGTTCTCTTAACTCTTTGATTTGTTGCGTTAAGAGTTCCACTTGTTGTGAGATGAGCTTGTTTTGGGCAAGGATGGCATCGTTCGTCCCTAGCTCAAGCACTCCCGCCTTCTTCAAAGAATTTCCTCGACTTTGACTCTGAAGATCATTCAAAGCCATTCGATTTATAATGTTCGTGGCTTCTTCGGCACTTTTTGACAATAAAGAGCCACCCGAGGTAGCATCCAACAACGTTTTGCAGTTTGGTTGAAGTCCATTTCTGAAGATATGGATTTGAGTCATTTCATCAAATCCATGCCCTTTACATTTCCGAAGCATGGACTTGAATCTTTCCCACGCTTCATTCAAAGATTCACTGGTTCCTTGAGAAAACACCGAGATGGCCGTCTTTGATTCCATGAATCGGTTCTGGGAGAAAAATCTTTCAATGAATTTCTCTTCTAACACGTTCCAGTCTGTCATTACGGCAGGTGTTTGATCAAGGTACCAATCCTTTGCTTTACCGAGCAAAGCGTGGGGAAATAATCGTCTGAACAACGGAAGCTCCTGAGCCTGATCCACTCCGGCAGCCAATGCTATCTCATAAAATTTTGTGAGAAAAGCAAATGGGTCTTCATGGTCCATTCCGGTGAATGGACTCCCATATAATAAATTCAGAGTTCCCGTTTTCATCTCAGCTTGCCTTCCTGTGTGGTTGGAAAACTGAGCGGTGTTCCTTGGACTATTGATGCATGGAGTAGAAATAGGTGGTGGTGGTTGTGGCTCCATGTTTGGTATGAATGGTGGTGGATTTGTGGTTGAAGAACTTTCTCCTTGCTCTTGGCGTTGTCTAGCCTGTTGCCTCCTACGTCTCGTTTTGCTATTGAGCCTCCTTGCGGTTCTCTCGATCTCAGGATCAAAAAGAAGTTCGTCCACAGGGATTTGCCCTCGCATAAAACGTAAGCTGCACACTAAACCAAACAAATTACAAGCACAAGTCAAAAATTCACAAGCTAAAACTTAAACAACCATTGCGATGCTCGCAATATCAATTTACAATCCCCGGCAACGGCGCCATTTTGTTGAAAGTATATTTCGTGTCGGGTTTTTGTTATCGTATCCACAGAGATTGTAAGATATCATCGCCGTTCGATGGTTGTATTAATTCTAGCTCAAGTAACAATAGGGTTTTGGTTTTAATCAAGTTATCTTGCATAAAAAGTAATAAATTGCGGTAAAAGTTATGTTTTGAATAAATGAGAAATATTGCCAAAGTTAGGTTTCAATGATCACTTTGCATGTATTTGCTCGGTCAACAATCTTATAAACTCCTTTAGATGATAAATCATTTCACAAAGTCCTCTCAACATGTTTCTCTCGAACACACATTGTGAGTTTTGCCATTTTGATCCATTGTTTCTCTCGAACACAATCTATCAAAATGACAACTTTTTGGTTCAACCTTATGGTGAACAAAATCATTCATTACTATCTCTAGCTAACAAACAAGTTTGGATGAAAACCTAGGTCAAGAGTCGGTAAACATCTCTCGATCATAAACCAACACAAAGAGTTTTAAATAGAAACAAAGTTTTCATCATATATTTACCATTAAAGAGTTTACATATGAGGATCCTTACATTTACACACAAAGCTAGTAATCACCTACATCTAACCTTGACAAATGGATGACTTAGCTACTCATTTTCATGGTAGCTTGGTCGGCAAGTAAGGAAAGAAGGTTGATCAACATCCAAGTCGGATAATCGAAGTTGGATGGGAATCCACCTTCTTTTTGTGGAAGATGGTTCTAAGATGAAGAGAAATGAAAACTAGGGCATAAAAAATCCCAAGAACAATGCTGCAAAAAATATCTAGAAGAAAGTACAAAAGTGGAAAAAGTTGGTAAAAATGAGGTATGGTGCTCAAAAGTGGCACTTGCTACTTATAGACCTCTGCTGGGCTGTCATGTTCGCTAGGCGAGCAGAATGGCTCGCCTAGCGAGGGTCTAATATGGGCACATAAGGCACCTGCGCCCAGAGAAACAGGGTCTGCTTGAACTGTCATGTTCGCCTAGCGAACATACCTTCGCCTAGCGAAGGACACGCTTCAACCTTCGCCCCAGCGAGGTTGAGAGGTTTTGCTACTGGAATGCTCGCTGGGGACTCGCTAGAGCTTCGCCTAGCGAGTGAGTGCTGGCTGCACTTTTCACCAAAACAGAATGAACTCGCTACCACCTTCGCCTTCAGCTCGCCTGGCGAATTAATTTGACAATTTACTGGAGCTTTTCGCCTGGAGCTCGCCTAGCGAAGCAGTTCTTCGCCACAGCCTCGCCTAGCGAGCAGGCTGATGAAATGCTTGTATTCTTTGGTTCCTTTGCCAATTTTCTTGTGTCTTCATTTTCAATTAGTTCATGCCTTTTTCCTGCACAATAACACACAAATCAAAGGCACCAAGCTTGTTTATCAATGTAATGCATTCCATGTAAAACAAATGTAGTTTTGACAATTTTAGCAAGGAAAAAGAGTGAAAGATGCCCACATATGATAGCTCAAATAAGCACTTTTGGGCATCTAACACAAATTCGCAAGTGATGGCGGTAAAGCGATACGATAGGCTACCTCCCCTATCCTCTCCAAAATCTGATAAGGACCAATAAATCGAGGTGTCAACTTCTTCGACTTCAAAGCTCGACCAACCCCAGTTATCGGAGTAACACGAAGAAACACATGATCTCCCTCTTGAAACTCAAGTGACTTCCTCCTCTTGTCGTGATAACTCTTCTGACGACTCTGAGCAATCCTCATCTTCTCCTGAATCATCTTAATCTTTTCCGTAGTTTGTTGAACAATCTCCGGTCCAACCACAGCACTCTCACCGGACTCATACCAACATAAAGGTGTCCGACATCTCCTACCATACAAAGCTTCAAACGGTGCCATACCAATGCTCGAATGAAAACTATTGTTGTAGGTAAACTCAATCAAAGGTAAATAACAATCCCAAGCACCTCCCTTTTCCAAAACACAAGCCCTCAAAAGGTCCTCCAGCGACTGAATCGTCCTCTCAGTCTGACCATCAGTCTGCGGATGATATGCAGAACTCAATCTCAGCTTAGTTCCCAAAGCCCTCTGCAAACCTTCCCAGAACTTCGATGTAAATCTAGGATCTCTGTCCGAAACAATACTCGACGGAATACCGTGCAAACTTACAATTTTCTCAATATACAACTCAGCTAATCTCTCTAACGGATAATCCATTATGATCGGAATGAAATGAGCCGATTTTGTCAATCTGTCAACAATCACCCAAATAGCTTCAAAATTCTTAATTGTCCTCGGTAAACCAGAAACAAAATCCATACTGATACTATCCCACTTCCACTCTGGAATAGCCAACGGTTGCATTAGCCCAGACGGCTTCTGATGCTCAATCTTTGACTTCTAACAAGTCAAACAGGAATAAACAAAACTCGCAATTTCTCTTTTCATTCCCGGCCACCAAAATAACTTTTTCAAATCATGATAGATCTTCGTAGCCCAGGATGAATACTCAGGCCACTACGATGTCCTTCCTCAAGAATACTCTTCTTAAGTTCGGTAACATCCGGAATACACACCCGATTACCAAATTTCAAAACACCATTCTCATCAACTCTGAATTCACCACCTTGACCTTGATTCACTAGAGTCAACTTATCAACCAAAAGCACATCAGATTTCTGACCCTCTCTAATCTCATCCAGAATACCACTCGTTAACTTTAACATTCCCAATTTAACACTATTGTGAGTACTCTCACACACCAAACTCAAGTCTCTAAACTGCTCAATCAAATCCAATTCCTTAACCATTAACATAGACATATGCAATGATTTCCGACTCAATGCATCAGCCACTACGTTTGCTTTACCCGGATGGTAATTCAAACCAAAGTCATAATCCTTCAGAAACTCTAACCATCTCCTCTGTCTCATATTCAGCTCTTTCTGATCAAACAAATACTTTAAACTTTTATGGTCACTGAAAACCTCAAATCTTGACCCGTACAAGTAATGCCTCCATAACTTCAGAACAAATACCACAGCTGCCAACTCTAAATCGTGTGTCGGATAGTTCCTCTCATGAACCTTCAGTTGTCTCGAAGCATAAGCTACAACCTGCTTATTCTGCATCAAAACACCACCCAAACCCAACAATGAAGCATCACAGTAAACCTCAAATAGTTCCGATGGACTTGGTAATATCAGAATAGGAGCAGTAGTTAACCTTCTCTTTAACTCTTGGAAACCTTCTTCACATTTTGAGTCCCAAACAAACGCTTTCCCCTTTCTAGTCAACATCGTTAACGGTAACGCCAACTTGGAAAATCCCTCAATGAATTTCCTATAATAACCTGCAAGTCCAAGAAAACTCCTTATCTCAGAAACTGACTTCGGAGCTTCCCACTTAGATACCGCTTCTATCTTAGAAGGATCAACAGCAACACCACCTCTTGAAATCACATGACCAAGAAAACTAACCTCTTCTAACCAAAATTCACACTTAGACAGTTGTCATACGGTGAACTGGACTTTTTTGTGGTTTTAATCGCAATGTCGCGGTTAGCAAGAGTCGCCACCGACTTTTCTTTTATCCAATAAGGAAAGGTGGAAAAGAACAGGAAAAACCTTAATTTAGATTTTGGGTTCGGGAGGTACATTATACAAAGGGAAGGTGTTAGCACCCTTTGTATCCATGGTTATCCATGGGCTCTTAATTGCTCGATCACTTATATTATTTTTGTCTAAAAAAAAGTGTTTGTGAATTGTTTAGAAAAATTGTTTTGAAAAGAGAATTTAACTTTGTAATGATTCTTGTATGAATGTATACAAAGTGATTATCTCGTTTAGTTTTGAAAATTGTTTAGAAAAATATAACTCGGTAATGATTCTAGTATGAATGTATACCAAGTGGTGATTTTCTGAAGGTATTTTGAAAGGTGTGAGGTGTGAAAAAATGTTTTAGGTTGTGAGCCAGCAATTAAGAGTTATACCGACCCAAGGTCTTTATGAGTATTTCCTATCCTTATGAGGGTAAAACTGTCCTTATTATTGAGAAATAAGTAGTTTTATCCTTTGGATGTAAAAGGGTCATCGTAGGGTCATCGATTGGTCATTGAAGGCAACAGTTACGAGGATACCTTAGCATTCGAAGGGACTATCATCTTTTAACCGTAGGCAACATCGGAGGGTCATCGAGGGACAAAGTTGTATATTCGAAGGCAACATCCGAGGGACTATAATTTATTTTATGATGATTTAACCGAAGGGTCTTTGCTAAGGGTATCCCCACGTTCGCGGGACATGACCGTAATATCGTAATCGTAAGGCAACAAAGAGAGGTCCAAGATCACTTATTCAAAGGCAAAGTTTTACAATTAATTATATAATTAGGATGAAACTCCACATTAAAATTATTAAAAATAATATATTAAAAAAAATTAATACATTAGAAATTAATACATTAAAAATTAATTTAGGGTGAAACTCCACAAGGGTATCCCACAACTAAAGTGGAATACCTAGCCAATAACCTTTTCCTGGGATATGCGAACCTTTACGAAACTCAAAAAAAAAAGAAACATGTCAGAACACCAAATCAGGGTGCAATCGAAGATTACACCGGAGAAATATCACAACAATAAATAGGATAGGATGAATAATGCATGGCTATGATAAAACATAAAAAAAAAAGAATAGAAAAGTCAGCTACTGTCTCGTTCGCCTCTGCCTCGCCTAGCGAAGGTCAGGCGAATACTCGCCCCAGGCTCGCCTAGCGAGGTGCTAGCGAGCGGCCACGGATTTTGAATTTGAAAACAGCCCCATGTTAGGAACTTTGAATTTTATGGCATTTTATCACAGGAATAACATGGTCAAACATTCAGGGTATTCAGGCATATTTAAATTCCCATACGAAAGCAAATTATATATCAACATTTTATCATGATGCATTATATATGTAGATATGGCCAATTGAAAGTATAAACAATAGAGATACGCAAACCTGTTTGCCAATTCAAGGTTGAAGGGATTGACCACTTGTAGTATCGGAATAAGTTAGGCAGCGGGAATTGGACGGCGATGGCTTCGGTGCAGATGGGCTGCCTTCAGGGTTTCTTTACTCTGAATTCTCCGGGTAGGCAGGGTTCCTATGCCAAAACTTCTATTCGTTCTTCTCTGTTCTCCTCCTCTTTTTTTTTCAGTGAATCTCCCAGTGTAACTCCAAGTGTCCTTTCCTCTACTGAAACTTCAGTATTTATAGACTGATTTCGTGGGTAATGGGCTTGGAATGAGGGAGACCCAAGTCCAAAATAATTTGTTATATTTTATTTATTTATTTTAATTATTTAATTAATTAATTAATTAATTAATTAAAAAAAAATTCTTTTTTTTTTTTTTTTTTCTTTTTTTTTTTTTTTTCTTTTTTTTTTTACTGAAGTGCTGGTATTTATAGTGATAATGGTGACCTAATGGGCTCAGAATGAAGCCCGAAATTTTTGTTGTCTGTCAGCTTCGCTAGGCGAGCGCGTAGCGAACAGGCCAGTTTGGGCCATTTTCTGGATTGGGCCATCCGTGAGCTGGGCCTTTGTTTCTTCAAGATCAGTGTTATATATGAGTCGGAATGCCTTGCAAAATGTCTTGAAATATTAATGGGCAAATTTTGGGGTATGACAACAGTTTAGCAAATAACTTCTTTTCTCGTAGAACTTCTAAAACCACTCTCAAATGTTCAGCATGCTCTTCTTCAGATTTTGAATACACCAAAATATCGTCAATAAACACCACAACAAACTTGTCTAGGTACGGATGGAAAATCCTATTCATATACTCCATAAATACCCCAGGCGCATTAGTCACACCAAAAGGCATTATAGAATACTCATAATGTCCATACCTTGTTCTGAAAGCAGTCTTCTGAATATCCTCAGTTTTCACACGTATCTGATGATACCCCGATCTCAAATCTATTTTGCTGAACACACTCGCACCAACCAACTGATCCATCAAATCATCAATCCTCGGCAAAGGATACTGATTCTTGATCGTCACTTTATTCAGTTGCCTGTAGTCCACACACAACCTCATAGTACCTTCTTTCTTCTTAACCAATAACACTGGTGCACCCCACGGTGACACACTCGGACGAATAAATTTCTTATCCAACAGATCTTCCAGCTGACTCTTCAATTCAATTAACTCAACAGCAGACATATGGTACGGAGCCATCGATATCGGCCTAGTACCAGGTACTAAATCAATCGAGAACTCAACTTCACGCTCTGGCGGTAATTCATTCACTTCTTCAGGAAACACATCAGGAAAATCACACACCACGGCTAGATCGCAGATCACCAGTTTATCTTTAGCCTCCAAAGTCGCTAACAGCATAAACAACTCTGCCCCATCTGCTACTGCCTCATTCACCTGCCTTGCTGATAGAAACAAACTCTTTCCTTCCTCAATCTCAGGAAAGATCACAGTCTTATCAAAACAGTTGATATAAACTCGGTTAAACACCAACCAGTTCATACCCAGGATAACATCAATCTGCACTAGTGGAAGACACACAAGGTCCATTCCAAAGTCTCTACCAAAAATACTCAAAGGGCAATTTAAACAAACTGAAGTAGTAGTCACTGAACCCTTCGCATGAGTATCAATCACCATACTCCCATGCATCTCAGATATCTCTAATTTAAGTTTCACAGCACAATCCAAAGATATAAAGGAATGAGTCGCACCTGTGTCAATAATAGCTACAAGAGGAAAGCCATTAATATAACACGTACCTCGGATCAAACGATCATCTGCAGAAGTCTCAGAACCCGATAGAGCAAAGACCTTGCCTCCCGACTGGTTCTCTTTCTTCGGCTTAGGACACTGTGGGCTAATATGACCCACCTCTCCACAGTTGAAACAAGTCATAGTCTTCAACCGACACTCTGCAACCAAGTGACCACCTTTGCCACACTTGAAACACTTCTTCTCAGTACTGGTACACTCATGGATACGATGTCCAGCCTGACCACATCTGTAACACTTAGTAGAGGCACTAGAGTCTCCCCCACTAGTTCTCCTCATCCCACTCTGTCTCTGGAAACCTTTGCCAGCTGCATACGGTTTCCCACGATCATTCTGATTCTTGCCTTTCCTATCAACCCTCTGCTGATAGCTCTCCGCTCTGGCCTTGGTATCCTGTTCAAAAATCCTGCAACAGTCAACCAAGTCAGAAAACACTCTGATCCGCTGATACCCAATAGCCTGCTTGATCTCGGGACGTAACCCGTTCTCAAACTTCACACATTTTGAAAATTCCCCAGTAGCCTCATCATAGGGAGTGTAATACTTCGACAGCTCTGTGAATTTAGCAGCATACTCAGTAACAGACCGGTTGCCCTGCTTCAATTCTAAGAACTCTATCTCTTTCTTTCCTCTGACATCCTCTGGGAAGTACTTCCTCAGGAATCTCTCTCTGAACACCGCCCAAGTGATCTCAGCACTCCCAGCAGCTTCCAACTCAGTGCGGGTAGCAACCCACCAATCATCTGCTTCTTCAGACAGCATATGCGTACCGAACCTGACCTTCTGGTTATCGGCACACTCAGTCACTCGGAAGATCCTCTCGATCTCCTTCAATCACTTCTGAGCACCATCTGGATCGTATGCTCCCTTGAACATTGGAGGATTGTTCTTCTGGAACTCACTCAGTTGACGAGCAGCTCCCAGTCCCACAACATTCGGATTTCCTCCAAGTACTCCAGCTAGCATACCCAGAGCCTCAGCAATCGCAGCATCGTCCCTACCTCTTCCAGCCATCTCTATTCTGAGAACCCAACAAGCTAAAACAATAAGTACTGATAGGGTTACACAACACCTATCCCATACAGGGAAACAGAATAATTACGACTCGACTCGACCGACTATGCTCTGATACCACTAATGTAACACCCTTCTAAAATACCCCAATAAATAATTAAAACAACCAAACATAAATCAGAGTATATATGCAATTTAAGGGTGTCACACTTGACACTTCACACCATGTTCCAATTTAACTCGTCATGCTCATTTATTCATCAAAATAAACATTTGCATAATTCGCAGCGGATAGAAATTAACAACAACATGCAAAACATGTAACACATTACATGTAAGGTTATTCAACAACCAAACCGAAAACAAGGCAAAAACATCCTGTCCCGATGTTACATCTACCAGAGCATGACTCACTAAGGAACTACACTAGACTCCAAGGACTAGCTTCTACTCAATCACTGCTCGTTACCTGAAACATAGTTGTAAGGGTGAGTTCCTCAATCGATATAATAAGCATTATAAAATATCATGTAATGCTAAGTAAATTAACACATTCATCACCCTAATCAGATCACACATTCAGCAACGGCAACATCAACTCAAAATCATACTCAACACAACACAACACACGTATAATATTGGAACACATCCATTCATATTATACACAATACATACATTATGCAATGAGACTCCATGCATGCGGTACCGACTATTCGTGAACATATAGTTCAACCTCACCGATCAAATCCAGATACGGCTACCAAGCTCACTAGTCCCACTCATTTGAGACCTAGTGACTCGCTCACTAATTCCTCACCATGGGAATTAGCTACCACCCCAAGGGCTATGCTATGCACGCTAATCACCTAGCATGCAAACATCAACAACAATCCACAAATAACTCACTCACTAATTCCTCACCATGGGAATTAGCTACCACCATAAAGGTCACAATATGCAAGCTAAATCACTTAGTCATGCAACATCAACAATCATCCACAATGGACATATGCTCACACTCTAAGCCATAAACAGTCCATTCACAATTGCATACATAATAGATACATCCACAGCATTATGCATACAATCATACATCATCCACATATTTATCACATAATCATATCATGCCACATAATCAATCACAGTATTAGCACGCTCTACTAATACCCCTACCGCTCAAAACAACGGGAAATGATCCCTATTATATCATACGTCAATATAGGCCAAACATCAAACATGCACACCACATTTAAATATAAATTTTTCATTTTTCGCACAGTGTTAACCGGTTAACGCCCTGGGTTAACCGGTTAACGCAACACAGAACACGCTTCCTGGCAATTCACAACAGTGTTAACCGGTTAACACCCTGGGTTAACCGGTTAACGCAAGACAGACAACAATATTTCACAATTCATAACAGTGTTAACCGGTTAATACCCTGGGTTAACCGATTAACGCAAGACAGAAAGCTGTCCCTGCGCTAACACGAAGCAGAATGCAGAATTCTCCGCATTTTCTGCCGTTGGAGGACTTCCGGACCTCCGATTCCAATTCCGTAAAAAGCTACACTTTCGGAAAATCAAGATTCATCCAATTACAAATTCAATTACAGCTTTAACATAACTTATTCATCTCAATTTTTCAGCATTCAACATCCCAATTAGGGTCAAATCAATGGCTTATCACTACCCATTACATGTTAACCCATAATACCCATTAAACGACGATAAACCCCCTTACCTGAGTTAATCCGGCAAATCCTTTAGCTTCAAAACTCTTCCTTCTTCAACCTTCTTCTCCTGCTCTTCCCCTTTGCCCTTTTCTCACTTTCTGTCGCTTCTCTGGTTTTCACGTGAAAAACCCTTTTTACCAAATGGGACCTTTATATATATATTCCAACTTATTATTCCAATAATAATAATTCCAAATAATATTCCAATAATAATCTAATTATTTAATTAAATTAATAAATATACTATTAACTTAATTTAAATAATTATCATATTTTATCGGGGTGTTACAGATGTGAAGTGGGTATACAAGGTAAAGTTGAATCCCAAAGGAGAAGTGACTCGACACAAGGCGAGACTTGTGGCGAAAGGATTTCTTCAGAAACAAAGAATTGACTTCGACGAAGTTTTTGTACCTGTTGCTAGGATCGAAACAATCAGGTTGGTTGTTGGTCTAGCAGACATGAACAACTAGCAGATGTGTCATATGGATGTGAAATGTGCATTCCTAAATGAGCCCTTAGAATAAGAAGTTTATGTTGCACAAGCAGTTGGGTTTGTAAAACAAGGCGAAGAAAGAAAGGTGTACGCATAAAACCCTGTACGGACTTAAACAAGCTCCAAGAGCTTGAAACAAGTCAAAACTTTATTTGATGGCAACAAATTATATTTGAATCAAATTTAAAATTAGTGATATATATCACAATAAAATATTTAATTTCAAATAAAAAACTTTATTTCTAATATATTTCTTTGGTTTTTATTTTATACAAAATCACGATCAAAACAAATATTTAAGATTATAATGCAATTAAGGACCAACCAATTGCAATCATCCATAAAGAAATATTTATATATAGAATAAGTATAATCCTTTATTTGAAAGAGTATAAAAGAGAACATGCGTACATATTAATTTATATGGAAGAACTTTAACCATATAAATCGTTTCAAAACAAATATACGCACAATCATAAACTTCGTACTATCACAATGATTTAGCAAATAAAAGAAAACATCCACAAATATTATCATAAAAAATCCATGTCTTTAAAAACAAAATTCACACAATCATGAATTTCAAATATATGTTTCATAAATTTCAAATATATGTTTCATAATCGAATATCCATAAAAAATTTGAAGTTTAGTGGACAAATCTTAATAAACTTAACATATATACATGCTCTGATACCACTTGTTGAGATTAAATCAATAACAATTACTCACACATACATGTTCTACATATTATGTCATATACTTTAGTGCGGAATAAAATAGATAATACGAACATGTATATAATTACAGGATCTACGACATGTTAGTTAGGGTGTTCAAATCCAATCCAATCCAAAAAAAACCGAAAACCGAATCGAAAAAACCGAAAACAAAAAAAAACCGATTTTTTTTGGATATGTTTGGACCACCTTGTAGAATAACCGACCGGTTCGGTTCGGTTTTCGGTTGGCTGCATGAAAACCGAATCAATCCAAACCGAACCGATATTTATTCATATAGTATTCTCATTAACTCTAATTAATTAAATACAATGCACCGTTACAAATTAAATACAATGCACCTTTACATCACATCATGCACTAATTAATAAAATTAAATTTCTACTGGAAAATTGAATTGTTCTTGAATTTGCAATTCAATAATTGTTCTTGATTTGCTTTTCTACAATGATGATGATTGTTGTTCTGTTACATACAGGAAAATTGAATTGTTGCAAGATTCTAAAGTATATTAAATTCAATTAAATTAAATTCTTTATTGCAATTCTATTGAAATTATATTAAATTTATTGTTGTTCTTTTGTTCAAATCCAATTGTTGACGGAAAATTAAATTGAATTGTTTTCCTGTCATGCAAATTGATTGTTCAAAAAATTCACCAAGGCATGTAAAAAATATTAAATTGTTGCAGGAAAATTCAATTTAATATTTGAAGTGTCATATTGGAAAATTCACCATCCACGGATTCCACGGGCATGTAAAAATTAAATTGGTTTCCTTTATAAATATATATATATATATATATATATATATATATATATATATATATATATATATATATATATATATATATATATAATGTCATATAGAAAATGTTTTTGTCAGAATTAAAAAAAAATTAAAATTAAAATTATTTTAGATTTAGAAGTAGTGTTTGTTTAAAAACCGAATAAAACCGAACCGAAGTAAACCGTATAAATTGGATCGGATCGGATTGGATTTTTTTTATTGTCATCCAATAACCGAACCAAACCGTATGCTCTTTGTATCTTTGGATCTGATGATTTTTTGTCTCAAAACCGATCCAAACCAAACCGCGAACACCCCTAATGTTAGTATATGAGAGAAGAGATTGCAAGAATACCTGGATTTATTGAGAAAGTTTTTCGTTGGCGGTAATCCTGAAAGCTAGAAGATAAACAATGAACACATGTGACTTGTATGATTCTTCCTCAACCGGTACTCCTAATGCCTTGAATACTCTTCAGATGAGGAGAAGAGATAAATTGCTTGTACGGTATATTGGGGAGCATGGCCTATATATAAGGTGATGGCCAATTAGGGTTTCCATTATTCCGAAATGGGACATCCAGACATTGACTCATATTTGAGCCCATCTCCAATTAATCAATTAATTAATTACTAAAGAGACATCTAAATAGCCTTTTAAATTTATTTGACCACTTAATCAATTAAGACTCTTAAATTGACAAATAGTTAATATAATTAAAATATATATGTCCACATAATAATTATTGAAATATAATAATTAAATAATATTTAAATTATAAAGAATTCCAACACATTCCCCCACACTGAGAGATTTATGCTAAAATTCAAATGATTACAATATCGTTAAGATATCTCCTGGTCTAACTTCCCTATATCTTAGATTTCTCAATCACAACAAACTAACGCTAATTGGGTTTCCTTTACTTCTCAAAGATTTTAGCTACAAGTTATCCATTTGAGGAAATATAATCAAATAAACAAATAATTGATAAATTGTTTACAAGTATCATTCAATAGAGGGTGTAAACAAATTTAAGCACAAAAACAAGTATTTAATATTTCAACAAATGTGTATACAATGAAATCACTTGATGTTTTCTTCTTTCTTTCTTTGAGTAGTTCTTCTCTGTTAGACGTGGGGGTGTGAAAAATACAAGAAATGAGGGGTTTGAATTGAGTTTATAGAAACAAAAGCTTATTCAAACTCAATAACACCACTTAAATGTTACTAAACGAAGAGATAAAAAACAAGTATTTTTATCATGGTTCGCTTGAAACTCAAAGCTACTAGAGTCCACCTGCCAAAGTGATTTTGCCTTATATACAAGGACTTAATCCACTATAATCAACTGATTACAATAATAACAAAGAATAACCTTCTTTGTCTTCTCAAGGGTCCGACTATACCCCAGTCTCCTTAAGGACTCACAAATAATAACTTTATTTGTCTTCTTAAGAGTCCGACTATACCCTAGTATCCTTAAGGAGTCAAACAAACAGCTTGAATAATATTTTGTGTGTTACAAGTTGCTTCTCAACAAGCAGATTTTATACAAATTATAAACGAATACTTAAAGAAAAACTGTATAAAAAATGATAGCTTTTCACAAATAAACTTTGTCAAGTTTTGCAGCGCTTCAGTATTCTTCATTTTTTTCTCTTCAAGTCTCCAAGTCCCACTTATACAGCCTAAGAAGAAGACCATTTAAGGGGAAAATGGAGAAACCAAATAGAGCGATTGTTCACTATTGGATAGTGAAAGGAGTGATACTGCATATTGTCTTTCGCCCACAAATTCAGTAACAGGTGTGATGTATAGTATTGTCTTTGCCCATGAAATCAGGTAGTGGAAAGAATATTTAAGTTATATTATATACTATTTGATCACGTAATTTGGCTTGAGATCTTCAGTATCTTCAGAATCTTCAGACTCTTCAGTCAGAACCTTGATAACCTCAACGTCTGGCTTGAGATCTTCAGAATCTTCAACTAAGTATCACAACTTCAGAAGCTTGCCATTAATTAGAGGCTTAATGATAAGAGTCACGTCTAGAGGCACAAACTGAGAGAACGTTGCATCATCAACATAATGTCTCCTTAGAAGCTTCTCAAGAGTGAATCAACACAGAAGCAGAAAGATCATTGCAGCAACAACTTTGAACATCTTTCAGAACTTCTCATGACTGGCGCATAAGCGAAATTTGGAATCCAATATTCAGAAACTGATGACGTTGCACGTCATATGCTCATAATTGAAACTGATTGTTAAAGCCACACAATAATAAACCATTACGGTACCAAAATTATTCTCACACAAATACAACATTGTTATCATAAAAACTCAAGGTATAAATGCAAAACCAAACATTGTTCTAACAATCTCTCCCTTTTTGGTGACGATAAAAACATGTATTTTGATGAACAATTTTGTACAGGGTAATCACATAAGGATACATCTTACATAAGCACAAAGCTCCCCCCTGAGATGTATAATCCTAAAAAGATAAAATCAGAATGAAAGAGCACTTTCCTGATTAATGTTTTTGAAGTACCAAAATGATCTTCCATTAGAATCTGGGTTGTCTTCAGAAGTTGCTTGATGTTATCCAGAGCACTGGTTTGTTAACATCAACATTTTGATGAACTTCACTTTAGAAGAAGCCTTGGTTGAATTCTTTTGAGGAAGTTTCAAAGTCTAGTTTCCTTCAGAAGCTTGAATTTTGGTTCTCTTTGAAATTCTCTTCCAGAGTTTGGTTACCTTTGAGAAAATCTCTTTGAAAAGAGCTTTCAGAACCCGATTAAGGCTTCTTCTTAAAAGCTTGATTGCCAAGTTTGATTACTATTGAATTTACACTTCTTCAGAACTTGATTCTGTTCAAAACATGATTCCGAATTTCCATTTCTTCAAAACTTGATGCCAAGTTCTAAGTTTAGAAGTTGGTTTTTAATTCCTTGAAGACTCAATTCTTGGATCTGATTCCTTGTTTGAGATTCTTCTCAAACTGCGTTAAAGCTTCTAATGTTTGAACTTATCCCTGCAAAACACTTAATAAATTATTCTTCGAAGTATATGTTAGCAGAAACATTAAACAATGTTTGGGTTCTGATTTATGAATATAGGTATATCAAAATCAATTACGAATCTTCCCCTTAAATATATTTCTCCCCTTTGTCATCAATAAAAAAGATATAGACAAATAAAATAAAAGTAATGGAAAAGAAACAAACATGATTTTCATTAAATATGTGCCAAAAGGCAAAAATGAGTACACTCATGTTACAGAACCATAAAACATTTAAACAAAAGTACTTTAAAATAAAATTTACAAAAAGAACTTAAATAATTTAAATTTTTTAGTGTTTTGGCAGAGGAGGCGGCGACGAAACAATTGGGTAGTTATCAGAAATATTTAAGGGATCTACCAACGGATCAATATTATCCTCATTTTAGGGTAATATTTTTATCTTTGCATTTTGAGTCCTTTTCTCCAAAATCATTGTCCTTGGATTCTGAAAGATTGATCTTCAAATCTGCAAATTTCTCCGCTAGCTTTGACTTCTCAGGGTCAAGCTTATCATTGAAGCTAACATGAATTGATTCTTCGAAAATTCGTGTCTCAGTGTTAAAAACTCCATAGCTTTTAGAGCATTCAGAAAATCCTAACAATGAGCACTTATGTGCCTTAGATTCAAACTTGTCAAGATTCTCTTTAGTGTTCAACATAAAACACTCACAGCGAAAAGGACGAAAGTAAGAAATATTGGGCTTTTTGTTCTTCCACAATTCGTAGGGAGTCTTACCCAGAATAGGTCTAATAGAAATCATGTTCTGAATATAACAAGTTGTGTTAACTGCTTCTATCCAGAAATGATTAGCCATATCAATTTCTTGGATTATGGTGCAGGCCATTTCTTGCAAGGTCCTATTCTTCCTTTCTAAAACTCCATTTCTTGCAAGGTCTTATACTTGATAATTTCTCAGCTCAAAGGAGGAGAAATTACCATAATTCTCTTAAGATAATTCAATAAAATACTCAAAAAGTTCAACGAGTAAAAAGAAAGGGGGATCGGTTGGCGCTTCGACAATTCGGAAGACGCAGAGTTATGAGAGTGAGAAAGGAAAAACTAAAAGTAAGTCTTTTGTGTGTTTTGGAATGAAATAAGGAATTTCCTTATATAATGAAGTGAGGAAGGAAATATATCTCACCTAAGCAATGTGGGACTAAGAATTTTTTCCAACTAACACACAATGTGGGACTTGACTTAAGAAACTTTTTCAAATTCATCTCCCTATATTTGAATATTGACATAATGTTCCAACAATCCCCCACTTGAATTTAAAAAAGTGTTACATAAGTATCGCCAAACATTTCTAAAGTTGTGCATAAACAAAGGTGTCTACGACTTGAATCTTTGCGTAGCAAGTAGGATTCCAATTCAACAAGAGTGACACAATTGTCTTGAACTCTATCTCAGACATCAAACCCGCACACAACCTTTTTTAAGGTGTATTCTAATACACGTGCTTTAATGGTCCTACACGTGTTTCTCGATTTAGTGAATGCTCTAGGAATTCTGCCTCGTAATTCCATAGGAAGCGACCTAAGTTCTACAATCACATAAGTGAGTCTATCAAGAGTACTCATGTAGCATAGGTATTCCTTCATACAAAGTATAAATCTCATAAAGAGTTTATATTATCTCATCCTCTTATCGCTTCAGGATTCATTTTTCTCTTATTTACTCTAGCATGATCACCTCATATTACTCATAACTTGTTATTACCCATTGACCCTATTTCTTGGGATCTCCAGTCATTTAGATCGGGTTACGATCATGAGCAACTCATTTCTCTATAGGTATTAGTCCCATCTTATTTAATGTATTCTGGACTTTCTCTCTAGCTAATCCTTTCATCAAATGATCTTCTAAATTTATATCAGTGCGTACATGATCCACTCTTACAGCTCCTTTAGAAATACAATATCTGATGGTGTTGTGATTCCTTCTTATTTGACGTCTTTTACCATTATAATAACAGTTCTCAATTTTTGCAATAGCTGCGGTACTATCGCAGTGAATCAAAACAACTGAAGGTTAAGTTAAGTGTCACAAATCATTTGAGATATCAAAGAAATTAAGTTAAGATGAGTTCTTTGTATACGAAGACTATGATATAGGTCAACTGAACCAAAAAAATATCTTAGTAATAGTAATCTATTTGATTATAATAAAAATATCTTCATGTGAAGAAACTAAACATAGCGCCAAGATAAAGGAGTGAACTAAGATAATAAGCTCCATTTTCTTATCTCTTGAATCAATCAATACAATTCAAACTCACATTTATTTTGTTTTTCTCACCTTCATGTTAAATCTTTAATAAAATTCTTTATATGCTCTAGCTTTAGTGCGAGATCAAACTTACACGTAAACAAAAAAATTAACATGAAATATTTTTTAAGAATAATAAAAATAAAAAATGTATTTTTAAACAAACTTATACGATTGTATATTCTACTATGATCATTCTTTAATCATATATTTATTTAAAATAAAAAATCAATATTTTAAATATTAAAAAATACCAATGATACTATAAAATATTACAGAATCAATTATTTCCAAATAAAGAAATAAAAAGTTGTATATTTTTATAAATAAAAAATATAGAATCATTATTTTTCAAATAGAATTAAAAATTTAGTGTTTTTACTACAATGGGTTTCCATTAAAAAAAATTCTTTTTTTTTTCAAAACAAATTAATCCAAATCTTTTTTTTTTTTTACAATTTTCATGCACTTAATCCATTTTTTTTTAAATTTATAATGTTTTAAAAAAAATTATATATAAGAGCATCAAACTTTACTCACTATCCTAATAAATAAATAATTAACATATTTAAATAAAGATATGTGTTCATATAATAATACTAAAATATTGTTATTAAATTAATTATTTAATTTAAATAAAAATATGTGTTCATATAGTAATATTAAAATATTATTATTAAATTAAATATTTAATAAACTATTTTAACAACCACTATCATCAACGTAGATATATCATTGAAAATATGAACAAAATGAGATAAAAATGAGATAAAATATTATTATTAAATTAAATATTTAATAATCCATATTTTAAATAAATATTCAAACTAACTCATTTTTTCATATATTCCTCAAACTAACTCAATTTAAAAAAAAATCAACATAAATGAGATATCAATTCAATTGACGACATTGTACAACACATACGAGAAGACGTTAATTCAATTGACGGACACTTAGACGAGATAATGTACTTTGTCTCTTATATATTTATTCATGGTTGTCAATTTGATTAGAGAATTGCTTGTACACTATCGCAAATTAAATTGACGTCTATTTCGCGTTGATAATTTTTTTTGTTTAAAGGTGAGTTAGTTTAGAAAATTAAGTTAGAAAGTGAGTTAATTTGTATATTTATTTAAAAGAGTAGATTATTTGCTCAAAAATTTCACAAAATGACATTTTTTTTTTAAAAGTAGAGTGGATGTATAATTTTTTAAATATATTATGAATATTTTTAAAACGGTCAAAGTGATGTCCCTTTAACTTTTTAAAATTTTTAACATTATAAATCTTTTGAATATCAAAGAAGAAAAAGAACAAAGAAAAGAATAATTTATTATGAATCATCATAACCAATTTTGAATATAAAATAGTTTTCAAAATACTCTTTTACTCATTGTTTGATTTATTATTATATTATTACTATTACTATCCTATCCTGGAAAATATATATATTATTTATGCAATATTAATCCTCATTACTTCTAATCTTGTGTTATTATTCAAACGAGTTCTCAAGGAATATAGATAGAGAGTGTGCTTGTTTGTAAGAGAATTAAGAATGGGAAAGTGGTGGTTTGTTGGTGTATTGATTGTTTTGGGTTATGTATGCTTATTGGGCACTACTTTTAGGGTAGAAGGATACCCCATTGAAGATTTGGTTGAGAGGTTACCAGGGCAACCCAAGGTTAAATTTAGTCAATATGCTGGCTATGTTGATATTGATCTCAAACATGGGAGGAGTCTCTTCTACTATTTTGTTGAGGCTGATCATCACCCTCACAAAAAACCTCTCACCCTTTGGCTCAATGGAGGTAATAATCGATAATATCCATGTAGCACATACACTTTGAATACGACACCAACACGAAGACAGTCATGCATTCAGATGTGTCTTTACTATATAAATTATTATTATTGTTATTTATTATTGAGAAATGCTATTTAAACACATTTTTTCAGGTCCGGGATGTTCCTCCATTGGAGGAGGTGCTTTTACTGAGTTAGGGCCATTTTATCCTAAGGGTGATGGACGCGGTTTAAGTAGGAATTCAAAATCTTGGAACAAAGGTATTTATATGAATGAGTATGTGTTTTTATATTGGAGAATAATTTGAGTGTAAAGTGATTCATGATATATGTGTTTGTGTTTATGACTTTTATAGTTTCGAATCTTCTGTTTGTGGAGTCTCCTGCTGGAGTTGGCTGGTCATACTCAAATACAACTTCTGATTATACCATTGGTGATGATGCTACAGGTAGTATATACTTATTATCCATGCAAATGTTTTTTTATATATATTATACTAAGCATGAACATAGTTTTTTAATTTTGTTTTTGGCAGCCAATGACATGGTTTTGTTCTTGCTGAAATGGTACGAGAAATTCCCTTCCTATAAATCCAGAAAATTGTTTCTGACTGGAGAAAGCTATGCAGGTCCAACAAAACTATAAACCATATCTCAATTTTTTTGATGTAATTAAATTTAAAAAAATTATTTCTTATTAACATAATGACATTTTTAATGTTATTATTCAGGACATTACATACCCCAGCTAGCTAATGCTATTCTTGATTATAATGCTTATCATTCATCTGATTTCAAATTCAATATAAAAGGACTCGCGGTAAGATATCATTTTTCGTGTCACATTTGTACTCATCGTGTATATTAATGACTAATTTCTTTGGTTTTGTTAGATTGGAAACCCGCTTTTGAAATGGAATCATGATAGACGAACAACATATGAATATTTTTGGTCACACGGAATGATTTCAGATGAAATTGGAGTTGCAATCATGAATGATTGCGACTTTGATGATTATAATTATGGAGATCATCAAAATTTATCCGATTCATGCAACGATGCCATAGAAGATGCTAATAAAGTTGTGGGCGAGTATATAAACATATATGATGTGATTCTTGATGTTTGTTATCCTGCCATAGCTGAACAAGAATTGAGATTGAAAAAAATGGTATTTTTTTCCTGTGCTCATAAGTATAACTATTGTAATTTTAATAATTAATTTATATTCAAATTAATTCAATCATTTCATCAATGCAGATACATAATATAAGTTTAAACGGAGATGTTTGTATTGACTCTGAAACCAAATTCTACCTTAACCTCCCTGAAGTTCAGAAGGCTCTTCACGCTAATCGTACCAATTTGTTGTATCCGTGGTCCGATTGTAGTAAGTAAGTACAAATAATTTATAATGCATACTATGATATTACTATTATTATTGATATTATTGATGTAATATCTGATCTACATTTTTCTTCATTGTAGTGTTTTAAATTACAGTAAAACAGATCCTGACATTAGCATGCTTCCAATTCTGAAACGGATAATTCGAAACCATATTCCAGTATTGGTTTTCAGGTGATTAATTTTAACCTATGAAACTCACTAGCTATTATTTACTTTATACATTTTTGTATAAGTTTGTTATTTATGTTAAATTGTTTTGGCAGTGGAGATCAAGATACAGTTATACCATTAATAGGTAGTCGCACACTCGTTCGTGAACTAGCTGATGACCTAAAATTCAAGATTACTGATCCATATAGGGTTTGGTTTCACAAAGGACAGGTAAATGTATTATTTAATTTTATGCATATTGAAAAATGATTTGAATATAGTTTTGTAATTTTATTGACACAAATAAAATTAAATGTAGGTTGGAGGTTGGGTAACTGAGTATGGAAAACTGTTAACTTTTGCGACTGTAAGAGGAGCTGGTCACATGGTACCATATGCACAACCTTCAAGAGCATTGCGTTTATTTCAATCCTTTTTGAGTGGGAGGAGATTGCCAAACACTACTAGACCTTCAATTGATGAATCAATAATAACATATGGAAATAAAAAATTCTATAGTAGAATTGATTCTTATTAAGAGATGCTGAAAAAGAAAATAACTATTAGTAAATTGTATGGGAAAACAATTTATGAAGATAAGTTAGAAAATAAATAAACAGTTACATTCCTCTTTTTTGTTTTGTTTTTAAATAAACAGTTATAGTGTTTCTTCTTTGATGCACATTGTGTAAATGTCTTCTGTTTCAAACATAAATATTTCCTTTCAATTTCAACATTGAGTGAATTGTCAATTTAGTCTTCTATCTTTTGAGAATATTGCTAGGATATTGCTGCTAGGATGAGAGTCATTGCAGATTTAGGGTCTTTGCAAAGGATCAAAGATTCACGATTAGTTCAAAGGTCCAAATCTAAGTAACTCAAAGAGGGAGATGTGAACACTAGTTTTTTCTATGATTGTGTTAAGAGTAGAAGTAAGAGGAATGTTATTTTATTGGTTAGGGTTGATGATAAATGGATTGATGGAGTTTCTGAGATTCGTCGGAAGGAGGTATGTTGCCTTATCAATCACTTTAAGGAACCCCATCCCCACCGTCTCCGTTGGATGGGGTCCATTTTTGTGTGTTTTTTTGGTGATGATAGTGATTTATTACTCCTTCTCTTCTTCCCTAGATCGATCAGGTGGTAGTTCAGTGTGATGAGAGCAAAAGCCTTGGTCCTAATTTTAATTATTTTTTTTATTTTTAAGGAGATTTTGGCACCTTCTTAAGGATGACGTTAGTGTGATTGTTGATAAATTCTACTATTTAGCTTCATTACCCCATAGTTTCTCTTTATATTTTGTCACTCTAATTTCAAATGTTGAATTCCCTGCTCATTTGGATGATTTTTGGCCTATTTCTCTTGTAAGCTTTATTTATAAGCTTCTGGCTAAGGTGTTGGCTATTAGGCTTTTTGTGGTTATAGATAATATAATCTTTCATAATCAATTGATTTTTTTAAGAGAATGTTACTTGTAGATGGAATGGTTGCTGTGAACAATGTTTTAAAAATCGGACCGAACCGTTCGGTTCAACCGGTTGGACCGGGAACCGGAGATGAATCCGGTTGGGTCAACCTTTCAAAACCGTTAGTGGGTCAAAACCAGAGTAAAACCGGAAAAACCGGGTTGAACCGTCTAAAACCATTCGAACCAAAGAACCGGAGCCGGTTTTAAAAAACCGTCCGGCCCAAAAAAATACATCAAATTGATCATTTTTATAAAAAATTTAAATTTTTTTAATATGTCAATATCAAAATTTAACCTAGATTCTCAATCACAACAAAAATTCCGTATTTTTTTATAACCATACGAACTTCTAAGTTTTGTCATTTTATTATAGTTTCCTTTCAACCATACTTCATCATCATCATGTTGTCCCTTTCAAACATAGTCACGATATCCAACTCAATATTGATTATCATTCAAGTCAATACTATTTTTTTTTGTCAATTAAGATTTATTTGTCGTAGTTAAACTCAAATTCATTTTTTAATAAATTATATTATATTATATTATTTATTATTGGTATTTTATCTTATTTAATTTAGATATTCTTAATTATTTGAATATTATTTTAGTTATTATATTCTATTATTTTAATTTTGGTTTGAATTAATTTATCTTAGTTTATTATAATTCTTTAATTTGGTCTAATTATTCTTAAATGAATGTTGAAATAAAGTGTAGAACTATGTTATGTTATTATATGTATTATCAATATTGTTGTATTAAATTTGTAATGAATTTTTGAAATAATTATTTTATTAAGTTGTGCACATAAGTGACATATTTATGAAATTTAATTTTATATTATTAGTTTATTTAATAAACGGTTTGACCGTAGGTTTAATCGGTTTAACCAATTGAACCTTAAACCGCAAGTTTCACTGGTTCAATCTCCGGTTCAGTTTTTAAAACATTGGCTGTGAATGAGTTGGTAAATATGATAAAGAAAAAAACTTGTTTCAACTTTAAGGTGGATTTTGAAAAAAATGTACTATTCAGTTAGTTGAAGCTTTTCTGGACTATATGCTTATCAAGTTTGATTTAATGTTAAGGTTTGAAGGAAATTTGTTAAGATTCAAAGACGATTCCTCTGGATGGGCTGAAAGATGAGACGAAGATCTCTTGGGTTAAGTGGTCGAACGTCTCCAAACCTAAGAAGACATGTGGCTTGGGAGTTCGGGATTTTCGCTTGGTTAACTTGGCTCTTTTGGGTAAATGGGGGTGATGACTGCTCTTGGGTGCATCTAGTCTTTGGTAAGATATTCTTTCCGCTAGATATGAGCCCCATACAGTTAGTCTCCTCGCGCGGGGGGTGGGGGTGGGGTGGGGTGGGGGGGGGGGGGGGGGGTAGATATGCTGGCATTTATTTTGCTTCTTCTTGGTGGAGAAATGTGTCCCTTCTTAGATCTCAAAAAGAGGACACTTATGATTGGTTTAAGGCCAGTCTGTGTAAGAAAATGGGTAATGGTTTTCTAATATCTTTTTGAGGAGATCCTTAGGTTTGTCCTACTTCACTGAGAGTCAGATTCCCTAGCATTTTTCCATCTTTGATCGGCAGAATTTGTTCGTTAGTTAGGTCGCCTTTAAGGGTATATGGTGTGGCGGTTTGGGATATGAGATGAAGGAGATCTCTTTTTGTGTATGAGCATATTGCTGAGTAGTACAAGGAATGTAAGTATTTTTAATTTATCGTATCCAAAGGAGCTAGTGGGATATTTAAAATTTGTTCAACAATCTTTATGATTTTAAGGAATATGTTTGGGAAAGATGTCTATTTCAATAACTAAATTATAATGACGGTAAATGAAAATAAGGTTTAAGAGATGAAATGAGATTGCCAGAGTTAGAGTTCATTATCATATCCTCGGATATTCTTGTGATCAATTATACATACTTTATTCAATAGTTAATATTATCACCTATCGTTATGTGTATGTTGTGTCGCATCTCGAAAAAACGCGATCCTTCGCGAAGACGTGTCGTACGCTCGTGGAAAACTGATTCGAACAGAGTCATCATCGAACCTTATTTATTCCAAAAAAAGGAAAGGGGAAATATCGATAAAACCCTTAAAAAAGAAAAGGAAAATGGTCATTGCAATCAAATTCGAGTTCGGGAGTCGATTATGCAATGGGAAAGTATTAGCACCCCTCACGTCCGTTGTATCCATCGATAACCTCTTAGTCAGATTTATGATTGAAAGTTAGCTTATGTTAATTGTTTTCTTCGACTTATTATGCGAGGAAAGAGAAGGAAATATTTTTGGGTTTTTTATTAATGTGCCTGACAAGATTTCAAAATTTTGCTCCTACATATCTCTAGGTGCGATGGAAAATTCAAGGCTACATAGTTCTTTATAGAAAAGAATTGTTTGTTGGTTGCTTTTAAGAAGTGATCCTTTAAACATATTGACTGGTTAAACATTTACTCGCGGCTTGCTCTTGGAGGCTGAAGTCTTTGTTTGTTTCAAATCGATATGGATAAAGCATACTCGTTTTTGAAAATGTTTTCGATGTCGCGGAATGGCAGAAGACACATTTGATTTGTGTGAGTTGCTTTTAGCGTTTGGATGACGAATACTCATGACTTGCAATCAATTACTACTTGGGTCGAATATTAGGGACTATGACTGAACCTTTCACCCATATAGTCTTTTTCTTTCCAATTTATTGCGAAAGTGTTTGAGTATTTACAAGTGTTTTGAATGAAAAACAAAACTTGAGCTTGCAAGAAATTACTAATTGGGCTTAGTATTCGGAACTATGACTGGACCTTTGACCTAGGTAGTCTTTTTCTTTCCATTTATTGCGAAAAGGAGACACATTTGTATTTTTAGCGAAAGACAAAGTATTTATGACTTGTAAACAATTACTACTTTGGCCTCTCGGGACTATGATTAGACCTTTCACCCAGGTAGTCTTTTTATTTCGTTATTGTTTGAAATAGTCAAGATATGAATTAGTCATTTTGAATTTGATTGTGAAAAGTGATTGACTTTGGATCAAGCATTTATTTGTGTTTGCAGATGAGTTGTAAAAATAGTTTTGAATATGAATGAGATTGTGAATGAAATCAAATTAATGGTTTGATTTGTGAAAATTGATCAACGTTAAATCGAGCTTATTTTTGTTCTTTTTGAAATATGGTTGATTTTACGCAATGGGAAAGCGGTAAAATTATTACACGTCATGGGAATGGGGGTACATTTTTTGTCGAATGGGGATATAGTAAAGCGATTAAAACACAAGCACATTACACAAGTAAATGTAAATAACAAGGGTCTCGTTGTAAAAAGGTCCAAGAGAAATCCAATGGACCATAAACCGAAATCGAGAGAATCAAATTTAGCTCTAAGTTAACTTAAGTTAGATTCATGTAGGAATCACTCTATAAGTCCGAGCAAAAATGATATTACGGAGTTGAATGTGTAATGCAATGAGAAATCCAGTAACTCGTTAGACTAAATACAATATTTATAACGTTAAAATAAACCAAATAAACCGGACTTAAAGTATTGAATTTATCTCTAAGTTAACTTAATGTGAGTTCATGTAGGAATCACTCTATAAGAAGTCGAGTCATCGAATCTATGCATCCAAACTATTTTCAAGAGTAAAATTAGATTTAAACTCCAAAATCGCAAAGCAGTGTAAATATTATCTCCTTTTGATAGTATGAAATACCACAAAAAATCAAATAGAAACAAGAGCGATGTAGAAAATAAAACCATAAAATAAAGAGAAAAAGGAATATGCACTGACAGTGTAAAATATTTTTACACTGCCAACCAATGAGACCCGTGTATCCCGTCACATCACACTTTTATTTTTAAAATACTATTATGATTTGGCAATATAAAATATTTTGATTGAATGTCAGTGTAATACTTTACACTGACAGTACACTACCTTTAACCTCTAAAATAAAACCGTACAAAATAAGAGATGTAGAAATTGACAAAGAGGATGCATACAATTCAAAGTAACTTGAGTAGCCCAAAATAAAACCTAAAATTATAAAAAGAAAGAAACAAATAAAATATAAAAACCAAACAATAAATAGAATAAGAGTAAAAATATCAAAGAAAAAACCAACTTTGAAACTCAAACACCTAAAGTCTCGGAGTGACACATGGCGGGTGTAGTAAAAAAATAGAGAAAAAGGTAAATAAAATCCAAAATGAAATGCATCATCATCACTTTTTCTCAAAACTCTCTCTCTCTCTCTCTCTATATATATATATATATATATATATATATATATATATATATATATATATATATATATATATATATATATATATATATATATATATATATATATATATATATATATATATATATATATATCGGTGTGTGTGTACGCGCGACATGCCCTTTTTAGAGAAAAGAGAAAAAATGCAGAGAAAACTCGCATCTCTCTCACTATCACTATGTTCTTCTTTTTCAGTTAACAAACTTAAACAACATTTCAAGCTCAAACCTCTAAACCTTTTCCTCTCATTTTCTATTGTTTTGGTTTTTGTGAAGAGGTATCAAGAGTTTTTGTGGTTGTTGAAGAGAGGACCGCCTTTGTGGTGATGATGGAGATTTCTTGAGCAAGGTGATTGGAAGGGTGGGTTGTTGTTGTAAGGTAGTTTTATGTTGGTGTTTCTCTATTCAGTTGTTATTTAGTGAAGGTGGTCCGACCTCGCCGAAAAAATGAATGAGATGAAGGTCTTCATTTTCCCACGATGGTGTATTTGTTGGTTTTCATGGTAGTGGTCACTTGGTGGTGTAGAATATTTAGTTGTGTATGTTGGAGCAAGTGAGGTCCGGCGAGAGAGGAAGAGCAAGGTGGCCGGAAGTTGAGCGGTTGTGGTGAGTTTGTGTTGTTTGTAGCAAGGTTTTTGTGATGATGTGTTACAAAGTTGAGTCTATAATGTTGTTACTGATTAAAGTTGAAGTGACGATGGCTAGGGGTGAGGGAGAACGAATTTGCTACAAATCCATGGTGGAAGATGGATCTACAATGGTGGTAGGCTGACCATTCTCATGGTGAGGAAAAGGGAGGAAATGGAAGAATAGAGAAAGAGATAGTGGATGAGGTTGGGTTAGTGATGTTTTGAATAATGTGGTTTAGGAGTGATGCGGTTTGGAATGTAAGGGAAGGGCATAGGTTCTTTATTGTTGAAGAAAATGCTTAGAGGAAGATGGAAATAATGGTGGCTTAGCGTTTGTTCAATGAGAGAGAAAAGGAGTTGTTGGAGGTTTAAGGAAGTTTTTCTTGGTTTTGTTAGGAGAGAGAGAGAGAGAGAGAGAGAGAGAGAGAGAGAGAGAGAGAGAGAGAGAGAGAGAGAGAGAGAGAGAGAGAGAGAGAGAGAGAGAGAGAGAGGTTATTTGTTGAATAGAAAGAAGAAGGAGTGAGTGTAGTGTTCACAAGGGAGCAGAAAAATGAATAGTGGGTTTTTATTTCCATCTATCTCCATTTAGATGAGAAAGAGAGCTCTATACGTATGAGAGAGGAAAATGAGTGAAGACATTTCATTTTTTAAGTGAGTATCCAGAGAGTGACAAAAATGAAGAGGAATCTTTTGTATGGTTTTGGAAGAAAAAAATTAGTGAGAGAAGAATGGTCAAGTAACCAACTGATGTGTAGAGGAAAGTGAGGAGAGATTCACCCATTCACATTCACGTGAGAGAGGGGAACTTTTATGAATTTGAGAGAGAGAATCCCCTGTGTGATGGGGTGCGTGTCACTTTTAGAGCGTGAGGCTTTTCTTCGTTTTTTCATCCAATTGAGAGAAAAGGACATGTTGATTTGTGATAGTTGTCAACGCCCTTGTGGTCCGCGTGTGGGCATCCATTGACCTAAGCTTTCTTTTCCTCTCTTTTAATCTAAGAAGGACAAATGTCCTTGTATGATTGGAGAAAATTTATTTATATCCTCTATTCTGGTCTTCTTTGTATTTTTATCATTTACTTTTAATTTTTTGAAAATAAATTTAAATTATTAAATCGAAATAAAAAAATCAAACTAAATACTCTATTATTTTTTGTTAAAAAATAAAAATAAGAGGATTAAAAATAAATAAAAAAACATACGTAAAAATGTCCAAAAAATTAAAATGAATGCGCTAAAAAGATCAACGTGAAATAAACTTTTGGAAAACAGATAGATTTTGATCAAAATTTAAAGTAAAAATTAATCGGTTGAGCAGGCCCAGGCTGATCAAAATGCGACCGTAAAAAGAGTCGAAAAATAAAACGAGCACGCTAGGTTAAACTACGTGAATCGTAGATTAATATTACTGACGTCTGCAAGCTCGGTTTCGAAATTTCTCCCCTGCTAATTTCGTGTACATTTGAGAATTGAATCAATCGATCTATCTATAATACCAAAAATTTATTATGGTTGACATTTTAACCACTATGCAAAATAAAATGCATGTTGTGATGACTAGATGATGCAAATATTTTATGAATGCATTGATTAACTGACTAGGGAGTTGCAAATAGACAATCAGACGCAATGTAATAAACTCTTTGACCATTTGCTTCTAATTCTCAATCACAATCAAAACCCTACAAAGATTCATATGATGATAATACTCTTAATTGTCATCCTCTAGACCTCTAAAACATGATGCAATGGAATTGATGATGCACTAAGATTTAGAAGGCAATCCCTTTGACTTCTTAATCAACAAATGACTGAATGAATATCATTAAGATCAGATAAAATGCTATAACATCTGACTTTTCATCTAAACCCTAATGAATACTTTTAATCAATGTAACGCATGATAAAATGAAATGATTACACTATGCTGATGCGAGTGAAAAAAATCAGGGAAAAATTTAGAGCATGACATGTTGTTTATGTCTAAAAAATGACATGAAATTAATCATATTGCTTAACTAAAAATATCTTAGTTGGTTAACCAATACGAAAGCACTAAGTTTTGATATATTATTTGAATGTTAAACCTAATTCCTTCTCTAAAGTTTTAGCATTTAACAAATGAAAACATTTGATCTAGTTATGAAAAGTATTTCTCAATACTAATTGAAAACCATTATAAAAAGTTATAAGTAGTTAGGTTATAACAAGCCTTAAGAACAAAGATAATAAACTATATTAACGAATAACTAGAACATATATAACATCATGATCAAGATGAATAAATGAATATTTGGACAACTACATCAAACCCCCCCGCAAAAGAGAATTTAGTTACTCTTACTTACAGTAGATTTACAATGATGATTAAGAAGAAGGAGATAGAATAGCATCCGTAGAAATTTCTCTGACCAGATGAAGCCTCCATATTAATCCTCAATACCTTCCTTTGGATTTATCCCTCTCAATTCTCTCTGTTTTCTCTGTTAGTTTATTTCCTCAATTATGAAATTAATGAATGATTGATGAATGGTTGTGACCTATATTTATAGGGGTCTTGTTGGAACAGGCACGCAAATACATATTAGAGTAGAGAGAAACACAAAAGCTTTATTCACGCAGTTCGACCAAATTGCCTACGTCTGCGACTGTAGAGCAACTATAATTTCATTTTATTTATTTTTTATGAATTAAACACTTTAGAGTTTCAGTGTTACAAGTATATATAGGGATACTAATGATCGAGATTACAAAAGTACCCACAAATCATCGCTGCTTCGCGGCTCCAACCCTTTCCTCCTTGACATTACCTATTATCCAAACTCAATAATCTCCACCTTGGAGAATATCAAACCCCTATGAAGATTAATTTCATAATGTCATATCCTAGCAACTGGAGGTATGTAGTTCCTACTTAAGACTCAAAAACATGTAACAAGTCCAAACTATGTTTGAACTTGTCATTGGTTCTTGGCTTGGTCAACATATTAGCTGCATTCTTTAAAGTGTTAATCTTCTGAAGTAATATTTTTCTGGATGCCACCAACTCTATGATCTTGTGGAACCCCACATAAATATGTTTGGTCCTAGCATGATACACCTGATTTTTAGCCAAATAGATAGCACTCTGACTATCACAATATAACTGAACTCCGTCTTATTCAAGACACAACTCTTTCATTAACCCTATAAACCACAATCATAATCACACCTTTTATAACCAATATGGAGCATGTATGAATCAAAGTGTTTGTACCACTGCCTTAGAGATTCCTTTAAGCTATATAAAGACCTCTTCAAATTTCAACAAAGTCTGTTATGTCCAGTATCACTGAAACCCTATAGATGCTCCATGTAGATTTTCTCCTTTAGATTGCCATGAAGGAAAGTTGTTTCACATCCATCTTCTCTAAATGCATATCCATGCTGGCTACCAGGGCCAATATTTCCCTGATAGAAATGTGTCTAACCACCAGACTGAAAATATCATCATAATCAACCCCCTTCTGTTGTGAATACCCCTTTGAAACTAGCCGAGCCTTGAACTTTTCCCCTTCTTTTTCTATTATTGTTGATTTTTTATTGTACACCCACTTGCAACCAATATCTCAATTTCCATGTGGCAGCTGAACAAGATCCCATGTCTCATTATTTTTTAAGGACTCCATCTCCTCTGCCATATCACCATCAACTTATCTTTCTCTTGGCTATCCATAGCCTCTAAAAGAGTATAAGGGTCTCCTGAAATGGTAAGAAGAGAATATGTTTCTAAATATTCAAATCCATATCTAATTAGAGGTGTAATATGACGAGGGGCCCTATAGAGCACAAGTGTATACTCTTGTACTCCACCTACATCTCGCACTCCACCTGAATCTGTGTCTGGTTCATCTTATTGTTGGGTTACAATCTACCTTGGACTCACTGGTGACTCCTCAATGTCCACCTAAATCTTGTCATGACTAGAATTTTCTACCTTGGTATATGGCACAACCATCATATTTGAATGTTTCAGCAGATGCTACATCACTCAATAACTATGCTCCCCAATAACTTATAAATGTTGCTTGCAATCCTCCCTTCCCTCATCACTGTTATTGCACCCTTGTTAACCCTAATGATGTCTTTATCTCCATCTGACCGAAATAAATAACCATTCGCTTGAAGAGTACCTAGAGAAATCAAATTCTTCCTCAATTCTGGAACATAACGTACCCCACTCAACGTGTAGAGAAATCCATCATCCAAAGCAATTTTAATTTTCCCCATTCCTGTGATGGTGCAAGTTTTATCGTCACCTAAATAAAATAAAATAAAAATCACCCGAATTAAAAGATTTAAACCACTCTCGATGCGACGTCATATGGTAGGAGCATCCAAAATCAAGGATCCATGCATCAGTGCACTTTGCAGATGAAATGCAAAGAAAATCCTCTTTACTGCATGCACCACCTCTATGAACTACATTTGTTGAACTATTGTTGCTTAACTTATTTGGGAAGTCCCTCCTCCAATCCAATTTGCTTGCAACCATAACATTAAGTTGTTTTTCTATCCTTGTACTTGAAAATATTTTTCTTTCTAGAACCCATTATATTACCTTTGCCTCTGCCACGATCTTGACCTCCATTCACAAACAAAAATACCCCTAAACCATATTGCGGGGTCTTCGTCCCCCACACACCTCAGTCACCCCCAAGAAACACTTGGGTCAAACACAAGGGCAAAACCCATCATCAAAAACACAAATTCTTATCAAACCTGCGACCTTCTCCTTCATCTCATTCAAATCAACGGTTGCAATGTCCGTCGGTTTCTCATCACGAAGCACCTTCTCAAAACCTTGCTAAGCCAACATATCATTAACCCTCCTTTACCATAAACCAAAATTGCCCGTTCCGTCGAACCAATTCACTTCAAATTTTGCACCTCTATGATTAAACGTCATTTAATACCAATTGTTGGAACAAGTACGCGAATACAAATCAGAGTAGAGAGAAATACATAAGCTTTGTTCACACAGTTTGACCGAACTGCGTGAATTAAGCTTTTGCGATTCTCTTTACTATGATATGTATTTGCGTACCTATTCCAACAGGTCTTAGCAAGAATTTTTTCCCAATGAGCTCATTAGCTCGCCTAGTGAGCCTGATTTTCTTCACCCAAAAGTTATATCTAAGTCATCCAAGTGGGCTCTGACCACCTCATTTCGCCCAATGAGCCTCCTTTTTTCCAACGAGCAAACCCTTGTTTCTCCATTAAGTAACTTAGTCAAAATTCATCTGAACCTCCTATGTTTTCCTAGAGAGCATGTGCCTTTGCATGGCGAGAATGTCTCAAAAAGTATGCTTGCTCACTATCATGTTTTTATAGGGTAAGCTCCTACTTCACCCAACGAGTCCTCTGTTACTTAACATATATGCTTTATGATTTTATTGGATATTTTCACATGTACACACACATACTTTATCTCCGTTTTATGGAAAATCAGAGGTTTTTCATATGATTTCTTGTTAAGCAAGTTATTAAGTGTTTTTGTGAAACGAGTAATTTTTACACTTATCACATGTCTTGGTTGATAATCTCCATTTAGTTATTTACACTACTAAGAACAAGTGATTTTACCTAGGTTGGTTAAGGCGTTTTTACCTTGGTTTGTTGGCGAGATAAAGAAGGGTGTCATGGAAAATGCGCCACATTTATCCTTGCTTGGAATAATATCTTAGGGGAAAATATATTGGTCATGAGTTTGATCGCCAACAACTTCATTTTTGTATTTTCAAAGGGCGCACAACTTTACCTCTCAATTTCTTTTGTAACTCGAGGTGAAACGTTACTATTTACCTCAGTTAGTAGTATTGTTTTTTTATAGTTACATAATTTCTCACGTAGATATCAATTTCCAATGGATACGCTCCTTATAGAGCGTATTCGACGAGAACTGATATCTATCTTGAGAAACAAGAATTATTGATATTAATCGTCAAATTTAATTATGTAACACCCCACATGATATACACCTAGAAAATACATTATACATATTGTTAATTGGTACTTATACGTCATAAGTTCTTAACGGCATCAATATATATATATATATATATATATATATATATATATATATATATATATATATATATATATATATATATATATATATATATGTGTGTGTGTGTGTGTGTGTGTGTGTGTGTGTGTGTGTTTCAAAAACAAAATATACAACAATGACACATGATATACAAGAGTACCTAATCAAAACTAAGATCTTAACGACATCACTATATGAATTATACAACACAAGTGCTTAACGACATCACTATATGGATTATGTGCAAATGTACAATATCCACATTTGCACATAATCCACAGCAGAATATCATGATGACAAAAGTATTTGAAACATCATCGTAAAAGTTTGTCCTTGCCTTTAACCTACAAAGATTCACTTGAAAAACAACAATAATAATAGGGTGAGATAATAATTTCAGTGAGTTACCCTATCTTATGGGTCTACTCGGATCTAAAGGGATCTCTTATCGATTTCTTAACTTAAACCGTTCACCTTCGTTATACTTGTGTACAATCACCAAATAGAATAATGACTTAAGCATCTAAGGGGAATTTAAGCTTCTTATGGAAAACATACAACATGAGTTCTCATATACTCAATGAATCTCTATTAGGGAATGGACAACAAAGTATCTTCCCCTGCCGATCCCACGTCTAGGACTATGGAATCGGGTCACATGTCTTTTCTTCCTCGGACAATTTCTCCTCAACCAATCCGATTCCACGGTCTATGGACACGGGTCACGATTGTCTGTACAATCAGGGAATATCTCCTAGCCAATCCGATTCCACGGTTTATGGACATGGAATTATGGACTTTCCCATAGAATGGAATACCTATCTCTAGCCAATCTGATTCCACAGTTTATTAAAACAAAATTCCACCAATAAATACATTTTCCTTCCCAGTTATCACTCGATATAAGTCTCGAACTCAGGATACACATGAATAGGGGTTATTCTCGAATACACGATTAGTCTCATCATTATCCATGTGACTATGTCACAACCATCATGGGATTATACACAATTTCCATGTGATTATATCACAATGATAATATCTCAATACCATGTGATTACATCACAATCACAATATACATAATGTGTTTCCATACGAGCAAGTTCAATTCACAATTGGATCATAGTTAACCATTCATGCCATCCGACACCTTTTTTGTAAATGGAATGATTTATCTCTAGCAACTATTCTCCCATGGATGCACACTGAGGCACCTTTTACATTCGAGACATTCTAGTATTTCAATATAAGTTATTTACCATAACCTAAGTTATCTTCCCAATTCATTCACCTAGTTACAAACATAGGTTTAACCTCACTTATCATCATAGGATTTTAATCATTATTTATACATTCAACACTAGTAAGCAATCCATAGTATGTTTCATAGTACGCATATGTTAATTTATACACATATACATCACAACATGATACATGAAACACACATAATCATTCATCACCAAATAGGACTTTCAGAATAAAGGTTCATCACCAAATAGCCAATAATAATTTGAACATAAGTATACACAATAGTATAACATCACCAATCAAGTAATATTGACATTCATATATGGTTCCCTCACAAGTTCTTTAATTAAGTTGCTAATTAAGTATTAGGCAAAGTTTTCACACAACCTACTTCAGCCTAAGTTAATCCATTTATACGTCACATAGAAAGCACACATCCGATCATCCTACGGTGAGGTCAACCGAACTCAACGAATATTTAGAATGGATTAAGATCATAAAAACTCCACTATCATTAGCCCTTTGCATTAGATTTCCAATGCATCCTACCGCGTCTCATTTCGAGTTACGAAACTCATTTTACTAGTCATTTAACCTAATCAAGATTCTAAATTAAAACACACTTATTCTCATGAAACTTTATCAATTACTATTAATTCAATTCATACATATCATAACATAAGTTATAAGACTTCTACGATAACTTAGAATCATCAAGCAAATGGTTTTTGGCAAGACACAGGGAATTGTCTATAGGGGACCGATCAATTGGTCTGAACATTATGTCTATAATTTTCACTAAAAGAAACATACAAATCGATTTATTAAGGGTGTCAATCGATTGACACCTGCATTTTTTAGATTTCTTCACAGATTCCTGATGGCAATCGGTTTCTCTTGGAAATTCCACTTCTAAACCCATCCTCTATCAACTTCAACCATCTTAACCCATTCCAAAGCATAGAATAACACAAATTCATATGATCATAAGCCATAACTTCAAGAAACAAGAACATAACACAACAATCAACATCAACATAAATCATAGTAAGATTTTACACCAAAACCTATTTTCCAAATCATGATTTTCCACACCCAAAGTTAGGTCTAACTAGGAACCCACCTTAAGAGATAAAGATGATGAAAGTTTGGAGATGATTCTTGATGAAGTAAGCTTGATTCTTCATCTTCAAAGTTTTCCTATTTTCTTCTTCTTTCTCTTTTCTTCTATTCTTCTCCCTTTCTCTTCTCTTGTTTCTTACCAACTCTCTTCTTTCCTTTTCTTTTTCTCTTACCAACAAAAGATATATATATATATATATATATATATATATATATATATATATATATATATATATATTATATATATATATATATAGAGAGAGAGAGAGAGAGAGAGAGAGAAAGAGAGAGAGAAATAAAATATCTTAAATGGGATTTTTCCCCTAGTGAGTAATCGATCATTTATCAATATTATCAAAATGCCATTTCCTTTACTAACTAGTAAGAACCTCCCAATTTGAGTAAGGATCAATCTCTTATGAGTTTACTAATTATTTTATTGATCTCAACTGAAAACAATTGACAAATAATAGAGCACTTAAAAACTCAATATGTCCCAACTGATAATAAAAGTAATACTTAAGAGAAAATAGGATATTACAAATTAACATTTAAAATTTAAAAATTCAATATAAATGCCACTGTTGAAATGTATATTTCGTGTCGGGTTTTTGTTATCGTATCCACAGAGATTGTAAGATATCGCCGCCGTTCGATGGTTGTTTTAATCTTAACTTAATGTGACAATAGGGTTTTTGTTTTAATCAAGTTATCTTGCATACAAAGTAATTAATTGCGGTAAAAGTTATGTTTTGATTAATATGAGAAGTATTGTCAAAGTTAGGTTTCAATGATTACATTACTTTGCATGTATTTGCTCGGTCAACAATCTTATAAACTCCTTTAGATGATAAATAATTTCACAAGGTCCTCTCAATGCGTTTCTCTCGAACACCCATTGTGAGTTTTGCCATTTTGATCCATTGTTTCTCTCGAACACAATCTATCAAAATGACAACCTTTGGGTTCAACCTTATGGTGAACAAAATCATTCGTTACTATCTCTAGCTAACAAACAAGTTTGGATGAAAACCTAGGTCAAGAATCGGTAAACATCTCTCGATCATAAACCAACACAAAGAGTTTTACATAGAAACAAAGTTTTCATCATATATTTACCGTTAAAGAGTTTACATATGAGGATCCTTACATTTACACACAAAGCTAGAAATCACCTACATCTAACCTTGACAAATGGATGACTTAGCTACTCATTTTCATGGTAGCTTGGTCGGGAAGTAAGGAAAGAAGGTTGATCAACATCCAAGTCGGATAATCGAAGTTGGATGGGAATCCACCTTCTTTTTGTGGAAGATGGTTGCTAGATGAAGAGAAATGGAGATTAGGGCATAAAAGCTCCCAAAATAATGCTGCAAAAATATCTAGAAAAAAGTACAATACTGGAAAAAGTTGGTAAAAGTGAGGTATGGTGCTCAAAAGTGGCACCTGCTACTTATAGACCACTGCTGGTCTGTCTTGCTCGCTAGGCGAGCAGAATGGCTCGCCTAGCGAGGGTCAAAAATGGGCACAAAAGGCCCCTGCGCCCAGAGAAAACAGGGCCTTGGTGAACTGTCATGTTCGCCTAGCGAACATACCTTCGCCTAGCGAAGGACACGCTTCAACCTCGCCCCAGCGAGGTTGAGAGGTTTTGCTACTGGAATGCTCGCTGGGGACTCGCTAGAGCTTCGCCTAGCGAGTGAGTGCTGGCTGCGTTTTTCACCAAAACAGAATGAACTCGCTACCACATTCGCCTTGAGCTCGCCTAGCGAATTAATTTGCTAATTTACTGGAGCTTTTCGCCAGGAGCTCGCCTAGCGAACCAAAAGCCTCGCCACAGCCTCGCCTAGCGAGCAGGAAGATGAAATGCTTGTATTCTTTGGTTCCTTTGCCAATTCTCTTGTGTCTTTATTATCAATTAATTCATGCCTTTCCTGCACAATAACACACACATCAAAGGCACCAAGCTTGTTTATCAATGTAATGCATTCCATGTAAAACAAATGTGGTTTTGACAATTTTAGCAAGGAAAAAGTGTGAAAGATGCCCACATATGATAGCTCAAATAAGCACTTTTGGGCATCTAACAACTCTCCCCAACTAGATTCTTGCTTGTCCTCAAGCAAAGTATGCCTCTTGAAGGACAAGAGGATTTGCTTTAAGAAACGGTTTCTCCAAAGTTGGATAAACGGCTCAAACACAAGCGAAATCAGCAAATACAAGTTCCCAATGGTTCGAATAAAATAATACATAAGAACTAAAACTTAAATAGCAATGCAAAATATTTATCTATCTACAACAATACTATTCTGAATGAATCATCCTATCTCTCCTCTTCGAATAAGGAATGAAGATTTTGCGCGTTTGCAACCGCGGGACTAATCTCACTCTCTAACAAATAATGAAGATATCAAATAGATTCATACAATGTCTAACAATTAAAAATGGTACTGTGGAAGCATAAAGATCACTAAGGGCTTTTCGGTTGAAGCTTGGTTAGGTTAACAAACAAGGGTCATTTCTAAGGCCATTGAAACGAAAGTGCCGATGCAAAAGAGACATTCACAGTATTATTCACACTACTCGACTTTGTTTCATTTGTTTCTTATTTGTAACCTTCACAACACATATTCCACAACTCAATTTTTATTTTTCACTATTTTTCTTCCGAGCAAGCATTTTTTCATTCTTTCTATTTTTGTTCTTTTCTTTCACATCAAATATACAAAACAGATGTTTCTTTTCTATATTTTCTATACATAAATTTTTTTTATGCTTGCTCGGTTTTTCTTTTCTTTTTCAAGAGTTGTGGTACTTACCAATTCTTTTTCGTTCTCCCCAACTTATTTCTTCCACACCCTAAGTGAATGCTCTTAACTTTTTACGGCAAAAGAACAATAATCAAGATTTTCCGGGTTGTAAAAAAAAGATTTTTGAGATCTCGCTTTATTTCAAGCCGAGATTCAACTGTTTAGGCTCAAAGGGGTTAACAAATACTCTCTCTGCTCACAGGTAAGTTGTTTTTGGATGTAGTTGTGCTCAAAAGAAAACAAGTGCCTTGATCATTTCTAATTGCTTCCACAATTTCACAATAATAAAAGACAAAGAATGAATCACATGAATCAACAAAACTTATTAGAATCCAGCATTTAAATGAACAATGGAGGTTTCCTCACAATTTGTGGTTTTAAGTTCTAGATGAAACATTCATTCAATTATGTTGCACAAAGACAATATTCAATTTACCAAAAAGAGTAAAGTTCCTAATGCATTCTAAAATTCTAGCCGACGGTAACCATGTACCTTAGCTTCATTCACTTGTTTATTCTTATCATTGCCATCCAAACTCGGATGCACCTTCATTGGGTACTTCTTGAGGAGCAACCAATCTAGAAGGGTTTGCCACTCAATCAACCAAAAATTTATTAAACACACAAAATTAAAAACATAACTAAATATCATTACTGAAAATATAAATTTGTTCGTGGGGGACAAAACACCCCAATAGTACACACCATGGTCAAAATACAAAATCCGAAGATACAAATAGAATTAACATAAAAACTGAAAAACAAATACAAAAACTTAACCCACAAAGGGCTCAGGACTCCTCTTCGCTACCGGCCTCAGAACCGGTAGCCTCATCATCAACATCATCATCATCAGCAGCCTCAGCTCCCACCCCCTCACCATAGACTGGCCTGTCCACAGGCCAATTAGCGTTAAGCATAAACTGCTCACGCGCTAACAATGCTCGAGCACCGGAGGGGTCATTACCTTGCAGCTCCAACCTCTGCATACTGCTGTGCATATCAATCATAGCTCTTTGGGATGCTGCCATCCACTCAAAACTGTAGTCACAAACAGCCCGCAGGTACGGATCAAGTCCGGGAGAAGAAGCACTAGGACCATCAGCAGCCCGAGTACTTCCTGAGGCTGCACTGCCACCGGTAGTCTTAGCTCTACAATACTTAGCCACATACCTATCATCGATAGGTGCCGGGATTCGAACCTGCCCACGAGACGGAAGTCTCACCCTAGCCTGAATGTAACACCCCAAATAAAGTAAAAGAATTATTTAATTAAGTTGATAATATTATTTTATTAATTTAATTAAATAAAATGGATTATTGGATTATTATTATTATTATTATTATTATTTGGAATAATAATATTTGGAAAATATATAAGTTGGAATTAAGAGAAAAAGTTTCTCATTTGGAACAGAAGAGTTTTACGTGGAAGTTGAGAAGCTGCAGAGAAGGGAGAAGCTGTAGAGCAAAGGCTGAAGAGCGGAAAAGCTGAAGCGTTGAGTTGCCGAATTATCTGAGGTAAGGGGTCTGAACCTTATTAAACAATAATATGCGAGCAAATTCATGATATAGGGTGGATTGTTGATGGATTTTAGGGATTCTAGGGAGATAGGGAAGTTGGGGTTTTGATTAGAAATTCCCCGATCTGTGAGTTTTGTTGAGTTATATGCATGATAATCGAAGTATGTGTGTATATATGACTGTTAATTGTTGAATGCTGAATAATTGCGTGAGTCGCGTTTTCTCGAACGCGTAGCTTTTTTTTACGGAAATTGAATCGGAGGTCCGGAAGTCCTCCGACGGCGGAAAATGCGGAGGATTCTGCATTCTGCCTTGTGTTAGCGCAGGAACTGCTGTTTTGTCTGCGTTAACCGGTTAACCCAGGGTGTTAACCGGTTAACACTGTTATAACTTGAGAAAATGTTGAGTTTTGCCTGCGTTAACCGGTTAACCCATAGCGTTAACCGGTTAACACTGTTGCGTTTTGCCAAGAAGTGAGTTTTGCCTGCGTTAACCGGTTAACCTGTGGCGTTAACCGGTTAACACTGTTCCAGTATTGAAAAATGGCTAATTTTTATGTTGAAATTGTGATTTGGCCTATTGTGGTTAAGTGTGATGAATTAATTTGTTAAGTTATAATTTGGTTGTGGTTTTGTTGAGTTGTATGTCATGCTATTAATGATGATGATAACATGACTACATGATGCTGTTGTTGCGATGTTGATTGTGATGCATGTTTGGTGTGCATGCATTCATGAAAGGCCGATGCCTAGTGATGAACGGACTGAGTTCCAATGATGTTGTTGACTCCGGGCTTGTTGAGAGGCTTGGTTCCTTACGGGGAACTCGGATTCTATGGTGATGAATCTGGGAGTAGTGATCCTGTAGTTGGTCACAAAATGGGTATACCGAGTCGTGTTGAGTCATGCATGGGTGTGTGCATTGCATTTGATATGTTGTTTCGTTGATGTTCATGCGTATGTTGATTAGGATGATTATGATGAGATGTGTTGGCATATGTGATATATAATTATGTTTATATTCCTGTCGTTATATTATTATTTAATAATGTAATTCTCACCCCTTCTGCATGTGTTTATGTTCATCTATGATGAGCAATGTGCAGATAAAGAAGAGTAGCTATTGTCGAGGTTTGAAGAATAAGTGTAGAGTTATTCTACAAGTCGAGTCAAATGCTCTGGTCATGTGACACCGGGGTTATGGGATTCGATAGAGAATTGATTATTATTACGTTGTTTATGATGACTATTATGTTGAAATGGTTGTTGAGACGATAATGAAACATTATTATGAATTGTTATATGTTGAAAGATTATAATTGTGTTGTTGTCCGCTGCGAAGTTTTAATAAATAAATAATATGTTTTATGTTGTGATACGATAAAAGTGTTATGTTGAAAGAAATGTAAACTCTTCTACATGTTGTACTCTGATAATCTATTTAATTATGTCGTTTGGGGTAGAAGGGTGTTACATTAGTGGTATCAGAGCATGGTCAGTCCAGTCGAGTCATAATGTGATGTTTTCCCTGTTGGTCGATTAGTGTAGATGACACTGTCGATACTTAACGGTTGTGGTCGTGTTGTGCAGAGTATGGCTGGAGAAAATGACCTTGCGATTGCTGAGGCTTTGGCTGCTATAGCGCAGGCTATGCAGGCGCAGCAGAATCCGCTGGTCGACGAGTTTAAGAATTTGGGAAGGTTTCTGAAGAATAACCCTCCTACATTCAAAGGGCGCTATGATCCAGATGGTGCTCAGATTTGGCTGAAGGAAATTGAGAAGATTTTCCGGGTGATGACGTGTACCGAAGCACAGAAGGTGCAGTTTGGTACGCATATGTTATCTGAAGAGGCTGAAAACTGGTGGGATAACACTCGCCAGAGGATTGAAGTACCAGGTACTGAGATGACTTGGGAAAGGTTCAAGACGGCCTTTCTGGAGAAATATTTTCCTGCTGATGTGCGATGTAAGAAGGAGATGGAATTTCTAGAACTGAAGCAGGGTAACATGTCTGTTGCTGATTACGCTTCGAAGTTTGAGGAGCTGGTGCAGTATTGCCCTCATTATAATGGTGCTGATGCTGAGGAATCCAAGTGCGTCAAGTTTGAGAACGGGTTGCGTCCCGAGATCAAACAAGGCATTGGTTACCAGGAGATTCGTAGGTTTCCTACACTGGTTAATAAGTGCAGGATATTTGATGAAGATAGCAAGGCTAGGACTGCGCATTACAAGAGTCTTAGTGAGAAGAAGAATAGGGATCGTGGTAGTCCTTATGCATCCCCGAATGGTAAAGGTAAGCAGAAAGTGATAGATGAGAAGAAGCCAAGTGGGGGAGGATCTTCCATAGCTGGTAAATGTTTCAAGTGTGGCGAGCCAGGCCACCGTGCTGATAGCTGTACCAAGAAAGTGTTGAGGTGTTTCCGATGCGGTCAGACTGGTCATAGAGTTACTGAATGTAAGGATGCTGGTCCGACATGCTTTAATTGTGGCGAGAAAGGCCATATCAGCTCGCAGTGCTCGAAACCGAAGAAGGCGGCTACTGCAGCTCATACTACTGGTAGGGTGTTTGCTCTGAGTGGGGCTGAAGCTCCTAAAGAAGATAATCTGATTAAAGGTACTTGCTTGATTAATAATGTTGAATTGCTTGCTATTGTTGATACTGGTGCTACTCATTCGTTCATTTCGTATGAGTGTGCGACCAGGATTGGTGTGATTATGTCGTCCTTAGGCGGAAGTATGGTGATAGATACTCCTGCTAATGGTTCTGTGAAGACTTCGGTTGTTTGTCGAGGTTGTCATTTGACGATCTTTGAGAGAGAGTTCGTGGTCGATTTGGTGTGCTTACCCTTGCACCAAATTGATATTATTCTGGGAATGAATTGGTTAGAATTCTATGGCGTGTTTATAAACTGCTATAGTAAGACGGTGCGGTTTTCTGAAGTTGGTGAGAATGATGAAGCAAGATTTCTATCTGCTAGGCAGGTGGGGGATTTGGTGAGAGATGAAGCTCAGATATTCGCTTTATTTGCGTCTCTGCAAGCGGATAAGAAGGTGGTGAGTGTAGAATTGCCTGTTGTCGGTGAATTTCAGGATGTGTTTCCGGAGGATGTAAGTGATTTACCTCCAGAACGGGAAGTCGAATTTGCCATTGACTTAGTACCAGGTACGAGTCCAGTGTCGATGTCTCCTTATAGAATGTCGGCAACTGAATTAGTTGAATTGAAGAAACAACTTGAAGAATTGCTTGAGAAGAAGTTTGTGCGTCCAAGTGTTTCTCCTTGGGGTGCACCAGTATTGTTGGTGAAGAAGAAAGAAGGTACGATGAGGTTGTGTGTCGATTACCGGCAGTTGAATAAGGTGACTATCAAGAATCGGTATCCATTGCCGAGGATTGATGATTTGATGGACCAGTTGGTTGGAGCTCATGTTTTCAGTAAGATTGATTTGCGGTCAGGTTATCATCAGATCCGAGTGAAGTCAGATGATATTGCGAAGACTGCTTTCCGTACAAGGTATGGTCATTATGAATACACTGTGATGCCGTTCGGTGTATCTAATGCTCCAGGTGTGTTTATGGAATATATGAATCGTATATTTCATCTGTACCTTGATAATTTTGTTGTGGTATTCATAGATGATATATTGATATATTCTAAGACGGAAGAAGAGCACGCAGGACATCTGAGGATTGTTTTGCAGGTGTTAAGAGAAAAGAAATTATATGCAAAGTTATCTAAATGTGAGTTCTGGTTGAAGGAAGTGAGTTTCCTTGGCCATGTGATTTCGAGGGGTGGAATTTCTGTTGATCCTGCTAAAGTTGATGCCGTATTACAGTGGGAGACTCCGAAGTCTGCTACTGAGATACGCAGTTTTCTGGGGTTAGCTGGTTATTATCGCAGATTTATTGAGGGCTTCTCTAAGTTGGCATTGCCGTTGACGCAGTTGACTAAGAAGGGTCAAGTGTATGTGGGGGATGCAGCTTGTGAAGCGAGTTTTGTTGAGTTGAAGAGGCGGTTGACCAGTGCTCCAGTGTTGATCTTGCCTAATCCTGGTGAGCCCTTCGTTGTTTATTGTGATGCTTCTTTGATGGGTCTTGGTGGTGTTTTGATGCAGAATGGTAAAGTTGTGGCTTATGCTTCTAGACAATTGAAAGTTCACGAGAGGAATTATCCTACGCATGATCTAGAACTTGCAGCTGTTGTATTTGTGTTGAAAATGTGGAGGCATTATCTATTTGGTTCCAGATTCGAAGTGTTCAGTGATCACAAGAGTCTGAAGTATCTGTTTGATCAGAAAGAGTTAAATATGAGGCAGAGAAGGTGGTTAGAATTACTGAAGGATTTTGACTTTGAATTGAGTTATCATCCCGGTAAGGCTAATGTAGTCGCAGATGCGCTGAGTAGAAAGTCTCTACATATGTCTATGATGATGGTTCGGGAGCTTGAGTTGATTGAACAGTTCCGTGATATGAGTTTGGGTTGTGAAGTTTCCGCTGATAGTGTAAAGTTGGGTATGCTGAAGTTGACTAGTGGAATTCTGGAAGATATTCGGAATGGTCAGCAAGTTGATGTCGCTCTAGTTGATCATATTACTATGGTTAACCAGGGTAATGGTGGTAATTTTGAGATTGATGAGAATGGCATCCTGCGATTTAAAGGTAGAGTTTGTGTTCCTGAGGTGTCTGAATTGAAAAAGAGTATTCTTGAAGAGGGCCATAGGAGTGGATTGAGTATCCATCCAGGTGCAACTAAAATGTATCAAGATTTGAAGAAGTTGTTTTGGTGGGCTGGTATGAAAAGAGATGTTGCTAAGTTTGTGTATGCCTGTTTGACTTGTCAGAAGTCAAAGATTGAACATCAGAAACCGGCAGGTATGATGCAACCTTTGAAGATTCCTGAATGGAAGTGGGATAGCATTTCCATGGATTTTGTGACGGGATTGCCGAGGACGGTGAAAGGTAATGATTCTATTTGGGTGATTGTGGATCGATTGACTAAGTCGGCGCATTTCTTGCCGATGAAGATTAATCACTCTTTAGAGAAGTTGGCAGAGTTGTATATTGAGGAGATAGTGAGGCTGCATGGTATTCCATCCAGTATTGTGTCGGATAGAGATCCCAGATTTACTTCTAGATTTTGGGAAAGTTTGCAGAAAGCGTTGGGGACTAAGTTGAGGTTGAGTTCAGCTTATCATCCTCAGACTGATGGTCAGACTGAAAGAACTATCCAATCCTTGGAGGATTTGTTGAGAGCTTGTGTGTTGGAGCAGAGTGGTTCTTGGGATAGTTATTTGCCGTTGGTGGAGTTTACTTATAATAATAGTTTTCATGCTAGTATCGGTATGGCTCCATATGAAGCATTGTATGGTAGGAGGTGTAGAACTCCATTGTGTTGGTATGAATCAGGTGAGAGTGTTGTACTCGGACCTGAGATTGTGCAGCAGACGACTGAAAAGATTAAGATGATTCGAGAGAAAATGAAGATTTCTCAGAGTCGTCAGAAGAGTTATCATGATAAGAGGAGAAAGGCACTTGAGTTCCAAGAGGGAGATCATGTGTTCTTGAGAGTTACTCCGACGACAGGTGTGGGTAGAGCTTTAAAGTCTAAGAAGCTTACTCCGAGGTTTGTGGGTCCGTATCAGATTTTGAAGAGGGTTGGGGAAGTGGCGTATCGGATAGCTTTACCGCCGTCGCTTTCTAATCTGCATGATGTGTTTCATGTATCTCAGTTGAGGAAATATATTGCGGATCCTTCGCATGTTGTTTAGTTGGATGATATCCAGGTGAGGGATAATCTGACCGTTGAGGTGTTGCCAATTCGGATAGATGACCGAGAAGAGAAGACCCTGAGAGGTAAGAAGATTGCTCTAGTGAAAGTTGTTTGGGGAGGTCCAGCTGGTGAGAGCTTGACTTGGGAGCGTGAAGATCAGATGAAGGAGTCGTATCCGACTCTATTTGCTTGAGGTATGTTTTCGAGGACGAAAACTTCTAAAGTGGGGGAGAGTTGTAACACCCCAAATAAAGTAAAAGAATTATTTAATTAAGTTGATAATATTATTTTATTAATTTAATTAAATAAAATGGATTATTGGATTATTATTATTATTATTATTATTATTTGGAATAATAATATTTGGAAAATATATAAGTTGGAATTAAGAGAAAAAGTTTCTCATTTGGAACAGAAGAGTTTTACGTGGAAGTTGAGAAGCTGCAGAGAAGGGAGAAGCTGTAGAGCAAAGGCTGAAGAGCGGAAAAGCTGAAGCGTTGAGTTGCCGAATTATCTGAGGTAAGGGGTATGAACCTTATTAAACAATAATATGCGAGCAAATTCATGATATAGGGTGGATTGTTGATGGATTTTAGGGATTCTAGGGAGATAGGGAAGTTGGGGTTTTGATTAGAAATTCCCTGATCTGTGAGTTTTGTTGAGTTATATGCATGATAATCGAAGTATGTGTGTATATATGACTGTTAATTGTTGAATGCTGAATAATTGCGTGAGTCGCGTTTTCTCGAACGCGTAGCTTTTTTTTACGGAAATTGAATCGGAGGTCCGGAAGTCCTCCGACGGCGGAAAATGCGGAGGATTCTGCATTCTGCCTTGTGTTAGCGCAGGAACTGCTGTTTTGTCTGCGTTAACCGGTTAACCCAGGGTGTTAACCGGTTAACACTGTTATAACTTGAGAAAATGTTGAGTTTTGCCTGCGTTAACCGGTTAACCCATAGCGTTAACCGGTTAACACTGTTGCGTTTTGCCAAGAAGTGAGTTTTGCCTGCGTTAACCGGTTAACCTGTGGCGTTAACCGGTTAACACTGTTCCAGTATTGAAAAATGGCTAATTTTTATGTTGAAATTGTGATTTGGCCTATTGTGGTTAAGTGTGATGAATTAATTTGTTAAGTTATAATTTGGTTGTGGTTTTGTTGAGTTGTATGTCATGCTATTAATGATGATGATAACATGACTACATGATGTTGTTGTTGCGATGTTGATTGTGATGCATGTTTGGTGTGCATGCATTCATGAAAGGCCGATGCCTAGTGATGAACGGACTGAGTTCCAATGATGTTGTTGACTCCGGGCTTGTTGAGAGGCTTGGTTCCTTACGGGGAACTCGGATTCTATGGTGATGAATCTGGGAGTAGTGATCCTGTAGTTGGTCACAAAATGGGTATACCGAGTCGTGTTGAGTCATGCATGGGTGTGTGCATTGCATTTGATATGTTGTTTCGTTGATGTTCATGCGTATGTTGATTAGGATGATTATGATGAGATGTGTTGGCATATGTGATATATAATTATGTTTATATTCCTGTCGTTATATTATTATTTAATAATGTAATTCTCACCCCTTCTGCATGTGTTTATGTTCATCTATGATGAGCAATGTGCAGATAAAGAAGAGTAGCTATTGTCGAGGTTTGAAGAATAAGTGTAGAGTTATTCTACAAGTCGAGTCAAATGCTCTGGTCATGTGACACCGGGGTTATGGGATTCGATAGAGAATTGATTATTATTACGTTGTTTATGATGACTATTATGTTGAAATGGTTGTTGAGACGATAATGAAACATTATTATGAATTGTTATATGTTGAAAGATTATAATTGTGTTGTTGTCCGCTGCGAAGTTTTAATAAATAAATAATATGTTTTATGTTGTGATACGATAAAAGTGTTATGTTGAAAGAAATGTAAACTCTTCTACATGTTGTACTCTGATAATCTATTTAATTATGTCGTTTGGGGTAGAAGGGTGTTACACTGAACACATAAGCTCATAATCAAACACGGGAAAGCCAATGGACAATTAACACGAGCCCCTGACTTAAGCCCGCTCTCAACCACGGTCTTCAGCTCATTGGCGATTATCCTCGCGACATCTATCTCGACATTTGTGAGGATGGAATGGACTAAATGTGCCACTGGGATCGGCACAGTAGAGGTGTGTGATTTGGGCTGGATGTTGGTCAAAACCAAGAGTAGGATCAGCTGAGCCATGGGAGTCATGTCCTCCCGGTGATATCTCACAGGAACCCCAGATGGGTTCGGCTCAACCGATTTCCCAGGTAAAAGCAGGTCGGCGGTAATGGCAGGGACATCTCTGTGAAGTCTGAGGTCGGTGTGGTACTGGTCTCTCTGGTCAGCTCCCAGCTGGAGCGGTTCCCCTAGGATTCGGTTGATAGCATCCCGGTCAAATGGAACTGTACGCCCGACAACTCTAGAAACCCAAGTGAAGGGCTCGTCGTCGTCGGGCAGTGCGTTAGCATAAAACTCCCGCACTGTAGCAATGTCGTAATGCTCTAAGGGACTTATCAACCTATCCCACTTCTTGGCGTCTATCAACCCGGCGAAAGTTCTGTAAGTGCCCTGTGGGTTGATCAGAAAACGCTTCTCAGGAAGTATTTTTCGCTTCTCCAGAGCGATGTATCTGGCGGCCTGTTTAGGGCCGACAAACTTGTCTTGGTCGAATTGAATAGGAACCGTTCGAGATGTAGATGCTCCCTTTCTTTTCTTACCAGCTCCAGATCTAGACTCCATCTGCAAAAGATACAAAGAAACAACACACACCAAACAACAGGTTAGCCATCAAAGCATAATTTTAAAATACTGCCATGTTCGCTGCTGCTTCGCCTAGCGAAGTTGCAGCGAACGCTCGCCCCAGGTTCGCCTAGCGAGTGCTAGCGAACCTTACGGGTTTTGGGATTTTCTGCATTTTCAAAGATGTTTTCCCCAATACCCGTACTCTAATGGTTCCCACATCAGAACCTAATGATTTATCATGACAATGAATCGTTCTATGCTATTGGGGATTGCCTAATTGCATGCAAAACCTAAATTAAAATTAAATCCCCAATTTGAAAACCTAAATGTACAAACATTGCAAACTCCCAAAATAATACATGCAACCTCAAGGTTCCCATACCACACTTATCCTATTTACCATTCACATTTGGAAATTAAGAGTGCAAACAAAAAGAAACATGTAATAGGGCAAACCTTAGGTATACGGATTTGGAAAAGAGAAGTGGGGAGAGTTTGCAATCTACCGAAAGAAGCACGTGTTGTTGATAAAGATGCAAATGAGAGAGTTTTAGAAGCCAAGCACAAAATCCTCAGCAGAGCCGTTCAGACAAATTTTTGAAGGTAAGGGCAGAATGGCCCTGCTGAGATTTAAATAGTAAACAGTACTGCAGCGCTCGCTGCTGCCTCGCCTAGCGAGCAGGTAGCGAGCGTGCTCGCTACTGCCTCGCCTAGCGAGCTGCAAGCGAGCATGACAGCAAGTGCAAAGGCAAATGCAGCACTTGCAAGTCATCCAGCATGGGTTCAGCACAGTGTACTCCATACAACATAAAACATAAAACAGTAAATACTTACAATGTTGGGGTGCCTCCCAACTAGCGCTTGTTTAACGTCGGCTAAGCTCGACGGTGCGATGCTCACAGAGGAGCATCGAGCGGCTGAGCACAACTCTCGCGATCCACATGACCGCCGAGATACACTTTCAATCGTTGGCCATTCACGGTCCAACTATCTTTCTCGTCCATGTCTTCAATGATAATGGCCCCGTACTCTTTTACTTCTTTCACCCGAAATGGCCCGGACCATTTTGATTTCAACTTCCCGGGAAACAACTTCAACCGGGAGTTGAACAATAGGACCAATTGTCCGGGCACAAATTCTTTGTTACGGATCTTCTTGTCGTGATACTTCTTTGCTTTTTCCTTGTACAACCAACTTGAGTGGTATGCGGCATTGCGCATCTCCTCCAACTCAAGTAGTTGTACTTTCCTTTTGTTACCGGCCAACTCATGTTCAAAATTTAAAAACTTTAGGGCCCACAAGGCCTTGTGCTCCAATTCAACCGGCAAATGGCAAGTTTTACCAAATACCAATTGAAACGGAGTTAAGCCAATTGGAGCTTTAAAGGCCGTACGGTAGGCCCATAATGCTTCGTCCAATTTTTGGGACCACTCTTTTTTAGAATTAGACACGGTTTTTTCTAGGATTCTCTTAATCTCTCGATTAGAGACCTCCGCTTGCCCGTTAGCCTGAGGGTGGTACGGAGTTGTCACCCTATGCGACACACCATAATGTTTTAAAATAGTTTCCAAAGGTGCATTGCAAAAGTGTGACCCTCCGTCACTTATCAACACTCGGGGGGTTCCAAAACGGGAAAAGATGTTTTTCTTTAAAAAATTTATCACCGTTTTGGCATCCGCCCGAGGTGAGGCAATCGCCTCAACCCACTTAGAGACATAATCAACAGCAACAAGCATGTACTCATTCCCATAAGAGGGTGGGAAAGGTCCTACAAAATCTATGCCCCAACAATCGAACACTTCCACTTCTTGGATATTTTGGAGAGGCATCTCATCTCTCTTACCTATCCCACCGCTTCTTTGGCAGCTGTCACAACTTTGCCCATGGATATGTGCGTCTTTGAAAATAGTTGGCCAATAAAATCCCGATTGAAGAATTTTAGTGGCCGTTCTAACCCCATTATAATGTCCGCCATAAGGCGAGTTGTGACAATGCCAAAGGATGCTCTGGGCTTCATCACCAGTTACGCATCTCCTTAACAGGTTATCGCTACCCAACTTAAATAAGTATGGGTCATCCCAAACATAATACTTCGCATCCGAAAGGAACTTCCTCTTTTGGTTCGAAGTTAGGTCGGCAGGCACAAAACCACTAGCCTTGTGGTTTGCAAAGTCTGCAAACCACGGCCTAACTTGAACCTTAAACAATTTTTCATCAGGAAATTCTTCCCGGATTTCCTTTTCAGATGCGGTAACCTCGACATTCACTAAGCGGGATAAATGATCCGCTACCAAGTTTTCCGACCCCTTCTTGTCTTTGATTTCTACATCGAATTCTTGTAACAAGAGGATCCAACGGATGAGCCTTTGCTTCGAATCCGGCTTGGTTAACAGATATTTAATCGCCGCGTGGTCGGTATACACAACGACTTTAGACCCTATAAGATAGGACCTAAACTTTTCTAGCGCATACACTATTGCGAGTAGTTCTTTTTCCGTTGTGGCATAATTTATTTGAGCCTCGTTAAGAACCTTACTCGCATAATGTATCGCATGAAAAGTTTTGTCTTTTCTTTGGCCAAGTACCGCTCCAACAGCATAGTCACTCGCGTCACACATTAGTTCAAAATTTTCATTCCAATCGGGAGCGACTATTATTGGAGCGGTAACCAATTTTTCTTTTAAAACCTCAAAATCTTGCAAACAATCTTCGGTGAAGAGAAATACCTGATCTTTGGCGAGCAAATTGCTCAAAGGCTTAGCCACCTTTGAGAAGTCCTTGATGAAGCGCCGGTAAAACCCCGCGTGCCCCAAAAAGCTACGGATGCCTTTCACATTCACCGGAGGGGGTAATTTTTCAATTACTTCAACCTTAGCTCTATCCACTTCAAGCCCCCTTTTAGAGACTTTGTGGCCTAGCACGATCCCCTCGGTCACCATGAAGTGACACTTTTCCCAATTTAGCACCAAATTGGTCTTCACACACCTTTCCAACACCGTCTTCAAATTTGCCAAGCATAGACTAAACGTCCCACCAAATACCGAGAAGTCATCCATGAAGACTTCCATTGTTTTCTCTATCAGATCGGCAAAAATGGCTTGGACGCATCGTTGGAAGGTCGCTGGTGCATTGCACAGCCCAAAGGGCATTTTTCTGTATGCGAACACTCCAAACGGACACGTGAAAGCCGTCTTCTCATGATCAACCGGGTCAACCGCAATTTGGTTGTACCCGGAGTAGCCGTCCAAAAAACAATAGTATTGTTGGCCCGATAGTCTTTCAAGCATTTGATCCATAAATGGGAGTGGAAAATGGTCCTTTCGAGTCGCGGTATTCAACCGTCTATAATCTATACACATTCTCCACCCCGTTGCAACTTTAGTCGGGATCAATTCGTCTTTGTCATTACGGATTACGGTCATTCCACCCTTCTTCGGAACCACGTGCACGGGACTAACCCACGGACTATCCGAGATCGGGTAAATCATTCCCGCATCCAATAGCTTCACCACTTCCTTTCTTACAACCTCCTTCATCGTAGGATTTAAGCGGCGTTGTGGTTGAGCTACCGGCTTGAAATCCTCCTCCATCAAAATCTTGTGCATACAATAGGATGGACTTATTCCTTTTAGATCGGAAAGAGTCCAACCCATAGCTTCTTGATTGGTTTTTAGCACAATGATTAGACGGGCTTCTTCTTCTTTTGTCAAGAGGTTGCTTATGATGACCGGCTTTGCCTCGGTCTCATCTAGAAACACATATTTCAAAGTTGAAGGTAACTCTTTTAATTCAATTGGCGCTTTCTCGTCAATGACCTCCTTCTTCAAGTTTTCTTCCTCTACTTCCCACGGTTGTAGGTCTTCCAAACTATCAAGTTCCTTTAAGCATTCCTCAAGAGCTAGCTCCTCTTCAATAGTGAAAACCTCCAATGAGTCGTCAAGAGCTAACTCCATAGGAGATATCTCATGAATATGCTTTGAAACCTCTATAATAGCGTCTTCGATCACATCGATGCGAAAGCTATCATTTCTATCCTTGGAATGCTTCATCGCCTCGAATAGATCAAATGTGACTTCCTCATTTTGAACTCGCACCTTCATTAAGCCGTCATCAACATCTATCATCATTCTTGCGGTCTTCATGAATGGTCGGCCCAATATGAGCGGAGCATCATCATCTTCCTCCATATCAATTACAATAAAATCCACCGGGAAAAAGAATTTGTCGACCTTTACCAACACATCTTGGGCTACGCCATGAGGATGGGTAGTCGACTTATCCGCCAATTGCAATGTCATTCAGATGGACTTAATCTCGATGTTGCCAAGCCTCTTGATAATTGACAAAGGTATAAGATTAATACTCGACCCCAAGTCAATAAGTCCCTTTCCGACATACACATCACCAATTTTAACCGGCAATGTAACTCTTCCCGGATCAACCTCTTTCTTAGGAAGCGTCCTTTGAATAATGGCACTACAGCTCGCATCAAGGACGATGGTCTCCGGTTCCGTATACCTCCGCTTTTTGGTTAGTATGTCCTTCATGAATTTGGCATACTTTGGCATTTGTTCCAAGGCTTCAGCAAACGGAATGTTGATTTGCAACTGTTTAAAAATATCCATGAACCGGGCGTAATGCCGTTCATTTTCCCTTTTGGAAGGAGCATGAGGGTAAGGAAGATTTTGGACCGGAGTAGCGCTCACTACCTCCTTTCCCTTTGCAATTCTAGCACTTTTCCATCTAGGCTTCTTCACTACCTCCCTTATTACCTTATCACTTTTATTTTCCTCAATCTCCACACCTTTTTCTTTTTCAACTTCACCATTATTTTTATTCTTTTCAACTACTTCCTCATCACTCCACACTCCTACTTCACCATCAACATTTTCCTCCACTATTTCCTCCTCAATCTCCTTCTCTTTCTCTCTTTGTTCACTCTCAACTCTTTTTTCATTCTCACTACCCAACTCCCTCCCACTTCTCGTCATAATCGCCTTACAATGCTCCTTAGGATTTGTTTGCGTATTAGCCGAAAAAGAAGGACCGGTTTGTTGTTCCGCGAGTTGCTTGGCAAGTTGCCCAACTTGAGTTTCAAGATTTTTTATGGCCGCGTCATTACTCTTTTGATTGGCCATTGACATTTGCATGAATTGCGTCAATGTCTCTTCCAATTTAGAATTTACGACCGGCGGTTGTTGAGATTGATACGGATTTTGGGGAGGGTTTTGACGGCTAGAAGAACCACCTCCATAACCTTGGTTATGATAATAGTTGCTTCTAGGTTGGAACCCTTGGTTCCCTTGGAATTGTTGTTGTTGTTGTTGAGGGTGCGGTTGATAAGGTTGTTGTTGTCTCGGTTGATAGTCCCGTTGATTGGCCATGTAGTTTACTTCGTCAAAACCGGGAGGTGGACAAAATCCGGTGTCATGTTCACCTTTACAAAGTTCACAACAAGCAATTTGTTTAGCTTTTGACGGTTCTCTTAACTCTTTGATTTGTTGCGTTAAGAGTTCCACTTGTTGTGAGATGAGCTTGTTTTGGGCTAGGATGGCATCATTCGTCCCTAACTCAAGCACTCCCGCCTTCTTCAAAGAATTTCCACGACTTTGACTCTGAAGATCATTCAAAGCCATTCGATTGATAATGTTGGTGGCTTCTTCGGCACTTTTTGACATCAACGAGCCACCCGAGGTGGCATCCAACAACGTTTTGCAGTTTGGTTGAAGTCCATTTCTGAAGATATGGATTTGAGTTAATTCATCAAATCCATGCCCTTTACATTTCCTAAGCATGGACTTGAATCTCTCCCACGCTTCATTCAAAGATTCACTGGTTCCTTGAGAAAACACCGAGATGGCCGTCTTTGATTCCATGAATCGGTTATGGGAGAAAAATCTTTCAATGAATTTCTCTTCTAACACGTTCCAGTCAGTCATTACGGTTGGTGTTTGATCAAGATACCAATCCTTTGCTTTACCGAGCAAAGCGTGGGGGAATAATCGTCTGAACAACGGAAGCTCCTGAGCCTGATCCACTTCGGCAGCCAATGCTATCTCATAAAATTTTGTGAGAAAAGCAAATGGGTCTTCATGGTCCATTCCGGTGAATGGACTCCCATATAATAAATTCAGAGTTCCCGTCTTCATCTCAGCTTGCCTTCCTGTTTGGTTGGCAAACTGAGCGGTGTTCCTTGGACTATTGATACATGGAGTAGAAATAGGTGGTGGTGGTTGTGGCTCCATGTTTGGTATGAATGGGTGTGGATTTGTGGTCGAAGAACTTTCTCCTTGCTCTTGGCGTTGTCTAGCCTGTTGCCTCCTACGTCTCGTTTTGCTATTGAGCCTCCTTGCGGTTCTCTCGATCTCAGGATCGAAAAGAAGTTCGTCCACAGGGATTTGCCCTCGCATAAAACGTAAGCTGCACACTAAACCAAACGAATTACAAGCACAAGTCAAAAATTCACAAGCTAAAACTTAACAACCATTGCGATGCTCGCAATATCAATTTACAATCCCCGGCAACGGCGCCATTTTGTTGAAATGTATATTTCGTGTCGGGTTTTTGTTATCGTATCCACAGAGATTGTAAGATATTGCCGCCGTTCGATGGTTGTTTTAATCTTAACTTAATGTGACAATAGGGTTTTTGTTTTAATCAAGTTATCTTGCATACAAAGTAATTAATTGCGGTAAAAGTTATGTTTTGATTAATATGAGAAGTATTGTCAAAGTTAGGTTTCAATGATTACATTACTTTGCATGTATTTGCTCGGTCAACAATCTTATAAACTCCTTTAGATGATAAATAATTTCACAAGGTCCTCTCAATGCGTTTCTCTCGAACACCCATTGTGAGTTTTGCCATTTTGATCCATTGTTTCTCTCGAACACAATCTATCAAAATGACAACCTTTGGGTTCAACCTTATGGTGAACAAAATCATTCGTTACTATCTCTAGCTAACAAACAAGTTTGGATGAAAACCTAGGTCAAGAATCGGTAAACATCTCTCGATCATAAACCAACACAAAGAGTTTTACATAGAAACAAAGTTTTCATCATATATTTACCGTTAAAGAGTTTACATATGAGGATCCTTACATTTACACACAAAGCTAGAAATCACCTACATCTAACCTTGACAAATGGATGACTTAGCTACTCATTTTCATGGTAGCTTGGTCGGCAAGTAAGGAAAGAAGGTTGATCAACATCCAAGTCGGATAATCGAAGTTGGATGGGAATCCACCTTCTTTTTGTGGAAGATGGTTGCTAGATGAAGAGAAATGGAGATTAGGGCATAAAAGCTCCCAAAATAATGCTGCAAAAATATCTAGAAAAAAGTACAATACTGGAAAAAGTTGGTAAAAGTGAGGTATGGTGCTCAAAAGTGGCACCTGCTACTTATAGACCACTGCTGGTCTGTCTTGTTCGCTAGGCGAGCAGAATGGCTCGCCTAGCGAGGGTCAAAAATGGGCACAAAAGGCCCCTGCGCCCAGAGAAAACAGGGCCTTGGTGAACTGTCATGTTCGCCTAGCGAACATACCTTCGCCTAGCGAAGGACACGCTTCAACCTCGCCCCAGCGAGGTTGAGAGGTTTTGCTACTGGAATGCTCGCTGGGGACTCGCTAGAGCTTCGCCTAGCGAGTGAGTGCTGGCTGCGTTTTTCACCAAAACAGAATGAACTCGCTACCACATTCGCCTTGAGCTCGCCTAGCGAATTAATTTGCTAATTTACTGGAGCTTTTCGCCAGGAGCTCGCCTAGCGAACCAAAAGCCTCGCCACAGCCTCGCCTAGCGAGCAGGCAGATGAAATGCTTGTATTCTTTGGTTCCTTTGCCAATTCTCTTGTATCTTTATTATCAATTAATTCATGCCTTTCCTGCACAATAACACACACATCAAAGGCACCAAGCTTGTTTATCAATGTAATGCATTCCATGTAAAACAAATGTGGTTTTGACAATTTTAGCAAGGAAAAAGTGTGAAAGATGCCCACATATGATAGCTCAAATAAGCACTTTTGGGCATCTAACAGCCACCTCACTACATTTTTTCCTATCTCACTTAATATTTAAACATTCCATAAGAAGTGATTCTTACCGAAAATATTTTTTAATGATTAAATCATTATTAAAATGTTTGTTATAAACATATTTAATATTTAGTTAGGATATAACTATAAAATATAATTCAAATATATTTAGTATTTTTATTTGAAATTAAATCGATCTAAAACTATAAATATTTTGCAAAATTAAAAGAAAAATTCCAAAGTAAATATTCTAAAAAATAAAATTAATTTTAGTATAATAACAAACATAAATTGTTTACTCATCTTACTAATACTAAAATTATTTTTAAATAAAACTATGTCATATAAATTTCTTTAAAAACATTAACTCTTAAAAATAAATTTAATTAAAACAAAAAAAAGTTTAAGTTGTATCTCACATATTATAGAATTATATTTTTTATAATTTATCTTGGTTGTGTCATGTTCTTGGTTTTGTGTTTGGCATGAATTGGTCGCAAGTTTGGGTCTATGTGGTTTGGTAATCATATTCGGTTGGTTGTTGGATGTATGTGGTTTGACAATGTTGTTGGGTTGGTTGTTGGGTGTAGGTGTGTTGGTAATCATTTTGGGTTGGTTGTTGCATGTAGGTGGGTTGACAATTTTGTTGGGTTGGTTGTTGGGTGTAGGTGTATTGGTAATCATGTTGGACGTATGATGACGAAGCTCATATGCGTGAGTCGATCAAATACCTCGGGTCAGACATAAACTGAGTTGTTACAGCCGACCTATACCAATTCATATAATTTCGAGTTGGTTTAGATTCGTATGACATGACAACTTCATTTATGACACGTTGATGGCGTCGCTTCCACGGACGACACACATCAGTAATGGAGTCTCTCTAATTGTTAAAATTCCATTGGACATAGACTCTAAGTTGGTGTCATTGTCCTAAACATGTAGGGTAATCTGGGATTTGTGTATGCATTTCGAACTGCAATTTGACATGGTCAATATGGTGCATCTCCATAGTAATGAGCTTGATGATCGCTGATTTTACAGTCCAAACTGCAACATCTTTGGGGTTAATTTCATGGTCCATAACCAGATATGGCCTCCAAAGAAATTGTAGAGGAAAATATATTATTAGATTAGTAAAGGGTTAATATTAAAACTAACTTACTGATATGATGAATAGTTTAGTTGTAATACATCGTTTGGTTCAAGGTGATCCATAATATTTCAACAAACTGTTATACATTATTTAAGACATTTGTTGTAGTTCACCCCTCAAACAGACCACCTAAACCAAAAAAATAAAATTAATTATTTACAGTTATTTATATTATAAAGTAAGTAAATGAAAAAAATGTTATAAACTTACTTTGTCGCGTAGGGGAATGTGAAAAAACCCACTATGAATAGTTGCTAGGGGATGTGGCGCCTCCTCTTTGACCTATAGTGCATGCGTCAGTCCTATCTGCACATCGACAGTGCATGCGCCAGGGGCTATGACACCTTCATGCTTTTTTTAGTGCATGCGTCATTACCATTGACGTCTCCTCTTTGCTGCATTTTTTTTTTGAAACATGAGTATTTTAGTTAATAATGGGGAATATTGTTATTGTGGTATTTTAATTAAAAAATTTGGTTATTTCAAAAAAAAAATCTAGTTTTTTTTTTATTTTTACTTTTGCTATTAAAGTAAGTGTTATAATTTTTTTTAAAACCAAAGAGTTTAGATAAATTAAACTCTGGGGGCTCATCAAGGTCAAGACATGTCTTAAGGCTTAAAGAGCTTTTACGGAGGTATTTACAGATCATCCATCAAAGATATCCACACATCGACAGCGGGAATTGAATCCACAATCTCTTGGTGTGTGAGCCAACTCCATATAAATTTGTTTGCGAAATTCATTCTTTTTCTGTTTTGAGCAATGTTGAATTGATCTATTATTTTAAAAATATTTTTCCAATTTAAATGACTTAATGTCTTTTTATGTTTTATAAAAAGAATAATTTATTTTATTTAATTTTCTCATAATAATGAAAAGGTAATTGTATTTTTTTAAATTGTCACTCTTAAAAACTCGTTTAGAGGAGAGTAAGGTAGTTATTGAAAATTAAAATCTAAAAATAATTAAAGTAAAATTTATGAGTAGGATGGTAATGAACTGGGTTGGACATGGTACTATAGTAATTGTCCCCAAATTCGTGATTTAAAAAAAGAGAATTTACTAAAGCACCCTAGGATCTTTTTATTGCACCACGCAAATTTTCATAAATGCTCCCCATTTTTGGAGATGCATCTCTTGTACACTTAAGTAAGGTCATTCTGAGAGACGTATTATATGTTGGGTCATTTTTATTCTAGAGATGCATCTCCGAAACATTTTAAGAAAGACATTAATTATTTAATAGTTCAGTAGATATTTTGGTGATGCATTTCCGAAATTATGGGTGACATTTTGAAATTTACATCGTCTTTGTGGACAACTCATTCAACCGGAGTGGACGGCTCATTCAACCACAAAAGCCGAGATTTGGCTTAATCTTTTTATGAAAATGATGCAAGAATTCAAGATTTTGAACAACATTGAAAAGAATCAAATGCACAAAATTCCAAGGGGGTACCACCTATAGATTTAGCCAGTGACATATGTTTCGATTCGTTTTAATTTCTTGTTTAACCGGACAAATAATTGTATGTAATCGTGTCTCAATATAAATGAAGTGTTATATATTCACCTGTTGTTCATATTTAATCTTTATGCATTTTTTATCTTCCCTATGACAACATTTGTATTTTTGTCAATGAAAAATATGTTCCATTTTAGTGTTCTGTTTTGAAACTGGTTTAGGACAAGTTCCGGAGATGCATCTCCGAAACAAGATAATAGGGTGCGGTTCCAGAGATATATCTCCGGAATAAATATGCCATTTAATGAGTGGTCCATATTGATCTTTTCCTTCTATAAACTTAGGTGCTCTTATGTTATATTTCACACAAACTGAAAATATCTCAAATGTCACAAATAAATATTCGTTGGTATGTCACAAATGTCTCCTTCTCCGACAATACACTCGGGCGAACGTTTAAGCTCACCGATTTCACCCCGTCGAAGATATCTAAGATGAAATCCATTATCTTCTACCTTACGGAGACAAACGAATGATTGTGAAGCTCGAGTATCGTTCATCGTCGATTGACAATGAAGGGAAGATTGAGTTCAACAAATTTGAGCTCAAGACTCAAGTGAATGTTAGGGCTATGTGGAATATATATTTTTGTTTTGAAACAAAAGTTTTGCTCGAGTTGGAAGCGACACTACAAACATCAGTCAAAGATATTCTGAAGATATGCAAGCGCCCACCGGGATATTGAAATGTAATATTGTAGTTTATGTTGAAATCATCATTGTAATGCTTATTTATGTAATATTGTAGTTTATGTTGAAATCATCATTGTAATGCTTATTTTATGTTACGGATGTCAATTTTATTTTGGAAAATTACTTTTATATTGATTCTAATACTGATGTGTCTCTCAGAATATGTAACTACAGAATCATTCGAGAGATGCATCTCCAGAATAAAGTAAACAAAAAAGGCGTAACTCAAAATGTCCTTTGTTGGGTGCGTCCAGAGATGCATCTCCGGAATCAGGAGGCATTTGTGGAAATTCATATAGTGCATTAAAAATATCTTTAAAAAAATCTCCGCACCTGAGCCCATTCCCGCATGGGCACCAACGTTTGTACCTGTATCCGTACCCTATGGGTACCTAAGTACACATATTTATACCCGTTTACCTAGATTTCTAATAAAAAATGACCGATCAATTATAATATATCATGTCATTTTAATTTTTTAACAACATTGACAAAATTTGAGGATGTTATTGTTGAGTTAAGAAATAAACAAACATTTATATTAAAATATATAAAAATTTAATAGTGATGTATTTAATAAAATGGTTAGATTAACATTAGTACATAATAATGAAAATAAAAATATATAAATATATATCATGCGGGTATCGGACGGAGTGAGTACTAAGATACATGTATCCACACTCATACCTATTTATTTTAGTGGAGAATTATCCATGTACATACTCATACTCATATATATTTTATCTTATTCATTATAGATAAATTTTACATATATGCAATAAAATGAGTAAAATTATCATCCCTATCCCTATGTACGAGTGATAACATAAAATAAAATACAAGTAATAATTAAAATTTGTCAATATCAAGTCATAAATAGTTTTAACTATGTGTTTGGTTTTGTCAAATATCTTTGTTTCTCTTCCAACTTTCCTCAATAAATTTCATTATTTCCCTCCAATTTGCTAATGAAGTATAAAGAAACAAACAATCATTTTTTTAATTAGGTTACAAAATCTTCAAATTTATTAAGTAGAATCTTCTATTTATTAAGTAGAATCTTCTATTTCCATATATTATTAAGTAGAATCTTCTATTTCCATATATTATTAACAATATCCAAAATTTATTAAAATAAAAAGGAATAATATAGAAAATAAGAAAATCTGAATTAGAGATAGATATCTATATATTACATGCACAATGAATCACTCACAGCACGAAACATTGACAATCTCCCCACTCAAATTTTGAATACTGTAATGAACTCGTTATATCATTCATTCATCAATTGAAGGTCTAGTAGTGTTTGGCAATCTCCTGCCACTTATAAAGGATTGAAAAAGATGCAATGCTCTTGAAGGTTGTGCATATGGTACCATGTGTCCAGCTCCTCTTACAGTCGCAAATGTTAACAATTCTCCATACTCAGTTACCCAACCTCCAACCTACATATAAATTCATTTGAGTCAATAAAATTATAAAACTATATTCAAATCATTTTTCAATATGCATAAAATTAAATGGTCAATTATTAATAAAAATATACATTTATTTACCTGTCTATTGTGAAACCAAACCCTATATGGATCAGTAATCTTGAATTTTAGGTCATCAGCTAGTTCACGAATTAGTGTGCGACTACCTAGTAATGGTACCACTGAATCTTGGTCTCCACTGTCACAATATATAATTTAACACATAAATTCTTATTACAAAAAATGTACTTAGAATACATGATAACATATGAATTTCATTTGTTAAATTTAATTACCTGTAAATCCATATTGGAATATGGTTTTGAACTATCCGTTTCAAACTCGGAAGCATGTCAATATTAGGATCAGATAGACTATAATTTAAAACACTACAATAAAGAAAAAACGTGTATGAGATAATCAACATATAAGATAATGAATTCTAAATTTCTAATATATATTATAATTTATTTGAACTTACTCACTACACATGGACCATGAATATGGCAAATTTGTACGGTTAGCATGAAGAGCCTTTTGAACTTCTGGGAGATTAAGGTAAATATCATTTTCATAGCCCATACAAACATCTACACTTAAACTTATTTTAGTAGCCTACAATAATGAAATAACCAAATTAATTAACTAATAAAAACTATCATCACAAAATCATAGTAACATAGTTAACAAGAGGAAACTTGTACCATCTTTTTCATTTTGAGTTCTTGTTGAACTATGGATGGATAACAAACATCAAGAATCACATCATAGTTGTTTATATACTCGCCCACAATTTTATTAGCGTCATTTATAGCCTTATTGCATGATTTGGATAAATTATGAGGATTTGCGTAAATATAATCATCAAAATCACAATCATGCGTAAGAGCAAGACTAATTTCATCAGAAATCATTCCGTGTGACCAAAAATATTCATATGTTGCTTGTGCATCACGATCCAATTTCAGAAGTGGATTTCCAATCTAACAAACTCAAGAAAAAAAATAAGATTAATTTATTTAATGAGTAAATTAATAAATTAAATATGTCACATAAAATGATATTTTTACCGCGAGTCCTTTTATATTGAATTTGAAACCAGATGAATGATGAACATTATAATCAAGAATAGCATTAGCTAGCTGGGGTATGTAATGTCCTGAATAATAACATCATTATAAATGTTATTATGTTAGTAAGAAATAATTTTTTAAAATTTTATTACATCAAAAAAATTGAGATATGGTTTATAGTTTTGTTGGACCTGCATAGCTTTCTCCAGTCAGAAACAATTTTCTGGATTTATAGGAAGGGAATTTCTCGTACCATTTCAGCAAGAACAAAACCATGTCATTGGCTGCCAAAAACAAAATTAAAAAACTATGTTCATGCTTAGTATAATATATAACTTTTTCTTTTGCATGGATAATAAGTATATAATACCTGTAGCATCATCACCAATGGTATAATCAGAAGATGTATTTGAGTATGACCAACCAACTCCAGCAGGAGATTCCACAAACAGAAGATTTGAAACTATAAAAATAATAAACACAAACACATATATCATGAATCAATATACACTCAAATTATTCTCCAATATAAAAACACATACTCATTCATATAAATACCTTTATTCCAAGACTTTGAATTCCTTCTTAAACCACGTCCATTAACCTTAGGATAAAATGGTCCTAATTCAGTAAAAGCACCTCCTCCAATGGAAGAACATCCCGGACCTAAAAAAATATGTGTTTAAATAGCACTTCTCAATAATAAATAGTAATAATTTATATAGCAAAAACACATCTGCATGTGTGTCTGTGTTCGTGTCAATATGATAATCGAAGTGGCAGTATTACATTTATAATAGTAATTGATTATCACCTCCATTGAGCCAAAGGGTGAGAGGCTTTTTGTGAGGGTGATGATCAGCCTCAACAAAATAGTAGAAGAGACTCCTCCCATGTTTGAGATCAATATCAACATAGCCAGCATATTGACTAAATTTAACCTTGGGTTGCCCTGGTAACCTCTCAACCAAATCTTCAATAGGGTATCCTTCTACCCTAAAAGTAGTGCCCAATAAGCATACATAACCCAGAGCAATCAATACACCAACAAACCACCACTTTCCCATTCTTAATTCCCTTACAAACAAGCACACTCTCTATCTATATTCCTTGAGATAAATGAGTATTAATATTGCATAAATAATATATATATTTTCCAGGATAGGATAGTAATGGTAATAACAATGAGTAAAAGAGTATTTTGAAAACTATTTTATATTCAAATTGGAAATTGGAAAGTTTTTTTTAAGATAAAATTTTTAAGATATTTGAATTTAGTTGAGTACTTGTACTCTATACATAAATTTCATTTAACATTTAGCAGAGAGTATGCATGAATGAATGATCGGAATACAGGCTGTATATAAATAGGCAATATTTAGAAATACTGGAGCATATACTATATATGTATTCATGATACCATTTTTGTTAAAACACAATTGTGAATAGATATATTTAACATATATACCACTACTAAAACATTTCCATAATTTCCAAAAAAAGAAAAAGAGAATAGACCATAACATCCGCTACCAATATAATTAATTCATTCTGAAACAATAAAAAATCAAAGCAAAACCGAACACATAAAAATCCTCGTAAAACTATTGTTTGTTTGTTAGATAATTATATTGGTAGCATCGCCTAAACTCCTACCGACGGTTGAAATTAAAAATAAAAAAGAATGTTGGATTCTTTTGTGCTATGTCATTTAAATTACCTGATTTTAGAAAAATCAAATATTTATCAGTGCAAATGATAGATGGTGGTTGATTACTAAGATACAGGAAATCAAAATTGATAAATTGAATTAATTTGGATTTAGATGATAAAAATGAATCAAAACAGCTCATTAAATTATCATAATTTATTAAAAATTCTTTAAGAAGACTAGAATCAAATCAACTGTATAATTCATACATTATCTATCTATTAATATATTTTTAATAAACTAATATCTATTCAATCCTTATATAAATATAAATTAAAATTATATATATTTTAATTAATAATTATATATTTTTGACACAATTAATAAAAAAATAGTTTAATTAATAATTACATTTTGAAAATACATTTTAATTGAAATATAATTTGAAGGGTAAATACTATTTCATGGTAAAAAAAATAGTTTATTTAAATTAATTTTAAACTTATTTATAAGAAAAAATAAAAACAAAAAAGACGAGAATAAATCTCAACCATTATTATCACCACCATCGCGTGGTTCCTATTAAAAAGAAAATTAAATTTATAATAAATTAAAAGCTATTTTCTAAAATAATAATGATATATGCATATTCTTCTTCAAAATTATTTCACAATAAATAGTATTACTCTTTCTTAATAGTAAATTAATAATGAGATATTTTTTATCAGTAAACTAATAAAAATCAATCGGGGTATTCGATTCAGTTTGACCCGATGATATTTTCATCTGTTTGATTTGGTTTAATTATTATTGTCTTTTAAAAATGGAATCAAACTAAACTAACTGATTTGATTCGGTTTGATTTGGTTGGTCGATTCACAATATTTTATGCGATTTTTTTCGAATAATATATTTCATGTTCTACTTTTCAAAAAGTTACAAGTTGTTCTTAATTCATATGAAATATTGACATAATTTTCATTACACCATGAAATATGTTCATTATCGGATACAAAAGTTGACACTTGACACATGAGAAGGTTAGGAAGGAATTTGAAAGCATACCAAATAAAACGCAACAATAAAAACAAAAAATTTCAATACATATAAGTTAACATGTTTCACACCTAAAACTCATATCAAAATTATTTTGTAATAACACTAGGAGGAAATTGTTGAAGAAGAAAAAATAAAAAAGGGGAAAAAATAGATGAAAATTAATGAAGAGAACTTGAACACAAATAAGACAATTATAACTTATAATAATGACCGGGGCGAGATAAACAGTTGTTGAAAGGAAGTGCAAATAAAGATGAAGAGGAGTTTGACCGATACAAAATGTGAGCTTAATAATGTGCTAAATAAAATATTAAGTACATATTTAGAGTCATCGATTCAACTGTTCCTAAAAACTAAAATCGAGAATTTAACCAAACCACCTCGATTTTTATTGGTTTGTTTCATTTTTTAAACTGATCAAAAAATAATTGATTTTTTTTCAATTTGATTTGGTTTAAATTGTCGATTTAATCGAATTTTTTAACTGCTTACACCCCTAAAAATCAATTGATGCTCCGCAGACTCTTATTAAATTTTTTAAATATAATTTTCTGATTATTTTTTTCAAGTTTTCTTTTAATATTTTCAAAATAATTTGAATAATCTAATATAGGCTTAAATATGTCCGTCATTTTTGAAAGTTGATTTTTTTAAAACTAGTAAAGGACCCGTGCGTTCGCACGGGTCGCGCAAGTGCAATAATTTATTTTAAAAAAATTAAAATATAATATATTTTTTGTTTATATATATATATATATATATATATATATATATATATATATATATATATATATATATATATATATATATATATATATATATATATATATATATATATATATATATATATATATATATATATATATGATTGGATCAACGTAGACAAATTTATTGCATAAGAGTTTTTTTTTAATGTAATGGATGTTAAATGATCAATAAATGGGTTCAAAAAATTTCCACAAATAACTTTTTTCAGTTTGGGACATAATAAAGTAAAACATTATTAATTTATAGTAATATAATTTGCTTAATTTTTTTGTATACTATATTAAGGAAATAATCAAAAAATATAATACAAAAATATTTTTACAATTTATTGATATATTGATATATAATAAACATTCCATTGTTAATGTTATGAATAAACATTTCATTTATCATTGAGATTTTGGACATAAGAAATAAAAATATATTTATTTAGTAATGGATGAAATTTTTCAATCTGTTACTAATTTGAGGTATAAAAGCGCAAATATTAACCTTCATAATAAATGATTATTTAACCAAAATACATAAACCATGTAAAAGAAATACCAGAACCTCATTTGTTTTAAAATATAGTAATGAATACTACCAAATGTTGAAATTAATTGCAATTGATACAGTAAGGTTTAATGCAACAAAAGATATTGAAACAAAAAGTTCACAATTTTAGTTAAAATTGTGAGAAATAAGTCCAGCAACAAAAATGATTTAACTTCGTACAATTCTTTGGTCCTTAAAAAACTGGGTTTATACAAAACCTGCCCGCAACCTTTTAGGAAGTGATGATTCAAAACCTGCCCGCAACCTTAAAAAACTACAATAATAACTAATTTGATTTCAGGATATTGATTTCATTTTGGAATGATAAGATTGCAACAACAATAAAATAACGGTAATATTTTTTAGTAGTATAAATAGGTAATTTATTTTATCACATTTTTCACTCACATCTAGTCTAAATTTGACCAATTTATTTTATTTAATTTTAATTTTTTTGTGTACACATTTCATTTGAAAATGAACCTCAATCAACATAACACATGCTCCAATTTTATGCAAAATGATGGAAGTCCTCTTTGTATCCCAAATCAACAAAACACCCCATATTTTGGAAATCCACCTCTTATTCCAAATCCACACCATAATTCAAGATTTCAAAATTCTCTTTTTATCCCAAATCCATAAAATAATTCACCCATTGGAAATTACTCATATCATACATCACCTTACCCAATGAAAAACTCTCTTTTAATGTATTTTGATATATTTGAATCAATTTTTTAATTATATTTTATATAATATATAGTGGGATTTAGTGGGGCCCATTTTCTTAGCCCACTTTAATTATTTACAATCATTTTCTTGTACAACTAAATGTATAAAGAATTGATATTCTTATTGATTTATTACAAATCATGCATAACATTAATTATCTTACGGCTGAATTATTTTAATACTCCACTGACCTAGCCATTGTCAGATATAAAATGAATTATAATAATACAATATTTATCATAGAAAATTATTATGTTAACAAATGAAGATACTTACTGCGGAAGTTTCCAAATTTTCTTTGTTAGGGACCAACTTTGCATATTCAGTTTTAGACTGATTCTGCACATTGAAACATCGAATATTTATTATACTTGTTAAATGTTTAAATAATACATGAATTAAGTGAATATTATACGTCTTCTACTATGTAGTCATTTTCAATCTCTTTAACAAAGGCTTCATCATCACAAAGCTTCCAAACAGACGCTTGGGAAAACGTTGGTTGCACCTTAACTCTAAAAGCCATTTTCTTATTCAACAGCATTTCAAGCTCATCAGGATAAACCATTGGATCATCTTCTCCATTCTAATGGAAAAATAAAATATTAACCATGAGTGATAATCTGAACTTTACAACTCGATAAACTATTAACATTTTAACTTATGTATAACAATGTACCTCTACCATAGAGTTATGCATAAATTCAGCAGTCATTCCAAGTATAGCAGCACATTCGGAATCCCAGAATACAAATCGATATTTTGATTCACCATTGCTAACATATATCTCAATCTTGTACCTATAGTATTTTAAACGAAGAAAATAATATGATTAATAACAAATCCATTACCAAATTTAGTTGCAATTCATCTAGATTATATGTACCTTGGTATAGGTTGTTCGACTTTTTGCCCACATGAACATTCATAAGCTTTTTCAGGATTAGGTGTCTTCGAAGAACACCTTGTGCAGCCATAATAAAACCATCCATACTTTGAGACAGCAAATTTCAATGTGGTTGATACAGTAACACATAAAGTTTCCTAAAAGCAAATAAAAAATGATATTAATTTCAAAAAGCAAACAATATAATTGTAATAGTAAAGATAAATTCGGCTCTATAGTATTCAACTTACATGTTTGATTTTGCAGAACTGACTTAAGGACATACATTTCGCATTATGAACAAACCTTTTTACTGGCGAATACTGAGAACCACCAGACCAATTAGAAAGAGATTTTGCAGATTGAGTAGGCTTCTCCTTCTGTTCATTAGTAGGCAACCTATAGAAATAAGATTGTTTTTGAAATTAAAAATTATGTATAATAATCTGAATATAAATAAATAAATAAAATCCATACTTAGACATAAAATCTTGAATTTCAGGGATGTCTTCATTTATCAACAATTTGGAACCACTCCATGCATTTGACACTGTAAATTGTATAATTAATATAAAAATTATTGAACGTATAATGAAAAATACAAATCAGCTATGTATTTATAAAGTCTGATAGTGTAATACCTTGGTCATCTTTTACCATTGCATGAGTGAGCAGAATTACAATAGCTCCATTGTTTTTAGGATCATTGTAGTAAGCCAAAAATTTTGATCCATAGATTTCCCATAAATTGCAATTTATGCAATTACCCCTATTTTGCAATATAAATAAACAATATTATATGATGGGATTCAGTGATGCAAAATATATAAATTTATCAAACACATAAGTTATGAAAACAATGCGCATTACTTCAAATCTTTCAGCACAATAGAAACAACAACTTTCTTCCCCGGAGTGTTGGATTGGATATGGTTTATCTCACTAACAGCACCAATAATATCTACATTAAAGTAAGGTTCATTATTGAATGTGTTTGCAAATATATAAGTTATATAAGTTATAATAGAATTTAAATTACCTTCCAGTCTATCGGTTTTGCATTTGCCTTGAAGTATCTCACCAAAATCTTTAAAGAAATATCCTTTAGGTGAAATATTTTGAAGTTCGATTGTCTTCATTGTGGTACCACCAAGAAACACAATTTTTTTTGAATGATCACATACCTTCCACTGAAAATCATTGTTATAGACACTGTCATTGTTTATAATGTAGGTCATATTCTCCTTAATGACCTCTTTCCATTTCAGTAAATGGTCATGACGAATAAGGACCTGAATCCGATCACCCTAACAAAATGAAAATAATCTTCTTTTTATATGTTATACAAAAAAGCATTTTGTTGTAATTACTAACTATCATACAAAAATCTATACTTAAAAAAAGAAAAGCAATTTACCAAGGAATCCATAACAATCATTTCCAAATGTTCAATACCCTTATTATTCACAACACTCCAAACATCCATTATTTGAACAGCAAGACGCCAAGTTTCTTTTGAGTCATTGATGTCTTTCACAGAATCAACCTTTCTACTCATTTTCACTGGAAAAAAATTCAAAAATTAATGTAACTGCAAATTTAGATGACTATAAAATTACAAACCTAATAACCTGGAAAAAAAAAGAGTATATAAATTTGATAGAGGTGTGTGGCAAAATGCTGAAAAGGATCCAACCTTTGATGTTACACATATATAACATCGTTTTGATTGTATAATTATATGTTATTAAATCATAACTTTAAATTAAATATAACTATTTAATATAGTTGATTAATATTAATTGAGTAATTTAATATTATTGTTAATTTACCTACCAATTAATTATTATTATTGTTATTATTATTATTGATATTTACCCGCCATATATGATAAGAATATTTTTAAAATTTAAATAGTATATTTATTATTTGATTTGATTTGATTTAATTGAGATCCAAACTCTATAAATTAAAATCGGTTACTTATTATGAACAATAATATAGGGTCATTCCAATGTCAATCTATTATTAATTGAATTTTACATAGATGTAATTTTGCAATAACACGCTGGCATATTGAATCTTATACCGTTGTTATCTTTGCACTAACATATTTTATCCTTTCAACAGAATAATTATAGAAATACGTACATTCTGTATACCGAATTATAATAAAAATGCATTAAAATCAAAAGCAATAAAACTGTTTACAGTAAATAAAAATATAGTCTAATTTCTTCATGATCATAAATATTTAAAGAAAAATTCATTGAAATAAAAAATCAATAATAAATCAAAAGTTGAAATAAATGCTAATGACACAACATATATTTAAAATTTTATTTGATATATTTTTATATAATAAGTAAATTAGTAATAAGTAAATGAATAATCAAATAGAATAGAATTTTAAGATGTTATTCTATATTTTTATTTACTGTAAACAGTTTTATTGCTTTTGATTTTAATACATTTTTATTATAATTCGGTATACAGAATGTACGTATTTACTATAATTATTCTGTTGAAAGGATAAAATATGTTAGTGCAAAGATAACAGCGGTATAAGATTCAATATGCCAGCGTGTTATTGCAAAATTACATCTATGTAAAATTCAATTAATAATAGATTGACATTGGAATGACCCTATATTATTGTTCATAATAAGTAACTGATTTTAATTTATAGAGTTTGGATCTCAATTAAATCAAATCAAATCAAATAATAAATATACTATTTAAATTTTAAAAATATTCTTATCATATATGACGGGTAAATATCAATAATAATAATAACAATAATAATAATTAATTGGTAGGTAAATTAACAATAATATTAAATTACTCAATTAATATTAATCAACTATATTAAATAGTTATTTTTAATTTTAAAGTTATAATTTAATAACATATAATTATACAATTAAATATTCATTTTGTGATTTAAAGAAAATCAAGTAACGATAATATTTGGCAAAAAACTACAATAATAACTAATTTGATTTCAGAATATTGATTTCATTTTGGAATGATAAGATTGCAACAACAATAAAATAACAGTAATATTTTTTAGTAGTATAAATAGAGTTTAGTACGAAATTACTTATAGGAACATGAAAGTAGCTGTATTATGGATTGTAATGAGGGTAATTAAGTAATTATGGTGGTAATTAACTTTTATATATTAAAAGTAGATAATCCTTTAATGTTAAGAAGTTTTTATAGTTGTACATGACGTTTTTCAGTTAAAAAGTTCTATGTGGTTAACGTAAGTGACGTGACACCAATGACACAAAATCATAAGTCACAATAAGAAAATGTAAGATTAGCTATCAGAATTTTACAACAAAGTAATTTCATAACTAATTTCAATTTAAAAGACAATAATATAATTGAATTACAAATAATCAACCAACTATTCACGAAAACAGTTACATATACTATTTATCTATTTTTTATTTAACGAGAGGTTAGACATATCATTTTTTTCCGAATAAAAAAGGTTATACATTTTTGTATTGAAAAATGTTATGTATACCAATTATATTTTATATACATAAATAAAATATAATAATTTCAAATAAAAATATATTTTCTATCTATTTTTTGGTGTTCACTCTCAGATATTATATTTCATCATATTTATCTCATTCTTCGTCTCCAACCAACTTGTACGCCTCCATCTCCTATGTCCATCGTCTTTCTCTAACTCCGATTGACCTCGTTGTCTTCTGTAAAGTCTCGCGTTTTCATCCAAGACATGACTCAGAAATTATTAAAAATACTTACTTAAAATAAAATAAAATCCATTGAAATTAACCAAACTCAACGACAATTCAAATTCATCAGCGAAAAATCACCGTGTTTCCAATACATACAATGAAAATAGATAAATTACTTAAAATCTAATACAGTCAATTTGTAAACCACTGAAATGTTTTTATTTGAAACTCACTCTTCCCCACAATCTTGCGACAATCAAACATCAATCAATCTTGAAACTCCACACTTGTAGCTAAAATGTTGTTGTAAGGGTCAATTTTCTTTAACCACATCTTTGTCAAAAATAAACTAAACAAGAGTTAAAAATTAGAAAAATATAAATACACATATAATGTCCAAGAGAATTGAATAAAAGAAACACCCACCAAGTCTTTAATATCGAAACTGTAACCATAAAATAGAGTGCACATAAAGTGATTAGCTCAAGATTAACAACCATAACGACCACAAAGAGATATATGCAAACTATGCATGCTCTTAAATCTAAATGATCCGGATATAAACCGCCACAAAGACAATCACACATAGATCTTTGCCCACCACTAAGACAATCACACAAGATATTTACCCGTCACTAGGGTGAAGGTGGAAAAATACACAAGAAATGGGGAATTGAATTGTATATACTAAAAATTGATTTCACTTTTGAATCAACGCGTTCAGATTCTGAACAATGTTCAGACTCTGATATAGAGTAAACACAGTTGCGGAAATATAAAGTTCAAAAGTAAATGCAAGAAACACACAAACATTATCCTAATTCCTCTCCTCAACTGAGAGTAGTCCAAACTCCTTGCCTCAACAAGAGCTTTTCACTATAACCAAACTGATCACAAACGCTTAAGTCACTGCTCAAGACTTCCTGGTCAAACACCCCCGAATGAGACTTTCTTGCTTAAGCCCCTGCTCAATACTTTCTACTTAAACCCTCTAGTTCAAGACTTACTTGCTTAATCTACCTAGAATGAGACTTCCTGCTTAAATCCTCTAGTTCAAGACTTCTTTACTTAAGCACACAGGCAAGAGACTTCTTCTACTTTAAATAAATTGTTTAAAAGACAAAATAACTACCATACTTTGATACACAATTAGAAGTATAAAAGTTGTGCAACAGTCACAAAGGTTTTTAACCTTTCTAAGATTTCTAAGATAAATCTATGATAAGAAATCTTAAGATGTTATGATATAACAGTTACAATAATAGGTCAGAGTTATGCTAAGATCTCTCTATATGTTGTGATGTTGTAACCTTCCTTTGAGTCTTCAACTTCCTTTTATAGAGATAGAAAAAAAGTCAATGAAGGTTTGAATAACAACAAACTTACTGAAGAAGTATGCTAAGAGAGACGTTGGAGAGTTGCTTATGGTTTAAAGCTTTATCCATTGAATAATAACATTGATGTCATTATCTTTCACCGTACTAGGCATCTACCGAAAGGTAGAACGATTTGAAGACGTCATATCCCTTTTTCTTGAGCCTTGTAAAGCTAAAATCTTATTTGACTTTGTCTAAAAATCTGGGGCTTTGATTAGACAAGACTTCTTTGAATCAGTGTACGGATCAACTGCTCTCCACACCTTCAGAGTCTGAGTTATCATCAAAAGCTAGGTCATGATGCCAGAGTCTGATGCCTTCAGAGGCGACGAACTAGTTAAAATTCTGATCAATCAGAATCAAACTTTAAATTACTTCTCCATATATGCTAACAATCAGGATTAGTTTTATGCTTTTGTTCTTGCACACTTAAACAAAATATTAGCAAACCCTTTTGTTCTTTAAATACTCTGTTATCATCAAAACCTTTTAGAGGCTTGAAGAAATCTTGTTCCAACAATCTCCCTTTTATATGATGATAAATAAATGTATTTAAGAACAATGGTTTATGCTTTAATTAACAGAGTTCAACATCAGAGGCTGAGGTTTGTAAGCTCCCCCTAAGTTAGATAATCCATTAAGGTGAGGTTTGTAAGTTCCTTCTAAGTCTGATAGTCCATTAAGATGATACTTATAAGCTCCTCTTAACTCCTTATCTATGTTAATTTAATCCTATAAATTCAATTAATAAAGTCTAATATAAGGGTCTGAGGTTTGTAAGCCCCCCCTGAGTTTGACATACCTTAGGTTGAGGTTTGTAAGTTTTTCCTTTAGTCTTGAGAGTTGATTAAGGTAAGGTGCCATATCCCAATTTTGACCCTGGATCGCTGAATCAATGCATTCTTCAAATCATTAACATCATATGCATATCATAACATGCATAATGTCCAAATTGTCAGTCAGAATAATTTCTCGAATTTACAGACAGATCGGTCAAACTGAATGTCAATTGTGTGTAAAATTAGTGGACGAAAAATTTTAAAATCGAGCTTGCAGACGTCAATTATATTAATCTACGTTTCACATAGTTTAACCCGGCGTACTCGTTTTATTTTTTTACTTGTTTTAGTCGCATTTTGATCAGTCTGGGCATTTTAACCGGTAAAAATTTATTTCAAAATTAAATCAAACAGTGTATATATCCGAGAATTTTATTTTACGCTGATCATTTTGGTGCAGTCAATTTATTTTTTCGGGCATTTTTGCGCCCGACTTTTTTTTATTTAGAGACTTTTATTTTTGCATTTTTTTTAGAGTGTCTAGAAAAATTAAATAGAATTATTGGTGTTTTTATTATATTTTTATTTTAATTATTTTTTAATATTTAATTTTATTTAGTTTTAGTTAATACTATTTAATTTTGTTTCTAAAATGAGCATCAAGGGCATTTGTGGATTTTTAAAATTATTAAAAACCCTAAAATAATATATATATATATATATATATATATATATATATATATATATATATATATATATATATATATATATATATATATATGTATATATATATATATATATATAGTAGTGATGCTTATAGGTAAAAGGACGGATCCGTTTTTGCAACACACGACGCCTCTATCGTTTGCTTCAAAACTCAATTTTAAAATCTGAAAAACAAAAAATGCACGGTACAGATTATGGAGGTACGGATTGTGGAACTGGTACAATGATCCATTATTTTTTAAAATGTTACATGATTACGTTTTAATTTCTTTTTCATGTGCTAGCTTCAATTCCTTTTTCATATACTTACTTCAATTTTAGTTATATGGTAGTGCTGAGTTATATATATATATATATATATATATATATATATATATATATATATATATATATATTATATATATATATATATAATATATATATATATATATATATATTGGGTTGCTAAAATTTTATTTTTACTTTTATTATGCTATTTGGATCGGATCATGTCGATACGCTATTTGCATGCATGTGTGTATGGTGCGTGACATTTGTGTTAGTTCGATTCGGTTGCGATGATCGCATTCTTGCATTAGCTATATTGTTAGTTTTTTTAACACGTTTTATTTCATTTTTGCTTTGTGTTTCTTTTTGATAAATTTATATCCGCACGATTTTGATCCATATTGTGATGATCACGTTAAGTGTAGCAAGCTAATGGTTGACTTTTATTGGTTTATGTGCGGTTCTATATTTGTTTATTGTTGTATTTCGATTTTACACGCGTCTGATGGTTTAGCATAGCGACAAACCATATTTTGTGTGCTTATTAATTCGCGTTTCGGTTCGCAACTTTGTATTTTAATTTGATTTTTTTATCATATTATTACTTCTTGATTCGACTTGCAATGAACGCTTATGCGTTAGCAATTTGCATGTTTCTATTTATGCTAAGAACAACGATCCAACATCGTTATGTTTATATCGAATTAAAATTCTTGTGGTAGTCTTTGCAGGTCTTCGCGTACGCGACTTTGATTTGCGTCTTTGCGTCATGATTTTAATCCGTGCATTTTTTTCCACTTTCTTTTTCCGAATCATTTGTTGTGGATGTGTGATGTAAATATTGTATATGTTCTTGTATTTTTTATTATTATTTATTCTTATCATTGTTGAATGCTTGTATGTACATTCGGTTCTTGTGGCGTTTGATTTACGTCTTGTGCTTGAGTTTGTGTCACTACACTTGAACTTGCACCCCTTCGTGATCCAATTCACACTCTTCGTGTTATTAATCTTATTCCTCGTCTTTAACCATCGATTTCAATTCATTTTTAATCACTTACTCAAAATCATTTTCAAAACTATTTTGCAAGGCAAGTCAAAAACTTGATCCAACGTCAAGTTATTTTCAAAATCATCTCAAAACCAACCCATTTGACTTTTCTTTTCAAACCGTTCCCACTATCTCAATTTATCAACCATCCACATTCAAATCATTTTTCAATCCTTAAAACCACTTCAACTTTTTTTCATAACCATAAACAAACCTCGATTAACATCGAGTACATTTTCCCAATAAAACTTCAAAATACTTAAAAATACCCAAAACACTTTTTTTAATAAAGACGGAAACAGAACGAGGTAAATACCACGAGCTATGTAACACCCCTTTTTCTATCCCAAAATACTTCACATATAATCAGAGTAAATAAGCACGCATATAAACAAAAGGGCGTCATATCGACATTTTCAAAACTAAAAGCTTTCAAAAACCAACATCATTCATCATCAATATACAACACACCTGGTCATTTAAAATAACACATTTCAATTATCATGAATATTCAAGAATATGCGTTCGCAGCGGAAAATAATGAATATCCATGCATTTCATAAAATGATTCATGTCCCATACCATGATCATCTCTCAATAATCTCCTCAAGATAAACTAAAACCATAGCCAGGATAGTTGGCACTGTGGCCTCTCAAACAACGAATTTCAAATAAACATGTTCACAAGTAATAATATAATACGTATCCAAATCAGATATGAGTTCAATACTACTAATCTACCCCGTGTTACATGACCAGAGCATTGACTCACTACTTAGTCTCTAAAATAAAGCACCGGAACTCTCCAGCTAATCTCGAGTGAGTTACCGTCCACTTACTTCCGCAATACTACTCTGGAGTATCTGCACGATGCCATGTAAAGCAACATTCAAACAGAAGGGTGAGAATTCAAATCATTATGAAGAAGTATAATAAGGCACAATGATTAAATCAACAATTAACGGAATTCATCACACCTTGTATAACCATGTAAATAATACTAATCAATATTTATTTCACAGGTTTCAAGCATACATCAAACTCAAGGAGTATAATATCCAAATCCAATATTATATTCCCAAATATACACACAACTACAACTATCAAATAAGCACATATTTTGCCAAATTATGTATCCAAACATCACCAAATTCATTTACCATATCTCATACACATCTCACAATCACGTCAATGCATACATTCAATTATCACATAACTCTAATGTGACTCAATGCAAGACATGTGACTCTATGCATGTGGTACCGCAATGTGAACCCAACGTTTCACCGCTTTCCGATTCAATATCTAGAATCCAAGCCACGCTTCTGATCCGGACAAGATCAAAGCCACTACGTCTATTTCCAATTAAGGATCAAAGTCTGCTATGCCTATTTCCATTCAAGGATCAACGTCTAATACCATGTGAACCCACAGTTTCATCGTTTCCACCATGAAGCCGACCATGCCATGAATGAATGTACAAATACCAACACATATGCAATTAAGATCATCTCTACCATCTTAATATTCCACATATCACCATAATTCAACTCTATGAATTATCCACCAATGGTACATATACACATTCATAACAATATATCATTCATAAATATAGGCTAATTATCAAATACGCACACTTAGATTTCATTTTCAATGAATACAGCTTTTAAAATCTCAAATTTTCATTTTTCACAGCAAGTAACCGGTTAACGCTCGGAGGGTAACCGGTTAACACAAAACAGAATGCAATTTCCTGCGTAGATTTTTAGCAAGTAACCGGTTAACGCTCGGAGGGTAACCGGTTAACACAAAACAGAATGCAGAATTTTTGGGCAGGTTTTTAGCAAGTAACCGGTTAACGCTCGGAGGGTAACCGGTTAACACAAAACAGAATGCAGAATTTTTTGGGCAGGTTTTTAGCAAGTAACCGGTTAACGCTCGGAGGGTAACCGGTTAACACAAAACATAATGCATAATTTTCTGCGTTTTTCATCGTTGGAGGCCTTTCGGACCTCCGATTTCGATTCTGTAAAAAGCCAAACGTTCAGAAAATTATAACTCATACAATACTCTAAGTATATAACGTTAATTTGCAGTTTTAACACAATCAAATCACCACAAATCAAGAATACTCATCAAAACCTAACAATTCCAAAACCATGATATTTAGGGATTTCAACGTAAACATACTTCTACCCATTGACCCAATCATACTAACCCATAATAATAAGGATTCTCCCCCTTACCTCTTCAATTTTCTGGAAACCTTAGCTTCTCTCTTGTTCTTCCCCTCTTCTCCTTACTTTTCCTCTTTTCTTTCTCTGTTGCCGTCAAATGATCAAAATAATCCTACTCCTCACTCTCCTCACCTCTTATATCCTAGTATTATATTTGGGCTTAAAGAATGATACCCCTAATTTAATTATTAGGCCCAATAATACCTAGTATTATAATATCTCTATTTAATTCAAATAAATTAAACCAACACAATATACACACCAAGTTAATTAATATAATCAATTATTCAATTATATCTCATATCAACTAAATAATTAATTAGCACACCAAATCAATTAATATAATCAATTATTATACTACCTAACAACCAATTAATTACTTAACACTCCAAATAAATAAAATAAAATATAATAATAATAATAAGAAATAATTACTAAAATTGGGTTGTTACAAGCTCTTGAGACTAGAATTCGAGATGGATATCTCGCTAATCCAAGCTCTCACCATCGCAAAAAATACATCAAACTCATTCAAACATTTTTTTTCCTTTTGGCACAACATAAAAAACCTTTACAAAAACGAAAGACATTTTGTCTTAAGCAAATGAAAAACAATGTTTCATCCATAACTGTTGAATTGAGAAAAGTGGCGTGAATGTGATTTGTAAATCCATTCAATGTGGTGAAAATGTCCGCTTCTTACTGGTTTTGGGTAAAACAATGTTTTCCGTCGATTAATACAAGATAACTTTCGCTAAAATTGACCAACAAACAAACATTTTTACCAAAAACTAAGTGTGCCTTGACTTCTCTTTTGAGATACGTAGGAGTAGGATTGCGAAATCTTGTCAGGCTCACTAATAAAAAGTAAACCTTTTATCCTCTTCTTTACCATCTTAATAACTCGAGAAGCCTATAAACAAACACTAACACGTACAACTAACCAGATGGTTCCCGTTGAGTACAACGAACGTGAGGGGTGCTAATACCTTCCCCTTGCTTAACCGACTCCCGAACCCTAATATTGGTTGCGATGACCTTATCCTTATCCGTATTTAGGGGTTTTATTCGACACTTTCCATTTCCCTATGTGGGAATAAAATAAAGATCGATGGCGACTCTGTTAATTCCATCGCGCGAGCATGCATTTGCGCTTCGCGAGGTCGTTCTCATTTTTCGTGGTACGAAAGATGGCGACTCTGCTGGGGAATCTCCCATCCCTAAGTGAGTCAGGCCTAGTTAGGTTGTTGTGTGTGCTTATGTTTGTTTACTTATATGGCTTTTCTTTACCTTATGCTTTCATTATTGTTATATTATTATATGGCTCTATTGGATCATTGGTACTTGGATATCTGATTGCAAAACCTTGAGGTAAAGACTTTCTACCCAAGTCTTGAGTGGAAACATAAGATAAGACGATGGTTGAGTAGTGCAGACTCGTGAGGTGAATACCTCGTAAGGGTCGGAATGAGAACTGTGAGCAAATTCTTTACTTTGAATAAGTTTTGAATGATAGCAAATTGTGTGATCATTGTCTAATTGTTGGTTGTGCATTATTTTACATGTTTCATTTGTGTTTTTAGCCTATACTATTGTTTCGTGTCTATACATAAAGATCCACATTGATACATTTCTTCAAAGAACTCATAAAAACGGTTTTGTGTCAGTATGTATCGATACATGTTCATCTGCATCGATACATAAATTTGTTTTAAATTACAAAACATTTTTGCTTCAGTATGTATTGATACATACGAGCTTTGTATCGATACATGCTTAGTTAAAATGTTCTATGTATCGATACATACGAGCTTTGTATCGATACATGCTTAGTTAAAATGTTCTATGTATCGATACATACGAGCTTTGTATCGATACATGCTTGTATTAATTCTCTAAAATTAATCAAAGCTACAGTATGTATCGATGCATAATCTTTTGTATCAATACATAATTCTGTTTTGTCTACTAACAGCTTCTGTCTTTCACATATAAGAAGTATTTTGACAGCTCAGTAAAACAGTACGAATTCAGAAGAGAAAAACAGTTGTAACACAAATCAAAGGAGTGTGTAGCAGCAATTGTTTTGAGCAGTTAGAAACCTGAAAGAGACTTCATCTTCTTCATCTTCTCAATCTCTTTTCTTCAAGAACATCAACACATAATCATTCTTGTTCTTTGGATTAAAGGATCAACGAGATTACGTTCAGTGGAACAATCAAGGATCTAGCTGAGGTGTTCAGTGGAACGATCGAGGATCTAGCTGAGTTGAAGGTTGAAGGGGGTTTCGAGGAAAAACCAAATGGTTTGTCCTTCAAGAACTGGAGTGTTCTTGCGGGTTTGTTAGTCACGTTTGCAGAACAGATTCAGCCGTAGCGTAGGGTTTGGAAATTGGGTAATTTCGCAAACAGGTCGTGGAACCGGTGAATTGTTTGCAATTTCTTGTAGGAAATTCTTGATCGAGCTCAGATCAAGTGGAGGTTTTATACAAGAAGAAGATCTTGGGATTTAGATTTATGTCTTTGTATTGTAACCTTGCATCAACGAATTCGGCATTATTGATAATAACAGTTCTCAATTTCATTTGAAATTGAGAGGGAGACGTACCCACACGCGAGGACGACAGTGGGGAACTTCCTTACCAAATCTCTGCGTATCGTATTCTTTCCTTATCTATCTTTATGTTTTCAACAGTTTTGTGATTTCAGTTGGTGTAGTGTGGCTGTATATTTCGTGATACAATAGTGGCAAGAAAACTTCTTTATCTAAACTCCACCATTGTTCATCATTGATCACATACACACCAAATGTTTGACAAAACTGTTAGCTGAGTTTTATTCATTGGAATTAGAATTTAGTGATAAGTGCATTTGATTTGATAATATTCTGGTGTTAATATTCTCTATCGTTCTAATTCAAATCCAGCAATAAATTCGCGTGTCCGGTTTTCTAGTAGCGGTTCAGAATAGACGGAAGTCGATTCGGGACTGTAATTTTCCGCTAAGTATCAATAACTCTGATAAGATTTTTTAAATCCGTTTATTTTAAAAAGAGGTGATCTATTCACCCCCCCTCTCGATCACTAGCCACACCGTCTAACAAGAACCTCACTTAGAGTAGATCCTTTTGAAAGTGTTGTTGCACGGGGTGAATGTAACACCCCGATAATAATATGATAATTATTTAAATTAAGTTAATAATATATTTATTAATTTAATTAGATAATTGGATTATTATTATTATTATTATTTTGGAATTATTACATTATTATTATTATTGGAATAATATAATTTGGAAAATATATAAGTTGGAATGAGGAAAAGAGTCTCATTTGAAAAAGAAACTTTTCACGTGAAACAGAAGAAGCGATCGTGAAAGAGGAAAAAGGCAAAGAGACAGAGCAAGGGCTGAAGGTTGAAGAGAGAAAAGCTTGGAGCTCAAAGATTTGCCGGATTAACTCAGGTAAGGGGGGTTTATCGTCGATTAATGGGTATTATGGGATAATATGTAATGGGTAGTGATAAGCCGTTGATTTGACCCTAATTGGGATTGTGAATGCTGAAAATGATGCTGGATAAACTGTGTTAGAAACTGAAATTGAATCCGTAATTGTGTGAGTCGTTTTTCCCCGAACGTATAGCTTTTTACGGAATTAGAATCGGAGGTCCGAAAGTCCCCCAACGGCGGAAAATGCGGAGAATTCTGCATTCTGCTTTTGTTAGCGCAGGAACAGCTTTCTGTCTTGCGTTAACCGGTTAACCCAGGGTGTTAACCGGTTAACACTGTTGCGAATTAGGAAAATGTGCTGTTTTGCTTGCGTTAACCGGTTAACCCAGGGCGTTAACCGGTTAACACTGTTGTGATTGCTGAAAATATTGCTGTTTGTGCTGCGTTAACCGGTTAACGCAGGGCGTTAACCGGTTAACACTGTTAAGTTTTGGGACAGGAGGCGTGTTGTGCTGCGTTAACCGGTTAACCCAGGGCGTTAACCGGTTAACGCTGTTGCAGAGTGGAAAAATGGATATTTTAAATGTTGTGTACATAATTGAGAGTTGGCCTATGTTGGCGTATGATGTAATAGGGATTATTTCCCGCTGTTTTGAGCAGTATAGGTATTAGTAGAGTGTGCTAATACTGTGTTTAATTGAATTACATGATAATGATGTGTTGATACCTTGTTGATGATGTATGATGGCATGTATAATATCGTGAATGTATATGTTATACATGTGTTGTGAATGGACTATTTTATGGCTTAGAGTGTGAGCATATGTCCATTTTGGATTTTGTTGTGGTGTTGCATTGCTAGATGATTAGCATGCATATTGTGGCCTTTATGGTGGTAGCTAATTCCCGTGGTGAGGAATTAGTGATGTTAGTCGTTTTGGACTGTTGTTGATGTTTGCATGCTAGGTGAATTAGCGTGCATAGCATGGCCCTTGGGGTGGTAGCTAATTCCCATAGTGAGGAATTAGTGATGTGAGTCACTAGATCTCAAATGAGTGGGACTAGTGAGCTTGGTAGCCGTACCTGGATTTGGTCGGTGAAGTTGAACTATATGTTCAAGAATAGTCGGTACCGCATGTGTGGAGTCTCATTGCATAATGTATGTATGGCGTATAATATGAATGGATGTATTCCAATATTATACGTGTGTTGTGTTGTTGTAGAGTATGATTTGAGATTATACTTGTGCTTTATATTGGTGTTGAGTATGATGCTGTTACTGATGTATGTTGCGATTAGGGTGATTAATGTGTTAAATTACTTAACATGACATTATATTCTATAATGCTTATTACATTGATTGAGGAACTCACCCTTACAACTATTTTTCAGGTAACGAGAAATGAGTTGAGTAGAAGCGAATGCTTGGAGTCTAGTGTAGTCTCCTTAGTGGGTCGTGCTCTGATAGATGTAACATCGGGATGGGATGTTTTATGTTGTTGAATAATTTACATGTGAATGTTACATGTTTTACATGATTGAGGAGATCTCTATCCGCTGCGTTTTATGCAAATGTTTATGTTTTGAATAAATAAAAGAGCATGACCGTCATATTGTTGAATGTTGTGGAATATTGTGTGTGACACCCTTGAAGGGCATAATTACTCTGATTGTTATATGTTTATTAATTTAATTAAATATTTGGGGTATTTTAGAAGGGTGTTACAGTGAATACCTTGTTAGCTTTGATGTTTTCAAAGGGGTCTATGACTCTAAGGACCTTTTAGAATATTGAACTTTTTTTGCCAACTAATAATGATGGTTGTGTAGTGTGGATTCGCGAGGTGAATACCCCGTTAGGATCGATACGAAAACCTCTTATAGAATAGATTCTCACGAAGGAGTTGGTGCACGACAAGAATTTGTCGTAAGCGTCAAACATACTTGTGAATCCATGACTCTGAGAACCATGTCTAGAACCGAAGTTGATGGTTACGTAGTATGGATTTGCAAGGTGAGTGCCTCGTTAGGATCGATATGAAAACCTCACCTAGAATAGATTCCCTTGAAAGAGTTTATGCGCAACAAGAATTTGTTGTAAGCATCAAACATTCTTGTGGATCCATGACTCTGGGGTCCTTTGTAAAAGCCTTAGATCATACCCGATGAAAACCTGTTTGGAAAGCAATCAGATTCATTCATTACCTCGAACCTTTGAACCTGTATAGAAAAAAAAACATTGCATTTCATCTACACTCATTGCATGTGCATAGAAAGCAAAGCTCTTAGTCGTCTTCCATTTGTTTCAGGGATCTAAGTCATTTTCAAGAGAAAATGAATCCTAAAAGAAGAAGCACGTTTCAATTCAAGTACAAGAAAGTGAACCTTGATAGTTTGAAGAAGTTGAGTGTCAAAGTGATCAAGCTCACTGAATTTGTGGACGATTATGGGAGGATCCTGAGTATTTTGAATGAAAAGATGAAACCAATGACAATTGTGACTATAGCTCAATTCTACGACCCACCTCTATGTTGCTTCTCCTTTTCCGACTTCCAATTAGCTCCTACTTTGGAAGTGTTGGAGAGAATCGTGGGCCACAATTTGAGGGACCATGATCCATTTCCCAAGTTTGATGAAGGTATCACTGCCAAGAGAATAACTTCAGTTTTGGGTCTAGAGGTCCAATTGGTTATAAGTAATTGGGATAAGAAGGGAGTCTTCAGTGGTTTTTCGAGATGGCTTTTGGAAGAACAAGTTGTGAAGTTGGAGAAAGATGGAAAACGAAAAGCATTTCATGTCGTGCTAGCCCTATTGGTTTATGGGATAATATTGTTACCGAATCTTGACGGTTTCGTGGATCATGTGGCCGTAAGAATTTTCCTCTCTGATAATCCAGTACCTTTTCTCCTAGATGATATCTATTACTCCCTTCATGAGTGTCATGAGAAGAAACGGGAACCCTTTTATGTTGCGAACAATTGTTGCATGCTTGGTTTAGATCTCACATGCCCAAAAAAGGACCTTACACCTCCAAAACACTTAAACCCTATCAGAAGTTAACTTCCATTACTGCCAACCATGTCAAATGGTATATCATAGATTGGGAGACCCCGAATATTATTGTTAGCATTGTAGACTTTCCTAATGTACTTTTTATATGGACTAGGGGTTACATCAACTACAACCCTATGTTATCCCTGATGCAACACAGTTACTCCATGAACGGACCTCCAAAATCTGAAGCTTTAGAGCCTTTCATTTTGCATGACATTGATGCAGACAACCCAATTGTGAAGAAGATTAAGAAATCCTAGAAAACAATTGTTATAAGGGATAAGGAGTTTGGAAAAGAGGAATGTCCTTGTGAAAGAGCCTTCCACTCGTTGGGTAAGAGAGAGAGTTCAAGTGGTTAAACTCCCATTTCCATTTGATCCCTATATTTTTCCTCCAGTTCCCGAGCCAGAACCTATACTACCTGAAGACGTTGAGAAGCTCAATGCCAAAATTAAGGAGCTTGAATTAGAAAACTTTGAGTTACGACTTAAGCTTAATCGAACCACTTTGGAAAATGAAAATCTGAAGGATGAACGTTAAGAGAAGGACAAAGACCTTGAAGCTATCAACAAGAGAGCAAGAACATTGGAATACAAGAAGGATGAGCTTGATGATATTCTCATAGGTACGAAATCTGTGTTCAAAACCAAGAATGGGGAGCTCAAAAAAGCCCACCTCAAAATTCAAGAGTTGGACAAAATGTTGGAGAGGTCTCTTGTGGAGAAGAGAGAAGCTAGATTCGACTATGAAGCTCAAATCCGTGAACTCATGGACACTCTCAAGAATTTCAAATATAAGTTGTATTGTGAGGTCCTTCGGAAAGAGGGAGCTGAGAGGAATTGTCTCCGCCTCGAGTACCAGTTGGGAGAAGCTAATAGAAGGATTACAAGTTTGGAAAACCAAGAAGGTGATGCAACTTACATGATCTTGAAGAATGACTGTGTATATTGAAGGGGGGTGTATAGGGAGGCTAGAGCGGCTCTAGACAAAGATCAGCGTGTCATTAAGAAGCTCCAAGACCTCTATGTTGAATGGAATGGCAAGTTCGTCAACTTGGCTAGATTTGCTAACCTCAACATGCTGGAACTTCCAGAGAAACTCCAAGAAGCTGATTGGAGCATGTGCCCAGAGAACACACCTCCTCAAGTTTTCAACTTTGTCAAGTTTTGCAAGTGAATGGTGAAGGAGCTCACCATTGATCTTGCTATGATCAAAAGGGTTGAGATAGAAATTAAGTTCACCAGTACTTGAATATGAATCAATTGTACTTGAATTTGAATTTAAATCACTTGTATTTGATGTTGAATTTGAATTAATGAAATTTGTCATTCTGGATTTCATTTATTGTTATTTTTATTAGAAAATATTGCAAATAAAATGTCCTACATTGCTGAAATAAATAACAAAGATAACTAAGAGCTTTGCATAAAAATGCATCCATATATGCATCCATACATGCATCCATGTCATTCTTCAAATAAAAGCTCATTCCGCTGTCTTCTTCCAGTTTCACACTGAGTCCTCAACACCAGTACAACACCAGAGCCGGTGCTCGACAAAGAATGGAAAAACAAGAACAAGAGTTGGAAAGAGTCAGCTTAGAACTTGAGGACCTGCGAGGGAGCATGGGTCAAGTCATGGAGATGTTTCAAGTCATCATAGCCAAGATGGGCACACAAACAATAGTCATTTCAGAGATTGTTGGTCCAACGTTTGAACCCTAACCCGCAAGGACGATACCTTCTACATTGCCTCCTTTTGGTATACCTTATGGCTTCACACCTCAACCTAAAGTAGTTCTCAGTGTAATGCAAGCTACTCAACAGACTGTTCCTCTACCATTCGCGACCAAGGCTCACCCTATGGTCCATACATTTGCATCTCCGACTGTTCATACACGTGTGCAACCTTACTTCGAAGATCAACAACATGCTCCAGAAATATATGATGAATAAGAAGAAAGGCGTAAAGATATAAAGTATATTAAAGAGAATTTTCAGATTCTTGAGAAGAGACTGAGGGAAATGGAAGGTGACCGAGTTTTTGGTGTTGCCACTAAGGAGTTGTGCCTAGTATCTCGTCTTGTAATTCCTGCGAAATTCAAGACTCCTGACTTTGATAGATACGATGGCCATACATGTCCTAAGAGCCATCTTGTTATGTACTACCGGAAAATGGTTTCCCATGTTGAAGACGATAAGCTCATGATCCACTTCTTTCAGGACAGCTTGAAGGGTGCCCCCTCTAAGTGGTACCTAAGCCTCGATTAGAGTCGTATCCGGTGCTTCCAAGACTTGTCTGATGCTTTCATAAAGCATTACAAATACAACATGGATATGGATCCAGACATAAGAGAATTGTTGAATATGTCTCAAAAAGACAATGAGTCACTCAAAGAGTATGCACATCGCTGGAGAGAGATGGCCTCTCAGGTCGAACAACCTTTGGCAGAAAAAGAATTAGCCAATTGGTTTATGGATACTGTACAACCAATTTTCTATTAGAGGATGGTGGGTAGTGTGTCTGCAAGTTTTTCTGACTTGGTAGCTGTAGGCATTAAAGTTGAACTCGGTTTGAAGAATGGAAAGATGATCAGTGCTGCTGGAACTTCTAATAGCAACAATGCTAAGAAGTTTCTCGGAAATTTTCAGAAAAAAAGGAAAGAGATGAATGTTGTATCGTCCAATCGAGGAAGGAGTCAATCATGGAGAAAGCAACAACAACAGTTCACTCAACAACAACCAGCATACACTGTGCAGTATGTTTAACAATCATATGTGGCAGCAATTGGGCCAAATTTCAACCAACAACAAGTACATGTTTATCAACCAGTTCAGCAAACACCAATTTATCAACCCGCTCGGGTTGCTCATGCATATCAACAAGCACCTGCGGCCCCTGCATATCAGCAACCAAAAGCTCAAGCTCCTCGTCAGAATGCACCGACTCAGAATAGAAGACAAGGTGTTAAACCACCCTTCAGTCCAATTCCGCTGACATATACTGAGTTATATCCTTCTCTATTGCAAAAGAGGTTAGTGGTTCCTAGACCTTTGGGTCCACCTCTTAATCCTTTGCATCCATGGTATAACCCAAATGCTTATTGCCCTTTTCATGAGGGTGCACCTGGGCATGATTTAGAAGGATGTTATGCTTTGAAGCATATAGTGCAAGGATTGGTGGAAAAGAATATTCTTCATTCAGAGACTTGGGGCCTAATGTCAAGAGTAATCCTTTGCCAGCACATGGAACTGTTAATGCAATTGAAGAAGCATCTAATGGTGATGTGATCAAACATGTTACAAATATCAAGACTTCTTTTCTAGCGTTCCATGCGAGACTAGTAGAAGTTGGTTTACTTAGTGCTTATAATAAAGATTATGAAGAATGTGCCATTCATCCAAGAGGATGTGAGATGATACGAAAAGATGTCTGAGACTTGGTGAACCAAGGAGTGTTACAAGTTAGTAGCCTCGTGAGAAGAGATGAAGTAGTTGTAATTGAGCCATTTTTCAATGTGCCAGAGCCAGTTGAGATAACCTATCGAAGAAAAGACATTGTTCAGCCGGTTAATCACCCATCACCTGTGATTATCTACAATCCTAGTCATTTCCCCTATGAAAGTACTAAGTAGTACCATGGAAATATGATATAACTGTCATTGACAAAAAGTCTGAAGAGGTTAGACAAGAGAAAAGTTTGAAGGTTGATGGTGCTGATTTCACAAACGTCATAGGGACGAGCCAAATGACTCGCAGTGGGCGAATTTGCACTCTCCAGTTTAACGTGACCTCTCAAGCACCAACCAAAGAAACTACAACTGCAGTCCTTGTTAGGGAGCAAAATATGCTTCAATCTAATGAAGATGCTGAATTTTTGAAGATTATTAAAAAGAGTGATTACAAAGTAGTTGATTAGTTGCACCAGACACCATCAAAAATTTCCATTTTGTCCTTGCTTATGTGTTCCCTAGCTCATAGGAATGTATTATTGAAAGTGATAGTGCAAGCCCACGTCACTCAAGATATAACGGTTGGACAGTTTGATGGAGTGGTTACCAATATCGCAGCTTGGAACACCCTGAGTTTCAATGGTGGAGAGTTGCCAAAGGAAGGACAAAATCACAATTGTGCCTTGCATGTGTCAGTGAAGTGCCAAGAGGATACTCTTGCAAGAGTTTTAGTGGATGCAGGGTCCTCCCTCAATGTTCTACCAAAGAGGACACTTGCCAAATTAGATTTTCAAGGATCAGAAATGAGGCCTAGTGCATTGATTGTCAAAGCATTTGATGGGTCCTGGAGGACCGTGATTGGTGAAGTGGAGTTACCAATTCTGATTGGTCCACATGTATTTAACATAACTTTCCAGGTCACAGATATCAATCATGCCTACAGTTTCCTATTGGGGAGACCTTGGATACATGCCACTGGGGCAGCAACCTCCACTTTGCATCAGAAAGTGAAGTTTGTCATTGTAGCGGGGTATTCGTTACCATTAGAGATATTGACTAAATCCAAGGTAAATCATACAAATCGAGTCGCCACCGCACTTCTATTTATCCAAAGGAATGGTTAGAAAGCGAACAAAAACCTAAAAGTTTTATCAAATCAAAAACTAGTAAAAATGTTAGAGATCTGGGTAAGGGGGTTGGTTATGCAATGGGAAGGTTTTAAGCACCCAAAACATCCTAGGTACTCCTAGGGAGCCCTTTTCACATTGGTTGTAAGGTGGGTATTTTTGTGAAAATTTGTTTGTGCAAACATGATTGAATAGATGAGAAAAGAATGTACAAGTTTATTTACATTTGTGTTTGGATGGATAAACCCATTGCCTATGTACCATCTTAAAAAAGATTAGGATCAAAACCTCGTAGTTCGGGGTAAAAATCTCAAAATGAGTTGGTGAATTGATTTGTCCAAAAGCCCTAAGGTCTTTTGTTATCCAAGGGAGAAAACTCAACCTAAAACCACAAATCCACCATGTGAGGATAGCTTCAACATGCTAGTGAGGGGTTAACCCTATAATAAGCATGAAAGACTCATTGTCCATCACTAAGGATATAGGTGAGCATTACATCTACCTCAAGGATAACTCAAACCTAATAGCTAAATGTTATGAAAAATTTAATTAAGAAGGTGGCCATTGAAACCACAAAAAGATATTTGAATGGGTTATATTTACCAATGAAAAGTATGTACAAAATGGTCAAAGTTGACTTAGAAGTTCAATTCAAAATAAGTGTTATGAAAAGAAAGTTTGAAAATCAAAAGCATAAGGCTTAGGTTTCTAATGTTTGAAAACAAGTGTTAAATGTTTGCACAAAGGTTTTGGCTTGGGTTAGAGTGGAGAGAAGAAGAAGAATGGCTAAGGTCCTAAACATACAAGAGGTAAGAGATAAAAGAAGTAAAACCACAAATGGAGTTCCTCTCTTGAGATCATATTTATGATCCAAGTAGCTCCCATCCTTTGGAATAAGCAATCACATAAGCATAAACTCAAGCAACCAACAATCAAATAAGCTCTTGGAAAGCTCCTCAATGTATCTTGGATCCCTCTCTCTTAGAGGCTCATGGCAATGGTTCCTCAATTTGGAATCCCTAGCACAAGAACACACACATTAAAAGATTCTAGCAAAACAAACAAGGAATGGACAAGAAGAGTTTAGAGGTTGGTCCTTTCAAGGTCATCTTTCAACATTAAGCCTTCTAAAGGCCCAATGCCTAGTTGCTCTTTGACTTTTATAGCACTCTAAAGGCCCAATGCCTAGTTGCTCTTTGACTCCAAATTTGCATAGGGAAAGTCCTAAAATCTAAGTCCATTTGTCCATTTCTTTGCATTTGTGGTCAATAACAATCAAACAAAACACAAGCACAAAAGTATATACACAATTATGTGCTCAGGTGAGCAAAAGGCAAATTACATTAACATAAACATGTGCTCCAATGAGCAAAGGAAAAAGCAAATGAATAATATGTACAAGAATAGTAAATTGCATAAATGTAAAGTGCAAAAAGTAAATGTTAATGGTTAATGGTTAGTGTTAGTAGTTAATGTGCCATAAGGCAAATTTAGCGCTATGTTAAACAATCGTAATTGGACTTATGTAGAAGTCACAACTATCTGAGGCTGGTCAATAATAATGTAGGCAACAACGCAAATTAGAAGTCTTGATTAGTGAACCAAGTTCCAACAACTTGCCATGCCAAAAAGAAGAAGAAGAGAATTGATCTTGTATTGGTTTAAGTCTTTTGCATGATTTAGGAAGCAACCTATCCTTAATGCAAAGCCATTCATTTGATAAATTGATCAAGATGAATTAGATTTGAATCAAGGAAGATTAAGCCTCCCTAATCAATGCTAACTTATCAACCTTTAACTCATTGACCAAAAAGAAAATAGAAGAAGAAGGAGATGAATAATGGAAATGGAAATGAAAAGAATAAAGGACATTAAATGAAATAGAATGTACCAATCAATAAGTGTTGACCAATGACATTGAGGATCATGGTCAAACAATCAAAAACAGAAATGAGATGAAGATTGGAAGTCAAGACATGAGCAAAATATTTTTGGCATTTTTTTATATTCAAAATAAACTTGAATTAAAATATTAAAGGAGGGTCAAACTTCAAAATCACCTCAAATCAACTTTGGAAAGTCCAAGTGATTTATCCCAAGTTCAACAAGATCAAACAAAGTTTGACAAAAAATTTCAGCATTTTTAAAAGTCAGAAACTATTTTTAATCAATTAAAAATGAATAAAAATAACCTAATTGAATTAAAATCTCAAATAAATCTCAAATCAATTAATAAATTAATGAGAATACTTTTCATAGATCCATCATCATTCAAATAGGTTGAGAAAATATTTTTGTATTTTTTGAATATCAAAAACTATTTAAAATGAATTAAAAATGACCAGAAAAGATAAAATTCACAAAAAATATCAAATGATGAAATAAAAAATATTAAAAATCATTTTTAGAAACTAGAATTAAAAAGAGAAATAATGCAATTGGTCCCATATTTTTTGGATTAAAAATGAGAGAGTTATGAATTTTTGAAATAAAATGGAATTAAAGAAAATAAAATGGAAATTAAGAAAATCAGAAAAAAGGAGAGGCGTTGGATGGGATTTCATTAATTGACCTGACACATCTAATGGTCTAGAGGCGCACGCTCACCATGAGTCCAAGTCAATGCAACCACACACTGAATTAAAATAAGTCATAAAGATGGAAGGTGGAGATTAGATCTGGAAATCAGATCCAAGGGCCCAGATTTGATCTGGCAAAGAGACGGTGGCCAGCGCCACCGTCTTCTCCGGTGAGCTCCGGCGAGGGCAAAAAAAACACAAAGGTTCAAATGCTCACCAAAATGGATGATCTAGGCATCAATCGAAAGAGGAAGTGATGTACATCACTCCTATACCACTCACTTCCACTCTAGATTCCTATTAAGAGAGAAATCAAAGACGGAAGCTTGATGGTGTTCATCATGAACTTGCTTGATTTTGAAAATTGAGCATACAGCAATGATGCCTCTATAGAGAGGACTTCAGACAACACAATATCAAGGCCAATAGATCAAGGAATAAGGAGTTTCGAAGAAAAAAACCAGTTGATGAACAACTTTGAATTGTGAAGCTTTGAGTCACTTTCCTTGCTTCCTTTTGCCAAACAGAACTTAAATGGACTAGATGATGAAGGTTTAGGAACTTTAGATCAGAAGATTCAACCAAATTCAATTGAATTTCAGATCTAAAATTTTTGAAGAAAATGGATTTAGTTCCTTTGGTATGGTTGGGAATTCACTTTTGCAGCATTTCAGGCGCCTTTAGGTTAGTTCATAATGAAGCATAGCACATGTATTTATAGCTGGAATTGGCTGAACAAGTGAGTTTGCTCGTGTGCATGGCAAATGGATTTTCCTTGCATGGGCTTGTGTGATCATGTAGAAGGCCCAAACTCAATTATATTTGCATGCTGATGACCAAACAACTTGAAATGGACGTGTAGTTTGCAAGGCAGTGGCTTGTGCATGAAGTTTCATCATGAATTCCATAATTGTGCCTAAAACTTCATCTCTTCGAAAATGCCAATTAGAAAATCCAAACATAAGCATGTGGGTAATGGTTGGAAAGGTCTTGACATAAGGAACAAATGTTATATTGGACAAAAACTCATTTGAAGTGTGGAAATTTATGAAAATAGGCCATGAAGTTCATAGTGCAAAACATGCTTTTAAGATTTTTGTCAAAATGAACCAACTTCAAGCCCTTCTGTTTTGATGATGCAGGCCTCAAATGGAAAAACCTTCAACATAAAAGTTGTAGATCTTTTAAATAAAATCAAGATGGACTTAAGTTTTGCATCATTTGGATTTTTTATGAAGAAGTTATGGGCACTTGAAGTTGTACTTTTTTGCCTTTCAATGCATTTGATCCAAAGTGACCTATAATGTTTTGCATTATCACATGTATTTCTTTTGAGATTTTGAAGTTTTGTTCAACATAACACGTGAAGTAGACACAATACGATTTCCAATGCATTTGATCCCACCTCAAAATCATAAAAAATGAATGAGTTGTGTTCTTGGGAAGTTGACCTAAAATTAGGGTTTCAGTCAAAATGACCTATAATGTCTTGGAATGGGATATGATCTTCCAAGCTTCAAATCAATTTTTGATGAACATGAAAGTTGTTCATATTGTCCTTAAGAACATGTTTTCTTTTGGGATCATCTCCATTTGACCAACACATAAAAAGTTAGGTCTTAGTGCATTTCAAAATAGTCAGATGAATTGACTGATCAACTTCTCAAGTCCACAACTCATATCTTGATGAATTGATGATTGAGGGCACTCAAATAAGCTCAAATATGCATGAAATGATGAATTAAAGAACTTCCCTTGATTTTATTTGACCATGGGCTGAGGTTGCTTCATGGGCAAGGCACACTTGGTACACAGATGAATTAGGGCTCTTTGGGACACAAACTTCAAACCCTTTGATTTGCTTTGATCAAAATGATGAATTGAGATACTAGGGAGGCATATTTGATGGATGAGAGCTTTGGGAACCATTTCCATGCTTGCCTTCATCTCTTCTTGGCCATATCTTTGCATAGAGGATCTCCTAGAAGCTTTTTGACCTTGTGATTGCTCAAGCTACAAACAAGAAATGTTAGTGACATATTTTTGTGCTTTTGGTTAGTAAATAAAAATGAGAAAAGTGATGATATATAATTCAAGCATGCTTGGTGATCTCAAACCACTCACAAGAGGTCCCACCCAAAGGCAAGGGGAACCAAGATGCTTATGATCCTTGAGGCTTTGCAAATGCAATGTTATGATGCCATGAGGGATCTTAGGGTCAAATTTGGGGTCTTACAGATGCCCCTATTTAAGGTCATTCTTGTCGGAGAAGTGAAGGTTAAAATCTTCGTCTCGACGAGGTAGAATGGGCTTAAATAATAACAAGGAGACGAATTTTGGTCCCTAAGAGACCTCATGATGCAGATGTATGTATGCCAATGGTAATACTCTGTGGGGATATGCGTCCACAAAGAAAGGAATCAAGAATAACTGAAAATCCATTGGAGTAACATGCTCATAAATGGGACAGAGACTCTAGGGATTTTACTGGGGAGTAAAGGGATAAAAAATGCGTGAGCAGGGCACGACTTGAAACTTGTTGATAGACACGAAGGGAATCTATGAAATAAATCAATGGAAGAACTCGAGCTGACTCAAAGATGCATGTATTAAGGAATATGCCAATACAGCAAAAACTTATCTGCAACGGATACTTCAGATAAAAATCCGATCTCAGGCTGAGAGAATCCACTAAGGGACTTCGCTGGGGAAACACCGAAACAAAATTCCTCTGGGGAAGCAACGGGATGAGGTATTACCGGTTACTGGGTAATAAGCTCAAAGAGACATGTGATCCGAACACCGGTATAAGGGTGAGAGAACAACATGCTCAGAAAGAATGAATATCTAAGACTGGTATAAAGGTGAGAGATATCAAAAATCCGAAAATCATCTGAGGAAAACCTAAAAAGGTAAACTTCAGCTCAGGAGATTCTGACTCTGCAAGGGGACAAAAAGTCATAACAGGGAGCAGGGAGGAAGGAACACCAGGGATACCGGTTACTGGGCATATAATAGGTGACCAACCAAAGCGTGAATTGGGGAATATTCCCAAGACACTCATCATCCAAAAGAGGGCTAAAAGCAAACTCGATTATAGGATGGACATTCGATTCCAAATAAAGGGATACGAATCTTACTCGACTAGGGAAGAACAAAAGGCTTCGACCCAAGAGTGCATGAGATATATTATCTATTACCGTCATAACGTAGATAACATACTCGCATGGAAGATTATCCACAACCAGTTACTGGGTTAATAAAGGATAAATCGACCGAAGAGAGAGGATATCGGGATACCGAGAACTAAGTATATAATGATGACCAATCCAGGGGAGAAACAATCATTACCAACAAAGGGTAAATGAGAGCTGACTCACTGGGGATGAATTGCTTTATCAGAGCAATTATCCAAGAGATATATCACCGGTTATTGGGGAGTTATGCTCGAAAAGGAAAGGGGTGAAGGAATATCAATACCGAATATTGGATAAAGATAACCGCCGAGGAGGGGATTACATCTACCGGATACTGGGTAGAAAACCACGGAAAAGTAACCATCATCAATTAGGATGAGCAAAAGGTTAACTCTACAAGGGGATAAAAAAATAGGATTTACAACTACCGGTATAAGGGTAGAAAACCACAGACTCCATCGGGGAAAAGATGGGTAATTACTAGTTACTGAGCAACCATTCATCTACCACAGGGGAGTGCAGGAAAAGACGCCAGAAGCCAATCTAGGATCAAACTAGAGAGGCACGCTGAATCAAGATTTGTCCCTATGAGGGTATAACTCAATGGGGAATTTCATCCCAATATATGTGTTGGGAGGAAACAGAAACAACCATCATCCACGAGGATATAACTCGGTGGGGACTATGGAAGAAAGGATAAACACTTTCTGCTTATGGGGTTGACTCTACATGGAGAGATCAAACACAAACATCTGCTTGGGGAAGCACATTACCCACTAGCAAGAGATAACAAACAAAGATATATGGCAAAGAATGCAACATGAATACTAGAATGTTATCACTATGCATATATGCATGGTTTATGTATGATGAATGTTGACAAATAGACATTTCTAACACAAACAAGTCCAACGAATCAGTACACAAACATCCGGTACTACATCTCAAGAGAGAAAGCCAGGCCCAGTGGAAAGATATCCAATCTGATGAGGGGCAAGAGATACCAGGAAACCAAGATCTCTGCAGGGGAATGAGCATCCGTCATTCCAACCGGGGCAAAGTTGTCGCACAGATGAATCCTGCCATAGAAGCAACTCTACCGGGGAAGTTATCAAAGGGGAGGATGGATCTCTTGAACGGAGTAACCATAAACCAGAAGCTTCCAAAGATCACCAGATACTGTCCTACCAATGAGATCATATCTGCTGAGAAGGGAGAGATGAATATTCTTACCAAATACTCTGCTCGAGAGAAAGAACCACAACAGGCTCCGGCGGGAGAGGACACAAACACGCCAGGAATATGAATAAATGTCTTACCCTGTCGAGAATCTTACCATCTTTGGGAGAGCACTGAGGACATCCCCAATATCCCTTCATCACTGTGAATGTTCACTTTGTTTAAAAACGAATTATGAAAAAATTGATTATTTAAAACAATGATTTTTTTTCAATTAAAACATGCAAAAAAATTTGTTGAATAAAAATAAATAAGAGTGCGAATAATTGGATAAAGGCTCAAATTTATTTGATGGAATGGTAGTCTGCAAATGGCAAGACTCCATAATTCTTTATAAATTTGAAATCGGTGATATATATTGGAAAAGGGCTACATTGAACATAATGACCATTCCTCCACCAATTCTGGATCCGATGTATTTGAAGCTTTGGTTGATGATGAATGAGCGAGAATCTCTGACGGATGACAGTTGTAGAACAAAGTCTTGTTAGGATGCAGTTACTTGCCAAATCCCTATTTTTGCCTAGATTGCCCCAGGGTGAGGTACTCAATCTAGCAGGATACATGTATTCATTTTTTCATGTCTCTAATTTTTGCCTGGATCGCCCTTTCGGGTTTTCAATCCACCGAGACGCTCATTTTTTCCTAAGCCTCCCTTTCATATCTTGATAAGGAGATCATTTTCCGCTATGGAATTCCAAGTCGGATCATCACAGATAATGGGACGAATTTGAACAACAAAACAATGAAAGAGTTGTACAAGAACTTCAAGATTGAGCATCATAACTCTTCCCCATATCATACAAAGATGAATGGCGTTGTTGAAGCCATTAATAAAAACATCAAGAAGATCCTGCAGAAGATGATGAAAACTTATAGGGATTGGCACGAAATGCTACCTTTTGCATTACATGGATATCGGACCTCGATCCGTACTTCAACAGGGGAAACCCCTTTCTCTTTAGTATATGGGATGGAAGCAATTCCTCCAATCAAAGTAGAGATGCCGTCTATGAGAATCTTGATGGAAACCAAGTTGGAAGAAGTTGAATGGATTCATAACAGATATGACCAATTGAACCTCGTTGATGAGAAGTGTGTAACCGCTATGTGCCATGAACAGTTGTACCAGAAACAACTTAAAAGAGCGTTTGATAAGAAAGTCCATATTCGGGAATTCAAAGAGGGAGATCTCGTGCTCAAGAAGATTTTACCCATGCACAAATATTTACATGCGAAATGGACTCCTAACTATGAAGGCCCATATGTTATAAAGAAATCCTTCTCTGGGGGTGCCCCGATTCTTACAAATATGGATGAGGAGGAGCTCACACACCCCATGAACTTTTATGTAGTCAAAAAATACTATGCCTAACAAAAACCCGCTAAGTCGAAAACCTGAAAAGGCGACTTAGGCAAAAATGGGTATCCCGGTGGATTGAAAACCCGAAAAGGCGATCCAGGCAAAATTTAGGGATAAAATAGAAAAATGATAGCTCGCTAAGTTGAAAACTGAAAGGGCGACTTAGGTAAAAAATAGCGTTCCAGTGGACTGAAAACCCGAAAGGGCGGTCCAGGCAAAAATTAGGGAATAAAGGCAAAGACTACATCAGGTAGTGCTAATCAACACAAGAAGAGCCAAAGGCAGAAGATCAATCCAACTGCTCTTTTCATAAGCAAGGTTTTATGGAGTCATGGTTATTAGGGCTAGTAGTGGTTTTTGGATTCAATGTAAACCCTTTCCCCATTGCCATTTTCAAAATTGTAATATTCCATGGAGTTCCTCCATTTGTGTGCTACCATTCTTGAATAAATACAAAATTTGTCTCAATATTTTCACCCGTGTTTTTTCTCTGTTATGCAAAATGCCATTTATTTGTTAATAATGAGATTTTGAACTTGAAAAGATTTTTTAACACATTGAAAGAACACAATTTTTTCTTTGGAATATGGGAAGATTAAAAGGAAATCATTTGTTGTCTCGAAAGTCTCAAGGTTGCAGAAGCACACCTAGATCACCGTAATAGAGATCTCCATGGGACATAACTTATCAACCTTCTGGAATGATCTATTGGACAAAAATAACTATCAAGCTTGATGAATTTTCCCTTAGCAGCATCCATCACAGGGCATTTTGGTTGAGTAATTGGTGTTGAGAAATCAAAATCTTCATAAAGAGTCTCCACAAACTCCCAGTCTATGTAGAGTCAGCATTTTCATATCATGATCATTCACATATCATACGTAAAAGAAAAATCCAATCATGCATGGTCCGAAGTGTATGTGGTGCTCATTTTCCACTGACCAAGGTCTTGTCGTTGATTGTTGTCCTTTGACCCAAAAGACTAGTTGTTGCTGGTACTCTGTCCTCAAAGTCCAATTGTTATTGGCATCCTCCAAAAGTCCAGTCATATCTGGAATTACGTTTGCAAACCCAATCATAATTGGTGCTTGGAGTTTAGTTGTCGCCAACATCATTTAAAATTCCAATTGTAACTGGTGTCAATCTGTTAGAAGCTGGTTGTAACCAATACTTACGGTCAAAATCCAACTTTTGTTGGCACATACAGAGAGTTTAATTACCCTGTTTTTTCCTAATGGTTCCTAGAATGTCATGTTTGACTATTGATTTTAAGGAATTCCCAGAACCTTGGATGTTATTCTAGTTAGAAAAAACTCTAATGATTTTGTCTTGATTGATTTCTTCATAAAAGATCGTCTTAGCCCTTTACATGGATGAACTTCTCGTAAGAAGGTTCTTAATCTTGTTTTGTATAGATGATTTTCTGATAAGAAAATTCCAACGTTTTATGCGGATGATTTTCTAGTAAGAAAATTCCAACATCTGGTTGTTTGGGTGATCTTCTAGTGAGAAGACTACAATTTATTCTCGTCTTAGATAAATTCCCTGTTAGGAATCTCCAAAATCTCTGATTCGATGAATTTCTTATGAGAAATCTCCAGAACTGTCAGACATATTCTAAAGTGTCAGGTCATGTCTTAACCTATTGATAAAACATACTTTGAATATTCCCCAGTATCCTTTTCCCAGCAATTTGTCATCCCCAGTGAGTCCTCTTCCATTGCCTTTGACATTTTCTGTGAATCACCACCATTATACCTCCATCATTCCCACAGATCTGTCCATCATCCATCATAAAAAAAATCATGTTAAGGTTCATCCCACATCATAACCCCAGCGAACAAAAAAAACATTAATGCATGCATAACATACCATATTTTGTCATCGATATTTAGGGACAAAATCTGAGTCTTCTGTATTTAAATATCTTTCACCAAGATACTATGAGGATTATTATCGCTCATACCATTTGGTAAAGCTATTTAAATAGGGCCAACTGTCATACCCCAATTTTGACCCTGAATCGCCGAATCAATGCATTCATCGAATCATTAACATCATATGCATATCATAACATGCATAATATCCAAATTGTCAGTCAGAATAATTTCTCGGATTTACAGACAGATCAGTCAAACTGAATGACAATTGTACGTAAAATCAGTGGACGAAAATTTTCAAAATCGAGCTTGCATACGTCAATTATATTAATCTACATTTCACATAGTTTAACCTGGCATGCTCATTTTATTTTTTTGACTTGTTTTGGTCGCATTTTGATCAGTCTAGGCCTGTTAACCAGTAAAAATTTATGTCAAAATTAAATCAAACGTTGTATATATCCGAGAAGTTTAGTTTATGTTGATCATTTTGGTGCAGTCAATTTATTTTTTCGGGCATTTTTGCGCCCGACTTTTTTTTATTTAAAGACTTTTATTTTTGCATTTTTTTCAGAGTGTCTAGAAAAATTAAATAGAACTATTGGTGTTTTTATTATATTTTTATTTTAGTTATTTTTTAATATTTAATTTTATTTAGTTTTAGTTAATACTATTTAATTTGGTTTCTAAAATGAGCACCAAGCACATTTGTGGATTTTCAAAATTATTAAAAACCCTAAAGTAATATGTATATATATTAGTGATGCTGAGAGGTAAAAGGACGGATCCGTTTTTGCAACACACGGCGCCTCCATTGTTTGCTTCAAAACTCAATTTTAAAATCTGAAAAATAAAAAATGCACGATATAGATTGTGGAGGTACAAATTGTGGAACTGGTGCAATGATCCATTGTTTTTTAAAATGTTACATGATTATGTTTTTATTTCTTTTTCATGTGCTAGCTTCAATTCCTTTTTCATATACTTACTTCAATTTTAGTTATCCGGTAGTGCTAAGTTACATATATTGGGTTGCTGCAATTTTATTTGTACTTTTATTATGCTATTTGGATCGGATCAGTTCGATGTGCTATTTGCATACATGTGTGTATGGTGCGTGACATTTGTGTTAGTTCGATCCGGTTGCGATGATCGCATTCTTGCGCTAGCAATATTCTTAGTTTTTTTAACATGTTTTATTTCATTTTTGCTTTGTGATTCTTTTTGATAAATTTAGATCCTCACGATTTTGATCCATATTGCGATGATCACGTTAAGTGTAGCAAGCTAATTGTTGATTTGGTTTATGTGCGATTCTATATTTGTTTATGGTTTTATTTCGATTTTACACGCGTCTGATGGTTTAGCATAGCGGAGAACCATTTTTTGTGCGCTTACCAATTCACGTTTCGATTCACAACTTTGTGTTTTAATTTGATTTTTTATCATATTATTATTTCTTGATTCGACTTGCAATGACCGCTTATGCGTTAGCAATTTGCATGTTTCGATTTATGCTAAGAACAACGATCCAACATCCTTATGTTTATATCGAATTAAAAGTATTGTGGTAGTCTTTGCAGGTCTTCGTGTACGTGAGTTTGATTCACGTCTCTGCGTCATGATTTTAATTCGTGCATTTTTTTTCACTTTATTTTTCCGAATCATTTGTTGTAGATGTGTGATGTAAATATTGTATATGTTCTCGTATTTTTTATTTATTTATTTTTATCATTGTTGAATGCTTGTATGTACATTTGATTCTTGTGGCGTTTGATTTACGCCTTGTGCTTGAGTTTGTGTCACTACACTTGAACTTGCACCCCTTCGTGATCCAATTCGCACCCTTCGTGTTATTAATCTTATCCATCGTCTTTAACCATCGGTTTCAATTCATTTCTAATCACTTACTCAAAATCATTTTCAAAACTATTTTCCAAGGCAAGTCAAAAAGTTGATCCAACGCCAAGTTATTTTCAAAATCATCTCAAAACCAACCCATTTGACTTTTCTTTTCAAACCGTTCCCACTATCTCAATTTATCAACCATCCACATTCAAATCATTTTTCAAGCCTTAAACCCACTTCAAATTTTTTTCATAACCATAAACAAACCCCGATCAACCTCGAGTGCATTTTTCCAATAAAACTTCAAAATACATAAAAAAACCCAAAACACTTTTTTAATAAAGGTGGAAACGGAACAGGGTGAATACCACGAGCTCCTGAGACTAGGATTCGAGATGGATATCTCGCTAATCCAAGCTCTCGTAATCGCCAAAAATACAGCAAACTCATTCAACCTTTTTTTGCCTTTTGGCATAACCTAAAAAACCTTTACAAAAACGAAAGAGATTTTGTCTTAAGCAAATGAAAAACAATGTTTCATCCATAACTGTTGAATTGAGATAAATAGTGTGAATGTGATTTGTAAATCCATTCAGTGTGGTGCAAATGTCTGCTTCTTACTGGTTTTGGGTAAAACAATGTTTTCCATCGATTAATACAAGATAGCTTTCGCTAAAATTGACCAACAAACAAACTTTTTTACCCAGAACTACGTGTGCCTTGACTTCTCTTTTGAGATACATAGGAGCAGGATTATGAAATCTTGTCAGGCCCACTAATAAAAAATAAAACTTTTATCCTCTTCTTTACCCTCTTAATAACTCAAGAAGCCTAAATTATAAATAAACACTAACACGTACAACTAACCGAATGGTTCCTGTTGAGTACAACGGACGTGAGGGGTGCTAATACCTTCCCCTTGCGTAACCGACTCCCGAAACCTGATATTGGTTGCGATGACCTTATCCTTATCCGTATTTAGGGGTTTTATTCGACATTTTCCCTTTCCCTCTGTGGGAGTAAATAAAGATCGATGGCGACTCTGTTAATTCTATCGCGCGAGCGTGCAATTGCGCTTCGTGAGGTCGTTCTCATTTTTCGAGCTAAGACATAAGGTTTGTAAGATTTTCCTCAAATCCCTGTCTTTGTTAAATAAAAACTAGTAATTTAAGCTTAGTGATACTAAATTCATTCAGAAGAAATTAATATCAAAATAATTGAGTGAATAAGGTTCAGGTCAGGATTAATTAAAAGCATTAAGAAATACTTTTAACCTTCTTAAATATTCCCATAATTTTCTCCCCCTTTATCCATCAAGAAAAGTGAACATGTCAGCACAGAAGAAGACAAAAAATGTTTATCAACAAAAACATATGGGAAGAATTAAATCTGGTAAAAACATAGCATGACCAACCTTTACTTTTCTCAAAACTGAGAAACAAATAAAATAATTAAACTTTTTTCAGCGTTTCTCAAGATGTCATACAACATTTAAGAATATCAACCATCATAAGTCATCATTGCAAGCATTAAAGGCTTGGATGTTTTACCTTCCCATTTGCAATGTTCAAGGCACACACCTTTCTTATAAAAGCAATCCATCAGAACCATATTTCTCATCTTTTTATCCCCCTCTACTTTTCTTCAAGCATAATGGATTCTCCAAGCAAGACAACGACAATCATCATGCCTACTGAAGTTTCAACACCTCAAACCAAGTAACTGGTGGAAGAAACCCAACAAAATGGGTCAGTTATCACACATGAAGCATTACGGATGAGGAGACGCAAGAAGAACAAGAAGAAACAAAATAAGAAGAAAAGAAAAGTGCCAAAGAGGGTGTATTATTATGATTCTGATAAAGGGAGTGAGGAGTGGGTGCCTGACTATGAAGATTATGAAACAAGAAAGGATTACACTTCAGATCTTGACAAGATCATGTATGTCGCATCCGCGAAAAAACAACCGGCGGGCTGAAACAAAAAAACACACAGAGCCGCCACTGCGCGTTATTTATCCCAAGATAGGGAAAGGAAACTTCTAGCCAGAAACCGAGGGAAGACACACTACCAGGGAGCTGGACTCGAGCCTAGTGTTGTCATGCATCATTGCCCTACGTTGTGGTTTCTACCTACTCGCACAACTGCAAGCTAATCCTATCCAGGAAGAAAGCAAGCATACAAGCATACAAGCAAACAGAGCAAACAAATATTCACAAAGCACACACTATAACCAGTCAAGTGGGCTCAAACAATGGGTTTGACTGCCGAAGCAAGTCAGCTGTACATGGGTAGTGTCGGCTCTTAACCTTGCCATTGAGGGGCTAAGGTGAAGCCAGATGAAAGGTGAGTGAAGATTAGACTTCACAGCTCTTATCCCTGTCCAGGGAGAGCTTCAGACAAAGGAGCGTGGGTCCAGAATGGAGGGACCCTTCTACGCTCAAAGACTCTGACTCGATTGTGCAACAGCACAGGATCTTGGGTTTGTGTCCCAATGCATCAAACACAAGTAGTGTGAGCAGAGGGACGACTCACAGAATAGTGGGGGATAGATTGCATATCCCTTTGATCCACCAATTGCCTCATAGAGGTCTTTACCTGCTTGGCACAAATGTAAACAACCACAATCATCGCCTCTTAAGGAGGACTTCAGACAGTTGCCTGGCCAAGTAACAGGCCAGGTCTTCCAGACTACATGAAGAATAGAAGTCCTACCTCAAGTGGTTTAAAAACCAAGCAGCAGCAAGCAAGTTCTTAAAGAACTGTAAGCGACTAAATGTACCTGAAATCAATCAAGTATCATCAGTACTCAGCCAGACAAACAGTAAACAGCAAATGTTAATCTACACAGACAACACAAGTTAAGGCACACAAGTGCAAGCTATAATCTCAAGCTCAAGCTTCACAACCTACAAAACAAAGTCAAATTAGTTCTCAACATCAAACAATCTCAATTTAATTGACTTGAAGCCATCTCCTTAAGCATTGTGCATTTCATCCTGAAAAGTCAAACCAAATGTGAGAAACTAGACCACTAGGCCAAGCCTAGGGTCCAAAAGGGAGAAAAAATTCTAAACAGCAAGCAATTCTCAACCAAAATCAAATTCAAGCAATTCAAAAGCAAATGCAATTGGTCCCATGCTCATATCATCCACCATTTTCATTTCATGCACAATTTGGTACAAACTAGGTCAAATACAACATCAAAAGTCCAAACAGAATGACTTCAATCAAAAGCATACCAAAACAATTCCAAAAATCCTCAAATAATTCACACCTAAACAGCACACAACCAACAAGTAGCATGTCAATTTTTAGCTCAATTGGACAAAAGGAACTAGGCCAATGAAAATCAAGAAATCCAGACACAATTATGCAAGCCAATTCATAACACCAACACATGCATTCACTTCAATAATTCATAAAACAGTGAGAACAATTAAGAAATGAATGGGACCAAAAGCATGATGTCCTACAATGTGTCTATAATCAGCATACCAAATTTCACATTCATCCAAAACCATATGAGCATTTCACAAAAGATATACAAACATGTGTCACACAAGGTTGCACAATGAACCAATCAGTGAAGAAAATTATCAATCAAATGGAAAATGCCATAGAAAAATCCAGAAAAATTCACATGTTATCTTGACATATCAATGATCATTCATGCAAAATTTCAATCCAATCCAACAATCATAGGTCATGCAAATAAATTCATGAAGTCGACCTAGCTAGGTGTGTCACAAATTGTCACACCTAGATTCAAAAAATCATATCTCAATCATCAAGTATCCAAAAATCATAAACTTTACATGGAAATCACCATCAACATGTCCAGAATGAGCACAAAAAATTTCAATCATTTCTTTAAATGTATGAGCATTTCATGATGAAAATGGCAACATGTACAAAATTGTGACACATTCTACAAACCCTAAGCTCATTATTTTTCCATTCATGCAAAAAATTCCAAAAAATATTCATTAAATTCTACACATTCTCATGAGAAAAATGCAAAAAATTGCACTCAATTTGGATGATTTTTGAATGATCTATGATTTTTTAAAGCTTGGTAATCAAAAATGAAAATGAAAAGAAAAAGAAATAGAATAAATCATTTAATTAAAATGCCAGTGGCATTTTTGAAATTATGAGGAAACTGGCCAAAACGACGCCGTTTCAGGCGCGGGAACGAAATGTTCCTATTGGCTGACCAAGGCGCCAAACACAAAAATTCAAAAGCAAAGGCAAATGGACGGATCAAACAAGCTATTTTTCCAGATTTCACCAAGAACATCATCATCTTCATCCCTAATTTCCAGAAATCCAAAACCACGAAACTTCACCAAAATTTGCAAGCAGGTAACCATTGGAAAGGTCTAAGTGCCAAGATCATGAATATGTAATCTAAATTTCCTAATTCTCACTACATCTCACGGATCGAGCAGTTTAAGTTTTGACATCACAACAAAAAATCACGATATCTCATTCATTCATTAATCATTTCAAAAACTGAACACATCACAATCATCTACATGGAACACTCTACAGAACGCATATGAAAATTTAAAGAATCATGAGGTTCGAGATTTATGCACCTTACAATGGCAGTGGTTGTTCTTGAGTTCTTTCACTCCAATCGCCAGAAACAGATGAAGGTGAAGCTTTAGGAAGATGCTTGGAGTGATTAGGTAAGCTCAAACACGCTCCAATTGTGAGAAATTGTAAAATGCCATTGTTGAGCTCCTTTGCAACAGTCACGAACCTTGAGTTTTTTGCCAATGAATTGATGAAACAGTTGAAGTTCTTGATCCAATGAAGATGAAGCAACAAGAATTTCGTGAATTGGTGAAGAAATGAGGAAGTTCCAATGAATTTTGTTGATGAAGCTTCTTGATGAATTTGGAGAATTGGAGGGAAAAGTTGTTAGAGATTCTTGTGATTTGTGATTCTCATCAACATTCAGTTATGATTAATGTTATATACCTCCACTTAATCCATCTCTAATCACAAATTAACCAAAAATGATGTAATTAGCAAAAATGCAATTTTACAAAGCAAGGGCAAGATGGACATTTCACCCTGGGGCTTGTGACAGCTGTATGACAGCTCACACACTCTCCAAATACCAGCTGTGATGTGTTGGCACTTGTCTCATGGCAATTGGCTTTGTAATTTTCATTTTCAACATGCTATGCCAAAATATGCAATTTCAAGTGCAATTCCAAAATGACTTAGTCAAATATTGGACTTTGAAAGTTTATGACAGTTGAGACAATTTCTAATTGGCAAATGTGAGGTGTTGCAAAAACTCCCATTCCAAAATTCCAATTATTTCTCAACTTGGACCATTTTGCCCTTGGATCCTTAACTGTACACTTGAAAATTGACTTTTTGCATTGACCATTTTTGAGGAATTCCAATTATGCACCATGAAAGTACATGTCAAATGGAGTTTGCACATAAAAAGATCATCCCATTTGGACACTCCATGTGGAAGTTATGCCACTTTGATTATGGGTCATTTTTGAAATTGAATGGACCATAACTTGTCAACCATACATGGGAATTTCAAGTTCTTGGACTTTTTGGAAAGGTGAGAGCAAGATCTACAACTTTCATGTTTAACAAATTTTCATTTGAAGCTTTTTTGGACACGTGGTCTTGTGGTGAAAAACTTTCCATTTTTGGAAACTTCCATTACAAGTCACTTTCTATTTTTGGCAATTTTTGTCCTGACTTTATTTTCTCCATTCTTGAGCTTTGACATGTCAAATAACACTTGTTCCAACATGAATGAAGTGTATCCAACTCTCTCCCATCTCCAAATCCATAAAATCAAGCCCAGTTGACCACAGTTGACTTTTTCACTGATAGATGAATTTGGCAATGCACTGATCAAGTTAAGCCCCAATCCTTTGATGAAATGGTTCAATGATGAAACCCTAGCCTCAATAATCTCCATACAATCACATTATGATCCCCATCTCCATTGTAGACCCCATCTCCTTCATATGCCCTGATTGGCCCAATGCAACTGATTAGGGTTGACCAGTGGTCAAAACCCTAATCTCAAGGTATCTGATCAATCTTCTTGAATCTTCTGGATAATACAAGACCATGATGATGATGATGTATCACTTCAACCAAGATCAAGACCAATCCCCTTGAGAAATCAAAAACCCTAATTTATAGCCCAATCCTCAGATGGCTAATGACCAGTCCAATGAAACCCTAGCATGCACATGACCTCTTCATCTCCTGATCAAGACATGTGAGGATGACTTGCACAATGTAACCACATGATATGCAATATGCAATGCCTAATGACCTAAAAATGTTATGCAATATGTTAAGCTAGTCCCAAGAGAGGAGGGCAAATTTTGAGGTGTTACAATGTAATCTTTAGAACAATGTAATCTCCCTCATGAATTAATGAAAAAGTTTCCTTTTTGAAATGATTATGACTATGAATGTTTGATACTTTAATGAATGCATTTGCTCATCTAAAGTTCCCATGAAAAAATTATCCAAATAATGACCACACAAATATTATATCATACTTTTATCAGAAAAATAACATTCCTAGATAAATATAACTTAACATAAGCATGCAAAGAATATAAAATGGCATATATTGACTAAACATCAGAAGAAAAAAGTTCATAAGACAAAAAAGAGGTTTCTAAGGGCCTAAAACTAAGGTTTCTTAAATAAATCCAAAATGGCTCTGAGATCTACACACATAGAATCTTGTCTGACATCCATAGAACTCATTTTTTCGATCGTTTCTTTCTGCTTATCAACCATGATCTATTGTGATGAAGCAACTGAGTTTAGATTATTCTCCAAAGCATCTTGTCTAGAACATGATGACTCAGAAGTTGCTTCCTTCATATTTTGAATGGCTGATGCAACAGAAGTCTGAATAGAATCCCATTTAGCAGAGTATGTTATAGCGTCGGAAGTAAAGGAATTTTCAAGCATCAGTTTTTGAATATCATCTACTAAGACATTTTTTATTACAACAAGATTGGTTTGGATAGTCTGTGAGGTTGATGAACGAGTTACATGGGAGGGCTCAGGTTTAGAGGATAGGTTTGAATGGACATATAGGTTTAGGGATATTTAATGGTGAAGGAATTCAAAGGGAATCTGTTCAGATTCGATATGAGAATTAAAGTAATCTGATCCAAAGATAGATCATAAACAATTTGTTCAGTTTCACTTTGAATTTCAGATATAACTTCATACTAAGGTTGATTCTGAACAGGGGTAGGTTCTATTAGAGGAGATGCAGGAGGTGAGGGTTGAGGATATGATTGAGTTGTTATGGGAGGAGGGATAATTTATTATTGGACATAAATTATATGTTCAACTTCAGAAGCAAAACATGTATGTGAAGAGGGTTGATCTTTGGGAGAGAAGGTTCTGATGGTGATGACGTGTGTAAGGGTAAAAGGACTTAATGTTAAGCTTAGTCATAAGACTTGATTCATCATGAACTGATTTAAAATTAGATGAATAAGTTTTACCAAATTTCAATGGGTGGTTCTTTCATGATATTGATGGGTGATGATTGATCAGACATAGTTTGAAGAGCTAACTGGTTCTGATTTCCCATGGGTTCAACAATGGGTGATGAAGGTTGTATAAGAGAGTGACTAGGTGAGGGTATTGGTGAAGGTGTTGGTGATTTTCTATTAAGGGTGAAGTAATAAAAAACATCTTCTGATAATAGATTCAGATTAATACATGCCCCGCCAGCATTCAGAGCTTCTAAAGTATCCATAGCTTTTGAGACAACTTCTTTAGAAGCATTAGGATCTTTAGACACAAAAGATTTCAAACCATCCATAACCTCTGGATCTTGAACTTTGGAAAACTCCAACCCATCAATAGTCTTCTTTTCTTGGTCAGGGATATACTAGCATCCTCCTCCTTTTCCAACTCAACGAATTTCCTCAATCTCTTCTTCCTTTTAGGTGCTCCTGATATAACATACACAAAAGCAACTTTCTGAGGAGACCTTCCACTCCTAGTCTTGGAGGGAATTATTTTAGTAGAATTAACTAATTCCTCAATTTCCTTTTGATGAACAAATTTCTTCTTGGAGGGTTTCTGAACAGTCAAAGTCGTTTGCTTTCTCTTGTTATAAGCCCTAAACACTTCAAAAGGCTTGTCAAGAATATCCTTGAGTCTGATTGTATTTCCTTTCTTGAAAAATTGAGTAATGAAGCCCTAAACAGAATTAGTATGTCTGATAGAGAGAGGAATCTTTGAAGCAACAATCCCACATTTCTTCTTCATCTTCATGTTAACTAAAATAGAAGATGAAATGATATTTCCATAAATCTCCTCTAGATTGTTATTATCAGAAGAGCTTTTAAGGCCATCAATTAGAGGACCTAGAAAGAACATGACAACTATCTAGCATAAGGAACATTCTTCTTACAATGTTTTGTTTTATCCTTTATAGCTTCACAGAGATGATTGAAAATGTAAGCTGATAGATTTATCTTATCCTCATTCTTTAAGTAGAAAATGAAGTGTTTATGATCCCAAGAAAACCGATCAGTACTTCCTTCCTTTGGAATTGGGCAATTAATTAGAATTTTGAACAAAATCTTGAATTCATCATTCATGTTCTCGACCTTTCCGAAGTCAAACGAACATAAATTACTACACTCTTCAAACAAATATCGTTTAATTACATCGGCTTCAGAACTATTGTCTTTGGTTCCCACAACAAACCTACCAGAGTTCGGAGCTCTCAATAGTTTGGCAATTATCTTTTGAGTGATGATTACATCAACACCCATCATAGAAGACCTGATCTCAACTTCTTCAAACTTCCTTAAGCCAACTTCTTCTCTACTCTTCCCTTTCAAAGAATTGTTCTTCACCGGATCATTCTAAGTTCCTCATATGCAGCAGCTTCATCAAACACTTTTGCTCTGACCCATAAATCATTCACCAGATGAGGATAGGTTGGTACACTCATCATTTTAAAGATAAGAGACCATTATTGAATTCTGAAGAAACCTCGTAGATCATACCCATTCTCATTGAATGAATTAAAACCAATAATCTGTTCCACTAAGAGTTTCAGATCATCTTGATTCAAGTTCATGGCCTTAGGCTTGATGGTCACACTTCTGTCAGAGGCGACATTCACGTCTGCATGTTGAGCATTGGATGAGGACGCCATTGTTGAAGGGAGTTTTTAGGGTTTCTAGGGTTTTTCTGAGAAGGTTAGAAAAAATAAATATGGGTAGTGAAAAGTGAAGTGTGTGTTTCTAATATAAAGGTGTTTTTAAGTGAAAAAGGAATTTCTACCAACAAACAACATTGATGCAAAAAGAAACAGACAACAAATAAGTAAATGCAGATTACCAAGAATATAGGAGTTTTTACTTAATACTTACAAACCACGTGTCAAAAAACGTTTCAAATTTATTAGACGTAACATGATAAATGCTATAGGTAGTTACCAAAGAATTTCCACTTGCATACATCTCAGAGGCAATTAACCTTATTCATGGTATCAAAGGCTGAGATGCTTCAAAGGCTATATACACATCAAAAGTTGACTCAGAGCATTCTGACCAAGGTAGCTTAACAACATTAGACTCTGATATAGAGTAAATTTTATGCCCAACTGATAGAAGTAAAATTATTACTGTAAATTTTAATTCTTCTTTCATAAAAATGAAGATCTTCTGACAAACATTAGCAAATGTTTAGAATAAGAAACTAAAAAAAAACTTACCTCATAATTAGTAGTATAAGCTTTTGAGATTGTTCAAAGGGGAACAATCTTGTTCCAACGATGCTCTTCTAACACTACCAGAAGTCATCTCATACTTTTAAAGATAATTGGATAGACCTCATAGATAAAGCCACAGTTCTTAAGCACCAGTTTACCAGAGGAGACCATCAGTCTTCCTAGTACTAGTGAGCTTGTGTTTCTGGTTTCTTCAGGATTCCACATATTCTTCCTCTTTCAAAATTAGGATTAGGAATATATGCCTTCTTCTTTTTGAAGGTTATGAGTGTAGCACCTCAAATTTGCCCTCCTCATTCATGCATTCATTTTAGGTCATTTAACATTTCATATTGCATTTCATCATTTCAATCAGAATTAGCTCCAAGAGTTTGTCTTCCAAGAAGTTTGTATTCATCTGGGTATCAAGGCAGTCAAAGTAGGGTTCCTCAAGGATTGAGATGCAATCTTGGTTTGAAAGTCTTATGGATGATTGTGTAGAGCTCTTGGGAGCTAGGGTTTCATTTCCAGAGGTTTTCTTTAAAGGATCAAGCTTAATAGGCTCAGTACAATTCAAATTTAAACTGTGAAGTCAAAAGTCAACGGTTGGTCAACTGAGGGTCAAATGGCTAGGGAATGACTTGAGATACTTCCAACATGTTCAAATGGGGTATGGTCATCATTCAAAACATTAATCTTGAAGGAGCAAAGGTCTGTTCCTAAACTGTCATGCTCGCTAGGCGAGCAATCCTTCGCTAGGCGAAGCCCACGCTTCCTCCTTCGCTCCAGCGAACCTTGATGATGTTGCTACTGGAATTGCTCGCTAACCTGCTCGCTGGATGCTCGCCTAGCGAGTAAGTTCTAGCTATGTTTTACCCAAGTCTGGGAGTGTTTGATGGAACCTTGCTGAATTGTGCTTTGCATGCTGTTTTGAAAAAAACAAAATCCTGTCATGTTCGCTAGCTGCTCGCTAGGCGAAGACAGTAGCGAGAGGATTCGCTAGCTGCTCGCTAAGCGAAGATAGTAGCGAGCATGGCAGAAACCCATTTAATTTTCAGAGGGCCACTCATTTGGGCACAAAAAACCATTTTAAATTATTTTAGTCTCACTCTGACTCTCACACTTTTCACTTCCACCTCACACAAACCCTAATTCGGGCAGCCTCCATACACCCTGAAAAACTCACTTGCACAAAATCACCTCTATCAATTCCATCTCACACAAACCCTAACATTGCTTTGCAAACCGAACCGTGCATTTCAATTTTAATCGATCTCTCCAATCAGGTTTGTTCTGGCTCCATTCTTTTATGCTTTCAATGGTGTAAATTCTGTAGAATGAATCATTAGGGTTGAATTTGGGAGATTGGGTTTTTTAGGTTTGCATGTATGTTAAGAACGATTCTTAGCATGTTAAATTACTTTTGTAGATGTTTGATTGGCTGCATTTTATGTTAAAACACTAACTGGACTCTAATGTCTTGACTGATGTCATGACATGCTTTGGAGATGTTTGATTGGCTGCATTTTGTGTTAGAACATCTAACTGTACTCTGGTGTCTTGACTGATGTCATGACATACTTGAGTAGTATGCTGCAGGTTTAGCTAATACAGGATTTACTGAGTGTCAAACTAGATGTTATGATATTCATCCCTGACAGCAGATACTGAGGTATAAAACAGTTGGTTGTCTGCTATAACTCAGTATTTAATTTCAGTCTGTTTATCAAGGGAATAACAGACCTGGCATAAGGCCTACTGTCTGAATGTCAAACTGGATGTTATGACATTCATCATTGACAGCATATACTGAATAATAGGCAGGTTGGTTTTCTGCTACAATTCAGTATGTATCTCAGTCCGTTCTTCAGGAGAATAACAGACCTGGCATAAGGCCCATTCTGTAAATGTCAAATTGGATGTTTTGACATTTATTACTATAAGTTGGTACTGACGTATGGACTGGTTGGTTCTTTACAGTACAACATTTTGTATAGTCTGTTTTCAGAAAAATAACAGACTTAGCATATGGTCTATGTTTTGGACGTCAAACTGAATGTTGTGACATTCATTCCTGACAGCATATGCTAAATTGTAGGATGGTTAGTTTTTCTGTTTCAGTATTTTTCTCAGGCTATTTTTCAGGAATCCAACAGCTGAGCTAAAATCCAGGAAACTACCAACTGAGCTACAATTAATGAACCTAACAAATAGCCTATTTGTTAGTACCCTAATATGTGGAAATTAGGTTAACTTGCTTAACCTTAATTTTAGGAAATACAAGTACAAGGCCCAAGTGCTGCAATATAAAAGGATGGCAATCCTTCATTCAGAACTCGGGGATTTTAGGCGTGAAGATTTTATTGTTCCATCATACTTCACTGCTGTAATTTTTGTGTGTCTTGTATTAGGTGTATCTTGTGAGCCAAGCAATTATCACCTAGATGATTGCATTGGACTAGGGTGTTCATTGAGTTGTAAGTGTTGTGTCACTCTAAGCTTTTAAGCATGAGTGCTGTGTATCTTGATTAAAGCTGTTAAGCACAATCAAGAGTTGTTTGAAGTGTGACTTCACCATTAACTTTAATCTAATTAAAGGTTGTAATCACTGAGGTGATTGAGGGGGAGTGAGTAGGAACTCTGATCTTAGTGTAAGATTGAAATTGCATTGGGTAGGTATTAAGTGATAGGATTAAACAGTTGGTTTAAGGTCTGAATTAATACTACTAATAATGGATTTCCTCCCTGGCTTGGTAGCCCCCAGACGTAGGTGTGTGTGACATCGAACTAGGTAAACAACTCCTTGTGTTATTTACTGCACTTACTTTTTAAGTTCTGCATAATTCTTGTCTGCGCAGAATTGGATGTCATAACATCCCGTGTGACATCGAAAGTCTGTTAACTAGAATTTCAATTGGCATCAGAGCAGGCACCCTGCCTGTTAAATTCTGGGTGAGATCTAGGGAAGTTACTTTCTAGTACCATGGACAAGGATGTAGGATACTCAAATAGACCACCCATGCTGGATGGTTCTAACTATGATGACTGGAAGCCTCGTATGATAGCCTTCTTGAGATCTCTAGATAGCAAAGTCTGGAGAGCTGTCAATAAAGGATGGGAATATCCAACGAAGACAGGTAAAGATGGAATCACTATGCAAATTCCAGAAGAAGAGTGGGACAAGGAGCTGGAGGCTTTAGCCCTTGGAAACTCTAAGGCCTTGAATGCATTATTCAATGGAATAAGTAAAAACATCTTCAGACTGGTGCATCACTGTGAACTGGCTAAAGAAGTTTGGGATACCCTCAAGATAACTCATGAAGGTACCTCCAAGGTAAGGATGTCTAAACTTCAGATGCTGACCACCAAGTTTGAAAATCTGAGGATGAAAGAGGATGAGACTATTCATGACTTCCACATGAATATTCTTGAAATTGCCAACACCTCTGGTGGCTTAGGTGAGAAAATGGCTGAAGAGAAACTTGTAAGAAAGATTCTCAGGTCATTACCTAAGAGATTTGCCATGAAGGTCACCGCTATAGAAGAGGCTCAGGATATCTGCAATATGAAGGTGGATGAGCTTATTGGTTCTCTCCAAACCTTTGAAATGGGCTTATGTGAGGATGCTGAAAAGAAGAACAAAAGCATATCTTTTGTATCAAATACTGAAGAGGATTCAGAAGAAGGAAACATTGGAGGGAATGAAAGCATTTCAGAAGCCATAGCCATGCTTGGAAGACAGTTCAACAAGTTCATAAAGAAGGTTGATCAACAGGGTAGACCTAATGTCAATAACTCTTCATCTGACATCAGTAGAAGATCAAAATATGAAGAAAAGGTCACTCAAGGCAGGGGAATCCAGTACCATGGATGTGAAGGTTATGGTCATATTAAAGCTGAATGCCCTACCTTCCTCAAGATGCAAAAGAAAGGGCTATCTGTCACCTGGTCCGAAGGAGATTCTGAGAGTGAATCTGAAGGAGAATCAGCTAAACATGTCACTGCTCTGACCAGTGTCTATGCCTCTGATGATGACTCAAGTGGAGATGAACTTACCTTTGATGAACTTGCTGCCTCATATAAAGAACTATGTGTCAAAAGTGCAGAAGTGTGTATCCAAGGAGAAAAGCAGAAGAAACTCATCAAAGAGCTGGAAGCTGAGAAACAGAAGCAGCTGACAGTCATAGATGGTCTGAATGGTGAGATATCTTTACTGACATCGAAGCTAGAACAAATGACAAAATCCATCAGAATGCTGAATAAAGGAACTGACACCTTGGAAGAAATTCTAAAGGTGGGACTGAAGTCAGGAACCATGTCTGGTTTAGGCTTTGCTAAGAAATCCTCAACTGAACTCAAAAGATCAAAGGCTGAAGTTCAGAAACTCAAGCAGAAGTCACAATCGATGTCTCAACATCAGGGAACCAGGATGAGTAACCATCAGAAGAAGAAATTTCAGAGATGGAGATGTCACTACTGTGGTAGATTTGGTCACATAAAACCCTTATGCTACAGGCTGCATGGTTATCCTAACTAGACCACTCAAGTCAGACCTAAGTGTCGCATTACGTGAAAAACCGGCGGGAAAACGAAACAACAGAGCCGCCACCGTGCGTTATTTATCCCAAAGGAGGGAAAGGAAACGCTCGAAGTAAACCTGGAAAAGACATGGTCTCGCAACCAGAGAAAGATGGGATCGGGAGTCGGTTATGCGAAGGGAAGGTATTAGCACCCCTACGCATCCTTCGTACTCGACGGGATCCACGCACAAAATAATAGAAGAAAGGTTGCTAAAAAGACTGCTCAAACACTGCACAAGACTGGAAGGAAACACATAAAAGACGGAAGAAACGGGACTCGGCAGGATATCGCATCCTGGGCCTACGTAGTCTGTCAAGCACAAACATCATAGTCGACGTAGTTCGGGACTGGGGAAACGTGCTCGCTAGGATGTCGCATCCTATGCATACGTATCTTCTCTGACCGGAGAAGAATCAGAGCACTCGTAGCTCGGCTAACGCACGCCAAACAAAACACAAACAGGAAACCGACTGCCAATCGCTGGGCTTACGTCAGACTCCACACAAAATAGGCAAACATGGAAACCGAATGCCAATCGCTGGACTTACATCAGACTCCGAACCAACAAACACACACGCAGGAAACCGACTGCCAATCGCTGGACTTATGTCAGACTCCAACAAGCAAACAAGACACAGGAAACCAACTGCCAATCGCTGGACTTACGTCAGACTCCAAACGCACACAAAGGGGTTGAAAAAGAAAAAGGGCGCCCGGAGAGATCAGCTCATCTCCTGCCTACGTACCTCATCTGGTATGAGGATCAGGGCGACGTAGTTCCCCTTAACAGGGAAAGAACTTCTAACCTAACCAGAGACAAAGGGAGACACAAACTACTAGGGAGACTACGACTCGAGCCTAGAAGTTGTCATGCATACGATCCCTATGTTGAGGTTTCTATCCTAACTTGCACAGGAAGCAAGCTAGCTTAAACAACACAACCAAGCAAATACAAGCACAATAAAGCAAGCACACACACTATATGCAAACAATTGGGCTCATACAAGGCTAGGCTACAAAAACAAGCCAACTGGAATGGGGTGTTTTTAGCTCTTAACCCTAACATTGAGAGTTAGGGTGAAGCAGATGAAATGGGAAGTGAGGGTAAGACCTCACAGCTCTTATCCCTGGCCTGGGAGAGCCTGACTCAAATAGAAAGTGTGGGAGTTCAGAATGTAGGAACTCTTCTCCACAGATGACTGACACAACATGATCTTGGGTTCTTATTCACAATGCATCAACACATGGTGTGTGAGCAAAGTGAATGACACAACAGAATAGCAGGGGATGGATTGCACATCCCTTTTATCTGCCAATTGCCTCTAAAGAGGTCTTTACCTGCTTGGCACAAAATTAAACATTCACAAGCACTGCCTCTTAAGGAGGGCTTCAGACAGGTGCCTGCCCACATAACAGGACAGGTCTTCCAGACTACATGAAGTCAAAGGAATTATACCTTAGTGGTAAGCAAACCACAAGCTAGCAAAGCAAGTTCAAATGAACTTAAAGCAACTTAGGTACCTGTGGAAACAGCTAAACCAATCAGTACAAAATCCAGATAAACAGTTAACAGTCAATATCAAACAGACAGACAAAGCATCAGGCAACAATGGTGCAAGGCATTAGGCAAACACAAATGAATTGTCCTCAAAGCCCTAAAAAACACACAATGTTAGCCAACAACAACCAATAATCAAGCTCAAAGGAAGGAGCATCATCACTCATGGAGATATACTTGAACCTGAAATCACAATCCAAATGGTAAGTCCAAACCACTAGGTCAAAGCCTAGGGTCAAAAGAGGATCAAAAATCCAAAACAGAAGCTCAAACTTGACACAAAGCATGTTTAATCACTCAAGAATCAGTCCTAAAAAGAACCAAATCATAATCAATAGGCAAGTTCATTTACCAAGCATGTGAAGTTAATGACCAATTCACAGCATCCAAATGATCAACATGAATGAAAATTCTCAATCAAAACAGAAATGATTCAAATAATTCTAGAAAAATTCATGAGCAATCAAGACATCCACAACATCCATCACACAAAAAATCAGAAACATTGGAGATCATTTGGCATGGCAATCACATTGTACAAGTTGAACATCAAAAGGTGTGACACCAATTGTCACACCAAGTTAGCACAAGCATAAAACAGAATTGGAGCATGGGAAAAATATCAAACCAAAGCCAAAATGTCCATCAATGTGTCTAGAATCAACATGCAAAATTTCAGGTTCATTGGATAAGAAACAAGCATTTCACAATAAGATAAGCAAGGCAAGGTCAAAAATGCATATGTACTCAATCATCCTAGAACAAATTATTTTTCCAGCCAGGCACAACTTGCACATTTATGCTCATAGAAAACTAGACAGAATAAGGAGCATTTTGCAAAAAATTGGGATGCAATTGGATTAATTTTCAATTTGTTATGATTTTAGGAAGTTTGGAAAAATTTTGAAATCAAAAATGACCAAAGCATGGAAAAGGGAGGGAAACATGGAAAATGGAAGGCAATTTTGAAAAGTGGTGCGCGCCAGGATCGAACCTGGTTGATTTTTAAATTTGAAATTGAGCGCTAAGCACCAAAACGACAGCGTTTCCACTGGAAAACCCTAACGCGCCCAGAATTCGTAGCAAATCATGAATTTCGTAGCTAATCCGCAGCAAGGCATGCATATTTCGTAGCTAAACCTGGAAATGTGATGATCTTCATCTTCCTCATGAAGATGAAGATGAACTTCAAATGCAGATTTCCAGAAAATCCAAAACACGTCCAGAAATCACAAATAATTACACCATTCGAATCATCATTCCATGCACATCAAAGATCAAACAACAATTTAACATGAATCATCATACATCACTCAAATCGAAGGAAAGAAGAATTGACATCAAAACTTGAATCATGCATAACTTCATGTATAGTGCGCCATTTCACTCGAATTTTATACCAGAATCATCACCAATCAAAGATCTATACAAATATCCTAATGAATTGGAGAATAAATGAGATCGAAAATCAACCTCTTGAAGAGCAGAAACTGGAATCGTGTGCTACCAAGCTCAGCAAGGCCTCAAATCTCCTCCACAATGCTTATTGAAGTGATTGATGATGAATTTGAAGCTCAAATGCACGTGAATCCAGTAGATTTTGCAAGCTCCATTGAATCTTCAAGCTTTGAGCATGGTCCAAACTGGCACGATTTGCTTCGAATTCACGTCCAATTCCACTCAAAAATGCTTCATGATCATGAATCAATCAGTAGAAATGGCTCTTGTGTGAAGAATTGCAAAATATTTTTGAGAGAAAAATTTTGATGATTTTTGAATCTAGATCTGAAAATGAATGTTCATCATGAAAACAGTTGTGATTAACAATATATAGGTCCTGCTAATGATGCTGAAATCAAGTTTAAGCCAAATGCAATTGAGATTAGCAACTTATGAGGTGTATGTGCAAAATGGTATTTTCACCCCCATGCATGAAAAGCCACGTGAACAGTACCCAATTCTGATCCAAAATCACTTAAAACAAGCCCATGCAAGCTTTAGAGATGGTTTTTCATGCATATAATCATCCAAAATGGTTTTATGAAATTTCTTTTAAAAATCTTCATGAGTGAGCACATGATCATGCAAGGGAATTGCATGCCATGTAATGAGATGTTTGGAAACTACAAGTCATGATGAACAAAATGCAAAAAGAACCACTCATTTTGGAGCCTTGGTTCAAAAGTTATGCCCATTTGAATCTTCAAGCACACTTTGTCATGATTGGATCATATCTCCTCAACCACACATTAGAAATTCATGATCTTGGACTTTTTGGAAATGGGAGAGAAAGATCTTCAACTTTCATGTTGGACAAAATTTCATTTGAAGCTTTCTTGATGATGTAAGATTGAGTTGAAGTTGGTCCAAAAACTTTCCATTTTTGGAAATTTCAAATTATAGGTCACTTGCTATTTTGGGAAAGTCTTAACCTGACTTCAAATTCTTCAATGTGAGTGCTTGAAATGTCAAATGAGACTTGTTTGAACATGAATGAAGCATCTCTAATCACTTCCCACCTCCAAATCCACAGTTGACTTTGCAGTTGACTTCTGTTGACTTTTATGGGCCTCAGATGAATTGCACATGTACTGATGAGTTCTGAGCCTTCAACACTTGGCCAAATTGCTTCAAAATGATCCTTGGGTCATATAAGCTCATTGTAACCACCCTAGGGCCTTCATCTCATGGAAAATGCTCTTGTTGCCTTGCACAGTTGAATCTCCTGACCAGTCTTGCCTGATGAGATGTAATGGACTATGCAATATGAATGCAATGTTAATGACCTAAAAATGAAATGAATGTACAAATGGGAGGTGCAAATTTGAGGTGCTACAGCTGCCCCTATTCAATCAATTGGGAACCTGAACGGATGAGAGCAACGGCTGTCAGACCTTCAAGGTAAACAGGGATTGAATACCAAAGAACCGTAGAAATTTGCACTCTGCGGGAGATGATACAAAGGAAAGCTAGGCCATTTACTGATGGCGACTTAGCCGGGAACTGGATATTTACCGATATCAACTTCAGCGAGACCATTTACCGATGGCTAAATTACTGGAAACTTGATATTTACCGATATCAACGTCAGCGAGACCATTTACCGATGGCTGCTGGGAAACAACCAAAAGAAGCAGGACCATTTACCGATGGTGGCTTCAACTGGGAATTTGATATTAAAAGAAAGCAAGACCATTTATCGATGGTGGCTTCAAAGCAACTTGATATTTACCGATATCAACGTCAGCGAGACCATTTACCGATGGCTGCTGGGAAACAGATGTCACAGAAAGCGAGGCCATTTACCGATGGCGGCTAAGCTGGGCATTCGATATTTACCGATATCGAAGCAAGACGAGGCCATTTACCGATGGCATCTCCAACTGGGGAGGAACAAGATATTTGCAACTGGAACCAGACAAGACGTTTACCGACGACTCTACTGGGGATCTTTGATTTTTATCAAAGGAAGGACATACGACCAGACATTGACCGATGACTGGGAAAAAGATACACAAACAGATGTCAACGGACGACTGGTAAAAACTCGACGTTTATCGACACCAACGGAGAGGTGACCAGACATCCAAAAGATGAATGGGAAAGGATACAACTATACATCAACGGACGAATAGGAAAAAACTCAGCATTTATTGACACCAACGGAGAGGTGACCAGACATCAACGGATGACTGGGAACGGAAAGATATTACGAACATCGAAAGATGATGTTTACCGACATCAACAAAACAACCAGACATTTACCGATGACTGGAGTGAGACTCGATGTTTACCGACATCGAAAGATGATGTTTACCGACATCCAAAAAATACGACCAGACATTTACCGATGACTGGGAACAAGATATGCAGCCAGACGTCAACGGACGACTGGGAAAAACTCGACGTTTATCGACACCAACGGAGAGGTGACCAGACATCAAAGGACGACCTGGGGAAAGAGATACAACCATACGTCAACGGACGAATGGGAAAAACTCAACGTTTATCTAGACCAACGGAGAGGTGACCAGACATCAACGGATGAATGGAAAAAGATAGATGTTACAAACATCGAAAGATGATGTTTACCGACATCAAAAAGGGATAACCAGACATTTACCGATGACTGGAGTGGGACTCGATGTTTACCGACAGCGAAATAATGGTGTTTACCGACACCGAAACAATGGTGTTTACCGACACCGAAACAACGGTGTTTACCGACACCAAGGAAAGAACACACACGGGCGCTGACATGACACTTACCGGTATCACAGGGATGACATCTTCATTACGTCAAGGCAAAGCCAAACACTTGCTGGGGATCTCACTGGGGAGAATCAAGCTTTCCTTTCACTGCGGGTGAGGAAATAAACCTCTCCGGGGAATTATCAATCCTGAATGCTGTCAAGAGCAACTGTAGCAAATGTGTCGCACAGATATTGAACAACGATCCGCCTCTGTCGGGGATATGGTCTGATTAGGTTTAACACATGAATGCATATGTTTGAATTTTTCTATGGCGTAATGCTCCATATCAAATGGAAATGCTACGCGATTTGAGGATGCAATGATCACTACATGCAAGATGCAAAATGATGAAAACTCCTGCTGGGGAGCAAGCGGACTGCTCCGCTGAGCACACAAATATGAATAGATTCTCCAACTCTGTGGGGACACGCACTGCTGGGAGTGCTCTGCTGATCTGATACTCTGGGGACGACAGAGAAACCAACTCAACTGGGGAGTCTCTGGCTGGGGAACACACCAACCTCTCACTCATGCTGGGGACTAGCACTGCTGTTGGAGAAAGGATCCCACCGAAGACAACCTTCACTGAATCCAACCCGCTTGGGGATTCCGCTAGGGAAACAACCAATGCTCACCTCTGCTGAGGATAGCGACCAATCCACATGTAGGAGAGACTCTACTGGGGATAATTTCCACCGACCCTGATCCACTCGGGGAACTTGCTGGGGAAAACCATCAACACAAACCCCTGCTAGGGAGATCTGCCAGGGGAAAACATTCACAACCCTGATGGGGAACAGCATACACGACCCTGCTGAGGATAGGCCTTCACAACCCTGCTGAGGATTACAGTACTTCATACCCGACTGCTGAGGAATGAACTACTCCCTGACACCTCCGCTGGGGATACAACATCCTTCAGACTCGGTGGGGATTCTTGATCTTCAGACTAGCTGGGGATAAACCCACTTTCCGGCCTGCTACCCAACTGCTGGGGAAGAACAGTTCTAAAAGCTTTTAGACTTGCTTGGGGAAACAGACATCTCCAAGCGTGCTGGGGAAACATCTTCAACCCTGCTGAGAAATTCCTGACCTTGAATATGCGGGGGAGGCAAGTCCTGAACTTGCTTCAACTGCTGGGGAAGATCCCCATCCTCTCACACTACTGGACATTGCTGACAACATCCCTGAACAAACCGTGGCTTCAACTGCTTCAGCCAGGAACCAAAGATGATAACCTGCAAAACAACGAGACATACATGCCCCAGGGGGTTGCATGGGCAAGATACACTCAAGTGTACTCAACATTCAAAATGATTTTCAAATGTTTTATCTTTCTGCACGTTATTGTCTAGCCTTCATGTTTTTATATGCAATGTTTATCAAAAATTCGGACGTTTTTGCAAACAAAACAGTAAAATAAAAACAAGAGAGCAATTTATCTGAATAACGACTTTTTATTGATTGAAAATGGGCCTGAAAAGGCGAATACATCGGGAAGCAATTCCTAGGAAGAGGTAATTGTGCACAAAAGGAAAAAATCTATCCTAATGGCAATGTGAATACGGCATCCACTATTTCCCAATTCTGTTATGACTCACAGATCCTTAATTTCTCCCCAAATTCCTTGCTTTCTGAGAAGAATGACTGGACCGATCACATCCTTCGAGATGGTAGACACTGAAGCGCGATGAAGTATAGATAACTCAGACTGTAGTCTTCGCTCTAATCCCTCTTTTTCCTGGATCGCCCTTTCGGGTTTTCAATCCACCGGGATACCCATTTTTGCCTAAGCCGCCCTTGCGGGTTTTCGACTTACCGGGTGTACATATTCTTTTCATTCTTTATCCCTAACTTTTGCCCGAACCTTTCTTCTTTTTTTTTGGTTCGCCGGGATGCCCTTTTTTGCATGGACTCTTTTGTTCTTTTTGTCCAGCGGGTCAATTTATGCGAAGTATTTTTTGACTACATCTGAGTTAACAGGGGACGGAAAATCTTCACCATCCATAGTTATAAGCATCAAGGCTCCACCAGAGAAAACCTTTTTAACAACATATGGACCTTCATAATTAGGAGTCCACTTGCCCCTGTTATCTGTACCGGGAGGAAGGATCCTCTTCAAAACTAAATCACCAGTCTGGTAGCTTCGAGGACGCACTTTCTGATCAAAGGCTCTCTTCATCCTTCTCTGATACAACTGCCCATGGCACACAGCTGCTAACCGCCTTTCTTCGATAAGGCTCAACTCGTTAAACCTTGTTCGAATCCACTCAGCTTCGTCAAGCTTAACATCCAACAGGACTCTCAGAGAAGGAATCTCCACTTCAACAGGTAGGACTGCTTCCATACCATACACTAGGGAGTAAGGGGTTGCCCCGGTCGACGTACGTACTGAGGTACGGTACCCATGCAAAGCGAAAGGCAGCATCTCATGCCAATCCTTGTACGTCACGACCATCTTCTGCACAATCTTCTAATATTCTTGTTTGTCGCCTCTACAACACCATTCATCTTCGGTCTGTAAGGAGAAGAATTGTGATGTTCAATCTTGAAATCTTTACAAAGCTCTTTCATCATCTTGTTATTGAGATTCGAACCATTATCAGTGATGATTCTCTCAGGAACCCCATAACGACAGATGATTTCCTTCTTGATGAATCGGGCAACCACTTGTTTGGTCACATTGGCATAGGAAGCTGCTTCCACCCATTTGGTGAAGTAATCAATCGCAACCAGGATGAAGCGATGTCCATTGGAAGCAGTAGGTTCAATCTTCCCAATCATATCAATACCCCACATGGCGAACGGCCAAGGCGAATTCATGACATTCAGAGGGCTTGGTGGTACATGCACCTTATCAGCATAAACCTGGCATTTATGGCACTTCCGAGCGTACTTGAAACAATCAGATTCCATAGTCATCCAGTAATAACCGGCTCTCAACAATTTCTTGGACATTGCATGACCACCAGCATGGGTACCAAAAGATCCTTCGTGCACTTCTTGCATCAACATGTCTGCTTCGTGTCTATCCACGCATCTGAGCAGAACCATGTCAAAGTTCCTCTTGTACAACACATCATCCTGATTCAAATAAAAGCTTCCAGCTAGCCTTCTCAGGGTTTTCTTGTCATTCTTTGACGCACCTTCAGGATACTCCTGACTCTTGAGGAAATTCTTGATATCATAGTACCACGACTTCTCATCCACAACAGACTCGGCTGCAAACACATACGCATGCCTCTCGAGTCGATTCACCGCAACATGTGGCACATGATTCCACCAATGGACTTTAATCATAGACGACAAAGTAGCCAAGGCATCAGCCATTTGATTTTCGTCTCGGGGGACATGATACAACTTCACCTTCTTGAAGAACGTCAGTATCCTTCTGGTGTAATCTCGATAAGGAATCAAATGCGGCTGATTGGTATTCCAATCTCCATTGACCTGGTTAATCACTAGAGCGGAATCTCCATAAATGTCCGGAGTTTTGATCCTTAAATCAATGGCTTCTTCTATTCCCATGATACAAGCCTCATACTCAGCCTCGTTGTTGGTTACATCAAAAGTCAATCTGGCAGAAAAAGATATATGAGCACCTTTAGGATTGATAAGCACTTCCCCAACACCGTTGCCATTCACATTCACAGCCCCATCAAACATTAATGTCCACTTGTCATCAGGATCCGGTCCCTCCTCGACAAGAGGCTCTTCACAATCTTTCATCTTCAGATACATGATGTCTTCATCAGGGAATTCAAACATCATCGGCTGATAATCATCTATTGGTTGCTCGGCAAGGTAGTCTGACAAAATACTACCTTTGATGGCCTTCTGCGACGTGTACTGGATATCATATTCGGTTAGAATCATCTGCCAACGGGCAACACGTCCGGTGAGAGCCGACTTCTCAAAGATGTACTTCACTGGATCCATCTTAGAAATCAATAAGGTAGTATGGTTCAACATATACTTCCTCAGTCGGCGAGCAGCCCAGGCCAAAGCACAGCAAGTTTTCTCGAGCTGCGAATATTTGATTTCACAGTCGGTAAACTTTTTGCTAAGGTAGTATATGGCATACTCTTTTCGACCAGACTCGTCATGCTGTCCCAATACACACCCCATCGAGTTCTCAGTCACTGACAGGTACATTATCAGAGGCCTCCCAGGAACTAGAGGTACGAGGATTGGAGGTTTCTGCAAATACTCTTTTATCTTGTCAAAAGCTTTCTGACAGTCATCATTCCACCTGATTGCTTGATTCTTCCTTAGCAATTTGAATATCGGTTCACACGTGGCCGTTAGGTGAGACACAAACCGTGCAATGTAGTTCAATCTCCCTAAAAACCCACGAACCTGCTTTTCAGTTTTCGGTTCAGGCATTTCTTGTATAGCTTTTACTTTTGCTGGATCAACCTCAATCCCTTTCTCACTGACAATGAAACCCAACAGCTTACCGGATCTCACACCAAACGTACACTTGTTTGGGTTCAGCCTCAATTTGAACTTTTTCAGTCTGTCAAACAACTTCTGCAAGTTTACCAGGTGCTCCTCTTCTGTCTGCGACTTCGCAATCATATCATCCACGTACACTTCAATCTCTTTGTGCATCATGTCATGAAAGAGAGTCGTCATAGCCCTCTGATAGGTAGCACCGGCATTCTTCAGCCCAAATGGCATCACCTTATAGCAGAACGTGCCCCAAGGTGTAATAAATGTCGTCTTTTCCATGTCCTCTGGCGCCATCTTAATCTGATTATATCCAGAGAATCCATCCATGAAAGAGAAAACCGAGGATTGAGCCGTATTATCAACCAATACATCAATGTGAGGTAATGGGAAGTCATCTTTCGGACTCGCTCTATTCAAATCCTGGTAATCGACACACATCCTGACTTTGCCATCCTTTTCGGCACGGGAACAATGTTGGCCACCCACGGGGGATAAGTAGTAACTGACAGAAAACCCGCATCCAACTGCTTCTGAACCTCTTCCTTGATCTTAACAGCCATATCAGGACTAGTTCTGCGAAGCTTCTGCTTGACTGAAGGACAATCCTCTCTGAGAGGTAGTCTATGCACCACAATATCGGTATCCAACCCAGGCATATCTTGATACGACCAGGCGAATATCTCCACATACTCTCTCAGCATCTCAATCAACCTTCCCTTGACATCTTCTTTCAAAGCAGCCCCGATCTTGATCTCTTTTCTGGCGTCCTCAGTACCAAGATTAATGATTTCCAACTCCTCCTGATGAGGTTGGATGACCCTCTCCTCCTGCTTCAATAATCTGACCAGTTCTTTGGGGAGTTCACAGTCTTCCTCACTCTCCTCTTCAGCTTGGTAGATGGGATTATTGAAATCATACTGAGCCATAATAGAACCGTTTATAGTGGAATCCGTAAGATCACTTCTGCATGTTTAATGCTTTATTTTAGAAAAAAGAGTTCAAGAAAGTCACAAAAACAAAAAACATTGCCATTTTATTATTCTGAAAATGAAAAACAAAAACAGAAAGACAGGGATCACAAAATTGTTTGCAAAACGTCTTTTATTAATGATATCATTGAAAAACATGATGAGGCCCTACAATGAACCACTACGCCCTGGGCAGAACGTAGGGTTTTGTGCAAAATGAAAAACAAAAGAAAATTACTCTGTTTGAAGAGTAACTTGGACCACTTCCTCAGTCGTCCAATTGTTGATCGTCTCCCCTGGAGCACACGGGCGAACCCAGTTGTTCAGATCACAATCACTGTCCCCGTCTTCACTACCGGCTGCAAAGACGTCGCCATGATTCATCAGCCCAGCGCTGGTAAAGGTACTCGGCCCTTTCTGCTCACCCTGCTCTGCCTGCAGAGGTTGATAACCGATACCGAACTTGTCTTCTTTGACGGGCAGGTCCACCATCTTGCCCCAGCCTTCTGCATTGCCCGAGTTGACAACCTCCATAGCCTGCTTGTATGATGCAATTGAGGCACTTGGCTTCTTCTGCTCAGCAAAAGCCACCCTCTCAATAGCAACGGTCTCAAACGCCTGGCACAGAGTTTCATGGATCTCACCATCCACCTCCACATACTTGAAAGAGGATAAGTGACTCGCCAGAATGTCCTCCTCGCCGCACACAGTCACAATCTGACCGTTCCATACATACTTCAACTTCTGATGGAGAGTCGACGAAACTGCCCCAGCCCCATGTATCCAAGGACGTCCCAATAAGCAACTATATGCTGGCTGGATGTCCATCACATAGAAGATAATATCAAATACCTCCGGGCCAATCTTCACTAGCAACGTGACTTCACCAAAAACAGACCGTTTGGATCCATCAAATGCACGAACGATAAGATCGCTTGGAGTGAGGACAACCCCTTCAACATCAATCTTGCTCAAGGTCTTCTTGGGCAACACATTCAACGAAGATCCCGTATCCACCAGCACATGTGACAATACTGCGCCTTTGCACTCCATGGTGATATGCAGGGCTTTGTTATGGTTGCGACCTTCAGGTGTCAGATCCAAGTCTGTGAACCCCAAACCGTGCCTCGTACTGACATTGGCAATCACACCCTCCAATTGGTTGACAGAGATCTCTTGAGGTACGTAAGCCAGATTCAACATTTTCAGCAAGGAATTACGGTGTGCCTCAGAGCACAATAGTAATGAGAGTATAGAGATTTTGGATGGAGTTTGATTCAACTGATCTACAATCTTGTAGTCACTCTTCTTAATTATTTTCATAAACTCCTCCACGTCTTTCTCAAACGAGCCCTCAGGCGCCTCCTTCTGAACAGGTTCTTCCTCAACCACAGCCTGCTTACCCTTCGCTTTGGCGAGAGCCTCAGCATTATTGTCTCTCAAAGGCTGCGGTGCAAACAGACGACCACTTCTCGTGAAACCTCCTGGTCCCCCCACATTGTCCACCACTGGACTCACAGTTACTGGAGCTCTGATTGGCACGCCAATAGTTACAGGAGTCTGATTAACTGGTCTGGTCTGACTTTCTGACCTTCGGTTGCTGCGATAGGCATTATCATACTTCCACGGCACGACCCTACTATTCTCAACAACCTTTCTCCCCGAAGCAACAATAGTAGTGGGAGCATTGACAGTTACTGGAGCAGAAATGGTAACAGGAGTACCAACGGTTGTAGAAGCATTAACAGTTCTCTGGCCATGTCCTTCTGACGGTTTGAAATAAATGGTGACAGTTGACACCACCCCCACGATCCTTCACGGCCCTAGCAAACTGTAAATAGCCCTCATCCATCAAACCCTGGATACCAGTCTTCAACTGCATACAACCATTCACTGCATCTTCACATTCTGAACAGCCCTTACCACAGCCCGGGAACACTCTCCCAACCAACAGACGCTCTTTCACAACCATCAACGGTGTCTGAATCTCATCAACATCTACCACCAAATCCAAGGCCTCCTCACCTTCCACATTATTCACCCTATGCGCACCATGCTGAGGCATAGGATTGTTCACAACATTAGGCACAGGAGAAAAATTGATTGTTTTGGCGTCAATTAATTCCTGGACCTTATGATGAAAAGCCCGGCAATTCTCTATATGGTGCCCCGGTGCACCAGAATGGAAGTCACAACGAACGTTGGCATCATACCCAGGTGGTATCTTCGTCACCGGACCCATAGTGCACAATTCAACAAACCCCAATCTGAGCAATTCGGGCAGCAATTCAGCGTATGTCATCGGCAACGGGTCGAAACGACGATCCGACATTCTCTGTCTCGGCTGAAACGGACGTTGTTGTTGTTGTTGTGGTGGTGGTGCTCTCTGTTGTTGCTGTTGACGTTGCTGAGGTGTCGGGATAGTTACTGCAGCAACCTGACGGTACTGGCCTCTGTTCACATTTCTACGATGTTGCACAGCATTAGTTTCACCCTTCCTTCTTCTGGGTGCCCCAGCAAATGGCTTTTTCGAAGATGAGGAACCAACATCCTGAATCTTTCCAGCTTTAATGAGACTTTCTGTTCGCTCTCCACAAATCACCACATCAGAAAAGCTACCGAACGGGCAACTCCCCATCCGGTCCATAAACACTCCTTGTAGAGTCCCAATAAACATATCGGTCAACTCCTTCTCCAGCATAGGAGGTTGCACCCTTGCAGCTAATTCCCGCCATCTCTGGGCGTACTCCTTGAAACTCTCACCGGATTTCTGACACAGGCTTTGCAACTGAGTCCGGCTCGGCGCCATGTCCATGTTGTGCTTATATTGCCTCAGAAAGGCTTCACCCAGATCTCTCCAACTTCTGATGGATTCTTTCTTCAAATCCATGTACCAATCCAAGGAAGCTCCAGACAAGCTATCCTGGAAGAAGTACATCCACATCTTCTCATCGTCCGTATAGGCAAAGATCTTCCTGTAATAAGCCTGCACATGGGTGCGAGGACAAGAGGTACCGTTATATTTGTCAAAGGAAGGCGCTTTGAACTTATAAGGAATTCTCAATCCTTCCACCAGCCCCATATTTGTAACATCAATCCCCAAAGAATTCTGACACTCCATGGCTCTGATCTTCTCAGCTAGGGCATCAACCCTCCTATCCCTTTCGTCAGTTCTTCCCACAACTTCATCATCCTCACTGAGAAGAGTAAACATGTCTTCCTGTTTGTCAACCAACGGAGCAGGGTGGCGAACTGGAGCACGGGTTGCTCTGACATTAGCAGTCTGTGGAGCAATAGGTTGACCGTTGATTCTGATACCCCTCAACTCATCACCCACGGCATAGTTGTTGATGGGAACAGCAGCAGTAACTTGGTCATTAACAGGGACCCCCTCTGGCAAAGCATGGTTGACCAGTGGAATTGCAGCTTCTTGTCTCTGGACTAGGGCTCGAAGTTCTTCTTGACCTTGCGCAACCCCTTGCATCATATGCATGAACTGGGCCATGTTAGCCCTCATCTCTGCTAACTCAGCTTGCACTTGATCCATATTTCTCTGTTGATTCAGCCTCGTAGAGTAGCGGTGCGGGCGATGATCAGTAATCCTGCCTGAAACAGGAACCAGAATGAGAAGTCTCGATCAAGAACACCTGTAATGCAAAATGATATGTGTATGATGCTTATGATGCGTATGATGCACATGATATGTTCATTTCTCAGGCATTGAAGAGCCCAATTCATCTTTCAAGAAACGGCAACCTGCAACAATGAACAACACATAAGCAGACTACACAGGATAATGAGCACGAAGGTGAAACATCAACAACCTCATCTATAGACATGAGCACAAGAGATCAATACAACAATATTCAGACAAAGATACAAATGATCAGAGTACAACAATGAATCCCATCCAACAAGCCTGGAGGTGATTCTCAACATAAACAACAGATACAAGCTAAGAAAGATGCCCTCCAGAAATGAGCGTCTTCAAATACTGGCACTGGTCTATCAACAGGTCACATTCTGAACACTCCGGCAAAGGAGTGATCTTCTCCTTCAGTTGTCTTCTGAGCTCCACAACTTCTCCTCCAAGCTGGTTCTCTGACGCATGTCTCAAATCTACCTCCTTCTTCAATTGGATGTCTTTGTCCCTAAGATGCTTTTCCAGGTCTCTTATCTTCTTCTGGTAATTAGCTTCAGCTTTCTACAACCTCAAGCACTCACGGTGTTCTTCATTCAACAAGGTCTCCATCTCCTCATAAGACCTCTTCTTGCTCTTCAATCTCCTAGCATCTTCACCCTGCATGCCTTTGAGCTGATGAGCCAAGTTCAACTTATGAGCTTTGGCTTTGTAAAGCTCCATCTGGGTATCTTGTTCTTTCTCTTTCAACCAACGATTCTCCATTAAGGCTTGCTTGTAGTGCTCAGCAGGCACACTCTCAGCAAGGATCAGAGGTGGTTGCTCTTGCAATGACTCCATCCTATCATAGGGCAACAACAAATTCTCAACTCTACTCTTGACCCAATCAATGTAATCAGGCATAGCAATGGCAAACTTCTTCCCTAGAACAGCTCCATCCTTGACACCAATGGTCTTCCAAGCTCTTCCTACTTGCTCCAATCTAGCAGGGTCACTCCGCTTCTCAAAATACACACTTTCAGCTATCTCAGCATCAAGTGGTCTTCCATTCATCACAAACCCCAACTGACGAAGAGAAAGAACCGGGTTGTAATTGATGCAACCCTTAGTCCCTACAAGTGGCACTTTACGAAACTCTCCACAACTCATGATGACACTACGCACATCCATCCGGTAAGATTGCCACCTGATATCATAATATGTAAGAGACATAATCCTCTGAGTCCACTTATGAGTGCTCTGAGCATCCACAAAAGGTCCACTGGTTGGCAGAAGAGACAAGAACCATCTGAGCAGCAATGGGAGACAACATCTGATAGCTCCACCCTTACTATGCCTGCTGTGAATAGCATAGTAAGTGTCAGCTAACAGGGTAGGAACTGGGTTTCCTCCAATGAAGATAGTGACAGCAGCATAGTCCACAAAGTTGGGCATACTCGGGAACAACACAACTCCATAGATCATGATAGCTAACTGGGCATGAAAAGCTTCCCAATTTCCCTTCTTTGCTTCTTCTTTAGCCATCTTCACTAAGTACTTCAAAGGTAAACCCACAACATCACCACTCGACTTCCAGTTGTCACTCACTTCCTTGATACTCAAATAAAGAGCTCTGGCAACAACTCTGAAATCAACCTCCTTTGGCACACCCAAGAAAGGAACCTGATATCGGATCGGGACATTCATCAGGATAGAATACTCTTCAAGAGTGGGTGCTAACTGATAATCCTGGAAAGTGAAGCAACGGAGCTCTGGGTCATAGAACTGTAGAAGAGTCTGCAACGGTACTGGATCTACCACCATCTTCAGCAGTGTCAACAAATCCCCATACTGATCAACAAACACCTTCTGATTACCGCCGGTCACAAGGTTGCTCAACTCTATCAAAGACGTCAATGGCTCACGGTGAAAACTGTAGGTGCAAGTCTTCCTCTTCAACTCGGGAACGGATGCCATTTCTCACAGTGAATAGACTCCTGAATGAACCTGAGAAATGATATGCATGAGGAGATTAGCTTTTTTCTTTTCTTTTTTTTTCTTTTTTTTTATTGCATTATTTTTTCGAAAATAAATATGCTATGATGCAAATGATGCAAACACGACTGGTCGGCTGTGTGTTACGGAGCACAGGTTCAAAACTTCGGCCTGAATTCGGAACCACAAAGTCATCTGAGACCCAAAGTCATCTGAGGCCCATATCTCTGAACCAAGTCACCAACAGGACCAAGAGTCACCAACGAGTCATCAACAAGTCACCAACTGTACCTGTAAAATGATCATTCCCTCCCCACTCACGGGTGTAATCTAGGCCAAGGTAAGGTCAAGAGAAACGCAGGATAAACAACCCTTTCATAGAATATCATCATGTGCACACCCGATGTATGCACCGATAATACCCCATCAGAGTCTGAACTGCTCGTGATATCATGTTCCGCTAAGTGGCGCAATACCACCCGCTTCCCAAGAATCACTCTATTCCTAGGTGTCCTAAAGTTCACTCATAGCCTGGGTATTGGGCCTTTTACCTCTTGTAACTCCCACCCCACAGAGAGACAAACACACAGCCAGCACAGATGAAAATATGATGCATGCAGACATAAATGCAAACATAAATAAATAAATGCAATAAATGAAACAGTAAAAGCAACCAAACCCTATTCTAAAGAGCGCTAGGAGAGACTCGCTTAGGGAAGATGGACCAGCAAGAGGTCAACTTCTCTATATCCCCAGCAGAGTCGCCAGCTGTCGCATTACGCGAAAAACCGGCGGGAAAACGAAACAACAGAGCCGCCACCGTGCGTTATTTATCCCAAAGGAGGGAAAGGAAACGCTCGAAGTAAACCTGGAAAAGACATGGTCTCGCGACCAGAGAAAGATAGGATCGGGAGTCGGTTATGCGAAGGGAAGGTATTAGCACCCCTACGCATCCGTCGTACTCGACGGATCCACGCACAAAATAATAGAAGAAAGGTTGCTAAAAAGACTGCTCAAACACTGCACAAGACTGGATGGAAACACAGAAAAGACGGAAGAAACGGGACTCGGCAGGATATCGCATCCTGGGCCTACGTAGTCTGTCAAGCACAGACATCAGAGTCGACGTAGTTCGGGACTGGGGAAACGTGCTCGCTAGGATGTCGCATCCTATGCATACGTATCTTCTCTGACCGGAGAAGAATCAGAGCACTCGTAGCTCGGCTAACGCACGCCAAACAAAACACAAACAGGAAACCGACTGCCAATCGCTAGGCTTACGTCAGACTCCACACAAAACAGGCAAACATGGAAACCGAATGCCAATCGCTGGACTTACATCAGACTCCGAACCAACAAACACACACGCAGGAAACCGACTGCCAATCGCTGGACTTATGTCAGACTCCAACAAGCAAACAAGACACAGGAAACCAACTGCCAATCACTGGACTTACGTCAGACTCCAAACACACACAAAGGGGTTGAAAAAGAAAAAGGGCGCCCGGAGAGATCAGCTCATCTCCTGCCTACGTACCTCATCTGGTATGAGGATCAGGGCGACGTAGTTCCCCTTAACAGGGAAAGAACTTCTAACCTAACCAGAGACAAAGGGAGACACAAACTACTAGGGAGACTACGACTCGAGCCTAGAAGTTGTCATGCATACGATCCCTATGTTGAGGTTTCTATCCTAACTTGCACAGGAAGCAAGCTAGCTTAAACAGCACAACCAAGCAAATACAAGCACAATAAAGCAAGCACACACACTATATGCAAACAATTGGGCTCATACAAGGCTAGGCTACAAAAACAAGCCAACTGGAATGGGGTGTTTTTAGCTCTTAACCCTAACATTGAGAGTTAGGGTGAAGCAGATGAAATGGGAAGTGAGGGTAAGACCTCACAGCTCTTATCCTTGGCCTGGGAGAGCTTGACTCAAATAGAAAGTGTGGGAGTTCAGAATGTAGGAACTCTTCTCCACAGATGACTGACACAACATGATCTTGGGTTCTTATTCACAATGCATCAACACATGGTGTGTGAGCAAAGTGAATGACACAACAGAATAGCAGGGGATGGATTGCACATCCCTTTTATCTGCCAATTGCCTCTAAAGAGGTCTTTACCTGCTTGGCACAAAATTAAACATTCACAAGCATTGCCTCTTAAGGAGGGCTTCAGACAGGTGCCTGCCCACATAACAGGACAGGTCTTCCAGACTACATGAAGTCAAAGGAATTATACCTTAGTGGTAAGCAAACCACAAGCTAGCAAAGCAAGTTCAAATGAACTTAAAGCAACTTAGGTACCTGTGGAAACAGCTAAACCAATCAGTACAAAATCCAGACAAACAGTTAACAGTCAATATCAAACAGACAGACAAAGCATCAGGCAACAATGGTGCAAGGCATTAGGCAAACACAAATGAATTGTCCTCAAAGCCCTACAAAACACACAATGTTAGCCAACAACAACCAATAATCAAGCTCAAAGGAAGGAGCATCATCACTCATGGAGATGTACTTGAACCTGAAATCACAATCCAAATGGTAAGTCCAAACCACTAGGTCAAAGCCTAGGGTCAAAAGAGGATCAAAAATCCAAAACAGAAGCTCAAACTTGACACAAAGCATGTTTAATCACTCAAGAATCAGTCCTAAAAAGAACCAAATCATAATCAATAGGCAAGTTCATTTACCAAGCATGTGAAGTTAATGACCAATTCAAAGCATCCAAATGATCAACATGAATGAAAATTCTCAATCAAAACAGAAATGATTCAAATAATTCTGGAAAAATTCATGAGCAATCAAGACATCCACAACATCCATCACACAAAAAATCAGAAACATTGGAGATCATTTGGCATGGCAATCACATTGTACAAGTTGAACATCAAAAGGTGTGACACCAATTGTCACACCAAGTTAGCACAAGCATAAAACAGAATTGGAGCATGGGAAAAATATCAAACCAAAGCCGAAATGTCCATCAATGTGTCTAGAATCAACATGCAAAAAGAACCACTCATTTTGGAGCCTTGGTTCAAAAGTTATGCCCATTTGAATCTTCAAGCACACTTTGTCATGATTGGATCATATCTCCTCAACCACACATTAGAAATTCATGATCTTGGACTTTTTGGAAATGGGAGAGAAAGATCTTCAAATTTCATGTTGGACAAAATTTCATTTGAAGCTTTATTGATGATGTAAGATTGAGTTGAAGTTGGTCCAAAAACTTTCCATTTTTGGAAATTTCAAATTATAGGTCACTTGCTATTTTGGGAAAGTATTAACCTGACTTCAAATTCTTCAATGTGAGTGCTTGAAATGTCAAATGAGACTTGTTTGAACATGAATGAAGCATCTCTAATCACTTCCCACCTCCAAATCCACAGTTGACTTTGCAGTTGACTTCTGTTGACTTTTATGGGCCTCAGATGAATTGCACATGTACTGATGAGTTCTGAGCCTTCAACACTTGGCCAAATTGCTTCAAAATGATCCTTGGGTCATATAAGCTCATTGGAACCACCCTAGGGCCTTCATCTCATGGAAAATTCTCTTGTTGCCTTGCACAGTTGAATCTCCTGACCAGTCTTGCCTGATGAGATGTAATGGACTATACAATATGAATGCAATGTTAATGACCTAAAAATGAAATGAATGTACAAATGGGAGGTGAAAATTTGAGGTGCTACACTAAGCAGAAGGCATCTAAGCATACCGCCCCCATTAAGAAACAAAAATGGGTTGCTAATCAGACACCTCAAGTCAGACCTAAGCAGCAGGCATCTAAGCATAATGTCCCCATTGAGAAACAACAATGGGTTGCTAAACTAGCTCTCACATCTCCAAGGGCATCTACCAGACAAGACTGGTATTTTGATAGTGGCTGCTCAAGACATATGACTGGGATGAGCAACCTATTGGTGGATCTACAACCTCATGCTACCAGGCATGTGACATTTGGTGATGGAGCTAAAGGAGAAATCAAAGGTGTTGGTAAGCTGGACTGTTCTGGAGTCCTAAAACTGAGTAATGTGCTGTTAGTAAAAGGACTAACTGCTAACCTCATCAGCATAAGCCAGCCATGTGACCAAGGGTTAAATGTGCAATTCACTAGGGGAGGATGTGTGGTGTTGAATGGTTGCAATCAGGAAGTGATGAGAGGAGCCAGATCCAAAGATAACTGTTATCTATGGGAATCTAAAGACTCACTCTACTCCTCAAAGTGCCCCTTAGCCAAGGAAGAGCAGGAAGTGAAGTTGTGGCATGGAAGACTTGAACAAATCCATTTAATAGGAATGAAGAAGATCATATCCAAGGAAGCAGGTAGGGGTATCCCAAATATGCTTATGGATGAAAGAAAAGGGGGTGGAAAATGTCAGGTTGAGAGCCATGGGTTACCCTCATCTATTAGACATCATCAAAATGGTGTAGCAGCAAGGGAGAAACAGAAATGTGTATCATTGTCCACTGCAGAAGCTAAGTACCTAGCATCTGGTAGCAGGTGTTCACCACTGGTATGGATGAACCAGATGCAGACTAAGTACAATGTTACTCAAAATGTCATGACATTGGATGGTACTCAGATTGACAAATTAAGGGACAAAGTGGGAATGTGTGCTCCTGAGAAATTATAGCAACTAATGATGTTAGTTATTTACTGTTTAGTAAGTCAACTTATTAAACAATTGACAGTGCACTCTGATTGGTCAACAAAGAATAGACATTGCTCGTGCAACAAACGTTTCATATTCCATCGTCTCAACTTTCAGTCTTGCAAACCTTCTCTCAAAGAAACTGTTCAACTCTCCTCCGAGATATTCATCATGTCGCACCAATCCGACTCAACTTCCTACACGACCATGTCTGATTCCTCCAGCTCTGAGTCTTGCAACCCTAACCGGGAAGATCCTGTGGCTGACGCTGCAAATACATCTCATGCAAGAAGACCTAAAGAAACGGTCTCCGGATTCTCCTCATCAATCGCACTTGATGAACAAACCAGGGAAGGCTCCAGGTATGTGCACAATGCCATTGCAACTATTATGACTGGGATACTATCTGGTAATCAGAAGGTTCCTGGGGTCTCCGTTCCCTTAAACACTATCATACCTGATAATGTTGCATGTCAAGAAAACGCAGTCCTCTTAAGAAAGAATGTATTTGACGATGCTGAGCAAACTGATGCTCATGAGGGGTCAAAAATTGACAAATCCTTAGACAATGTGGGGGGTGAGGAAGTCCGTGTCACTCAGGATGTCAGTGACAACCCTAAGCGTGCAGCTGAAACCGTAGACCTAGAGGAGTTTTTTGATGATGAGTTGTTGACCTCTATTGTTCCTAGCATAGCCAAAAGGGTTAGGACTAGGAGAGAAAAGAAGACAGTGGTGCAGAGGTCCCCAAAGAGGAAGATTGATGTATCAACTTCTCCCAATCCAAAGGTGACAGAGAGTTCCCTCAAAAGGAAAGGGCATGGGCCTGCGAAATCTTGGAGCAAAGAGGTGCCCAAGAAAATGAAGACCAAGTCTGTTGTTGCGGAGTCTGATTCAGATGTCCCATGTGATGTCACAACATCTTTGTCAAAGAAGAAGCCAACCACTAGAAAGCCGGCTTCTAGTGTCCCTGAGGTACCTATTGACAACGTGTCATTCCATTTTGCTTCTAGTGTAAACAGGTGGAAGTATGTCTATCACAAGAGGCTGGCCTTGGAGAGGGAACTGGCTCAGAATGCCCTGGAGTGTAAGGAGATTGTAGACCTGATTCAAGAGGCAGGGTTAATGAAAACTGTGACTCAACTCCCAAAGTGCTATGAGACTTTAGTAAAGGAGTTTATTGTCAATGTGTCTGAGGAATGTGCAGATGGAAAGTCTAGAGAATTCAGAAAAGTATATGTGTGAGGCAAGTGTGTGAACTTCTCTCCCTCAGTTATCAACCTGTATTTGGGAAGACCTGATGTAGCTCAACCTGAGCTTGAAGTGACTGACGATAGAATCTGTCAAGTCATCATTGCAAATCAAGTCAGGAAGTGGCCTCTTAAAGGTAAGTTGGTGGCCAGCAAGCTCAGTGTGAAGTATGTTATGCTACACAAAATTGGAGCGGCCAACTGGGTGCCCACAAATCACAAATCCACTGTGGCTGTGATGCTTGGAAAGTTCATCTATGCTGTCGGAACCAAAGCAAAGTTTGACTATGGAACCTACATTTTTTATCAAACCATGAAACATGTTGGGAGCTTCAGTGTGAAGGGGCCTATAGCCTTTCCTTCCATCATATGTGGCATTGTGCTGAATCAATTTCCAAACATACTGACAGAGAATGACTTTGTGAAAAGAAGAGAGAGTCCGTTGGCCTTTAATTATAAACTGTTCCTGGGTAAGCATGTCCCTGACATTGCCATGACAACAGAAGAGACTTCAAGTGTTGGCAATCAACCAGATAAAGCTGTTGTCATTGCCATACTCAGAGAGACTTGCAAAGAGCTAGAGGCAAGGAAGCTCACTTTGGAAAAGTTGATTATCAAATTGGAGATGTCTGATGATGGTGTGCTTGGTGAGGCTACAGAAAGAGCTGCAAGGCAAAGTGCAGAGGGTGAAGAGGAGGCCAGTTCTGATGATGGCACTGATGATGAGGCTGACTCTAAGTCAGATGATTAAATCATTTCCTGTATTTCTATCATTTGTGTGTAATTCTGTTTATTTTGGTCTGTAATTTAAAGTGTTGCTTTGGCAACATTTTTGTCAAAAAGGGGGAGTAACACCTGTGATACCCCAGGACAACAGATTATTTGCTAAACAGATATTGAAGATCCTCTAATCCAGAGGTTGTGCTGCAGCTGATGTTCCACTTCTATGTGTGATGAGTGTGAGTGTTTTATCTGTATGTGTGCTGCTGTTAGAAGTTTTTATTTAACTTCTGTATGTGTGCTGATGTTAGAAGTTTTTATTTAACTTCTGTATGTGTGCTGATATGTGAAGTTTTTATTTAACTTCTATGTGTGTTGAGTATGTTGCTGCTCTGAGTGTATTAGCTAGGTTAATTTCCCTGCTAGATGTGTGTTTTCCGCTGCTGTGAACTCTGTTGTGATGCCAAGTTGTTTTAGCCAAAAATTTGCCAAAGGGGGAGTTTGTAGATGTTTGATTGGCTGCATTTTATGTTAAAACACTAACTGGACTCTAATGTCTTGATTGATGTCATGACATGCTTTGGAGATGTTTGATTGGCTACATTTTGTGTTAGAACATATAACTGTACTCTGGTGTCTTGATTGATGTCATGACATACTTGAGTAGTATGTTGCAGGTTTAGCTAATACAAGATTTACTGAGTGTCAAACTAGATGTTATGATATTCATCTGTGATAACAGATACTGAGGTATAGAACAGTTAGTTGTCTGCTATAACTCAGTATTTAATTTCAGTCTGTTTATCAAGGGAATAACAGACCTGGCATAAGGCCTACTGTCTGAATGTCAAACTGGATGTTATGACATTCATCATTGACAGCATATACTGAATAATAGGCAGGTTGGTTTTCTGCTACAGTTCAGTATGTATCTCAGTCTGTTCTTCAGGAGAATAACAGACCTGTCATAAAGCCCATTCTGTAAATGTCAAATTGGATGTTTTGACATTTATTACTGTAAGCTGGTATTGACGTATGGACTGGTTGGTTCTTTACAGTATAGCATTTTGTACAGTTTGTTTTCAGAAAAATAACAGACTTAGCATATGGTCTATGTTCTGGACATCAAACTGAATGTTGTGACATTCATTCCTGACAGCATATGCTAAATTGTAGGATGGTTAGTTTTTCTGTTTCAGTATTTTTCTCAGGCTATTTTTCAGGAATCCAATAGCTGAGCTAAAATCCAGGAAACTAACAACTGAGCTACAATTAATGAACCTAACAAATAGCCTATTTGTTAGTACCCTAATATGTGGAAATTAGGTTAACTTGCTTAACCTTAATTTTAGGAAATACAAGTACAAGGCCCAAGTGCTGTAATATAAAAGGATGGCAATCCTTCATTCAGAACTCGGGGATTTTAGGCGTGAAGATTTTATTGTTCCATCATACTTCACTGCTGTAATTTTTGTGTGTCTTGTATTAGGTGTATCTTGTGAGCCAAGCAATTATCACCTAGATGATTGCATTGGACTAGGGTGTTCATTGAGTTGTAAGTGTTGTGTCACTCTAAGCTTTTAAACGTGAGTGCTGTGTATCTTGATTAAAGTTGTTAAGCACAATCAAGAGTTGTTTGAAGTGTGACTTCACCATTAACTTTAATCTAATTAAAGGTTGTAATCACTGAGGTGATTGAGGGGGAGTGAGTAGGAACTCTGATCTTAGTGTAAGATTGAAATTGCATTGGGTAGGTATTAAGTGATAGGATTAAACAGTTGGTTTAAGGTCTGAATTAATACTAGTAATAGTGGATTTCCTCCCTGGCTTGGTAGCCGCCAGACGTAGGTGTGTGTGACACCGAACTGGGTAAACAACTCCTTGTGTTATTTACTGCACTTACTTTTTAAGTTCTGCATAATTCTTGTCTGCGCAGAATTGGATGTCATAACATCCCGTGTGACATCGAAGTCTGTTAACTAGAATTTCAACTTTGATTCTGAAATTTGGGAGATTGGGTATCATTAGACTTTTGGATTTCTGAAATTGGACTGTTATCAAGGAAGAACCCAGAACCCGTAGGCATTCGCTAGCACCTCGCTAAGCGAACCTGTAGCGAAGCTTCGCTAAGTCTCGCTAAGCGAAGCAGTAGCGATCATGACAGTAGTTGGTTTTTCTGTTTGCTCTCTAACCTGTTTTGTGTTTGTTATTGCATCCGTGCACTGTTTACCTGACGCTGTTGTTGTTATGGTTCTTTTGTTTGGTGCAACTCATGATTGCACCCCATCTTGTTATTCTAACTTGTTTGTTGAGTTTTTGTGAGGGCTCACATGACTCTTGAAGAGATAGCTTGCTTGGTATTCCACTTTATTTGTGGGATACCATTTGGAGATTTATTTTGATTACTTTGCTGACTTGCTTTCTTTGATGGTGCTAGCTTGAGAGACCTCCGGGTTTCTTGTTTCTTTAGTTGCTGTTACTTCGGATCTTTATCCGTATGGTAGATATCTTGACCCCTTTTACATCTTTCCAGCATTTTACTGCTTTCTTAGCAGGAAGACCTCGATAGGAGGCAATGTTTTTGTGTGTTTACTTTTGTGCCCAAAGACCTCCAAGAGGAGGCACCAGTGCTAAAGACCTCCATGAAGAGGCAATTGACGGATAAAAGGGATTAGTAGTCAATCCCCCGTTATTCAGTGTGTCGTTCTTTATGCTCGCACTACGTGTTGATGCTTCAGAACAAAAGCCCAAGATCTTTTGTCCGGTCAGTCAGTGGAGAGGGTTCCATCATTCTGAACCCCCACGCTTTGTCATGAGCTCACCCTGTCCAGGGTTAAGAGCTACGAGGTCTTATTCTCAGTACCCTTTTGATCTGCTCACCCTGACGTTCAATGTCAGTGGTTAAGAGCCCATTTGATTACCTTTCCATGGCTTGTTTGTCGAGGTTGATATGACCCCTCTTGACTAAAGCCCTACCCATGTATGTTTGAGCCCCCTTGTTGGTGTGTTTATTTTATGCTATGTGTTTTTGTATGGTGTGATCGTCTCCCCATAGGACTGCTAGGCTTCGTATAGTCTCTCGTTTTCATGTCAATTAAGGTAGCACGGTTCCTTCGTCTAGGACTTCCTTTTTGCATGAGCATTCCTAAAACACAAAGAAACTCTTTGATTTTTTTTCTTAACACGTTAACTCCTTCTACTACAGGTGAGAAAGTCTCCAAAGGTCGAGCATCCGGTAGATTGCGTAGTAGCGTCGTTCATCTAAAAAACACAAAACAAACAAAAATAGGTTAGCCGAGCTACGGTGCTCTGATTCTCAATCCTTCTTGAGATACGTGTGCAGCAGGGTAGGGCCTGTGCGAGCAATAACTCTTTCTTTTCCCTACTTTGATTTTCTCTCTTTCGCATCGCATATAGGACTTTTTATACACACACTTTAGACATAAATAGAAAACGTGGATCCTGTGGAGTACCACAGACGTGAAGGGGTGCGATAACCTTCCCTTCACGTAACCGGCCCCCTTACTCAGTTTTCTTTGGTTTGAGACTTTGTTTTATTCGTTCCCTCTTGGTTATGCAGTACTAACTTTCCCTCCTCTTGGGATAAAAGTACATAGCCGGCGACTCTATTATTTTTTCCGCGCCACCTCCTTTTCGCGTTTGTACTTGGATTCGGGAAATCCGAGGAGCGACAGTTGGCGACTCTGCTGGGGACTTATTTTCCCTAGTAGGCCTTTCCTAGCGTTTGTCTGTTTATTGTCTATTGTGTGTTATTTATTTATTGCTTTGCATACTTATCTGCTTGCATTGCATCCTATGTGCGCTTTACTGTTTCATGCATAATGTGCTGGCTGTGTATCTGTTTTGCTGTTGGGTGGGAGTCACAAGAGGTAAAAGGCCCAATACACAGGCTATGAGTGAACTTTAGGACACCTAAGAATAGAGTGATTCATGGGAAGCGGGTGGTATGACGCCACTTAGCGGAACATGGTATCACGAGTAGTTCAGATTCTGATGGGGTATTATCGTTGCATACACCTGGCGTGCATATGATGATATTCTTGAAAGGATTGTTTATCCTGCGTTTCTCTTGACCTTACCCTGGCCTAGATTACACCCGTGAGTGGGGCGAGAATGAATCATTTATAGGTACTGATGGTGACTTGTTTTGTTGGTGACTTTTGTTTGGTTCTTGTTGGTGGTCGTTGATTCTGAAGTATGGGTTCTAAGTTGATGACTGTGTTCTATGGTTCTCGGTTCCGAATTCATGCTGAAGTTCTGATCCTGCGCCTTGTGATACACAACCAACCAGCCATTGTTTCATCATTTTGCATCATAGCATGTTCATTTTCAAAAAAATAATGCATAAAAAAAAAAAGTTAACCCGCAAATGCATATCATTTTTCAGGTTTATTCAGGAGTCTGTTCACACCGAGAGATGGCTGCCATTCCAGAGTTGAAGAGGAAGACTTGCACCTACAGCTTTTACCGTGAGCCGTTGACATCTTTGGAAGAATTGGGTAATCTCGTGACCGACCGTAATCAGAAAGTTTTTGATGATCAGTATGGGGATATCTTGGCATTGTTGAAGATGGTGGTTGATCCGGTACCTCTGCAGACTCTCTTACAGTTCTATGATCCGGAGCTTTGTTGCTTTACTTTTCAGGACTACCACTTAGCGCCCACTCTTGAAGAGTATTCCATCCTTATGAATGCCCGAATCAAAAATCGAGTACCTTTCCTGGATGTGCCAAAGGAGGTGGATTTCGAAGTTGTTGATAAGGCTCTTTACTTGAGCATCAAGGAAGTGAGCGATAATTGGAAACCAAGCGGTGATGGTGTGGGCTTATCCTTGAAGTTCTTGGTAAGGATGGCTAAGGAAGAAGTAAAGAAAGGAAATTGGGTAGCTTTCAACGCTCAGTTGGCTGTCATGATTTATGGAGTTATTCTATTCCCTAGTATGCCTAGTTTCGTGGACCTGGCAGCAATCACTATTTTCATTGGAGGAAACTCGGTGCCTACCTTGTTAGCTGATACCTATTATGCGATACACAGCAGGCATGGTAAGTGTGGAGCTATCAGGTGTTGTCTCTCGTTGCTACTCAAGTGGTTCTTGTCTTTTCTACCAACCAGTGGACTGTTTGTGGATACTCAGAATACTCATAAATGGACTCAGAGGATCATGTCGCTCACATCTTATGATATCAAGTGGCAAGCTTATAGGATTAATGTGCGCAACATCATTATGAGTTGTGGAGAGTTTCGCAATGTTCCACTCATAGGAACTAGGGGTTGCATCAACTACAACCCGGTTCTTTCTCTCCGTCAGTTAGGTTTTGTCATGAATGAAAGGCCGCAAGATGTCGAGATAGCTGAAAACGTGTACTTTGAGAAACGGAGCGATCCGGCAAGACTGGAGCAAGTGGGAAAAGCTTGGGAGAATATTGGTATAAAAGATGGATCTGTTTTAGGGAGGAAGTTTGCAATTGCTATGCCTGCTTACACTGAGTGGGTCAAGGAAAGAGTTGGGACTTTGTTGCTACCCAATGACCGGATGGAACCATTGCAGGAGCAACCGCCTTTGATCCTTCCTAAGAGTGTGCCTGCTGAGTATTACAAACAAGCCTTAATGGAGAATCGCCAGTTGAAAGAAAATGAACAAGAGATCCGAATGGAGCTTTACAAAGCAAAAGCTGATAGGCTGAATTTGGCTCATAAACTCAAAGGAGTGCAAGGTGAAAGTTCTAGTAGATCAGGAAACAAAAAGAGGTCCTATGACGAGAGAGAAACAATGTTGGATGAAGAACACCATGAACGCTTGAGATTACAAAAAGCGGAAGCCAATTACAAAAAGAAGATACGAGACTTGGAAAGACAGCTTAAGGACAAAGATGCTAAGTTGAAGAAAGAGGTAGATCTGAGGCATGCAGCAGAGAGCCAGCTCAGAGGAAGTGACATCCGTGCATCTCATTTCCGAGAGGAAGTTGTTGAACTCAGGGTGCAACTGGAAGAGAAGCTCACCCCTCTACCTGAGTGTTCAGAGTGTGACCGATTGATGGAACAGTGCCAATATTTGAAGACTCTCATTCCTGAAGGACGACTTCCCTAGTTTGTCTTGTTGTTTATTTTGAGAATCACCTCCAGGATTGTTGGATGGGATTCCTTGTTCTACACTGAGGAACTGAATCTTTTCTTGAACTATGTTTGTATGAACCTTATTTCTTATGTCCATGGATGAGGTTATCGATGTTTCACTTTTGCTTGTCGTCTAGTGTATGTTGTTTCTTTGTTCTTCATGTTCCGCTTACGGGTGCAGGTTGCCATTTTTCAAAGGTGGACGAGACTCCTGAATACCTGAGAAATGATAAAACATCGCATACGCATCATACACATATCATTCTTGCATCATTACAAGTGTTCTTGAAGAGGATTTCTCATTCTGGTTCCCGTTTCAGGCAGGATTGCTGAGTATCGTCCGCACCGTTACACAACAAGGCAGAATCAACAGAAGTTCATGGATCAATTTCAAGCAGATCTAGCAGAGATGAGGACCAACATGGCCCAATTCGTGAGTATGATGCAAGGGGTAGTGCAAGGGCAAGAGGAACTCCGAGCCTTGGTCCAGAGACAAGAAACTGTGATTCCCCCTGTCAGTCAGATGCCGCCAGAAGGGACCCCTGTCGATGACGCTGCTGTTACCAACCCTGTCAACAACTATGCTAATGGTGACGAATTGCATGGTATTAGAATCAATGGACAACCCATCATTACAGAGACTTCTAATGCTCGAGCGGCACGTGCTCCAGTTCACCATCCTTCTCATTTGGTTGACAAGCAAGAAGATATGTTCACTATTCCCAGTGATGATGATGAATTTGGAAAGGCGGAAGAGAGAGATAGAAAGGTTGACGCCCTTGCTGAAAAGATTCGCGCCATGGAGTGCCAGAATTCCTTGGGTTTTGATGTTTCTAACATGGGTTTAGTCGATGGGTTGAGGATCCCGTACAAGTTCAAAGCGCCATCTTTCGACAAGTACAATGGCACTTCTTGTCCCCGAACTCATGTGCAAGCTTACTACCGGAAGATATCCGCTTATACTGATGATGAAAAAATGTGGATGTACTTTTTCCAAGATAGCTTGTCTGGAGCCTCTTTGGATTGGTACATGGACTTGAAAAGAGAATCTGTCAGAAGCTGGAGAGAGTTAGGTGAAGCTTTTCTGAGGCAGTACAAGCATAACATGGACATGGCTCCGAGCAGAACCCAGTTGCAGAGTTTGTTTCAAAAGACTGGTGAGAGTTTCAAGGAATACGCCCAGAGGTGGCGTGAACTAGCTGCGAGAGTACAACCTCCGATGTTGGAGAGAGAATTGACATATATGTTCATTGGAACCCTGCAAGGTGTATTCATGGATCGTATGGGAAGTTGCCCATTTGGTAGTTTTTCGGATGTTGTGATTTGCGGAGAAAGAACTGAAAGTCTTATCAAAGCGGGAAAAATCCAAGACCCTGGTTCTTCAAGTTCTTCAAATGCTAAGAAACCATTTTCAGGGGCACCCAGAAGGAGAGAGGGTGAGACAAGTGCTATACATAATCAGAGAAATGGAAACAGAGGACAACAATATCGTCAAGTTGCTGTTGTGACTATTCCAGCAACTCAACCTCAACAACCACAAAGAGGACAACCACAACAACAACAACAACGCCAATTCCAACCAAGGCAAAGAATGCCAGATCGTCATTTTGATCCGTTGCCAATGACTTATGCTGAATTACTCCCTGAACTGCTCAGGTTAAAGTTTATTGAACTTCGCACTATGGCTCCATTAACAAGGATTCCCGCTGGTTATGATGCTAATGTCCGTTGTGATTTTCATTCTGGTGCGCCAGGGCACCACATCGAGAATTGTCGGGCTTTTCACCATAAAGTTCAAGATTTGATTGATGCCAAGACGATTAACTTTTCTCCTACTCCGAATGTGGTGAATAATCCTATGCCTCAGCATGGAGGGCCCAGAGTAAATAGTGTGGAAGATGGGGAAAATTTGAACTTGGTAGACGATGTTAATGATGTTCAGACTTCGTTATTTGTGGTGAAGGAACGCCTGCTTAGAGGGGGAGTATTCCCGGGATGTGACGAAAATTGTTCAGATTATGGTAATCATGAAAACGGCTGTGTGAAATTGAAAGAAGGTATCCAGGAATTGATGAATGAAGGTTATTTACAGTTTGATCGAGTAGTGAAAGACCGTGAAGAGGTATCGACTGTTACCATTTACTTTACACCGTCAGAAGGTCCTGTACATGCTCCAAGAACTATTAGTGCGCCTGTGACTATTGGTACTCCTGTGACCGTAGTTGCGCCCGTGACCGTATCTGCTCCGGTGACTATTGGTGTTCCCGTGATTGTTAATGCTCCAGTAACTATCAGTACCCCTACCACCATTGCTGCTTCTAGTGGAAGACTTTTTTAGAATAGTAGAGCAATTCCGTGGCAATATGACAATGCTTCTTGCAGAAATAGAACACCAGAGAATCATACCACATCAATAAATCATACTCCAGTGACGATTGGTTCGTCAAATAAGACTCTAGTAACAGTTGGTTCAGCTGTGGGTAATGTGGGAGGACCCGGAGGATTTACAAGAAGTGGTCGTTTGTTTGCACCACATGTTCCGAAGGATAACAATGCCGAGGCTCTTGCTAGAACAAAAGGAAAACAAGCTGTAGTTGAAGAAGAACCAGTGTGAAAGGAAGTGCTCGAGAGTTCTTTTGAGGAGGACGTGGAGGAATTTATGAGAATTATCAAGAAGAGTGATTACAAGATCGTGGATCAGTTGAACCAGACACCGTCAAAAATCTCTATTCTCTCTCTGTTGATGTGTTCCGAGGCACATCGTAACGCCATGTTGAAAATGTTGAGTATGGCTTATGTGCCTCAAGAGATTTCTATTAACCAGCTTGAAGGTGTTATTGCAAATGTTAACACGAGACATGGTTTGGGATTCAGAGATCTAGACCTGACACCTGAGGGTCGCAATCATAATAGAGCTCTGCATATCACGATGGAATGCAAAGGCGCCGTTTTGTCGCATGTTTTGGTTGATACCGGTTCTTCTTTGAATGTGCTGCCCAAAAAGGCTCTGAGTAAGCTTGATGCCGAAGGGGTTGTTCTCACACCAAGTGACCTTGTTGTCCGTGCTTTTGATGGATCCAAGCGATCGGTTTTTGGTGAAGTCACGTTGCCTGTGAAGATCGGCCTGGAAGTGTTTAATATTGTCTTCTATGTGATGGATATTCAACCAGCATATAGTTGTCTGTTGGGGCGTCCCTGGATACATGGAGCCGGAGCAGTTTCTTCAACTCTCCACCAAAAGCTAAAATATGTGTGGGATGGTCAAGTTGTAACCGTGTGTGGCGAAGAGGACATCTTTGTGAGCCATTTATCCTCCTTCAAATATGTGGAGATGGTTGGCGAGATTCATGAAACTCTATGTCAAGCTTTTGAGACTGTCAGTATTGAGAAGGTGGCTTTTGTTGAACAGAAGAAATCAGGCACCTCGATTGCGTCCTGTCGCATTACGCGAAAAACCGGCGGGAAAACGAAACAACAGAGCCGCCACCGTGCGTTATTTATCCCAAAGGAGGGAAAGGAAACGCTCGAAGTAAACTTGGAAAAGACATGGTCTCGCGACCGGAGAAAGATGGGATCGGGAGTCGGTTATGCGAAGGGAAGGTATTAGCACCCCTACGCATCTGTCGTACTCGACGGGATCCACGCTCAGAAAGAATAGAAGAAAGGTTGCTGAAGCTGCTCAAACACTGCACACACGCTGGAAACAAACACAGAAAGACGGAAGAAACGGGACTCGGCAGGATATCGCATCCTGGACCTACGTAGTTTGTCAGACACAAACATCAGAGTCGACGTAGTTCAGGACAGGGGAAACGTGCTCGCTAGGATGTCGCATCCTATGCATACGTATCTTCTCTGACCAGAGAAGAATCAGAGCACTCGTAGCTCGGCTAACGCACGCCAAACAAAACCAACACAGGAAACCGACTGCCAAACGCTGGACTTACGTCAGACTCCACACAAACAGGAAAACATGGAAACCGAATGCCAATCGCTGGACTTACATCAGACTCCGAACCAACAAACACACACACAGGAAACCAACTACCAATCGCTGGACTTATGTCAGACTCCAACAAGCAAACAAGACACTGGAAACCGACTGCCAATCGCTGGACTTACGTCAGACTCCAAACACACACAAAGGGTTGAAAAAGACAAAGAGCGCCCGGAGAGATCAGCTCATCTCCTGCCTACGTACCTCATCTGGTATGAGGATCAGGGCGACGTAGTTCCCCTAAACAGGGAAAGAACTTCTAACCTAACCAGAGACAAAGGGAGACAACAAGCTACTAGGGAGACTACGACTCGAGCCTAGAAGTTGTCATGCATACAATCCCTATGTTGAGGTTTCTATCCTAACTTGCACAGGAAGCAAGCTATCCTAAACAGCGCAATCAAACAAACAAGCACAATAAAGCAAGCACACACTATATGCAAACAATTGGGCTCATACAAGGCTAGGCTGCAGAAACAAGCCAACTGGAATGGGGGGTGTTTTAGCTCTTAACCCTAACATTGAGAGTTAGGGTGAAGCAGATGAGATGGGAAGTGAGGGTAAGATCTCACAGCTCTTATCCCTGGCCTGGGAGAGCTTGACTCAAATAGAAAGTGTGGGAGTTCAGAATGTAGGAACTCTTCTCCATAAGTGACTGACTCTATGGACTAGATTTTGGGTTCTTACTCACAATGCATCAACACATGGTGTGTGAGCAAAGTGAATGACACAACTGAATAGCAGGGGATGGATTGCACATCCCTTTTATCTGCCAATTGCCTCTTAAGAGGTCTTTACCTGCTTGGCACAAAATTAAACATCCACAAACATTGCCTCTTAAGGAGGGCTTCAGACAGGTGCCTACCAATAACAGTAGGTCTTCCAGACTACATGAAGATCAAGGAATTATACCTCAGTGGTATGCCAACCACAAGCGATGCCAAGCAAAGTTCAAATGAACTTAAAGCAACTTAGGTACCTGTGGAAACAGCTAAACCAATCCGTACACAATTCAGTCAACAGTCAATATCAGACAAACAACCCAATATGCAACACATAAACCATAAGTACAAGTGAATTGTTCTCAAAGCCTACAAAACAAGCAAATGTTAGCCAACAACAACCAATAATCAAACTCAAATGAAGGAGCAACATCAATCATGGAGATGCACACTTGAACCTGAAATCACAACTCAAATGGTAAGTAACAAACCACTAGGTCAAAGCCTAGGGTCAAATGAGGATCAAAAATCCAAAACAGAACCTCAAACTCAACACAAAGCATGTTTATTCACTCAAGAACAAATCCTAAAAAGGACCAAATCATAATCAATAAGCAAGTCCATTTCATGTGCAAGATAAGCCAAAGACCAATTCAAGGCATCCAAATGATCATCATGAATGAAAATTCTCAATCAAAACAGAAATGATTCAAATAATTCTGGAAAAACTCATGAGCAATCAAGACATCCACAACATCCATTACACAAAAAATCAGAAACATTAGAGATCATTTGGCATGGAAATCACATTGTACAATTTAGACAACCAAATGTATGACACAAATTGTCACACCATGTTAACACAAGCATAAAATAGAAATGGAGCATGGGAAAAATGTCAAACCAAAGCCAAAATGTCCATCAATGTGTCTAGAATCAGCATGCAAAATTTCAAGTTCATTGGATTAAAATCAAGCATTTCATGACAAGATAAGCAAGGCAAGGTCACAAATGGATACATGATCACATAACCTAGCACCAAATAAAATCCAGCCATGCACAATTTGCAAATTCATGATCATAAAAAACTAGACATTCTAAGGAGCATTTTGCAAAAAATTGGGGATCAATTGGATGATTTTTCAATTTGTTATGATTTTATGAAGTTTGGAAAAAATTTGAAGTTCAAAAATGTACATGGCATGAAATAAGGAGGGAATATGTGAAAAATGATGAATATTTGAATAAGCGCGCTCGGCCAGGATCGAACCTGGTCCAGATTTGAATTTTGAGCGCGCTTCCAAAACGACAGCGTTTTGGTTAAAACCCTAAATCTGGAAAAGAATTCCAGAAATCGTAGCTAATCTGGAAATTCGTAGCAAATTCGTAGCAAACTCGTGGCTATTCTGGAAATGGTGATGATCTTCATCCTCTTCATGAGGTTGAAGATGAAGATTGCATGAACTTCATGAGCAAATTCCAGAAAATCCAGAAAACTTCCAGAAATAAAAAACAATTACACCATTCGAATCCTCGTTTCATGCACATCAAAGATCAACAATCAAATCATGCTAAAACATCATAACAAGCTTGAATCGAAGAAAATCAAAACTGACATCAAACTTTCAAACACGCATAACTTCATGGATAATGCACCATTTCACTCAATTTTTATATCATAATCATCACCAAGCAAAGATCTACACAAATATCATAATGAATTCAAGAATAATTGAGATCGAAACTTGACCTCTTGAAGACAGAAAGCTGGAATCGCGTGTTATAAGGCTCAACAATGGTCCAAAACTCTTCTACAATGCTTGTTGAGATGATTGATGGAGAGATTGAAGCTCAAACAAGCACGAATCCAGTAGAATTTGAAACTTCCATTAATGCTTCAAGCTTCATGTATAGTCAAAACTGGCACGAATTCTTCCAAATTCACGTTCAAATCTCCTCAAAAACACTTCATGATCATGATTCCAACAAGAGAAATGGCTTTTGTGTGAGAAAATTGAAAGTTCTTGTTGAGAGAAATTTTTGATTGATTTCAAGATCTAGATCTGAAAACTATTTAATGGCAAATGCAGTTGTGATTATCATTATATATCCCTTGTTAATGATTCTGAAAGTGAGCTTAAGCCATGGTTAATTGAGATTAAGAGAATACAAGGTGTGTGCACCAATTTGTATTTCCACTCCATGCATAAGATGGCCACGTGAACAGTGCACCACCAAGGCCCAAATTCATCCAAAATAAGCCCATGCACCAATCAGAAATGGAATTTCATGCATGTGATCAACCAAAATGATTTTAGCAATTTTCCTTCAAAAAACTTCATGAATGAGCATATGATCATGCAAAGGAATTTCATGCCATGTAATGAGATATTTGGAAAGTGCATGTCATGAGGAACAAAATGCAAAAAGAACCACCAAAATTGGAGTCTTGGTTCAAAAGTTATGGCCATTTGAATTTTTAAGCACACTTTGCAATGATTTGATCATAACTCCTTAACCATTCATTAGAAATTCATGATCTTGGACTTTTTGGAAATGGGAGAGAGAGATATTAAACTTTCATGTTGGACAAAATTTCATTTGAAGCTTCTTTGATGTTGGAAAGTTGAGTTGAAGTTGGTCCAAAACTTGTCATTTTTGGAAACTTGAAAATTACAGGTCACTTTCCATTTTTGGAAACTTTTGACTTGACTTAAATTTCTTCAATGTGAGTGTTTGACATGTTGAATAACCTTCTTTGGGACATGAATGAAGTGTCTCAATCCATTTCTCCATCTCCTAGCCCTTAGTTGACTTGCAGTTGACTTTTATGGGCCTCAGATGACTTGGTCATGCACTGTGGACTTTGAACCTTCAACACTTGGCCAGGTTGCTTCAAAATGATCCTTGGGTCATGTAAGCTCATTGGAACAACCATAGGGCCTTCATCTCATGGAAAAACCCTAGCTCTCTTGCACAGATGGATTCTCCTGATCAGTTTTGACTGATGATATGCAGTGGTCTATGCAATGTGAATGCAATATTAATGACCTAAAAAATGAAATGTATATACAAATGGGAGGTGCAAATTTGAGGTGCTAGAGCTGCCCCTATTCAATTAACTGGGAACCTGAACGGATGAGAGCAACGGCTGTCAGACCTTCAAGGTACACAGGGATTGAATACCAAAGAACCGGGAAATTTGCAATCTGCGGGGGATAAAGCAAAGAAAAGCAAGGCCATTTACCGATGGCGGATGCTCAATAAAACCTCAGGAAAGCCAGGCCATTTACCGATGGCGGCTTTACTGGAAACTTGATATTTACCGATATCAACGTCAGCGAGGCCATTTACCGATGGCGGCTGGGAAACAACATCCAAAGGAAGCGGGACCATTTACCGATGGTGGCTTCAACTGGGAATCTGATATTAGAAGGAAGCAAGACCATTTACCGATGGTGGCTTCAAAACAACTCTTGATATTTAGCGATATCAAAGTCAGCAAGACCATTTACCGATGGCGGCTGGGAAACAACATCCAAAGGAAGCGGGACCATTTACCGATGGTGGCTTCAACTGGGAATCTGATATTAGAAGGAAGCAAGACCATTTACCGATGGTGGCTTCAAAACAACTCTTGATATTTACCGATATCGAAGTCAGCAAGACCATTTACCGATGGCTGCTGGAAAACAGATGTCACATAAAGCGAGGCCATTTACCGATGGCGGCTGAACTGGGCATTCAATATTTACCGATATCGAAGAAAGCGGGGCCATTTATCGATGGCGGACAAGCTGGGGATTCGATATTTACCGATATCGAAGAAAGCAAGGCCATTTACCGATGGCGGCTTGGGAATAGTCGACTTGATATACAACTGATATCAAGGAAAATGGTACCATTTACCGATGGCAAACTCCAACTGGGGAGGAAAAAGAGATTTTCAACTGGAAACAGACAAAACGCTTACCAACGCCTCTACTGGGGATTTGATAGAGAAATGCTTCACAACCAGGCATTTACCGATGACTGGGAAAAACTCGATGTTTACCGACATCGAAAGATGATGTTTACCGACACCAAAAAAGGATGACCAGACATTTACCGATGACTGGAAAAAATATATACAACCAGACATTTAACGATGACTGGGAAGAGACTCGATGTTTACCGACATCGAAAGATGATGTTCAGAAATGAAACAAGACCAGACATTTACCGATGACTGGGATGAGACTCGATGTTTACCGACATCGAAAGATGATGTTCAGAAATGAAACAAGACCAGACATTTACCGATAACTGGGATGAGACTCGATGTTTACCGACACCAAAAAAGAACACACACGGGTGTTGATGCGACACTTACCGGTATCACAATGATGACATCTTCATATGTCAAGACAGGGCAGACACCTGCCAGGGACTACGCTAGGGGAGTCAATCAAACTTTCCTTTCACAGACGAGTGAGGAAATAAACCTCTCTGGGGACTATCAGTCCTGAATGCTGTCAGGAACAACTGTTGCAAATGTTCTATACAGATGTTGAAATATGCTCCGCCTCTGTTGGGGATACGATCCAATCTGGTGTAACATATGTATGCATATGTTTGAGTTTTTATGGCATAATGCTCCATATGGAATGGAAATGCTATGCAATTTGAAGATGCAAATGATGATTACTACATGCAAATGCAAATGGAGGGGAACTCCTGCTGGGAAAGCACACGACCGCTTCCGAGCGAACAACTCTGATTTGATCTTCCAACTCTGTGGGGAGACGCACTGCTGGGAGTGCTTTGCTGATCTGACCCTCTGGGGACGACAGAGAAACTAAACCAACTGGGGAGTCATCCATTGGGAAAACACCGCCTCTCAATGGGGAACAACACTGCTGCTGGGGAATAGATGATCCTCGCTGGGGGATGACCTCTACTGAACCCGATCCACTTGCGGGATTCCGCTCCGCTGAGGAAATAACACTGCAGACTTCGCTGGGGAAACTGTCAACTCAACCCTGATGGGGATTACAGCACTTCAAACCTGGCTGCTGAGGAACTATCCATGGATACCTCCGCTGGGGAACAATAATCTTCCGGCTCGCTGGGGAACTACCAGTCCTCAGACCTGCTGGGGAAATACTCTTCACGACCCTACTGGGGATTTGCAATCAACTTCAGGCCTGCCTGCGACAAACCAACCTCTCACACTACTGGACAGTGCTGAAATTCCTTTTGAACAAACTGTGGCTCACCTGCTTTAGCCAGCAATCAAAGGATAGCGATCTGCAAAACAGCAAAACATACATGCCCCAGGGGATTGTACAGACAAAATACACCCAAGTGTAATCAACATTCAAAATGATTTTCAAATGTTTATCTTTCTGCACGTTATTGTCTAGCCTTCATGTTTTTATATGCAATGTTTTATCAAAAATTCAGACGTTTTTGCAAACAAAACAGTAAAATAAAAACGAGAGAGCAATTTATCTGAATAACAACTTTTATTGATTGAAAATGGGCCTATAAAGGCAAATACATCAGGAAGCAATTCCTAGGAAGAGGTAATTGCGCACAAAAGGAAATAAACTATCCTATTGGCAATGTGAACACGGCATCCACTATTTCCCAATTCTGTTATGACTCACAGATCACCAATTTTTCCCCAAATTCCTTGCTTTCTGAGAAGAATGACTGGACCGATCATATCCTTCGAGATGGTAGACGATGAAGTGCGAAGAAGTACAGATAACTCAGACTGTAGTCTTCGCTTTAATCCTTCTTTTGCCTGGATCTCCCTTTCGGGTTTTCAATCCACCGGGATACCCATTTTTGCCTAAGCCGCCCTTGCGGGTTTTCGACTTACCGGGTGTACATATTTTTCATTCTTTTATCCCTAACTTTTGCCCGAACCTTTTTCTTTTTTTTTTTTGGTTCGCCGGGATGCCCTTTTTTGCCTGGACTCTTTTATTCTTTTTGTCCAGCGGGTCAATTTATGCGAAGTATTTTTTGACTACATCTGAGTTAACAGGGGATGGAAAATCTTCACCATCCATAGTTGTAAGCATCAAGGCTCCACCAGAGAAAACCTTCTTAACAACATATGGACCTTCGTAATTCGGAGTCCACTTGCCCCTGTTATTTGTACCGGGAGGAAGGATCCTCTTCAAAACTAAATCACCAGTCTGATAGCTTCGAGGATGCACTTTCTGATCAAAGGCTTTCTTCATCCTTCTCTGATACAACTACCCATGGCACACAGCTGCTAACCGCCTCTCTTCAATAAAGCTCAACTCAGTAAACCTTGTTCGAATCCACTCAGCTTCGTTGTTGGTTACGTCAAAAGTCAATCTGGCAGCAAAAGGTATATGCGCCCCTTTTGGATTAATCAGTACTGCCCCAACACCGTTGCCATTCATATTCACAACCCCATCAAACATCAATGTCCACTTGTCATCAGGATCCGGTCCTTCCTCGACAAGAGGCTCTTCACAATCTTTCATCTTAAGATACATGATGTCTTCATCAGGGAATTCAAACATCATCGGCTGATAATCCTCGATCGGTTGCTTGGCAAGGTAGTCTGACAGAATACTACCTTTAATGGCCTTCTGTGACGTGTACTGGATATCATACTCTGTTAAGATCATCTGCCAACGAGCAACACGCCCGGTGAGAGCCGGCTTCTCAAAGATGTATTTCACTGGATCCATCTTAGAAATCAACAAGGTAGTATGGTTCAACATATACTGCCTCAGTCGGCGAGCAGCCCAGGCCAAAGCACAGCAAGTTTTCTCGAGCTGCGAATATTTGATTTCACAGTCGGTAAACTTTTTGCTAAGGTAGTATATGGCATGCTCTTTTCGACCAGACTCGTCATGCTGTCCCAATACACACCCCATCGAGTTCTCAGTCACTGACAGGTACATTATCAGAGGTCTCCCAGGAACTGGAGGTATAAGGATTGGAGGTTTCTGTAAATACTCTTTTATCTTATCAAAAGCTTTTTGACAGTCATCATTCCACCTGATTGCTTGATTCTTCCTTAGCAATTTGAATATCGGTTCACACGTGGCAGTTAGGTGAGATACAAACCGTGCAATGTAGTTCAATCTCCCTAAAAACCCACGAACCTGCTTTTCTGTTTTCGGTTCAGGCATCTCTTGTATAGCTTTTACTTTTGCTGGATCAACGTCAATCCCTTTCTCACTGACAATGAAACCCAAAAGCTTTCCAGATCTCACCCCAAACGTACACTTGTTTGGATTCAGCCTCAGTTTGAACTTTCTCAGTCTTTCAAACAACTTCTGCAGGTTTACCAGGTGCTCCTCTTCTGTCTGAGACTTCACAATCATATCATCCACGTACACTTCAATTTCTTTGTGCATCATGTCATGAAAGAGAGTCGTCATAGCCCTCTGATAGGTAGCACCGGCATTCTTCAGCCCAAATGGCATAACCTTATAGCAGAACGTGCCCCAAGGTGTAATGAATGTCGTCTTTTCCATGTCCTCTGGCGCCATCTTGATCTGATTATAACCAGAGAAACCATCCATGAAAGAGAAAACCGAGGATTGAGCAGTATTATCAACCAATACATCAATGTGAGGTAATGGGAAATCATCTTTCGGACTGGCTCTGTTTAAATCCCGGTAATCGACACACATCCTGACTTTACCATCCTTCTTCGGCACGGGAACGATGTTGGCCACCCACGGGGGATAAGTAGTAACTGACAGAAAACCCGCATCCAACTGCTTCTGAACCTCTTCCTTGATCTTGACAGCCATATCAGGACTAGTTCTGCGAAGCTTCTGCTTGACTGAAGGACAATCTTCTCTGAGAGGTAGCCTATGCACCACAATATCTGTATCCAACCCAGGCATATCTTGATACGACCAGGCGAATATCTCCACATATTCTCTCAGCATCTCAATCAGCCCTCTCTTGACATCTTCCTTCAAAGCAGCCCCGATCTTGATCTCTCTTCTGGCGTCCTCAGTACCCAGATTAATAATCTCCAACTCCTCCTGATGAGGTTGGATGACCCTTTCCTCCTGCTTCAATAATCTAACCAATTCCTTAGGGAGTTCACAGTCTTCCTCACTCTCCTCTTCAGCTTGGTAGATGGGATTATTGAAATCATACTGAGCCATAACAGAACTGTTTATAGTGGAGTCCGTAAGATCAATTCTGCATGTTTAATGCTTTATTTTAGAAAAAAGAGTTCAAGAAAGTCACAAAAACAAAAAACATTGCCATTTTTATTGTTTTGAAAAATGCAAAACAAAAACAGAAAAACAGGGATCACAAAATTGTTTGCAAAACGTCCTTTATTAATGATATCATTGAAAAACATGATGAGGCCCTACAATGAACCACTACGCCTTGGGCAGAACGTAGGGTTTTGTGCAAAATGAAAAACAAAAGAAAATTACTCTGTTTGAAGAGTAACTTGGACCACTTCTTCAGCTGTCCAATTGTTGATCGTCTCCCCTGGTGCACACGGGCGAACCCAGTTGTTCAAATCACAATCACTGTCACCGTCTTCACTACTGGCTGCAAAGACGTCACCGTGATTCATCAGCCCAGCGCTGGTGAAGGTACTCGGCCCTTTCTGCTCACCCTGCTCTGCCTGTAGAGGTTGATAACCAATACCGAACTTGTCTTCTTTGACGGGCAAGTCAACCATCTTGCCTCGGCCTTCTGTCTTGCCTGAGCTGACAACCTCCATAGCCTGCTTGTAGGATGCAATTGAGGCACTTGGCTTCTTCTGCTCAGCGAAAGCCACCTTCTCAAGAGCAACGGTCTCGAACGCTTGACACAGAGTTTCATGGATCTCGCCATCCACTTCTACATACTTGAAAGAGGATAAATGACTCACCAGAATTTCCTCCTCGCCGCATACGGTTACGATCTGACCATTCCATACGTACTTCAGCTTCTGGTGGAAAGTTGACGAAACTGCCCCAGCCCCATGTATCTAGGGACGTCCCAAAAGACAACTATATGCTGGTTGGATATCCATCACATAGAAGACAATACTGAACACCTCCGGGCCAATCTTCACAGGCAACGTGACTTCACCAAAAACAGACCGCTTGGATCCATCAAAAGCACGAACAATAAGATCGCTTGGAGTGAGGACAACCCCTTCAACATCTATCTTGCTCAAAGTCTTCTTGGGCAACACATTCAAAGACGAGCCAGTATCCACCAACACATGTGACAATACTGCACCTTTGCACTCCATGGTGATATGCAGGGCTTTGTTGTGGTTACGACCTTCCGGCGTCAAATCCAAGTCTGTGAACCCCAAACTGTGCCTTGTGCTCACATTAGCAATAACACCCTCCAATTGATTGACAGAGATCTCCTGAGGCACGTAAGCCAAATTCAACATCTTCAGCAAGGCGTTACGGTGTGCCTCAGAGCACAACAACAGGGACAGAATAGAGATTTTGGACGGAGTTTGATTCAGCTGATCTACAATCTTGTAGTCACTCTTCTTAATAATCTTCATAAACTCCTCCACATCTTTCTCAAAAGACCCCTCAGGCACTTCCTTCTGAACAGGTTCTTCCTCAACCACAGCTTGTTTACCCTTCGCTTTGGCAAGAGCCTCAGCATTGTTGTCTCTCAAAGGCTGCGGTGCAAACAGATGACCGCTTCTAGTGAAACCTCCTGGTCCCCCTACGTTGTCCACAACTGGACCAACAATCACAGGAGCTCTACTCGGCAAACCAATAGTTACAGGAGCTTGGTTCATGGGCCTGATCTGACTTTCTGACCTTCGGTTGCTGCGGTAGGCATTATCATACTTCCACGGCACGACCCTACTGTTCTCAACAGCCCTTCTACCAGACACAACAACAGTAGTGGGAGCACTGACAGTTATTGGAGCAGAAATGGTAACAGGAGTACCAACGGTTGTAGAAGCACTAACAGTTCTCTGACCACGTCCCTCAGATGGTTTGAAATAAATGGTGACAGTTGACACCATCCCACGATCTTTCACGGCCTTAGCAAACTGCAAACAACCCTCATCAATCAGACCCTGTATACCATTCCTCAACTGCATACAACCATTCTCTGAATCAGCACAGTCTGAACAGCCCTCATAACAGCCCGGGAACACTCCCCCATTCAACAGACTCTCTTTCACCACAAACAGTGAAGTCTGAACATCTTCAACATCAACTACCAAGTTTTCAGCTTCCCCATCTTCCACATTATTCACCCTATGTGCACCATGCTGAGGCATAGGATTGTTCACAACGTTCGGAACAGGAGCAAAATTGATTGTTTTGGCGTCAATCAAGTCCTGGACCTTATGATGAAAAGCCCGACAGTTCTCAATATGGTGCCCCGGTGCACCAGAATGGAAGTCACAACGAACGTTGGCATCATACCCAGCAGGTATCTTCGTCACCGGACCCATAGTGCGTAACTCAACAAATCCCAACCTGAGCAATTCGGGAAGCAACTCAGCATATGTCATAGGTAATGGGTCGAATCGACGATCCGGCATTCTCTGTCTCGGCTGAAATGGACGTTGCTGTTGTTGTTGTGGTGGTGGTGGTCCTCTCTGTTGTTGTTGTTGTCGTGGTTGAGGTGCTGGGATGGTCACAGCAGCAACCTGACGATAATGTCCGCTATTCATATTTCTTCTGTGTTGCACAACATTTGTCTCTCCCTCTCTTCTGCGGGGTGCCCCAGAAAATGGCTTCTTTGAAGATGAAGAACCAGCATCCTGAATCTTTCCAGCTTTAATGAGACTCTCTGTCCTTTCTCCATAAATCACCACATCAGAAAAGCTACCAAACGGGCAACTTCCCATCCGGTCCATAAATACTCCTTGCAAAGTCCCAATAAACATATCGGTCAACTCCTTCTCCAGCATCGGAGGTTGCACCCTTGCAGCTAATTCACGCCATCTCTGGGCGTACTCCTTGAAACTCTCTCCAGACTTCTGACATAAGCTCTGTAACTGAGTTCGGCTCGGAGCCATGTCCATATTATGCTTGTATTGCCTCAGAAAGGCCTCACCCAGATCTCTCCAACTTCTGATGGACTCCCTCTTCAGCTCCATGTACCAGTCTAAGGACGCTCCAGATAAGCTGTCCTGGAAAAAGTACATCCACATCTTCTCATCATCTGTGTAGGCAGAGATCTTTCGGTAGTAGGCCTGCACATGGGTGCGAGGACAAGAAGTGCCATTATATTTATCAAAAGATGGCGCTTTGAACTTATAAGGGATCCTCAGCCCTTCAACCAATCCCATATTTGTAACATCAAACCCCAAAGAGTTCTGACACTCCATGGCTCTGATCTTTTCAGCTAGGGCATCAACCCTCTTATCCCTTTCGTCAGTTCTTCCCACAACTTCATCATCCTCACTAAGGAGAGTAAACATATCCTCCTGCCTATCAACCAATGGAGCAGGATTACGGACTGGAGCACGAGTCACTCTGGCATTAGCTGTCTCTGGAGCAATAGGTTGACCGTTGATTCTGATACCCCTCAACTCATCACCCACAGCATAGTTGTTGATGGGAACAGCAGCAGTAGCAGGGTCATTGATTGGGCCTCCCTCTGGCAAAGCATGGTTGACCGGTGGAATTGCAGCTTCTTGTCTCTGGACTAGGGCTCGAAGTTCTTCTTGACCTTGCGCAACCTCTTGCATCATATGCATGAACTGGGCCATGTTAGCCCTCATCTCTGCTAACTCAGCTTGCACTTGATCCATATTCCTCTGTTGATTCAACCTCGTAGAGTAGCGGTGCGGACGTTGATCAGCAATCCTGCCTGAAACAGGAACCAGAATGAGAAGTCTTGTTCAAGAACACCTGTAATGCAAGAATGATATGTGTATGATGTTTATGATGCGTATGATGCACATGATATGTTCATTCCTCAGGCATTCAAAAGCCTAATTCATCTTTCAAAAGCTGGAAACCTGCAACAATGAACAACAAAGAAACAACCTACACAGGATAATGAGCACAAGGTGAAACATCAACAATCTCATCTATAGATGTGAGCACAAGGATCATACAACAATGTTCAAGCAAAGATCTAAATGATAAGAGTGCAAGGAATCCCATCCAACAACCCTGGAGGTGATTCTCAATATAAACAATAAGATAAACTACGGAAGTCGTCCTCCAGGAATGAGAGTCTTCAAATACTGGCACTGGTCTATCAACAGGTCACATTCTGAACACTCAGGTAAAAGGGTGATCTTCTCCTTCAGTTGTCTTCTGAGCTCCACAACTTCTTCTCCAAGCTGGTTCTCTGATGCATGTCTTAGGTCTACCTCTTTCTTCAACTGGATGTCTTTGTCTTTGAGCTGCTTTTCCAGGTCTCTTATCTTCTTCTGATAATTGGCTTCCGCTCTTTGCAACCTCAAGCGCTCACGGTGTTCTCCATCCAACATTACTTCTACCTCCTCATAGGACCTCTTCTTGTTTCTCAATCTGCTAGCATCTTCACCTTGCATGCCTTTGAGTTTATGGGCCAAACTCAACTTATCAGCTTTGGCTTTGTAAAGCTCCATCTGAGTATCCTGTTCCTTTTCTTTCAATCGACGATTCTCCATTAAGGCTTGCTTGTAGTGCTCAGCAGGCACACTCTCAGAAAGGATTAAAGGTGGTTGCTCTTGCAATGACTCCATCCTATCATAGGGTAACAACAAAGTCTCAACTCTCTTCTTGACCCAATCAATGTAATCAGGCATAGCAATGGCAAACTTCTTCCCTAGCACAGCTCCATCCTTGACACCGATAGTCTTCCAAGCTCTTCCTACTTGCTCCAATCTAGCCGGGTCACTCCGCTTCTCAAAATACACACTTTCAGCTATCTCAGCATCTAGTGGTCTTCCATTCATAACAAACCCCAACTGGCAAAGAGAAATAACCGGGTTGTAATTGATGCAACCCTTAGTCTCTATGAAAGGCACATTACGAAACTCTCCACAACTCATGATGACATTACGCACATCCATCCGGTAAGATTGCCACCTGATATCATAGGATGTAAGAGACATAATCCTCTGAGTCCACTTATGAGTGCTCTGAGTATCCACAAAAGGTCCACTGGTTGGCAGAAGAGACAAGAACCACCTGAGCAACAATGGGAGACAGCATCTGATAGCTCCACCCTTACCATGCCTACTGTGAATAGCATAATAAGTGTCAGCTAACAAAGTAGGAACTGGTTTTCCTCCAATGAAAATAGTGATAGCAGCAAAGTCCACAAAATTAGGCATACTCGGGAACAACACAATCCCATAAATCATAATAGCCAACTGAGCATGAAAAGCTTCCCAATTTCCCTTCTTTGCTTCTTCTTTAGCCATCCTCACTAAGTACTTCAAAGGCAACCCCACCACATCACCACTTGACTTCCAATTGTCACTCACTTCTTTGATACTCAAATGAAGAGCTCTGGCAACGACTCTGAAATCAACCTCCTTTGGCACATCCAAGAAAGGCACCTGGTATTTGATCGGGACATTCATCAAAATGGAGTACTCCTCAAGAGTGGGCGCTAACTGATAATCCTGGAAAGAGAAACAACGGAGCTCAGGATCATAGAACTGTAGAAGAGTCTGCAACGGTACTGGATCTACCACCATCTTCAACAGCAACAGAATATCCCCATACTGGTCGTCAAACACCTTCTGATTACCGCCGGTCACAAGATTGCTCAACTCTATCAACGGTGTCAAGGGCTCACAGTGAAAACTGTAGGTGCAAGTCTTCCTCTTCAACTCTGGAACGGCTGCCATCTCTCACAGTGAATAGACTCCTGAATGAACCTGGGAAATGATATGCATGAGGAGATTAACTTTTTTCTTTTTTTCTTTTTTTTATTGCATTATTTTTTTGAAAATAAACATGCTATGATGCAAATGATGCAAACACGACTGGTTGGCTGTGTGTTACGGAGCACAGGATCAAAGCTTCGGCTTCGAAACCACAAAGTCATCTGAAACCCAAAGTCATCTGAGACCCATATAACAGGAACCAAGTCACCAACAGGACCCAAGAGTCACCAACAAGTCACCAATGGTACCTGTAATGATTCATTTCCCTCCCCACTCACGGGTGTCATCTAGGTCAGGGTAAGGTCAAGAGAAACGCAGGATAAACAACCCTTTCATAGAATATCATCATGTACACACCAGATGTATGTAACGATAATACTCCATCAGAGTCTGAACTGCTCGTGATATCATGTTCCGCTAAGTGGCGCAATACCACCCGCTTCCCATGAATCACTCTATTCCTAGGTATCCTAGAGATCACTCATAGCCTGGGTATTGGGCCTTTTACCTCTTGTAACTCCCACCCCATAGAGAGACAAACACACAGCCAGCACAGATGAAAATATGATGCATGCAAACATAAATGCAAACATACACAAATAAATGCAATAAATGAAACAGTAAAAGCAACCAAACCCTATCCTAAAGAGCGCTAGGAGTGACTCGCTTAGGGAAGATGGACCGGCAAGAGGTCAACTTCTCTCTTCTCCCCAGCAGAGTCGCCAGTTGTCGCATTACGCGAAAAACCGGCGGGAAAACGAAACAACAGAGCCGCCACCGTGCGTTATTTATCCCAAAGGAGGGAAAGGAAACGCTCGAAGTAAACCTGGAAAAGACATGGTCTCGCGACCGGAGAAAGATGGGATCGGGAGTCGGTTATGCGAAGGGAAGGTATTAGCACCCCTACGCATCCGTCGTACTCGACGGGATCCACGCTCAGAAAGAATAAAAGAAAGGTTGCTGAAGCTGCTCAAACACTGCACACACGCTGGAAACAAACACAGAAAGACGGAAGAAACGGGACTCGGCAGGATATCGCATCCTGGGCCTACGTAGTTTGTCAGACACAAACATCAGAGTCGACGTAGTTCGGGACAGGGGAAACGTGCTCGCTAGGATGTCACATCCTATGCATACGTATCTTCTCTGACCAGAGAAGAATCAGAGCACTCGTAGCTCGGCTAACGCACGCCAAACAAAACCAACACAGGAAACCGATTGCCAAACGCTGGACTTACGTCAGACTCCACACAAACAGGCAAACATGGAAACCGAATGCCAATCACTGGACTTACATCAGACTCCGAACCAACAAACACACACACAGGAAACCAACTGCCAATCGCTGGACTTATGTCAGACTCCAACAAGCAAACAAGACACAGGAAACCGACTGCCAATCGCTGGACTTACGTCAGACTCCAAACACACACAAAGGGTTGAAAAAGACAAAGAGCGCCCAGAGAGATCAGCTCATCTCCTGCCTACGTACCTCATCTGGTATGAGGATCAGGGCGACGTAGTTCCCCTAAACAGGGAAAGAACTTCTAACCTAACCAGAGACAAAGGGAGACAACAAGCTACTAGGGAGACTACGACTCGAGCCTAGAAGTTGTCATGCATACGATCCCTATGTTGAGGTTTCTATCCTAACTTGCACAGGAAGCAAGCTACCCTAAACAGCGCAATCAAACAAACAAGCACAATAAAGCAAGCACACACTATATGCAAACAATTGGGCTCATACAAGGCTAGGCTGCAGAAACAAGCCAACTGGAATGGGGGGTATTTTAGCTCTTAACCCTAACATTGAGAGTTAGGGTGAAGCAGATGAGATGGGAAGTGAGGGTAAGACCTCACAGCTCTTATCCCTGGCCTGGGAGAGCTTGACTCAAATAGAAAGTGTGGGAGTTCAGAATGTAGGAACTCTTCTCCACAAGTGACTGACTCTATGGACTAGATTTTGGGTTCTTACTCACAATGCATCAACACATGGTGTGTGAGCAAAGTGAATGACACAACTGAATAGCAGGGGATGGATTGCACATCCCTTTTATCTGCCAATTGCCTCTTAAGAGGTCTTTACCTGCTTGGCACAAAATTAAACATCCACAAACATTGCCTCTTAAGGAGGGCTTCAGACAGGTGCCTACCAATAACAGTAGGTCTTCCAGACTACATGAAGATCAAGGAATTATACCTCAGTGGTATGCCAACCACAAGCAATGCCAAGCAAAGTTCAAATGAACTTAAAGCAACTTAGGTACCTGCGGAAACAGCTAAACCAATCAGTACACAATTCAGTCAACAGTCAATATCAGACAAACAACCCAATATGCAACACATAAACCATAAGTACAAGTGAATTGTTCTTAAAGCCTACAAAACAAGCAAATGTTAGCCAACAACAACCAATAATCAAACTCAAATGAAGGAGCAACATCAATCATGGAGATGCACACTTGAACCTGAAATCACAACTCAAATGGTAAGTAACAAACCACTAGGTCAAAGCCTAGGGTCAAAAGAGGATCAAAAATCCAAAACAGAACCTCAAACTCAACACAAAGCATGTTTATTCACTCAAGAACAAATCCTAAAAAGGACCAAATCATAATCAATAAGCAAGTCCATTTCATGTGCAAGATAAGCCAAAGACCAATTCAAGGCATCCAAATGATCATCATGAATGAAAATTCTCAATCAAAACAGAAATGATTCAAATAATTCTGGAAAAACTCATGAGTAATCAAGACATCCACAACATCCATCACACAAAAAATCAGAAACATTGGAGATTATTTGGCATGGAAATCACATTGTACAAGTTAGACAACCAAATGTGTGACACAAATTGTCACACCATGTTAACACAAGCATAAAACAGAAATGGAGCATGGGAAAAATGTCAAACCAAAGCCAGAATGTCCATCAATGTGTCTAGAATCAGCATGCAAAATTTCAAGTTCATTGGATTAAAATCAAGCATTTCATGACAAGATAAGCAAGGCAAGGTCACAAATGGATACATGATCACATAACCTAGCACCAAATAAAATCCAGCCATGCATAATTTGCAAATTCATGATCATAAAAAACTAAACATTCTAAGGAGCATTTTGCAAAAAATTGGGGATCAATTGGATGATTTTTCAATTTGTTATGATTTTATGAAGTTTGGAAAAAATTTGAAGTTCAAAAATGTACATGGCATGAAATAAGGAGGGAATATGTGAAAAATGATGAATATTTGAATAAGCGCGCTCGGCCAGGATCGAACCTGGTCCAGATTTGAATTTTGAGCGCGCTTCCAAAACGACAGCGTTTTGGTTAAAACCCTAAATCTGGAAAAGAATTCCAGAAATCGTAGCTAATTTGGAAATTCGTAGCAAATTCGTAGCAAACTCGTGGCTATTCTGGAAACGATGATGATCTTCATCCTCTTCATGAGGTTGAAGATGAAGATTGCATGAACTTCATGAGCAAATTCCAGAAAATCCAGAAAACTTCCAGAAATCAAAAACAATTACACCATTCGAATCCTCGTTTCATGCACATCAAAGATCAACAATCAAATCATGCTAAAACATCATAACAAGCTTGAATCGAAGAAAATCAAAATTGACATCAAACTTTCAAACACGCATAACTTCATGGATAATGCACCATTTCACTCAATTTTTATATCAGAATCATCACCAAGCAAAGATCTACACAAATATCATAATGAATTCAAGAATAATTGAGATCGAAACTTGACCTCTTGAAGACAGCAAGCTGGAATCGCGTGCTACAAGGCTCAGCAATGGTCCAAAACTCTTCTACAATGCTTGTTGAGATGATTGATGGAGAGATTGAAGCTCAAATAAGCACGAATCCAGTAGAATTTGAAACTTCCATTAATGCTTCAAGCTTCATGTATAGTCAAAACTGGCACGAATTCTTCCAAATTCACGTTCAAATCTCCTCAAAAACACTTCATGATCATGATTCCAACAAGAGAAATGGCTTTTGTATGAGAAAATTGAAAGTTCTTGTTGAGAGAAATTTTTGATTGATTTCAAGATCTAGATATGAAAACTGTTGTTAATGGCAAATGCAGTTGTGATTATCATTATATATCCCTTGTTAATGATTCTGAAAGTGAGCTTAAGCCATGGTTAATTGAGATTAAGAGAATACAAGGTGTCTGCACCAATTTGTATTTCCACTCCATGCATAAGATGGCCACGTGAACAGTGCACCACCAAGGCCCAAATTCATCCAAAATAAGCCCATGCACCAATCAGAAATGGAATTTCATGCATGTGATCAACCAAAATGATTTTAGCAATTTTCCTTCAAAAAACTTCATGAATGAGCATATGATCATGCAAAGGAATTTCATGCCATGTAATGAGATATTTGGAAAGTGCATGTCATGAGGAACAAAATGCAAAAAGAACCACCAAAATTGGAGTCTTGGTTCAAAAGTTATGGCCATTTGAATTTTTAAGCACACTTTGCAATGATTTGATCATAACTCCTTAACCATTCATTAGAAGTTCATGATCTTGGACTTTTTGGAAATGGGAGAGAGAGATCTTCAACTTTCATGTTGGACAAAATTTCATTTGAAGCTTCTTTGATGTTGGAAAGTTGAGTTGAAGTTGGTCCAAAACTTGCCATTTTTGGAAACTTGAAAATTACAGGTCACTTTCCATTTTTGGAAACTTTTGACTTGACTTAAAATTCTTCAATGTGAGTGTTTGACATGTTGAATAACCTTCTTTGGGACATGAATGAAGTGTCTCAATCCATTTCTCCATCTCCTAGCCCTCAGTTGACTTGCAGTTGACTTTTATGGGCCTCAGATGACTTGGTCATGCACTGTGGACTTTGAACCTTCAACACTTGGCCAGGTTGCTTCAAAATGATCCTTGGGTCATGTAAGCTCATTGGAACAACCATAGGGCCTTCATCTCATGGAAAAACCCTAGCTCTCTTGCACAGATGGATTCTCCTGATCAGTTTTGACTGATGATATGCAGTGGTCTATGCAATGTGAATGCAATATTAATGACCTAAAAAATGAAATGTATATACAAATGGGAGGTGCAAATTTGAGGTGCTACACGTCCTATAAACAAGCTCTGGAGGTCATTCATTCAGGTAACGCGGAAGGCTGGGGCAAGGTGATTGATGTGCCCGTAAAAGAAGACATGTTTGGCATCGGTTATCAGCCTTTTCAATCATCAGAGCAGGGTGTCCAGAGTCAGAAAGGGCCGTGTACTTTCGCTAGTGCTGGATTGATGAATCACGGGGATGTCTTTGCAACAGACAATGAAGATGGTGACAGTGATTGTGATATGGATAATTGGGTGTGCCCGTGTGCTCCAGGGGAGAAGATCAACAACTGGACTGCTGAAGAAATAGTCCAAGTTACTCTTCAGACAGAGTAATTTTCTTCTGTTTTTCATTTTTGCATGAAAGCCCTACGCTCTGCCCAAGGCGTAGTGGTTCATTGTAGGGCCACATCATGTTTTAAATTTTCAATGATTATCATCAATAAAGGACGTTTTGCAATCAAATTTGTGTTCACTGTCTTTCAGTTTTTATTACTTTCATTTTCAAAACAATAAAAATGGCAATGTTTTTTTTGTGACTTCCTTGAACTCTTTTCTAAAATAAAGCATGAAACATCGTTCGTGCAGAATTGATCTTGCGGATTCCATTAAAAACAGTTCTGTTATGGCTCAGTATGACTTCGATAATCCCATTTACCAAGCCGAAGAGGAGAGTGAAGAAGATTGTGAACTCCCCAAAGAATTGGCCAGACTATTGAAACAGGAGGAAAGGGTCATTCAACCTCATCAGGAAGAGTTGGAAGTCATTAACCTTGGTACTGAGGACGCAAAGAAAGAGATCAAGATAGGGGCTGCTTTAGAGGAAAAGGTCAAGAGAGGGCTGATTGAAATGTTGCAAGAATATGTGGATATATTCGCATGGTCGTATCAAGATATTCCTGGTTTGGATACAGATATTGTGGTGCACAGGCTACCTCTCTGAGAAGATTGTCCTCAGGTAAAGCAGAAGCTTCGCAGAACTAGTCCTGATATGGCTGTCAAGATCAAAGAGGAGGTTCAGAAACAGTTGGATGTAGGTTTTCTAGCAGTTACCAATTATCCCCCTTGGGTGGCCAACATCGTACCCGTGCCGAAGAAGGATGGTAAAGTCAGGATGTGTGTCGATTACCGAGATTTAAACAGATCCAGTCCGAAAGATGACTTCCCATTACCTCACATTGATGTATTGGTCGATAACACTGCTCAGTCCTCGGTTTTCTCTTTCATGGATGGATTTTCTGGCTATAATCAGATCAAGATGGCGCCAGAAAACATGGAGAAGACGACATTCATTACACCTTGGGGCACGTTCTGTTATAAGGTAATGCCATTTGGGTTGAAGAACACCGGTGCTACCTACCAAAGAGCTATGACGACTCTCTTTCATGACACGATGCACAAAGAAATTGAAGTGTACGTGGATGGTATGATTGCGAAGTCTCAGACAGAAGATGAGCACTTGGTAAACTTGCAAAAGTTGTTTGAAAGATTGAGAAAGTTCAAACTGAGGCTGAATCCAAACAAGTGTACATTTGGAGTGAGATCTGGAAAGCTGTTAGGTTTCATTGTCAGTGAGAAAGGGATTGAGGTTGATCCAGCGAAAGTAAAAGCTATTCAAGAAATGCCTGAACCAAGAACGGAAAAGCAGGTTCGTGGGTTTTTAGGGAGGCTGAACTACATTGCACAGTTCATATCTCATCTAACAGCTACGTGTGAACCGATATTTAAATTGCTAAGAAAAGATCAAGCGATCAGGTGGAACAATGATTGTCAAAAAGCTTTTGATAAGATAAAAGAATATTTGCAGAAACCTCCAATTCTTATACCTCCAGTTCCTGGGAGGCCTCTGATAATGTACCTTTCAGTAACAGAGAATTCGATGGGGTGTGTATTGGGACAGCATGACGAGTCTGGTCGAAAAGAGCATGCAATATACTACCTTAGCAAAAAGTTTACCGACTATGAAACAAGATATTCGTTGCTCGAGAAAACTTGTTGCGCTTTGGCATGGGCTGCTCGCCGACTAAGACAGTATATGTTGAACCATACTACCTTGTTGATTTCTAAGATGGACCCAGTAAAGTATATCTTTGAAAAGCCGACTCTTACCGGACGAGTGGCTCGTTGGCAGATGATTTTGACAGAGTATGATATCCAGTACACGTCGCAAAAGGCCATCAAGGGTAGTATTCTGTCTGATTACCTTGCCGAGCAACCAATTGATGACTATCAGCCGATGATGTTTGAATTCCCCGATGAAGATATCATGTACTTAAAGATGAAAGACTGTGAAGAGCCTCTTGTCGAGGAAGGACCGGATCCCGATGACAAGTGGACACTGATGTTTGATGGGGCGGTAAATGTGAATGGAAATGGTGTTGGGGCAGTACTCATTAATCCTAAAGGTGCACACATACCTTTTTCCGCCAGATTGACTTTTGAAGTAACCAACAACGAAGCTGAGTACGAGGCCTGTATCATGGGGATCGAGGAAGCCATCAATCTGAGGATCAAAACTATAGACATTTATGGAGATTCTGCTCTAGTGATTAACCAAGTTAATGGAGACTGGAATACTCATCAGCCGCATTTGATTCCTTATAGAGATTACACCAGAAGGATCCTGACTTTCTTCAAGACAGTAAAGTTGTATCATGTACCCCGAGATGAAAATCAAATGGCTGATGCCTTAGCCACATTGTCTTCCATGATTAAAGTTCATTGGCAGAATCATGTGCCACACGTTGCTGTGAATCGACTCGAGAGGCCTGCGTATGTGTTTGCAGCCGAGTCTGTTATTGATGAGAAGCCGTGGGTTTATGATATTAAGAATTTCCTCAAAAGCCAAGAGTATCCTGAAGGAGCGTCAAAGAATGACAAGAAGACACTGAGAAGGCTAGCTGGAAGCTTTTACTTGAACAAGGATGATGTGTTGTACAAGAGGAACTTCGACATGGTTCTGCTCAGATGCGTGGTTAGACACGAAGCAGACATGTTAATGCAGGAAGTACACGAGGGATCTTTCGGTACCCATGTTGGTGGTCATGCAATGGCCAAGAAGTTGTTAAGAGCCGGTTATTACTAGATAACCATGGAATCTGATTGTTTCAAATACGCTTGGAAGTGCCACAAATGTCAGATCTATGCAAATAAAGTGCATGTACCACCAAACCCTCTGAATATTATGAATTCTCCTTGGCCATTCGCGATGTGGGGCATCAATATGATTGGAAAGATTGAACCTACTGCTTCTAATGGACATCGCTTCATCCTAGTCGCGATTGATTACTTTACCAAGTGGGTGGAAGCATCTTCCTATGCCAATGTTACCAGACAAGTGGTTGCTCGATTCATTAAGAAAGAAATTATCTGTCGTTATGGGGTTCCTGAGAGAATCATCACTGATAATGGTTCGAATCTCAATAACAAGATGATGAAAGAGCTTTGCAAAGACTTTAAGATCGAACACCACAATTCTTCTCTTTACAGACCAAAGATGAATGGTGTTGTAGAGGCGGCAAACAAGAACATTAAGAAGATTGTGCAAAAGATGGTTGTGACGTACAAGGATTGGCATGAGATGTTGCCTTTCGCTTTGCATGGGTATCGTACCTCAGTGCGTACGTCAACCGGGGCAACTTCGTTTTCACTTGTGTATGGCATGGAGGCAGTCTTTCCAGTAGAAGTTGAAATCCCTTCTTTGAGGGTGATGATGAATGTAAAACTTGACGAGGCTGAGTGGGTTCAAGCCAGGTTCGATGAGTTAAATTTAATTGAGGAAAAGCGATTAGCAGCTGTGTGCCATGGACAACTATATCAGATAAGGATGAAGAAGGCCTTTGATCAGAAAGTGCGTCCTCGAAGCTATCAGATAGGTGACTTAGTTTTGAAGAGGATCCTTCCTCCCGGTACAAATAACAGGGGCAAGTGGACTCCGAATTATGAAGGTCCATATGTTGTTAAAAAGGTCTTTTCTGGTGGAGCCTTGATGCTTACAACTATGGATGGTGAAGATTTTTCGTCTCCTGTGAATTCAGATGTAGTCAAAAAATACTTCGCGTAAACTGACCCGCTGGACAAAGAAAGAAAGTTCAGGCAAAAAAGGGCATCCCGGCGAACCAAGAGAAAAAGAAAAGAAAAAGGTTCGGGCAAAAGTTAGGGATAAAGAATAAAAATAATATGTACACCCGGTAAGTCGAAAACCTGCAAAGGCGGCTTAGGCAAAAAATGGGTATCCCGGTGGATTGAAAACCTGAAAAGGCGGTCCAGGCAAAATAGGGATTAAAGCGAAGACTACAGTCTGAGTTATCTGTACTTCATCACGCTTCAGTGTCTACCATCTTGAAGGATAGGATCGGTCCAATCACTCTTCTCAGAAAGCAAAGAATTTGGGGGAAAGTGAAGATCTATGAGTCATAACAGAATTGGAAAATAGTGGAATGTCGTCTTCACATTTCCAATAGGATAGTTTATTCTCTCTTTTGGCGCAATTACCTCTTCCTAGGAATTGCTTCCTGATGTATTTGCCTTTATAGGCCATTTTCAATCAATAAAAGTCGTTATTCAGTCAAATTGCTCTCTTGTTTTTTTATTTCTACTGTTTTGTTTGCAAAAAACGTCCGAATTTTTGATAAACATTGCATCTAAAAACGTGAAGGCTAGACAATGACGTGCGGAAAGATAAAACATCTGAAAATCATTTTGAATGTTGAGTACACTTGAGTATATTTTGTCCATACGATCCCCTGGGGCATGTATGTCCTGCCGTTTTGCAGGTTACTATCTTTGATTGATGGCTAAAGCAGATGAGCCAAAGTTTGTTCGAAGGAAGACCCTGTTGTTTCGACACTGTCCAGTCGTGTAAGAAGTTGGGTCGTCTAAGTCGAGTTCAGAATTTGTTTCCCCAGCATGGTCGAGAGGTTGGTGTTTTCCCAACAAGTGACTCCCCAGTTGAGTTGGTTTCTCTACCATTCCGAGAATGTCAGATCAGTAAGTATCCTCAGCAGATTTGTTGTATGTCCCCACAGAGTTGGAAGATCGAATCAGAAATTGTGTGCTCAGTAAAGTGATCATTTGCTTTCCCCGCAGGAGTTTTCCTCCCTTTGCATCTTGCATGTAGTAATCATCATTTGCATTCGCATTCTCAAATCGCGCAGCATTTCCATTCAGTATGGAGCATTACGCCATGGAAAACTCAAACATATGCATACATGTATTAAACCAGATTGGATCATATCTCCGGAAGAGACAGATCATTTTTTAACATCAGTGTGGCACATTTGCAGCAGTTGCTCTTGGCAACATTCAGAATCGATAATCCCAGTGAGATTTATTTTCTCATCAGTCCGTGAAAGGAAAGCTTGATTCTCTTCCGAGCTAGTCACCAGTAAGCGTCTGCCTTGTTTTCACACATGTAAATGTCATCCTTGCGATACCGATAAGTGTCGTGTTGACCCCCGTAAATGTCTGTGCTTTTCTTTGATGTCGGCGAACATCATCTTTCGATGTTGGTAAACGTCGAATTCCAATCGTTGGCCATCAATAAATGGCATGTCTCTCTTGATGTCTACAAAAAAATCGTTCTGTCAACACCCGTGTGTGTCCTTTCTTTTTTGGTGTCGGTAAACATCATTGTTCGATATCGGTAAACATCAGTCGCTTGTTAACCATCGATAAATGGTTTTGTCGTTTAGATAACTGTGTGTCTTCGCTATCCGTAAATATCGAGTATTTCATTTTCGCCATCGGTAAATGGTTTTTGTTTCATAAATGTATTCTTTCTTTGATGTCGGCGAACATCATCTTTCGATGTCGGTAAACATCGAGTTCCTTCCCAGTCATCGGTAAATGTCTGGTCTTGTTTCACTTATAAACATCATCGTTCTATGTCGGTAAACATTGAGTTCCTTTCCAGTCATCAGTAAATGTCTGGTCGTGTAGCGCTTTCTTTGATATCGGTAAATATCAAATTTATTTTGAAGCCGCCATCGGTAAATGGTCTCGCTTTCTTTGATATCGGTAAATATCAATTTTGTTTTGAAGCCGCCGTCGGTAAATGGCCTCGCTTTCTTTGATATCGGTAAATATCAAATCTGTTTTGAAGCCGCCATCGGTAAATGGCCTCGCTTTCCCTGATATCGGTAAATATCAAATTTGTTTTGGAGCCGCCATCGGTAAATGGCCTCGCTTTCTTTGATATCGGTAAATATCAAATCTGTTTTGCAGCCGCCATCGGTAAATGGCCTCACTTTCCTTGATTCGTCACCTACAAAGTGCAAATTCTCCGGTTCTTTTGGTATTCAATCCCTATCTACCTTGAAAGTCTGATAGCCGCTGCTTTCATCCGTTCAGGTTCATAGTTGATTGAATAGGGGCAGCTGTAGCACCTCAAATTTTCCCTCCTTATTCATGCATTCATTTTAGGTCATTTAACATTTCATATTGCATTTCATCATGTCAATCAGAATTAGCTCCAAGAGTTTGTCTTCCAAGAAGTTTGTATTCATCTGGGTATCAAGGCAGTCAAAGTAGGGTTCCTCAAGGATTGAGATGCAATCTTGGTTTGAAGGTCTTATGGATGATTGTGTAGAGCTCTTGGGAGCTAGGGTTTCATTTCCAGAGGTTTTCTTTAAAGGATCAAGCTTAATGGGCTCAGTACAGTTCAAATTTCAACTGTGAAGTCAAAAGTCAATTGTTGGTCAACTGAGGGTCAAATGGCTAGGGAATGACTTGAGATACTTCCAACATGTTCAAATGGGGTCTGTTCATCATTCAAAACATTAATCTTGAAGGAGCAAAGGTCTATTCCTGAACTGTCATGCTCGCTAGGCGAGCAATCCTTCGCTAGGCGAAGCCCACGCTTCCTCCTTCGCTCCAGCGAACCTTGATGATGTTGCTACTGGAATTGCTCGCTAACCTGCTCGCTGGATGCTCGCCTAGCGAGTAAGTGCTAGCTATGTTTTACCCAAGTCTGGGAGTGTTTGATGGAACCTTGCGAATTGTGCTTTGCATGCTGTTTTGAAAAAAACAAAATCCTGTCATGTTCGCTAGCTGCTCGCTAGGCGAAGACAGTAGCGAGAGGATTCGCTAGCTGCTCGCTAAGCGAAGACAGTAGCGAGCGTGGCAGAAACCCATTTAATTTTCAGAGGGCCACTCATTTGGGCCCAAAAAACCATTTTAAATTATTTTAGTCTCACTCTGACTCTCATACTTTTCACTTCCACCTCACACAAACCCTAATTTGGGCAGCCTCCATACACCCTGAAAAACTCACTTGCACAAAATCACCTCTATCAATTCCATGTCACATAAACCCTAACATTGCTTTGCAAACCGAACCGTGCATTTCAATTTCAATCGATCTCTCCAATCAGGTTTGTTCTGGCTTCATTCTTTTATGCTTTCAATGGTGTAAATTCTGTAGAATGAATCATTAGGGTTGAATTTGGGAGATTGGGTTTTTTAGGTTTGCATGTATGTTTAGAACGATTCTTAGCATGTTAAATTACTTTGTTTCTGAAATTTGGGAGATTGGGTATCATTAGACTTTTGGATTTCTGAAATTGGACTGTTATCAAGGAGGAACCCAAAACCCGTAGGCATTCGCTAGCACCTCGCTAAGCGAACCTGTAGCGAAGCTTCGCTAAGCGAAGCAGTAGCGATCATGACAGTAGTTGGTTTTTCTGTTTGCTCTTTAACCTGTTTTGTGTTTGTTATTGCATCCGTGCACTGTTTACCTGACGTTGTTGTTGTTATGGTTCTTTTGTTTGGTGCAACTCATGATTGCACCCCATCTTGTTATTCTAACTTGTTTGTTGAGTTTTTGTGAGGGCTCACATGACTCTTGAAGAGATAGCTTGCTTGGTATTCCACTTTATTTATGGGATACCATTTGGAGATTTATTCTGATTACTTTGCTGACTTGCTTTCTTTGATGGTGCTAGCTTGAGAGACCTCCGGGTTTCTTGTTTCTTTAGTTGTTGTTACTTAGGATCTTTATCCGTGTGGTAGATCTCTTGACCCCTTTTACATCTTTCCAGCATTTTACTGCTTTCTTAGCTGGAAGACCTCGATAGGAGGCAATGTTTTTGTGTGTTTACTTTTGTGCCCAAAGACCTCCAAGAGGAGGCACCAGTGCTAAAGACATCCATGAAGAGGCAATTGACGGATAAAAGGGATTAGTAGTCAATCCCCCGTTATTCAGTGTGTCGTTCTTTATGCTCGCACTATGTGTCGATGCTTCAGAACAAAAGCCCAAGATCTTTTGTCCGGTCAGTCAGTGGAGAGGGTTCCATCATTCTGAACCCCCACGCTTTATCATGAGCTCACCCTGTCCAGGGTTAAGAGCTACGAGGTCTTATCCTCAGTACCCTTTTGATCTGCTCACCCTGACGTTCAATGTCAGTGGTTAAGAGCTCATTTGATTACCTTTCCATGGCTTGTTTGTCGAGGTTGATATGACCCCTCTTGACTAAAGCCCTACCCATGTATGTTTGAGCCCCCTTGTTGGTGTGTTTATTTTATGCTATGTGTTTTTGTATGGTGTGATCGTCTCCCCATAGGACTTCTAGGCTTCATATAGTCTCTCGTTTGCATGTCAATTAAGGTAGCACGGTTCCTTCGTCTAGGACTTCCTTTTGGCATGAGCATTCCTAAAACACAAACAAACTCTTTGATTTTTTTTCTTCTTAAGAACACGTTAACTCCTTCTACTACAGGTGAGTAAGTCTCCAAAGGTCGAGCATTCGGTAGATTGCGTAGTAGCGTCGTTCATCTAAAAAACACAAAACAAACAAAAATAGGTTAGCCGAGCTACGGTGTTCTGATTCTCAATCCTTCTTGAGATACGTATGCAGCAGGGTAGGGCCTGTGCGAGCAATAACTCTTTCTTTTCCCTACTTTGATTTTCTCTCTTTTGCATCGCATATAGGACTTTTTATACACACACTTTAGACATAAATAGCAAACGTGGATCCTGTGGAGTACCACAGACGTGAAGGGGTGCGATAACCTTCCCTTCACATAACCGGCCCCCTTACTCAGTTTTCTTTGGTTCGAGACTTTGTTTTATCCGTTCCCTCTTGGTTATGCAGTACTACCTTTCCCTCCTCTTGGGATAAAAGTACATAGCTGGCGACTCTATTCTTTTTTCCGCGCCACCTCCTTTTCACGTTTGTACTTGGATTCGGGAAATCCGGGGAGCGACAATGAGAAATCATTCTCCTGAAGCAGTTGTTTCCTTCTTCTTTCCTTTAAGCGCATTTTTATCATAAACAATTTCTCTATTTGGTACACATACTCTTATGGGTCCACTAGAGTTAGTTTTGCAGGTTTTCTTCTTGCTTTGTGCCTTACCCTTATAGCAAGGTTTAAACTCATTCCTGATATCTTGTCTAGGATAAGTTTAACCTTGACTTCTGAATCTCTCAAAACCTTAGATGCATTAGCCTTTGGTTCTGAGTTCTTCAAAACCTTATACTTGGAGTATTAGATTCTAATTTACTTAGGACCTTTGACTCTTGAGTCTGAAATCTTGATTCTCTTAGAGACAAAGAATCGCTTGTCATAGGTTCTGGTTGATTCATAATTTTACCTTTTTCAGCATCAGACATAAAGTAAGCATATAGCCCCTTTAAAGCATAGCTTAAAGGAAAAAGGTTTGAAGGTTTTACCAAAACATTAGTCCTTGGATTATAAGGCCTTTGATGATATACATGGCCTTATCCTTTGCTCTCACTTAATTCATAGATTATGGAACCAAGTTTGGTTCTTTCAAACCCATATATAATGAAATTTCGAAGAGATAATTCATTCTTATCCAGAGTTTTGTCAGACATGTCTTGTGCTAAAGAAATTTGATCTTTCTCAAGTTTTTCAGATTTTTGTTTAGAGAGTTTTAACTCATCTTTCAAAAGATCATATTGCCTTGTTAACATTTTCACATGTCTGGCTTTCTGTTGGCATCTTTTCATGAAATCATGACAAAGAGCACCCAAATCAGATATAGAGAGTTTAGAAAGTACCTGATTTGTATCTTCTGACTCTGGATCAGAATCAACCTCATATTCTGAATCCGAAAATGTTGAAGTCATCATGGCGCGATTGACTTCTTCATCTTCTCCTTGATTTCCAAGTTCTTTCCATGTTTCCATGAGACTCTTCTTGAAATTGCTTTTGAAGTTGTTCTTCTGAAAGTTTTCCTTCTTATTTTTGTCTCTGTGGAGCTCAGGACATTAACCAATAAAGTGACCAGGCTTATTGTAGTTGAAACAACCATCCCGGTCTTTACTCCCAGATCCTGACCCTTTGAAGCTATCTCACTTACCAGAGAATATGTTCTTCTTTCTGCCTAATTGATGAAATCTTCTGATGATAAAAGCTAGTTCATCATCATCAGATTCTTCATTAGAAGCTTCATCACAAGTGACTTCTTTGAGCCTTTTAGTTTGGGAAGATCTCTCAGACCTCTCAAAATAATTTAAAGCCAATGTTTTAACTTGCTTTTCAAACTCATCTCCATTTAACTCCATTTCATGACTTTGGAGGTTGCTAAAAAGACTCTTAAGACTTATAGTGTTTAAGTCTTTAGCTTCTTGACTTACAATTATTTTGGGTCTATATTTGTCAGGAAGACTCCTAAGAATCTTCTTGACATGATTCGCAGTAGTGTAGCTCTTGTTCAAGACCTGAAGTCCATACATAAGAACTTGAAATCTTGTGAACATATATTCAATGTTCCCATCCCCCTTCATTTTGAACAACTCATATTACTGAACCAGAAGATTAACTTTAGCCTCTTGCACTTTTTGATTAGCTTAATAGGTAGCACATAGAGATTTAAAGATAGTTTGAGCAGTGGACTTATCAATAACCTTTATATACTCAGAATGAGGAAAGACATCAACAAGAATTCCTCTGACTCTATGATATTTTTTATAGATCTTTTTCTGATAAGGAGTGATAGACTTCCTATCAACAACGATCCCAACACCATTAACCTGAAAACCAATGCCATATTCAATGATGTCCCACAACTCATCATCCAACCCAATGCTATGAAACTTCTTTCTCTTCCACCATTCAAATTCAGTGGAATCACCACTGAATGTTCGTGGTCTGACAGTATAATCAGATGTACTTTGGTTGTGGTCGTTACTCCCTCGGGTTAATCTCCACCAGTAACAGAGGAAGTGTTATGCAACTGAATCTTTTCTGCCACAAAGGCAATCACATAAAGATCTTTAAACGCCACAAAGGAAATCACACATAGATCTTTACCCGCTACTAAGGCAATCACACAATATCTTTACCTGCCACTAAGGCACTTATACAACGCATATGACATGTCATGCTTGATGAAAATAATAATATAATCCGCCACTTAGGCAACAACACAGTAAAATAATCTTATGAAATTTAAGCCATGACAACAGTAGATGTACCTCATATATTTACATATCGCATAAAATAAACAATTCGTGCTTCACATATTACACGTAGTAGCTAGTTATAGATCATTCATAGAAAATGATTCATATTTCATAACTCACCAAAATCGCCACTTTAGTGTGTAACAACATTATGGCCCCTCAAGTTTGTTAATAGACACACATATATATGTTTGTCAAGTAAATTAAATAACAAAAGAATTATATACATATCATACCATTCTTAACAAAGGAATGCTTATGTAACCAAAATAATGGACATAATTAACCTAATTAGTATTCATGGTATAATAATTACAAATAATTGATTTTAACTTATAAACTAAGTAAAAGAAAGAGAATATATATTCCAGGTGTTGTGAAAATGATACCGGAATAATAAAGTATACTTGATTTTTTTATAGAAAAGAAACCCACAAGGGCAGAAAGAAGGGAAGCAAGAAGAACATAACAAGTTGGTTATACATTTCTATTCTTTACTTTCTCTTTGAAACAAGATTACAAGTGTTATAGAATAGCAAATAACCTCTCTCACCCTAATTAGGATTTGTATTATACAATGATGAGAGACTAGTATACTATTTATAAGAAAACTAACACACAAAACTAATGTACTTTTACACATATGCCCATTACACAAGGTAACTTAAACAATTGGGCATAACAAATAGGCCCAATTCGACATGCTAACAATCCTAGCATACTTTGACTACAACATGTGAACAGAGTTCGACAACATGCTAATGATCCTGCCGGATTGTCGAACCAAGAAGCTATCCTTCGACCATACTAGAGTTCGATCTAATATCTCACAAATCTCCACCTTGGAACAAGCCTTATAACATCAAGGGAACAAACTAGATTTCTTCATGCAACTTTATCAACTTCATATAGTGGAAAAACTTGCAAGTTGGTAATGTCCTGGTGATTATATCAGCAACATTGTAATATGTTGAAACCTTTAGCACTTGGACTTATCCATGCTCGATTACCCCTGTGACAAAATGCAGCCTCACATCGATGTGCTTGGTTCACTCATGATAGGTTAAATTCTTCGACAAGTGTATAGCACTTTGAATATCACATTTAACAGTGATAAATCAAACTTGAAGTTTCAACTCCTTAGCAAAATCTTCAAGCCACAATGCTTCTTTCACAACTTCAGTATGGGCGATATATTCCGCTTCAGTTGTTGATAAGGCAACAACCTTTTGAATTATTGCATTCCAACTTATTGTTATGCCAAACATAGTGAACACATATCCAAAAATAGATTTTCTGGAATCCATACAACCTACATAATCAGAGTCGACATACCCTTTGACTTCTGATTTACTATTATCACCACATGCTCTACCATAAATCAGGTCTCTATTCAGATACCCATTTATCTACCTTAGAATCCACTTAAAGTTGACTAACTTGGCTCCAACAGTTTTCTTGATTAGTTCCCAAGTGTGGTTATCACGAAGAGACTCCATCTCATCATCCACGGCCTTTAGCCATTCAGCCTTATTTCGACTCCTCATAACTTCCTTATAGTCTCTAGGTTCTTCATCTAGAACCTCACTTGCAGAGATTAAGGCATAAGTTATTAGATCTGCATACCCAAGTCTTTGAGGTGGCTTGATGACTCTTCTCGGTCTATCTCTTGCCAACAGGTAGTCATCGATAGTTTCCTCAACTTCCTTAGTATCTTCAACATCTTGTGCTTCTTCATCGACTTGATCAAGGATACACAATTCAGCATCGACATGCTCCATCTCAATAGGAATCTCTTCATGTTCCATCTCTTCTTCAAATATATATGCACTTCGACTAACCTCATCAATTTTCTTGAAACCCATCTCAACTTAATTGAAAACTACATCTTGACTGGTGATACACCTCTTATGACCTGGCTTTTGGCACCATAGCCTATAAGCTTTGACTCATTTAGGGTATCTCCTGAACATGCATCTCAGAGCTCTAGGTTCAACCTTGTCTTGTCTAATGTGAGCATAGGCTATGCAGCCAAATACTCTAAGTTTGTCGACATCTAATGGGTGTCCCGACTAAACTTCTTCAAGTGCTTTCATATCCAACACAGTCGAATGACATCTGTTTATCAGATATGTTGCTGTCCAAACTTCCTCTGCCCAAAACAACTTCTTTAACCCAACACTAGTCGACATGCATCTAACTCTTTCCAAAATTGTTCGATTAAACCTTTCAGTCAAACCTTTTGTTGGGGAGTACCTACAGTAATTATGTGCCTTGCAATACCAGAGGTTGTACAAAAATTATTGAACGCCTCATTGCGAAATTCAAGGCCATTATTGGTTCTCAACCTCTTGACCATTCTACCAGTCTGATTTTCGACCAGAGTCTTCCAACTTTTGAAGTTCTCAAAAGTTTCATCCTTAGTCTTCTGGATGAATATCCATAACTTTGTGAAATAATCATCAACTATGGATAGAAAACGCCTTGCTCCTGAATGTGATGGACACATTTGCAGGCCCCCAAAGATCATCATGGATGTAATCAAGGGATCCATGTGTTATTTGTTTGCCTTTATTGAACTTCACTCTGCAAGATTTTCCAAGTACACAGGGTTCATAAAACTTCAGCTTTTCGACTTTGTCTCCCCAAGTAGATTTTGTTTCCCCAATTTGACCAGACCCTTTTAACTGACATGGCCCAATTTCATGTGCCAAATATCTGTCTTCGACAAAGGTTTCATGGATGCAACATTTGCAGAACCATTGACAACTTCCACCTTGAGGGTATACAAGCCTTGTTTCTTCACGCCAATAAAGACTTCCTTAGACCCCTTCATGACTTTTAGAATACTTTTCTTGTTGAATTCACCAAGAGAAATCAAATTTCTCTTCAAATCAAGTACATAGTTGACTTCAGTCAACAAACTTATTGACTAATCATGGAGCTTGAATCTCACAGATCCAACACCTGCAATCTTGCAAGCTTTATTGTTCCCAAGCAATACAGATCCACCATCTTGATCACATAGTTCCTCGAACAAGTCTTTATTTTGAGTCATGTGCCAAGTGCAACCTGAATCCATAATCCACTCTTTACTTGAATTGTCGCTTGAAACCACAAGAATATCAGATGAGTCGAAATCATCTTGAACAATGGTTGCATTACCATTATCCTTACCTCCATGATCTTTCAGGCGTTCAGGGCATACTTTTCTTGTATGGCCCTCCTTTTTACAATGATAACACTGAATACCAGATGCATCACCACTATAACACTTATGCTGACTTTTAACCTTCTTTTTGTTGAACTTGCCATCTCTCTTTGTGAATTTCTATTTAACCAACAAGCCTTCACCAGTAGAAGATGGCTTATGCTTCTTTAGTTTGTTCAAATCCTTAGAATACAAGACTGATTTAAATTCTTCAAAGGTCAGAAACTATCTTCCATACAAGTGAGTTTCTTTGAAGTGAGCATGTGATATGGGCAAATCACACAATAAAAACAGTGCTTGATCTTCATCCTCGATCTTGACATCGATATTTTCAAGATCAAGAATCATCTTGTTGAACATATCCAACTTCTCATCCAAAACTTTATCTTCACTCATCTTGAACGAATATCGAGCTTGCTTCAGGTAGAGGCGATTAACCAACGATTTAGTTATGTACAAACTTTTGAGTTTCACCCATGACCTCGATGTCGTCGTCTCCTTCTAAACTTATCGAAGAACCTTATTACCAAGGCTCAATAAGATGGTGTTGTGGGCTTTCTCTACCATAGTCATTTTTTCTTTATCCGTTAACGTATTGTCCATGGCTTCGACTCCCTTCAACACTTCTAAATAACCCTGCTGAGCCAGTAGGGCTTTAATCTTCAAGCATAGCATATCAAAACCGTTCACTCCGATGAGTTTTTCAATCTCATACTTTGTTGACGACATCTTCTCCATGCTCACTGCACCATTTTGTTATGAAAATGATATTGGAATAACAAAGTATAATCAGTTTCTTGATAGGCAAGAAACCCACAAGGGTAGAAAAAAAAAGGGAAGCAAGAAGAACACAACAAGTTGGTTATAAACTGTTATTCTTTACTTTCTCTTTAAAACAAGATTATAAGTGTTACAAAATAGCAAATAACCTCTCTCGCCCTAATTAGGATTTGCATTATAAAATGACGAGAGGCTAGTATGTTATTTATAAGAAAAATAACACACTAAACTAATGGGCTTTTACACACAAGCCCATTACACAAACTAACTTAGAAAACATGTTGCTTAAACAACTGGGCATAACAAACAGACCCAATTCAACATGCTAACAATCCTAGCATACTTTGACTACAACATGTGAATAGACTTCGACTACATGCTAATGATCATGTCAGATTGTCGAACAAAGAATCTACCCTTCGACCATACTAGAGTTTGATCCAATATATCACACTAGGTTTTACTTATAACAACAAAGTTATGTAATGCAAAAAACACAAGAAGAGTGAGGTATACAACCTAATTATTATCCCTGACATGATAATTACACATATATAATTTTAACTTTTTCATTTCGATAACCACCCAATTCCAGTGTACTTCAAATTATAATTGTTATATATAAAAATTATAGTCTTATGCAGGTTAACACATGCTTTACAAATTTTGATCAATTTACCTAACCACCAAATTAAATACACAAAAGATTCATAATATTTTTTAATATAAATTTTTGATTACTTAAACTCCGAGACATTGATATGTGTATATGAATATTTAACCGAAACCTAACACAAGTCTGGTTTAAAAGTCACACGGTGAGCAAAATATTTTCTGCGATTATCATGTCAGGGATAATAATTAGGTAGGAGCAGAATATTCATATGTACCTTTTACACCCTCATATAACAATAACTACATCCTAGTTTCAATAGATTATGTGTCTAAATGGGTTGAAGCAATTGCATCAACTCAAGTAAATGGAAAAATAATGGTGAAATTCTTAAAGAATATATTTTATCTCGTTTTGGGACACTAGATTGCTCACTAGTGATGGAGGATCCCATTTTTGTGAATGTCAACTAGCAAAAGCACTTGAACATTATGGGGAAAGACATAAAGTAGCATCACCGTACCATCTCCAAACCAATGGTTAATCATAAGTTTCAAATAGAGAGATAAAAATAATTTTAGAAAAGATAGTATCCTCATAAAAGAAAAGATTAGACATCAAAACTCAATGAAGCTTTGTGGGCATATCGAACAACATTAAAATCTCACATAGGTTTGACACCATTTAAAACAGTATATGGAAAATCATGTCACCTTATAGTGTAGTTAGAACTCAAAGCTTATTGGGCGCTTACATGTGTTTCACTCTGAACTGAAAGAGACTCTCTGATCTGACTACATGAACGACAACTTCAAGGGACACTCTCAAAATAATACCAGAGATAGGGCGGAAGGATTATTAATGTTGCAAAATTGTCGGTGAGCAAAATGTTTTCTGTGAGACTTTTTGGTTTTGTGAATGGTTTATACGTGAACTTATGCAATTTTAGAGGTGGAAGTTGAGAGAATGCGAGGATTGTTGGGAGAGTTTTTTACTAGGGAGCATTGAACATCATGGGACTTCTTCTTTTAGAGAAACACCTTTGTGAGAGACACAACATATATTCATCCAAAACCTTAAGGTGACAGGTGGGTGAGTTCTCTAACTTATAAATGCTCAAGTATCCATATTTCTAACCAATGTGGGACTATTACCCACACTACTCACACTTGATACATTCTTAACACTCCCCCTCAAGTGTGAATCCATAATGCTCCCCCTTAAGTGGAAGCTCTTCTTACTTCCACAAACTATTGTACCACATAAAATGTTTCTTACTCACCACCTGACGCCATTGACACTCTTCAATGGAATGTTTCTTACTCACCACCCTCATGGCGCCGTTGACTTTCGATATAAGTAAGCTGATCCTTTTCTCGAACCAAAGGCTCATGATACCAGATGTTGGAAATCCACCATAACATATGGAGAATTTCTATCAATCTTGATGAACAAGATTATTATCAACCACGCAATGACAGTGAAAAGAAAAGAACGGTTGGGAAAGAAAAGAAAAGAATGTTGGAGAAAAAGAAGAATAGTTTCTGGAGAGTTTTTCTCTCTGCCCACAACCTGTGGAAAACTTCTGTAATCACTTTGCAACTGCAAAATTTTGTGAATACAATGTTATGAGTTATATTAAGAATATGGGTTACTCCCTCTATTTATAGATTTAGGTTAGCTTACTCCCTAAGCCAATGCCCAAAACTATAAAAACTCAAAATAGTAAACATTATTAAAAATAGGCCTAAGTCGAAATCTTGTGTGAAGCAACATGATTCGACACTTTGACACACTAATACAACTCGACACACTAGGATATTGGACATATCCTTGTTCCGTCGAGCAACCTGCTTCGACACAAGTGAAGGTGGAGAAAAACAAGAAATGGGGGGTTTGAATTGTTTTCACATAATTTAAAATATTTTTGCAATAACACACACATAATAAATAATAACAACATAAACGATTTATCTTAGTTCGCTTGAAATTCAAAGCTACTCTAGTTCACCCGGCCAAGGTGATTTCGCCTTCAATAAGGACTTAATCCACTAATCTCAACCGATTACAAAATTCGTCTAAGAGTTCAATAACCTCTTAGCCCTCTCAAGTCTACAGACCTAAACAAGTCACTTAAGGAATTACAAACAATTTCAAAGAGTTACAAGTGTTTGACTAGATGCTTCTAGATACGCAGTATGAACACACTTTAAGAACAATGAAAGACAAACACAAAATACTGAGCAACAACTCTTGTATGGAAGTTATTTCTTACAATAATAATGGTGAAGAATATTCAGAGTATGAGAATGTCGTTGTATCAAAGTTGTGTATTCAGTATGTTGTAAGGAGGCCTTTATATAGAACTTGAGACGATATCGTTGGGGGAAATCAATAGAGATTTTTTTCGAGCTGGGGGAGTTAAAGGTAGTAAACTTCTTGTCCTTTCCATATCAGTCTTGGATTATAATCTATTATTTCCTTAAAAAGACTTGTTCTACAATTTGAATGCTTCTAGCTTAAGTTTCTGATCAGGTGATATCTGATGGCGTGTTTCTGAGCAAGTGTCAGAGTGAGGTGAGTATGATCAGAGTCTTCAGATATATCTTGCAGAGTTTTTAGATATCTTTTGCATAGTCCTTAGAATTAGAGCTTGAACTTCAGAGTTAGATTCTTCAGGTGATTGCTCCTCAGATGTATTCTCTTCAGAGTCAGATTTGATTTCTCTTTATGTTGGGCCAGTGTTTCTGGGCTAATTCAGATGCCAGATATTCATTTTGATCAAAGTCATTTTAACTTAGAATCCTGCACACTTAAGAAAATATTTAGGGTGCCAATTTGTTTCATTCTTTGTTATCATCAAAACTTAGAGATATATTGCAGAATCAAAATCTTGTTCTAACAATCTCCCCCTTTTTTATGATGATAAAACTTAGAATTTTGATGAAACAATAAGTACTTTCAGAGATATAAATTGAAAATGACCAGAGTCAGATATAGAAGTGACCCCCCTGAGATTAGCAATCTCCCCCTAAGTCTGATACTTGATTTTTTTTAAAATATATTTAGTATCAGATATGGGTTTCTGAGGTAGAGAGTTTCTTACCAGATCTTCTTAGGTTTCTTGACTTGATTCAGTAGTTTCTCAGATAAGGATTCAGTTTCCCTTGGTTTAGATAGATCCTGAAAAAATGACTTAGACTATGCAATAATTTTATGTCAGAATGTGAGCAGTGCATTTCTGAGAGTTAGATAAATTACTTCATCAAAAGACTTCTATTTAATTCTCCCACTTTTTGTTAGATTCAAAAAGTAAGTAACTCAAAATTTCATTGATAAGAAGAATAACTTTACATAGTACATAAAGAAGCAAAAGAAAAAGCCTTAGAGGCAAAAACACTTAGGAAAAATTACATAGAAATCCTAGAGTGTCTAAGGGTTTGGTGGAGGAGGCATCCTCTGAAGTAGCTCAGCTAGCAGACTCAAAATGCTAGAGTTGACCTGATCCTGTTTGTCGAGTCTGGCTCTGATCAGTTATTGTTCCTTCTGCAACTCTTCTAGAGTATTGATGACTAGAGGATCAAGTTCAGTTGGTGATGATTCTCTTGAGTCAGAGCAACCTCAATGGTCTTCTCAGCATCTTCAACGACTTTCTGAGCAGCTTCAGCGGCCATAGCTGCTTCAACTTTCTCTTTGGCTGCAACTTCTGGAGCTGCTTTCTCAGTAACCTCCCTGGTAGCAGCTGCTTTCTCAGCAACTTCCCTTTCTGCCTTCTCAGTTTCTTCCTTCGCTAGACGAGCCTTCAGCTTCTCCTTAGCACCTCTGATGAAGTCATATTTGACTTGTTCAAATAGGCCCTTCAGCTTGAAGATTTCAGAAGTCATCCATCTGATGAATACGTCCTAGTTAGTCATTATTTCAGAAGAATTGTCACTGGCACTAGATTCGTCAGAGAGCTTCTTGAATCTGGAAGTTGAACTCTTTGAGAATTCGGCTAATGCCTCATCAAAAGTAGGTAGAATGAGGTTAGGTTCAGAGGGTCCGAGAATGGGTTCAGATGGTTCGGGAATGGGTTCAGATGGTTCAGGTACATAGATAGTCTTTTTAGAGTTAGCTGTAGCCTGAAGGTCTTCATGGTTTGGTGAGGTTGGGTCAGGGTAATCTGAACCAGTATGTCTAGTGTTAGAAGTGAGGTCATAATAAGGAGGGGAGCTGGGGTTGGAGGAGAGGGATGGTGATAAGGGTTCGTTGAACATGATGGCTTCAGAGTGGGGGATGGATGTTGTTTGAAGGTTGGGTCGAGGTAAGGGAGATGAAGGTGTGATGGTTCTGAGAGGGATGAGGTCAGAGGTTATAGGTTTTTGAGATTTGTATTTTTATTTGGGAGTTGTAGTGTGTGTGGTAGGTGGAGTGGAGGATGTTGTAATAGTGGTTGAGAGTATATGAGGTGGTAAAGGGAGTGATGATGCAAGTTTCCTAGAACCAGAGGGATAAGGAGCTTCTGAGATAGATAACTTACTAGAAGGTGTCGAAGAAGAGGTTAGAGGCATTGGCTTCTTCTTAGTCGATGAAGACTCTCTCAGTTTGATAATCTTCTTCTTCATCTGAACTATTATCTTCTGAGAAGGTTCCCTCTTTCTCTTCAGGAAGTGGGAAGGGTGATCTGGGAGCCAATCCCAGCTGAAGCTAGAGATGTTGTATCCTAGAGCTTCCAGATCTTATAAGTAACAAGCGATGACTTCTGAAGGATCAATTTTGGGGAAGATATACATCTCATTAACTTTCTCTCTCTAGTCCTTCAGTGCTTTCCAGGAGGTGTTTCTGGTGAGTTTGACACGGACCTTGTCAACCAATACCATACTCTTCAGATTTCTCCCATTGAGAGGCTTCCCAACATCCACTGTGACGTCTTTCATCAGATTCAGAGAGATGAGATAGTCCACCAAACCACTCTCAATTAGAACATCTAAGATCAATCTGCCCAGAGGGATGTAGTTCTTGGGCTTCATGTTGTTCTTGGTGTCTCTAACCAAGTCTCTTAGATAATTGAAGAGGAGAGAAGGGAGGGCAAGCTTCAGACCCTTGTGCAGACATTTGAGGGTGCACTTCTGATCTATGTTGACATAGTCAGAAGAGCTTGATAAAGGACGGTGGTGGATGCATCCCAAAGTTATCTTAAGCCACACCCTCAGATTCTTGTGAAGCTCTTGATTCTTGGATGTTCTTCCTTCAGGGTTTTGAGAGAAGATGGTAGAGATGACTTCTTGGGACATATAATTAGCCCTAGGGTTTATATTGTAGATTCTTCTTCCCCCAACCTTTTCCATATTCAGAAGCGTATCAATGGATTTTTCAGTGATTACCATCTTGATTCCCAGAATGTGAGAAACAATATAGTGATCATCGCAGTCAGTGAATCTCCAGAATTCCTTCACCAGGTTTGTGTAGATATGGTCATAGAGACGGTTGAAGCAGGTAAGCCACCCTTGATTCTTCAATTCGGGTGTAAGATCCATACCATTTTCTTTGAGGTTTTCGAAGACCACCAACAACTCACAAAAAACTTCAAGTTGTTCAAATGGAGTTGAAAGGTTTATGTGGGTTGGACGATCAAGAACATGGGGTTCTTGATATGAGGTTGTTGTTGGATTAGCAGTAGTGGATGCAACTAGTTATGGGGATTCAACCTGTTGTTCAACGGCGTTCATTTCTTGAGAGAACTCAAAGACTTGTTGTTATTGAGCATTCATGATGAAGTTGTAGTGAAGGAGATGAAGAGAAGTTGCAGAGAAGATTGGAGGTTTTAGGTTTGTGTAAGTAGTGAGTAGTGAAAGTGTGAATGTGGGAGTCGTGGGAGTATATAAACACAAGTTAAAATATTGCCAAAAACGACAGTGTTAACTGAGAGGGAACACAAACATCAATTGTTGCTAAAATAGAGTTTTGACAATCATGGGAAAAATTAAATGCAACTAATGACGGGAGTCTAATCTCAAGATTTTCACACTGCTCGAGGGGATCTCAATAGTTTGGCCCTTGAGTTCTGAGCGAGACAGGTGTCTAGAAGAGCCAGAGCCACACGTTTGAGGGACCACATGTTAATGTATCTGAAGTCAAGAATACCAAAAGGTTTCTGACTAGAGAGGTTTTTGACAAAGATATCTTATAACTTGTAGGAGTATCAGAATTAGAATCAGATAAACATCATATGCTTGAGTTAGAGTCTAATTTTACATCAGAGATGAGAATCACATGTTTAGAGTCATGTTGGGCAATCTTCCATATTTAGATTTTTCATAATGAAGAGAAATCTATCTTCAGCTAAGGGTTTTGTAAAGATATCAGCCTATTGATGGTCTGTATCTATAAATTTTAAAACAATTGTCCCTTTCTGAACATAATCTCTAATAAAGTGGTGTTTAATTTCTATGTGCTTCGCTCTAGAATGTAAAATTGGATTCTTACTTAAGTAGATAACAACAGTATTATCACAAAAGATAGGAATATTTCTCTCATAGATCTGAAAGTCCTCAAGCTGATTCTTCATCCAGAGCATTTGAGTGCTGCAAAGTGAAGCTGAGATGTACTTTGCTTTTGTAGTTGATAGTGCAATGGTTGATTGTCTTTTTCTTTCCCGTGAGATGAGGTTTCCTCCCAGAAACTGACATTTCCCATATGTACTTTTGCATTCTAACCTATCTCCAGCATAATTTGCATCACAATACCCAGAAAGCCTATACTCTGATGTTTTCTTATACATCAAGCCGAGGTTAGGTGTTCCTTTCATATACCTAAGGATTCTCTTAATAACAGTTAAGTGAGATTCCCTTGGATCTGACTGAAATCTAGCATACAGACATACGATAAATAATATATCAGGATGAGAAGAAGTCAGATAAAGGAGAGAGTTTATCATACCGCGATAGAGTTTCTAACAAACCTTTTTACTTACCTCTTCCTTCTCCAAAATGCAAGTAGGATGCATGGGAGTCTTGGCTGACTTGCTTTCTGACATGTCAAATTTCTTCAGAAGATCTTTTATGTATTTGCTTTGATAGACATATGTGGATTCTGATGTTTGATTGATTTGGATGCCCAAAAAGAACTTCAGTTCTTGCATTAGGCTCATCTCAAATTTTGCCTGCATTAACTTAGAAAATTCTTGGCAAATAGAGGGGTTAGCAGAGCCAAATATTATATCATTAACATAAATCTGACAAATCATAAGATCATTTTTGATGTTTTTGCAAAAGAGAGTGGAATCCATTTTGCATCTGATAAAATCATTTTCTAGAAGAAGTGAACTAAGTGTTTCATACCAAGCTCTGGGAGCTTGTTTCAGACCGTAAAGAGATTTCTTAAGTTTGAAAACGTGTTCTGGAAGTTTTGAATTTTCAAATCCAGGAGGTTAATGGACATACATTTCTTCAGAAATGTAACCATTCAGAAACACACTTTTGACATCCACTTGATGTAATTTAATGGAATAATTTATAGAAAAGGATACAAGGAGACAAATAGATTCTAACCTCGCGACTGGAGAAAAGGTTTCATTGTAGGCAATCCCTTCTTGTTGACTATAACCTTGTGCCACCAACCGTGCCTTGTTTCTGACAACTTCACCCTTTTCATTTAGCTTGTTTCTATAGACCCATTTAGTTTCAATCACATGGGTTCCCTTGGGTCTTGGTACAAGAGCCCAAACATTATTTTTGGAATACTGATCAAGTTCTTATTTCATTGCCAAAATCCATTCTTTATCTTGAAGAGCTTCTTCACAGGATGTTGGCTCTATCAAAGATACTAGTCCTAGAAGTGTTTCCTCAGAAACTTTGAATGTTAATCTTGTTCTAACAGGTTCATCCTTATTTCCCAGAATCAGTTCTTTAGAGACATTATGCCTATTTATTTGTCTTTTCTGATTGATTGTGATTTCAGGTGCTTATGAAGTTCCTATTTCAGCTTCTTTAGAACCAATTGTCTTTTCGTCAGAACTTGCAAGTGTGATCTACAAATTCTCAACTCACTTTGACTTTTCAGAGTCAAGCTTATCATTAAATCTTACATGAATTGATTCTTCCATAATTTATGTTTCTGTATTGTATACTCGATATCCTTTAGAACGTTATGAGTATCCCAACATAATACACTTTTGTGCCTTAGAGACAAACTTGTTCAGATTGTCTTTAGTGTTCAGAATAAAACAAGAGCATCCAAAAGGATGAAAATAAGCAATGTTGGGTTTTCTTTCCTTGCACAATTCATAAGGAGTCTTCTCCAGAATAGGTATGATAGAGATTCTATTATGAATGTAATATGTTGTATTCACAGCTTCTTCCCAGAAGTGCTTAGCCATATTGGTCTCATTGATCATGGTTCTAGCCATTTCTTGGAGAATCCTAGTCTTCCTTTTTATGACTCCATTTTGTTGTAGAGTTCTAGGACAGGAGAAATCATGGGATATTCCATTAGAGTCAAAAAGGTTTTCAAAAGGTTTGTTTTCAAATTCGCCACCATGATCACTTCTGACTCTGATAATCTTAGAGTCATATTCATTTTGCACTTTTGAACAGAAACTGGTGAACACATAATGTGACTCATTCTTGTGCCTTAAGAATTCCACCCATGTCCAATGATTGTAGTCATTAACAATGACAAATCCATACTTCTTACCATTGACTGAAGTTGTCTTAACAGGTCCAAAGAGATCAATGTGTAGAAGTTCCAGAGGTTTGGAGGTGGAAACAACATTTTTAGTTTTGAAAATGGTTTTAGAAAAGTTCCCTTTCTGACATGCTTCACAAAGAGCATCTGAAGAAAACTTCAGCTTAGGAAGGTCTCTGACTAACTCAAGTTTATTTAGATGAGAAATCCTCCTCAAGCTAATGTGACTCAAGCATCTATGCCACACACATTGCTCTTCATTAACAGATATCAAGCATTTCACGTTTTGGTTTTTCAAATCTGAAAGTTTTATTTTATAAATGTTGTTTTTCCTCTTTCCAGTGAAAAGGACTGTGCCATTTTTCTAATTGATAGCCTTCACGTCTTTTGATTAAAGATAATATCATAACCGTTATCACTTAATTGACTTATGGATAACAAATTATGCATTAATCCCTCAATATAAAGGACATTAGAGATAGAGGGAATAGATTCGCTACCAATTGTTCTAGATCCTCTGATTCTTCCTTTCTGATTTCCTCCAAAGCCTACGGAACCAACATCTTTAAGTTTCGGGTCTTGGAACATATGTTTTCTTCCCGTCATGTGTCGCGAGCATCCAGAGTCCAGGTACCATGGCTGGTGTTTTAACTCTGCTGCATAGGATATCTGCAATATACACTATTTTATCTTTTGATACCCAGAATCTTTTGGGTCCTTTAGGATTAGTTCTCCCAGAATTTCTGAAAACTTTAGGTTTTCTAGCGTTACTAAACTTCTGTGTCTGTGCAGGTGTATAATGGTAAGAAAAAGGAGATTTTGGTTTGTTTTCTATAGTAGGTTTTTGATCATCGTCATCATAGTCATAACCAATTCCTCTTTTTCTATTATGACTTACACCATATATCATAGAAGCTATTTTGCTTCTGTCTATACAGTTGCAACCACCTCATTCAATCTTGGATCATCAATTTGGTTAGTGAGCAAATTTCTTTGATAAATCTTTTTCATGATTATGCATTAGATGCTTGGAATGATCTGCATAAATATTTTTCCAAAGTTGGTCGTGTTAGAATTCTGAAACTACATTCCATAATTAACAATCTGAAGCAAGATTCAAAAGTTGTTATGGAATATTCTCCCAAGTTAAAGGGGATATGGGAAAAGCTGGTCTCTCATAGAACATTACCAATTTGCACATGTGCTTATAGATGTTGCTGCAATGCCATTAGAAAAGCTCTAGAACACAGACTTGAGGAACAAGCCATTCAATTTCTCACAAACTTAAATGACACTTTCTCTGTGGTTAAAACTCCAGTATTGCTCATGGATCCCTTGCCATCAATTAATCGCATATATTCTCTTGTAATTCAAGAAGAGAGTCACCACAAGAATATCACCCTTGTTGAAGATAATCCTATCTCGATGAATGTTTTACATAAATCAGATTTTAAGCATAAAGGTGGTTTCAGTAACACCAAGAGTTCTCCTAGAGTGTGCATATTTTTCCATAGAACTGTCCACATGATTGATTTTTTACTATCAAAAGCATGGCCACCCAAATTTCAGAAGAAATAAGTCTTTTGTCAATGCAAATCGGGTTGAATCCACTCCTTCTTCTCAACCAGTTGATGAACCTCAAGTTGCTTCTCATACAAGTAACTAGATTCCTATATCTCAAGCTCAATATGAACAACTTCTCAATTTACTTCTGAAGCTAGCGAAAATATACCCAAACGTATCGCACACTCGAACATACAACAGAGTCGCCATCGAACTTTATTTATTCCTGAAGGAAAGGAAAACCATTGATAAAACTCGGGGGAAAGAGATATGTTGGGTAAGGAAGTCGGTTATGCAAGGGAAATGTATTAACACCTCTTACATCCATGGTACTCCATGGGAACCGTTTTGATTGTTCTTGCTCGAATGGGTGTTATATCTAAAGATTACTCACGAAAGGATATGGGAAAAGAAAATAAGTAGATAAAATGCTCGGTGAGGATTAGGGCCCTCATGCCTATGTATCCTTATAGTACAATAAGGAATTAAGAGCTTCGTAGTTCATGGAACTAATGGTGGGAGGTGAAAGAGATGGTGATAAGGGTATGGTCCAAGAGTAAAACTGGCATAAACCAACAAGTGAGGAGCCTACGGAATGGTATCACTGTATTGGAACAACCGAAAACAAAGGAATTAAGTGTTTGGTTTTACAACACAAACAACTCTTGGTTCACAAAGATATACAAGATGGAGCTCAAAAAAATAGTGTATTTGGCTCAAAGATAACTGATATATGACATGAAGTGAATGAAGGTAGATTATGAATGTATCATGGAGATGGATGAAGGAATGACCAAAGTCACAAAATTGAAGGGTTTGGTAACAAGTGACTGAAGAAGTATAATTTGAAACCAAAGGTAAAGGTATATTGGAATCCATAAGAAAAATGGAATTTGTACCAAAGAGGGAAACAATCTTATTGGCCGAAAAAGAAGGAATAAGATGTCTGGGTATGAGCCAAACAACTCTAGGTACAGATGAGGACTCCCACTATATCACCCTAAAAGGGTGTATATGGAATTCCAAAGAGAATTATATTTGGTTCCAAAGAAACAGTATGTCACTAGGGTGAGTGGTTCAATGATTGAAGGTAGATGCTTGATCATGAAAGATATGAATGGTGCCCTAAGGCGGAACGAATAAATAAGTATGCTCGTGGAGGATTCGAACCCTCGTGCCTATGTATTCTCATCGTGCAATGAGAAAATCAGAGCAATCGTAGTTCAGCATACTACAACTGAAATAAAGGAAAACAGATTGATTTTCCAGGGTACACAACCCTTCAAGGTTGAAAAAGTAGTTCCAAGGTTTACAACCTTCTAGGCAAGGTATCACTACCAAAGTTTATAATTCTGAAGGCAAGGAACTGAGCTGTCAAGGTTCACCACCTCTCTAGGTCAGGAACTGAATTGCCAAGGTTTAACACCTCTCAAGGTAAGGAATTGAACTGCCAAGGTTTACCACCTCTCAAGGCAAAGAATAAGTGCCAAGGTTTACCACCTTACAAGGCAAAGAACAATTTCCAAGGGTTACCACCTTACAAGGAAAAGAACAAGTGTCAAGGTTTACCACCTTACAAGGCAAAGAACAAGTGTCAAGGTTTACCATCTTACAAGGCAAGTGTCAAGGTTTACCACCTCTCAAGGCAAAGAATAAGTGTCAAGGTTTACCACCTTACAAGGCAAAGAACAATTTCTAAGGGTTAACGCCTTACAAGGCAAAGAACATGTGTCAAGGTTTACCACCTTACAAGGCAAAGAACACGTGTCAAGGTTTACCATCTTACAAGGCAAGTGCCAAGGTTTACCACCTCTCAAGGCAAAGAATAAGTGCCAAGGTTTACCACCTCTTAAGGCAAATAATTGAATTGAAAGAGGGTGTACAACCACAAGTTTCTAATAGCAAAAGTGCTTCATTATTAAAGTGTTGAAAGGTCGAAACTTGCTTGAAGAATAAGACTTATCAATTATATGATTCAAATTGCACTAAAGTCTACGAACAAAGGCGAATACCTTGAGCAACCAAGTCATTCGTCCCGTACTCAAAGATATTCTAGACAATGATATGAATTCTCCACTCTCACCATTCTTTGTTTCTAAGGCTCATAACGTACAACTCGAACCAGAATTGACAAGTTGATGATAAGAGATCCCGAATGTTAATCTTATTGATGCAGTGCTACTTGTTGTAGAAGAAGATCTGATAATCACATAATTCGAATTGTGCTAAAGTCTATGAATAGAGGTGAATACAATGGGCAACTAGGTCATTCTTCCTGTACCCAAAGATATTCAGAATGAGGATAGGAATTCTCCACTCTCATTCCTTCTCTATTTCTTAAGGCCCGTGCCACACACTCTAAATTATGATCGATAAATGTTGATACTTTTGATGTGCTTGAGAAGTAGTTCACTTTGCTAGCTATGCTTGACTGATGTTGACTTGAAGTCTTGATCTTGCATTTCAACCTTGAGGTCTTAAGCTCCTGAGATTCAACATATCCACAATAGCTTGAGCGCAATGAACTTGCCATATCAAGTGATTAATGGTCTTTTGATCACTTGAATAGGCTTGAGGCTTACAACACAATACAAAGGATTTGGTTGACCAAATTGACCTTTGTTCAACACTAATTAAGGGGATTGAAATGAATAGTTAAACTATGTACAATAATAACCTATTGAATTAATCAACTAAATAAAATCAGACAAATCTGATAAGGCCCCAAACTAAGGGAACATGTTAAAATCAGAATTTCTAAACCTAGGGGCAGAACAATCATTATTCACAAATCATGGATATTGAATTAAATTTCTAATCATGCAAATTCTAAATGAAATCAATTAAATCCTAAACAATTCTAATTAGCTCTAATTCTAAAACTAATTAAACTAATTTTCTAAAATCAACTATAAAGTCTAATAAACCTAATTAAACTAAAATCCAATATTTCTAAGAATTAATCAAAATTTATCAAATTCTATTATTTCTAAAAATCTAATTCTAAAATTACCTAATCAATCTAAAGATCTAAATTCTATTTAACTAATCAAGATTAAAACCTAATTAATTTCTACTAACCCTAATTAACTAAAATTCTAAAAAACACAACATCCTAATTAGACTAATCAAGATTAAAACCTAATTAATTTCTACTAACTCTAATTAACTAAAATTCTAAAAAACACAACATCCTAATTATACTAATCAAGATTCTATTCAATTAATTAGCCTAATCTCAACATCTAATAAAACTTAATATCCTTAATCCTTATCTAATCTTCTAATTACTAACTAAACAAAAAATAACAAGACAATGGGCCAGATTAGGGGAAACGGAACCCCGGGCGCGGAGGCCTAGTCCATGGCCCAACGGCCTCTGCATTACAACAGAAGGGGTGTAGCAAGATCAAAGGCGTAGAGGCCCATTGCACATGACTATGGAAAAATTCGCTTGGGCCTGAGGCCCAAGATCCAATTCCGAAAGATAACCAATAAAGTCTCTCATATCCAACACTGTGAACGAGTTGAAACGGCCATGAGAAGACAACACTCGTCGATGAAAGTTGAACCACAATGGACCACTCCTTGCTCCGGCGTCATTCCTTCACCAATTCCCGCGTCCATGCCAATTCGAACAAGAAGAACAAAGAAATCGACGATGCATCGCGTCCTATAATTTTGCAAATCCAAAGGTCCAAGAATGCAAGTACATGACGCTTCCACAACCACGTGGTTTACTCTATTCAAAGCTTCTAACACTCGATGATTCATCTCCCTTTGCTACCGTTCACGCACAAATAGATGTGAACTGATTCTGAATTTGCTTATCTTCTCCTTCTTCCTTCCGTTTTCTATTCTTGGATTTGCGGCTTCGCCTTTGCAATTTGAGTTATGTACGAAGATGATGATATAGATTGAGAACAATGCTACACACCATTGAAAGTATGAATGGACTCATTGACAAACCAAATTGCATCAGATTATGAAAAAGCTCATCCTGAATTAAGCTTAGCCACCAAGGCCCTCCAAGTTCTATAGCCGAATTGATTAAAGTTAAAGCAAAAAGGGGCACATCTTCATCAAATGCTATAGTGCTTGATCTAGGACCCAATTCTGTATTCTCAATAACGTTCAGCGATGAACACAAAAAGTGAAATGTTTCCACCATGCAAGGAACACCATATGGTTCAGTCATGAGATGCACATCATATGATGCACCTTCCTTGCCAGTAAGAGTTATCGTTGTGTTTTCATCCATCATAGTTATTGTCACACCACTTGCAGCCTTTGAAGCAAAGTTTTTGGATTGCGGCTGATTATCATATTCAGAACTCATGCTGCCATTCTCCACCTTTCTACTTCCGAAAGCCTACTCATTATTTAGGTCTCCAGTCTCCTTTGTTTCCAGCTTGATGAACTATACGGAAATAAGTATTCACTATGGTGCAAACACGTTGGTTACTAAGTATTACAGATGCTTTACTTTTCATGCTTTACTTTTCAGACAAGCAAGAAGAACTTGTAAACTCTTCATCAATACCACTCCTTAAAGATTTTGTCCACCGATGACCGAGAAACACCAATAATTGGTGCGCCAGTTTCATCTAATTGAATCACATCGAGAAAAGGTCGAAGATATAACGCAAGGTTGATTGAATGGATGGTTGACTTTGCTCAACTAGTTCACCAAAAAAGTCAACATTTGACCAAAGTCAACTGTAAGAGTTAGGGTTCCTTCTTGTTTGTAAAATGTATTTGTAAACATGTACATATGACTTGTAATGTAATAAAGATCTTGAATGAAATAAAACTTGATTTTAAATAAAACATGCCTTTCATCCTGTTCAAATATACCTCCTCAAGCAAGAATTGAATACACTAATAAAATGGATTAAAATACACGAATGAACCAAAAATACCCTGAATTACAAATGGATCAAATGACAAATAAAATACCAAAAGACCAATGCACTAATGCAAGCATGAACTATGAATTAATGACAAAGGACTTATGATCTTGAAAGTACCACATGTACGGATATTTGAACAAAACCTTTAACCATATGAAATCCCAAGCAAAATAGGCATGTAGGTCAAATGGATGATTCTTATGCACAAAGCAAGTTTAATGCATGACATAATGTAAGACAAAAATGGAATACAAGACCAAGCATCCTTGATTCGGGTTTCATGGTGCACACCCTTTTAGTCAAGGTCTAAAACCAAGCATAAAGCTCCATAGTCAAATCTTCTAAAACATGGGCCCATAATTATGGTTTAATGATGAAATCAATGCTCAAAAGGTCAATCATATGTTCTATAAATAGCAAGGTCATGAATTAGGTTTTGAGTGCACAGATGAATCTTAAGTCATAGGTTATATGAAAAGTGTAAAGGGGAGGGAAAATTTTGGGGTACGACAGCTTCAGAACTCACATGCATCATCACCAATTCCTACTTCATTTACCAATCAAGTCTATTTTAGTTCCACTTATGTTTATCCAATTTTAAGTATTGTATGCAATACCATTTCTCATACAACTATACCTTAACATATGTGGACCTTATACTTTGGTGCGAATGATCATGTTTCTTCTTCTCTAAACATGTTTAACTCTTATTACAAAATCAAACCTATCATAATATCGCTTTGTAATGGTAATTATAATTTGGTTCATTATGTTGACAACATGAGCTTTTCCTTTATCTTCTATCTTAATCATGTCCTGTATGCACCAAATTTCAACTTAAAACCTTATTTCTATCTCAAAAATTTGTCAAGATTTAAAATGATTTACTATTTTTTTTTGTGACCAATGCATTTTGCAAGAAATGAATACCAAGAGGATATTTGGTTTGGGTAGCAAAGAGAATGACTTGTAGAAATTTCACTTAAAGGATACTCACTTTGAAGCTCAAGTTTCTAGCCATCAACTTGATCCTCAAATAAAATCTCCAACACAAGCCAATACATGTTATGCTACCGGTCCTTTACCTACTTAACATTTCCAAAACTTTGTAATTCCTAAGTATGTTTTATGGAATTTTAGGTTAGGTCATGTATCCCCTAAGAGAGTTGCACAAATGTCCAAAATGTACTCTTCCTTTGAATATGAAATTAATGTTACTTATGACATTTTCCATTTGGAAAAACAAAGAAAGTTGCCTTAGTAGTTAAGTAACTATATTGTTTCTCACAAATTTGAACTTTTACATTTTGATAATTGGGGACCCTTAGCTATATCTTCCATGCACCCCACAAATATTGTGTGACTGTCCTTAATGATCACACACATTTTTTATGGATCATTCTTTTGAAATCCAAATTTAAAGCATCTTCACAGGTCAAAAACTTCATAAATATGGTCATTACACAATTTCACATCACACCAAAAACTGCCAGGTTAGATGGACTTGAGTTCATGTTACATCAATTTTATACTTCCAAAGGCATACTACATCAACGTTCATGTGTTGAAAATTCTCAGCAAAATGGCCTAGTTGAGAGAAAACACCAGCACCTATTGAATGTAGGTCGAGCCATTTTGTACCACTCCAAAATCCCCAAAACATATTGGCCATATGCCGTTCAATTTTCAACCTTCATTATCAATAGAGTTTCAACTCCTATCCTTAACCAACAATCACCATATCAAGTCCTTCATAACAAAATCCATGAAACTAATTCTTTCAAAGTCTTCGGCTTCTTGTGTTATGCTTCAACTCTCCAAGTCCATAGGACCAAGTTGACCCAAAGGCGAGGAAGTCTATATTTCTAGGATATAAACCTGGTATATGAAAGGTTATGTCTTGCTTGATTTTCATACCAATTAAGTGTATTTTTCTAGAAATGACATATTTCTTGAACACGTCTTACCTTACAAATCCACCAACTCATCCTCATCTACTTCATGGTCATACTTCCCATCCATCATTGACAAATTTGCTTCTATAGGCCAAGATCATTCTAATACATCAGATCCTCTTAACAATAATCCTACTATATTTGACCAACCTGACCCCATCTCAACACAAACCTGACACAACTCCCCCACAAATGACTCTCCAACATACAATACCTTACCTCTTACATCTCGTACTGCTTATCAACTCATTACACCAACCAGAGCTTCTTCAAGAGTGAGGCACCATCCCTCTTATTTGCAAGACTATATTTGCAATTCTCTTGCTACATCAACTCAATCTTCCAAAGTTTCTCATACTCAACCTAAAACATATGTTGAAGCATCTAAGCATGAGTGTTGGAAGCAAGCTATGCAAATTTAACTTTTAGCTCTTAAGAAGACTGACACATGGAAGATTGTGAACCTACCATCTGGTGTTACACCAATACGTTGCATATGGGTTTACAATATTAAATACTTAGATAATGGTTCCACTAACAGATTCAAAGCACGATTGGTAGCTAAGGGATATAATCAGATAGAAGTTATTGATTATTTTGACACCAACTCACTAGTTTCTAAACTCACAACTGTCCGAACCATCATAGATTTGGCTTCATACATGCATTGACATTTACATCAACTAGATGCAAATAATGCCTTATTACATGGTGACATTCAAGAGGTTGTGTACATGCTTATTCCATCAGGTGTATCCACTATTAAGCCTAACCAAGTGTGTAATCTTGTCAAATCCCTTTACGGGCTTAAACAAGCTAGTAGGAGATGGTATGAAAGGCTCACATCATTCCTCACTGAACATCATTATAAACAAGCCACTTCATATCATTCTCTATTTGTGAAAAATGCATCACCATCTCTTACTATATTGTTAGTATATGTCGAAGATGTAATTCTAGCTGGTAGTGATTTGAACGAGTTTAAATCAATCAAGTTAGCATTGGATAACACAATCAAGATCAAAAATTTAGGTAGCCTGAAGTATTTCCTAGGCATTGAAGTAACACAATCAAAAGAAGGAATATTCTTAAATTAGAAAAAGTATTCTCTTGATTTGCTAGAAGACTCAAGTTTCATTGAATCCAAACCAGTCGCTACTCCATCCAATCCTACCATCAAGCCACATCAGGAACCTAGCAAACCTTATCATGACATACCTTCTTATAAAGAGTTGTAGGAAAATTGTTGTACCTAATTGCAACAAGACCCGACATTACTTTCTGCACTCAACAAGTGAGTCAATTATTGTCAGCTTCTACAGTCACACACTTCAATGATGCATGCCGAGTTCTCAAATATCTCAAAACATGTCCAACTCGAGCTATTCTTTTCCCCAGAGATTCTAAACTTCAACTGAATGGTTACTCGAATGCTGATTGTGCATGATGCATAGACAATAGAATATCATTTTCGTGCCAATAGTTTTTTCTTGCAAGATCACTTATTTCAGGGAGAACAACAAAGCAATTAATAGTCTCAAGATTCATTAGAAGTCGAATACAGAGCCCTTGCAACAACTACTTGTAAACTCCTATGGCTCTGATATCTCATGAATGATTTTCACATGAAAAATGTACTAGAACTCTTGTGATCTTATCTATTGTGATAACCAAAGTACTCTCCACATTGCTTCGAATACCATTTTTCACAAAAGGAAAAAACATTTGGAGATAGATTTTCACATTGTAAGAGACAAACAAAGTCAATGTGTTTTGAAGCTACTTCCAGTCAAATCAAAGGACCAATTTCCTGACTTGTTCACTAAGGCATCACATCCTCAACCCTTCAATGTGTTTTCAACAGGAATCTCCTTGAAAGTTTAAATTTATTCAAAAATAACATCATGCTACTTATAATGAAACTTACCAGTGTGAACAACAATTTTGATGAAGTTCCACTCTCCAAAAAGATGATTGAAAGAAGAGCTGAATGCATAAGAAATGAGTCCAACGATACTTGAAAAAAAAAACTAATATTCTCCATAGCTTTTTCTTTATTAGCCTTTTGGGTATTCGTATGACTAGATATGTTTTCCTAAAATCAGACAAGAGTTTGATGTAGAAAGTAACTTCAAAAAAATCTATTATAATCCGTGATCACAATTCACACACAAGTTGTTGACAAAGTCATAATATAGTGTGAACATGAGACCATAGTACTCTAAATTATTGTCTAGAATTTTACTCAAGTTTCCTCTATAGCTTCTCATCCAAAGTCAAAATTAAAGCAGCTGATCCTCTCATCATTACCAATTATAGCTTCTCATCCAAAATAAAACTTGGTTTCATCTGTTTGTGTAACCAATTTTCAATAACAGCATAGGTAGAAAGAGAGAACATGACACCATTACTCATCCAAATTCAGAGGTGGATGATGGATACAAAGGTGTGGAGGTATGTTGGCTTTGCATCAGCTATTGTTGGATTGCTTTGTTATGCTCTTAGTTCTTCCTTCAACCATCTATTTGGAAACTGGAATTTCATGAAAATATTTCTTTACACCGTTTTCAGTTTCATCATTTGTCTAATCATTTTGTTTGCAAGAACATGGCGAGACTCGAGATGTCTTCGGTTCAAAGCTCATTCACCATTTCTGGTATTGGTTATTACCTCTTTCTATTCTTTTTTCTCTGATAAAGTTTTAACTGGAAAACCAGATCTATATAGTCCAATTTCATATGCCGCCTTTGCTCTCATGGCACTTAGTTTATCCAGACAAATCCAATGCGGATTCGAAGTGGATCTTATGTACTTTTATCTAGGATGTTTAATTGTACAACTCATGAAGATTAAATTGTGGTTCGCTATCATTGGAGCATGTTATAGCTACTGTCTTATTATTCTTCGTTCTACTTTCTCTTCCTTAAAATTTTCAGCAGAAAATCAGTATCTCGAAGAGCAGCGTATAATCATTCGAGTTGATTCACAACAACATGAAAATATCAATACTCGTAGTGGTACCAACCTCATGCAACTGTTTATGACTTGTATGGACGAGCTTAAGCATAATAATTCAAACATTGCCAAGATGCTTTTAAAGAAGGTGACAGGTAATTATAAATTGGTGGCAACTGATCACAACTTCATAGTTGATGCCATTGCAGTTGAAACAATCAATCATCTTCACAAAGCGGTTAAATCAGTGGTGGATGCTGGGTTTGAGAAAGTGTGTTCCGAGTTATATGTTAATATGCGTAAAGAATGGTTGGAAAGTTTATTAATAAATAAATTATTAGGATTGGGAAAGACGGGATTTCAAGATTATATGATTGGAAGATGGATTAAAGTTTTCAAGGTTGCTCTTAGAATACTATTTCCTAGTGAGCGACGACTCTATGATCTTGTCTTCTCCGAATCCACCTCTATATCATCTGATATCTGTTTCACTAAGGTTTGTCATGGATCAACGAGAGAACTGTTGAATTTTGCTGATTTGTTTGCGAATAGAATCACCTCAGCGTGGGGTTTGTTTAAAATTCTTGACTTGTTTGAGACTATAGATGATTTGATTCCCGAATTTGAATCATTGTTTACTGTTTCATTGGTGAACGAAGCAATAAAAATAAAGAACAAATTGGGTGAGATAAGTAGAGACATTTTCATGGAGTTTGAGAATCTGATCTTTCTTAGTCCGGTCGGGGAGTTAGACTGTTGGGTTGATGGTGGGGTTCATCCAATGACCTGCGGGGCCGCTGGAAACATCCTTTTGGCTTTCTGGTCAAGACAGAACCTGGAGAAAGTTTTACGAGAATACTCCGTGGTTGTGGCCGATGGAGCAGGAAAATCTTTGTTCCATTCGCGGATGGAACTGATAATGGAGCAGTTTGAGAGAAACTTGGAAGCTAAGTCGCAGATTTATGAGGACCTTGCTTTGCGTTATTTTTTCATGATGAATAATATAAATCACATTGAGTACTTATTGGAAACCTTTTGGGATGACAGACTTTGCAAAAACACGAGGCAATACTTGGAACTCTATTGTAAAAACTCATGGGAAAAGGTGATAGACTTATTGAAGATGGATGTCGATGAGTCAGTGGCGCCCGATTCTAAAGCAGATTTAACTAAAGATAAGCTCAATTTGTTCAATCAAAAGTTCAAGGAGATGTGCAGAATTCAGTCCAAATGGCGCGTTTTTAACAAGCAGTTAAAGAAGCAAATAATAATTTATGTGGAAAACATGTTGATGCCGGCTTATGAAAACTTGATTGCAAAGTTTGAGAATGGTTTTGCTAAAAATGCCGACGAGTATACAATGTATGGGGTGTCTGACATTCAAGATCAACTCAATAATTTATTTCTGTCACAGGATGTTGAGTTTGTTAGAGGACCGGTTCGTAATCAATTAGTTAGTTACTAAGGGTTGGTTAGTGTTACTCATGGCAACTGAGAACTTTTTTATCACCACAAACTTGTTCTAAAGGTTTTCTGCTCTATATATCACTGTAAATATATTTTACATTCAGGTGTCATAAACTTTATGACACCTTAATGTAAAGGTTTTTTTTGTACTGTATGACATTTTATGTTTTTTTTTCTTCTTTTACATCCACTTCTACTCGGTTCAAAGAGGTTTTCCACGTAGCAACAATTCAGCTACTGAATTTGGTTGATACAGTTGTTGATGGAAGCCCTTCAATATGGCGTTTGCTCAAAATACTCGCAATCTTTGAGACATTGCATTATCTTATACCGAAATTGCAAATTTCCAGTCCAAAACAGATTTGGAGAAGCAATTAGTGACCTTTTTGTGAAACTGAATTAACTGATTTTTTGTGTCCCAGCTGATAGGTAAGTTGTTCCACCTCATCGCATTGCGCTATCTATATATGATTTCTTTAGAACATCTGCTATTATGTTTGAATGCAAACTAACCATTTACATTTCAAATTGATTTCAATTAGGGCCGTTAATTGATTAATGTTTAATTTGTGTATAAATCATACTACATTAAGGTTTTGGTGAAGAGAAGACTTCTGAAAAAGTTTTTTTTTTTTAAATATAAAGTATTTAACATCTTTTTAAAGAATGATTTTATATAAAATAATAAAAGAGTATTCATCATTATTATATTTTTAATTTTCAAAATAATATAACAACGTAAAATATTTTTGAAAAATTATTATAAGCCTCCCAAAACTCTCTAAAGTCACTTTTCAATACAAATTTTGATTTCTCAAAATTAATGGGGATTTTTTTATTATGAATAAAAACAAATCCTCCAAAATCCTTCCCATTTAAATCTCTCTATTTTTTCACTCAATTCTTCTCTTTTTTCAAAGTCTTCCTTTTCTTTCCCCTTCAAACTCACAAACAAAGCCTAAGAGATTTTCACACATGGGGATGTTATAAGAAAGACAATAAAGAGTTTGTTAATAGGATAACTTGCAATGTAAGTAGCAGATTCCCATTATAATGAATGTATGATTAATCTTGCATACATGATTACAAAAGGAGTCTTCTTTATATAGAGAGATCAATAGGAGTTAGGTTACTAACAAACTTAACAAGAATAACCAACTACCAAACAAACAAACAAACTATATAAATGTGGAAAAATAAGAAACTTATATAGCAAGTAAATGTGATATCTAACATCCCCTCAAGTTGGACTATGTAGATCACATAGGCCTAAGTTGGACATGTTTTTGAGAAAAGGGTCTTAATGTAAAAGTTTTGTAAAGACATCTGCAAGTTGATTCGAGCTATTTACTTGGAGAAGAAGACTGAGCTTGTTCTGAATTTTCTTTCGAATGACATTGATATCTATCTCGATATGTTTGCTTCTTTCATGAAAAGTATTATGTGGTAAGTAAATAGTTGATTTTCCATCACAATAGATGTAAGAAGGTTGAGGCAAGGTAATGCAAATATTAGAGTTGATATTCTGAAGTCATTTAGGTTCACACATGACAGATGCAAGGGCTCAATATTCTGTGTCTGTAGAGGATCTTGAAATAGTATTTTACTTTTTGGATTTCTAGGATATGAGTGAAGGGCCAAGGAAAACACATGTTGGAGCAAAAATGGTTTGTACCATATCTATAAGGTTTTAATGATAATAAAGTATTTAAAGAACAATTGGATATACTATCATATGTTCAAGTGTGTAGGATCATAGACTAAAAATTATGATATAAAGTCAATTATGATACTAAAAATGAAAATTTAAAGAGAAGCTAAAAGATCCATAATCTGAAGGATCAAAACCAGACTCTGAAGACTCAGACTTTGAAGGACGTCAACTTATGAAGATCAGACTCTAAAGAAAGTCAACCTCTGAAGACTTAGACTCTGAAGGATCAGAAGTTGAGACATTATATCTCCTTTTTCATTTAATGACAGTCATTTATGTGGTGACCCTTGACTTTATGTTATTTTAAACACTTATTAGGCTTGTCGAGGCTGGAAAAATGACAGAGTCACCACCATCCTTTATTCATTCCTAAGGAATAGGGAAATAATGATAAAACCTAATGACTAAGGGTGAGAGATTAGGTTCGGGTGTCAGTTAAGTAAGAGGAAGGTGTTAGGCATCCCTTACCTCCATTGTACTCAATGGGATACTCCTTTAGTTCTAGGGTTAGTGTGTTTCTAAGGAACATTTGCTTTAATATTTATTAATCATTTAATTATTTATTTATTTATAAAATTGTTTTATTATTTTTATAAGGGAGTCCCTAAGAAATATTTTTTATTATTATACTCGCTAGAGTCTTACAACTCTATGCCTACGTACCCTTAAATGTATTGAAGAATCAAAGCCCCGTAGTTCGTCTTAAAAAATGTTGGTTGATTTATTGTTTTTATCCCTTGAAATTTCTCACGCATCGGAGGCGGATAAGTACTTGATTTGAAGAAAATGCCTCAATACAATAGGGTAGAGGTCTTACAATTTGAAGTGTGCTGAATTTGATTTTATCCCTCTTTGATTGATTGCAAAAAAAAATCTCATTACTTTAATTTAAGAAAATGATCCCTAGTGATATTATATTATTATTCCAATATTAAAAGTTTGATTTAGAAACCTAAAGACCGTATCCCTTATCCCTGACTTTAATCCCTGGTTTTATCCCTAACAATTGTTATAGATTTTATCACATACTATCCCTAAGTTATCCCATGATTATCCCATGAATTATCCCTAATTATATCTCCTCATGTTCTAATTATTTTTTTTAATTAATAATGATATTGTATATTCAATTAATAAAAATATTAAAAAGTTAATGACATATCCCTTATCCCTGATTTTTTTTTATCCTTAAAATTCTAGAAATTTATCCCATGTTTTATCTCATGTTCTTATCCCTTTGATTATTATCCCATTTGATTGCAAATATAATTTAATTTAGTTGAGAAAATAAATTGAATAAGATGCAATATGATATATCCCATACCCCAAATTTATCCCTAAAAATGGTTAGTATTTTATCCCATGTTATCCCATGAATTATCCATAATTATATCCCTTAATTAATCTCATTATTCTTATTTATATTAACCCATTTTTAAGGATTAATCCTTTGATCATTCTAAAGATACCCCTTAATATTAATTATATTTTGTTCATTATAATTATTTAGGTAATCATTTAATTATCTTTTTTGAATATTTTTTTAATACTTTTAAACAAATCTAAGAAATAGAAAAATCTGACTAAGTAAATTAACAAATTAAAAATATTTTTTATATTTTTTATTCGTGTTAATCAATAAGGGACCACTTAAATTAATATCTGACTAAAATAATTTAATTGATTAGAACTAATTTGGATATTTTGATATTTTTTATGATTTTTGATATTAGTAACCGAAACTGACTAATTTAAATTAAATAAATGAGAAATTCCTAATTAACTGGTACTGGTTCAATAAAATGAATTATATCTTTTTGTATTTTGAGTTAATAATTATAATTAAAAACTAAGATAAATAAAAGGATAAGAAAAAACTTCATAGCACTATAATAAATTAATGAATTAAATATAATTTATAAAATAAATTTTTATCTTTAAAATTTAATTATCAAATTACAAGTGTAACTATCTCTTTATAAAATAATCACAAACAATCATATTATAATTTTTTTGACAATTACCATTTAAACTCAGTCATCAAATATGTATATCCCATATAGTTAACTAAAAAAGGATTATTTCGTATAGATTATAAATAAAACACAAAAGTTTCATAATGAACACTATAATTAATTGTGATTTGGTTACCTAAGATAAGAATTTAAAGAAATTTGATTTTTTTTTATATTTAATAACATTGATTAGATACTTATTAAATAATTAAAAATAAAAAACAAATAGAGTCAAAATTTAATGATTTAAAATTAAAAAATATAAGGAATATCCTCCTCTCTCTTCGGTTCTGCATCTGCTTCTCTCTTAATTCATTCATTTCTCTTTTCAATTTCTCATCCAAAATCAAATGAAATAGAATATCACAATAACAATCAATATCCCCAAACAACAATCAATCACTAATTGCATAGTTTATGAAGAGAAAAAAAACTAACATACGTGATAGTGAGTGGTTGCCGATTTCGTACTGCAGTAGTCGCCGACTGCTGTGTCGTGGCAGAAGTTTCACAGTGATTCCAGGGTTGGCGCGTGGTTGTGCAGTGGTCCGTGATGTGATCTGCTTAAGTCGTATTTTTCAGACGAGTTCAATTTTGAATTGTTGTTCCTCTTACTTTCAGATTTGATTGTTGGACATGTTGTGGTTTTTTGATCTCCCCTTATTGTTGTTGTCAGTCATAACTTTGGTACTCCTATGTTTGAGGGTTAGAATTTGTCAAATATATTAAGGACAAACTATGATGAATCAAACACTGTAAAAACTTAACAGTTATAGCAGGAAACATTGTAATCATATTAGAATGCAAATTATATTTAAAAAGAACATTTTATAGAAAAAATTGATGTTATTTTGTGTAATTTTGTTTGTAAAAAATGGTAGGTACAAAATTAAGACTTAAGGGATTTTTGTGTAGAAATTGTGTGTGTAGAAATTGTATAAGTGGGGATTGTTAGTAAAGGTTAGTTTCTTGTTAACATGAAGAGTATATATTTTTGCAAAGAAAAAAATTTTAGATCATTCAAATTTATCATTATAAGATAGCTTAAATGTAGTATAGTAGAAGTATAATTTAGCTAGCGCATAAATTGAATAATATACTGCAACAAATTGATCCAAAAAGTTACTACTATTATGTATGGATATTGAACAACAACAACATCCATGATGGATGCCCCCTTTCAAAAATTAATTAAAAAAATCATTGTAAGAGTGTTGTGACTTGAGATGTGTAGTGATTGTGATATATTTAACTGCGTATAATAGATAAATTTTGAAAAGAAAAACCATCAGAGAATCATCATTTGATTTAAAAATAATTAAATTAAGATCAAATAAAATGTAAAAACGTTTTATAATAAAATTAGGACCCCTTGAAAAAACAACGTTTGAAACTTGATAAAACCCGGTTCGTGAGACTCTGTGTGAAATTCTCTCTAATTCTATCTAATTGGTGTCCCCCTAAATAATGAGAAAATGAGTCCTATTTATAGGACAAATTAGGTCACTATAAATAGAAAAGAATTAATTGTGACAAAGTACAGCCAATCAAAAATTAGATCTGAAAAAATTGACAAAATATATTGAATCAAAACACTTTTGATATTAAGATCAAATAAAATGTAAAAATGTTTTATAATAAAATTGGGACCCCTTGAAAAAACAACGTTTGGAACTTGATAAAACCCGGTTCGTGAGACTCTGTGTGAAATTCTCTTTAATTCTGTCTAATTGGTGTCCCCCTAAATAATGAGAAAATGAGTCTTATTTATAGGACAAATTAGGTCATTATAAATAAAAAAGAATTAATTGTGACAAAGTACAACCAATCAAAAATTGACTAAAACACATAAAAAGGGAAAATATGTTTTTCTACCAATTAAAACAATGTATTTAATTGAAATATAATAGAACTATAATACTAATATGTTAGTGAGAGTTAATTATACTAATAACATAAAGCCTCTATAATTTCATCAATTTATACTTTTATTAAGTAAATACTACCCCTAATTAGTTGATTTTTTTTATAAATAAGACATATTATCCTAATTACTAACCATACTAACTTTCCTTAAAATTAATAGTAATACCCTTTTTAGCACGCTCCTACAAATTATGCTTTTTTTTTCAAAAATCTAAATAATACCCCTAAACTAAAATCAACTCCTAAGAGGGACTAAAAAATCAAAATGGTCTCCCTTTGACGTTTTAGGTCATTTGACCAGATGACTGGTATGCTCTGGATGTGTTAGTGTCGGCTGAAAATAAAAATGAAAAGGTGGTCAAAATTTGGGGTATGACAAGACTCTTACCCTATCACCTCTAACTCAGGAGTCAAAGATTCTAGGATAGCCTTGGTGTGCTACACTTCTATCCATATTTGTTCTCGCTTGGTGTTTAGTGGCATGTAATTCTCTTTGGATTTTCTAGAAGGTTTGAAGGCCCATTTATCACAAATATGAAATGTGAAGTGATTTGTATATTGAATGGATGATTAAGATCCTCCGTTGATATGATTTTTTTGCATTTATGGCCCTTTTCTCGGTGTTACTTTCCTCACCTTTCACGTAACACTTCACCTTTCCCATGATTTCCTCCATTGAGTTTTCATTTTTTTAGCAAGGCGATCATTGAAGTGTCAGACATTAAGCTCTTTTTTGAACGTGCCACAAAAGTCTCCTATTTGGGGTTTATCACCTTGATGGTGGCCTCGTTGAATCTTGTCAGGTATTCTCCTAATAACTCAAAGTATCTCTGGCATAATTGAATAAACTAGTGGTGGACACCATATCGTGTCTTCTCGTTGAGAATTGTTGAACCACCTTCCTAGAAAGGTCTTGGTAGCTGGTCAGTAAGAAACTAGGAAGAGTCATGTACCATCGTAGGGTTGCCTCCTTTATTGTTCTTTAAAGGAGCTTACACTTGAGGGAATATATCACGCTTATCATCGCCATATGTGTATTGATGACTGTAACATGCTCATGTGGATCACTCCTTCTGTCAAATGTAACCAACGAGGGTGGCTCTAAGTTATCTGGAATCGAGGTGATAATGTGCTCTTATAAATCATCATCTTGTTATTGTTGTTGGATGTTTCGAATGCTTGCTTGCTAAGCTTAATTTATGCAGCGTACTTCGTCCATAATGATCTGCATCCCTATTAGGACCTCATTGTTTCCATAACTATATCTATTTCTCGTGTTGACCATTAAGAATGGTAACTGAGTTAATCTGGAGATTTAAAGAAAACAGTGTGGTCCAGATCAGTTTTACTAAACCCTACGGTAAGTGTCAACTGTTCTTGCGACGGGTACAATAGAGGTGACTCTACTTGTGATTGGCCAAGCTAGGGCCTTTAGGTTTCTGGTCTCTCCTAGAGGGAGACTGATTCATTTGCCTATATCTTTGAAGTATGCAATCATACCTTTATATTGACCAAGTATTGAGTGTAGTGGATGAATCATGCTTTTATCTTCATCAATTAGTGAGTGTAGTGGATGATTCACCCCTTTAATATATGGGACATGTTATGACCAATAAAGTTTCAGTTAACGGCTCAGTGTTTGTGAGTCTGTCCTATTTCGTTTAGTTTCTCTTATAAGCAAGGAGATCATGGAATTAAAAAATATGCACAAGGGGTGCTCACCCTTTTACAACCAGTGAAACCAAAGGAAAAAGAACAAAATAAAACAATATCAACCTACAACACCCAACTAAGAAAAGGGAACCACCGCCTACTCCCAACATTTACCGGGATTATAATACCAATCCGACCAAGAGATGTTCCTACCTTTCCTTGAGAAATCAATGAACCACTCCATGAAAGAAGCTTTATCATGCTCAAAACATCCAAGATCTTAAGTATACTCCCTTTAAAAAGGAACACATTCCTACAAGACCAAATTGACCAACAAAAAACTAAACCAAAAACCAAGAAGAATTTGCGGAATAAATACCATGGAGCCTATCCAACGAAGGACCCATATGGAAGGTCTCACCCACTTCAACTCACTCGCACAAGTTGGACCAAGTAATATTAGTAAAAGTGCAATAACCAAACACATGCTCAACATCATCTTCTTCCAAAAAGCATAAAGGGCAAACTACGTTATGCGCTCCTTCAATAATATCTCGATTCGCCAACTCCATCCTCGTGGGCAATTTGTTAAGAAGAAGACGCCACCAAAAAATATGAACATTACTCAAAATTTTAGGTAACCATAAACGAGCTAACACTTTAGCTTTCGAAGGATCCACACAAGGAACCACAACACTGGCTTCATAGATCATCTTGTAACTCACTTTAACTGAGAATCCATTTTTATCCTTCCACCACACAAAGTAATCTTCAACATATCAATCGACTTCACTTCATGCAAAATTTGCATTAAATCCTCGAATGACGAACTATCATCAGCACTCAAAAGGACCCCCATTAAGACCAAGATCTCACTTGCAAGTATCATTGAACCAAACCTCGACATCACACACTCTAAGACAAGTTGAACCACAAAGCCGAAACAAAGAAGGGAACAAAATATCAAAGGAGGGAGATCCAAGTCAAATATGCCTCAAAAAGTCTAAAATCCTTCCATTACCAAACTTACAAGAAACAGAAGAAGAAAAACCAATTAGATTGCGAAAAACATTATCCAAAGGTTCCCCAATAGGACACACATCCCTCCACCACAAAGACGCTTTCCTACTCACGCAAGACCCACCTAAAACTACCAATTTCACATTGTCATACCTAACCAAAATAATATATGACCACAAAGAAGAGCAACCATTTAGAACCATCTACTTCCACTTACTTAACAAATCAAGATTAAACAACCCACAATGTTTCACCCCTAAACCTCCTTCCTCCTTGGATAAGCAAACATAATCCCAACTAACCCAATTCACTTTCTTAGCATCTTCACAACCACCTCATAAGAACGTTCTTTGGAGCTTAATGATCTCTATAAGGACCACCTTAGGAGCTTTATAAAAGGAAAAGAAAAAAATGGGAAGGTTGGATAAAACAGAATTAAAAAAACCACCCTACCTCCAATAGATAAGAATCGATTATGCCACACCGCTAACCTTCTTCTGATTTTGGAGAAAATAGGCACCCGAGACGCCTTCCTCTGAGGATTAATACCAACGGAAATGCACAGAAAGACAAAAGGGATTGAATCGAACCTACAAGACAAGAAGGATGTGACTGCCTGCAAGAAATCAATATCAAGATTAATCCCAAATAAAGTACTTTTGGATAAATTCATCTGAAGACCCGACACCAACTCAAAGCCTCTAAACAAAACTTTGATTGGCCATAAGTTTATCCAAAAACTTTCTCCAATCAACATAGTATCATCAGTAAATTGTAACAATTTAATATGAGTAGAATCTTTGAGGTGAAAAGTCTGAAATTCTCCTAAAGACCTTGTTTAGGATAGTTAATGGGTCGAACTTTTGATACTTATTAAACATATATTATGATATGAGGGTTCGAGACTCCCATATAAAAGCCTTTGTAAGTGTAAAGTAGTTAAACAAAAAGACATTAACGTCCAAATTTTTCTCCAAACTATGAAAAAAAAACCTAAAATTTATCCAAACTCTCCAACTTTTGAATTGAATACGATAGACAAAAAGAGGATTTTAGACCTTTGTGCATCGCTCTCATAATATTCCAAACGCACCCACTTATTAGTTATCGTGCAAATTTGGTTACTTTTTTAAACAACACAAACCAAACCACCGACAAGATTTTAATGTCAAACTTCAAGCAACATATCTACCTATCTCTCTCTTAACGTATAAGGCAGTCTTCTGTTCTATTATCCAGTTATAGCAGCAAGTACTGAGTCTATCAAATGACCACAATACCCTCACCACACTTTCATTTCCACTTTTTCATGTGTTTTGCTGCTGTTAAAAATATCCCCTTTTTCATGCTATTCAACTAACTTCTTCAATGACTTCACAACCACCACCTCATGCATTTTTCAGTTTCATTTCCATTAAAAAAAGAAAACCCCACTTGATAAATAAAACTCCAATATTCCAATGAAATTTTCCATAACTGTTTTATGTTTATGATAACATATGGACATTTATGGAATTTAAGGAATAGTTAGTTCATTTTTCAATTAATGCATTTACTGGGTTTGTTCAGTTTTTGGATTGCATTCACAAAGTTAAGAACTTTATTCTCAGTTTTGGGTTTTAGTAACAAAACTATGAAGGGTAAATGCAATGTTTGGATCTTAGTTTCTTTCAATGTGTTACTCACAATTGGGTCTTTGATTTCCTTCATGTTAGTCTTTTCATGGATTTACTCATATGCGTTTTCTACTCATAGTTCAGTAATTAGGAGTTATGAGATTAATGCTAACACTAGTAGTTCTCATTTACATGTTCAGAGCTATGTTAAGGCTTTAAATTTTAATGTTTCGAGGGATGCATGCAATGTGTTTGATGGAAGTTGGGTTCGGGATGACAGTTATAGTTACCCTTTATATGATGCTGATGCATGCCCGTTTGCAGAAAGAGGTTTTAATTGTTTTGCTAATGGGCGTAAAGATAGAGATTATACGAAATGGAGATGGAAACCGAATAACTGTGATATTCCAAGGTTTGATGCACGGAGAATGCTCGAACAGCTTCGTGGGAAAAGGGTTGTTTTTGTTGGTGATTCATTGAGTAGGACTCAATGGGAGTCTTTGGTATGTTTGTTAATGACAGGAGTTGAGGATAAGACGAGTGTTTATGAAATCAAAGGCAATAAGATTACGAGACAGATTAGGTTTCTAGGTGTGAGATTTAGTTCTTTTGATGTTAGGATTGATTTTTATCGGTCTGTTTTTTTGGTGAAGCCTGGTCGGGGTCCTAGATTTGCGCCGAAAAGGGTAAAGACAACACTGAAATTGGACAAGATCGATGATATTAGTCATGAATGGGTTGATTCGGATGTTCTTATATTCAACTCAGGTCACTGGTGGACAAGGACTAAGCTTTTTAGTATGTGAGTAACATGATTCTACAAATTGAAATGCATCTTTTTTGTGTAGATATTAGATGCACATTTTAATGATCTAATGCTATAGTTATTTCACAAATATAAGATTTGATTCACTCCTCTGCATATTTTGTTTACATGCTGCTTCTTTTCGACGTCATTTTCATATTTGGGACTGGATAATGCATGCTTTGTAGGCAGTTTGCAAATCAAACATCTTTGTAAATGATAAGAGTTGCAAGAAGATGAATGTCTCATTGTAATAGAATTTTCATGCAGGGTAGAATTGAAAGATTCATGAAAATGATCAACCATTTGCTGCTAATTTCTAACGTGATTATCAGACAGGGGCTGGTATTTTCAGGTTGGTAGCTCACTGAAGCTTGGAATGCCGATTAATTCCGCTTTCAAGACAGCTTTACATACCTGGGCATCTTGGGTGGAGAATAATATTAACACAAACAGAACAAGAGTATTCTTCCGAACTTTCGAATCAACACATTGGAGGTGAGTTGGTTGTAATTGTAACTATATTAATTCCTTTTGATATTACTAGAGCTTTTGAACTTGCCGAAAAGAGCTCTAAGATGTTTTTCTTTTTTGTGCTAGTGGACATAACCGCAAAGCTTGCGAAGTGACTAAAAAGCCTTGGAAAAGAACAAATGGCAAGGACCGAAACCCAATTTCCGATATGATCAAAAGTGTAGTAAAAAATATGAATGTTCCTGCGACGGTTCTCCACGTGACACCAATGGATGCATATAGGAGTGATGGCCATGTGGGGATTTGGAGCGAGAATCCATCTATACCTGATTGTAGTCATTGGTGTTTACCGGGTGTTCCTGATATGTGGAACGAAATTCTGTTCTCATATCTGCTACAAAAAGATGGAGCAGGTTAACATTAAAGCTGGTAACATGTTACTAGGTTAGTTAGTTATTCCTTGTGTTGAGAAAATCCATCTGGATTGGCATTCAATGGTTTGCTTCACATTTCACATTATGAACTCTGTTAGTATTTGAAATGAGAGCTTAATGGATGGACCGATCAATGTATATATAAAAAAGATACTAGGACTGAAGTGTTGCTATGTCAATTCTTGGAGGAGTGGAATACTCATTCCTCAAAATATTAAATGTTAAAAATAAAGTTTACTATGGAATAAGAGTAATAATAGGAAGGAGAGGAGGTTTATAATTGTTTGAAATATTGTTCACTCAATTTTTAGCATGTAAGTTGTAGTTTATATATCACAAAAACAAATAGAATGTAACAAAGTTTATTAATAAGAAGTTCATCTTTTTTCTTAGATATTTTATTTCTTCATATAAGTTTACTGTTTTAGCTACGTTATTTTTATGATCAACTTTTGTGAAATTTATTTATATTATTTTATTAGAGGTCTAAATTTCCGATGCGACCCAACAATTGGTATCAGAGTCAAAATTATAGAGTGGTAAAACTTTATTATTTTTTATTGGTTATCGAAGAATTGTTGAAGTCGCAACGAAAATTTAGACTTTTAATAAAATAATATAAATAGGTCTCACTAAAGTTGAACACGAAAATAATGTAGCTAAAACAATAAACTTCTATGAAGAAATAAAATGTCGAAGAAGAAAGATGAACTTTTGATTAATAAACTATGTTTCATTCTATTTGTTTTTGTTGTGATATACAAACTACAAAACTTCTGAATATTTTATAGTAACGTACATGTTGAAAATTGAGTGAACAATACTCAAAACAATTATAAATCTCTCATGTACTTTCCTTCATATTATTACTCTTATTCCATAGTAAATTTTCCTTTGCATTATTCTTTGCACTTTCCATCTTTAAATTATTCCATATTTAATAAACACTAAATATTTCACTTATTCTCACAAATTTCCACCTCGTTCATAATTTGAAATCCTTAAATTTTGGACGAACAAATTAAATTTTGGACGAACAAATTGCATCTTCTTATTCAGCTGTACCACATGGTTGCCTACGTACCTTGAACCAGGATCAAACCAATCATAATTCAATTAATCCCTTCAAAAGAATTAACATGCGAATATGTTTAACAAGTCCTTACAACGTTGAAACCTACAATTTGTAACAACCCTGGTTAACATGTCAATTGGATTCCCATCAGTATGTATTTTCGTTAGAGAAATATAATCTTCGTCCACAACATCCCATACAAAATGATATATGACATCTATATGTTTGGTCTGAGCATGATGAACCTGATTCTTAGCCAAATGAATTGCACTTTGACTATCACACATCAGTCTCACGCGTTCTTGCTTAACACCCAAATCACCCAGAAGACCCCTCAGCCATAATGCTTCCTTTACTCCTTCTGCTACAGCCATATATTCGACATCCGTAGTAAATCGTGTCATTGTAGATTGTAACATATATTGCCAACTTACTAGAGCACCGTATATTTTGAACACATAACCAGTAGTAAATCGTTATCTATCTAGATCACCAGCATAATCTGAATCAACAACTCCTCTTATTTGACATGTATCTCCACCAAAACACAAATTAGTGTTAATGGTACCTTTTAAGTACCTCAAAATCCATTTCACTGCTTCTCAATGCGCCTTTCTTGGATTTACCATGAATCTACTAACAACACTTACCGCTTGTAAAATATTCGAACGTGTACACACCATAGCGTACATCAAACTACCAATTGCACTAGCATAAAGTACATTTTTCATGTTTGTCTTATTTTCTACTATAGTGGGAGACTGATTACCAGAAAGCCTAAAATATGGAGTTAATGGGCTACTAAGTTTAATAGCACACGGATAGAAGTATGTTTCACCATCGGAGAAAACATCTCATTGTAATCAACTATTTCCTTTTGTGCAAACCCTTTGGCCACTAGTCTAGCCTTATATCTTGCACCACACAACTTATTATGGTCTTCTTTTCTGTTATACACCCGTTTACAATCAATAACAGACTTTCCTACAGGAAATGGGACTACCTTCCATGTCTTGTTCTTGTGAAGAGATTGCATCTCTTCCTCCATAGAAATCAACCAACTCTCTCTATCCTTTTCTTTGACAGCTTGTTTGAAGGTGATTATATCTATATATTATTGTATGTCGATGACATGCTTATTGCCTCAAAAAGCAAGGTGGAAATAGATAAGCTGAAGTCTAAACTTGCTAAAGAGTTTGAGATGAAGAATTTGGGTGCTGCAAAGAAAATAATGGGTATGGAAATTAGAAGAGAGCGGACAAACTGAAAATTGTTCTTGAGTCAAAAAGGTTATTTAAAGCGGGTTGTTGAAAGGTTTGGAATGAAATGTGCTAAGTCGACGGTTACTCCGTTAGCTCCACATTTTAGGCTTTCTGGCAATCAGACTCCCACTATAGTAGAAGATAAGGCAAACATGAAAAATGTACCTTATGCTAGTGCAATTGGTAGTTTGATGTACGTTATGGTGTGTACACGTCCGGATATTTCACTAACGGTAAGTGTTGTTAGTAGATTCATGGCAAATCTGGAAAAAGCGCACTGGAAAACAGTGAAATGAATTTTAAGGTACTTAAAAGGTACCATTAATGATGATTTATGTTTTGGTGGAGATACATGTCAAATAAGCGGATTTGTCGATTCAGATTATGTTGGTGAATTAGATAGACGACGGTCTACTACTGATTATGTGTTCAAAATATACGGTGCTCTAGTAAGTTGACGATCTATTTTACAGTCTACAGTGACATTATCTACTATGAAGTCCAAATATATGGTCCAAAAAGAAGGAGTAAAGAAAGCATTGTGGTTGAGGGACCTTCTAGGTGATTTAGATGTTAAGCAAGAACGCATGAGACTGATGTGTGATAGTCAAAGTGCAACCCATTTGGCTAAGAATCAGGTTCATCATGCTCGGACCAAGCATATAGATGTTAGATATAATTTTGTACGGGATGTCATGGACGAAGGTCATATTTCTCTTACAAAAATACATACTGATGAGAATTCAGTTAACGTGTTAACCAAGGTTGTTACAGGTAGTAAGCTCCAGCATTGTAAGGACTTGCTAAACATATTCGCATGTTAAGTCATGTGAAGGGATTAACTGAACTACGATTGGAAAGATCTTCGTTCAGGGTACGTAGGCAACCATGTGATACAACTAAATAAGAAGATGCAATTTATTCGTTCAAAATTTAAGGATTTCAAATTATGAACGAGGTGGAGAATTGTGAGAATAAGTGAAATATTTAGTGTTTATTAAATATGAAATAATCTAAAGATGAAAAGTGCAAAGAATAATGCAAAGAAAATTTTCCTCTAGAATAAGAGTAATAATAGGAAGGAGAGTACATGAAAGGTTTATAATTATTTGAAGTATTGTTCACTCAAATATTTACCATGTACGTTAATATAAAATGTTCAGAAATTTTGTAGTTTATATATCACAATAATAATAATAAATAGAATGTAGTTTATTAGTCAGAAGTTCACCTTTCCTCTTAGATATTTTATTTTTTCATATAAATTTATTATTATATTTATATTATTTCGTGTTGAACTTTAATAAAACTTATTTATATTATTCTTTTAGTAGTGTAAATTTCCATTACGAGTCCAACATTTTGTATATCTAGATAAGATGTGGACTGTTTTTATTTATTATTCTGGCTCTGATGTCTCACCTATTTATTTTATACGATTAGTGACTACATTGATATTTTAGAGTTTTTTAATTAAATAATTGAGATTGGAGAAGCAAGTCGATTTAATGAGCGAAGGAAAACATGCACAAAAGGTTGTGTGAGCTTACACTCCAAATTAAGAGGCTACAAGAGCGTATCGATGAAACGATGACAAAGATGAAGCCTAGATTTATTTGGATCTTCAATAAAGAAACATCCTTATGAAAGTATATACAAATTTCAAAAATTAGTACTATGAAAAAGCAATGACCATGTGATTTATAATTTTCTCAAAAATTTAGTGTTCGCTTATCATATATTCTTTAGAGTAATTTATAAATAAAGTTATTGTAGAAAAATTATGTAGACTATTGTTCAATAATATGCATTGTGTATGATCAATGACACATAAAATAGATGTTTAAATATAGAATTAGTATTTGCAAATACATTATTTTTTTCTTTAGTCTTTATCTTCTTTTTTTTGTCTTTGCAAATATTTTTAATTTTATAAAACTAATTATATTGAAATTTAAACATGTTAAATATTTGATTTTAGTGTTTACGTCGCTGATATTAAATTAACTAAAATCAAATGGTCTACCTATTACAAGAACGAAAATAAAATAACAAGGATTTCAATCAAAATAAAAAACATTTGCCAAAACTTAAGTTAAACAATTTTTTTTTTTATTACAAAGACCAAAACTAAAAATACATGTATTTGCAGAGACCAACTACATATTTAAACCTAAAACAATTATTACTGGAACTCTTCATAAGATATGGAGGTACAACTTTCTCAAAAGCATTTTAAAATCACTCACATTTTCAAAAATATAGTCAATATTGACTTATCTATTACTACATTTATTTTGTTGCCTAATTTTATTTAAAAATTTAAATACATTTTTATCCTTTAGTTTGTGACATTGATGATTGGGATAAAAAAAATAATTTTTAATAATATTTCATTGATGACTGGAATAATTTATTAATTAATATTTTTATAGAATAAATTAATAATTTATTATTTTAATTAATATTTTTATAAATTAACTATTCAAAATTTTGAAAAGAATTTCCGAACTTAAGCCCAATTCATAAGAGCATCCATTTCAAACTTGTCCCAAGAAGACATTGAGTAATGCATTGTTGACTTTTATAAATATTAAAATTGTTTATGAAAAAACGTCGTGGAACTCCAGTGCATTTACAAGCTTGTACCATTTCATCCTCTTTCTTAACTTTATCAGACATCATAAATTAGACATCATAAACTGCTTAAGATGTTCACAGTTGAAATTCACTCAAATAATGTCTTGTTGCTAGAACAAATCATGTACATGAGCTATATAGTATCGTGTAGTAGAGTTACTTAGACTTGTGAGCTTTCTTTACTTATCTTCTTTTTTTAATTATCATCATTGAAGGCATTACATTATGCAACTACAAACATAACCGAGTCCGAATTATTAACTAAAACTTAAGCCATCTCTTCTCTTTTTCTTTGTTAACTACATCATTTGAGGCAGGGGCATGAACTACTTCAAGTGTGATTCTTGGCAACCCATATTCGCCATCATTTTGGAAGCAATGCCTCTGGTGTGATTACCTTATTTTGCAAATATAGCATTTTCGGTTTGAATGCCTTTCTGTAAGTTGGTACTATCCATAAATCCTAAACCTTGTGGTTCCTCATCCTCGGAGCTGTTGGAAATCCACCACAACCTATGGAGAATTTCAATCAATCTTGATGAACAAGACTGTTATCACCCACACAATAACAATGAAAAGAGAATAACAATGGAGAAAGAAAGAAATAAAGAACGAAGGAGAAAAGTAGTAAAATTCTACAGAGTTTTTTCTCTACCCACAAATTGTGGAAAACTTCTTATTCACTTTGCAACTGCAAAATACTGTGAATACAATATTATGAATACAATATTCATTTCATTACAAGAATAAGGGTTACTCTCTCTATTTATATATTTAGGTTAACTTGCACCCCAAGCCAAAACTCAAAACTATAAAAGCTCAAAATAGCTAACACTACTAAAATAGGCATAAGTCAAAATCATGTATGAAGCAACATGCTTCGACACTAATATAACTCAACACATTAGGTGGTTCGACACTTCATTACTTCTGTCAAGCAATCTGCTTCGACACAAGGAATTACAATTCAACACACCACCTAATTCATTGTGTTTAAGGTATCTACATTCATCATATCTTTTAGTCTTCTGAATACTTCGACCTGCACTCCCTTTGTCATGATGTTTGCAATCTGATTCTCAGTTCTATAGTGTTCCATGTTCATCTTCTCATCTACTAAATGCTCTCGAAGATAATGGAACCTCATTTCGATGTGCTTGCTTCGACCATGTGTTATCGGATTCTTCGCCAGATTGATAGCTAACATGATGTCGATCTTCATGGTAATTGCTCCATGACTCCCCGTTGTTATCTTTTCGACTAGATTCACCATCCATGTTGCTTGACATGCACAAAGTGGAGCAGCTATGTATTCTACTTCACACGATGATAATGTCACTACTAGCTCTTTTCTCGAACTCCAAGCAACTAGTGCACCACCTAGCATAAACACATAGCCAGCTGTGGATTTTCGATCCTCAGCATCACTACACCAACTTGAGTCGGTGTATCCCATTAGTTTGCATTTTTTCCTTCATCATCTGTAGGAAACAAAATTCCATAATCGAGAGGTCCTTTCAGACACCTTAGTATCCTCTTCACCACTTCTAGATGTGATACCTTTGGCTTCTGCATGAATCTACTCACCATACCTACATTGTATGATAAGTCAGACCTTGTGTGACAAAGGTATCTAAGTGAATCAATAAGTCTTCTATATTGGATTGGGTCGACATCATCTTCATCTAAATCTTTCGACAGTTGTAATCTGGGCTCAGTTGGAGTCGAAGTTAGGTTGCAATCTTGCATCTCAAATCTCTTGAGTATTTCGCCTGCATACCTTCTTTGATGCATCATCAAACCTCTACCACTCTTGTATAATTCGATGCCAAGGAAGTATGAAATGTCACCCATATTTGACATTTCGAATCCTTGTTGAGATCACCTTTAAAGTCTTCGATCTCCTTATTGCAGCTACATGTTATCAACAAGTCATCGACATAGAGACATAGTATAAACAATTCACTCTTGCTTCTTCTTACATATACTCCATTTTCATATTTTCACTTAACAAATTCCTTCTCCCTTAGAAATCCATCCATATTCTTGTTCCAAGCTCTTGGAGCTTGTTTAAGTACAGTGTTTTATGCAGCCTATACACCTTTCTTTCTTCGCCTTGTTTCACATATCCAGCTGGTTGTGCAACATAAACTTCTTCTTCTAAGGGGCCATTTAGGAATGCACATTTCACATCCATCTGGCACATCTTCCAGTTGTTTATGTTTGATAGACCAACAACCAACCTGATTGTTTTGATCCTAGTAACAAGTGCAAAAACTTCATCAAAGTCAATTCCTTCTTTCTGAAGAAATCCTTTCGCCACAAGTCTCGCCTTGCGTCGAGTCACTTCTTCTTTAGGATTCAACTTCACCTTGTATACCCACTTCACATCGATTTCCTTCTTGTCTTGGGGTAATTCGACAAGTGACCAAGTGTTGTTGACTTTGATTGACTTCAGCTCTTCGTTCATTGCTTTCACCCACTTCAAATCTCTCAATACCTCAGTTGCATTGACTAGTTTGACATCTGCGTAGAAAGCATAATGTACCATCTCACATTCTTCATTGACCACATCATCTGATGTAATTACACATTCTTGCAACCTTGCAGGCATGTGTCTTGTTCTTTGAGGTCTGCTTGGGTCTACTTCACCTCTGACTTCTTGTTGAACTTCTCTTTCGACTTCACTAGTTGGTTCATCACATAAGATTCTCATTGAATCCTTCTTAACATTCTCAGTCCAATCTCATTCCTTCAGCTAATCTATGATCACATCCCTGCTGATCACCACTTGTTTATTCACTGGGTCAAATAACTTGTATCCTCCAGTCGAATGATATCCTATCAGGATCATATGACTCGACTTGTCATCAAGTTTTCTTCTCAACTGATATGGCACATGTTTATGTGCTATAGATCCAAACACCTTCAGATGACTCAAGCTAGGCTTGAGACCAGACCAACATTCTTCTGGTGTGATTCCTTCTAGCTTCTTCGTCAGACATCTGTTCAGGATATATGTCACAATCGACACAACTTGTGGATAATAGTAAATAGCATGGAAACATTTCTTGTGGTGTTGACCAAGAACTGCACCTACCGCGTAATTTGGTGCAACGATTACGAGTGCAGTTACTAATTTTTACTTAATAATATAGAAAGATTTAAAAAATTCCTTATAAAAAACAAAATAATTTTCCTTAATTAGAAAATTGCATAGAGGTTTTGCAATCTTGACGAAGCCCTTTATAAATCTTCAGTAAAAATTGGCATGTCCAAGGAAACTTCTCACTCCTTTTACATTCACTAGAGGGGTAATTTCTCAATTACCTCAATTTTGGCTTGATCCACCTGTATGCCCTTAAATGAGATTTTATGCACCGAAATGATACCTTTGGTTACCATAAAATGACATTTTTCTCAGTTAAAACAAGTTTTATTTCAGTACATCTCTCAAGAGCAGGATTTAGTTGTGTAAGACAATTATCGAAATTACTACCGAAAATAAAAAAACCATCCATAAATACCTCAATAGACAATTCAATCATATCAGAAAATATATAAAGCATGCCCCTTTGAAAATTAGCGGGAGAATTGCATAAACCAAATGACATCCTACAGTAAGAAAATACTCTAAAAGGGCAAGTGAAAGCGGTATTCTCGTGATCTTCTAGATCCACTGCAATTTTATTGTACCCTGAGTACCCATTCAAAAAGCAATAGTACACCTGACCTGCCAATCTCTCTAACATCTGATCATAAAAGGTAATGAGAAATTCTCTATGATTTGATTGGTTCGACCTCCTGTAACTAATGCATATCCGCTAGCCAGTCACAGTTAAGTTAGAGTAAATTCATTCTTTTTTGTTACGAAAGATGGTCATACATCCTTTTTTAGGTACCACATGCACGGTACTCACACAAGAAATGTCGGAGATAGGATATATGATACATGCCTCAAGGAGTTTAAGGACCTCTTTTCTTACCACTTCTTTCATGGTGGGGTTGAGTATTCTTTACAGTTGAACTACCAACTTAATTTCCTCTTCCAATTTGATCTTATGCATACAATAGGTTAGGCTAATACCTTTTAGATCAGTTACACTCCAACCAATTGCTTTCTTGTTATCTTTTAAAATTTGTTACAAGTTTTCTTCTTCCAGAGTTGACAACGAGCTGCTGATGATGGCTAGTTCTAGCGGTTTCTCACCCAAAAATACATACTTTTGATGTTTCGGTAACTCTTTTAACTTAGAATATTTTTGCATTGCTGGTTGACTATATTGTTCCTTACCCCCTAATTCTTTAATTTTTCTCATTGCATGATCAACATGTGTTTCTTGGAGTTTGAGTAAACATTTGGCCATCTCCATATCAAATGTATCTTCAACCTATTCAACTGAATTAAGAATAACATGATCCATCAGCGATGAAGGTGTTTCACCCGCAATTACCTCTTAAATAACTTCTTCCATCATATTTATCCTATAACACTAAGGTTTTTCTTTTTGGTGCTTAATTGCTTCAAACACGTTGAAGTAACTTTTTCCTTGTTAAACATGAATATTAATTCTCCCAGTTCTACATCAATGAGAGCTTTACATGTTGCTAAGAATGACCTTCCAATGAGTAGTGGTGTTTCAGAATCCTCAAGCATGTCTAGAATCACAAAATCAGCTGGAAACAATACGTCATCTATTATAATGAGGACATCTTCAAGAACTCCATATGGGTATGTGATCGACCGATCAGCCGGTGTTATTGTCAGTTTTGGCTCACCAAAACTTAACTTCCTCATCATAGATAACGACATTAGATTGATGATAACTCCTAAATCACACAAATCATGACCAATAGTTAGTAAACCAATGGAACAATGAATAATGAATCTACTTGGATCAATGGGTTTGAGTGGAAGCTTTCTTTAATGGTTGCACTTCACTCTTCCTCCAAAGTGATGTTTTCATCATGCTTTAACTTACACTTCCCCGATAATAGATCTTTCATGAATTTAGCATAAATAGGTATTTGTTCAAGAGCTTCACAAAATAGAATACTAATTGTATCTTTGTCATCATATCCATGAACTTTTTAAATTGACCCACTTCCATCTCTTTCTTTGGTTTCTTTTTCAAGATCCGGTAAGTTGTTTTGATGTAGTCAGGCAACTCAGGATAAGGCTCATTCAGGGTTTATTTCTTGGTTCTCCTTAATGGTGAGTTTTTGTCAATGAATTGGTCAAAGGTGCATCCTTTAACTTCACTGTTGTCTGGCTCCTCACTTTTTCTCCCTTTGATTTTTTCTCAACCTTCTTTTTTACTGCTACAACTTTCTCACTATTTTTCTCTTCCTCACTTGTTTATTTGTTCTCATCACTCACCTTTGGGTTCAAAGGTACCACTCTTTTTCTCAACTCAATGACCTTGTGACTCTATATTTTCGGGTTATCTACATTGTTACCAATAAATCCCCCACTTGAACTTGCTTGTGTTGTCACTTGTCGAGATAATTGACCGATTTGCATCTCTAATTTCTTTATTGAAGCTTTGGTATTTTTCTTATGGTATCTTGACTCTTTTCCTTCTCTCTTTGAGTTTTATACGTTTCCTCTTGTGTTTTCCCAAGTTGCTTGAAACTTGTTTGTGTAGCTTTCATGAAGTTGGCTAAGGCTTCCTCGAGTGGTGGTGATTTTCTTGGTGGTGCTTGAGGATCTTGTTGAACTTATTGGTTGGCGTTTAAAGTCTGATTGTTGTTCCACTTAAAATTTGGGTGATCATTCCAACCAGGATTATAGGTGTTTGAATAGGGGTTATTTTTCTAATTTTTTTCATATTAAGCTTCACAACTTTCAACATTTGGTATACAATTTCCATTCACATGGCTTTCCTCATAGAAATCACATCTGAGTGACTTGACTCACATTCGCTTGGGCTAATTGGGACGTAACTAACTGTTTAGATAGTACCTCCATATGAGCAATTAATGATGTGTCTGAATCAATTGCAAGAACACTAATTTGTTTCACCGCTCGATCAATTGAGTGATAATCATTCTGCCACATGTTTATAATAAGCGTCTTTACCTTATCTTCATTTTTGTTCCTCAAGGTACCTCTGGTAAGGCCTAAGAATCCCCTTAAGTTGGTGACATCCTTGGGTGAAGGCCATAGGTTTATTGCTTCCAACTTCTTAGGATCTGCGGATACTCCTCCAGCAGAAATAAGATGTCCTAGATATTCCATGTTATCTTGGCCAAATGAGCATTTTTTGCTGTTAATATTTAATTCATTTTGTTGGAGTAACGTTAATACATTTTGCAGGTGTTACTTGTGTTCTTCCATAGAAGGACTGTATATTAAAACATTATCGAAGAATACCAAAACGTATTTCTAGAGTACTGGTGTAGCGGGGTATTCGTTACCTTATGGTTTATTGACTAAACCAAAAGTAAACATACAATTCGAGTCGCCACCGCACTTTTATTTGTCCAAAGGAAAGGCTGAAAAGCGAAGAAAAGCCAAGTAAGAAGTTTTATCAAATAAAAAACTAATAAAAATGCCAGAGATCTAGGTAAGGGGGTGGTTATGAAATGGGAAGGTTTTACGCACCCAAAACATCCTTAGTACTCTAAGGGAACCTCTTTTTGCAAACATGTGTTATAGGTTGGTATTTGTGAAAATATGTGCAAAAGATTGGGGGGTGAGAAGAGAATATATTATATTTACAATTTTGTTGTTTGAATGGATGAACTCATTGCCTATGTACCATCACAAAGGTAGGATCAAAACCTCGTAGTTCGGGGTAAAAATCTCAAAGATTGGTGAATTGATTTGATCAAAAGCCTTAAGGTCTTTTGTTATCAAAGGGAGAAAACTCAACCTAAACCAACAATCCACCATGTGAGGAAGGCTTCAACATACTAGTGAGGGGTTAACCCTATAATAAGTATGGAAGACTTATAATCCAACCACTAAGGAAGAGGTGAGGTTTACATCAACCACTATGATAACTCAAACCTATGACTAATGTTTATGAATTTTTTTTAATAAAGGTGGTCATTGGAACCACAAAAACAACTTGAAGTGAGTTATATTTACAAGTTAGATTTATTTACAAAATGAAGTCAAAGTTGGATTAAGATTCATTCACAATGATTATTGATGAAAAGATTTTGAAAAGTCAAAGGCATAAGGCCTAGGTTTCTAATTTGAAAACAATGTCAAAGTTTGCACAAAAAAAGAGCTTGGCTTGGGTTAGAGCGAGGAGAAGAAGAGAAGGGCTAGTCCTAAAGAATACAAAGATAAAGAGAGGAGATAAAACACTTGGAGTTCCTTTTCTTGAGACCATAGAGATGATTCAAGAGGCTCATTTCCTTTGGACTTAGCAAACACTCAAGCAATCAAACAATATTTGGATTCAAGCTCCTAGGATCTCCATTTGGCTTGTCTCTCTTAACTTGGCTACTCATGACAATGGTCCTCCTTACTATCTCAAGATGGAATCCCTATCACACAAGAGCAAACATCAAAAAGTTCACAACACAATAAGAGGAATGTACAACAAATAAGTTTTAAAAAGGAAGTCCTTTGAAGTCAACTTTAAGATTTAGCATTCTATAGGCATGAGGCCTAGTTGCTCTTCAACAAATTTAGCATTCTAAAGGCATGAGGCCTAGTTGCTCTTGAACTCCTTTAAGCATGGGTATGTCCTAATTCTAAGTCCTTTCTCCTTTATGCATTGGGTTCACACAAACAAACACAAAAACAAACACAAGACAACAATATATTTATACACAATAATGAGCTCAAATGAGCAAAAGGAAAATGACATAAACATAAAATATGTGCTCAAGTGAGCAAAATGAAAAGCAATATGAATAAATGAGCAAGAAAGTAAATTGAGTTAAAAAAATTTGCAAGAAATTAAATGCTTGAATTAAAGTTAGTAGTTAGTAGTTATGTTAGTTGGTCATAAGACAATTTAGTGCTATGTTAAGAAATCGTAAGTGGACTAATGTAGTAGTCACACCTATCTGAGGCCGGTCAATAAAACTATAGGCAAATAAACACAAGTTAGAGATCATGACTAGTAAGCCAAGCTCCTACAACTTGCCATGCCAAAAGAAAAGAGGAAGGCCTTGTATGGACTTTAGGTTTTTTCCTTGACCAAGAAGCAACCTATCTTGGATACAAAGCAACTCACTTGATCTTGGATCAAGTTGAGTTTGATTTGGATCAAAGAAGGTTAAACCCCTCATATGTCAAGACCAAACATAAGACATTAACTCATTGGCCAAAATAAAAAGAAATGAGATGAAAATGAAATGAAATAGAAATAGAAATAAAGTGTCAAACAGAATTGGTCAAAAGTGAATCAAATCATCATCAACCAATGCTAAACAGAAGAGAAATGAAGGTTAGAAGTCAACAAGTCAAACATAATTTTTGGTATTTTTTGAATTAAAAATAAATGCAAAATAAAATGAACAAAATAAGGTCAAACCTCAAATTCAATTCAAATCAACTTCAACAAGTCCAATTAAACTCTCATAGGTCTAACATGGTCAAACAAGGTTTGACAAATTTTCTCAATAATTTTTGAAATCAGAAACTATTTTAAAACAATTAAAAACAATAAAAATAACACAATATGAATTAAAATCTCAAATAAATATCAAATCAATTAAGAAATTTATGAGACTATTTTTCATTGACTTATCATGATCCATAGGTGCTAAGAAAATATTTTTGGAATTTTCAAATATCAAAAAGTATTTAAAATGAATTAAAAACTATTAAAAACCAAATAATTCACACAAAAATATTAAATGAAGTCACAAAAATAATTAAAAGTAAAAATATGAAACTAGATTTTTCAAGAAATTTTTTGGCATTGGTCTCATATTTTTCTGACTTCAAATAAAATATTTATGAATTTTTGAAAATAAAAGGAATTAAATGGAATTAAACAGAAATATGAAAATAGCAAAAATCCAGCGCGCTTGGATCATTCATTAAATGATGTGGCCATGATCTGAGAGTCTAGAGGCGCGGTCATACCATATGCTCAAGTCAAACGCGCAACATTTAGAATTAAAATAAGTCAATGCAAGCAAGGGCCAGGATTATAACGTTTGAACATCATCCAAGGGCGCTGGTGCTCCCACGTGGGGATGGTGGTGGAAACCACCATCTTCTCCAGCCAACCAACTAATTCCGGCCACCACGCGTAGGGATTTCATCTTTAATGAAAATGAACAAGCAAGGTATCAAAATGAAGCTGAGGTGATGTACATCACCCCTGTAACCATGGATCCTTCTCAATGTTCCTATTTAGAGAGAAAACAAGAGCTTGAAGATCATGGTGTTTGATCTGAAATGTCACGATTTGTAAAATTGAGACCACCACTGGCCTGCCTCATGCTTGAGGACTTCAGAAAACAACAAAAACCAAAGCAATTCACATTGTATAGCAAGATCTAGATCAAGAAAAATTGAGGTTCTACCTCTAAAATGCAACTTCAAACAGCACGAAAATGCCCAAGCTCTTGATCCAATTTTGATTTGGATATGTAATGATGATGCAAGGCCAAGGAATTAAGACTTGAATATCAACTAATGATGTTGCTATTCAAGCTTGAAATTGAAAATGAAAATTGAAATTCCTTTGAGTGAGGGTTTGGTTTTCAATCCAACAGCGTTTTAGATCTCCTTCAAGTTGTGGAATGAAGCTCAAGGCAGTTCTATTTATAGTTGAACTTGATGCAATGCTTGTTTTCCCTCGTGTGCATGAATTTTAGATCCTTCATGCATGGGCCTATACAGGCGCGTGCAAAGCCCAAAAATGAATGGAAATGCATGCTGAGATCATATTGAAGTGAATTGGACGTGCACAAGGCCTGACATTTGCTTGCATTCCAAGTTATGATGTGAATTGCAAAATTGCACATAAACATTAAGCTCTTCGAAACTCCCACATGGAAAATCCAAAAATGGTCATGTGAGTAATGGTTGGAAAGCTCTTGAAATAAGGAACAAAAGTCATGTTGGGAAAAAATTCATTTGGAGTTTGGAAATTTATGAAAACTGGCTGTGAAGTTTAGGGTACAAAACATGTCTAGATTCCCCTTTGAAACATTTGCCAAAAATAAGCAACTTCAAGCCCTTCTGTTTCAATGATGCAAGCCTTAAATGGAAACACCTCCAACATCAAAGTTGTAGATATTTTCAAGATGATAAATTTATACTTAAATGTTGCATCATTTGGATTTTTCATGAGAAATTTATGGGCACTTGAAGTTGGACATTTTCAAAATTCAATGGCTTAGGTCCAAAGTGACCTATAATGTTTTGTATTATCACATGTGTTTCTTTTAGGATTATGAAATTTTGTCCAACATGACATTTGAATTAGACATCTTAAGCGTTTCAATGAATTTGGTCTCACCTCAAAATCATAAAAAATAAGGAAGTTAGGTCCGTGGGAAGTTGACCCAAAATTAGGGTTTCAGTCAAAATGACCTATAATGTTTTGAAATGAATGATGACCTTCCAAGTTTCAAATGGAATTTTTTATGAACATGAAAGTTGTTCATATGGTTATTAATAACATATTTTATCTTGGGGTCACCTTCATTTGACAAACACATCAAAAGTTGTATCTCAGTGATTCTCAATTTAGTCAGATGACTTGACTGGTCAACTTCTCAAGGCCAAACTTCAAATCTTGATGAATGAATGATTGAGGATACTCACATAGGATCATATATGCATAAAATAATGAATTAAATAACTTAACTTGATTAAATTTGATCATAGGTTGAGGTTGCTTCATGAGCAAGGCACAGTCAAAGCACAGTTGAATTAGGGTTTCCTTGGGAAACAAACCTCAAGCCCTTTGGGTCCTCTTGACCAAATTGGCAAATTGAGATACTTGGGAGACATATATGATGATTAGGAACTTTGTGAACCATTATCATGCTTTTTCTCATCTTCATCTAGCCACTTCATTGAGCTTAGGAGCCTCCTAGGAGCAGGGGAGCACATGATCACTTGAGCTTCAAAACAAAAAGAGTTAGTGACATGTTTTTGTGATTTTGGTTAGTAATCAAAATAATAGAAGCAATAATATACAATTCAAGCATGCTTGGTGGTCTCAAACCAACTCACACAAGTCCCACCCCTAGGGTAAAAGAGCCAAACATGCTATGATCCTTGAGGCAATGCATTGAGCAAATGATATGATGCCATGAGGGATCTTAGGGTCAAAATAAGGGTATTACAGATGCCCCTATTTAAGGTCATTCTAGCCGGAGATATGAAGGTTAAAATCTTCGTCTCGACGAGGTAGAATGGGCTTAAATAATAACAAAGAGACGAATTTTGGTCCCTAAGAGACCTCATGATGCAAATGTATGCATGAAAAATAAAATCTTCATGGTTAATAATTGCCACAAAGGAAAAGAAATCGGAAGAAACTGAAGAATCCACAAGAGCAACACACTCACTAGGGAGACAGAGACTCTGGGGAAAATAGGGCAAAAAATGCGTGAGCAGGTCACGACTTGAAAACTTGCTGGGAGACACGAAGGGATTCCATGGAAATAAATTAATGGAAAGACTCGAGCTGAAGCAAAGGTGCATGTATTGGGGAATATGCCAATACAATAGAACTATCCACAAAGGATACTTCGGATAAAAATCCGAACTCAAACAGAAATGTCCACAAAGGACACATCTGAGGAAGAAAACAACGAGATATTACCGGCTACTGGGTAATAAACTCAAAGGGAGACATGTTTTCAGAACACCGGTTACTAGGTGAGAGAACAACATGCTCAGGGAGAAAGAATATCTAAGACCGGTATAAGGGTGAGAGATATCAATCATCCAAAACATATAAGGAGGACCTAAAAGGCACATCTCAACTCAGGAAAATCTGACTCCACAGAGGATAAAAAGTCATAATATGGAGCAGAAGGAAGGAACACCAGGGATACCGGTTACTGGGCATATAATAGGTGACCAACCAGGCGTGAGTTGGGAACAAATCCAAGACACTCATCATCCGAAAGGAGGGCTAAAAAAAGCAAACTCGACTTACAGGATGGACATTCGATTTCACAAGGAAATATGAATCTTACTCAACTGGGGGAGAAAAAGACTTCGACTGAAGAGCGCATGAGACATATTATCTATTACCGTCATAACGTAGATAACATACTCGAATGGAAGATTATCCACAACCGATTACTGGGTTTAATAAAGGATAAATCAACTGAAAAAGAAAGGACATCGGGATACCGGTTACTGGGTATAAAATGATGACCAATCAGAAGGAGAAACAATCATTACCAAACGAGGGTAAATGAAAGATTACTCGGCGGGGGATGAATTGCTTGATAAGAGCAATTATCCAAGAGATATATCACCAGTTACTGGGTGGTATACTCAAAATGAAGGAATATCAATACCGAATATTGGATAAAGATAACCAACAAAGAGGGGATTACATCTACCAGTTACTGGATAGAAAACCACATAAAAAGGACCTACAACTACCGGTTATTGGGTAGAAGGCCACAAAAATCCACTGGGGAAAAGGATGAACAATTACTGGTTACTGAGCAATTGAACAACTAAACCACAGGGAACTGCAGGGAAACAAGAATGGAGTTAGTCTAGGAACAAACTAGAGAGACACAATCAAACAAGGCTCAACCCGATGAGGATATAACTCAGGGGAGTAATTCCATCCCAATACATAACTTGGAGGAAACTGAAACAAAAATTATCCACGAGAACATATCTCCGTGGGGAATAAAGAAGGAAAGATAGACACTTTCTGCCTATGGGGCTGACTTTATATGGAGAGATCAGACACAAACATCTGCTTGGGGAAGAACATTTCACCAACAACAGGAGATAAAAAGCAAAGATATATGGTAAAGAATGCAACATGAATATCTGAATGCTATGATTATGCATGGTTTATGTATGATTAATGCTGACAGACAGACATATCTAACACAAACAGGTTCAAGAGCCACGAACGAACATCCGGTATAACATCTCAAAAAGAGAAGCCAGGCCCACAGGAGAAATCAGTTATGGTAGGGATGATCTAATACCAGGAGACATAGGCCACCGCTGGGGATAGGCAAAGTCTCAGCTGGAGAACATGCAAAGTCACCGCCAGGGATTTTCTAACAATTCTCAGGGACAGGTGACGGGATATCAATAAGATCTTTCGTAGAAGAGACTCTACTGGGGATCTTATCAAGGAATGATGTGAAACTCCATGGGGAACAACCACCAAACATATATCCATCAAAATACTCCCTTCTAACTACTAGAGAGACACCTCTGCTAGGGGGAGAAAGAACTGTTGCTCCACTGGGGAAGGAAATAACACGTCTTTCTCATCGTCGTCCAATGCTGGAAGAAAACTTCAGATACGGAGGGGATATAAATTATCAAGCTCGGATTGGGCAACCCTACTGGGGACGGACTGTAAGCAACCATACTGGGGTTAACTGCAAGTACTCCCGAAGGAACTGTCCTGGCTAAGGGAAATGGAAATGAATCCTTCGTCAACAAGTGACAAGCTAGGGATGAAAAGGGAAACAAGCTCTTCATCAATTGCTCTAGGTAACTTCCTGCTGAGGAGACAACTATCTGGAAAGATAGCTCTGCAGGGAACGCATGCTTACTCCGCTGAGGAATTCTACTCATATCGGGGAAAGATAAACTTCCTCGTGAGTAGATAGCATATCAACTTTTATCAATCTATAAGGGATTTTAGATCAGTCTACACAAGGGATAACAACCATATAATTGATAAAACACAAATGCTAGAGTCAGACTTTCTGAGAAGCTGGTGATGTATCATTCTTCTGCGCTCGCTGAGGAGACAACTTGAAAGTCGATGAAGAGGATATAAGAATCCCAGAAATATGAACAAATGTCTTACCTTTTGAAGATCGTGTTATCCTTGGGAGAGCATTGAAGACGTTTCCACTATCCTTTTAGTCATTGTGAATGTTCAATTTGTTTAAAAACAGTTTATAAAACTTTATTCGTTTAAAACAATGATATTTTTCAATTAAAACATGCAAACATTTGTTAAACAGAAACAAATAAGAGTGCCAAGAATTGGATAAAAGCTCAAATTTATTTAATGGAACAGTAGTTCGCAAATGGCGAGACTCCATGGATCTTTACAAATTTGAAATTGGTGATATATATTGGAAAAACGGCTACATTGAACATAATGACCATTTCTCCACCAACTCTGAATCCAATGTATTTGAAGCTTCATTCGATGATGACTGAGCGAGACTCTTTAACAGAAGACAGTCGTAGAACAAGGTCTTGTTAGGATGTAGTTACTTGCCAAATCCATAATTTTTACATAGATTGCCTCAGGATGGGGTACTCAATCTAGCGGGATATATATTATTATTTTTTCATGTCTCTAACTTTTGCCTGGACCGCCCTTTCGGGTTTTCAATCCACCGAGACGCTCATTTTTGCCTAAGTCGCCCTTTCGGGTTTTCAACTTAGCGAGCTATTCTATTTTTATTTTTAGGCGAAGTATTTCTTGACTGCATCTGAATTCACATGACGAGTGAAATCCTCCCCATCCATAGTTGTAAGCAACAAAGCACCGCTTGAAAAGGCTCTCTTAACAACGTATGGACCTTCATAGTTTGGAGTCCACTTGCCCCTGTGTCGCAATGCGAAAAACAACCGGCGGAAAATACAGAGCCGTCACCGACGCTATTCATCCTATGACGGGAAGGGAGCGCAGGACTAACCTAAGAAAGGGAAAGGAACGGTCTTACGACCAGAGATTACAAGGTACGGGAGTCAGTTACGCAAGGGGAATGTATTAGCACCCCTCACGTCCGCCGTACTCGACGGGATCCACGCTCAAAAGATAGCTCAAAGGAAAGAAAGGGTTGCTGCTAATAAACTGCTCAAAAAAACTGCACAAACTGGAATGATAAACAGGTAGGGAAGAGAAAGAAAACGGAGGAAGGGGACTCGGTAGGATGTCGCATCCTGGGCCTACGTAGTTTGTCAGAAACAAACATCAGAGTCAACGTAGTTCGGGGAAGGGAGACATGCTCGCTAAGAGATCGCGTCCTATGCCTACGTATCTTCTCTATCCAGAGAAGAATCAGAGCACTCGTAGCTCGGCTAACGCACGCCGAAACAAGGCACCAAAAAGAGACGCTGAGACGTCAAAAGAAACACCCAAAAGGAAACGGAATGCCAATACATGGACTTACACCCGACTCCTAACAATAACAAACAGGAAACAGAATGCCAATACATGGACTTATATCCGACTCCCAACAATAACAAACAAAAGGAAACAGAATGCCAATACATGGACTTATATCCGACTCCCAACAATAACAAAACAAAAAGAAACGGAATGCCAATACATGGACTTATATCCGACTCCCAACAATAACAAAACAAAAAGAAACAGAATGTCAATACATGGACTTATATCCGACTCCCAATAATAACAAACAAAAGGAAACAGAATGCCAATACATGGACTTATATCCGACTCCCAACAATAACAAAACAAAAAGAAACAGAATGCCAATACATGGACTTACACCCGACTCCCAACAATAACAAACGCTAACCAGTGAACCCAAAAGAAAAGGTTATCAGAACGAACCCCAACTAAGTAACCAAATATCCGGAATAACTCCCGATATGTATAACCAGTCACCACAAATGAACCCCAAGGATGAACCCTAATATGAACCCCAAGTAATAACCATAATCACAAATGAACCCCAAAGATGAACCCCAAATGAATAACAAGTAACCAAAGTGAACCCCAAAGATGAACCCCAATATGAATAACAATCGTCACAAAATGAACCCCGAGATGAACCCCAATATGAATGACAACCGTCATAAATGAACCCCGAGATGAACCCCAAATAACAGAAGAAATCCCCAAGGTATGAACATGCAACACGCACACACTGAACAAACGGGTACTCATACCAAAGAAAACAAACAAAGGGTGAACAAACAGAGACTCAAAAAAAGAAAAGGGTGAACAAACACACGAAAACAACACAGCAAAAAAGAAAAAGGGTTCCCGGAGAGATTGCTCACAACCTCCTGCCTACGTATCTCATCTGGTATGAGAATCAGGGCGACGTAGTTCCCCTTAACAGGGGTAAAACACTCTCCTAACCAGAGACCAGGGAGACAACAAACTAATAGGGAGACTAAGACTCGAGCCTAATAGTTGTCATGCAATCAATATCCCTAAGTTGAGGTCTCTAACATGCATTCAACTTCCTCAGAAATCAATCATACAACTCCTACAGAAATGGAGATGAGAAGAGGAAAGCAGATAAACACACCAGCACAAGCGAACAAGCATCACATACTATATCCATACAAGAGGCCCAAATAATGGGTGGGCTTTAGTCAAGAGGGGTCATATCAACCTCGACAAACGAGCCAAATTGTAAGGGTAATCAACTGGGCTCTTAACCACTGACATTGAACGTCAGGGTGAGCGGATCAAAATGGTAATGAGGATGAGACCTCATAGCTCTTAACCCTGGCCAGGGTGAGCTCATGACAAAGAAAGCGGGGGATCCAGAAAGTGGGATCCTATTCCACTTGACAGACTCTGGACAAAAGACCTGGGGCACATGTTCAGAAGCATCAGCACGTAGTGCGAGCATAAAGAACGACCCACTGAATAACGGGGGATTGGCTGCTAATCCCTTTTATCCGTCAATTGCCTCTTCTCTTGGAGGTCTTATCAAATATCACATGCCTCTCCTTGGAGGTCTTTGGGCACAATTGTAAACAAACACAAACAGAGCCTCTGAAGGAGGACTTGCCAGCAAAATGTCTGCCAAAAAGGTGACAGGACTTCAGACTACATGAAGTAAGAAGCTAACTACCTGAGTGGCGTGTCAACCACAATCCAATGCTCAAGCAAGAGCAAAAGCAAGCAAGCAACTAAGGTACCTGTACAAAGACTAAACAGTTAGTACTTCAGTCATAAAACCAGAAAACAAGCAGTGAAACCCTCTAGCAGTTACACAATGCAATGCATAAGTGCCTTGGCACTCAAAGGAGCTCATGAGCTCACCACATCAATCAAAACCCTACTAAACAAACATAGGTTAGAACTCAATGCATCTCATAAGGTGAGAACAAACACAATCATCAATGATGAGTATCCAAACCTGAAACACAAAACAAAGTTAGTTTATGTACATCCAATTAACACAACAAAACCCCTAGTGCAAAGGCCAAATTCAAAACCCAACCAAATGACCAAAACAGAACCCATCCTTCTACACATCACACATTCAAATACTCCCCAAAATGTCCTCAAAAGGACCAGCATCAAGTCCATGACCAAGTGCATCAGCCTGCTTATGCCATGTGATGACCAAAAATATGCACAAAATGAACTTCCAACTTAGAAAATACATATCAAATCAGAAATGCATGCAATGACTTTGAGATTTTTTGTACAAGTTCCTCACGTCATGCATAATCAATATGAAAAAGATCAAATCCAGAATAATGCAAAGGCTATGTGAACAAAAATGCACCAATTCAATGCCAAAAATGTGACACAAATTGTCACATTATTCTCTATGTGTCAAAAATGATGATAACTTGTGAGAAAAAATCCAAACCAGTGACCAATAATTCATGTCATGTATGAATGTCCTGTATGCAAAAAATTGGATCAAAAAGCTCAAAAATGAGGATTTCACAATGCATTGAATGCAATAGATCAATTTGGCACAACATTGGTTCAAAAATTCACAAATAAAAATCCATACATCAACAATTCTTGAAATTAACATCATAAAATAGTAGACATCAATACAAAACCATGAAAAAAAATTGGGACTCATTTGGACAATTTTTGTATTTTTTATGAATTTTGTAAAATGACTAAAATAATTGAATTAACAAATGAAAATGGAGGGAAACCAATAATTCAAATAAACATAAGAAAAATCCCCAGCCATCAGATATGGCGCACGCTAAAATCAACGGCTCACATTCAAACATCATGAAACGCTGCATTTTATTAGTGCGTCAGCATCTCAAGTAATCAGTCCAACACACGCGTGGCTGGTCAAACGCCTCTCCACCAATCACTCTTCCACGCAGTGGCACACATGGCGCTCACGTGGCCAAACCCTAACATACACACAGACGCCGGAGCTACAGCTCCGGTCGTCTTCTCCGGCGAGACGTGCGGTGGCGCCGCCATGAAATTTTCCAGAAATTCCTCAAACTTATACCGTTCTGCTCGTCTTTCAATGAGGATTCCAAATATCACATTAGTTTAATCTAACTCTCCCTAGGTTTTGCAAATCGAAGGGAAGAAAATTCTAGATCCAAACTTTCAGTTGCAATTACATCCTCAATTTTCACTCAATTTCAATTCTAAATACATATCCATGCTCTACTCAACTAACTCTACAATCCTATGATCAAAAATCAGCAAAAGGAGAGATCAAAATTTGAGTCACCTGGAAATGGAAGTCTCTGAAACCGTGTCCTCACGCGCTCATCTGCTCCAGATCTTCTCCCTTGCACCTCTTTTGAAGCTTTAAGCAAAAAGCAGTGGTTGAAACCTCTTGAATTCGCCTCAATTTCCAAAATCCATTAACATGAGATTGCTCTTGCACTGCTCGAATTCTTGAGATATAGCTCCAAATAATGGATGATTCTTGATCAGTGAAGCATGAGGATCAAGAATATGTAAGAATCTTTGAGGTTTGTGTGGAGAAAAATGGAAATTCGAAGAGAGAGAAAATTGAGAGAGTTCTTGAATTTTCAGATCTGAAAAGTTAGTTATGGCAGTTATGGCTAGGGTTTCACTATTTATATTCCATGCTAATCACACTGAAAACCAATTTAGCTATTCACTAAACATGATTAGTGAGTTGTGAAGCCATTTGCAAAAAATGAAAATTGACACTTCATGGCCATAATACACGTGAGACATCCCATGCTAAGGCTTCAATCCACTCATGAACAACCAAGGGCTAGGATTGAAATGTTATTTGGCTTGTATCTTAAGCCAAAAATGAATGGTGAAGATTCACTTTAATTTGAACATGTGTGAAATAATGAGCATACACACTTTTCCCGTGCATGGCAAAGCTCATTTTGAGATGTCTTGAACATGAGAAGCATTTTGCAAAAAGAATGAACCAATTTGAAGCATTATATCAAAAGTTATGCCATTTTGAATTTCCATGCACACTTTGTGATCAAATGACCATAACTCCTTAACCATTCATCATATGGACATGAATTAGGACTTTTTGGAAAGGGGAGACAGAGATCTACAACTTTCATGTTCACCAAAAATCCATTTGAAACATCTTTGATATTGAAAAGTCAAGTTGAAAGTGGACCAAAAACTTGCCAAATTTGGAAACTTTGAATTATATGTCACTTTCCATTTTTAGTAACCTTTTCCATGACCTTTGAATCTTCAAGATGGATGCTTAGAATGATGAATGGACCCCCTTTGAACATGATTGAGGTGTCTCAACTCATTTCCCCACCTCATAGCCCTTAGTTGACTGCACAGTTGATTTTTTTGGTCCTCAGATGACCTTGAAATGTCTTGATAATGATAGAACCATGATGATGGTGACATATCTTTGCAGATGAGATGATGCTCAAGACCTTTGAAGAATCAAGAAAACCTAATGAAATGCAAACCCTCAGATGGTTGATAATCAATTCATAGAGACCCTCAAGCTTGAATCATGTAGCTTTTCCATCTTTTGAAAAGATTTTGGAGGATGACCTTCCCATTTCCATATGATATGCAAAATGCAATGTCTAATGCCCTAAAACATGAAATGCAATGCCCCAAACTAGTCTCAAGCAGAGGAGGACAAATCTTGAGGTGTTACACCTAGGAATCAGGCGCGAAAGACGAGACTTTCTTGAGCACGAGATCATCTTCTCTGAACACACGAGGCTTGACCTTCTTATCAAAGGCTTTCTTCATCCTTTGCTGATACAACTGACCATGGCACATGGCAGTCAATCTCTTCTCTTCAATTAAGTTCAACTGGTCATAACGACTTTGAACCCATTCAGCTTCAGTCAACTTGGCTTCCATCAAGACTCTCATTGATGGGATCTCAACCTCCACGGGGAGCACAACCTCCATGCCATATACAAGAGAGAAAGGGGTTGCCCCTGTTGAAGTGCGGACAGATGTACGATAACCATTCAAAGCAAATAGCAACATCTCGTGCCAATCTTTGTATGTAACTGTTGCACCCCAAAATTTGCCCTCTATTTTTAACTCTAACCAATTTTTTGTTTCACATTCATTTGCATCATCTTCATAGCATAACATTTTTTTCTGTCTTAATATTAGCCGGAATAATTTCTCGGAATTTACAAACAGACTGGTCAAATTAACTTTTTAACTGTGCCTAAAAATAGTCAACGAAAAAATGTCAAGTTTAAGTTTGCAAATGTCGGTAACATTAATCTGCGGTTCACGTGGTTTAATTTGACATGCTAAAAATATTTTTACGACTATTTTTGGTCATATGTTGATCAGTCTGAGCGGTTTAAACGGTCATAATTTTTATTTCAAAATCCGACCAAACGCTGTATTTTTCCGAGTCATTTATTTCGCGCTGATTATTTTGACGTGTTCATTTTATTTTTTCGAGCATTTTGGTGCCCGACTTTTTTTTTTGAGTCTATTTATTTTTATATTGGGTCTAGAATAAATAAATAGGTTAATTAGTTTTTATTTTAATTTTAACTATTTTAATTATTTAACTTTATTCAGTTTTTAATTTAATATTGGGTTTCAAAATAAACTTAGGCCCATTATCATTAACCTAATTTGTTCCTATATATATTTACTAGCATGACTGATAGAAAAAAAACACAGAAAAAGGAGATCTTTTGGACGAAAAAGGAGAACACAAACACCAGAGAGCAAACCCTAGAGGTTAACCAAGAGAATTCAGAGAAACCCTGAAGGAAACCCTGAAGGAGACTCATCTGCACAAAGGTTACCTCCGCCCAACTCAATCCAGCACCAACCCTAAGAGTGATCTGCCTATCCAACGTTGCAATTCAATTGCAAACAGGTTTGCATTACTACTACCGTTACATGTTCCCAATTTACATATGGCATTATGATTGAATTTATAAACACATCTTAGATTTTGTATATGGATCATATAATGTATAATTTATAATATGTAACTAGTGTGTTAAATATATATATATATTTTTATTTTATGTTATAATTTGATTATGTTTTCGGATCGGATTGTGTCAATACACCGTTTTCACATATACGTGTATGAGGCGTGACATTTGTGTTATCCGATCCAGTTGCGATGATCGCAATTTTGCGCTAGCAACGCCGTTGTTTTTTTAATTCATTTTTTTTATATATACATATATTTAGATCTGCACATTTTTTTTCATAACTAACTACCCTGATTTTTCCTAAACCCTGACAATTTCGCCACAAACTCTAAATTTCAAACCTAAAACTTTAACCGTGTTGTTTCCTCTAAACCATAAACCTTTTCTTGAACCTTAACGAACCTCATTATTATTTCTATTTTCACTCTTATTTATGTTATTCATACACTGTAACTGCTTCGCCCTTGTAATATTTTAGGTTTTAACTTGTAATATTTTCAGTTTTACTTTTCACCATCTTTATTATGTAACTGCACCAAAGCGTTGTAATAATTAGGATTTTATTTTCTGCCATTTATTTTCTGCCATTTTATTTTTCTGCCATTTTATTTTTCTGCCATTTATTTTTCTGCCATTTAAATTCCTGCCATTGATCCTATATTAACTGCGTGGTTTAGTAATGTAGGGCGTGAAAACCTACTAAATTAATTATTTAATATTTTTCTATAACCTTTATATTTTTTTGTAAATAAATAATAAATATTAACTATTTTAATAACTTTTTTTTTATTACTTACTTATAATAATAAATCCTTATATATTTTGTAAATAAAATCTAATTGACCATTTTTCTAATTGAATAATAATAATAAACCTATTAATCTAATAATTTGATATTTTCTATAACCTTTATTTATTTTGTAAATAACAAACTTAACATTTTTCATATAACTCTTTTATTTTATAATTTGTACATTAATATATTTTAAATTCTTTTATTATTACTAATTTATTTTAAAGTCATATTTTTCTAATAACTTCTAAAAAAATCTAACTTGTTTAACCTAAAATAATTTCTTTTAAAATTCTAACCTTTTTATTATCACTTTATTATTATTGTTATTTTATTATTGCTCTATTACCATTGTTTATTTATTATTTTATTATTATTTGCTTTTATCTATTCTATTTTTGCTTCATTATTTTCCTTATTTTAATTTTGTTTTATTTATAATATTAGGAACAAATGTATAGGTTGTAAATTTATTCTTTCTCGCCTGATTATTATGTATCTGTCCCATAGCCATGTAATAGTTTAGGAATTTATTTTTCTTGCTTTTATTTTTGTAAATATTTATTGCGTGGTTAGTAATTTAGGGAGTGCAAAAAACTAACTGTAAATAATTGAACTTAGAAAATTAAATTCAAGACAAATATCTGAAAAATAACACTCACACACGTAAGTCGATCTTTGATCGCCATCTGTACTTCCTAGGGTATTCCTCTTGGTTGCCTTCTTTAAATGGTCAAGTCCCTCGAAAATAGGGGTGTCTTAAGCAAAGTCCCTTCAAACAGAAAAATCATCAAGTCCCTTCAAACAGAAAAATCATCAAGTCCCTATAAACTTAAAAGATCAAGTCCCTACGAGGTTGCCTACGATATAATGATCTTGTCCCTTCGGTAAATATGATGATAGTCCCTACGAGTTGCTAAAGACACCCCTTATGTTACCTTCATTGACCATACGATGACCCTACGCCCGTCCCTTAAACACATCCAAGGTAATGACTACCTATTCCTTAATAATAGGGACAGTCTTAACATTGAAAGAATATACGAGAACACGAAAGACTTAATCTAGGGTAGGTATCTCATAGTTACTTGCTCACACTTTTCAAAATTACTTTTACACCTCACAATTTCTAAACTAGGCTTTGTATACACCCATACGAGGGCCATTACAAAGTACTTAAAGAAATTTTTCTAATCACACACTACACTCTTGCAAACAAACAAAGTGAGCTAAGTAACTAAGAGCCCATGGATAACCATGGATATAAAGGGTGCTAATACCTTCCCTTTGTATAACCTACCCCCCGAACTCAAAATCTTTTTAAGGTCTTTCTTGTTCTTTTATGTCCTTTCCTTTTGGATAAAATAAAAGTCGGTGGCGACTCTTGCTATCCGTAACATTTAACTAAAGTCAGTTCTCCCACCGTGTTACAGAACTGGCGACTCTGCTGGGGACTTAATAAAAGAGGGGTACCCTTAGGAATTAGATCACTTTAAAATTGTTTGCCTTGTTTGCTTTATACTTATCTGTTGGGTGCTCTTATGTATGAAAGACCCTAACCCGGATCTAGTGTACCTTAGGTAAATGGCAATAGACCAAGGAAACTGTATGGCGTATATCGATATGGTTGATTTGGTGGCCATAGTTAGTGTGACTTCTTGGTTGGTGCTTATGTTCCTTAAGCAAGTTGAGGATAATATGAGGCTGCCATATGTTGTCAATACACTAACTGACTTTTAGAACCCTAGTCATCCCATCTTGGCCTTTTGAAAGTAGTGAGATAACCGGCTTTGGTGAAGACTAAAGTTGGTTGATACTCGATACTACACTCATTGAGATCCTAAACTTGGAGGGTTTTGGTTGGAAAGTAAGTTGCCTACTGAAAAACCACCCTTGTGAAGGATCAATGATTTTGAGATCCCTTAGAACCTGGTTACTTTTGTAGGACAGGATGAATCAACTAAACTTCAGGGGAGGGTACTTACCTTTAAAACCTCATGCAAGCCTTCAAACCTAGGGCTATTGTGTGACTTGTTTGTGTGTGCCACATGTTTGTGATTGAGCATAACATCATAGCATCATCATGCATCATAAGCATAGCATTTTCACTAACCATTTCAAGGACCAAAGGATTTATCTTTGTTCTTTGTTGCAGGTCATGGTTTCTGCTTGTAGGAATACTATCCGGATCAACTTTGTAGGAATACCTCCTAAGCTTAAGGAATTGGTCTCTCAAGTTTCTGAAAACTCCCAGTTCATCAAGAGGCATGGTCACCTACTGGATCTAGTCACTTCAGGGTTTAATGAAGACATGATGAGTGTCCTGTTTCAGTTCTTTGACCCTAAACATCATTGCTTCACATTTCCCGACTATCAACTGGTTCCTACAATGGAAGAGTTCTCCAAGCTTCTGGGTATACCTATTCTTGATCAGAAACCCTTCACAGGCTCGGAAAAAGAGCCTAAACCTGAAGTCATTGCTGCAGCCTTACATTTAAAGAAATTAGACATTGTCCTAGAAACAAGGAGTGGAGTTAAGGGTATTCTTGCTAAGGTATTGATGGAGAAAGCTCAAGTATTCCTGAAGGCTATGAGTTATGATGCTTTTGAGGAGACCTTAGCCCTATTGATTTATGGCTTAGTACTGTTCCCCAATCCAGACCAGTTCATAGACGTACACGCCATCAACATATTTCTGACTCGCAATCCAGTGCCTACATTACTTGGAGACATCTTACACTCTCTTCATACCCGTACTACGAAGGCACGAGGAACTCTGATGTGTTGCATACCTCTATTATCTAGGTGGTTTATTTCTCAGCTTCCTCGATCAGTGATGAAGAATGAACAAGGGTTCAGGTGGTCCAAGAGGATTATGTCACTTTCTCATTCAGATATTCGTTGGTGCTCTAGATCTATGGAGAATGTTACCATCATTGACCGTTGTGGGGAGTTCCCTAATGTGCCACTCCTTGGCATAAGAGGGGGCATTACCTACAACCCTTCTTTAGCTCTACGTCAGTTTGGTTACGCTCGGACTGATGGTCCTCATGACATGCTTATTCAGGGTATTGTGTTCGACTACGACAACAATCTTCAAGGTTACCGTCAAAGGTTCATACGAGCATGGGGTAAAGTGAACAAGGTTGACAGCAAGACTCTGGAACCCAAGTACACTATTCCTATGGAACCATATCTCAGATGGGTACGATCTCGTGCTCAGACTCTTATGATGCCATATCCTGCTATCCTGCCAGTTACCATGGAGCCTGTTGCTGAAGGAGATACTTCTTACATCATTCTTCATCCAGACATGCCCACTGACATGGAAGAGTTACAGAGGTCCTGGATTCAGTTGAAGGAGCAAAGAGATACTTTTGAGACTCATTACAAGGCAAGTCAGGAAAGAATCCTGGAGCTAACAAAACAACTTCACGAGGAGCGGAATCTCAACTCATACCTCAACACAAAGAGGAAACGTCCATGGGAGACTTAAAACCCCATTTTTTGTATTCATTTCATTTTTATTGTAAGCCCAAGGGGCAAACAAGTTTATTACTAATAAAAGCTTACTTTTTGGTGGTTTACACAAATTTAAATCCTACGGTCCTTGAAAACATTGCATAAGCATCTACCTACCATATTATTGCATCACAGGTTTCTTATGAACAAGTATCTTATCTTCTCGTTGTTTACCTCAGCAGAAATGGCTCTTGAACAGACTGTCAAAGATCTCCAGGCTCAGAATGCACAATTCCAAGAGTTGATTCTGAATTTGTCCAAGGGGCAAGATGAGTTGAAGACATTGCTGGCTAAGAAGAAGAAGAAGACTAGAAGATCAGGAGGCCTTATCAATCTGGGAAGAAGATTCAGAGGCCCTATCAAGACAAAGGAACAGGTTGATGATTATGAGTCTGAAAATTCTGAGAAAGAGGGAGGTAGTCCCCATGATACTGTGGGAGATTCTGATTCTGAAGCAAATTATTATCATGATCCTAATGAAGATAAGTACAAGATGCTGGTGGATAGAATGAATGCTATGGAGTTACAAAAATCTTCTGGGCTGGATTTTGAAGATCTGAGTTTAATATCTGGAGTGGTTATACCTATTGGTTTCAAGGTTCCTGCTTTTGTGGTGTATGATGGTGTCTCATGTCCCAAGCTGCATTTAAGATCCTATGTCCGAAGGATTCAACCACATACTGCTGATAAGAAGTTATGGATTCATTTCTTCCAAGAGAGCTTGTCTGGAGCTCAATTGGAATGGTACTATCAATTGGAGAGTGTCAATATCCGTGATTGGAATGATCTTGTTGAGGCCTTCTACAGGCAATACCAATACAATGCTGATTTAGCACCTACTCACATGCAGCTACAAAGCATGTCAATGGGTGCTAAGGAGAATTTCAAGGAGTATGCCCAGAAATGGAGAGACCTGGCTGGAAGAGTTCAACCTCCTCTGACTGACAGGGAGCTAGTGGATATGTTTATGAGTACGCTGAATAGTCCTTTCTATAGTCACCTCATTGGAAGCTCATCATCTGGTTTCACTGAGCTGATAATGACTGGAGAGCGTGTGGAAAGTGGTATAAGAAGTGGTAAGATACAGGTGGGTGCCTCTTCATCAAGCACTGCAAAGAAGCCCCCTAGTGGAAAGAAGGAGTCTAATGATGTGTATGGTCAACCTGGCCGTAACAAAAGTCACCAATCCGTAGGAGCAGTTCACATTTCTAATCCTACTCCTGCAACACTAGAGCTACCACAGAGTAATCAACAGAAGCCTAGAAGACAGTTCACCAAGATCAACATGTCACTGGCCCAATCCTTGCAACACATGTTGAAAGGGGAACTCATTACTTTGAAGGACCCTCCTCAGAATCCTAATACTTCCTCTCCTCGGTACAATCCTAATGCACGATGTGCCTATCATTCTAATTGTCCGGGACATGACACCAACAATTGCTGGGTGCTGAAAAATAATATTCAAGATATGATTGAAGCTGGGGAGATTGAATTTGACCCTCTTGGGACTCCAAATGTGATTACTGCTCCCATGCCCAATCATGAGAAGACTGTTAATGCTGTTGATGAAGTTTCATATGTTTCCTCAGTAGCAGATGTGACTACTCCCTTATCTATTATCAAGAAGAAGCTGGTGCAGGCTGGATTCTTTCCAGGTTGCAACGAAGACTGTTTTTATTGTGCCTACAAACCTGATAGCTGCTGGAAGTTGAAAGATGGTATTCAACGCCTCATGGACAATTACACTATATTGTTTGAGAGAACTCCTTCTGTGGTAAGTATGTGTGAACACCTAACTCGAGGTAAGAAGTTTGAAGATGTGGATATGGTTGATAAAGTGCCAGTGAAGATTACCTCCAAAGGCCCTGTCAAGATCACTTCCAAGGGTCCTATCAAAATTACTGCTGAAGGCCTGGTGAAGACTGTTGCTGAAGTTAGAGTGCCTCCCATGATTATTACCACTCCTGGCCCTATTCCTTATACTTAGGATAGAGCTATACCCTGGAATTACGGTTCTGATGTTTATATCCATGGTGTTAAGTAGGAACCTTTGACTGATACACCTGTTACTGATGATAACCTTGATGTTGATAATATTGCTGGATCTAGTAAGATCACCAGAAGTGGAAGAATTTTCTCTCCTCCAGCTACCTCAAAAATACAGTTCCTCCAACTACTACCTCCACTTCTGAGCCAAGTACTGATGCTCGAGGCAAAGGTCCTGTGGTTGAACCTGTGCAAGCTGAAGCACCGACTGCTGAAAATCTCTCTAAACAGATGGAAGAAGTGCTGAAGATCATTCGTAAGAGTGATTATGATATTGTTGACCAGTTGGGGCATACTCCCTCCAAAATTTCCATGTTGTCTTTGTTGCTGTGTTCTGAGGCTCATGCTAAAGCCTTGATCAAATTCTTAAGGACTGCTCATGTACCAAATGAAATTTCTGTGGATCAATTTGAAAATTGTGTTGCACATCTGACTTATGATAATGGGTTAGGTTTTTCTGATGCTGACTTGACTCCTGCCAAAAGAAACCATAACAGAGCTTTACATATCTCCATTGAATGTAGGGGCACTACCTTGACTCATGTGTTGATAGACAATGGCTCTTCATTGAATGTACTTCCCAAAGAGGTTCTGAACAAGCTCAGTCCTGAAGATGCTGTGTTAAGACCAAGTAATATAGTGGTGAGAGCCTTTGATGGTTCAAGAAGAGTGGTGCATGGAGAAATAGATCTCCCGATCAAAGTAGGCTCTCAAGTCTTCGATTCTACCTTCTATGTAATGGATATTCGTCCTGCGTACTCTTGTTTGCTTGGGCGCCCCTGGATCCATGGGGCAGGTGCTGTGACCTCCACTCTACATCAGAAGTTGAGATATCCAGTGAAGGAAAAGATCGTAACTGTTTATGGAGAGGAAGAATATATGGTCAGTCATGTGAATACATTTAAGTATGTTGAAGTGGAAGGTGAATATGTTGAGACTCCTTGCCAGACATTTGAAGTAGTTCCTTGGGTCGTTCCCGCTACTGAAGCTCCTCCTGTGGTTAAAAGAGTTCCTGTGGTTACCAGAGTACCTCCTACAATGGCTTCCCTCAAAGATGCTAGAGCTGTGGTTGAAGAAGGTGGTTGTACTATTTGGGGTCAGCTTCCCGACATTCCTTACAAGTCTGACAAGTTTGGTTTGGGTTTCACTACAGAGTCCCAGAAGGCTGTTCGTCGTGCTCGTGCTGTTTGTATCACCAATCAAGGGAACATGAAAGATCAAATCAATGTTGTGGGTGACTATAATGAAGATTACAATCTGGATAACTGGATTTTTCCTACTGTGGGTGATGGGCTCAATAATTGGAAGACTGAAGACGTTATTCCTATCTCCTTTAGTCAGGAGTAAATACTATTACTGCATTGTTATTTTTAAGCCTTGTGCCTTACCCGGGGCACAATGGTATGCTTGTTTCGGGATGTCATTTCATTTGCATACTTCATTCAATAAAAATCAATGGACGTTTCTTTTTCGTAAATATTGGGCTCTTTGTTTTTCTTTTATTTTATTTTCATCAGCTATGTGTTCTTACACACACACGCATCACTAAAATGCAGATCCTCATCCACCCTGGATCCTGTTGATAACAGTTCTACTATTGCCAATTATAATTTCGAGAATCCGATCTATCAAGCTGAAGATGGAAAGGATGAAGATTGTGAAGTACCTGTAGAGCTTGCTAGGTTATTACAACAAGAAGAGAAAGCTATACAGCCACATGAAGAGCCAATCGAAGTTGTGAATCTGGGAACTGAAGAAAACAGGAAAGAGGTCAAGATAGGAGCTGAATTAGAAGATGGTGTCAAGAGAAGATTAATTCAAATGTTACGTGATTATGTGGAAATCTTTGCTTGGTCCTATGAAGATATGCCAGGGTTGGATACGGACATTGTGGTTCACCATTTACCGGTAAAAGAGGATTGTCGTCCAAAGAGGCAGAAGGTTCGTCGCATGTGTCTTGAAATGTCAGAAAAGATTAAAGCAGAGGTAATGAAACAATTTGATGCAGGGTTCTTAGCCATGAATTCTTATCCTCAATGGGTTGCAAATGTGGTACCGGTACCTAAGAAAGATGGTAAAGTACGTATGTGTGTAGACTACAGGGATTTGAATAAGGCCAGCCCCAAAGATGACTTTCCACTGCCTCATATTGATGTTCTGGTAGACAACACTGCTCAGCATAAAGTATTCTCTTTCATGGATGATTTCTCTGGTTACAATCAAATCAAGATGGCACCTGAAGATATGGAGAAGACTACATTTGTTACACAGTGGGGTACCTTTTGCTATAAAGTGATGCCATTTGGTTTGAAGAATGTCGGGGCAACATATCAGCGTGCTATGGTGGCTTCGTTTCACGATATGATTCATCATGAGATAGAGGTATATGTGGATGATATGATAGCCAGGTCCCAGAATGAAGAGCAACACCTTGATCATCTGCATAAGTTGTTTGAAAGGTTGAAGAAATACAAATTGAGATTGAACCCAAACAAGTGTACTTTTGGAGTTAGGTCTGGTAAACTCCTGGGTTTCATTGTCAGTGGAAAAGGTATTGAAGTAGACCCTGCAAAAGTGAAAGCTATACAAGAGATGCCAGCTCCCCGTACTGAGAAGGAAGTTAGAGGTTTCTTGGGACGATTGAATTACATTGCAAGATTTATTTGCTACCTGTGAACCAATCTTCAAGTTGTTAAAGAAAGATCAGGTAATGGAGTGGAATGATGAGTGCCAGACAACCTTTGATGAAATCAAGAGATATCTCCTAGAACCTCCAATATTGATGCCACCAGTTGATGGAAGACCCTTGATTATGTACTTAACAGTATTAGACAACTCAATGGGGTGTGTGTTGGGGCAACATGACGAGTCTGGTCGAAAAGAGCATGCAATATACCACCTTAGCAAAAAGTGTACCGACTGTGAAACAAGATATTCACTGCTCGAGAAGACTTGCTGTGCTTTGGCCTGGGATGCTCGCCGACTAAGACAGTATATGTTGAACCATACCACTTCATTGATTTCTAAGATGGATCCTATCAAACATCTATTTGAGAAACCTGCTCGCTCCAGAGGAATAGCAAGAGTTATCACTGATAATGGTACTAATTTGAACAACGAGATGATTACTGAACTCTGCACGCAGTTCAAAATAAAACACCATAACTCTTCTCCGTACCGGCCAAAGATGAATGGCGCCGTAGAAGCTGCTAATAAGAATATTAAAAAGATTATACAAAAGATGACAGTAACATACAAAGACTGGCATGAGATGTTACCATTGGCTCTTCATGGTTATCGCACTTCAGTATGCACTTCGACAGGGGCAACTCCTTTCTCTTTAGTCTACGGAATGGAAGCCGTGTTACCAGTGGAAGTTCGGATTCCCTCTCTAAGAATCATGAAAGAGGCAGGCTTAGATGAGGATGAATGGATTCAGACTCGACTCGATCAGATAAATTTGATGGATGAGAAGAGACTTGCGGCTGTTTGTCATGGGCAGATATATCAGAAGCGCATGACCCATGCATTTAACAAAAAGGTCAAGAGACAGGTGTATCAAATCGGTGACTTGGTGATAAAGCGTATCATTCTACCACAAGGTGATCCCAGAGGCAAATGGACTCCCACATACGAAGGGCCATTTGTAGTTAAGAAGGTATTCTCTGGTGGAGCCATGATACTTACTATAATGGATGGCGAAGACTTCTCACATCCCGTGAACGCGGACATAGTTAAAAAATACTACGCATAAAAGAGACCCGCTAGATCGACGTATCTAGGCAAAAGTAAGGGCATCCCGGCGAACCAAAAGGGTTCGGGCAAAAATTAGGGATATATATAAAAAAAATGTACACCCGGCAAGTCGAAAACCTGAAAAAGCGGCTTGGGCAAAAAAGGGTATCCCGATGGATTGAAAACCTGAAAGGGCAATCCAGACAAAAGTTAGAGATTAAAGCGTATGACTATGTCTCGTTTGGATCACTCATGTAACTTCAACTGATGGTGCTACCTAAATCAAGTTCAAACAGATAAAGATCAATCCAATCGTTTCTGTCTCAACAGCAGAAGATGAGATATTTGAAGATAATGGCAATAGTAGAATTGAAACTCAATAGGATCATTTTTCACATAGCTGTTTTCTTTGTTTTATAAAAAATTTACGACGAATTCCTCTTACTAGGATTTCTGTCTCCTTGCACAAACTTGCCTATGTATAGGTCACTTTGTGATATAAATAAAATTTCATCTTTGAATCCAGATTTACTTTACTCTATTTACATAAGCGAAAACGTCCATTGGTTGTGTTTGAATGTATGTATGCTTTTGAATACGATTGATGTCTACCAGAAATGCATAAAGTGCAGTAATAGTATTTACTAAGGACGAACGAGGGTAGTAGTTCAACGAAGCTTCGCCAGTTCATCCCCACTACAAATCCCCAGTAGAGCAAATCTATCTTTATAGATACTTCGAATTACGTCTCCCCTTGAATTTATGTCCATCTCTTTTATCCTCAATCGGGATACTCAGGAACTTATTCCTTCAATAGAAGTACGACGAACGAATACGGGAAGTGACAAATACTATACTATCAAACAAGATCGGAACGAGTTCCTCATACTCTTCAGCAACGAATCGGGATTTATTTTCCCTAGCCAGCAGTTGTTATACAAAGATATCCGGACGCTTCAGGCCGCATGATTCATACATACATCACTTACATCATACCATAGCATATCCATAAGTGCATAATACATTTACTTAGATGCACCATGCCATGCATGCATACATATTGCATAAACTAACCTTTTCCTTGCAGGATGGTTATATACAGATAAAATACTATCAACAATTCACAACAGGTCAGAAACGATCTATATGAAGATCTAGTGCTGATACTTAATCATTACTCAAGGTGTCCTTGGATAGTAGGCAAACGGTCTATACGAAGATCTATTCCCTAGTCCAGGATGTTTTCAGGAGAGTTAATCCTGATACTCTTTTGTCCTCGGATAGTAGGCAAACGGTCTATACGAAGATCTATTCCCTAGTCCAGGATATTTTCAGGAGAGTTAATCCTGATACTCTTTTGTCCTCGGATAGTAGGCAAACGGTCTATACGAAGATCTATTCCCTAGTCCATGATATTTTCAGGAGATTCCATCCTGATATCCTTTTGTTCTTGGATAGTAGGCAAACGGTCTATACGAAGATCTATTCCCTAGTCCAGGATATTTTCAGAAGATTTAATCCTGATATTCTTTTGTTCTTGGATAGTAGGCAAACGGTCTATACGAAGATCTATTCCCTAATCCAGGATATTTCCAGAAGAGATAATCATCACGAAGATTTATTTCTACTGGTCTATTCAACAATTCAAAACAGTTCAGAGACGATCTATACGAAGGTCTAGTGCTAATACTTAATTCAGAAAGAAATCGCCACGAAGATTTGGTTCTGACACTTAAATTAAAAGTATGTTCTTAGATACAATTCAGAGACGGCCTATACGAAGACCTAGTACTGATATCCAGTATCAACATCAAGATATTATCACCTCCTGATATTATGGATGGCATCTATAAGCTCATCTCCAGTTCTTCCAAGTGGCATCTTCAAGCCCACTTAAGCATATACAACTAGTCATCAGTGTTACTTTACGCACCGGCGAGTGCAAATTTTTGGGCTTTTGTGTTCAATCCCCTTCAACCTTCCAAGTCACGAATGGCACACAGGCCAATCTAACTCCTCAGGTTTCAGAAAATTGAACAGGGGCAGCTGTTGCACCCCAAAATTTGCCCTCTATTTTTAACTCTAACCAATTTTTTGTTTCACATTCATTTGCATCATCTTCATAGCATAACATTTTTTTCTGTCTTAATATTAGCCGGAATAATTTCTCGGAATTTACAAACAGACTGGTCAAATTAACTTTTTAACTGTGCCTAAAAATAGTCAACGAAAAAATGTCAAGTTTAAGTTTGCAAATGTCGGTAACATTAATCTGCGGTTCACGTGGTTTAATTTGACATGCTAAAAATATTTTTACGACTATTTTTGGTCATATGTTGATCAGTCTGAGCGGTTTAAACGGTCATAATTTTTATTTCAAAATCCGACCAAACGCTGTATTTTTCCGAGTCATTTATTTCGCGCTGATTATTTTGACGTGTTCATTTTATTTTTTCGAGCATTTTGGTGCCCGACTTTTTTTTTTTGAGTCTATTTATTTTTATATTGGGTCTAGAATAAATAAATAGGTTAATTAGTTTTTATTTTAATTTTAACTATTTTAATTATTTAACTTTATTCAGTTTTTAATTTAATATTGGGTTTCAAAATAAACTTAGGCCCATTATCATTAACCTAATTTGTTCCTATATATATTTACTAGCATGACTGATAGAAAAAAAACACAGAAAAAGGAGATCTTTTGGACGAAAAAGGAGAACACAAACACCAGAGAGCAAACCCTAGAGGTTAACCAAGAGAATTCAGAGAAACCCTGAAGGAAACCCTGAAGGAGACTCATCTGCACAAAGGTTACCTCCGCCCAACTCAATCCAGCACCAACCCTAAGAGTGATCTGCCTATCCAACGTTGCAATTCAATTGCAAACAGGTTTGCATTACTACTACCGCTACATGTTCCCAATTTACATATGGCATTATGATTGAATTTATAAACACATCTTAGATTTTGCATATGGATCATATAATATATAATTTATAATATGTAACTAGTGTGTTAAATATATATATATTTTTTTATTTTATGTTATAATTTGATTATGTTTTCGGATCAGATCGTGTCAATACGCCGTTTTCACATATACGTGTATGAGGCGTGACATTTGTGTTATCCGATCCAGTTGCGATGATCGCAATTTTGCGCTAGCAACGCCGTTGTTTTTTTAATTCATTTTTTTTTATATATACATATATTTAGATCTGCACATTTTTTTCATAACTAACTACCCTGATTTTTCCTAAACCCTGACAATTTCGCCACAAACTCTAAATTTCAAACCTAAAACTTTAACCGTGTTGTTTCCTCTAAACCATAAACCTTTTCTTGAACCTTAACAAACCTTATTATTATTTCCTATTTTCACTCTTATTTATGTTATTCATACACTGTAACTGCTTCGCCCTTGTAATATTTTAGGTTTTAACTTGTAATATTTTCAGTTTTACTTTTCGCCATCTTTATTATGTAACTGCACCAAAGCGTTGTAATAATTAAGATTTTATTTTCTGCCATTTATTTTCTGCCATTTTATTTTTCTGCCATTTTATTTTTCTGCCATTTATTTTTCTGCCATTTAAATTCCTGCCATTGATCCTATATTAACTGCGTGGTTTAGTAATGTAGGGCGTGAAAACCTACTAAATTAATTATTTAATATTTTTCTATAACCTTTATATTTTTTTGTAAATAAATAATAAATACTAACTATTTTAATAACTTTTTTTTATTACTTACTTATAATAATAAATCCTTATATATTTTGTAAATATAATCTAATTGACCATTTTTCTAATTGAATAATAATAATAAACCTATTAATCTAATAATTTGATATTTTCTATAACCTTTATTTATTTTGTAAATAACAAACTTAACATTTTTCATATAACTCTTTTATTTTATAATTTGTACATTAATATATTTTAAATTCTTTTATTATTACTAATTTATTTTAAAGTCATATTTTTCTAATAACTTCTAAAAAAATCTAACTTGTTTAACCTAAAATAATTTCTTTTAAAATTCTAACCTTTTTATTATCACTTTATTATTATTGTTATTTTATTATTGCTCTATTACCATTGTTTATTTATTATTTTATTATTATTTGCTTTTATCTATTCTATTTTTGCTTCATTATTTTCCTTATTTTAATTTTGTTTTATTTATAATATTAGGAACAAATGTATAGGTTGTAAATTTATTCTTTCTCGCCTGATTATTATGTATCTGTCCCATAGCCATGTAATAGTTTAGGAATTTATTTTTCTTGCTTTTATTTTTGTAAATATTTATTGCGTGGTTAGTAATTTAGGGAGTGCAAAAAACTAACTGTAAATAATTGAACTTAGAAAATTAAATTCAAGACAAATATCTGAAAAATAACACTCACACACGTAAGTCGATCTTTGATCGCCATCTGTACTTCCTAGGGTATTCCTCTTGGTTGCCTTCTTTAAATGGTCAAGTCCCTCGAAAATAGGGGTGTCTTAAGCAAAGTCCCTTCAAACAGAAAAATCATCAAGTCCCTTCAAACAGAAAAATCATCAAGTCCCTATAAACTTAAAAGATCAAGTCCCTACGAGGTTGCCTACGATATAATGATCTTGTCCCTTCGGTAAATATGATGATAGTCCCTACGAGTTGCTAAAGACACCCCTTATGTTACCTTCATTGACCATACGATGACCTTACGCCCGTCCCTTAAACACATCCAAGGTAATGACTACCTATTCCTTAATAATAGGGACAGTCTTACCATTGAAAGAATATACGAGAACACGAAAGACTTAATCTAGGGTAGGTATCTCATAGTTACTTGCTCACACTTTTCAAAATTACTTTTACACCTCACAATTTCTAAACTAGGCTTTGTATACACCCATACGAGGGCCATTACAAAGTACTTAAAGAAATTTTTCTAATCACACACTACACTCTTGCAAACAAACAAAGTGAGCTAAGTAACTAAGAGCCCATGGATAACCATGGATTTAAAGGGTGCTAATACCTTCCCTTTGTATAACCTACCCCCCGAACTCAAAATCTTTTTAAGGTCTTTCCTGTTCTTTTATGTCCTTTCCTTTTGGATAAAATAAAAGTCGGTGGCGACTCTTGCTATCCGCAACATTTAACTAAAGTCAGTTCTCCCACCGTGTTACAGTAACAACCATCTTCTGGATAATCTTCTTAATGTTCTTGTTAGCAGCTTCAACAGCCTCATTCATCTTGGGTCTATAGGGAGAAGAATTATGATGTGCAATCTTGAACTCGCTACAGAGCTCTTTCATCATCTTGTTTTTCAAATTAGATCCATTATCAGTAATGACCTTGTCTGGCACACCATATCGGCATATGAGTTGATTCTTGATAAACTTCACAACCACCTGCCTGGTCACATTCGCATACGATGCCTCTTCAACCCACTTGGTGAAGTAATCAATGGCTACGAGAATAAAACGGTGACCGTTTGACGCCTTTGGCTCTATCATGCCAATCATGTCAATTCCCCACATGGAGAAAGGCCATAGTGAGGAAATAACATTCAAAAGTGTCGGGGGATATGAATCTTCTCCGCATAAATCTGACACTTGTGGCATTTCTTCACATATTTGCAGCAGTCAGACTCCATTGCCAGCCAATAGTAGCCTGCTCTCAACATCTTCTTTGCCATAGCATATCCATTGGAATGAGTACCAAATGAACCCTCATGGACTTCAGTCATCAACAGGTCTGCTTCGTGTCTATCCATGCATCTGAGCAGAACCATGTTAAGATTTCTCTTGTAAAGCACATCACCATTAAGGTAGAAACTGCCAGATAATCTCCTCAAAGTCTTCTTATCTTTAACAGATGCCCCAGGCGGGTAAGTCTGACTTTGGAGAAAGCATTTGATATCATAATACCATGGCTTATCATCTTTCACTTCTTCAACTATAAACACATGAGCTGGTCTATCCAAACGCATCACGATGATATTGGGAACTTCATTCCAATATTTCATCATAATCATTGAAGCAAGCGTAGCAAGAGCATCTGCCATCTGATTCTCATCTCGAGGAATATGATAGAAGTCAACCTCAGTAAAGAAAGTTGAAATCCTCCTCGCATAATCTCTGTATGGGATGAGGCGGGGCTGAGTCTCCCATTCACCCTTAATCTGATTGACAACAAGAGCCGCATCACCATAAACATCAAGATGCTTGATTATAAGATCAATACACTCCTCCAAACCCATAATGCAGGCTTCATATTCCGCCATATTATTCGTGCATTTGAAAGTTAGCCTTGCTGCAAAAGGAAAATGTGTGCCCTGGGGAGTAATAATCACTGCCCAATACCATTTCCACACTGATTGACAACGCCATCGAATACCATACCCCATCGGGAACTAGGCTCTGGCCCTTCATCGAGCGTAGGCTCATCGCAATCTTTCATCTTCAAATACAGAATCTCCTCATCAGAGAAGTCGTATTTCACAGACTGATAATCTTCAATTGGTTGATGTACCAAGTGGTCAGCCAAGATGCTACCTTTAATAGCTTTTTGAGCTCGATACTCAATATCATACTCAAATAACAACATCTTCCAACGGGCAATCCTCCTAGTTAAAGTAGGCTTCTCAAAGATGTACTTAATTGGATCCATTTTGGATATCAACCAAGTTGTATGATTCAGCATATACTGGCGTAAGCGCTTAGCGGCCAAAGCCAAAGCACAACATGTCTTCTCAAGCGTTGAGTATTGAAATTCTGGTGTAGTCAGAGTTTAGATGTTCTACTCCAAGTAATGACATCTGATCTAACATTGTTACTAATACAGCAAGACAGTTATACAAATTAAAACCTAGTACTGATATGCACACATTCACAGATGTCACGACATCTGCTACTATATCACCATAGAATGGAAGAACACCCAGTTTTGTCCATCTGGTACAAAGACACAGCAGAGATCAAACATAGCACTTACTTCTGTTGAGCCTGCACAGTTATCAGACTTCTAACAGTGACCTTCTTGAGCACACACACAGTTGACCCTACCCTTGTCAACTTAGCACACACAGATGTCTCCTCTTCCAGGTCAGGAGTAGATTCCAAATAAAAGTATCCCTTTGTTTGACACCTAAAAACATTTGTTCTTCAACCAGCAGCTGCATACTTGTTGAACAACATGTTCTAACATCACATAGAGCATTGGTTCCACCTCCTTGGAACAAACCCTCCTTGAAAGTCTTCAAGGTCTTCATATACACTACCCAAGAGTGTAATAGAATCAGTGATCAGGTGATTCTTACCATCCTGAAGAGAGAATGTCATGATGGGTGGACTTGAGGAGACTCAAGTATCTTTGACATCTTCAGTAGGTTATGATGAAATCTTGAATACAGCAGCCTTTCATCCACAAAGAAACTACATCAGAGTTTGGGTTTTGCCAGGTATTATGCAGCGGAAATCATAATACAACTCACTTTATGTACACGCCCTTCACCAGATCAGCCTCCAAGAACATACTAGGCTTGAATATGATTCAATACTAGCACAGCTGTCCCACACATAGGCCAATTGCCAACCACTAGAGACCGGTACCCATAGTTCCTGTCATGAATAGTCCATCCACCTACTTCAAGGGACCATTCAGGGAACTCACAGAACCTTCCACCGGTCCCAACATCAGTACTAATATAACTCCTTGCAAGATACCAGAAAGTATCATCCATGGATCTCATCCAGAAACAGAACAGGATGCCTGCTCTGATACCATTTGAAATTCTGGTGTAGTCAGAGTTTAGATGTTCTACTCCAAGTAATGACATCTGATCTAGCATTCTTACTAATACAGCAAGACAGTTATACAAATTAAAACCTAGTACTGATATGCACACATTCACAGATGTCACGACATCTGCTACTATATCACCATAGAATGGAAGAACACCCAATTCTGTCCATCTGGTACAAAGACACAGCAGAGATCAAACATAGCACTTACTTCTGTTGAGCCTGCACAGTTATCAGCATGATGTCTCAACATTGATTCGAACATCATCTGTTACAGCATTACCAGTTGACCTTATTTTATAACGGACAGAATTATAAAGTGCAGAAGGTAAAAACACAAGTAATTGTTAACCCAGTTCGGTGTCACACACACCTACGTTTGGGGGCATACCAAGCCAGGAAGAAGATCCACTATCAGCAGTATTAATTCAGAGTTAAACTCCCCCGTTTACAACTTTTCACTTAATCCCTACCCAATGCAATCTATACCTAGGAACTCCTAGATAGAAACCTCCAGTTTCCATTCCTATCACTACAATCACAATGTAATGCTAAACACCTTGAACTTGCTTCACAGCTTCGTTCAAGACCATAATCACTCTTGCCTACAGGCTTTGAGTTACAAATACTCTCAGCTTTGAACACTGAGAAACACATGGTAACCTTCCCACAGATTGGGAGGTTTACCTTACACACACCCCTAAATTTTCATTCTATGAGGCTTACAAAGACTAGGTTACAATATGCTATTTATAGCCTAATCACCCAACTGGATTTGGGCCTTCAGAAATCGCAGCAAACTTCTTCTTTGCTGTTACAACATCAGCAGAAACTTTCTGCTACAAACAAGGTCTTCAATCTTTTAGTTCCTAAAATATCTCCATATTTAGTTCCTAAAATATCTCCAGACCTCCACAAATAATGCCACATAGGATTCTAACTAATTTCCACATATTAGTGTGCTAACAAATAGGCTATTTGTTAGGTTCCTTAATTGTAGCTTGGTTGTTGGTTTCCTGGATTTTAGCCTGAGAAAAAGGCTGAAACAGAAAAACTAAACAACCTACAATATAGCATATGCTGTCAGGAATGAATGTCACAACATTCAGTTTGACTTCCAAATCATTAACCATATGCTAAGTCTGTTTTTCCTGAAAACAGACTGTACAATTTGTTGTACTGTACAGAACCAATCTGTCCATACTTCAGTATCAGCGTACATTAATAAATGTCAAAACATCCAATTTGACATTCACACATAGAGCCTTACATCAGGTATGTTATCCTCTTGATAAGCAGACTGAGTTGCATACTGAAATGTAGCAGAAAACCAATCTGCTTATTGTTCAGTATATGCTGTCAATGATGAATGTCATAACATCCAGTTTGACATTCAGACAGTAGGCCTTATGTCAGGTCTGTTATTTCCTTGATAAGCAGACTGATAATAAATACTGAGTTATAGTAGAACACCACCTGTTCTATTCCTCAGTATCTGCTGACAGGGATGAATGTCATAACATCCAGTTTGACATTCAATGAATCCTGTATTAGCTAATCCTGCAGTACACTACTCAGAATGTCATGACATCAGCCAAGACATCAGAGTACAACTAGGTATTTTAACATACAATGCAGTCAAACAAACATCTCCACAGCATATCATGACATCAGTCAAGACATTAGAATCCAGCTAGTGTTTTACCATACAATGCAGCCAATCAAACATCTACAAACTCCCCCTTTGGCAAATTTTTGGCTAAAACACTTTGGCTTCACAACAGAGTCCATAGCAGCGGAAAACACACATCTAGCAGGAACTTAACCTAGCTAATACACTCAGAGTAGCAGCACACTCACACAGATGGAAGTTAAATAAAAACTTCACATAATAGCACACATACAGAAGTTAAATAAAAACTTCTAATTGCAGCACACATACACATACTCACATTCATAGAAGTGGAACCTCAGCTGCAGCACTACCTTTGGATTAGAGTATCTTCAATATCTGTTTAGCAAAACACTCTGTTGTCCTGGGGCATCACAGGTGTTACTCCCCCTTTTTGTCAAAAATGTTGCCAAAGCAACACTTTAAATTACAGACCAACATAAACAGAATTACACACAATTGACAGATACACAATCTTGATTTTACTTCACAGTTTCAATCAAGAATACCCCCTCTTGGTCTTGCTTTACAGCTTTGATCAAGCCACTACCCACTTGATCTTGCTTCACAACTTTGATCAAGTAGTCACACACTGTCTTCACAGCAGGTATATCAGGTGTCATACCTTGTTATCTGAGAACACATAGACCACAAGCTTGATGATTACTTGCAGCACAAAGACAGAACTCCCCCTGTCATGAACAACCAACTCTCCTCTTGAAACTTGGAGATCACACATGAACATATCCAACACCCCAAAGTTGGACCTTCACATACTTCCTGATTCAAAGAGAACCCATACCACTTGATGAATGGAAAACATAAGACTCATCTTCATGTCTTCAAGAGCACACCCTCTGTTCAACCCTCTTGGCTGAACACATCCACACTCTGTGTCAATCTCTCTTCTAACCAGAACAGAAAACCACTTCACAAAATGTTCTAACATTCGTTAGGACATCCTTCACAACATAACAAGGACACCATCTGATAATCTTCAGATATCACTGAGTCACCAGCTTGATCCAAAAGAACCCAGACATAAATTGGGACATATACATTCTCATCCCATTATGAGAGATAATCTTCCATAGATAGCTCAGAGCTCCTACCACAAGCTCCAAGAGATGAATAGAAAACACCTCCTTTTGTCTTCAACTTACTACTTTTCTGCTCAAAAGTAATTTGTCTCAGACTTTCCTCAAGAATAATCAGCTGCCATATGTGGATTATCTTGGTTCTTCGAACTCACTTCTGAGATAGACCAAATGCCACTGGTTGATTACCTCCTTCATGAATCCTCATATGAAAAAGTCAAATGCCATTCTTTGACCTCTCCACGTCTATCAGACCTCTCCCAAAGATATTCTGACCTTCCAAGTGAGACTTGAACTTCAAGCTACATGTTGAACAAAACTTAGATTTTCTAAGACATGAACATGTAACATCCTTTCTATCCAGCGACTCCAAAGAACTGCAACGAGGACGACCTTTTTGAAGTATCCAGTCTACAACCCTGTAGACCCTTCTATCTCAAGTTGATGTGCCACTTCACCAACTAAGAATCTGATGTTGAACCAAATGTCACAACATTGTGTTTTGACATCTAGCTGTTGAATTCAGCTCCTTCTTCTGCCACTTGAAAGAACTTCCTCCCTTCACAGAACAAGAGTTCAATGTTCTCATAGACTTGATTGTGGAACCAAGTTTGAGTAAACAACCTCCATCCTGCAGGTTTGCAGTTAAGTCATCCAAGCTCACACCTTGATGAATTCCTGCTTCTTCTCCAAAGACATCAGACACTCTGATGCATGAGTCTTCAGAAGGACCAGTTAGAAACTAACCCTTCAGCTATACCAAGGATTCCACTTCCTAAACCAAGGCTGTTTCCATGATGTTAAGAGTGCTGCCACTTGTTCTTAACTTCACAGTGTGCATTAGCCAATGCACTTCCTTACTTAGATCAGAGATAAACTGATCCAAGTAACCACCATCAAGACTATGATGTCTTCTTCTTCTTGTACACACCAAGGCTGAACATGTTTCTTGCCAGGAAACCTTTTCAGAGATCATATGCTTTTGCTGCCACCAAAGAGACAGATCATAAACCAATGTACTATCCTTCCTGTGATTCTGCACAGGGTCTTGAAGAAGAGATGTTCCAACATCTTTAAGAACATCAGTTATCTTGATCTCCAAGGATAATCAATTACATACTTGTACTTGGCACAAGTTGACATTGATCTTAAATCCTTTCCCAATATTCCTTTCAGATACTTCCACCATAAGACTACTTTGAAAATACTCTTCTAGTGTCACATCTTCTGCTTGCAAGCACTTCAACAGTTTTGAAAATCTTCTCAGATTAAATTCACCCTTAGGAATGAGAGAGATGAATTCTTCCTTGCAAATGTGTCACACAACCACCAGAACCTATGTGACACAGGTCAACAGCCAACCAGACCCTAGGCTGACCAAATGTGAGGAGGTTAACCAAAACTCCCCCTCAAATTAACAATCATGGAAACTTCACACCAATATCCATGCATTGTACAGACATGTCTCAACATGACATACACCATCCCTACCAGTGGCACCTAACTCTATGAGTTATACCTATACATACTCCAATCACACCAATCAGACTTCAGCTGACCATAAGTACTAGTGAAACACAACACCAGTCAATAGTAGATATGCATTGCCAGAGCATACTACCTCAACCAACGTCTGAATCTTCATATTCTCACTCCTTGAAGGAACTGCCACTTCTGAGTGAGGTGTTTGAAAAACAAGATTCATGGTCCCAATCATCTTAAATGAAATAGCAATCAGGTTACCCCATTATTGACTTCTAACATCCAGGGGACTTGTCTTCCAACACAACATAGTACTTCAGGGAACAACTATCCAACCTTGATCAATCTACAGGAATAAGACAATCGGTAGGAAATTGCACAATGTCACATCTCAACCAACTCCACTTCTAGAGATCAGACTTCTAACAGTGACCTTCTTGAGCACACACACAGTTGACCCTACCCTTGTCAACTTAGCACACACAGATGTCTCCCCTTCCAGGTCAGGAGTAAGTTCCAAACAAAAGTATCCCTTTGTTTGACACCTAAAAACATCTGTTCTTCAACCAGCAGCTGCATACTTGTTAAACAACATGTTTTAACATCACATAGAGCATTGGTTCCACCTCCTTGGAACAAACCCTCCTTGAAAGTCTTCAAGGTCTTCATATATACTACCCAAGAGTGTAACAGAATCAGTGATCAGGTGATTCTTACCATCCTGAAGAGAGAATGTCATGATGGGTGGACTTGAGGAGACTCAAGTATCTTTGACATCTTCAGTAGGTTATGATGAAATCTTGAATACAGCAACCTTTCATCCACAAAGAAACTACATCAGAGTTTGAGTTTTGCCAGGTATTATGCAGCGGAAATCATAATACAACTCACTTTATGTACACACCCTTCACCAGATCAGCCTCCAAGAACATACTAGGCTTGAATATGATTCAATACTAGCACAGCTGTCCCACACATAGGCCAATTGCCAACCACTAGAGACCGGTACCCATAGTTCCTGTCATGAATAGTCCATCCACCTACTTCAAGGGACCATTCAGGGAACTCACAGAACCATCCACCGGTTCCAACATCAGTACTAATATAACTCCTTGCAAGATACCAGAAAGTATCATCCATGGATCTCATCCAGAAACAGAACAGGATGCCTGCTCTAATACCATTTGAAATTCTGGTGTAGTCAGAGTTTAGATGTTCTACTCCAAGTAATGACATCTGATCTAACATTGTTACTAATACAGCAAGACAGTTATACAAATTAAAACCTAGTACTGATATGCACACATTCACAGATGTCACGACATCTGCTACTATATCACCATAGAATGGAAGAACACCCAGTTCTGTCCATCTAGTACAAAGACACAGCAGAGATCAAACATAGCACTTACTTCTGTTGAGCCTGCACAGTTATCAGCATGATGTCTCAACATTGATTCGAACATCATCTGTTACAGCATTACCGGTTGACCTTATTTTATAACGGACAGAATTATAAAGTGCAGAAGGTAAAAACACAAGTAATTGTTAACCCAGTTCGGTGTCACACACACCTACGTCTGGGGGCATACCAAGCTAGGAAGAAGATCCACTATCAGCAGTATTAATTCAGAGTTAAACTCCCCCGTTTACAACTCTTCACTTAATCCCTACCCAATGCAATCTATACCTAGGAACTCCTAGATAGAAACCTCCAGTTTCCATTCCTATCACTACAATCACAATGTAATGCTAAACACCTTGAACTTGCTTCACAGCTTCGCTCAAGACCATAATCACTCTTGCCTACAGGCTTTGAGTTACAAATACTCTCAGCTTTGAACACTGAGAAACACATGGTAACCTTCCCACAGATTGGGAGGTTTACCTCACACACACCCCTAAATTTTCATTCTATGAGGCTTACAAAGACTAGGTTACAATATGTTATTTATAGCCTAATCACCCAACTGGATTTGGGCCTTCAGAAATCGCAGCAAACTTCTTCTTTGCTGTTACAACATCAGCAGAAACTTTCTGCTACAAACAAGGTCTTCAATCTTTTAGTTCCTAAAATATCTCCATATTTAGTTCCTAAAATATCTCCAGACCTCCACAAATAATGCCACATAGGATTCTAACTAATTTCCACATATTAGTGTGCTAACAAATAGGCTATTTGTTAGGTTCCTTAATTGTAGCTTGGTTGTTGGTTTCCTGGATTTTAGCCTGAGAAAAAGGCTGAAACAGAAAAACTAAACAACCTACAATATAGCATATGCTGTCAGGAATGAATGTCACAACATTCAGTTTGACTTCCAAATCATTAACCATCTGCTAAGTCTGTTTTTCCTGAAAACAGACTGTACAATTTGTTGTACTGTACAGAACCAATCTGTCCATACTTCAGTATCAGCGTACATTAATAAATGTCAAAACATCCAATTTGATATTCACACATAGAGCCTTACATCAGGTCTGTTATCCTCTTGATAAGCAGACTGAGTTGCATACTGAAATGTAGCAGAAAACCAATCTGCTTATTGTTCAGTATATGCTGTCAATGATGAATGTCATAACATCCAGTTTGACATTCAGACAGTAGGCCTTATGCCAGGTCTGTTATTTCCTTGATAAGCAGACTGATAATAAATACTGAGTTATAGTAGAACACCACCTGTTCTATTCCTCAGTATCTGCTGGCAGGGATGAATGTCATAAGATCCAGTTTGACATTCAATGAATCCTGTATTAGCTAATCCTGCAGTACACTACTCAGAATGTCATGACATCAGCCAAGACATCAGAGTACAGCTAGGTATTCTAACATACAATGCAGTCAAACAAACATCTCCACAGCATGTCATGACATCAGTCAAGACATTAGAATCCAGCTAGTGTTTTACCATACAATGCAGCCAATCAAACATCTACAAGTATCGAGACTCACAATCAATGATCTTCTAACTTAAGTAGTATATTGCATATTCTTTCTTCCTTGATTCATCTTGGTGACCCAATACACAATCCATGGAGTCATCAAGCACGGCCAAGTACATAATCAAGGATCTCCCTTCGACAGGCGGAGACAGAATCGGAGGCTCAGACAAATACTCTTTGATACTATCAAAGGCCTTCTGGCAATCCTTGGTCCAATCATGACGCTGATCTTTCTGGAGAAGCTTGAATATAGGCGCACATGTGGCAATCATGTGGGATATAAATCTCGAAATATAATTCAAGTGGCCAAGAAAACCTCGGACTTGCTTCTCAGTTTTGGGCGCAGGCATCTCTTGTATTGCTTTGACCTTGGTAGGATCCACTTCAATACCTCTTTCACTGACAATAAAGCCCAATAACTTGCCGGAACGGACTCCAAATGTACACTTGTTCGGGTACAGGCGGAGTTTATACTTCCTCAAACACTGGAAAAGCTTCAACAAGTGTTCTACATGTTCAACTTCCGTTTTCGACTTCGCAATCATATCATCAACATACACCTCAATCTCCTTGTGCATCATATCATGAAACAAGGTAGTCATAGCTCGTTGATACGTGGCTCCGGCGTTCTTCAAACCGAAGGGCATCACTCGATAACAGAATGTTCCCCAAGGTGTGATGAATGTTGTCTTCTCCATATCCTCGGGTGCCATTTTAATCTGATTGTAACCGGAAAATCCGTCCATAAATGAGAAGACATTGAATTTAGATGTATTATCTACCAACATATCAATGTGTGGTAGAGGAAAATCATCTTTCGGACTAGCTTTATTCAAGTCTCGATAGTCCACACACATTCAGACTTTTCCATCTTTCTTAGGCACAGGCACAATATTGGCCACCCATTAAGGATATGTAGAAGTCACCAGAAACCCCACATCAATTTGCTTCTGAACTTCTTCTTTGATCTTCACTACCATATCAGGATGAGTTCTTCTGAGCTTCTGCTTCACAGGTACACACTCAGGCTTCAATGGCAAGAAATGTTGCACGATATCAGTATCTAGACCAGGCATGTCTTCATACGACCAGGCAAAGACGTCGACATATTCTCGTAACAACTCAATCAACCCCTTCTTGACAGACTCTTCAAGGAGTGCCCCAATCTTCACTGCACGAATGCAGTTATCAGACCCCAAGTTGACTGTTTTGAGATTCTCAAGATGTAGTTGAATGATCTTCTCCTCGTGCTCAAGCAGACGAGTAATCTCATCAGGAATCTCTTCAACATCATCTTCTTCCGCCTCAAATACAGGGAACTCAAAGTTAAGGGATGGTGTTAGATCATTATGTTCAATGGGTTTGATCAACCTGCATAATGATTTTGAGTATAAAAGAGATTTCAGAATTCAAGTAAGGCAAATCATTATGCAGATGAAAAGATTGATTTTATTCTTTTTTTAGGGTTTTATGGTGATCACCAATTTCATGTAAAAAAGCAAAACGGGAAAATAATTTGGAAAAACAAACATTTAACATGTGATTATTGAATGAATATCATTGTATTAATCAATATGCCAACAATGTCATCACTTCTCCTTTTGGCATAGGAGAAGGATTTTCAAACAAAATGAACACATTACGTTGACTTATGGATAACTGTTGGAACATCAACAGCGACCCAATTATTGCAGATTCCGCCTGGTATGACAAAGTTGCCAAGGTCTTCCTCTTCATCATCTTCAATAATGGCAGCAACTTCCTGATCTTCAACCGTGTGGATAAAACCACCACTCTGGAACAGCCCACGCTCAGATGGTTGATAATCAATTCATAGAGACCCTCAGGCTTGAATCATGTAGCTTTTCCATCTTTTGAAAAGACTTTGGAGGATGACCTTCCCATTTCCATATGATATGCAAAATGCAATGTCTAATGCCCTAAAACATGAAATGCAATTCCCCAAACTAGTCTCAAGCAGAGGAGGGAAAATTTTGAGGTGTTACAGCTGCCCCTATTCAATCCACTGTGAACCTGTCGATATGAACAACCTCGGCTTTCAGATGATCAGGGTGAAGAGTGGTTGAATACAATAAAAGCCTGAAAATTTGCATTGGAGTAAAGTGAAGTAACAATGCCTGTCAGAATCGGCAAAGAGGTGGTCTTGAAAGAAGAATCCGTCTGGTACGGTGAGCGTCGGTCTGAATACCGAAAAAGAATGTTAACCTGGATACCAAAATAAATGATAACACAGGAATAACCATGGCCTGAATGCCACTCATCAATCTGAATACTGGAAATGACTTCGATCTGAGCATCAGACGATACTTGATTATTAATATCGGTCTGAACACCGAGAGACTGGCTTGAATGCCACTTCGGTCTGAATACCAGGAAAAAATTGGCCTGAATGCCACTTCGGTCTGAATACCGGAAAACTGGCCTGAATGCCATTTCGATCTGAACATTGGAAAAACTGGCCTGAATGCCACTTCGGTCTGAATACCGGAAACTTGGCCTGAATGCCACAAGTTGCGTCGACCTGAACGTCGGAAACTTCTTCGATCTGAACATCGGAAAATTGGCTTGAATGCCACTTCGGTCTGAATACCGGAAACCTGGCCTGAATGCCACAAGTTGCGTCGACCTGAACGTCGAAAACTTCTTCGATCTGAACATCGGAAAATTGGCCTGAATGCCACTTCGGTCTGAATACCGGAAAAACTTTCATGCCTGTCAGCATCGGAAGATATAAGGAAAATGATAATTGAGGCGGCACGCGGGCCAACGACCCATGCTGGGAATAGTAAAGATAAGCCACGAACAGGCTGCCCCTATTCAATCCATCGTGAACCTGTCGATATGAACAACCTCGACTTTCAGATGATCAGGGCGAAAAGTGGTTGAATACCAATAACAAACGAACAATTTATGCTCCGATGGGAATTATTATTATTTTTTGCTTTTCTTGAACCCCAAAAAACTTCTTTGATTTTTCTTTTTCTCGGACCCCTACACAAATATTTTTCTTTCGCGCGGATAATCCCTGATCACCGCATTTGAACCCCGGCAACTTCATGTCACTCTTGCTGTCAAACAATGAACCCCGTTCTCCATTTGAACCCCAGTCGCCGGACGATGACTATCGATCGTCATTGTGAACCCCATTCTCCAGAAGACACCCCGTATCTCCTTTTCTCCATTTGAACCCCGTTCTCCAGAAAATGCCCAGCACTTCCTTTTCTCCTGGTGGACCCCGATTTCCGTGCTGATCGCTAACGTTCTCCAATCTTCACTTCCATCTCTGAACGACGGAAATTTTTCCCCCAATATCGGGCTACTGGGAAATACAGTTGATCCAACGTCACGATGCCAAACTCCTCAGAGTAACATCTTCACCAACCAGCCAAACCAATTCTCAAACGGTAACCACGACTCGAGACTAGTTTATGCTTGCAATGTCGATGCATGAACCTTACAGTGTAATGCTCCATAACCATGGAAATGCTACGCAATTAATTATGCAATATGCTATGCTTCTCTAAATGATGAATGCATAAAAAAAATATCCCCCTCAGGGGACGACATGAGCAACTCTGCTGAGGAACTCGATATCACTCCAATCTCCAACCCCGCTTGGGATAACACTGATGCCGAGGAAAGAGCAACCCTTACTAGGGATGACCTCTACTGAACTCGATCCGCTTGGGGAAAAAACTGCCAACGCACACCTCTGTCGGGGAAATAGCAACCTTCAGACCTGCTGGGGAAATAGCAATCTCAACCCTGCTAGGGGAAATACGGGATACCTAGCACGGAACACCCGTTGACTCGTCGAACCCTGGAATTCACCATCTAACCACGGTGTCAACTTTCCACTTCTGAGATCTCCCAGACTCATCCAGTCTCTTCTAATTCATCACCTTGTATTCTCGACTTCTCCCTACTTCATGAAGATCGACCTCCTTAGATTCGTGCCAACTTTCCAATTCTTCAGACTTTGAAGAGTCTTCTTGATTAACCCTCTAGGATCGTCGCACTTCTTTCGCCGTCTCTACACCATTCTTCAACTCCTTGTCCATGATTGGACTTCAAAGGAATCTTTTGTCAAAAACGCTTCATATCACAACCTGCAAGTGAGTGAAAATAAACCAACAACACCTGCAAAAGAGATCGTTAGATAAAACGTGCCCCAGGCGTGCCAAAATTTCAACATCCAGGTCACTCAACCTTCCGAATAAGATTTCAAGTTTTAAATCCTATAAACATGCATTGGAAGGGACCCCTACGTCTCAAAACGCAAAGATTCTTTATCAAAATAAACAGATGTTTTTACAATCAAAGCGGTAATGAAAATAAAAACAAAATTATTTGACTGAATATGCATTTTATTGATTGAAAAAGGTGGCTCGTAACTGAGCAATACACAGGAAGCAATCCCTGAAAAGAGGTAATTACGCACAAAAGGAAAATCTATCCTAATGGCAATGTGAACCCGTGATCTCATCGAGTTCCAACCCGGTTATAACCCATATGTCCTCAAGACTCTCCGCACTTTCTGCCTTCCGAAACAAGACGCTTCCGACCGATCTCCGCTTTCAGATTATCCATTGTCATATCCAAAGTACAAACGATCATGCTAGACGCAGTTGTTCGTTTCATTCCCTCTTTTGCCTGGACCGTCCTTTCGGGTTTTCAGTCCACCGGGATACCCCTTTTTGCCCAGGCCGCCCTTGTAGGGTTTTCGACCTGCCGGGTGTACAGTTTTTTCTTTTTATCCCTAATTTTTGCCCGAACCTTTTCATTTTTATTTGGTTCACCGGGATGCCCATTTTTTCCTGGACTATTTTATTCTTTTCGTCCAGCGGGTCTCTTATACGAAGTATTTTTTAACTGCGTCCGCATTCACAGGGGATGGAAAATCCTCGCCATCCATGGTCGTCAACAACAAGGCTCCGCCAGAGAAAACCTTCTTGACCACGAATGGACCTTCATAACTGGGTGTCCACTTGCCCCGACGATCGTTCTGAGGAGGAAGGATCCTTTTCAACACCATATCTCCCACATGGTACACACGAGGTCGCACCTTTCGGTCAAAAGCACGCTTCATTCGCTGCTGATACAACTGCCCATGACAAATGGCCGCCAGCCTCTTTTCCTCAATCAGGCTCAACTCTTCATACCGAGTCCTTACCCACTCAGCCTCTTCCAATTTCACATCCATCAGGACTCTCAATGACGGAATTTGGACCTCAATTGGTAGCACAACTTCCATCCCATATACCAGCGAGAAAGGCGTTGCCCCAGTAGACGTACGCACTGAGGTTCGATACCCATGCAATGCAAACGACAACATCTCGTGCCAATCCTTATAGGTCACGACCATTTTTTGCACAATCTTCTTAATATTCTTATTAGCCGCCTCGACCGCCCCATTCATCTTCGGACGATAAGGAGAAGAATTGTGATGCTCGATCTTGAACTCCCGGCATAGTTCTACCATCATCTTGTTGTTGAGATTAGAACCATTATCAGTGATGATTCTTTCAGGAACCCCATATCTGCAAATGATATCTCTTTTCAGGAACCTGGCAACAACCTGTTTCGTCACGTTTGCATAAGACGCCGCTTCCACCCACTTGGTGAAATAATCAATAGCCACTAATATGAATTGGTGCCCATTCAAAGCCGTAGGTTCAATCTTTCCAATCATATCAATGCCCCACATAGCAAACGGCCACGGAGACGACATCAAACTCAATGGATTTGGAGGCACGTGCACCTTGTCAGCATAAATTTGGCATTTATGACATTTCCGCACGAAGTTGAAACACTGAGCCTCCATTGTCATCCAGTAATACCCAGCCCTTAGCAACTTTTTCACCATCGCATTCCCACTGGCGTGGGTACCAAACGACCCCTCGTGCACCTCTTTCATCAATTGGCTTGCTTCTTTGTCATTGACACACCTAAGCAAAACCCAATCAAAATTCCTCTTGTACAAAACTCCATCTCTATTCAGATAGAACGCCATGGCCAACCTCCTCAGAGTCTTTCGGTCCTTCCTAGATGCTCCCTCGGGATACTCTTGGGTCTCCAGATAATGCTTGATGTCATAATACCACGGCTTTTCATCATCAGGCACGGTTTCGACAACAAACACATAAGCCGGCCTATCCAGCCGGCCCACCTCAACACTAGGAACTTGATTCCACCACTGCACTTTAATCAAAGCGGCCAGAGTAGCCAAGGCATCTGCCAAAGGATTTTCTTCCCTCGGCACATGGTGTAATTCCACCTTGGTGAAGAACGTCAACAACCTCCTCGTATAATCCCGGTATGGAATTAAGTGAGATTGATGCGTAAGCCATTTCCCATTAACCTGGTTCACAACCAAAGCTGAATCTCCATAGATAACAAGGTTCTTGATTCGCAAATCAATCGCCTCTTCGATACCCAAGATACAAGCTTCGTATTCAGCCACATTGTTGGTGCATTCAAATGTTAGCCGGGCAGCAAAAGGAATGTGGGATCCCTTCGGCATAACCAAAACAGCACCAACTCCACTACCATTCACGTTAACGGCCCCATCAAACATCAGAATCCATTCGGACTCAGGGTCAGGCCCCTCCTCCGGGATAGGTTCCTCACAATCTTTCGATTTGAGAAACATGATGTCCTCATCAGGGAACTCAAATTTCATCGGTTGATAATCCTCAATGGGTTGCTGAGCGAGGTAATCAGACAATACACTCCCCTTTATTGCCTTTTGAGAAGTGTACTGGATATCGTATTCAGTCAAAATCATTTGCCATCTCGCAACCCATCCGGTCAATGCTGGCTTCTCAAATATATACTTGATCGGATCCATCTTGGAAATCAACAAAGTGGTATGAACCAGCATATACTGTCTCAGTCGGCGAGCAGTCCATGCCAAAGCGCAACAAGTTTTCTCGAGCAGTGAATATCTTGTTTCACAGTCGGTAAACTTTTTGCTAAGGTAGTAAATTGCATGCTCTTTTCGACCAGACTCGTCATGCTGCCCCAGTACACACCCCATAGACCCCTCGAGGACTGTCAAGTACAGGATTAAGGGTTGCCCCTCCACAGGAGGCATCAGAATCGGAGGCTCCTACAAATATTCTTTTATTTTTTCAAATGCCGCTTGGCAATCATCATTCCACCTGACCGTTTGATCTTTTCTCAACAACTTGAATATGGGTTCACACGTGGCTGTTAGATGAGATATGAACCGTGAAATGTAGTTCAATCTACCTAAGAAACCACAAACCTCTTTTTCTGTTCTCGGTTCAGGCATTTCTTGTATCGCTTTTACTTTAGTAGGATCAACCTCGATTCCTCTTTCACTCACAATAAACCCCAGCAACTTACCAGACCGTACTCCAAAAGTGCACTTATTCGGATTCAACCTCAATTTGAATTGTCTCAACCGGTCAAACAACTTAGCCAAGTCTACCAAATGCCCCTCTTCTGTTTGGGACTTTGCTATCATGTCATCAATATAGCATTCGATCTCATGATGAATCATATCATGAAACAAAGTCACCATAGCTCTTTGATACATGGCACCGGCTTTCTTGAGACCGAATGGCATCACCTTATAACAAAAAGTGCCCCATGGTGTGATGAACGTTGTTTTCTCCATATCATCTGGCGAGATTTTAATTTGGTTATAGCCAGAAAAGCCATCCATGAAGGAAAACACCGAGAATTGAGCTGTATTATCTACCAACACATCGATGTGAGGTAATGGGAAATCATCTTTCGGGCTAGCTCTGTTCAAATCCCGGTAGTCCACACATATCCTCACCTTTCCATCCTTCTTCGGTACCGGCACAATGTTCGCGACCCAAGGCGGATAATTAGTGACAGCTAGGAAACCAGCATCCAACTGCTTTTGTACTTCCTCTTTGATTTTCATGGCCATCTCGGGTCGAGTTCTGCGCAACTTCTGCTTCACTGGAGGACAATCTTCTCTCAATGGCAACTTATGCACAACAATATCGGTATCTAACCCTGGCATATCTTGATAAGACCAGGCAAAGATATCAACATACTCTTTCAACAGTGCCACCATTCTGCTCTTGACATTCGTCTCCAAAGCGGCCCCAATTTTCACTTCCTTTCTGACCTCCTCGGTACCCAGATTAACAACCTCAACTTGCTCCTCGTGCGGTTGAATCACCTTCTCCTCTTGTTTCAACAACCTGGCTAATTCTTCCGGCAGTTCACAAACTTCTTCGCCTTCTTCTTCGGCATGATAGATCGGGTTGTCGGAGTCATATAGGGGTGTAACAGAATTGTTATCAATGAGATCCGGAGAATGATCGCATCTGCATGAATGTTGATTCATGCATTGCTTTAGAGTCGGGACGAGACAAATTAAAAGGAAGAAAAATGAAAATAAACATTGCCATTTTTATTGTATTATTTTTAAATTGCAAAAATAAATGAAAAACAGAGAACACCGCTCTTTATGCGAAAAACATCCGTTTATTAATGATGCAAATGTTGCAAAATGAAACACATGAGGCGGCCCTTACAATGGAGTATTACGTTTCGGGCAAAACACATGGCTTTCATGCAAACAGAATTAACAAACAGAAATATTACTCTTCACGCAGAGTGACAGTGATGATCTTTTCGGCTTTCCAGTTCTGGATCTCCATTCCTGGTACGCACGGTTTTATCCACGAGTCGAGCTCGCAGTCACTGTCAGTCTCTTCACCCACAACGCAGATACGGCCTGGATCCTCAGCAATTACATTCACCCCCATCTAACCATGCGTCGACATGGGATTAGCATTAACATTCGGTGACGGTACAAAATTGATGGCCTTGGAATCCACCAAATCTTGAACGACATGCTTAAAAGCTTTACAACCCTCAATGTTATGCCCAGGAGCACCAGAATGAAATTCGCACTTGGCATTCTCATCATAATTGGCAGGCCTCTGATCTGGTCTTAACGGAGCCAACGTCCTCAGCTGAACCAACCCAAGATCCTTCAACTTCTTAAACAGAAGAGCATATGTCATGGGTGGCCTATCAAACTGACGATCTGCCATCCTTCCTCTAACTTGGTACCCAGCTCTCTGTGTTCTCTGTTGAAATGGCTGATGTTGTTGTTGCTGTTGTGCGGGTTGATTATCAGCAGGAATCGTTACTGCAGCAGTATGCTAGTAGTAATGATTCCTACCGTGTCCCCTTTGGGCATACACAACACTTGATTCACCCTCTTTCTTGCGCTGACCATTACCAAAGGGCTTCTTTACTCCAGACGATGAAGCATTTCCCTGTATTTTCCCTATTCTCATCCAACTTTCAATCCTCTCACCAGCCACTACTATATCTGCAAAGCCGGTAACCGGACATCCCACCATCCTTTCAGTAAAAGTCCCCTGAAGGGTACCCATGAACAAATCCGACATCTCCCGATCCACCAACGGAGGTTGAACTCTGGCAGCCGACTCTCTCCACCTTTGTGCATACTCTTTAAACCCTTCATTCGGCTTCTGAGACATACCCTGCAACTGGGTACGGCTTGGTGCCATGTCAGCATTAAATTGGTACTGTTTGAAGAAAGCATCCCCCAAATCCTGCCAGCTCTTAATATCTGATGATCTCAACTTGGTGTACCACTCAAGAGACCCACCAGATAAGCCATCCTAGAAGAAGTACATCCAGAGCTTCCGATCCATGATGTAGGCAGATATCTTTCGGACAAAGGCCTGAAGATGAGTTTCCGGGCAAGAACTCCCATTGTACTTATCAAATGTGGGCACTTTGAACTTCTGTGGAATCACAATCCCCTCAACCAGCCCCATGTTTGTCATATTAATAGTCCCAAGAGAGGTATGGCTTTCCAGAGTCCTGATCTTTTCTGCTAGTACCTGAATCTCTTTATTCGGCGGTTGAACACCATATTGACCGAACTGCTCATTCAGCATAGAGAACTGATCCTCTTCCTTATCCTCCACAGCCCCAAAGAAAGGAGGAAACTGGGTGTCCTTCAGAGTGTTGCCCACAGGACCTAGTCCATCGCCTGCTGCAAAACCAAAACCACCACCATTGTTAAGGACTACACCAGCAGTAGCTGCCTTCCTTCTGGGATCGCCACCATCCCTAGAACCACCAGGACCATTGTTGGAGGTACCCTCTTGATTATTGCCACTATTGGCAATTGAAGCCAGCTCAAGCTTCTCCACTTTATCGGCGAGTGCTTTCTGCCCCAAGGCGAACCCTTGCATGGCGTTGATCAACTCACTCATCTTCTCTTTCAGCTCGAGAATGTCAGCGTTGGGTGGATCCATCATTCTGGGTTTGTTGCATCTGGTAAAGTATCTGTGCGGATGAGCTACGTGCAGAGGAATGATTCTGCGTGCGCGAGCAATGATTCCTGAGTCAATCAAACATGTTAGATACTGACACCTGCAAAATAGAAGACAAGTTATTATGATTCATGCATGAATGTAATGTCTATCCGTATGAGAAACATTATGTCCTTCGATCCTGGCTTCATTGAGACGGATAATAATTTGACAGCAACATTCTGACATCAATCATCTGGCTTTTCCGTACAGAACAGAAAGTTGTGCTCTAGCAAAGATATCACCTGACCATGTGTGTGCTATGTAAGTGTAGCACGGAGAAACAAATAAAGCTTTGAGATTAATCACTGAATGATAATAACCACTATATATCAAAAGTGCGCAACACATGCGAGAGTCATATATCATATCTGATACAAATCATCTTTACAACCTTCCAGAATCGGAAAGAAATACAAGCAAGTGAATTCCGTCAACATGCCTGACGGTAATCCAACACATGATAACAACTATAATAAAAGTCTAATCTGAAGAAGGTCCCACAGAAGGCTCTGCATCATCGACCATCCTGGTAAACTTCATAGTGAGCCGGAGCTCAGTATTCTCCTGCTGAAGTCTTCCCACCTCTTTCTGGTGAATCTTCATCTGACGGAAATAATGATCCCTCTCGGCAAGATAGTGATCTCTCTCGGCCATAATCTTCACTTTCTCTTCTTCCTTAACCCTCAGCTTCGCTTCCCATTCTGCGGTAAGGGCGTTGACTCTAGCTTCCCTTTGAGTCTTCACAAGGACTTGTCTCTTCTTTTCATCTTTAATGACCTTCAAAGCTCTAACCAACTTCTCTTTGGTAAGGTCGTGCTCCTTCGTAGATGACTCTAAAGCTTGGCTAATCTTACAGTAATAGGCGGTGTCTTTCTCAAAACGCTTCACCTCCTGAGCATGTTTCCTAGCCTGATCTTCTGCTTTCCCCTTGATCTCCTGATTAGCCAGTTGAATTCCAGCAACCCTCGTTTCTATCTCAGTCTTCTCTGCTTGCAGTTGATCTCTTGCCCTCCTCATCTCAAGAAACTCTTCCATACTGACAGAAGAGCGCGGCTCCTCAATCAACGGATACCAAAGATCACCCACAGGAAATGGCAGACGAGTGAGCTCAACCCTCTTCCTGAGCCAATCATCAAATGGAGGAAAAGACCTGTTATTAGCTCTACCAAAAGGAATCTTGCCTTTCCTTTGAATGTTGCGCCATGCCTCAGACACTTGCTCCAACAATGACTGATTACCCTCAACCGGGAAGTAGAAAAACTCCTGAATATCACACTCGAGGGGAGGAACCTCCATAGCAAATCCCATTTGTCTCTTAAGAAGCGTCGGGTTATGTCATACGGTGAACTGACTTTGTGTGTTTTTGCTTTGTAAAGCAAATGTCGCGGATAGCAAGAGTCGCCACCGACTTTTCTTTTATCCAATAAGGAAAGGCGGAAAAGAACAGGAAAGACCTTAATTAGATTTTGGGTTCGGGAGGTACATTATACAAAGGGAAGGTGTTAGCACCCTTTGTATCCATGGTTATCCATGGGCTCTTAATTGCTTGATCACTTATGTTATTTTTCTTGTCTGAAAAAGTGTTTGTGAAGTGTTTAGAAAATGTTTTGAAAAGAGAATTTAACTTTGTAATGATTCTCGTATGAATGTATACAAAGTGGTTATCTCGTTTAGTTTTGAAAGTTGTTTAGAAAAATATAACTCGGTAATGATTCTAGTATGAATGTATACCAAGTGGTGATTTTCTAAAGATGTTTTGAAAGGTGTGAGATGTGAAAAATGTTTTAGGTTGTGAGACAGCAATTAAGAGTTATACCTACCCAAGGTCTTTATGGGCATTTCCTATCCTTATGAGGGTAAAACTGTCCTTACTATTGAGAAATAAGTAGTTTTATCCTTTGGATGTAAAAGGGTCATCGTAGGGTCATCGATTGGTCATTGAAGGCAACAGTTGTAAGGATACCTTAGCATTCGAAGGGACTATCATCATTTAACCGTAGGCTACACCGAAGGGTCATCGAGGGACAAAATCATATATTCGAAGGCAACATCCGAGGGGCCATAATTTATTTTATGATGACTTAATCGAAGGGTCTTTGCTAAGGATATCCCCACATTCGCGGGACATGACCGTTATACCGTAGTACCGTAAGGCAACAAAGAGAGGTCCAAGATCACATATTCAAAGGCAGGATGTCACAATTAATTAGGTAATTAAGATGAATTTCCATATTATAATCAATTAGGCTGAATTTCCACATTAAAATTAATTAGGCAATAAGGATGACTATCCACATTAAGATTAATTAGACAATTAGAATGCATCTTCACATTAAAATTAATTAGGTAATTAGGATGCATTTCCAACATTAAAATCGATTAAGCAATCTCCATAAGGGTATCCCACAAATAAAGCGGAATACCTAGCTGGCCGTCTCTTCGGGAATATGCAAGCTTTACACAATTCAAACACACGGGTGAGAATACCAAGATAAAGTGCAATAGAAAATTGCACTAAAAAATGGACACATCAGTCATAAAGCCAAATAATGCATGATTATAATAAGACAAACATAAGACAAACACAAAAACAGCTACTGGTACGTTCGCCCCGGCCTCGCCTAGCGAAGGCTTAGCGAGGACTCGCTACGGGCTCGCTTAGCGATGTGCTAGCGAGCGTCTACGGGTTTGGAATTTGACAACAGCACTATCTCCGGAACCTTGAACTTTATGGCATATAATTGCATAAATAGCATGGACAAACATTCAGGATATTCAGGCATACTTAGATTCACATGTGAAATCAAATTACATATCAAAACTTTAATCATAATGCATCATGTATGTAAAGAATACCGATTGGAATCATAAAACAGTAGTGATACGCAAACCTGTTTGCAATTGCGATGTTTGAAAGAGACTGATCCCTCTGGATGCCGGATTGAGTTGGGCGGCGGTAGCTTCGGTGCGGATGAGCTGCCTTCAGGGTTTCCTTCTTCTGAATTCTCTGGATTAGCAGGGTTTCTATGCCAGGGTTTCTATCCGTCCTTCTCTGTCCGTCTTGGTCTGTCCCTTTTCGTGGCTGAAGTGCCGGTATTTATAGTGGTTGTGGTGACCTAATGGGCTCAGAATGAAGCCCGAAAATTATGATATTCGCAAGCTTCGCTAGGCGAGCGTGTAGCGAAGGTTCGCTAGGCGAAGGATCTGCTCGCCTAGCGAGCAGGCCATTTGTGACCTAATTGGCTCAGAATGAAGCCCAACAATTTTGGCATTCGCAAGCTTCGCTAGGCGAAGGAGTTGCTCGCCTAGCGAGCAAGCTAGTTTGGGCCACTTTCCGCATTGGGCCTGTTGTGAGCTGGGCTTTTGTTCTTTTAAGGTCAGTGACTTGCAGAATAAGTTGAAGTGCCTTAGAAATCCCTTGTAACATTAACGGGCAAATTTTGGGGTATGACAGCTGCCCCTGTTCAATATTCTTGAACCGAGAGAGTTAGGATGGCATGTATGCCATTCGTGATCTGGAGGTGGAAGATTATTGAACACTAGAATGCCCCAAAAATTTGCACTTGTCAATTAGTCTTGATGGAGATGGGCTTAAAGATGCCATCCAGGAAGTTTGATGATGAGAGCTTCAGATTGCGTCGTACGTTAGACCAATTTGAAGACATGGGTGCCACGCCGGGTCGTACGCTAGACCGTATAGTGGGTCATCCATTAGGCTGTCGCCTTCGCTGGGGGGTCAGGGTGTCATACGCTGCTGGGGATAAAGGATCAGAATGAATCATACGCTAGACCGTATCTGAATAGCAGGATGAGTTGTCCATTAGGCGGGTGATTTCACAAGGGGATGACAGATCAGAATGGATCGTATGCTAGATCGTATCTGAGTTGCAGAATGAGCCGTACGTTAGGCGGTATCTGAAGAAGAAAGTAGTCATACGCTAGACTACACCACTGGATGTATCGTACGTTAGGCAGTATCTGAGGATTTTTGTCCAAATGGGTCGTACGCTAGGCCGTATTGGAGTTGTTGAAGTTCAGAACGGATCGTATGTTAGATCGTATCTGAGTTGCAGAATGAGCCGTACGTTAGGCTGTATCTGACGAAGAAAGTAGTCGTACGCTATACTACACCCCTGAATGTACCGTACGCTAAGCAGTATCTGAGGATTTGCATGTCCAAATGGGTCGTACGCTAGACCGTACTGGAATTGTTGAAGTTCAGAATGGATCGTACATTAGATCGAATCTGAGTTGCAGAATGAGCCGTCCGTTAGGCTGCATCTGATGATGAAAGGGGTAGTCGTACGCCAGACTACACTTCAGAATGTACCGTACGCTAGGTAGCCTCTGAGGAGATGAACATCCGAATGGGTCGTACGTTAGACCGTCTCTTGACAGCAGAATGAGCCGTCCATTAGGCTGCATCTGATGATAAAAGGGGTAGTCGTACGCCAGACTACACTTCAGAATGTACCGTACGCTAGGTAGCATCTGCCGCAGAATGAGCCGTCCGTTAGGCTGCATCTGATGATAAAAGGGGTAGTCGTACGCCAGACTACACTTCAGAATGTACCGTACGCTAGGTAGCATCTGCCGCAGAATGAGCCGTCCGTTAGGCTGCATCTGATGATAAAAGGGGTAGTCGTACGCCAGACTACACTTCAAAATGTACCGTACGCTAGGTAGCCTCTGAGGAGATGAACATCCGAGTGGGTCGTACGTTAGACCGTCTTGAAATAGTTGAAGGAATTATATGTTGGGCTGAATCAAAATGAACCGTACGTTAGGCTATATCTGATAGTATATGTTGTATTTGCAATAAATGTCTGGGGTGGGCCTAAAGATGCCACCAATATGAGGATATTAGAGTGCTGGTCGGAATGGATACCCATATGGATTATATCTGACAGATGTACTTGAATCTTGAATGTGATTGATAAAGGTGTCTGCCTGAATGAACCTTTTACTTTGACTATATCAGGAGGATAATTAACCTGAAAAGAAAAGTTAGCTTCATGCCATATCATGATGCATGAGATGTTTTATGCTTGCGAACATTGTATGCATGCGTATGTTGTGAAATGATGTAATGAATGAATTATGGTCTGAGAAGTTCTGCTAGGGGACTCTACTGGGGAAAATGAATCCCCATATACGGGTTGGAGATATTTGTGTTGATGACCCTTCCTCGGCTGGGGATATTCGATTTCTGTCTGATGGTAGAAGACTAGCTGGGGATGGATGAGATGATAGTCTGTCTGGTAATGCCGACCTCTTCTGGGAAATAGTTGGTTTTGCTGGGGAATAATGCCAATTTCTTCTGGGGAATAGCAGGCTTGCTGGGGGAATAGAATTGGTAGCGGATTCATTGGAAAGCATGGTTAGACCTTCTCCTTGATCCTGAAGTCTGGTAGTAATTGCTATTGCCATTTTATGTATGCATTTTGGTAAACATCAGTCATACTCAGATGCATATATCAATTCAAATTAAATCAATGGACGTTTACGCAAACAAAACAGAGGAAGTAAAACAACAACATATTTTCGAAATAGAATTGCATTGATTTTGAAAGAGGGCCTATAAACAGGTAATTTGTGTACAAGGAGACAGAAACCCTAGTAAGAGGGAATTGTCAAAAACAAAGAGAAAGCTATGCAGAAAAAGTCCTATTGATTTTAAGTCCACTACTGTCATTATGTCTTCAAGCATCTCATCTCCTGCTGTCGGATAGAAGTGATTGGCTTGTTCGGTCCCTTGAACTTGGAGGAAGTTGTTTGGGAATGGGACATAGTCATACGCTTTAATCCCTAATTTTTTCCTGGACCGCCTTTTCAGGTTTTCAGTCCACCAGGATACCCTTTTTTGCCCAAGCCGCCTTTTCAGGTTTTCGACTTGCCGGGTGTACATCTTTATATGTTTATCCCTAATTTTTGCCCGAACCCTTTTGGTTCGCCGGGATGCCCTTACTTTTGCCTAGGTACGTCGACCTAGCGGGTCTCTTTTATGCGTAGTATTTTTTAACTATGTCTGCGTTCACGGGATGCGGGAAGTCTTCGCCGTCCATCGTAGCAAGTATCATGGCTCCACCAGAGAACACCTTCTTGACTACAAATGGCCCTTCGTATGTGGGAGTCCATTTGCCTCTGGGATCACCTTGTGGTAAAATGATACGCTTTACCACCAAGTCGCCAACTTGATACACCTGTCTCCTAACTCTTTTGTTAAATGCCTGAGTCATGCGCTTCTGATATATCTGCCCATGACATACAGCCGCGAGTTTCTTCTCATCAATCAAATTTAACTGATCGAGTCGAGTCTGAATCCATTCGTCCTCATCTAGGCCTGCCTCTTTCATGATTCTTAGAGAGGGAATCTGAACTTCCACGGGTAAAACGGCTTCCATTCCGTAGACTAAAGAGAACGGAGTTGCCCCTGTCGAAGTGCGTACTGAAGTGCGATAACCATGGAGAGCAAATGGTAACATCTCACGCCCGTCTTTGTATGTCTCCTTAATATTCTTATTGGCCGCTTCCACGGCGCCGTTCATCTTTGGCCGGTACGAAGAAGAGTTATGGTGTTTTATTTTGAACTGCGTGCAGAATTCAGTAATCATCTTGTTGTTCAAATTAGTACCATTATCAGTGATAACTCTTTCCATTCTTCCGGAGAGATCCAGTTTCTCAAATATATATTTGATAGGATCCATCTTAGAAATCAATGAAGTGGTATGATTCAACATATACCGTCTTAGTCGGCGAGCAATCCAAGCCAAAGCACAGCAAGCTTTCTCGAGCTGTGAGTATCTTGTTTCACAGTCGGTACCTTTTTGCTAAGGTGGTATATTGCATGCTCTTTTCGACCAGACTCGTCATGTTGCCCCAACACACACCCCATTGAATTTTCTAACACGGTCGAATACGTGATCAGCATTGGAGGTTCTGGGAGATACTTCTTGATTTTGTCAAAAGCTTCCTGACATTCATCCTCTCTTGACTGTTCTCAGTAATTTGAAGATGGGTTTGCAAGTATCAGTCAAATGGGAGATAAACCGGGCAATGTAACTCAAGTGCCCCAAGAGGCTTCTGACTTCTTTCTTGTCCACTCTAGTACTCAGATCAACAGTTTCAATTGACTCCTCATGCGGCTGTATAATATTTTCTTCTTTCAGTAATAGTCTGGCAAGCTGTCCAGGTACTTCACAATTTTCCTCACTTCCATCCTTGGCTTGGTAGATCGGACTTTCGAAGTCATAACTAACAGTAGCAGAACTATTATCAACAGGATCCAGAGTGGATATGGATACGCAATTTGTTACGTGAGTGTGTGCAAGAAAACATAACTTGTTTGAAAAATGACAGGAAAGATAAAGAGCGCAATATTTGAATGCAAAAAAAAGTCCATTGATTTATTGAATGTGAATATGCTTATGAAAATGACAAAACATTTAACCAAATTTGATACATTAGATAACCAATAACAATTACTCCTGACTAAAGGAAATCGGGATAGTGTCTTCAGCCTTCCAATTATTGGGTCCGTCACCAATTGTTGGGAAAATCCAGCTATCCAAGTCACAATCGTTATCAGCATCTTCTACAGCATTAAGAGTCTTGTCACGATTAGACAGAGGAGCAGTGATGACATTAGGAGTATCCAGAGGATCAAATTCAAATTCCCCAGCGTCGATCATATCCTGAATCTTGTTCTTCAACAACCAACAATCATTTGTATCGTGCCCGGGGCTATCAGAGTGATATGCACACCTGGCGTTGGGATTATAACTAGGAGAAGTAGTGTTGGGATTTGCAGGAGGAACTCTGAGGGTAATCAAATTTGCCTTTAGCATACCCTGCAGCGCTTGTGCTAAAGTTATATTGATCTTCGTAAACTGCCTTCTTCCCGGGTTAATGTAACTCCCAGATTTCTTGTCTTTCTTCTTCTCGAGCAAAAGTGCCTTCAGCTCCTCCTGCCCCTTGGATAAGTTCAAGATCATCTCCTGGAGTTGAGCATTATGAGCCTGGAGATCTTTGACAATTTGTTCAAGAGCCATTTTTCTGTTTGAACCTGTTTGAATCTGTTTGCAATAGGAAGACCGTGAGAATATTGATCCTTTAGAATACCTGTTATGCAATGTTATGTTATGCAATGCAATGTATGAAATGTTTTCAAGGACTTTCGGAATTTAACTTTGCATAAACTACCAAAAAAAGAAAGAAACTTTTATTAATAATTTTTAATCAATGTTTATTACAATAAATAGTAAAATACAATAAAAGCTCAGGTCTCCCAGGGACGGCTTCTTTTTGGGCGAAGATATGCATTGAGTCTTCGTTCCTCATTAAGTTGGCTGGTGAGCTCTAACACTTTCTTCCTTGCAGCACAGAACTGGGCTTCAAAAGTATCCCTTTCCTCTCTCAACTGGATCCAGGATTTCTTTAACTCTTCAACATCAGTAGGTATATCTGGATAAGGAATGATCTGAGGAGTACCTCCTTCAGCTTCTGGTTCAGCAATCAGCGGTCCGACTGCAAGATATGGCATGACAAGTTCACGAGCTCTTGCGCGTACCCATCTGAGATAAGGCTCCATAGGAATAGAGTTTTTCGGTCCTAAAGTGCTTCTTTTCACCATGCCCCAAGCTCGTACAAGTCTTTGACGGAGACCTTGGGAATCGTTGTCATAGTCAAACACAGTGCCTTGGATAATTATCTCATGTGGGCCATCTCTTCGAGCACAACCAAACTGACGTAGGGCTAGAGCAGGATTATAAGTAATACCTCCTCTTATCCCCATGAGTGGTACATTAGAGAATTCTCCACATCGGTCAATGATGATAGCATTTTCTTTGAGATGAGGACACCAACGGATGTCTGAATGGGAAAGCGACATTATCCTTTGAGACCATTTCAAATTCTGCTCATTCTTCAAGACTGATGGAGGAAGGTGCGAAATAAACCACCGGGATAATAAAGGTATGCAGCACATGAGAGTCCCTTGCCTTTTCATAGTACGAGTGTGAAGGGAATGCAAAATGTCTCCAAGCAAGGTAGGTACAGGGTTATGAGCGAGAAATATCTTAATAGCATTCATGTCTATGAATTGGTCCGGGTTGGGAAATAGCACCAAACCATAGATTAGTAATGCTAGAACATCTTCAAAAGCATGGACATTCATGACTTTTAAGAACTCTCGGGCCTTATTTATCAGAAATTTGGCAAGTAAACCCTTAACTCCACTTCTTGTTACCCAATTAGCTTTAATATCTGATTTTGTCAAGTGTAAAGCTGCGGCAACTTTTTCGGACTTCGGAATCTTTTCTAAACCACTGAAAGGTACTTGATCAAGAATAGGTATCCCAAGCAGCCTGGAAAACTCTTCCAACGTGGGCACCAACTGATAATCTGGGAATGTGAAGCAATGATGTTTAGGATCGAAGAACTGGAATAGGACTCTCATCATATCTTCTTTGAAACCAGTGGTAACCAAATTAAGGAGAGAACCATGCTTCTTGATGAACTGAGCCTGATCAGTAAATTCTGACACTAAATCCTTGAGTTGAGGAGAGATGACTACAAAATTGATCCGGATGGTCTTCCTGGGAGCCATAGCCTTACAAAATAGAGCCAAGTTAAATCCCTAAGTCCTTGAAATGATTAATGCAATGTCATGATGTTATGATGTTATGTAAATAACAAGCACACCTAAGTCACACAACAATCATTCCTAGGTTTTAAGGCTTGCATGAGTTCCATAGGTAAGTACCCTCCCCACTGAAGTTTGGTTGGTTCAACCTGTCCTAGAATAGTAACCGGGTTCTAGAAGGATCTCAAATCATTGACCTTCCTTTAAGTCCACTTCAGTGCAACACCAAGTGGTTGACCGAAGCTTCCCTAAAGTCCAATCTCAAAGAGTGTAGTATCGAGTCTCAACCAACCCCAGTCGGAACCGAAGTCAGTTATCTCACTACTTTCTAATGGCCAGGATGAGTCAACTAGGGTTCTAAAGGTCTGGTTAATGCTTTGATGACACCACGCGAATGCCAAAATTTTCCTCAAGTAAACATGAGGAACATCAGGACATCCAAAGCGTCACATTAACCGTAGCCATCATTTTGACCATTCCAGTATACGCCGGATAGTCGCGATGATCTTTTGCTACTTACCTAAGGTACACTAGATCCGGGTGTAGGATCTTTCACTCAAGCATATACCCAAGTAATCCCTTAAAAGTAAATCAGACAATTTGAATAAGTGATCTTGTTTTTAAGGTAACCTCTCTTTTAGGGGTGTCCCCAGCAGAGTCGCCAGTTCTGTCATACGGTGAACTGACTTTGTGTGTTTTTGCTTTGTAAAGCAAATGTCGCGGATAGCAAGAGTCGCCACCGACTTTTCTTTTATCCAATAAGGAAAGGCGGAAAAGAACAGGAAAGACCTTAATTAGATTTTGGGTTCGGGAGGTACATTATACAAAGGGAAGGTGTTAGCACCCTTTGTATCCATGGTTATCCATGGGCTCTTAATTGCTTGATCACTTATGTTATTTTTCTTGTCTGAAAAAGTGTTTGTGAAGTGTTTAGAAAATGTTTTGAAAAGAGAATTTAACTTTGTAATGATTCTCGTATGAATGTATACAAAGTGGTTATCTCGTTTAGTTTTGAAAGTTGTTTAGAAAAATATAACTCGGTAATGATTCTAGTATGAATGTATACCAAGTGGTGATTTTCTAAAGATGTTTTGAAAGGTGTGAGATGTGAAAAATGTTTTAGGTTGTGAGCCAGCAATTAAGAGTTATACCTACCCAAGGTCTTTATGGGCATTTCCTATCCTTATGAGCGTAAAACTGTCCTTACTATTGAGAAATAAGTAGTTTTATCCTTTGGATGTAAAAGGGTCATCGTAGGATCATCGATTGGTCATTGAAGGCAACAGTTGTAAGGATACCTTAGCATTCGAAGGGACTATCATCATTTAACCATAGGCTACACCGAAGGGTCATCGAGGGACAAAATCATATATTCGAAGGCAACATCCGAGGGGCCATAATTTATTTTATGATGACTTAATCGAAGGGTCTTTGCTAAGGATATCCCCACATTCGCGGGACATGACCTTTATACCATAGTACCGTAAGGCAACAAAGAGAGGTCCAAGATCACATATTCAAAGGCAGGATGTCACAATTAATTAGGTAATTAAGATGAATTTCCATATTATAATCAATTAGGCTGAATTTCCACATTAAAATTAATTAGGCAATAAGGATGACTATCCACATTAAGATTAATTAGACAATTAGAATGCATCTTCACATTAAAATTAATTAGGTAATTAGGATGCATTTCCAACATTAAAATCGATTAAGCAATCTCCATAAGGGTATCCCACAAATAAAGCGGAATACCTAGCTGGCCGTCTCTTCGGGAATATGCAAGCTTTACACAATTCAAACACACGGGTGAGAATACCAAGATAAAGTGCAATAGAAAATTGCACTACAAAATGGACACATCAGTCATAAAGCCAAATAATGCATGATTATAATAAGACAAACATAAGACAAACACAAAAACAGCTACTGGTACGTTCGCCCCGGCCTCGCCTAGCGAAGGCTTAGCGAGGACTCGCTACGGGCTCGCTTAGCGATGTGCTAGCGAGCGTCTACGGGTTTGGAATTTGACAACAGCACTATCTCCGGAACCTTGAACTTTATGGCATATAATTGCATAAATAGCATGGACAAACATTCAGGATATTCAGGCATACTTAGATTCACATGTGAAATCAAATTACATATCAAAACTTTAATCATAATGCATCATGTATGTAAAGAATACCGATTGGAATCATAAAACAGTAGTGATACGCAAACCTGTTTGCAATTGCGATGTTTGAAAGAGACTGATCCCTCTGGATGCCGGATTGAGTTGGGCGGCGGTAGCTTCGGTGCGGATGAGCTGCCTTCAGGGTTTCCTTCTTCTGAATTCTCTGGATTAGCAGGGTTTCTATGCCAGGGTTTCTATCCGTCCTTCTCTGTCCGTCTTGGTCTGTCCCTTTTCGTGGCTGAAGTGCCGGTATTTATAGTGGTTGTGGTGACCTAATGGGCTCAGAATGAAGCCCGAAAATTATGATATTCGCAAGCTTCGCTAGGCGAGCGTGTAGCGAAGGTTCGCTAGGCGAAGGATCTGCTCGCCTAGCGAGCAGGCCATTTGTGACCTAATGGGCTCAGAATGAAGCCCAACAATTTTGGCATTCGCAAGCTTCGCTAGGCGAAGGAGTTGCTCGCCTAGCGAGCAAGCTAGTTTGGGCCACTTTCCGCATTGGGCCTGTTGTGAGCTGGGCTTTTGTTCTTTTAAGGTCAGTGACTTGCAGAATAAGTTGAAGTGCCTTAGAAATCCCTTGTAACATTAACGGGCAAATTTTGGGGTATGACAGGTTATAATTAATACACCCTTGAACTCCTATAAGGGGCACATTGGGAAAACTACTGCAGCTGTAAACAAAATCTCGTCCAGCCACACCAATGTGAGTCCAAGCTATGTCCTTGGCTCGCAAACCCATCAACTTGGTTGCCCAATTTACAGTATGGTCAAGAAAGACAAAGGCACCCTTGGAAGGCAAATATCCCATGAACCACTTGTATAACAATTGAGCACAACATCTAATCAATCCTCCACGTCGCTTCTCGTTCCGATTATGGACCGAATAATAAACATCCCCAATCAAGGTAGGAATGGGATTCTTTTGAGCAAACACCCAGATGGCATTAATATCCACAAAATTCTTCTGATTAGGGAACCGAATAATTCCATAAATGCTTACGGCAAGCAAAGCACAAACAGTCTTCCAATTACCCAAAGCAACATGTTCCTTGGCTTTGGCCTCCAAGAAACTCAGATGAAAACCGAGCAACTTTCCTTTCTCCTTCAAACCCTTCTTAGTCACTTCCGGGCTCAAATAAAGAGCACGAGAAATCTCAACAATATCAGGTTCTTCCTTAGTAACATAAAAAGGAATCTGGTTTCTGACCCGAATGCCCAGAATACTAGCATAATCCTCCATCAAAGGTCCCAACAAATAGTCTGGGAAGACAAAACATCTCAAACCCGGATCATAAAAATGGAGAAGAGTATGGATGGCACTCCCATCCCCCTCTGTGAGCCTGAAAACCATCTTCGTAATACTGCCATAAGCCTCACGGAACATCCCCAAATGGTCAGGCATAATCAATGCTATCATACCCGCTGTCATACCCCAAAATTCACCCTACCCTTCACAAGTTCATCTAGGTCACTAACCCTGAGCATTCGCATATCCTGATAAGCATTCATCTCATCTACATATCCATCGTATCATAACACATTCCACTTGCATTTGAAAAAGACATGAAATCATGGGTTCAAGGGTGTTCACCAGGGAGCATGGTGGAAACCCTAATTCAAGGAGGTTGCGTCTGATTCGTTTGGTTCATTAAATGATTCAGTTATTTGCTCAAGATTCTTGATTCTGATCCATTGGTTAGAATTCATTCAAGGTGCTACAGTCAGTTGCTTGGTTGAGTATTCATTTGCTTGGTGGTGTCTGTGTGGATTTCAAGTCTTGGATTGACATGTTTTATTTTGGGCTTAAGAACATTGGGCTTTTCAGTCGTATCCACATCCATTCATTCCACAAGAAAACAAACATTTTTACCTAAGTTAACTTTTGGTCAACTGTTGACCTTTTGGTCAACCAGTTGACCAAAGTCAACCATCTAACCAAAATCCCCTTCTAACCATCTTCATATTTTTTAAATCCACTTCGTATACATATTCAATTCAATCGAATCTCAATACCCATTCATATCCAATTCCATTTTTATTTTGTTAGTGGGCCAAACCCGTTTTAAGTCCATTTCAACAATCATTCAATTTTCTAATCCATTTTCTAAAACCATATCCAAATATCCATGACTAATTTCCAAATTTAATTCCAAATCCATAATTCATTATCCAATGCTCATATCCATTTATTAAATCCAACCCACTATCCAATTTATCCAAATGTCCAGTTAAGTCCATTAAGCCCATTCTAATCCATGCACATACTAATAACCATATCCCATTAAAACCCAAAGCCCATGCGGTGGATAAGTGATCACATTTCCCTGCAACATCAAAACTAAGCAAACTCATGACAGTACCTACATTGGCATCCCCTAATTAATCTTTTCATGGCACATTAACATATTAACTAACTAACAGAATAAATCTCAATCAACAAACAAAGTTTCACATTTCAATTTCACAATTAACATCCGCATTTACATTGCAGTTCCATTTTCAATTTCACCCTAACAAACTTTATAATTTCTAATTAAATGGAAGTGGATTTCGTTTGAATCTCATTCTACTGCTATAAGTACAACAGTACAAAAGCTGCAACGAAATGGACAACGCCAACAACGCAGCTTGACGGCAACAGGAAAATGGAAACGCGTCAAGTGCAAGGCCATGACAGCATAACAGCCACCTTCCGGCAATCCAACCGCCGTGAGACACCGGCTGTAACCGCACGAGCCAGGAGGCAATGCCGGCAATGCAACCAAAAACCTGCACAACAAAATTCATGTTCCATTTTGTTTGCCAGACAATTACCATCAGACTATCCAATTCTGGGCTGCACAATACAATAACATCACCCTGCATAAATTCAAAACAAAATAACAGTCAAAACAGAATCCAGGTCAACATCAAAACTGAATTCTAACTTCCGCTAACCTAAATAACCAACTGTAACAACCTGTCAACAGATCCAAACCCGGGCTATCCTTGACCAAGCATTGTTCAAGAGGACTCCATGGTTCTAAAACCCAAACATTAACCTACATCCACAACCATTCGGTTAGCGGCATAACAACTGTCAAAACAAACTTCTAACCAACTCGAACCGAATTCCAACTGTCGCCAACTGTCACCAACTGTCGCCAACTGTCGCCAACTATCATTGAATCTAACTAATTCCTAACAACTTCAACAACCTCTATATAACTGCTAACTGATTCTTCACCTGGGGGCTTTTTCCTTCCATCCCCATCACAACCCAAAGCTCACCCTAACGAGTTCACACTCCACCATCACAGTCAACTTCACTTCACCTTCAATTCTTCAAACTTCACTTCATCTTCACTTCTTCACAACCTTCCATAACACCCTTCACCCTCGACCTCACAGAAAACCAACTCCTTCACCCTACTACCACCATCTTCCATCTCACCAACAACCGTCCAATCTTCTTCCGACATCGCCGGCGATTCCTCCTCCACAGTTGACGAGCGTCGGACTTTGTTGCCACCAACTAGAACTTCTTCGCCGTCGTCTTCTTGGACCTGTAACAATCTTCAATCCATCATATCAAGACCTCGCACGACAGAACCATAACGGAGCCGCGCAGAAGACAGAAGAAGAAAAAATTGAGAAGGAGCTCGTAACACAGATCGAAACCAAAAATAGAAACCAAAAGAAAAGATTTGAGAAGGGCATACCAGGGATTTATCGAAGATCTTCATCAATAGCGATGCATCGCTCACCTTCACCAATCGCAACGTTCATTCCAATCAATCGGAAGCGGCAACAACGGATCGAACCGTAACACGTGCGCACGAACGAAGGAGAGGATCGGAGGAGGAGTATCCGAGGGCCACCGCGTCGGACTGGTAGGTTCTCAACCCTTTCGCTCTTTACTTATTCCCGTGCAAGAACAATGGTGAAGACTCGATTTCAATTTCGATTACGCCTGGAGTATTCTTCCTTAATTCTTGGTGAGGAGTTGATGTGAGTTTAGATCCATGGTTGCCCGTGTGTGCTACGAAGCGAAGACTCTTGCGACTGTGGATGAACATGTTCGTGCGTTCGGACATGGATGAAATTTTGAGCATTTCCGGGAGAAGATGCATGGAGTGTGACGGAGATCCTCCTTTGGATCGCATTAGGGCTTTAGGTGAATCAGTGTTGGGTCCGAATGGTGTGCTTGGAAGCTTGGGTTTCGGCCCAAGAAATTTTGCTTCTTTATTCCTAATCCACCCCTCCAATCATTTCCCACATCCCTAATCTAATGCTCATGCTAACCCTCATTAAAATCCCACTAATCCATTGCTAATTATTGTTAAGTATATTAAATTTGCTTAATTTCTATTAATCACCACTGCCATTGATTTCTTGCTAGGGTAAAAATTAGATTTTGGGTTTTAGATATTATGATTAATTCACTTTTTTAGCTTAATTTTTGATTAGGTTAATTAGGTGATTAGAGTTAGAAATTAGGTTTAATCAATTGTTAGATTAGGTTTAGTTTCTTAAATTTTCAGAATTAATCCGTGATTGATTAACCTTGCCATGATTACATTTTAGTCATAAAATCTCGTTATTTCATCATGTGGATTTTCGTTGAGATTAATATGGTTCATGTGGCTTTTACCTTGCTTAGAACTTAGGTTAATTTTTCATTCGATTTGACTTTTGTATGGTGATTCGTATAACCATAGTCATTAGATTCGATTCTTGATTTAGATTGTTAATTTTCCACTTGATTAGTTTGCCTCCTAATTCATGTTTGGGTAGATTTTAATTCGTAGAATTAATAGTCACTTTAATTGTCCTTTTAATCGACTCATATGGTTTGTGATCATTTTGATTAAATTGAAAATCCCATTTCAATTTAGGTAATGAATACTTTGTATGCTTAGTTTCATTTGCCTTGATCATAGGGTAGATCTTTGAGTACTTTTCATTGATTAATCCATTACTTTTTGAACGATTCTAACCATTGTATGTACTTACATCATTCTCATTCATTCGACTTTATCTCATGCTAACTCGTTTGTTGTTTTGTTGTCACATATGACTTGGAGAATCAAGCTCACTCTTAGCTAGCCATACTCCTAACCATTCTATTTCATTCAATAACTTTGTATCGTTTGAAGTACCATGTCACTTGTATGCCATTAGACATGGTACATAGTTTAGTAGTTTATAACTTGTATTTTACTTTCATCCCTTATGTTGTATTGTGTGGATCCATCCCCCCATGATGGGTTAAATGTCCCCCCTCCCCCTAATCATGTAATAGCTTAGCTTTATTGCTTTCTAGCTTAGTTCACCATACATGTTAATAATCAAAGATAAAACACAAAACGATAAACAAAGCATTTTTCAAAAGAAACAAAAGAAACTTGATTCAACGTCAAGTTGTTTTCCAAATAAAACTCACACCATTGCAACGTTAATGCTTGATCCAACGTCAAGCATTCTCCATCCACTCCAAGATCCATCATTTGCACCTCTTCTCCATTCTCTTCTCGAACTCATCTTATCTCCTACCTCCATTCTTCACTCACTACTTTCATAATAAATTCAAACACTTGATTCAATGTCAAGTTTCTTTTTTCAAAACATTTTCATAACAAATTGGAATGCAAATGGGGTGTACGTGTTTGTACACAACATTCAAGTAATTGGATTGTCGGCCGTACCTAGCCTGGGGACTCGACACTTGACCTTCTTCCCTAAAACATCTAATGATTCAAACAAGTTAGATCTAGGCGCTATGAGGAAGAAAAAGAATAGTTAGGACTTTATTGTCCTCTCGATTCCCAAGTACTTTGATTGTTGACTGTACTTAGTCAAGGGTTAGAGACTTGTCTCCCTCTAAGTTCCAACGATTAAACTTGCCAAACTCCTTTCATAATCAAATCTCTTTTGGACGAAAAAGAGTGGTTAGGATAACTTGTCCTCTCAACTCCCGAGTTATTGGATCGTTGGTTGTATCTAGCCAGGGGTTTAATGCTTGTCTCCATGCATAAAATCAACCCTAACCAATCAAATCATCTTTTTCCTTAGCGCACTCTCTTCAAAACCTTTCAATAAGGACGTGTTACTTTCGTTCTACCGTGAACGAAGCTTAAGCCTCCATGTGTGAGCAAGTAATGTTTAACTGCTAGAGTGCGAACCAAGCGTATCCACTTTACCGCAAACAAGTAAATACTTTCTGCTCCCATGATAGAGTATACAAGCAAGTGAACAGTAGCGCACGAACGTCAATACTGTTGAGTAAAAACAACCAAACAAATACGCCATTTTTGAGCCGAACTACGAAGCTCTGACTTCCCTATTGCACGTATGGGGATACGTAGGCACAAGGGCCCAAATCCTTGGCGAGCACACTAAATTAAAACTTATTTTCTCTCCCATCTCATCTCTCATCTCATTCCCAATAGCAAGCAACATACAAATAAGTAAACATGCATACGCATTTGATACAAGCAAGTGGTTCCCATGGAGTATCATGGATGTGAGGGGTGCTAATACCTTCCCCTTGCATAACCGACTTCCGAATCCGCTCTTGGTTGCGAGACCATTTCTCTCATTTGGGGTTTTACCGTTATTTTCCCTTTCCTTTGGAATAAATAAAATCCGGTGGCGACTCTGTATTTTTCGCGGCGCTTCACCCGCCAACACGTTGATCTCTGGATCAAAGAAACTGTAGACAACATCATCTTTTAAGTCGGCCCTCATGCTTGGAACAAGGATGTCTCTCAACCAGGATCTCAATCAAGAATGTACCCTGCATATGGATAAACATGAGTTAGATGCGGCTAAATGCAAAATGGGAATGATGCAGATGCATGAATGCAATGCATAATGCCATCCTCCAAGACATCTAAACATCAACTGTACTGGATTCCAGTCTCTGAACTGATCACAACCATCCAAGGGACTAAGTAACCATAAATCCAACTCGGGTGATCCGAAATAAACGGAACCGGAGGATACATCACCATCATCACAGGAAAGTCACTGAACGGAAAGCAACGAGATCCTCTAAACAAGTAACCCCAATCTAACCCGGGGAATCCGAAATAAACGGAACCCGCCAATAAAAACCACTGACAAAACTCCGGCGTGTCAGAAATAAATATCCATAAATCCAACTTATAAATAGAACCCAGATCATGAACCAAACTGAAGTCACCATCGAAGAGTCACCAACAGAAACTGTACCTGTAGGAATCAAACCCCTCCCCTCACAGGTGGATTCTAATAAGGTCATCCTAAGGCGGATAATCGGTCTCGACAATTGGACAAGATACTCAACGGGTTTGCCCTTTCGGGTGTGCCGTGTAGCTCTCATAAGATCATCTAAACCAAAGATCCGGGAAAGAACGGTCACCGAAGTCAACAACTCAAAAGAGGTAACCCAACCATAGTGGAAACTCCACAAGGAGGGGCTCTCTCAAAAGAACCTCGTCTGGCTGTGGTATGTCATGTCACAACAACATGTTGATCCAACATGAGACCACGCTAATCCTAGGTGTATACTCGGGCTTTGGGTTTTAGACCCACTCAGAACACCCACCCCCAAATCATAGGAACCACACCTGTCCAGAATCCAACACAGTAATAATATGATGCATGCAAACATATATGCAAATATACAATCACAGTATAATAATCACAAATGCAATAAATAAAGCAGTAAAAGCAACTCAAACTACCCTAAAAACTACGCTAGAGAGCGCTAGGATTGACTCGCTTAGGGAAGATGGACTAGCAAGAGGTCAACTTCTGTCCCCAGTGGAGTCGCCAGCTGTCGCAACGCGAAAAACAACCGGCGAAAAATACAGAGTTGCCACCGACGCTATTCATCCTATGACGGAAAGGGAGCGCATGACTAACCTAAGAAAGGGAAAGGAACGGTCTTACGACCAGAGATTACAAGGTACGGGAGTCGGTTAAGCAAGGGGAAGGTATTAGCACCCCTCACGTCCGCCGTACTCGACGGGATCCACGCTTAAAAGATAGCTCAAAGGAAAGAAAGGGTTGCTGCTAATAAACTGGTCAAAAAAACTACACAAACTGGAATGATAAACAGGTAGGGAAGAGAAAGAAAACGGAGGAAGGGGACTCGGCAGGATGTCGCATCCTGGGCCTATGTAGTTTGTCATAAACAAACATCAGAGTCAACGTAGTTCGGGGAAGGGAGACATGCTCGCTAAGACATCGCGTCCTATGCCTACGTATCTTCTCTATCCAGAGAAGAATCAGAGCACTCGTAGCTCGGCTAACGCACGCCGAAACAAGGCACCAAAAAGAGACGCTGAGACGTCAAAAGAAACACCCAAAAGGAAACAGAATGCCAATACATGGGCTTACACCCGACTCCCAACAATAACAAACAGGAAACAGAATGCCAATACATGGACTTATATCCGACTCCCAACAATAACAAACAAAAGGAAACAGAATGCCAATACATGGACTTATATCCGACTCCCAACAATAACAAAACAAAAAGAAACAGAATGCCAATACATGGACTTATATCCGACTCCCAACAATAACAAAACAAAAAGAAACAGAATGCCAATACATGGACTTATATCCGACTCCCAACAATAACAAACAAAAGGAAACAGAATGCCAATACATGGACTTATATCCGACTCCCAACAATAACAAAACAAAAAGAAACAGAATGCCAATACATGGACTTACACCCGACTTCCAACAATAACAAACGCTAACCAGCGAACCCAAAAGAAAAGGTTATCAGAATGAACCCCAACTAAGTAACCAAATATCCGGAATAACTTCCGATATGTATAACCAGTCACCACAAATGAACCCCAATATGAACCCCAAGTAATAACCATCATCCCAAATGAACCCCAAAGAAGAACCCCAAATGAATAATAAGTAACCAAAGTGAACCCCAAAGTTGAACCCCAATATGAATAACAATCGTCACAAAATGAACCCCAAGATGAACCCCAATATGAATGACAACCGTCATAAATGAACCCCGAGATGAACCCCAAATAACAGAAGAAATCCCCAAGGTATGAACATGTAACACGCACACACTGAACAAACGGGTACTCACACCAAAGAAAACAAACAAAGGGTGAACAAACAGAGACTCAAAGAAAGAAAAGGGTGAACAAACACACGAAAACAACACAGCAAAAAAGAAAAAGGGTGCCCGGAGAGATTGCTCACAACCTCCTGCCTACGTATCTCATCTGGTATGAGAATCAGGGCGACGTAGTTCCCCTTAACAGGGGTAAAACACTCTCCTAACTAGAGACCAGGGAGACAACAAACTAATAGGGAGACTAAGACTCGAGCCTAATAGTTGTCATGCAATCAATATCCCTAAGTTGAGGTCTCTAACATGCATTCAACTTCCTCAGAAATCAATCATACAACTCCTACAAAAATGGAGATGAGAAGAGGAAAGCAGATAAACACACCAACACAAGTGAACAAGCATCACACACTATATCCATACAAGAGGCCCAAACAATGGGTGGGCTTTAGTCAAGAGGGGTCATATCAACCTCGACAAACAAGCCAAATTGTAAGGGTAATCAACTGGGCTCTTAACCACTGACATTGAACGTCAGGGTGAGCAGATCAAAATGGTAATGAGGATGAGACCTCATAGATCTTAACCCTGGCCAGGGTGAGCTCATGACAAAGAAAGCGTGGGGATCCAGAAAGTAGGATCCTATTCCACTTGACAGACTCTGGACAAAAGATCTGGGGCACATGTTCAGAAGCATCAGCACGTAGTGCGAGCATAAAGAACGACCCACTGAATAACGGGGGATTGGCTGCTAATCCCTTTTATCCGTCAATTGCCTCTTCTCTTGGAGGTCTTATCAAATGTCACATGCCTCTCCTTGGAGGTCTTTGGGCACAATTGTAAACAAACACAAACAGAGCCTCTGAAGGAGGACTTGCCAGCAAAATTCCTGCCAAAAAGGTGACAGGACTTCAGACTACATCAAGTAAGAAGCTAACTACCTGAGTGGTGTGTCAACCACAATCCAATGCTCAAGCAAGAGCAAAAGCAAGCAAGCAACTAAGGTACATGTACAAAGACTAAACAGTTAGTACTTCAGTCATAAAACCAGAAAACAAGCAGTGAAACCCTCTAGCAGTTACACAATGCAATGCATAAGTGCCTTGGGACTCAAAGGAGCTCATGAGCTCACCACATCAATCAAAACCCTACAAAACAAACATAGGTTAGAACTCAATGCATCTCATAAGGTGTGAACAAACGCAATCATCAATGATGAGTATCCAAACCTGAAACACAAAACAAAGTTAGTTTATGTACATCCAATTAACACAACAAAACCCTAGTGCAAATGCCAAATTCAAAACCCAACCAAATGACCAAAACAGAACCCATCCTTCTACACATCATACATTGAAACACTCCCCAAAATGTCCTCAAAAGGACCAGCATCAAGTCCATGACCAAGTGCCTCAACCTGCTTATGCCATGTGATGACCAAAAATATGCATAAAATGAACTTTCAATTTAGAAAATACATATCAAATCAGAAATGCATGCAATGACTTTGAGATTTTTCGTACAAGTTCCTCACGTCATGCATAATCAATATGAAAAAAATCAAATCCAGAATGATGCAAAGGCTATGTGAACAAAAATGCACCAATTCAATGCCAAAAATGTGACACAAATTGTCACATTATTCTCTATGTGTCAAAAATGATGATAACATGTGAGAAAAAATCCAAACCAGTGACCAATAATTCATGTCATGTATGAATGTCCTGTATGCAAAAAATTGGATCAAAGAGCTCAAAAATGAGGATTTCACAATGCATTGAATGCAATAGAACAATTTGGCACAACATTGGTTCAAAAATTCACAAATAAAAATCCATACATCAACAATTCTTGAAATTAACATCATAAAATAGTAGACATCAATACAAAACCATGAAAAAAAATTGGGACTCATTTGGACAATTTTTGTATATTTTATGAATTTTGTAAAATGACTAAAATAATTGAATTAACAAATGAAAATGGAGGGAAACCAATAATTCAAATAAACATAAGAAAAATCCCCAGCCATCAGATATGGCGCGCGCTAAAATCAACGGCTCACATTCAAACATCATGAAACGCTGCGTTTTATTAATGCGTCAGCATCCCAAGTCATCAGTCCAACACACGCATGGCTGGTCAAACACCTCTCCACCAATCACTCTTCCACGCAGTGGCACACATGGCGCTCACGTGGCCAAACCCTAACATACACACAGACGCTGGAGCTACAGCTCCGGTCGTCTTCTCCGGCGAGACGCGCGGTGGCGCCGCCGTGAAATTTTCCAGAAATTCCTCAAACTTATATCGTTCTGCTCGTCTTTCAATGAGGATTCCAAATATCACATTAGTTTAATCTAACTCTCCATAGGTTTTGCAAATCGAAGGGAAGAAAATTCTAGATCCAAACTTTCAGTTGCAATTACATCCTCAATTTTCACTCAATTTCAATTCTAAATACATATCCATGCTCTACTCAACTAACTCTACAATCCTATGATAAAAAATCAGCAAAAGGAGAGATCGAAATTTGAGTCACCTGGAAATGGAAGTCTCTAAAACCGTGTCCTCACGCGATCATCTGCTCCAGATCTTCTCCCTTGCACCTCTTTTGAAGCTTTAAGCAAAAAGCAGTGGTTGAAACCTCTTGAATTCGCCTCAATTTCCAATATCCATTAACATGAGATTCCTCTTGCACTGCTCGAATTCTTGAGATATAGCTCCAAATAATGGATGATTCTTGATCAGTGAAGCATGAGGATCAAGAATATGTAAGAATCTTTGAGGTTTGTGTGGAGAAAAATGGAAATTCGAAGAGAGAGAAAATTGAGAGAGTTCTTGAATTTTCAGATATGAAAAGTTAGTTATGGCAGTTATGGCTAGGGTTTCACTATTTATATTCCATGCTAATCACACTGAAAACCAATTTAGCCATTCACTAAACATGATTAGTGAGTTGTGAAGCCATTTGCAAAAAATGAAAATTGACACTTCATGGACATAATACACGTGAGACATCCCATGCTAAGGCTTCAATCCACTCATGAATAACCAAGGGCTAGGATTGAAATGTTATTTGGCTTGTATCTTAAGCCAAAAATGAATGGTGAAGATTCACTTTAATTTGAACATGTGTGAAATAATGAGCATACACACTTTTCCCATGCATGGCAAAGCTCATTTTGAGATGTCTTGAACATGAGAAGCATTTTGCAAAAAGAAAGAACCAATTTGAAGCATTATATCAAAAGTTATGCCATTTTGAATTTCCCATGCACACTTTGTGATCAAATGACCATAACTCCTTAACCATTCATCATATGGACATGAATTAGGACTTTTTGGAAAGGGGAGACAGAGATCTACAAATTTCATGTTCACCAAAATCCATTTGAAACATCTTTGATATTGAAAAGTCAAGTTCAAAGTGGACCAAAAACTTGCCAAATTTGGAAACTTTGAATTATAGGTGTAACACCTCAAAATTTGCCCTCTTCTCTTGGGGCTAGCTTAACATATTGCATTACAGTTTTAGGTCATTAGGCCTTGCATATTGCATATCATGTGGTTACATTGTGCAAATCATCCTCACAAGTCTTGATCAGGAGATGAGGAAGTGAAAGTGCAAGCTAGGGTTTTATTGACTGATCATTAATCATCTGAGGATGTGGAGGTTCAAATTAGGGTTTCATCATTCTCAAAGGATATTGGTCTTCATCTTGATTAAAATGATACATCATCATCATCATGGTTTGACATCATCAAGTGTTGAAGCACATTCCTTGAGATTAGGGTTTTGACCACTGGTCAACCCTAATCATCTGCATTGGGCCAATCAGGGCATAATCAGGAGATGGGGGCTATGATGTATAGGGGATCATCTTGTGATTGTATGGAGCTTATTGAGGCTAGGGTTTCACCCTTGAGCCATTTCATCAGAGAATTGGGGTTCAGTTTGATCAATGCATTGCCAAATTCATCTATCAGATGAAAAAGTCAACTGTGGTCAACTGTACATAATTTTATGGATTTGGAGATGAAAATGAGTTGGATACACTTCATTCATGTTGGAACAAGTGTTATTTGACATGGCAAAGCTTAAAAATGAAGAAAATCAAGTCAGACAAGAAATTGCCAAAAATAGAAAGTGGCTTGTAATGAAAGTTTCCAAAAATGGAAAGTTTTTGACCTCAAGGCCACGTGTCCAAAAAAGCTTCAAATGAAAATTTGTTCAACATGAAAGTTGTAGATCTTGTTCTCCCCTTTCCAAAAAGTCCAAGAACTTGAAAATCCCATGTACAGTTGTCAAGTTATGGTCCAGTCAAGTTCAAAAATGACCCGTAATCAGGAGGCCATAACTTCCACATGGATTGTCCAAATTGGGTGTTCTTTATATGCACAAACTCCATTTGACGTGTACTTTCATGGTGCATAATTGGATTTTCTCAAAAATGGTCAATGCAAAAAGTCAAATTTCAACTGGACAGTTAAATGGACCAGGGGCAAAATTGTCCAACTTGTGAAATAATTGGAATTTTTGAGTGGGGATTTTTGCAACACTTCACAAATGGCATTTGAAACTTGTTGGAATATTCATAACATGCCTAGGCCTTGTGGTTTGGAAATTGGCTTTTGAAATGAACTTGCAATAATTGAACACATAGCCATCACATGTGGAATTTCCAAAATATACATCCAATGAGCATAAGCCAAGTTGCAACAGCTCACACATGTCATTTTGAGAATGTGTGAGCTGTCCATGAGTTGGCAATGAGCTGGCATGGAAAGTACTAATTTGCCCCTAGCTTGAAATAACCAATTTCACTAATCAAATGCATTTTGGTTAATTGGTGTAATTAAGCTTGGATTAAGCAAGGGTATATATTCCTAATCATCATCTAATCATAACAGAAATCACAATTCCCAAATCAGATCCAAAAACTCTCCACATTCTCCAAAATCTCCCAAGAACACATTGAACAAAAATTCATCAAACTCTTTGAATTCTTGATCAATTCTCGAATTTCTTGTTGTGTTGATCTTGCATCATCATCATCTCCATCTGTTTGTGGTTTTCATCCTCAAATACTCACCAAAACGCAACTGTTCATACGAGCTCCATCCATGGCTTTTGAAGAATTCATGCGCTAAAAGCTAATCCAATGGATCCTGAGCATTCCAGTCAACTTCTACAAGCTTGAGCTTCATCTGTTTTGGTCTTCTTCAAGCAAATTCGTCCAGTTTCAACGCTGCCATTTCCAGGTGCTTGAAAATCGAATCTCACTATTTTGCGAATGCTTATATGTGTTTTATAGATCATTCATCATAGATCATCGTGATACATCTGGTTTGTAGAATAGTGGACTGTAGCTCGAGTTAGGTTGATTCGAAACTTTGAAGTGAAAACCTAATTGATTCGATCCGTGTGATTTAGGAAGAGTTAGTTGAAATCGTTTGCATATTTGAGATCCTCGTTCTTAGACCTTTCCAACGCCTATCCGCTTGTGAATTTTGGTGATGGTTTGGTGTTCTTGTGTTTTTGAATTTCTGGGAAAGAAGATGCAATTTCTGGGCGAAGAACAGCGTTTGATCCGTTTTCTTCTTTGGATGTTTAAAAATCGTGTTTCCCGCGCCTGGCATGGAGGAATTACAAAAATGCCATTACTTAATTTAATTAATTAATAAACATTCCAATAAATTCTTAAAAATTCATAAACACATTAAAAAATTCATAAAAAATTATTTAAAAATCAGAAAAATATAGGGATTTTTGTGTTGACTTCCTTTTTGACTGTAGAATTTTATTGACATGAATTTCAAAGTTGTGCATGGTAAAAAATAGGTTTGACTTAGAGATGTTTGACTTAGGTCATAATTGTGCACATTCTACCATTTTGATTGTGAAATTCTCATATTCTAAAATAAATGCTTGGAAATTTTTGTGATGATTGTGGACTGGTTGATGGTTATTTACATGTAAATTTTGTGAATTTTGGATTCCTGGTGTTTGAGTTATGAATTTTGGAATCTAGGTGTGACAATGTGTGTCACACCTCATTATGTCAACTTGTTGGATTTATTTGAATGACCTAGACTTGTTAGAATGGAATGAAATTTTGCATGGATGTTCATTAACATGTTAAGATGCTATGTGAATTTTTGTGGAATTTTATGTGGCATTTTCAAATTAATTGCTATTTTTCATCTCTGTTGGTCAAATGTGCAAGCTTGTGTGACATAGGTTGGTAGATCTTATGTGAAATGCTCATATGGTACTGAATGATCATGAAATTTGGTATGATAGTTGTAGACACATGATGTGACATCCCTGTTTTGGTCCCACTCATTTCTTTACTGTTTTCATTGAGTTATGAATTTTTGAAGTGAATGCATGTGTTGATATTGTGATTTGGAGCATGTAATTGTGTCTGTTTTTGTTGATTTTCATTGACATAGTTCCCTTTGCCCAATTAAGATGAAATTTAACACGCTATACCTGGAATAGGCCCTGTTTAGGTGTAAAGTATTTGAGGATTTTTGGAATTGTTTTGATATGGAATTGGATGCAATAGTTCTGTTTGGATGTTTTGTGTTCCATTTGGCATAGGTTGGCATGTTTTGGTTATGAAATGAATATAATGAATGATATGGACATGGGACTAATTGTGTTGGCTTTTGTTTGACATTAATTTGAGTTTGGTTGAGAATACCTTGCTGTTTAGGAATTTTTCTTGCTTTTGGACCCTAGGCTTGGCCTAGTGGTCTTGTTGCTAATATTTGCTTGATTTTTCAGGAAGAATAGCACAAGGTTCATGGAGAATGATCCAAGTTGATTGAAATGATGTTGTTTGATGTTTGTACACTAACATAACATTGTTTTGTAGGTTGTGAAGCTTGGGCTTGAGCTCATAGCTTGCCTTTGTGTGCCTTGGCTTGTATAGTCTGACTGATTAACATTTGTTGTTTTCTGATTGGTTGTCTGAGTTACTAACTGGTTAGCTTTTGTACAGGTACACTTAGTTGCTCAGTTCTCTTAAGAACTTGCTTTGCTTTGCTTTGCTTGCTAAGCAATTTGCATTGAGGTATGATCTCTTGACTTCATGTAGTCTGGGAGACCCGGCCTGTTACTTGGCCGGGCAATTGTCTGAAGTCCTCCTTAAGAGGCAATGCTTGTGGTTGTTTACATTTGTGCCAAGCAGGGAAAGCCCTCTATGAGGCAATTGGTGGAAGTTAGGGATATGCAATCTATCCCCCACTATTCTGTGAGTCTTCTCCTTGCTCCCATTACATGGTTGTAGCATTGAGATACAAACCCAAGATCCGTGCTGTTGCACAATCGAGTCAGAGTCTTTCGAGCGTAGAAGGGTCCCTCCATTCTTGACCCACGCTCTTTTGTCTGATGCTCTCCCTGGTCAGGGATAAGAGCTGTGAGGTCTGATCCTCACTTCACCTTTCATCTGCTTCACCTTAGCCTCGTAATGGCAAGGTTAAGAGCAAACCCAGCCTGTACAGATGACTTGCTGAGGCAGTCAAACCCATTGTTTGAGCCGCTTGATTTGGTTATAGTGGGTGCTATGTGAATATCTGTTTGAGATGCCTGTTCTCATTTGATGTATGCTTGTATGCTTGTATGCTTGCTTTCCTGGATAGGAGTAGTTTGCTTATGCAAGTAGGATAGTTAGAAACCTGAACGTAGGGCAAACGATGCATGACAACACTAGGCTCGAGTACAGCTCCCTGGTAGTGCGTCTTCCCCCGGTTTCTGGCTGAAAACTTTTTCCCTTTCAGGGGAACTACATCGCCCTGATTCTCGTTCCAGACGAGATATGTAGGCAGGTGGTCGTGCGAGACCACTCCGGGCAAACTTTTTTCTTTTTTGCGTGCGTTATTTGTTTATCTGATTGTGTGCTTTGGTTCGGATGCCGACATAAGCCCAGGGATTGGCTGTCGGGCTCCTAGTTTGCCATTTTGTGTCAGTTGGTTCGGATGCTGACGTAATTCCATTAAGTGGTTGTTGGGCTCCATGTTTGCCATCTGTTTATGTGTTTGTCTGCTTGTTTGGCGTGCGTAAGCCGAACTACGGCGGCTCTGATTCTCGTTCCAGACGAGATACGTAGGCATAAGGTGCGATGCCTTATCGAGCCCCTTCCTCTCAACCCCATCTGCGTAGTCATCTTAGCGTGTGTGTGTGATGTTTTAGCAACCTATTCTTTCCTAAACGTGGATCCCGTCGAGTACGACGGACGTGAGGGGTGCTAATACCTTCCCCTCACGTAACCGACTCCCTTACCCTTTCTCTTTGGTCGCGAGACCATGTCTTTCCAGGTTTTTCTGAGCGTTTCCTTTCCCTATCTTGGGATAAATAACGCGCAGTGGCGACTCTGTTTGTTGTTTTTATTTGAGTCTCGCCGGTTGTTTTTTCGCGGATGCGACAGCTGGCGACTCTGCTGGGGACTAGGTGATGTAGACCTATGCTGGTCCATCGTCCCTAAGCGAGTCTCTCCTAGCGTTCTAGGATTAGTTTAGGTTGCTTATTGTGTTCTATTTATTGCATTTATTATTCTAACCAGTGTGTATCTATATTTGCATTAATGTCTGCATGCATCATACTATCATGTTGTTGCCGTCCTCTGTGCAGGTGGTTCCTCTGTTTTGGGGTGGGTGTTCTGAGTGGGGCTAAAACCCAGGCCCGAGTATACACCTAGGACTAGTGTGGTCTCATGTCGCCTCTTTCGTGTTAGGTTAACATGTGCCTAGCGGCGTGATGTACCACAAACCGGACGAGGTTCAGTTGATAGTGCTTTCCTCTGTGGAGTATCCACTTTGGCTTAGTTACTTCATCTGAGCTGTTGACTCTGGTGACCGATCATTTCCCGGATCTCTGGTTTAGACGATCTCAGGAGAGCTACAATGGCACACCCGAAAGGGCAAACCCATTGAGTATCTCTGTCCGATTGTCGACGCCACTATCCGCCTTAGGATGACCTGTTTAGAATTTACCTGTGAGGGGAGGGTGATTCTTTCAGATGCATGTTCAGATGGTGACTTTTGATCTGTGGTTCAGAGGCATATTTATGAGTCGGATTTATGGTCATTTATTGCTGTGACGCCGGAGTGCTGTCCGTGATTTATCAGTGGGGATCCGTTTATTTCAGGATTCCCCGGGCCGAGATATTTATCAGTGGGGATCCGTTTATTTCAGGATTCCCCGGGCCGATTCAGATGATTGTGGTAGCTGATCAGAGACCAGTGATGATGATGATGTGTCCTTCTTCCGTTTATTTCGGAACCCTTGGGTCTGATTGATGATTGTACACTCCTCAGATGGTTATGATCAGTTCAGAGACCAGATTCAGTGCAGATGATCAGATGGCTTGGAGGATGGCAACGCATTGCATTCATTCATCAGCATCATTACATCTTGCATTAATTGCATCTAACACATGTTTACCCATATGCAGGGACATTTTTGATCGAGATCCTGGTTGAGAGATTTCTTTGCTCAGAGATGAGGACCGGTTTGAAGCCCGATGTTGTCTACAGTTTCTTCGACCCAGAGATTGGTATTGGTGTGCTGAAGGAGATGATAGCATTGATTACACCCGACCATGTGGGGATGTTCAGAGAGGCATACGGTAGTATCCTGAAGATGGTTTTCAGACTCACTGACAGTGACAGGAGTGCCATTCATACTCTGCTTCAGTTCTATGATCCAGGGCTGAGGTGTTTTGTATTTCCAGACTATCTGTTGGGACCTCTGATGGAGGATTATGTCAGCATCCTGGGTATTCAGATCTGTGATCAGATTCCTTTCCATGTCACTAGGGCGGAGCCAGATGACCTTGGGATTTCACGTGCTCTTTATTTGAGTCCGGAAATGGTCAAGGAAGGTTTGAAGGAGAAGGGAAAATTACCTGGATTTCATTTGAGTTTCTTGGAGGCTAATGCCAAGGAACATGCTGCTATGGGTAACTGGAAGACGGTTTGTGCTCTGATTGCTGTGAGCATTTATGGGATTGTTCTGTTTCCTAATCAGAAGAACTTTGTGGACCATAATGCTATCAGATTTTTCATGCAGAGAAACCCTATTCCTACTTTGATCGGAGATGTTTACTACTCGGTTCATAACAGGAACGAGAAGAGGCGTGGTGGCTTGGTCAGGTGCTGTGCTCAGTTACTCTTCAGGTGGTTTATGGGGTATTTGCCTTCCAGAGGTGCTTTTGCTCATTTTGATCCTTCAGTCAAATGGTCCTTCAGGTTGATGGGTTTGCGGGCTGATGACATTGCTTGGACTCATAAAGGTTTGGCTGGACGGGATTTCATATGTAGTTGTGGGAGTTTGCCTAATGTGCCTTTGGTGGGAGTTCAGGGTTGCATTAATTACAACCCGACGCTTCTCAGGAGACAGATGGGGTTTGCTGTAGAGGGTCCTCCTCTCGGGCGAGAGATTCAGGAGTCCTTCTATTTCCCGATTGATGGTAACCAGACCAAGCTGAGGCAGGTATTGGATGAGTGGCGTGATATTCAGAGGAGGGGTAAGGTTCCTTATGGTAAAGTCAATTGTCGGTATTTTCCTTTGTTTGAGGATTGGTTGCGGAAGAGGATAGAGCTCACATTCTTACCATTTCCTGGAGGTGATCCTGTGTGTCCTATGATCGAGGGTCCAAGTTCTTCTGTCAGTATGGAAGAGTTCCTTGAGATGAAGAGGGCCAGAGACCAGTTACTTGCAGAGAAAGCTGAATTGGAGAGAAGTGTTGCTCGGTTTCAGGCAGCTAACCGGGAGATCGAAGTGAAGATGGAAGATCAAGACAAGCGACATGCTTTGGAAGCCAAACGCTTCGAGATGGATACCGCCTACTATGGGAAGATTAGTCAGGCCTTGGCATCGTCCAACAGAGAGCACGACATCACCAAAGAGAGATTGGCTAGAGCTTCAAAAGTCATTGAAGATGAGAAGAGAAGGCAAATCTTGGTGAGAGATCAGAGGGATGATCGAGTCCGAGTCCTCATTGCTGAGTGGGAAGCAAAGCTGAAAGTTAAGGAGTCAGAGAGTCTGAAGATCATCGCTGAGAGGGATCACTACATGGCTGAGAGAGACCACTACTTCAGGCAGATGAAGATTCATCAGAAGGAAGTTGGAAGATTACAACAGGAGAACACCGAGCTCAGGTTCGCCGCAGAGTTCGCGAGGATGGAAGATGAGATAGGGCCATCTGTGGGACCCCCATCCAGTTAGATCTTTCATTTGTGTTGGATTACCGTCAGGCTTGTTGACGGAATCTACTTGCTTGTATTTCTTTCCTGATTCTGGAGGATTGTATTTGAATTTTATCTGGTTGATGTATGACTATGGCACTGATTGTGCATTTTTGGCTATATGGTGATTTTTCATTCAGTGATTGGTTTTCAAGCTTTATTTGCTTTACCGTATGCACTCACACAAGCACACACATGGTTGGGGGTATCATGCTAAATCACATATCTCCGATCCACACGATGAAATCAAATGCTGAATGACTGAATATTGATGCTGAATTATTATCTGTCTCAATGATGCCAGGATCGAGAGACAGAGTGTTCCTCATATGGATAGACACTGCATTCATGCATTGATCATAATAACTTGTGTTTTATTTTGCAGGTATCTGTTACTAACGTGCTTGCTTGTGACAGGAATCATTGCTCGCGCTCGAAGAACAGTACCTTTGCACTCAACACGCCCTCACAGATATTATACCAGAAGAAATACTCCCAGACTCATGGAGCTTCCCAGTGCAGATATGCTCGAACTGAAAGACAAGATGAATGAGCTGATCAACATCATGCAAGGCTTTGCAGTTGGTCAGAAGGCTCTGGCAGATAAAGTCGAGAAGCTCGAGCGGGCTTCTGTAGCGAACAGTGGGGTTAACCTGGATGGAGTCTCCAACCAGGGGCAGGGGTCTCGAGACGGCGGAAAGAGGACGACTGTGGGTCTCGTGAATAATGCTGGTGGTGTTGGTGGCCAACCGGGTCAGAATCAGAAGGATAACTTTATGCCTCCGTTCTATGGGTTTGATGAAGATCAGGAGGAAGACAGAGAGGCTGACCAGTTCTCGATGCAGAACGAACCGTTTGTGCCTTATAGTGCTCCACCTCAGAACAAGGAGATTCAGCTGCTGGCTGAAAAGATCAAGGTCTTGGAGAGCTATGCCACGCCCGGGGTGGTGAACATGTCTAATATGGGGCTGGTTGAGGGGATTGTGATCCCACAGAAATTCAAAGCGCCTGCATTTGACAAATATAATGGAAGTTCCTGCCCAGAAACCCATTTACAAGCATTTGTCCGCAAGATCTCTGCGTACACTACAGATCAGAAGCTTTGGATGTACTTCTTCCAGGACAGCCTGTCCGGAGGCTCCCTGGAGTGGTATACCAAGCTGAAATCGTCCGATATAAAGAACTGGCAGGATCTTGGGGATGCTTTCTTCAAGCAGTACCAGTTTAACGCTGATATGGCCCCGAGTCGTACCCAGCTGCAGGGTATGTCTCAGAAGCATAATGAGGGATTCAAGGAGTATGCCCAAAGATGGAGGGAACTGGCTGCGAGGGTGCAACCTCCTCTTGTGGATCGTGAAATGTTTGATTTGTTTATGGGGACCCTGCAGGGGCCGTTTGCTGAAAGGATGGTGGGTTGTCCTGTCACCAATTTCTCAGATATTGTGGTGGCAGGAGAAAGGATAGAAAGTTGGTTGAAGCTGGGTAAGATTCAGGGTAATGCATCTTCTTCTTCTTCGGGATCGAAGAAACCGTTTGGTAATGGTGGGCCGAGGAAGAAAGAAGGAGACACCAGTGCCGTTTACACTCAACGTGGACCCAGTAGGGATCGTTACTTCCAGCACACTGCTGCGGTAACCATTCCTGCTGAGTCTCAACCTGCAGCACAACAGCAGCAACAACAACAACAAAGACAACCCTTTCAGCAGAGGCCGCAGAGGGCTGGATATCAGGTCAGGGGCAGAGCTATGGAACGTCAATTCGACAGACCTCCAGTGACCTATGCTTTTTTGTTTAAGAAGTTGACAGATTTGGGGCTTGTGCAAACCAGAACCCTGGCACCTTTGAGACCTGATCAAAGGCCAGCCAGCTATGATGAAAATGCTAAGTGTGAGTTCCACTCAGGTGCGCCTGGGCATAATATTGAGAACTGTAAAGCTTTTAAGCACACAGTTCAAGACTTAGTGGATTCAAAGGCAATTAACTTTGCGCCATCTCCCAATGTCAATGCCAATCCCATGCCTGCGCATGGTCAGAGGGGGGTGAATGCCATTTCTGTGGAAAACCGAGTTGGGCTGTCTGATGTGGATCAGTTGAAGACGCCTCTGGCTGAGGTTAAGAGGCAGTTGTTAAAGAATGGGGTTTATCCGGGCTGTGGCCACGAGTGTGCTGAGTGCACTATCTTTGTCAACGGTTGTGAGCTTTTGAGGAAGCGTGTCCAGGGTCTGATGGACGAAGGGGTTATCATGATTGAAAGGGCTGACAAAGAAGGAGAAGATGAAGTCTCCACCATAACCATTTATTATGACCCGGTGGATTTGTCAAACCTTAGCGAGGAGGCTCCAGTTACCATCACGGTACCTGGGCCGATTCCCTATGACAAAGATGATGCCGTACCGTGGCACTATGGTGGGGAGGTTTATTGTAATGGCGAGAGGTTGGAAGAGCAGACCGCAAGTGAAACCACCGTGCTAAAGGTGGATAATGCCGGTCCCAGCGATTTCACTCGTAGCGGTAGGGTGTTTGCTCCTGATGCGTTAAGGAGAGGAGAAGAAGAAAAAGATAAAAAAGAAAAGGCCGAGGCTTTAGCCAGGGCAAAGGGAAAGTCTGTGGTGGATAATGGTGGTACTCCTGTGGTGACACCGGCGCCTGCGGGGTCGGAAAATAAACTTGATGATGATGTTGAAGAGTTTTTGAGAATAATCAAAAAGTCGGAGTATAAACTGGTTGATCACTTACAGCAGACTCCTTCCAAGATCTCAATTCTTTCATTGTTACTGAGCTCAGAGGGGCATAGGGAGGCCTTGTTGAAAATTTTGAAGAAGGCTTATGTTCCTCAGGAGATCACCATCAATCAACTGGAGACGGTCGTATCCAATGTGCATGCCAGTCATGGGTTGGGCTTTACGGATATGGATCTGACAGTGGATGGAAGGAATCATAATAGGGCACTACACATAGCAATGGAATGTAAAGGAGTCGTGCTTTCGCATGTGCTGGTTGATACCGGCTCCTCATTGAATGTGTTGCCAAAGAAGGCCTTGGCAAAGCTTAACTGTGATGGGCTGATTCTGACTCCCACTGATTTAATTGTGCGGGCTTTTGACGGGTCAAAGCGGGCCGTATTCGGGGAGGTAGAGCTGCCAGTGAAGATTGGACCTGAGGTGTTCAAGTCGACATTCTATGTCATGGATATTCAGCCGGCATACAGTTGCCTGTTGGGTAGGCCATGGATTCATGCTGCGGGAGCAGTTACCTCGACTTTGCACCAGAAATTAAAGTATATCTGGGAAGGTCAGGTTGTCACTGTTTGTGGAGAGGAGGACATATTTGTCAGCCACTTGTCCTCTTTCAAATACGTGGAGATGGATGGTGAGATCTGGGAGACACCCAGTCAGGCTTTCGAAACCGTTAAGGTGGAGAATGCTCTGTTCGCGAAGGAAGAGGAGAAACCATCCATCGCTTCATACAAGCAGGCCGCTGAGGTGGTCAAAAGTGGAGGGGCTCCTGGTTGGGGGAGAATGATGGAGATCCCTGAGAAGAAAGACCGCTTTGGGGTTGGATATCAGCCTGGCAGAGGCTCGTCTGGACAAGGAAGAGGACGTCGTACGTCGGTAACCTTCACAAGCGCCGGAATGCTGGATCCGGATCACATCTGCATGATGGGTGAAGATACTGATAGCGACTGTGACATGGATCGCTGGATAAAGCCGTGCGCACCAGGGATGGAAATCCAGAACTGGAAGGCCGAAGAGATCATCCGAGTCACTCTCCTTGAAGAGTAATATTTTTCTTGTTTTCATTTTTATATACATGAAAGCCATACGTGTTGCCCGACACGTAATGGTTCATTGTAAGGGCCACCTCATGTTCATAATTTGCAAATTCGCATCATTAATAAAAGGATGTTTTTCAATTAAAAGCGGTGTTCCCTGTTTTTCATTTATTTTTGCAGTTTAAAAATAAAGATAAAACAAAATAAAAATGGCAATGTTTTCATTTTTCTTTTCAATTTTTCTCACACCGGTTCTAAAGCAATGCATGAATCAACATTCATGCAGATGCGATTCCTCCCCGGATCTCATTGATAACAATCCTGTTACACCCTGGTATGACTTCGACAATCCAATCTATCTTGCTGAGGAAGAAGACGAAGAAGATTGTGAACTGCCAGGGGAATTAGCCAGGTTGTTGAAACAAGAGGAAAAGGTGATTCAGCCGCATGAAGAGCCGATTGAGGTCGTAAACCTGGGTACCGACAAGGTCAAGAAAGAGGTGAAAATCGGGGCTGCTTTGGAGGAAAGTGTAAAGAGCAGATTGGTAGTGTTGTTGAAAGAATATGTCGACATCTTTGCCTGGTCTTATCAAGATATGCCAGGGTTGGATACTGATATCGTTGTGCACAAGCTACCGTTGAGAACAGATTGTCCTCCAGTGAAGCAGAAACTGCGCAGAACTCGACCTGATATGGCAATGAAGATTAAGGAAGAAGTGCAGAAGCAGTGGGATGCTGGTTTCCTTGCTGTCACTAATTATCCGCCATGGGTCGCGAACATCGTGCCAGTCCCGAAGAAGGATGGGAAGGTGAGAATGTGTGTGGACTACCGAGATCTGAATAGAGCTAGTCCGAAAGATGATTTTCCACTACCTCACATTGATGTGTTGGTAGATAATACAGCTCAATTCTCGGTGTTTTCCTTCATGGATGGCTTTTCTGGCTATAATCAAATCAAAATGTCGCCAGATGATATGGAGAAAACAACGTTCATTACACCGTGGGGTACCTTTTGTTACAAGGTGATGCCATTCGGTCTCAAGAACGCCGGCGCTACTTATCAGAGGGCTATGGTGACTTTGTTTCATGATATGATTCATCATGAAATTGAATGCTATGTTGATGACATGATAGCAAAGTCCCAAACAGAAGAGGGGCATTTGGTAGATCTGGCCAAGTTGTTCGACCGGCTGAGACAGTTCAGACTGAGGTTGAATCCGAACAAGTGCACATTCGGAGTGCGGTCCGGTAAATTGCTGGGGTTCATTGTGAGCGAGAAGGGAATCGAGGTAGATCCTGCGAAAGTAAAAGCAATAAGAGAAATGCCTGAACCGAGAACAGAGAAAGAAGTTCGTGGTTTCTTAGGTAGATTGAACTACATTTCACGGTTCATATCTCATCTAACAGCCACGTGCGAGCCAATTTTCAAATTGTTGAAAAAGGATCAAACGGTCAGGTGGAATAATGATTGCCAAGCGGCATTTGAAAAGATAAAAGAGTATTTGCAGGAGCCTCCGATTCTGATGCCTCCTGTGGAGGGAAGACCGTTAATTCTGTACTTGACAGTCCTCGAGGGGTCTATGGGGTGTGTATTGGGGCAGCATGACGAGTCTGGTCGAAAAGAGCATGCCATATACTATCTTAGCAAAAAGTTTACCGACTGTGAAACAAGATATTCACTGCTCGAGAAAACTTGCTGTGCTTTGGTCTGGGCTGCTCGCCGACTAAGGCAGTACATGCTGGTTCATACCACTTTATTGATTTCCAAGATGGATCCAATCAAGTACATTTTCGAGAAGCCAGCATTGACCGGACGGGTTGCGAGGTGGCAAATGATTTTGACTGAATATGATATACAGTACACCTCTCAGAAAGCGATAAAGGGGAGTGTATTGTCTGATTACCTCGCCCAGCAACCTATTGATGATTATCAACCGATGAAGTTTGAATTCCCTGATGAGGACATCATGTTTCTCAAATCGAAATATTGCGAGGAACCAATCCCGGAGGAGGGGCCTGACCCTGAATCCGAATGGATTCTGATGTTTGATGGGGCCGTTAACGTGAATGGAAGCGGTGTTGGTGCTGTGTTGGTTACGCCGAAAGGATCTCACATTCCTTTTGCTGCCCGGCTAACATTTGAGTGCACCAACAACGTAGCTGAATACGAAGCGTGTATATTGGGGATTGAAGAGGCGATTGATTTGAGGATCAAGAACCTTGTCATCTATGGAGATTCAGCTCTGGTGATAAATCAGGTTAACGGAAAATGGTATACGCATCAATCTCATTTAGTGCCATATCGGGATTATACGAGGAGATTGTTGACGTTCTTCACCAAGGTGAAGATGCATCATGTGCCCAGAGAGGAGAATCCTTTGGCAGATGCTTTGGCTACTCTGGCTGCCTTGATTAAGGTGCAGAGGTGGAATCAGTTCCCCAGTGTGGAAGTAGGTCGTCTAGATAGACCGGCTTATGTGTTTGCTGTTGATACAACGCCTGATGATGAGAAGCCGTGGTATTACGATATCAAGCGCTATCTAGAGACTCAAGAGTATCCTGAGGGAGCATCCAAGAAGGACCGAAAGACTCTGCGGAGGTTAGCCATGGTGTTTTACCTGAATAAGGATTGGGTTTTGTACAAGAGGAATTTTGATTGGGTCTTGCTCCGATGTGTTGATGATAAAGAAGCAAGCCAATTGATGAAAGAGGTGCATGAAGGTTCATTCGGTACCCATGCCAGTGGGAATGCGATGGTAAAGAAGCTGCTGAGAGCAGGTTATTATTGGATGACAATGGAGGCCCAATGTTTCAATTTCGTGCGGAAGTGTCATAAATGCCAGATTTATGCTGATAAGGTGCACGTGCCTCCAAATCCGTTGAGCTTAATGTCGTCTCCATGGCCGTTTGCTATGTGGGGCATTGATATGATCGGGAAGATTGAGCCTACAGCTTCGAACGGGCACAGATTCATATTGGTGGCTATTGATTACTTCACCAAGTGGGTGGAAGCAGCCTCTTATACGAATGTGACGAAGCAGGTTGTTGCCAGATTTCTCAAGAGAGACATCATTTGCAGATATGGGGTTCCCGAGAGAATCATTACGGATAATGGTTCAAATTTGAACAATAAGATGATGGCAGAGCTGTGCCGGGAATTCAAGATCGAGCATCACAATTCTTCTCCCTATCGTCCGAAGATGAATGGGGCGGTTGAGGCGGCCAACAAGAATATAAAGAAGATTATGCAGAAAATGGTGGTAACCTATAAAGACTGGCATGAGATGTTGCCGTTTGCATTGCATGGGTATCGAACGTCGGTACGTACATCTACTGGGGCAACTCCTTTTTCATTGGTATATGGAATGGAGGCGGTATTACCGGTTGAGGTTCAGATTCCCTCTTTGAGAGTCCTGATGGACGTGAGGTTGCAAGAGGCTGAATGGGTAAGGACCCGGTATGAAGAGTTGAGCCTGATTGAAGAAAAGAGGTTGGCAGCCATCTGTCATGGGCAGTTATACCAGCAAAGGATGAAGCGTGCTTTTGATAAAAAGGTACGACCTCGGGTAAATCACGTAGGTGATATGGTGCTGAAAAGGATCCTTCCTCCTCAAAACGATCGTAGGGGCAAATGGACACCGAATTATGAAGGTCCATTCGTGGTCAAGAAGGTTTTCTCTGGTGGAGCCTTGTTGCTAACGACCATGGATGGCGAGGATTTTCCATCCCCTGTGAATGCGGACGCAGTTAAAAAATACTTCGTATAAGAGATCCGCTGGACGAAAAGAATAAATAGTCCAGGCAAAAATGGGCATCCCGGCGAACCAAAAACAGAAAAAAGGGTTCGGGCAAAAATTAGGGATATGAAAAGAAAAATTGTACACCCGGCAAGTCGAAAACCTGAAAAGGCGACTTGGGCAAAAATGGGTATCCCGGTGGACTGAAAACCCGAAAGGGCGGTCCAGGCAAAAGAGGGATTGAAACGAACAACTGCGTCCAGCATGATCGTTTGCGCTTTGGTTAAAGCATCATGGATAATACCCGGTAGGGATCAATCAGAAACGTCTTGTTCAGAAGGCGGAGAGTATGGAGAGTCTGAGGACATATGGGGTGTAACCGAGTTGGAACTCGATGAGATCACGGGTTTCACATTGCCATTAGGATAGATTTTTCCTTTTGTGCGCAATTACCTCTTTTCAGGAATTGCTTCCTTTTGTATTGCTCATTTGAGCCACACTTTTCAATCAATAAAATGCATATTCAGTCAAATAATTTTGTTTTTGTTTTTCATTACCGCTTTGATTGCAAAAACATCCGATTATTTTGATAAAGAATTTTGCATTTTAACACATATAGGTTCCTTCCAATGCATGTTTATAAGATTGAAGCTTGAAATCTTATTGGGAAGGTCGAGTGACCCAAGTGTTAAAATCTTGACAAGCCTGGGGCACGGTTTTATCTGACGATCTGTTTTGCAGGAACTGTTAGGTATTCTTCACTCACTTGCAGGTTGTGGTGTGGAAGCTTTGTAACAGATCCCCAGAGAGTCCGACCAATGAATATGAAAGACGACGAAAAGACGTTGAGACGTACGACGATCCTTGATGGTAATCAAGAAGACTCTTCAAAGTCGGCAGACTTGAAAGATTGTAGAAAATTCCCCGCAGAGTCCGACCAGGGACGAGTGCGGGTAGAGAGGCGACGAAGAGACGTCGAGACGTCCGACGACCTTTGGAATTAATCAAGAAGACTCTTCAAAGTCGGAAAATTGAAAAGTATGTATATTCCCAGGAGTACGTCTCGTCGGTCGCGGCGCGATTGGGAATACAAGATGATGGAGCAGAAAAGTCCAGAGGAGTCTGGGAGTTCTCAAAATTGGAAAGCTGACATGGGAGTTGGATATGAATACCCGGGTTCGACGAGTCGATGGGTGTGCCGTACCAACTTTTCTCATTTTTCCAGCGAGGTCCCCAAGCGGAGTTAGAGGACCAACTTCCCAGCAGATTTCAGATTTGTGAGTTCCCCAGCCGAGTCAGGATGGTTATCCCAGCAGGTAGACTGTGTTTCCTCAGCCGCCAGGCCAAAAGGCTGCTACTCCCCGAGTGGAGCGGGTTTCAATGAAATATATCTCCAGCAGTGTTCATCCTACCAGTGGATTGAACGAGTTTCCGTAGCAGACGGATATTTGTATTCCCAGCCGAGTGCATTCTACATGTGGATTGGATGGGTCTTCCCCAGCGGAGTATCATTCGTTTCCCCTAGCAGGGTCGGGATGTTTATTCCCAGCAGGTTGCAAATCGATGCTTTCCCCAGTCGCCAGGACTGAAGGTGGTTGTTTCCCCAGCAGGGCTATCTGAGAGCATCTCCCCAGTAAAGTTGCCAGGTATCTGTGAGGGTTTCTCAAAGCAGAGTCGGGATCGATATCCCCAGCTAGTCAAAGACAATTGTATCCCCACAGAGTGTTGGTGGTTCTGTTCCCCAGCAATCCCCGAGTGGATTAGGTGCAAAGGAGGTTCTTCCCCAGCAAGGGTTACCTGTTCCCAGCAGCAGTGCAATTCCCCAGCGGAGTGGAGATCGGAGTATTGACGAGTTCCTCAGCAGAGCGTCTCGTGCTGCCCAGGAGAGTCCCTTGAGGGGGATGTTTTTTATGCATGCATCATGAAAAATAGCATAGCATATTGCATAGAAAAATAAATAATCGCGTAGCATTTCCATAATTATGGAGCATTACGCAGAAAAATCAATCATGCATCATATTGCAAGCATCAGCTAGTCTCAGACCATGATTACCGTTTGAGAGGTGGTTTTGCCCGAAGGTGAAGGTGTTACTCCGAGGAGTTCAGCATCATGACGTCAGTTCAGCAGTGTTCCCCAGTAGTGCGATATTGGAGGAGATGTTTCCGTCGGACAGAGATGGAAATAAAAATCAGAAGACGTTACGCGATCAGCGCGATTTTCCGGGGTTCAAATGGAGAAAAGGAAATGTTGAGGCATTTTCTGGAGAACGGGGTTCAATCGGAGAAAAGGAAATGCTGAGGTATTTTTTTGGGGTTCAAATAGAGATTGGAGTTGAAGATTATATCCAGGATGAGGTCCGCAGGATTGTCTTCTGTTCATGTGTCACCTTAGACTCTGGCTGAGGCCAATGGAGGTCGTTATAGGTGTCTTCTGAGGAAGAGATACACATGTTACCTTCCTTTTGTGAAGGTTTACCCTCTGACATGTCGCCCTCAGAGTGGTATTTGGTGTTATTTCCGACGTTGCCAGCGGAATTATCACGAGAAAATGGAGAAAAGGAAATGTTGAGGCATTTTCTGGAGAACGGGGTTCAAATGGAGAAAAGGAAATGTTGAGACATTTTCTGGAGAACGGGGTTCACATTGGCGATCGTGAGTTATCGTCAGGCGACTGGGGTTCAAATGGAGAAAAGGAGACACGAGGTGTTTTCTGGAGAATGGGGTTCATTATTTGGCAAACAGGAGAGCGGGGTTCAAATGCAGTGATCCGAGGATCATTGGCGCAAGAGAAAAATTTCGGGGTCCAAGAAAATGAAAAATATAGAAAATTTCGGGGTTCAAGAAAAATAAAAAGAAGGAAAGAGTAATAATCCCGAGCGGATGAGTGGTGATCAGGCCATGGTTATCCCTGTGTTACCATTTATTTTGGTATCCAGGTCGACGCTGTTTCGGTATTCAGGCCGACTTTCTCCGTACCAGGCGGATCTTGTTTCAAGAATGTGTCTTCGCCGATGTTGACAGGCGTTGTTAATTATTATCCCATCAGAGTGCAAATTGTTCGTCTATTCTTGGTATTCAATCACTCTTCATCCTGATCATCTGAAAGCCGAGGCTATTCATATCGACAGGTTCACAGTGGATTGAATAGGGGCAGCTGTAACACCTCAAAATTTGCCCTCTTCTCTTGGGGCTAGCTTAACATATTGCATTACAGTTTTAGGTCATTAGGCCTTGCATATTGCATATCATGTGGTTACATTGTGCAAATCATCCTCACAAGTCTTGATCAGGAGATGAGGAAGTGAAAGTGCAAGCTAGGGTTTTATTGACTGATCATTAATCATCTGAGGATGTGGAGGTTCAAATTAGGGTTTCATCATTCTCAAAGGATATTGGTCTTCATCTTGATTAAAATGATACATCATCATCATCATGGTTTGACATCATCAAGTGTTGAAGCACATTCCTTGAGATTAGGGTTTTGACCACTGGTCAACCCTAATCATCTGCATTGGGCCAATCAGGGCATAATCAGGAGATGGGGGCTATGATGTATAGGGGATCATCTTGTGATTGTATGGAGCTTATTGAGGCTAGGGTTTCACCCTTGAGCCATTTCATCAGAGAATTGGGGTTCAGTTTGATCAATGCATTGCCAAATTCATCTATCAGATGAAAAAGTCAACTGTGGTCAACTGTACATAATTTTATGGATTTGGAGATGGAAATGAGTTGGATACACTTCATTCATGTTGGAACAAGTGTTATTTGACATGGCAAAGCTTAAAAATGAAGAAAATCAAGTCAGACAAGAAATTGCCAAAAATAGAAAGTGGCTTGTAATGAAAGTTTCCAAAAATGGAAAGTTTTTGACCTCAAGGCCACGTGTCCAAAAAAGCTTCAAATGAAAATTTGTTCAACATGAAAGTTGTAGATCTTGTTCTCCCCTTTCCAAAAAGTCCAAGAACTTGAAAATCCCATGTACAGTTGTCAAGTTATGGTCCAGTCAAGTTCAAAAATGACCCGTAATCAGGAGGCCATAACTTCCACATGGATTGTCCAAATTGGGTGTTCTTTATATGCACAAACTCCATTTGACGTGTACTTTCATGGTGCATAATTGGATTTTCTCAAAAATGGTCAATGCAAAAAGTCAAATTTCAACTGGACAGTTAAATGGACCAGGGGCAAAATTGTCCAACTTGTGAAATAATTGGAATTTTTGAGTGGGGATTTTTGCAACACTTCACAAATGGCATTTGAAACTTGTTGGAATATTCATAACATGCCTAGGCCTTGTGGTTTGGAAATTGGCTTTTGAAATGAACTTGCAATAATTGAACACATAGCCATCACATGTGGAATTTCCAAAATATACATCCAATGAGCATAAGCCAAGTTGCAACAGCTCACACATGTCATTTTGAGAATGTGTGAGCTGTCCATGAGTTGGCAATGAGCTGGCATGGAAAGTACTAATTTGCCCCTAGCTTGAAATAACCAATTTCACTAATCAAATGCATTTTGGTTAATTGGTGTAATTAAGCTTGGATTAAGCAAGGGTATATATTCCTAATCATCATCTAATCATAACAGAAATCACAATTCCCAAATCAGATCCAAAAACTCTCCACATTCTCCAAAATCTCCCAAGAACACATTGAACAAAAATTCATCAAACTCTTTGAATTCTTGATCAATTCTCGAATTTCTTGTTGTGTTGATCTTGCATCATCATCATCTCCATCTGTTTGTGGTTTTCATCCTCAAATACTCACCAAAACGCAACTGTTCATACGAGCTCCATCCATGGCTTTTGAAGAATTCATGCGCTAAAAGCTAATCCAATGGATCCTGAGCATTCCAGTCAACTTCTACAAGCTTGAGCTTCATCTGTTTTGGTCTTCTTCAAGCAAATTCGTCCAGTTTCAACGCTGCCATTTCCAGGTGCTTGAAAATCGAATCTCACTATTTTGCGAATGCTTATATGTGTTTTATAGATCATTCATCATAGATCATCGTGATACATCTGGTTTGTAGAATAGTGGACTGTAGCTCGAGTTAGGTTGATTCGAAACTTTGAAGTGAAAACCTAATTGATTCGATCCGTGTGATTTAGGAAGAGTTAGTTGAAATCGTTTGCATATTTGAGATCCTCGTTCTTAGACCTTTCCAACGCCTATCCGCTTGTGAATTTTGGTGATGGTTTGGTGTTCTTGTGTTTTTGAATTTCTGGGAAAGAAGATGCAATTTCTGGGCGAAGAACAGCGTTTGATCCGTTTTCTTCTTTGGATGTTTAAAAATCGTGTTTCCCGCGCCTGGCATGGAGGAATTACAAAAATGCCATTACTTAATTTAATTAATTAATAAACATTCCAATAAATTCTTAAAAATTCATAAACACATTAAAAAATTCATAAAAAATTATTTAAAAATCAGAAAAATATAGGGATTTTTGTGTTGACTTCCTTTTTGACTGTAGAATTTTATTGACATGAATTTCAAAGTTGTGCATGGTAAAAAATAGGTTTGACTTAGAGATGTTTGACTTAGGTCATAATTGTGCACATTCTACCATTTTGATTGTGAAATTCTCATATTCTAAAATAAATGCTTGGAAATTTTTGTGATGATTGTGGACTGGTTGATGGTTATTTACATGTAAATTTTGTGAATTTTGGATTCCTGGTGTTTGAGTTATGAATTTTGGAATCTAGGTGTGACAATGTGTGTCACACCTCATTATGTCAACTTGTTGGATTTATTTGAATGACCTAGACTTGTTAGAATGGAATGAAATTTTGCATGGATGTTCATTAACATGTTAAGATGCTATGTGAATTTTTGTGGAATTTTATGTGGCATTTTCAAATTAATTGCTATTTTTCATCTCTGTTGGTCAAATGTGCAAGCTTGTGTGACATAGGTTGGTAGATCTTATGTGAAATGCTCATATGGTACTGAATGATCATGAAATTTGGTATGATAGTTGTAGACACATGATGTGACATCCCTGTTTTGGTCCCACTCATTTCTTTACTGTTTTCATTGAGTTATGAATTTTTGAAGTGAATGCATGTGTTGATATTATGATTTGGAGCATGTAATTGTGTCTGTTTTTGTTGATTTTCATTGACATAGTTCCCTTTGCCCAATTAAGATGAAATTTAACACGCTATACCTGGAATAGGCCCTGTTTAGGTGTAAATTATTTGAGGATTTTTGGAATTGTTTTGATATGGAATTGGATGCAATAGTTCTGTTTGGATGTTTTGTGTTCCATTTGGCATAGGTTGGCATGTTTTGGTTATGAAATGAATATAATGAATGATATGGACATGGGACTAATTGTGTTGGCTTTTGTTTGACATTAATTTGAGTTTGGTTGAGAATACCTTGCTGTTTAGGAATTTTTCTTGCTTTTGGACCCTAGGCTTGGCCTAGTGGTCTTGTTGCTAATGATGTTGTTTGATGTTTGTACACTAACATAACATTGTTTTGTAGGTTGTGAAGCTTGGGCTTGAGCTCATAGCTTGCCTTTGTGTGCCTTGGCTTGTATAGTCTGACTGATTAACATTTGTTGTTTTCTGATTGGTTGTCTGAGTTACTAACTGGTTAGCTTTTGTACAGGTACACTTAGTTGCTCAGTTCTCTTAAGAACTTGCTTTGCTTTGCTTTGCTTGCTAAGCAATTTGCATTGAGGTATGATCTCTTGACTTCATGTAGTCTGGGAGACCCGGCCTGTTACTTGGCCGGGCAATTGTCTGAAGTCCTCCTTAAGAGGCAATGCTTGTGGTTGTTTACATTTGTGCCAAGCAGGGAAAGCCCTCTATGAGGCAATTGGTGGAAGTTAGGGATATGCAATCTATCCCCCACTATTCTGTGAGTCTTCTCCTTGCTCCCATTACATGGTTGTAGCATTGAGATACAAACCCAAGATCCGTGCTGTTGCACAATCGAGTCAGAGTCTTTCGAGCGTAGAAGGGTCCCTCCATTCTGGACCCACGCTCTTTTGTCTGATGCTCTCCCTGGTCAGGGATAAGAGCTGTGAGGTCTGATCCTCACTTCACCTTTCATCTGCTTCACCTTAGCCTCGTAATGGCAAGGTTAAGAGCAAACCCAGCCTGTACAGATGACTTGCTGAGGCAGTCAAACCCATTGTTTGAGCCGCTTGATTTGGTTATAGTGGGTGCTATGTGAATATCTGTTTGAGATGCCTGTTCTCATTTGATGTATGCTTGTATGCTTGTATGCTTGCTTTCCTGGATAGGAGTAGTTTGCTTATGCAAGTAGGATAGTTAGAAACCTGAACGTAGGGCAAACGATGCATGACAACACTAGGCTCGAGTACAGCTCCCTGGTAGTGCGTCTTCCCCCGGTTTCTGGCTGAAAACTTTTTCCCTTTCAGGGGAACTACATCGCCCTGATTCTTGTTCCAGACGAGATATGTAGGCAGGTGGTCGTGCGAGACCACTCCGGGAAAACTTTTTTCTTTTTTGCGTGCGTTATTTGTTTATCTGATTGTGTGCTTTGGTTCGGATGCCGACATAAGCCCAGGGATTGGTTGTCGGGCTCCTAGTTTGCCATTTTGTGTCAGTTGGTTCGGATGCTGACGTAATTCCATTAAGTGGTTGTTGGGCTCCATGTTTGCCATCTGTTTGTGTGTTTGTCTGCTTGTTTGGCGTGCGTAAGCCGAACTACGGCGGCTCTGATTCTCGTTCCAGACGAGATACGTAGGCATAAGGTGCGATGCCTTATCGAGCCCCTTCCTCTCAACCCCATCTGCGTAGTCATCTTAGCGTGTGTGTGTGATGTTTTAGCAACCTATTCTTTCCTAAACGTGGATCCCGTCGAGTACGACGGACGTGAGGGGTGCTAATACCTTCCCCTCACGTAACCGACTCCCTTACCCTTTCTCTTTGGTTGCGAGACCATGTCTTTCCAGGTTTTTCTGAGCGTTTCCTTTCCCTATCTTGGGATAAATAACGCGCAGTGGCGACTTTGTTTGTTGTTTTTATTTGAGTCTCGCCGGTTGTTTTTTCGCGGATGCGACAATAGGTCACTTTCCATTTTTAGTAACTTTTGCCATGACCTTTGAATCTTCAAGATGGATGCTTAGAATGATGAATGGACCCCCTTTGAACATGATTGAGGTGTATCAACTTATTTCCCCACCTCATAGCCCTCAGTTGACTGCACAGTTGATTTTTTTGGTCCTCAGATGACCTTGAAATGTCTTGATAATGATAGAACCATGATGATGGTGACAATCTTTACAGATGAGATGATGCTCAAGACCTTTGAAGAATCAAGAAACCCTAATTAAATGCAAACCCTCAGATGGTTGATAATCAATTCATAGAGACCCTCAGGCTTGAATCATGTAGCTTTTCCATCTTTTGAAAAGACTTTGGAGGATGACCTTCCCATTTCCATATGATATGCAAAATGCAATGTCTAATGCCCTAAAACATGAAATGCAATGCCCCAAACTAGTCTCAAGCAGAGGAGGGCAAATTTTGAGGTGTTACACCCTGAAATCGGGTGCGAAAGACAAGACTTTCTTGAGCACGAGGTCATCTTCTCTGAACACACGAGGCTTGACCTTCTTATCAAAGGCTTTCTTCATCCTTTGCTGATACAACTGACCATGGCACATGGCAGTCAATCTCTTCTCTTCAATTAAGTTCAACTGGTCATAACGACTTTGAACCCATTCGGCTTCAGTCAACTTGGCTTCCATCAAGACTCTCATTGATGGGATCTCAACCTCCACGGGGAGCACAGCCTCCATGCCATATACAAGAGAGAAAGGGGTTGACCATGTTGAAGTGCGGACAGATGTACGATAACCATTCAAAGCAAAAAGCAACATCTCGTGCCAATCTTTATATGTAACAACCATCTTCTGGATAATCTTCTTAATGTTCTTGTTAGCAGCTTCAACAGCCTCATTCATCTTGGGTCTATAGGGAGAAGAATTATGATGTGCAATCTTGAACTCGCTACACAACTCTTTCATCATCTTGTTGTTCAAATTAGATCCATTATCAGTAATGACCTTGTCTGGCACACCATATCAGCATATGAGTTGATTCTTGATAAACTTCACAACCACCTGCCTGGTCACATTCGCATACGATGCCGCTTCAACCCACTTGGTGAAGTAATCAATGGCTACGAGAATAAAACGGTGACCGTTTGACGCCTTTGGCTCTATCATGCCAATCATGTCAATTCCCCACATGGAGAAAGGCCATAGTGAGGAAATAACATTCAAAAGTGTCGGGGGATATGAATCTTCTCCGCATAAATCTGACACTTGTGGCATTTCTTCACATATTTGCAGCAGTCAGACTCCATTGTCAGCCAATAGTAGCCTGCTCTCAACATGTTCTTTGCCATAGCATGTCCATTGGAATGAGTACCAAATGAACCCTCATGAACTTCAGTCATCAACAGGTCTGCTTCGTGTCTATCCACGCATCTGAGCAGAACCATGTTAAAATTTCTCTTGTAAAGCACATCACCATTAAGGTAGAAACTGCCAGATAATCTCCTCAAAGTCTTCTTATCTTTAACAGATGCCCCAGGCGGGTAAGTCTGACTTTGGAGAAAGCACTTGATATCATAATACCATGGCTTATCATCTTTCACTTCTTCAACTACAAACACATGAGCTGGTCTATCCAAACGCATCATGGTGATATTGGGAACTTCATTCCAATATTTCACCATAATCATTGAAGCAAGCGTAGCAAGAGCATCTGCCATCCGATTCTCATCTCGAGGAATATGATGGAAGTCAACCTCAGTAAAGAAAGTTGAAATCCTCCTCGCATAATCTCTGTATGGGATGAGGTGGGGCTGAGTCTCCCATTCACCCTTAATCTGATTGACAACAAGGGCCGCATCACCATAAACATCAAGATGCTTGATTCTAAGATCAATACACTCCTCCAAACCCATAATGCAGGCTTCATATTCCGCCATATTATTCGTGCATTTGAAAGTTAGCCTTGCTGCAAAAGGAAAATGTATGCCCTGAGGAGTAATAATCACTGCCCAATACCATTTCCACACTGATTGACAACGCCATCGAACACCATACCCCATCGGGAACTAGGCTCTGGCCCTTCATCGAGCGTAGGCTCATCGCAATCTTTCATCTTCAAATACAGAATCTCCTCATCAGGGAAGTCGTATTTCACAGACTGATAATCTTCAATTGGTTGATGTGCCAAGTGGTCAGCCAAGATGCTACCTTTAATAGCTTTTTGAGCTCGATACTCAATATCATACTCAGATAACAACATCTTCCAACGGGCAATCCTCCCAGTTAAAGTAGGCTTCTCAAAGATGTACTTGATTGGATCCATTTTGGATATCAACTAAGTTGTATGATTCAGCATATACTAGCGTAAGCGCTTAGCGGCCCAAGCCAAAGCACAACATGTCTTCTCAAGCGTTGAGTATCGAGACTCACAATCAGTGAACTTCTAACTTAAATAGTATATTGCATATTCTTTCTTCCCTGATTCATCTTGGTGACCCAATACACAATCCATGGAGTCATCAAGCACGGTCAAGTACATAATCAAGGGTCTCCCTTCGACAGGAGGAGACAGAATCGGAGGCTCAGACAAATACTCTTTGATACTGTCAAAGGCCTTCTGGCAATCCTTGGTCCAATCATGACGCTGATCTTTCTGGAGAAGCTTGAATATAGGCGCACATGTGGCAATCATGTGGGATATAAATCTCGAAATGTAATTCAAGCGGCCAAGAAAACCTCGGACTTGCTTCTCAGTTTTGGGCGCAGGCATCTCTTGTATTGCTTTGACCTTGGCAGGATCCACTTCAATACCTTTTTCATTGACAATAAAGCCCAATAACTTGCCGAAACGGACTCCAAATGTACACTTGTTCGGGTACAGGCGGAGTTTATACTTCCTCAAACACTGGAAAAGCTTCAACAAGTGTTCTACATGTTCAACTTCCGTTTTCGACTTCGCAATCATATCATCAACATACACCTCAATCTCCTTGTGCATGATATCATGAAACAAGGTAGTCATGGCTCGTTGATACGTGGCTCCGGCGTTCTTCAAACCGAAGGGCATCACTCGATAACAGAATGTTCCCCAAGGTGTGATGAATTTTGTCTTCTTCATATCCTCGGGTGCCATTTTAATCTGATTGTAACCGGAAAATCCGTTCATAAATGAGAAGACATTGAATTTAGATGTATTATCTACCAACATATCAATGTGTGGTAGAGGAAAATCATCTTTCGGACTAGCTTTATTCAAGTCTCGATAGTCCACACACATTCGGAGTTTTCCATCTTTCTTAGGCACAGGCACAATATTAGCCACCCATTGAGGATATGTAGAAGTCACCAGAAACCCCACATCAATTTGCTTCTGAACTTCTTCTTTGATCTTCACTGCCATATCAGGATGAGTTCTTCTGAGCTTCTGCTTCACAGGTACACACTCAGGCTTCAATGGCAAGAAATGTTGCACGATATCAGTATCTAGACCAGGCATGTCTTCATACGACCAGGCAAAGACGTCAACATATTCTCGTAACAACTCAATCAACCCCTTCTTCACAGACTCTTCAAGGAGTGCCCCAATCTTCACTACACGAATGCAGTTATCAGGCCCCAAGTTGACTGTTTCCAGATTCTCAAGATGTAGCTGAATGATCTTCTCCTCGTGCTCAAGCAGACGAGTAATCTCATCAGGAATCTCTTCAACATCATCTTCTTCCGCCTCAAATACAGGGAACTCAAAGTTGGGAGATGGTGTTAGATCATTATGTTCAATGGGTTTGATCAACCTGCATAATGATTTTGAGTATAAAAGAGATTTCAGAATTCAAGTAAGGCAAATCATTATGCAGATGAAAAGATTGATTTTATTCTTTTTTTAGGGTTTTATGGTGATCACCAATTTCATGCAAAAAAGCAAAACGGGAAAATAATTTGGAAAAACAAACATTTAACATGTGATTATTGAATGAATATCATTGTATTAATCAATATGCCAACAATGTCATCACTTCTCCTTTTGGCATGGGAGAAGGATTTTCAAACAAAATGAACACATTACGTTGACTTATGGATAACTGTTGGAACATCAACAGCGACCCAATTATTGCAGATTCCGCCTGGTATGACAAAGTTGCCAAGGTCTTCCTCTTCATCATCTTCAATAATGGCAGCAACTTCCTGATCTTCAACCGTGTGGATAAAACCACCACTCTGGAACAGCCTACGCTCATTGGAAACCCTATACCCTATGCCAGCTCGGGATTTATTATCTTCCAATTTGATCATTTTCCCCAAACCAGTAGTTGCACCATGCTCAATGGCCAACTTTGCATTGTTGTAGGAGACAAATGAAGAAAGTCCTTTCCTAAAAGGCTCAGCAATAGATAAGGCTTGGAACGGAGTCCCAACCTCATCCTCAACGTCAATATAGGAGAAGGAAGATAAATGACTGACCAAGAGAGTCATCTCTCCCCCTATCACCACCAACTTTTTGTTTTTTACAAACTTCAATTTCTGGTGTAGGGTGGATGTCACGGCGCCTGCCTCGTGAATCCATGGTCTTCCAAGCAAACAACTGTAAGACGGATGAATATCCATGACCTGGAAAGTGATCTGGAAATCACTAGGTCCAATCTTGATCAGGAGTTCTAATTCACCGATCACAGTTTCCTGCGATCCATCAAACGCCTTCACAACCACTCCACTCTGCCTCATGGGAGGGCCCTGGTAAGAAAGTTTAGCTATAGTGGATTTTGGCAACACATTAAGTGATGATCCTGTGTCCACCATTACATTAGACAGGGCATCATCCTTACAGTTCATAGATATGTGTAAGGCCAAATTGTGGTTTTTTCCCTCCTCGGGAAGATCAGCATCACAGAAGCTCAAATTGTTACAAGCAGTTATATTTGCAACAATGCTATCAAACTGTTCAATTGTGACATCGTGATCCACGTATGCCACGTCCAACACCCTCTACAAAGCTTCACGGTGTGGCTTGGAATTCATGAACAAAGATAAGACAAATATCTTTGATGGAGTTTGTAGCAGCTGATCAACAACATTGTATTCACTCCTCTTGATGAGCCTCAGTATCTCATCACCATCCTCTCCCAGAATGCCAGACCGACCAACCAGGACAGGAGTGTTATTATTCTTATTAACAACAACAGGGTCAACACCCTCCACAACAGGATTATTCGAAGAAGAGGTCCCCACGGGACCGGCAAGATTAACAACTGTTCTTCTCACGACATCTTCATGGGGTTTCGGTTGCGGCGAGAAAACACGACCACTACGGGTCACACCACTGACGTCTGAAATGCTCACTACGGAAGTTGAGGGCAATGGCACCTCCTTTCCATCTTCTAGCATCACAGCATTGTATCTGTAGGGAACAGTCTTGTCAAATACATACGGGACAGGGCCCGCTGGCTTGATCACAAGAGCTGGAGATACCTTCTTCTTGCTACCATCATATTTGACGATAACAGGCTCTGGAATTCTAAATACAGGGGAGACAACATCTACTTCGTCCTCATTACGATTCTGAAGTATTTCAATCATTCCCTGATCCAGCATCTCTTGGATGTCCTTTCTAACGTGTCGGCATCCTCTCTCATTGATAGTGCACACCTGGCACCTATAATGATCATGCTCATAATTGTTGTGTTCACATAACAACTTATGCATCTCGACCAAAGATTGCCTTATGTCATTAACATAAAGTACTTTATATTTTCCAGGGCAACCCTGGACCATGATAACGACAGCTTTCCCATGCTCGGGTAATGGGTTCTTCTTAACATTAGGACCTACGTCCTCGAAAAACAATATACCGCTTCTCACAAGGTCTTGCACCTTGGTCTTCAACGGGTAACAGTTCTCCATGTCATGTCCGGGAGCACCGAAATGATATACACAGTGAAGCTCAGGCTTATACCACCATTGAGGATTGGTTGGTACAGCAGGAGGGTCTCGTGGAGTGATCAATTTTCTATCGATCAGAGAAGGATAGAGCTCAGCATATGTCATCGAAATTGGGTCAAAAGTTACCCTCTTCCTCTCGTAGTTGTTGGTGCTGGTGTTATTATTATTTCGAGGCTGGTAGGCCTGTTGTTGTTGACGATGTTGTTGTTTTTGACGATGTTGTTGTTGTTGCTGTTGATGATGAACTTCTCGAAAAGCAGGTGTTATATGAGCCACCTGGTGTTGGCTAACGGCAGGACGCACGTTCTTCCTCCTTATAGAGGGCCTTCTTTTAACATGGGATGACGCATTATGTGCCTCTCCCTCCTTCTTCTTAGCAAAGCCCCCATACCTCTTTGCTGAAGAGCTGTCTTCTCTGGATAGCCGTCCTTCACGGACCCCTTCTTCCAATCTCATCCCCATATTCACCATTTCGGTGAAGTCTGAGGGAGCACTGGCAATCATCCTTTCATAGTAGAAAGAGCTCAAAGTCTTCAGGAAGATCTTTGTCATCTCCTTCTCTTCTAGGGGTGACACTATCTGAGCTGCCAATTCGCGCTATCTTTGGGCGTACTCCTTGAAGGTCTCCTTGTCCTTCTGCGACATTGCCCTCAGTTGGTCCCTATCAGGAGCCATATCCATATTATATTTGTATTGCTTGACGAAGGCCTCACCAAGATCGTTGAAAGGGAGGATGCTAGCACTCTCCAGCCCCATATACCTCCGGAGCGCAGCACCTGACAAACTATCCTAGAAGTAGTGGATAAGCAGTTGGTCGTTATCTGTATGAGTTGACGTCTTGCGAGCATACATCACAAGATGGTTGAGCGGGCATATGTTTCCCTTATATTTCTCAAAGTCAAGTACTTTGAATTTAATAAGGATCTTCACGTTTGGTACAAGGCACAACTCAGCAACACTTTTACCAAAGAGGTCCTTACCTCTCAAAGTCTTTAGTTCCTTGCGCAGCTCAAGGAATTGGTCTTTCATCTCGTCCATATTTTCATAAACATTTGGGCCCTCAGATGGCTCAGAATGATAGATGGTGTCTTCCACTCGGGGTAAGGTGTGCACAACGGGAGGTGGCACAGATAGGACCGGGCTAGATGCCGGCAGAGAAGGGAGAGTAGGAGCAAAACCCTCGGGCACAAAATTGGCAGGCATCCCCCAAGGGAACCCGGCTGGCATAGAAGGAGCAAAATGGGTTGTTGCAGCAGGCACAGTCGAGGTAGCAACCTCAAAAATGACAGTCCTCTGTGGAGGAGTTGCAGGAGTCGGAGAAGCTTGGCTCTGAGCGGACAGCACTGACTCCATCATGGCAGTCAGCCTAGCAATCTCTTCTTTCAAATCCCGGTTCTCTTGCTCTAAGTGTTCCATTATCCTTGGATGATTAGCTCTTGTGTTATACCGGTGCGTCAACTTGTCTTTAAAATAAATGAAGAGCAAAGAGTTAGACCACTGATCAAGAGCTCAGAACAAAACCTGCTTATGCATATGATGCATGTAATGTTTGTGCATATGATTTGTTTTTACTTGAGGAACTTTATAGGGATCCATTTGTAAATACTTGAAAATATTAATCTTTTAAGACATATATGGAATACTCAATAGCAATAATATTTGGAAAATATTTTTACACCAATGAAGTAGTACAGTTTTGGTAACCAAATACAATACAAAAGAAAAGGAGAATAAACATCCTATGGAGCCCTAGAAACAATCGTCCAAAGCTCTCGAGATCGGAAGATAAGTTGCACGAAGCCTCTTCACCTCTCTCTCATAAGCTGCTTCCATGTTGGCCTTCTCCTTGGCGAGCCGATCATACTTTCTCTTCCAAAACCTGGATGACTGAGGAAGAAGAGAAGTAACTACATCATCAGGCTCATCGATAACCTGATGCTCTAGAAACTCTATCACTGCATCCTTATCTTTAAGCTGCTAAAGAAGTTCTTCTCGCTCACGAACCCAAGCACGCGATCGATCTTCATCTCTCAACTCCTCTACTCCTTGGTTAGGGAGGGTTGAAGGCCCAACCATAACCATAGGGGTAGGTCTCGGATAATCATAAGGCATGCGGTACTCAAGAGCTCTCTTCCTCACCCAAGCGGTGTATGGTTCCAAAGTGATACAATTCTTCGGACCAAGCTCTTTCCTTCCCTTCCTATGAACCTTGCGCCAGGCGCGGACCATCCTGCCCTTCAAGATCTGGGGATATTTACCCTCTTGGAAGAATAAGCCTTCCAACAAAACATTGTTAGGTTTATCCTTTAAGGGGAACCCAAGCTGACGGCGGGCCAAAACAAGGTTGTAGTTAATTCCACCATATATACCAAGAAGAGGCACATTGGAGAATTCACCACAAGAATCAATAATCTGGACGCCATCATAAACACGGTTATACCAAGAGATATCATCATTAGTGAGAGACATAAGTCTCGCAGACCACCGTAGACATGCCTTGTTCTCCTTGAAGGCAAGCGTCTGTGGCAAGTGCGAAATAAACCACTTGTACAACAGAGGCAGACAACACACAATGGATCCACCACCCTTTGCATTCCTCATATGCAAAGAGAAACAAGTGTCACCCAACAGAGTAGGAACGGGATTAAGAGAAGAGAAAATCCTAATGGCGTTCACATCCACAAAACTGTCGATGTTGGGGAATAACACTATCCCATAGATGAGAAGTATAAATATGGCTTCAAAGGCGTCCTCACTCATGGCCTTCCCAAACAAAGTAGCTTGGGCTATGAGAAAATCAGATGGGAGACCTTGAATTCCACATTTGGTAGTCATATGAGCAACAATGTCAGATACATCTATATGAAGCATATCAGCAATCTCTTGGGAAGAAGGAACCCTCTCCAAACCACTGAATGGCAACTGATCCAAGATAGGTATACCCACATGATAGGCATACTCCTCAAGTGTAGGCAGAAGCTGGAAATACGGAAAAGTGAAGCAACGATATAGAGGATCGTAGAACTGCACCAACACACTCATCAGACCCTCATCCACCTGGGTAGAAAGAATAGACAGAAGCTTCCCATGGCAAGCTTTGAACTCCAAAGGCTCGAATACATAAGATTCCAAACTCCTTAACTCTTTCAAGTCGGGTTGTCTGAAACTGTACTTCTTCGTATTCCTTCTTTGCTTATCCATGTCTGAAATTTTGCAAATAAACCTCTTAAATTCCTTGAAAATTTTCATTGTTGATGATATGGATACAAATGAATGCATGAATGCATGGATGCAACATTCACACTCAAGGATCAAGCAAGTCACACCACACAAAGGTCACGGGATGGCTCACGTCATCGTCAATATCAATCATCCATTTTGGTGGATTATGGTTTACTCCTTATCAACACCCAAGTTCCATTGATATTGAAGATATACGAGAACGGATCAACCGCGAATCAATGGTTTGTTGTAAGTCACGGACATGGAGTCTCGGTTAAGAACCACCCAATGGGAGTGTACTATGGTTAAACCTGACAATCATGTTCTAAAAAGGTCCACATAGTCATCATCTCATCTTTCGGATATTATCAAATAAAACGACTACTCGTATTCCAAAAATATCCTCAAGAGAGACTCTTATGAATGTAGTATCGCATAACAATCGTATCAAATCTTACACTTGATCGACCTTCGCACTACATCCTAAAATAGGCCAAGATGGGCTAGGTATCTAAGGTCCTTGGCTTCTAAGGTTTATATTGGAAAGAGTAATGCCTAACCACGACTACTCGTGTGACATTATTGATCCCAACAAGACCTCCACCAAGTTAATGGGCTTGCAAGTCAACTTGCTAAGGAATAACTTCACACAAGTCAACAAGATTGTGCCATTCTCCTATCATAAGTGCACTCGAGTTCGGGTATAGAACTCATCTCACAAGAAACCACCAAGCATACAAGCAATTGATATATCAAACAATTTATACATTACAAACAATACTGTCATCCCAAATTTGCACAAAAATATGTCACCAATAAATATAAACATACAACACATACAAGCAAAAAGTAGGCTAAACCCACTAGGAAGATAAGATCCCCAACAGAGTCGTCACTTTTCTGTAGCGGGGTATTCGTTACCTTATGGTTTATTGAGTAAACCAAAAGTAAACATACAATTCGAGTCGCCACCGCACTTTTATTTGTCAAAAGGAAAGGCTAAAAAGCAAACAAAAGCCAAGTAAGAAGTTTTATCAAATCAAAAACTAATAAAAATGTCAGAGATCTAGGTAAGGGGGTTGGTTATGAAATGGGAAGGTTTTACGCACCCAAAACATCCTTAGTACTCTAAGGGAACCTCTTTTTGCAAACATGCGTTGTAGGTTGGTATTTGTGAAAATATGTGCAAAAGATTGGGGGTGAGAAGAGAATATATTATATTTACAATTTTGTTGTTTGAATGGATGAACCCATTGCCTACGTACCATCACAAAGGTAGGATCAAAACCTCGTAGTTCGGGGTAAAGATCTCAAAGATTGGTCAATTGATTTGATCAAAAGCCTTAAGGTCTTTTGTTATCAAAGGGAGAAAACTCAACCTAAACCAACAATCCACCATGTGAGGAAGGCTTCAACATACTAGTGAGGGGTTAACCCTATAATAAGTATGGAAGACTTATAATCCAACCACTAAGGATGAGGTGAGGTTTACATCAACCACTATGATAACTCAAACCTATGACTAATGTTTATGAAAAAGTTTTAATAAAAATGGCCATTGGAACCACAAAAACAACTTGAAGTGAGTTATATTTACAAGTTAGATTTATTTACAAAATGAAGTCAAAGTTGGATTAAGATTCATTCAGAATGATTATTGATGAAAAGATTTTGAAAAGTCAAAGGCATAAGGCCTAGGTTTCTAATTTGAAAACAATGTCAAAGTTTGCACAAAAAAAGAGTTTGGCTTGGGTTAGAGTGAGGAGAAGAAGAGAAGGGTTAGTCCTAAAGCATACAATGATAAATAGAGGAGATAAAACCCTTGGAGTTCCTTTTCTTGATATCATAGAGATGATTCAAGAGACTCTTTTCCTTTGGACTTAGCAAACACTCAAGCAATCAAACAATATTTGGATTCAAGCTCCTAGGATCTCCATTTGGCTTGTCTCTCTTAACTTGGCTACTCATGACAATGGTCCTCCTTACTATCTCAAGATGGAATCCCTATCACACAAGAGCAAACATCAAAAAATTCACAACACAATAAGAGGAATGGACAAAGAATAAGTTTTTAAAAGGAAGTCCTTTGAAGTCAACTTTAAGATTTAGCATTCTAAAGGCATGAGGCCTAGTTGCTCTTCAACAAATTTAGCATTCTAAAGGCATGAGACCTAGTTGCTCTTGAACTCCTTTAAGCATGGGTATGTCCTAATTCTAAGTCCTTTCTCCTTTATGCATTGGGTCCACACAAACAAACACAAAAACAAACACAAGACAACAATATATTTATACACAATAATGAGCTCAAATGAGCAAAAGGAAAATGACATAAACATAAAATATATGCTCAAGTGAGCAAAATGAAAAGCAATATGAATAAATGAGCAAGAAAGTAAATTGCATTAAAGTAAATTACAAGAAATTAAATGCTTGAATTAAAGTTAGTAGTTAGTAGTTATGTTAGTTGGTCATAAGACAATTTAGCGCTATGTTAAGCAATCATAAGTGGACTAATGTAGTAGTCACACCTATCTGAGGCCGGTCAATAAAACTATAGGCAAATAAACACAAGTTAGAGATCATGACTAGTAAGCCAAGCTCCTACAACTTGCCATGCCAAAAGAAAAGAGGAAGGTCTTGTATGGACTTTAGGTTTTTTGCTTGACCAAGAAGCAACCTATCTTGGACACAAAGCAACTCATTTGATCTTGGATCAAGTTGAGTTTGATTTGGATCAAAGAAGGTTAAACCCCTCATATGTCAAGACCAAACATAAGACATTAACTCATTGGCCAAAATAAAAAGAAATGAGATGAAAATGAAATGAAATAGAAAGAGAAATAAAGTGTCAAACACAATTGGTCAAAAGTGAATCAAATCATCATCAACCAATGTTAAACAGAAGAGAAATGAAGATTAGAAGTCAACAAGTCAAACATAATTTTTGGTATTTTTTGAATTAAAAATAAATGCAAAATAAAATGAACAAAATAAGCTCAAACCTCAAATTCAATTCAAATCAACTTCAAAAAGTCCAATTAAATTCTCATAGGTCTAACATGGTCAAACAAGATTTGACAATTTTTCTTAACAATTTTTGAAATCAGAAACTATTCTAAAACAATAAAAATAACACAATATGAATTAAAATCTCAACTAAATCTCAAATCAATTAAGAAACTGATGAGACTATTTTTCATTGACTTATCATGATCCATAGGTGCTAAGAAAATATTTTTGGAATTTTCAAATATCAAAAAGTATTTAAAATGAATTAAAAACTATTAAAAACCAAATAATTCACAAAAAATATTAAATGAAGTCACAAAAATAAATAAAAATCAAAATATGAAACTAGATTTTTCAAGATTTTTTTTGGCATTGGTCTCATATTTTTGTGACTTCAAATAAAATATTTATGAATTTTTGAAAATAAAAGGAATTAAATGGAATTAAACAGAAATAAGTAAATAGCAAAAATCCAACGCGCTTGGATCATTCATTAAATGACGTGGCCATGATCTGAGGGTCCAGAGGCGCGGTCATACCATATGCTCAAGTCAAACGCGCAACATTTGGAATTAAAATAAGTCAATGCAAGCAAGGGTCAGGATTATAACGTTTGAACATCATCCAAGGGCGTCGGTGCTCCCACGTGGGGATGGTGGTGGAAACCACCATCTTCTCCTGCCAGCCAACTAATTCCGGCCACCACGCGCAGGGATTTCAACTTTAATGAAAATGAACAAGCAAGGTATCAAAATGAAGCTGAGGTGATGTACATCACCCCTGTAACCATGGATCCTTCTCAATGTTCCTATTTAGAGAGAAACAAGAGCTTGAAGATCATGGTGTTTGATCTGAAATGTCACGATTTGTAAAATTTAGACCACTAGTGGCCTGCCTCATGCTTGAGGACTTCAGAAAACAACAAAAACCAAAGCAATTCACATTGTATAGCAAGATCTAGATCAAGAAAAATTGAGGTTCTACCTCTGAAATGCAACTTCAAACAGCACGAAATGCCCAAGCTCTTGATCCAATTTTGATCTGGAGATGTAATGATGATGCAAGGCCAAGGAATTAAGACTTGAAGATCAACTAAAGATGTTGAAATTCAAGCATGAAATTGAAAATGAAAACTGAAATTCCTTTGAGTGAGGGTTTGGTTTTCAATCCAGCAGTGTTTCAGATCTCCTTCAGGTTGTGGAATGAAGCTCAAGGCACTTCTCTTTATAGTTGAACTTGATGCAATGCTTGCTTTCCCTCGTATGCATGAATTTTGGATCCTTCATGCATGGGCCGATACGGGCGCGTGCAAAGCCCAAAAATGAATGGAAATGCATGCTGAAATCATATTGAAGTGAATTGGACGTGCACAAGGCCTGGCATTTTCTCGCATTCTAAGTTATGATGTGAATTGCAAAATTGCACATAAACATTAAGCTCTTTGAAACTCCCACATGGAAAATCCAAAAATGGTCATATGAGTATTGGTTGGAAAGCTCTCGAAATAAGGAACAATAGTCATGTTGGGCAAAAATTCATTTGAAGTTTGGAAATTTATGAAAACTGGCTGTGAAGTTTAGGGTACAAAACATGTCTAGATTCCCCTTTGAAAATTTTGCCAAAAACTAGCAACTTCAAGCCCTTCTGTTTCAATGATGAAAGCCTCAAATGGAAAAACCTCCAACATAAAAGTTGTAAATAATTTCAAGATGATAAATTTAGACTTAAATTGTGAATCATTTGGATTTTTCATGAGAAAGTTATGGGCACTTGAAGTTGGACATTTTCAAAATTCAATGGCTTAGGTCCAAAGTGACCTATAATGTTTTGTATTATCACATGTGTTTCTTTTAGGATTATGAAATTTTGTCCAACATGACATTTGAATTATACATCTTAAGCTTTCCAATTCATTTTGTCTCACCTCAAAATCATAAAAAATAAGGAAGTTAGGTCCTTGAGAAGTTGACCCAAAATTAGGGTTTCAGTCAAAATGACCTATAATGTTTTGAAATGAATGATGACCTTCCAAGTTTCAAATGGATTTTTGATGAACATAAAAGTTGTTAATATGGTTCTTAAGAACATGTTTCCTCCTGTGGTCATCTTCATTTGACAAACACATCAAAAGTTGTATCTCAGTGATTCTCAGTTTAGTCAGATGACTTGACTGGTCAACTTCTCAAGGCCAAACTTCAAATCTTGATGAATGAATGATTGAGGATACTCACATAGGATCATATATGCATAAAATAATGAATGAAAGAACTTCCCTTGATTAAATTTGATCATAGGTTGAGGTCGTTTCATGAGCAAGGCACAGTCAAAACACAGTTGAATTAGGGTTTCCTTGGGAAACAAACCTCAAGCCCTTTGGGTCCTCTTGACCAAATTGGAAAATTGAGATACTTGGGATACATATATGATGATTAGGAACTTTGTTAACCATTTTCATGCTTTTTCTCATCTTCATCTAGCCACTTCATTGAGCTTAGGAGCCTCCTAGGAGCAGGGGAGCACATGATCACTTGAGCTTCAAAACAAAAAGAGTTAGTGACATATTTTTGTGCTTTTGATTAGTAATCAAAATAAGAGAAGCAATAATATACAATTCAAGCATGCTTGGTGGTCTCAAACCAACTCACGCAAGTCCCACCCCTAGGGTAAAGGAGCCAAACATGCTATGATCCTTGAGGCAATGCATTGAGCAAATGATATGATGTCATGAGAGATCTTATGGTCAAAGTTAGGGTCTTACAACCGGCCTTAATACTTCATTCATTAATGATTGAAAACAAGAAGGTGCATTAGTAAGTCCAAATGGAAATACCATAAATTCATAGTGACCTTCATGTGTAAAGAAGGCAGTTTTTGCAATATCCTCTTCCTTCATTCTGGTGGTATCTGAATCTTAAATTCAGTTTTGAAAAGATGTTGGCCCCTTCTAGTTCGTCTAACAACTCTTCAATCATCGGGATGGGAAATTTGTCAGAAACAGTAATTTTGTTCAAGGCCTTGTAATATACATAAAACCGTTAACTACCGTCTTTCTTTCTGACTAGGATGACAGGATTGGAATACGGACTAGTAGATGGTCGGATGACTCCAACCTCTAACATTTAAATAATCAATTTTCAATTTATGTTTTTTGATAGTGAGGATATCTGTATGGTCTGATATTCGGTATTTAGGCTCATTCTTTGAGGTGAATGGCGTGATCTTGACGCCGATGAAGCGGAAGTCCTTCTGGGGGTTCAAAGATGGAAAGGAAATCATGTAACATGTCTTTTAAATATGACGACATTGAATCCTTCTAATCTATCTCTGCTTTCAACATAGAATTAAGTGAGGCGTCTTTCTTTGAAATTTCTGGTTCTCCCTTTAAAATCATCTATCTTCCATTAATCTTGAGGCCCAACGTCAGTTTATCAAAGTTGACATTAATCTCTCCTAGACGTGCTAATCATCCCATGCCTAAAACCACATCCACGCCTCCAAGGCCAAACAAGAAGAACTGTTATTATATGTGTACTTCTTGCGCTTTCAAGGGAACTTTTATACATACTCCCTTACATTTGAATTTGTGATCATATCCTACTTCTACCACGTATGTTGGAGTGTCTTCCTCTTCTCTTGAAGTTCTGATTTGGTTAATCGTTGAAATCCTCCGGGTCAGTTGTTGTTTTCTGGTTTGTTCACGTTACACTGCTCTCAAAAGAATTAGAAGGGCCACTACGTTTTCCTCCACCTTTCTGACTAACACCATAAGAAACAGTCTTCGAATAGGATGGACTTCGATACGAGTTATTGAATTTTGAATTTGAGTTTGAAGTAGCATTCGGTCTCACCTTTCAAATTGCTCTATTTTTCTGTTCGATCATTAATGCCTTCTTGACCATGATCGAAAAAGTGGGTGGTTCGTAGAGTTTAATTTCTGCCCCAATGTCTTACTTTAATCCGTTCACAAAAATGTCCTTTAAATGTTCTTCATCAACATTTTTCCGCAACCATACCTGCAGACATTTTGAATTGTTCAATGTACTCTTCCACTGTTTCTTCTTGTTTAACTGCAAGGAGGGCGGCAATAGGGTTGGGAGTGGCTGAAGTTTGGAACCTTTCAAGAATGACAAGTTTGAAATCTTCACATCCAATATCATAATGGAAAGTCTCCCACCGTTGGAACCAAGATAGCACATTTCCCTCTAGAGTCACCATAACTGCCTGAATTTTCTCTTCTTCTAGGATGTCTCTCATTTGAAAGAAGCGTTCCAATTTCTTTATCTAACCATAAGCATCAGATTCTCCATCATATATGGGGATTGTCAATTTTCTCCATCGTTATATTTTTCTTTCTCCGATGTGGACCTTGGTTGTATGTTCTCCATTGATGGAACCTTTGGGTGTGCCATCTTCTGAATGCTTGGAAAAAAAATTCACCATGCATTCTAGGCGTGCAAAGCGAGTTTCGAATTGTTGTCGTTCTGCATCTCCATTTTGTCGGTCTGCCATCAACATTTCCAAAATTATCTCTGTTGTGTTTGGATTTTCGGGATTAGATCGAGTTGTCACCATAGTTAGAAGCAAAGTACCTGGACGGTGCTCTGATACCAATTGATACGAACCAAAAAAATGGAACAGAAATGAATAGATGAAAACAAACATTTATGTAGATAATTTTAGAATATTACAACACAGGTTTTCGAGAGTCTGTCTCTCCACAATTTAAATTCTTCCTAATTTTTCTGAATGCTTTTCTAATTTGATTTGTCTCTAATTATATTGCATTTAACATATGTTCCTAATTGACACAATTAATCTGAAGGGTGGTGACTGTTAGATTTGATGATGTTTGGTTCCAAGGGTTGCATCCTTTCTCCACCAATTGCATCATCTTGGGTCACACTTCCTGACACCAATCGGTGTCTCTCTTCACCAAGGATCACGCCCCCTGATTAGCATTTGTTGACCTTACGAGGGCGTCGCTGCGAGTGTAGAACTTGGTGATGGGTGCGTCAACATCTCTTCAGTCATTTTTCTGTAGTGGCACAACATACCAACATATACACTAGCACAACATACATGCATATACACGGTTAATGACTACGTTGAGAGCTTGGAGTTCTTGATTGGACGGTGGAGATTGGAGTAGCTAGAGGGCTTGACAAGCGAGGGAAAGCGTGCATAAGAGCTTGTGTGTGGGTTTGCACCCAAAATTAGGAGGTCACAGGAGCGTGCTGATGAGCGAATGAGAAAGATGAAACCCAAGTTTAGTTGACTCTTCAGTAAAGAGATGTCCTATTGAAAGTACACAAATTTCAAAAGAAGTTCTATGAAAAAACAATGACTATTTTACAATCTCTCCCTACCTAGTGTTTGTTTATCCTGTACTTTTTAGAATAATTAATAAATAAAAATTGTAGCAAAGTTTATGAGGACTGTTGCCCAGCAATACGCATTGAGTGAGTGCATGATAGATGACGCATAAAATAAATAGAGGACATGTTTCTCAAAAATATAATAAATAGAGGACAAGTAGATGATGCAGAAGATCCCATTAGATACACATAGATACACATAGTTGATTCCGGTCAAAGCCTAATAGTTAGGCAAGCATAGCATTTTTTTCTCTTTTGTTGCATCATGCACTAATTTCCTTAGACATTGATTGGGCTCTGGATTTCAACTTGCGCAATTGTTTGATGTTACATTACAATTACCATATCGTTTTTATCAAAGTGTATATCTGTTGGTTTAAGCCCTAGAGGTCAATACTTTTGGTACTTGTATCGAATTATTTATTAATAATAAAAGGATTTTTCTTTATTATGTTTGTTTAATAAAGTCTCTAGAATAGCTAGTCCGTTTAATGTATCAAGTGTGACTTGATAATGAGATCACATTAAACATAAGGACATTATTCTTAAAGTATTCATAGTCGAGCTTTATTGTGAAGTGGGATAACATTAAAGCATTAAGACTATTATGTATATAGACTGATGATCACATCTCATGGATCATGGATAAGGAGTTATCAAGTTTTAAACATAGGTATGAATATTAAGAGTAATATTTATACTTGATTGAACCGCTATGAGAATTCTATATAGAATGTTATGCAAAGTCTCATAAGTTATTCTCATGGTGATAATGGTGTATACCACCCTTCGACCTGAAACCACTATGGACCCTAGATGTAGAGTCGAGTGCTTTATTGCTAATCAAACGTTATCCGTAACTGGATAATCATAAAGACAGTTGATGGGTACTCCACGAAGCATGCTGAGGGACATGAGTGACCTAGATGGAATTTGCCCATCCTGCATAACAGGATAAATGTCTATGGGCCCAATATTGAACTGGACAAGGATAACACGGTCTATGCCTTGTGTTCAATATAGATATAAGGGCAAAAGGGTAATTATATGCATAAGTATTATCACAGAAGGATTTGTCAGATCACATGACATTTTCGTGTCTTGGGTAGCAGTGATGTTAAATACGTGATTTAATATAATTGTCAATGCCGCGAAAACCTACAGGATCACACACAAAGGACGGATTGATGAGAGATAGAGTAACTAAGAAACACCGTAAGGTACAATGCACTTAAGTGAATTGTAGAATATCGTAAGGCACGGTGTATTTAAGTAGAATACGAAATATGGTAAGGTACCACGCGCTTAAGTGAATTTGGCATATTATAAGATATGAGTCACATACACTTAAGTGGGCTTTTTTTGTTTGAAGCCCACACAAGTGGTTCTATAAATAGAACCCTTGTGCAGAAGCATAATTACGGTTGCATTTTCGTTTTCTTTTTCTCTCTCACACACTCAAAGCCTTCATTCATAGCAGCTAGCACTTAGATTGAAGGAATCCGTTCGTGTGGACTGAGTAGAGGCGTTGTCATCGTTCAACGTTCGTGATTGCTCCATAGATCTGCATCAAAGGTTTCAATCGTCACAAGAGGTAATTATTCTATCACTGATCATGCCAATTCATAAGGATCACTAAAGGAGAAAATTTTAATTTCCGCTGCGTTTTGAATCGCTGTTCTCCTTCAATATCATCTTTGAGAATAGTTAAGTTTCTTGTTAGTTCTTACTGTTTTTGTTTGGACAGTTTACCCAGTTTCCTCGCCATAAACTAATAGCATTTCAAATACCACACCATCAACAACAACAAAATCAAAGTCTAACTTATAACGTAATATTATATTATCACAGCAGCACAATTCTTTACATACAAAAGTAACAAATCCTCACAAACTCAATAATCCAAAAAGGATTATTTATGAAATTTATTTTCTCATAACTAGTGACATCAGTCCCCCGGTAGGGACTATTACATCTTTGTTCTAGAGACTTACTCCTCCATTTTGATGATACATCTGATGGACTCCCCTTTCAGCATGTAATCAAAAGCTTTGTTAATCTCTGAGAATGGTACTGTATGAGTAATGAATTTCTCCAGCTCCAGCTCCTGCAGTATCACAGTAACATCACATTAACAACACAAATAGCATATCATTCTGCAATACTAGATAATCCGCCTAATGCACTGCATAATCCAACATATATAGAATCTTACCCCTTTCATGTACTTCTCAACAACATTGGGAAGATCAGTGCGGGGCTTGTAGTTGCCATAGAAGGTACCCTTAAGAGTCCTCTCATTCAAGAAATTCATAGGATGAGTTTTGAAGGCATCATCTTTGCTTGGCACTCCAACAAGTACAGCAACACCCCAACCCTAATTAATAACAACAGATCAAGGTTCAGCTTTTGCCTTGGTAAGATTTATAATTTCTTTAGCAACAAGAGTAAATGAATTTTATTTTGCATACATCATGAACACATTCGAATGCTGAGATCATGGCCTGGATGCTACCGGTACATTCAACAGCTCGATCTACACCTCCATTCGTCATTTCAGCAATTACCTGAAAACCAATTTTCACATCTCAATCTCTTTGTATAAACAAAAACATTATAATCCATAGCATCATACTCAAAAATTATAATAGAAAAGAGAAATATAATAAATTATCAATGAACTAACCTGTTGCACAGGTTTGTCGTGCTCTTTTGGGTTTACGAACTCATTTACCCCAAACTTCTTAGCTGCCAACAAGAAAAACATAATAAAAATTTTATCAATAAAAGAACAGCCATCGAATTTATGTTGGCCCACATCTTCAAGGATTTGAGAGAAGATAAAAGCGTTGTACCTAATTCAAATCGGCTGGAAACTAAATCAACTCCAATGATTCTTGATGCACCAGAGATTCTTGCTCCTTCAGCAGCCTAAATTATGGTTTAAATACAAGAGCAGAAGTTAATATTGACTCGTTTCATTTCCAATCATAGCTACAATATACATGCAGACAAAGGTATAAGAGGAACATACAGCAAGACCAACAGCTCCAAGTCCAAAGATAGCAACAGAAGAACCTGGCTTTGGTTTTGCAACATTCACAGTAGCACCAAGACCTACACAACCATAAATGTAAATTAAACTGAGAAAACATAGAGTAAGCCTAGTTATATATTATATCTCAAGTTAGGGATCTTCCATATATATACCAGTGCATATTCCACAACTGAGAATGCAAACTTTGTCAAGTGGTGCATCAGGGTTGATCTTTGCAACACATCCAGCATGAACCACAGTATACTCGCTGAACGTAGAGGTGCCGACGAAATGGTGCACAGGTTGTCCCTTAATAGAGAATCTGGACTGGTTGTCATTGAGCATGACACCTCTATCTGTGTTGATCCTAAGAAGATCACACATGTTGCTTTCCTCTGACTTACAATGTGGACATTCCCCACACTCTCCTGTGAATACAGGCAGAGCATGATCCCCTGGTTTCAGGTTAGTTACACCCTCACCTACGCTCTCCACAATCCTGATTAACATCATCCCAACAATTATCAATAACATTCCTTCATATTACAATTACATACCAGTACATTAGTTAATCAAAGGATTCAATCAATAATGCATAAGAGAAAGATTTATAATAGGTGGTTCAACTTAGAATATTGAGAAGAGAAACATACCCTCCAGCTTCATGACCAAATATACGAGGAAACAATGGAGTCTGTCCCTGAAACAAGGGAAAGCAAGAAAACAAAATTAAATTACTGCCATGTACAAAAAAAAATGAAACCTTGAAGGGGAAAAACAGCATTAGAAAATTTTATAACTAAATCTGAGAATAATTTTACAGGGTATGTTAAACAAATGAATTTGTGTCAGAAACTAAACAACCCGTTATGTTACGTAATCAAATCAAACTACATCAGAAGAGCAAAATCTCTAGTACGAATTTCAAAGTAGTTTTTCCAGAACACTATTTTGGGATTTTTAAATAGATCTAGAGCTAAAAAACTGAAATCTAATGCCATAATTTGTAATTAAGTCTTTGAACTAAAATTAAAGTCCTAATTTAGGGATATAACTAAATTCAGGGAGGCTAATTACCTTAGCTTCCCAGAAGTAAACATCAGTGTGGCAAAGGGAGGTGAAGAGTATCTTGAGACGAACTTCACCGGCCTGCGGTGGCGCCACCTCTACTTCTTCAATCACCAGCGGCTTCCCAGCCTCCCATGCAACCGCAGCTACAAGTATATTACAAATGAATGGAGCGATGATTAAAATATAGTAGGAAAGAATATGAAAATGATGAGAACATAATTTGAAAAAAGAAGGAGATGGTTGACCGACCTCTGCATTTGATGATCTGACCAGCAGTGTTCGACATGGTAAAGAGATGATGATAGATAACGATATGGTAATTAAAGTAACTGAGATGATGAGTGTTAAGTTTGGTTTGATTTGATTTTTGCTATATCTGTGTGGAGCCAGCAACGTGAGTGATCTCTATTTATAGTAGTGAGAAAGAAAGGAAAGAAGGTACTGGTAATAGAATACTGCTTTGGTTTTGTGGGTAACCGCTGTCGCTGTTGGTATTTCCAGGTATCGCCTTTTGGCTTTGATATACCACACCACGTAGCCGCCAACTGTACCTGGTTTTCGTATTATTTTACTTTTCCCACCAAAACTTTTAATTTATCTATAAGATAGCATCTCTTCTATTTTTTATTTGGTTTTTCAATTAGAATTTCTTTTATTTTAAATAGATAGTTGATGGATTAATTGATTCACTCATATAATTTATCAACTATTTATTAAATTTTCATAGGAAGAATTTTTTTAAAATAATCAAGTTTTTTAATTTAAATTTTAAAATAATCACTATTTCAAATTATTTACCAATATAATCATGTTTCATGCACACCTCTAAAATATGTGTAAGTTGGATTGACTCATTTAAGTTGTCATTGAACATAGGCGTCAATACTATTGATGCATGCATGCAGGTAAAATCAATGTAATTGGTTGGTACATAGTTTATTATATCAAGTGTATGCGGTATTGCATGTGGCGTATGTTTTATATTTTATTTATTTTTTAAAATTTTATATGTTATAATTATAAATAAATAAAATAAATAGATAAATGAAAAATAATTATTAATATTATGATATAAAGTTAAAATACATAACAATTGACAAGAAAATCAATGACTTGTCCGATTGAAACGCCTCATGTTCCACATCCTGGTGCGTTAGCTTGCCTTCGAGGTCTCCCACGATTTCTCTGAGGTGTTTGGGGTCTTTGAGACATGATGCAATGGTGGCTGGTGTGAAGGTCCAGTGGAAGGTCCAACGGTATTTGATAAATTTGTCATCATTTCTCCCCAATAGCTGGGGGTATTCCCGTCAAAGGTGCTGCCGTAATTGAGTTTGGTGGCCATGTTATCGTAGTTGGGTCGTTGTGGTTGGGTTGTTTGTGGACGGTATGGTTGCTCGAATTGGGACATTGGATCATTTTGGAAACGAAACAATGGTTCCTATAGTGTAATAAAGTCAAACAATGGTTGAGTGTTATGGCAATGAGATGTTTGGGTGTTCATAAATGGGGGGCTATGATGGCATGAGGTTGAATCGTATGAATTATTCGCGCTATAGACAAATGTGGTGGCTCTACATGATTGTTGGTGGTTATGGTTTGGTTCCTGGTTTTGAGTTTATGTGTGTGGCATGAATTGGTTACAAGGTTGGGTGTTTGGTGGTTGGGTGTATATGGTAGGGTGATGGTGTGAGGTTGGTTGTTGGGTTTTGGTGGGTTGACATTGTTCTTGGGCAAAAAAAATTATTGGGCGTATGATGACGAAGCTCGTTGGCGTGGATCAATCAAATACCTTGGCTCAGACACAAACGGTGGCGTTGTAACCGACTTAAGCCATGTCATATAATGTTGAGTTGGTCTAGTGTCATGTATGATTGGTTGGTTTAAGATATGTTGTCGTTGATTCCTCTAATTACGACACATCTTTTTTGCAAAGTCTCTCCAATCGGAATAATCTCATTGGTCATCGACTCTTTTTTTATGCCAATCTCCCAAACACGTCAGAGGTTCTGGAATTTGTTGTTGCATGTGAAACTGCAGTTTCACACGGTCACTCTGGTGCATCTCCACAGTAGTGAATCGGGTGATCGATGTTTTTGTTGTCCAAACTGCAATGGCATCATGGTTAACCTGATGGTCAAGACCCGAATACGGCCTCCAGATAAATTGTATAAGAATTTGACATGATTAGAGGATATGTAATTGGATGATTTTTTTAAGTCAAAAGTAAAGTTATTTAGTAGTAATACATCGTCTGGTCCAATGTGGTCTAAAAGATTGCGATAGACTACTACAACGTGTTTGGGACACCTGTTGTAGTTCATCCCTTTAACTGACCACCTAGGTCGAAAAGATTGAAAATATATTAGTTACAGTCAGTTGTAGTATAAAGTCTAACAAATTAGAAGATTTAAGATAAACTTACTTTGTTGCGTAGGGGAACGTGAATGACTTCTCGTTGACCAGGGTGAGTGACGACATACTTGACCAACCTCATGCTTGTAGCAAATAGGTGCAAGAATAAAACATACAAATATGTTTTTTTGGCATTTTTACACAACGAACTATATAGATGGGACAAAACAGCTGAACCCCAACTATATGTGCCTACTTTATTTATGTTTCATAACAACGACAAATACATAATATTTACCGTATTACCAGTACTTTCAGAAAATAAAAAATTACCAAATAGAATCATAATATAACAGTGAGCTTTAATTATCTTTTCATACTCAGTAGATTCTTCGTTTAATGTTATACTTGAATAATATTGTTTAAAATATTTAAAATTAATACCTTGACCCCTAGGTTGACCCGAAGTCTGTCCGGTAGTTGTGTCTTCAGACAAAGAGGCACCCAACAATTCCTCGCATATAGAGTTATCTTGGTTAACTCTACCATTTACGACATTACCATCGATAGGTAGACCTAACAACATGTAGACGTCCTCAAGTGTGACGGTACACTCACCGAAAGGAATGTGAAACGTATGGGTCTCGGGTCTCAATCTTTCTGACAAAGCAAGAATAAATTTGTAGTCAACTGAGTATGAGACTATGTTGAGTAGATTACCAAAACCGCATCCTCGTCGATATGGTTCTATCAAAGGGTCGTGTGGTACATATTCATGTACACGACACCGAGATCTCTTTAGGTCCTAATAAAAAATAAGTAAGAAATAAGTAAGAATAAGTAATAAACAATAGAGACATTTTGTTAGGAAATAAGAATAAATAATAAACAATATAGAATAAGTAATAACATACAAATGTCGCAATATTGTTGATTGTTCATCGATGTTCATCACCCATGGTCAATAGAGACATTTTGTTGAATGCGTTTGAGTATCTGTTGCTGATAGGTTGAGTGTTGCAGAAAGTCTGATAAGCATCAATATTTATATATGTGAAAGTAGGTTGAGTGTAAGGTTGAGGGTAAGTTTCATTCACGTGAAAGTTTCTTTTGCATGTGATATATGTGAACACGCGCCATTGGTAAGGGCGCATGAATGTCTTTTTAGGGCACATGTCATTGGTAAGAGCGCATGTGTTTGTCCCTTTAGGGCAGGGGGAATCATGCAAGGCGCATGCCTTGTCTTGTTATGGAGCATGCATTATTTTCTAAGATCATGCGCCATTGGTAAGGGCGCATACGTTGGACAAAATTAATTGTCTCAGTTCGTTGATCCGTCACAAGTGTTTTGTGAAACTGATGATGACGAACAAGCTGAAGTTGATGTTGTTGACGAGGAAGAAGAAGAAGAAGAAGAAGACGAGTTATTGGTTGATGAAATGGTGAACGATGAAAATGTCGACCACCAGCAAGAGCCATTACTAGCTAGACATGTATATTGTCCACCTCAACACATGACAAGCTTAAATTTGGGTGTATAGGAACCTTCGTCAGATATATTTTACAATCCTTATGTGCAACTTCAATGATCATTGAAAGAAGGAGACAAATTTCGCACAAAATAAGACTGTGTCAGAGCCATAAAAAAGTATCACATGGAATTATCAGCTGATTATAGGGTTGATTAAACTAATGCAACAATGTATAAGATTTATTATCGTGATGAGCTATGCCTATTTCGGTTGTCAGCATCTTATCGGAAGAGGAGTGATTCTTAGGAGATAGGTTATATGGGTCAAGTTCACACATGCTTAATCACGAACCTAATGCATGACCATCGCAAACTCAGCTCTCAATTAATATGCGATGAAAATTTATTTTTCATTAGTGACAATCCATCGTTAAAGGTGAGTACAATAATCTCGCATATTGTTACATAATACAACTATACTCCATCATACAGGAAGGCATGGATAGCTAGGACTAAGGCAGTTGAAAAAGTGTTTGGAAATTGGGAGGAGTCATACAAAGAACTTCCAAAATACTTGGTGGCACTTAAGCATTATGCGGGTCTTGTGTTAGTGGTAATGGCATATTCCACCGACTCTTTTGGGCGTATCAACCATGCATCAAAGGTTTTACTTTATGTAAACCTATTATACAAATTGATGGTACATGATTGTACGAGAAATATAAAGGAACGCTACTAATGACAGTGACACAAGATGGCAACAACAACATTTTTCCAATCGCCTTTGCAGTAGTTGAAGGGGAGACTGCTGGGGAATGGATTTTTTTCCTAAAAAATCTATGATTGCACGTTGCTACTTAGCCTAACTTGTGTTTAATCTCAGGCAAACACCTATCAATTATGATTGCCTATAAAAACATTGATAATGGCTGGCAGGATCCTCCTTCGATGCATGTCTATTGCATTAGACATATCAATTAAAATTTCATGTGGGAGATCAAAGACAAAACATTGTGGAAGAAGGTTGTCAACGCGAAGTATGCATTAACAAAATCTTCTTTCAAACACTACCACAAACATATCAGATTGTCAAACGCAAATGCAGTAAGGTGGATCGATAATATCCATTGGAGAAGTAGACTAGGGCATACGACAACGGTCAATGGTGGGGCCACATGACAACAAATATTGTGGTATCAATGAACTTTGTCTTCAAAGGCATCTGAAACCTACCGATAGCTGTTTTAGTACAAGAAACCTATTTTAGGCTAGGAGCATTGTTTGAGATCAGACGTTCCAAATGGAGTTCATTGTTACAAAATGGGAAGTTGTTCTTGATGCTTCATTGAAATTCATTAAAGAGGGAGCTTCCAAAGCTAACACACATGTCGTTACGGTGTTTGACCGTACTAAAGGTTGATACAGTGTTGCTGAGTAAATGGATCACAATGAAGGCATACCGAGGGGACACTATCGAGTGGAACTAGATAGAGGTTGGTGCAACTGTGGAAAGTTCCAAGCCTTTCGTATGCCCTGCTCCCACGTCATAGCGGCATGTTCAAAGGTTCAATAGGATTCTTCGAACTTACTATCTGACGTTTACAAAGTCATAAACCTTTGCAATGTTTACAAAATTAGCTTTTCGATGGTAGAAAAAGAGGATTATTGGCCTGCATATCAAGGAGACATTCTCTGGCACAATGAAATAATATGAAGAAAGAAAAATGGCCGCTCAAACAACACCTGTATTCGAGTCGAAATCGATACGTTGAACAAAATGGTTAGAATATGTAGTTCATATCGCCAGCCTGGTCATAATCATACAAACTGTCCCAATGTTGGACCAAGCACAACAACATAATTTTAATTGTAACTCTTTTGCTTTATATTAAAAACAACATTCATTTCATATGATAAGCAGAACAAATATAATAATTAAACAACAACACAAGCAACTACAACAAATAAAATAACATCACAAACAAATACAACACATAAACAACATAACTATGCGATTACAACCATTAAAATAATTTTGTGAGAAGTATACATCATCATGTGAACGTCTTTGTCAGTTTTAACATCCACCTAGAAACGAACTTCTCCATTTTGGTTGAACGTTGTATCAAGTCATTGAATTCTTTTGCAATTTCTCCATCTAACTAATGGTTCAAGGTCCTGTTCAGATGTTCGAACGTATCTACATTCCAAAGTCGGATCTTCATCGGAGGCTGCACTGCTGAAAAAACTAAATCGACATTTTTCTTGTGAATATAAGGACACATATATGAATATGAATACATTTTAAAGAAAAATGGAAGGAGAATGAAGGAAAATGGAATGAGATAGTAAGAAGATGTGTGAAAAATTATGGGAGGGTGATGTTGTGTATTTATAGATGGAGTGGTGGAGCAGTAGTCACATGCATTCGCGCGCACATAGAGTGGACTATGTGTAAGACCCCAAATTTGTCCCTAAGATCCCTCATGGCATCATAGCATTGCATTGCATATCCTCAAGGATCATTTAGCATTTTTGCTTCCTTTACCTTTGGGTGGGATATCCCTGTGAGTGGTTTTGGATCACCAGGCATTGCTTGCATTGTATATTATTGCTTTTCTTGTTTAATCACTAACCAAAAGCACCAAAAATATGTCATCTAACATTTGTTTTGCAGTCTAAGTAGCACAGGTCAAGGCAATTCAAGAGAATCATTTGTACAAGAGCTGATGGTATTTTCTTGAGATAAGGACCATATGATTGTTATTTTGAGCTTACATGAGCAATGGTTCCATTTTGAAGCAAATTTACCAAGTGGCAAAGGCCCAAGTTCATCAGACATTTTCAGGTCATCTAAGGCTCAATACAATCAACTGTACAGTCAATTGAAGGCTTTGAGGTTGGGGAATTGATCTTAACATCCTCATTCATGTTCAAACAAGGCCTATTCATCATGCCATACATCTATCTTGAAGATTTTGAGGTCATATCAAAAGTTTCCCAAAATGGAAAGTGACCTATAATTTCAAGTTTCCAAAAATGGCAAGATTTTGGTTCACATTCAACTTGAATTTCCAACATCAAAGAAGCTTCAAATGAAATTTTCTTGAACATGAAAGTTGAAGATATTTCTCTCCCATTTCCAAAAAGTCCAAGATCATGAGCATCTGATGAATGGTTGAAGAATTATGATCAAATGATTGCCAAGTGTGCATGGAAGTTCAACATGCCATAACTTTTGATCCAAAACTCCAAATTGAGTCACTCTTTTTGCATAATGCTTGTCATGACCTATATTTTCCAAATCCAACATTGCATTGCATGAAATTTACTCATATGACCATTTGTCCATTCAAGTACATTTTGGAGGGAAAATGCATAATTCAAATTTGGTTGATCACATGAGCTAAATTCCAATCCAATCTTGATCATGAGTTGATTTTAAGTGGTTTTGAACCCTCACATGGCACTGTTCACGTGTACTTTTGCCATGCAAGGGTGCATTTACCAATTTTGCCATGCACCTCATTTTCTCTTAATCTTAATTAACACAAGCTAAATCAAATTTTCAGAGTGATTAGGAGGTGGTATAAAGCCTAAATCCTAACAGAATTGGATGAGTTTTCAGCTTCTAGATCTAGAAATTTCACTTCCCTCCAAAAATTCTCTCAATTGAAACTTGAATTTTCTTCACATAACTCATCAACATTATTGCATATTCTGGTTTATCTTGTGTGATTGATGAAGAATCAAGGCTTGGATTGAAGAAATTGATCAAGATTCGTGCACCTCCAACACATGAACATGAACATGGAAGTTTGAGTTTCAGCTAGATCCAGACCAATTCAAGTGTCAATTCATATCCAAAGCTTCATAACAAGAGTGGAGAAGGAGATCTGGAGCTAGAGAAGGCTTAACCACAAGGATTTGGTCACTGCAAGTTCAGGTTGGTGAAATTTCGAATCTCATGTTTATCTAATTCATTGCCATGATTAGATAGATCATAATGTGCTGGTAATGCTGATGCAAGTAGATCTTAATTTGGTTGAGATTTGAGTGAGATATGTGGATCTGAACTTTTGAATGTCAAGAATGTTTTGCTTCGATTTGCATTATCCATTGAGAATTAGGCCAAACAAATATTGGATCCGTGTTGTACGTTGAACAAGCTTTCGATTGATGTATAATATGCTTATTTCTGGAAAATTTGTTGAGCATCTCCGCCGGTCTCGCCGGAGAAGAAGGCTGAGCTCCTCCACCAGCCGCCGCCTGCATTTAAGCGCTAGGGTTTTGATCCCTGCTGGCGCCACGCATGCGCCTGTTGGCAATTCCATTGGCCTTCGTCTGATTGACTTGCTCGCGTGGCCTTGGACCTGATGACTGGGCGCCACATCATTTAGTGGAACGTTGCGTTTCACTTTGAAATGCGCTTGCATACGACCTCACCTCTGTTCGATTCCAACGTTCACTTGTTTTGATTTTTCTCAATTGTTTTATTTTGAGCGCTTATTTGACTGAAGGTGCCAGGGTTCGATCCTTGGCTTAGCATTTTCCTATTATTTTCCAGCGCTTCTCATGTGACCTGCATGGCATTGGTTCGAATCCTTCATGAGGCATTGTTCCAATTTTCCTTTCAAATACCATTTCCCAATTATTTTCAACATATTTCATTTTTGTTCATTAATTCAAAAAAATCACTAAAAATAGTATACAAATCCAATCTAACTCAAATGTTTTGCCACATGTTCATTTGAATGTCTATTATTTTGTGGTTGTGATTTCATGATTTTTACATTGCTGGAATTTGAAATATGCTTGATTGTTTGAACATGATGCAAAATGTGACATGTTGTACCAATTCTCTTGTGAAATGATCATTGTTTGTCCAATTGCTTTGAAATTTGATATGCTAATTCCTAACATGTTACATGATTTTTGAACTTTTGTTTGGCATTTTTAGCATATTTCATCTCTGTTTTGGACACATGGCTGTATAGTGTGACAATGTGTGTCACACAATTTGATGTTGCTCTTGTTCATTTTCATATACATGTCAATTGAACTTTTCTGATTCCAATTTTTTGCATGATGCTTGTGTTTAACATGTTGTGTGCACATAAAAAATTTCATGATCATTTGATTCATTTCTGTTTTAATATGGAATTTCTATGTTTGATGTCCAATTGTGTGCATTGTGATTGCCTTTGCCTTATCTTGGTTAATTGATGACTTTGCTTATTGATTTGGATTTGATCCTTTTTAGGACATGTTCTTCGTTGATTAAATATGCTTCATGTTGAATATCAACTTTTGTTTTGACTTTTTGCTTTGCCTTTGACCCTAGTCTTTGCACTAGTGGTTTGTACTCACCTTTTGAGCTTTGTATTTCAGGTTCAAGCAATTAGCTATAATGGTTGATGTGATCTCATTACTTGAGATGCAAGTTACTTTGGTTAACTAACTTTGATTGTGTTGTAGGTCCTTTGGTGGTGAATTCACTTGAGTGATTGCCTTTTAGGACTTGCTTTGTGTACATATTGGAAACCACTGTTGTTGTCTGTTGGTTGTTTGTCTGAATATCCTACTGATTGTTTAGCTTTTGTATAGGTACATTAGCCGCTTTTAGCTTATTACTTGAGCTTTGCTTTGCTTGTGGTTGGTATACCACTTAGGTAACCTCTCTAACTCCATGTAGTCTGGAAGCCCTGTCGTTTCTTTTGGCAGACATTTGGCTGAAGTCCTCCTTAAGAGGCAATGACTGTGATTGTTTATGTTTGTGCTAAAGACCTCCTTGTCGAGGCATGTTACTTGTTAAGTCCTCCTAAGTGAAGAAGAAATTGACAGATAGAAGGGATTTGCAATCGATCCCCTGTTAATCAGTTGAGTCTTTCATTATGCTCGCACTACGTGCTGATGCATTTGAATAAACACCCAAGATCTTGTATAGAGTCAGTCATGTGGAATAGGGTCCCTCATTCTGGATCCCCACACCTTCTTTGATTCAAGCTCACCCAGGCCAGGGTTAAGAGCTATGAGGTCTAACCCTCATTACCTTTCATCTGCTCACCCTGACGGTCAATGTCAGTGGTTAAGAGCCTTAGCACCCCTACAGTTTTGGCTTGTTTGTCGAGGTTGATATGACCCCTTGACTAAAGCCCAACTTTGTCCGAGCCTCTTGCTTGTGTATAGAGTGTGATAATTGATTGATGTGATTGCTTGTGTTTGCATTTGCATATGTTTTGCATTTGTTATTTGTTTTGTTTGTGGAGCTAGATGGAAGACCATTGATTGGCTATCTGTTTTCTATTTTGTTTCTTTTGTGGAGTTAGATGTAAGACCATTGATTGGCTATCTGTTTCCTATTTTGTTTCTCTTGTGGAGTTAGATGTAAGACCATTGATTGGCTATCTGTTTCCAGCTTGTTTGTGGAGTTGGATGTAAGACCATTGATTGACACTCCGTTTCCAGTTTTGTTGTTCTCTTATGAGACCCTGCTTACTTGCTTATTGCTTTGTGTTGCCTAATTCCAAAGGAACTTACTTGGATCATTTCTATGATCTTGAGAAAGCAATTCCTATTTGTGGCTTTGTCCCTAAACCCTTTTGTGCATAACCTTAACCTTTTTCATCCTTAACCAAAACCAGAAAACTTTTGTGCAAACATTTTCACTTGTTTTCAAAACTAGAAACCTAGGCTTTATGCCTTTGATTTTCAAAATCTCTTTTCATTAATACTCATTGTAATTGAACTTTAATTCATACTTGGACTTCACTTTGTGAATAATTCTAATTGGTTAATTCAACCCACTCAATTGCTTTGAGGCCCTTGTCCACTTCTTAATCAAATTTTCATGCATTAGCCATAGATCTGAATTATCTTAGTGGTTGATGTAAATCTCACCGCATCCTTAGTGATCGAATCGTAAGTCTTCCATACTGATAACGGGGTTAACCCCTCTAGTATGTCGAAGCTATTCTCACATGGTGGATTGTTGGCTCAGGTCGAGTTTTCTCCCTTTGATAATGAAAGACCTTAAGACTTTTGTTTAAAATCAATCCACTCACTTTTTGGAAATCTTTTACCCGAACTACGAGGTTTTGATCCTTATCTTTCATGAAAAGGTACGTAGGCAATGGGTTCATCCATCCAAACACAAAAATGTAAATAAAATTGTACATTCTTCTCTCATCCCTTCAATCAATGTTTGCACAAAATATTTCATAAATAAACAATAATACAACAGTTGTGAAAAGAGGTTCCCTAGGAGTATCTAGGATGTTGTGGGTGCCTAACACCTTCCCACAACATAATTACCCCCTTACCCAGATCTCTGACCCTTCTTTTACTAGTTTTGTTTGTAAAACTTTTAGGCTTTTGTTCGCTTTCTAGTCATTCCTTTGGATAAATAGAAGTGCGGTGGCGACTCTACTTTGTATGCTTTGCTTTTGATTTAATCACTAAATCTAAAGGTAACGAATACACCGCTACAGAAAAGTGGCGACTCTGTTGGGGATCAAGGTTCCTAGTGGGTTTGCCTACTTTTCACACTTGTTGTATTATATTGTCTATTTGTTTATGACATATTTTTGTGCAATTTGGGATTACTGTATTGATTGTAATGATTGATTTGCTTGATATATCAATTGCTTGCATTGCTTTGGTGATCTCTGTGAGATGAGTTCTATACCCGAACTCGAGTGCACTTATGATAGGAGAATGGCATAGTCTCGTCGACTTGTGTGGAGTTATTCCTTAGCAAGTTGACTTGCGAGTCCATTCACTTGGTGGAGGTCATGTTGGATCAATGATGTCACACAAGTCATTTGTGGTTAGACATTATTCTTCCAATATGTGCCGTAGAATATTTTTGGAATACGAGTATTCGTTCCTCCGATAATATTCGAAAGATGGGATGATGACTATGGGAACCTCTTATAGAACATGTTCGGCAGGTTTAAACCATAGTACACTCCCTTTGGGTGGTTCTTAACCGAGACTCCATGCTCGTGACTCACAACAAACCCGTGATTCATGGTTGATCCGTTCAACTATCGTTAATATCAATGGAACTTGGGTGTTGATAAGGTGAAAACCGTAATCCACCAAAATGGATGATTGATATTAAGGAGGGTTGAGTCGTTCATATATCGTTAATATCAATGGAACTTGGGTGTCGATAAGGTGCAAACCATAATCCACCAAAATGGATGATTGATATTAGGGATAATATGAGCCATCCCATGACCTTTGTCTGGTGTGCTTTGCTTGATCCTTGAGTGTGATTGTTGCATTCATGCATTCATGCATTCATCTGCACCCATATCATCAAAAAATGAGAATTTTTTTTCAAGGAACTTAAGGGGTTTCTTTGCAAAAAATTTCAGACATGGAAAGACAAAGAATTATTCAATGAGATATTTTCCAGATGCAATAAATGCTTAATATTTCAAAGTTTGCAAATAAAACCCTCGAGTTCCTTTGAAAATAAAAACAAAGCATATTCACAAACATTGCATGCATCATTTGCATAAGCAGGTTTTGTTCCGGTCTCCTGTCCTGTGATCTGACTATGTGCTCTTCATTTATTTTGAAGACACGCTGACTCACCGGTACTACACCAGAGCCAACTCTTCCAGATTGATGGATCATCTTGAGCAAGAGAACTGTGAACTCAAGGAGAAGTCGCCAGACTAAGTGCTTTGATGGAATCATTCCTGGTTAGCCACTTGTCTTCCTTCTCATACATAGATGCTGAGGATGAAGTTGGAACTCCTTTCCAAGCTTTATCTATAGTCGAGCCTGTTGAGAAGAGGACTCCTTCATTTGCTTCCTATCGAGATGTGAAATTGGCCATTGAATGTGGTGCAGTTGCTGGGCTAGGAAAAATGATCGAGCTTGAAAAAAATAAGTCCCGGGCTGGCATTGGCTATTCTTCTAGGGTCTTCAACGAAGAAGGGTTGTTCAAGAGTGGAGGTTTCATCCACACCGGTCAAGCTGAAGAAGTTGCTGCTATCTTGGAAGAGGATGCAGAGGATTCTGACAATTTTGTCATCCCTGGCGGGATCTGCAACAATTGGGTCGATGTGGATGTTCCTACAGTCATTCATAGATCAAAGTAAATAATCACTTTGTTTAAAAACCCTTCTCCCATGCCAAAAGGAGAAGTGATGACATTGTTGGCAAAGCATTAATACAATGATGTTTTCATTCAATAAATGCATGTTAAACATTTGTTTTTCCAATTGTTTTCACTTTTTGCTTTTTTTCATGAAATTGGTGATCATAAAAAACCCTGAAAAACAAGAATAAAAGCAATCTTTTCATCTGCATAATGATTGCCTTGTTTGATTTCTAAAAAGCTTTTATATCCAAAATCATTATGCAGGTTGATTTCTAAACCCATTAAACATAATGATCCAACGCCATCTCCCAATTTTGAATTCCCTGTATTTGAGGCAGAGGAAGATGATGTTGAAGAGATTCCTGATGAGATTTCCCGTCTCCTTGAGCACGAAGAGAAGATCATTCAGCCGTATCTCGAGAATCTGGAAACAGTCAACTTGGGGTCTGAGGATTGTGTTCGGATAGTGAAGATTGGGGCACTCTTGGAAGAATCTGTCAAGAATGGGTTGATCGAGTTGCTACGAGAATATTCTGATATCTTTGCTTCGTCGTATGAGGACATGCCGGGTCTAGATACAGATATTGTGCAACATTTCCTGCCTCTGAAGCCTGAGTGCGTGCCAGTAAAGCAGAAGCTCAGAAGAACTCATCCTGATATGGCAGTGAAGATCAAAGAGGAAGTTCAGAAGCAAATTGGTGCGGGGTTTCTGGTGACTTCTATGTATCCTCAATGGATGGCCAACATTGTGCCTGTGCCTAAAAAAGACGGAAAAGTCCGGATGTGTGTGGATTACCGTGATTTGAATAAAGCTAGTCCGAAAGATGATTTCCCTCTACCACACATTGATATGTTGGTAGACAATACAGCTAAATTCAATATCTTCTCCTTTATGGACGAATTTTCCGGATATAATCAAATCAAGATGGCACCCGAGGATATGGAGAAGACAACATTCATCATACCTTGGGGAATATTCTGTTATCGAGTGATGCCCTTCGATTTGAAGAACGCCGGAGCCACGTATCAACGAGCTATGACTATCTTGAATCATGATATGATGCACAAGGAGATAGAGGTCTATGTCGATGACATGATTGCTAAGTCAAGAACGGAAGTTGAACATGTTGAGCACTTGTTGAAGCTTTTTCAGCGTTTGAGGAAGTACAAGCTTCGTCTGAATCCGAACAAGTGTACATTTGGAGTCTGTTCTGGCAAGTTATTGGGCTTTATAGTCAGCGAGAGAGGTATTGAGGTTGATCCTGCAAAGGTCAAAGCAATACAAGAGATGCCTGTGCCCAAAACTGAAAAGCAAGTACGAGGTTTTCTTGGTCGCTTGAATTATATTTCCAGATTTATATCCCACATGACTGCCACATGTGCGCCGATATTCAAGCTCCTCCGGAAAGATCAGTCTCTTGATTGGACCGAGGATTGCCAGAAAGCTTTTGACAGTATCAAAGAGTATCTGTCCGAACCTCCGATCTTGTCTCCGCCTGTAGAAGGAAGACCTCTGATCATGTATCTGACTGTTCTTGAAGACTCAATGGGTTGTGTCCTTGGTCAGCAAGACGAATCAGGAAAGAAAGAGTATGCTATATACTACCTGAGCAAGAAGTTCACTGATTGTGAGTCTCGATACTCAATGCTTGAGAAGACATGCTGTGCTCTGGCTTGGTCCGCTAAGCGTTTACGCCAGTACATGATAAATCATACAACTTGGTTGATATCCAGAATGGATCCAATTAAGTACATTTTTGAGAAGCCTGTCTTAATAGGGAGAATTGCCCGTTGGCAGATGTTGTTATCTGAGTATGATATCGAATATCGAGCTCAGAAAGCTATCAAAGGTAGTATCCTGGCTGACCACTTGGCACATCAGCCGATTGAAGATTATCAGTCAGTTCAATACGACTTCCCAGACGAGGAGATTCTGTATTTGAAAATGAAAGATTGCGATGAGCCTACACTTGATGAAGGTCCAGAACCTGGTTCCAGATGGACGATGGTGTTTGATGGTGCTGTAAATCAGTACGGAAATGGTATTGGGGCAGTAATCATTACTCCTCAGGGCACACATATTCCTTTTTACAGCAAGGCTAACTTTCAAATGCACGAATAATATGGCTGAGTACGAAGTCTGCATTATGGGATTAGAAGAATGCATCGATCTGAGGATCAAGCACCTCGATGTGTATGGTGATTCGGCCCTCGTTGTCAATCAGATCAAGGGTGAATGGGAAACGAATCAGCTTGGTCTCATCCCATACAGAGATTATGCGAGGAGGATTTCAACGTTCTTTACTGAAGTTTACTTTCATCATATTCCTCGAGATGAGAATCGGATGGCAGATGCGCTTGCCACGCTTGCCTCCATGATTGTGGTGAGGTATTGGAATGAAGTTCCCAATATCACTGTGATGCGCTTGGACATACCAGCTCATATATTTGCAGTTGAAGAAGCAAATGATGATAAGCCTTGGTATTATAACATCAAGTGTTTCCTTCAGAACCAAGTCTATCGCCTGGGGCATCTGTGAAAGATAGGAAAACTTTGAGAAGGTTATCAGGCAGCTTCTACCTCAGTGGCGAAGTGCTGTATAAGAGAAATTTTGACATGGTTCTGCTCAGATGCGTGGATAGACACGAAGCAGACCTGTTGATGACTGAGGTCCATGAGGGTTCATTTGGTATTCATTCCAATGGACATGCCATGGCCAGAAAGATGTTGAGAGCAGGCTACTATTGGCTGACAATGGAGTCTGACTGTTGCAAATACGTGAAGAAATGCCACAAGTGTCAGATTTATGCGGATAAGATTCATATTCCTCTGACACTTCTGAATGTGATTTCATCACCATGGCCTTTCTCTATGTGGGGAATTGACGTGATTGGCATGATTGAACCGAAAGCGTCCAACGGACACAGGTTTATTCTCGTAGCAATTGATTACTTCACCAAATGGGTTGAAGCCGCATCTTATGCGAATGTGACCAGGCAGGTGGTCGTGAAGTTTGTCAAGAATCAGCTTATATGCCGTTATGGTGTCCTTGATAAGATCATTACTGATAATGGATCTAACTTGAACAACAAAATGATGGAAGAGTTATGTAGTGAGTTCAAGATTGCACACCATAATTCTTCTCCTTACAGACCCAAGATGAATGGGGCTGTTGAAGCTGCCAACAAGAATATCAAGAAGATTATCCAGAAGATGGTTGTCACGTACAAAGATTGGCATGAGATGCTGCCATTTGCTTTGCATGGATATCGTACATTTGTCCGCACTTCAACAGGGGCAACCCCTTTTTCTCTTGTTTACGGCATGGAGGCTGTACTCCCAGTAGAGGTGGAGATCCCATCAATGAGAGTCTTGATGGAGGCCAAGTTGAGTGATGCTGAATGGATTCAGAGTCGTTACGACCAGTTGAATCTAATTGAAGAGAAGCGATTGACTGCCATGTGCCATGGTCAGTTATATCAGCAAAGAATGAAGAAAGCATTCGATAAGAAGGTCAAGCCTCGTGTGTTCCGAGAAGGTGACCTTATGCTCAAGAAAGTTTTGTCTTTCGCGCCCGATTCCAGGGGCAAGTGGACTCCAAACTATGAAGGTCCATATGTTGTCAAGAGAGCCTTTTCAGGCGGTGCTTTGACACTTACAACTATAGATGGGGAGGATTTCACTCGTCCTGTGAATTCAGATGCAGTCAAGAAATACTTTGCCTAAAAAGAAAAACAGAATGGCTCGCTAAGTTGAAAACCCGAAAGGGCGGCTTAGGCAAAAATGAGCGTCTCGGTGGATTGAAAACCCGAAAGGGCGATCCAGGCAAAAATTAGAGACATGAAAAAATGATTTTGCATCCCGCTAGATTGAGTACCTCACCCTGGGGCAATCTAGGCAAAAATTAGGGATTTGGCAAGTAACTGCATCCTGACAAGACTTTTTGTTCTACAACCGTCTTTTCGTCAGAAATTCTCGCTCAGTCATCGTCAACTGAAGCTTCAAATACATCAAATTCGAATTGGTAGAGAAATGGTCATTATGTTCAATGTAGCCCTCTTCCAATATATATCACCGATTTCAAATTTGTACAGATCTATGGAGTCTCGCCATTTGCAGACTACCATTCCATCAAATCAATTTGAGCTTTTATCCAATTATTTGCACTCTTATTTGTTTCAATTCAACAAATGTCTTGCATGTTTTAATTGATAAAATATCATTGTTTTAAACAAACAAATTTTTCAAAATTGTTTTTAAACAAAGTGAACATTCACAATGATGAAAGAATACTTAAGAAATTCTCAGTGCTCTCCCAAGGGTGGCATGATCTCCAACAGGATAAGACTTTTGTTCATATTCCTGGCATGGTTGTATCCTCTTTCTCCAGATTGTTGTTGGGGTTCTCCCCAAGCAGAGCTTCTGTTGAGATTTTCCCCCAAGCAGGGTATTTGTTGGGATTTCTCCCGAGCAGATTTTTTGTTGAGCAAAGTCTTTGTTATGACTCCTCCCCATTAGAGTGCTTGTTGAGGTTTTCACCTCCCCTCCCTTCAGCAGAGCAGTGATTCTTTCCTCCTCAGCAGTTGTGGTTCCTTTTGGGAAGGTTCAGTATTTGGTGGCTAATCTCCAGTTCTCCTTCTCTTCCTCAGATAAATCCCCAATAGATTTATGGTGGCGGATTTTATCTATGATGATTCATCCCTAGCAGAGATCTTGTTGTTTCCTGATCCCGTCAGAATTGTTTATTCTCCGGTGATCCTGGCTTTCTCTCCTGTGGTGTAGTACCGGGCGTTCGTTCCCTGGCCCTGTTTGTGTTAGAAATGTTTGTTTGTCAGCATTCATCAAACATAAATCACGCATAAATCATGCATAATCATAACATTCAGATATTCATGTTGCATTCTTTACCATATATCTTTTGTTTGTTGTCTCCTGCTTTTTGGTGATATATTTTTCCCCAAGCAGATGTCGGTGTGTCTGATCTCCCCATTTAGAGTCAGCCCCATAAGCAGAAAGTGTCTATCCTTTCCTGCCATTTCCCCACTGAGATACATCCTCGTGAACGACGGTTGTTTCCGTTTCCTCCCAACACATATATTGGGATGGATTTCCCTATTGAGTTATATCCTCATTAGGATGAGTCTTGATTCAGTTTGCCTTTTTGGTTTGATCCTGAATTGGCCTTTTTGCAACTGTTTCTCGTGCTTCCCCGTGGTATAAATGAATAATTCATTCATATTATCCCCGGTGGACTTTTTTGGCCTTCTACCTACAACTCGGTAGTTATAAGTCCTACTTTGTTGGTTTTCTACCTACAACCCGGTAGTTGTAAACCCTACTTTTGCCCCTGTGCAGAGTTAACCTTTGTTGTTCATCCCAGTTGATGACGGTTACTCTTTGGTGGTTATCATTATCCAGTATTCAGTCTTGATATTCCTTCTTTTTGTGGATAATTGCTCTGAGTAAGCAATTTTATCCCCAGCGGGTCCTTTCACCGTTTGCCAGTGATATGTTCCCCGGATCATTGATTTTTTATCAATATATCCCCTGCGAGTCATCTTTCATCTACCCTTTTGTTGGCAATGATTGTTTCTCCCCTTGATTGGTCATCATTATATACCTAGTTTGGTATCCCGATGCCTCTCTTTTCGATTGATTTATCCTTTAACAACCTACAACCCGGTTATGGATAATCTTCCATGCGAGTATATTATCTATGTTATGACGGTAATAAATAATATATCTCATGCACTCTTTGGTCAAAATCTTTTGATTTTTTCTCCAGCGGAGTAAGATTCGTATTCCTTTTTTTTTCGGAATCGAATGTCCATCCTTTAACAAGTTTGCGTTTTGCTTTCTTCCAGGATGATGAGTGTTTTGGAACACACACCAATTCACGATTTCGGTCGATTTATCCTTTAACAACCTATAACCCGGTTATGGATAATCTTCCATGCGAGTATATTATCTACGTTATGACGACAATAGATAATATATCTCATGCACTCTTTGGTCGAAGTCTTTTGTTCTTCCCCAGTTGAGTAAGATTCGTATTCTTTGTAGAATCGAATATCCATCCTTTAACAAGTTTGCGTTTCGCTTTCTTCCAAGATGATGAGTGTTTTGGAACACACACCAATTCACGATTTCGGTCGATTTATCCTTTAACAACCTACAACCTGGTTATGGATAATCTTCCATGCGAGTATTATCCAAGTTCTGACGGTAATGGATAATATATCTCATGCACTCTTCGGTCGAAGCCTTTTGTCTTTCTTCAGTTGAGTAAGATTCGTATTCCTTTTTTCGGAATCGAATGTCCATCCTTTAACAAGTTTGCGTTTCGCTTTCTTCCAGGATGATGAGTGTTTTGGAACACACACCAATTCACGATCTCGGTCGATTTATCCTTTAACAACTTACAACCCGGTTGTGGATAATCTTCCATGCGAGTGTATTATCCACATTCTGACGGTAATGGATAATATATCTCATGCACTCTTCGGTCGAAGCCTTTTGTCTTTCTTCAGTTGAGTAAGATTCGTATTCCTTTTTTCGGAATCGAATGTCCATCCTTTAACAAGTTTGCGTTTCGCTTTCTTCCAGGATGATGAGTGTTTTGGAACACACACCAATTTACGATCTCGGTCGATTTATCCTTTAACAACTTACAACCCGGTTGTGGATAATCTTCCATGCGAGTATATTATCTACGTTATGACGGTAATAGATAATATATCTCATGCACTCTTTGGTCGAATCCTTTCGTGTTTCCCCAGCAGAGTAAGATTCGTATTCCTTTTTTCAGAATCGAATGTCCATCCTTTAATAAGTTTGCATTTTGCTTTCTTCCAGGATGATGAGTGTTTTGGAACACACACCAATTCACGATTTCGGTTGATTTATCCTTTAACAACTTACAACCCGGTTATGGATAATCTTCCATGTGAGTATATTATCTACGTTCTTACGGTAATAGATAATATATCTCATGCGCTCTTTGGTTGAAGCCTTCTGTCCTTCTCCAATCGAGTAAGATTCGTATTTCCCTTTGTGGAGTCGAATATCCATCCTAAAAAAAAAATCAAGTCTGCTTTTCCAGCTTTCTTCAGGATGATGAGTGTTTTGGCACACAAACCAATTCACGCTCTGGTCGGTCACCTATTATATACCCAGTAATCGGTATCCCTGGTGTTCCTTCCTTTCTGCTCCCTATTATGACCTCGGTCCCCTGTGGAGTCATGTTTTCTTGAGTCGAAATATACCTTTGTAGGTCTTCCTCAGATGTTTGAAGTTTTGATATCTCTCACCCTTATACCGGTCTTTGATATTCATCTCTTCTTGAGCTTGTTACCTACAAACCAGTAACACTTCATTCCTGTTATTTCCTCAGGATTGTCTTTTTAGACATCCCCAGTGGAGTCCCTTAGTGGATTGTTCCCCTCTGTGTCCGGATTTTTATCCGAAGTATCCTTTGTGGATAATTCTGTTCAGATGTTCGAACGTATCTACATTCCAAAGTCGGATCTTCATCGGAGGCTGCACTGCTGAAAAAACTAAATCGACATTTTTCTTGTGAATATAAGGACACATATATGAATATGAATACATTTTAAAGAAAAATGGAAGGAGAATGAAGGAAAATGGAATGAGATAGTAAGAAGATGTGTGAAAAATTATGGGAGGGTGATGTTGTGTATTTATAGATGGAGTGGTGGAGCAGTAGTCACATGCATTCGCGCGCACATAGAGTGGACTATGTGTAAGACCCCAAATTTGTCCCTAAGATCCCTCATGGCATCATAGCATTGCATTGCATATCCTCAAGGATCATTTAGCATTTTTGCTTCCTTTACCTTTGGGTGGGATATCCCTGTGAGTGGTTTTGGATCACCAGGCATTGCTTGCATTGTATATTATTGCTTTTCTTGTTTAATCACTAACCAAAAGCACCAAAAATATGTCATCTAACATTTGTTTTGCAGTCTAAGTAGCACAGGTCAAGGCAATTCAAGAGAATCATTTGTACAAGAGTTGATGGTATTTTCTTGAGATAAGGACCATATGATTGTTATTTTGAGCTTACATGAGCAATGGTTCCATTTTGAAGCGAATTTACCAAGTGGCAAAGGCCCAAGTTCATCAGACATTTTCAGGTCATTTGAGGCTCAATACAATCAACTGTACAGTCAATTGAAGGCTTTGAGATTGGGGAATTGATCTTAACATCCTCATTCATGTTCAAACAAGGCCTATTCATCATGCCATACATCTATCTTTAAGATTTTGAGGTCATATCAAAAGTTTCCCAAAATGGAAAGTGACCTATAATTTCAAGTTTCCAAAAATGGCAAGTTTTTGGTTCACATTCAACTTGAATTTCCAACATCAAAGAAGCTTCAAATGAAATTTTCTTGAACATGAAAGTTGAAGATATTTCTCTCCCATTTCCAAAAAGTCCAAGATCATGAGCATCTGATGAATGGTTGAAGAATTATAATCAAATGATTGCCAAGTGTGCATGGAAGTTCAACATGCCATAACTTTTGATCCAAAACTCCAAATTGAGTCACTCTTTTTGCATAATGCTTGTCATGACCTATATTTTCCAAATCCAACATTGCATTGCATGAAATTTACTCATATGACCATTTGTCCATTCAAGTACATTTTGGAGGGAAAATGCATAATTCAAATTTGGTTGATCACATGAGCTAAATTCCAATCCAATCTTGATCATGAGTTGATTTTAAGTGGTTTTGAACCCTCACATGGCACTGTTCACGTGTACTTTTGCCATGCAAGGGTGCATTTACCAATTTTGCCATGCACCTCATTTTCTCTTAATCTTAATTAACACAAGCTTAATCAAATTTTCAGAGTGATTAGGAGGTGGTATAAAGCCTAAATCCTAACAGAATTGGATGAGTTTTCAGCTTCTAGATCTAGAAATTTCACTTCCCTCCAAAAATTCTCTCAATTGAAACTTGAATTTTCTTCACATAACTCATCAACATTATTGCATATTCTGGTTTATCTTGTGTGATTGATGAAGAATCAAGGCTTGGATTGAAGAAATTGATCAAGATTCGTGCACCTCCAACACATGAACATGAACATGGAAGTTTGAGTTTCAGCTAGATCCAGACCAATTCAAGTGTCAATTCATATCCAAAGCTTCATAATAAGAGTGGAGAAGGAGATCTGGAGCTGGAGAAGGCTTAACCACAAGGATTTGGTCACTGCAAGTTCAGGTTGGTGAAATTTCGAATCTCATGTTTATCTAATTCAATGCCATGATTAGATAGATCATAATGTGCTGGTAATTCTGATGCAAGTAGATCTTAATTTGGTTGAGATTTGAGTGAGATATGTGGATCTGAACTTTTGAATGTCAAGAATGTTTTGCTTTGATTTGCATTATCCATTGAGAATTAGGCCAAACAAATGTTGGATCCGTGTTGTACGTTGAACAAGCTTTCGATTGATGTATAATATGCTTATTTCTGGAAAATTTGTTGAGCATCTCCGCCGGTCTCGCCGGAGAAGAAGGCTGAGCACCTCCACCAGTCGCCGCCTGCATTTAAGCGCTAGGGTTTTGATCCCTGCTGGCGCCACGCATGCGCCTGTTGGCAATTCCATTGGCCTTCGTCTGATTGACTTGCTCGCGTGGCCTTGGACCTGATGACTGGGCGCCACATCATTTAGTGGAACGTTGCGTTTCACTTTGAAACGCGCTTGCATACGACCTCACCTCTGTTCGATTCCAACGTTCACTTGTTTTGATTTTTCTCAATTGTTTTATTTTGAGCGCTTATTTGACTGAAGGTGCCAGGGTTCGATCCTTGGCTTAGCATTTTCCTATTATTTTCCAGCGCTTCTCATGTGACCTGCATGGCATTGGTTCGAATCCTTCATGAGGCATTGTTCCAATTTTCCTTTCAAATACCATTTCCCAATTATTTTCAACATATTTCATTTTTGTTCATTAATTCAAAAAAATCACTAAAAATAGTATACAAATCCAATATAACTCAAATTTTTTGCCACATGTTCATTTGAATGTCTATTATTTTGTGGTTGTGATTTCATGATTTTTACATTGCTGGAATTTGAAATATGCTTGATTGTTTGAACATGATGCAAAATGTGACATGTTGTACCAATTCTCTTGTGAAATGATCATTGTTTGTCCAATTGCTTTGAAATTTGATATGCTGATTCCTAACATGTTACATGATTTTTGAACTTTTGTTTGGCATTTTTAGCATATTTCATCTCTGTTTTGGACACATGGATGTATGGTGTGACAATGTGTGTCACACAATTTGATGTTGCTCTTGTTCATTTTCATATACATGTCAATTGAACTTTTCTGATTCCAATTTTTTGCATGATGCTTGTGTTTAACATGTTGTGTGCACATAAAAATTTTCATGATCATTTGATTCATTTCTGTTTTAATATGGAATTTCTATGTTTGATGTCCAATTGTGTGCATTGTGATTGCCTTTTCCTTATCTTGGTTAATTGATGACTTTGCTTATTGATTTGGATTTGATCCTTTTTAGGACATGTTCTTACTTGATTAAATATGCTTCATGTTGAATATCAACTTTTGTTTTGACTTTTTGCTTTGCCTTTGACCCTAGTCTTTGCACTAGTGGTTTGTACTCACCTTTTGAGCTTTGTATTTCAGGTTCAAGCAATTAGCTATAATGGTTGATGTGATCTTATTACTTGAGATGCAAGTTACTTTGGTTAACTAACTTTGATTGTGTTGTAGGTCCTTTGGTGGTGAATTCACTTGAGTGATTGCCTTTTAGGACTTGCTTTGTGTACATATTGGAAACCACTGTTGTTGTCTGTTGGTTGTTTGTCTGAATATCCTACTGATTGTTTAGCTTTTGTATAGGTACATTAGCCGCTTTTAGCTTATTACTTGAGATTTGCTTTGCTTGTGGTTGGTATACCACTTAGGTAACCTCTCTAACTCCATGTAGTCTGGAAGCCCTGTCGTTTCTTTTGGCAGACATTTGGCTGAAGTCCTCCTTAAGAGGCAATGACTGTGATTGTTTATGTTTGTGCTAAAGACCTCCTTGTCGAGGCATGTTACTTGTTAAGTCCTCCTAAGTGAAGAGGCAATTGGCAGATAGAAGGGATTTGCAATCGATCCCCTGTTAATCAGTTGAGTCTTTCATTATGCTCGCACTACATGCTGATGCATTTGAATAAACACCCAAGATCTTGTATAGAGTCAGTCATGTGGAATAGGGTCCCTCATTCTGGATCCCCACACCTTCTTTGATTCAAGCTCACCCAGGCCAGGGTTAAGAGCTATGAGGTCTAACCCTCATTACCTTTCATCTGCTCACCCTGACGGTCAATGTCAGTGGTTAAGAGCCTTAGCACCCCTACAGTTTTGGCTTGTTTGTCGAGGTTGATATGACCCCTTGACTAAAGCCCAACTTTGTCCGAGCCTCTTGCTTGTGTATAGAGTGTGATAATTGATTGATGTGATTGCTTGTGTTTGCATTTGCATATGTTTTGCATTTGTTGTTTGTTTTGTTTGCGGAGCTAGATGTAAGACCATTTATTGGCTATCTGTTTCCTATTTTGTTTCTTTTGTGGAGTTAGATGTAAGACCATTGATTGGCTATTTGTTTCCTATTTTGTTTCTCTTGTGGAGTTAGATGTAAGACCATTGATTGGCTATCTGTTTCCAGCTTGTTTGTGGAGTTGGATGTAAGACCATTGATTGGCACTCCGTTTCCAGTTTTGTTATTCTCTTATGAGACCCTGCTTACTTGCTTATTGCTTTGTGTTGCCTAATTCCAAAGGAACTTACTTGGATCATTTCTATGATCTTAAGAAAGCAATTCCTATTTGTGGCTTTGTCCCTTAACCCTTTTGTGCATAACCTTAACCTTTTTCATCCTTAACCAAAACCAGAAAACTTTTGTGCAAACATTTTCACTTGTTTTCAAAACTAGAAACCTAGGCTTTATGCCTTTGATTTTCAAAATCTCTTTTCATTAATACTCATTGTAATTGAACTTTAATTCATACTTGGACTTCACTTTATGAATAATTCTAATTGGTTAATTCAACCCACTCAATTGATTTGGTGGCCCTTGTCCACTTCTTAATCAATTTTTCATGCATTAGCCATAGATCTGAATTATCTTAGTGGTTGATGTAAATCTCACCGCATCCTTAGTGATCGAATCGTAAGTCTTCCATACTGATAACAGGGTTAACCCCTCTAGTATGTCGAAGCTATTCTCACATGGTGGATTGTTGGCTCAGGTCGAGTTTTCTCCCTTTGATAATGAAAGACCTTAAGGCTTTTGTTTAAAATCAATCCACTCACTTTTTGGAAATCTTTTACCCGAACTACGGGGTTTTGATCCTTATCTTTCATGAAAAGGTACGTAGGCAATGGGTTCATCCATCCAAACACAAAAATGTAAATAAAATTGTACATTCTTCTCTCATCCCTTCAATCAATGTTTGCACAAAATATTTTATAAATAAACAATAATACAACAGTTGTGAAAAGAGGTTCCCTAGGAGTATCTAGGATGTTGTGGGTGCCTAACACCTTCCCACAACATAATTACCCCCTTACCCAGATCTCTGACCCTTCTTTTACTAGTTTTGTTTGTAAAACTTTTAGGCTTTTGTTCGCTTTCTAGTCATTCCTTTGGATAAATAGAAGTGCGGTGGCGACTCTACTTTGTATGCTTTGCTTTTGATTTAATCAATAAATCTAAAGGTAACGAATACACCGTTACACTATGCATGCGTCATTGCATGTGTCGCCTACACATGCATGCGCCACTCCTAGTGATGTCATGGCCATGCATGCGCAAGTGCATGTGGCGCTAGTGAATAATATTTTTATTGGATGCGCCAATGCAACTGGTGCCTATGTTAGATTTTTTTGGAAAAGTGGTTATTTTGGTAAATATTTTCAAATAATGGTTATTTTAGTATTTTTAATTGAAAAACTTAGTTATTTTTTTTTTAAAAAAATCTTACGTGAGAGTTAAGTAAAAGTAATTTATGCAAAAATTTGACGTTTTTCTTTCCAATAACACTCGTTTAATAATTCTAAGTTATTTATATTTGATATATGTAGTAAGGAGGATATGAAAAATGCTGGAAGATTGGCAATTATGATATATGAAGTCTGAAAGAATAAGAATGATCTTATTTGGCACAATGGGTATGAGGAAACTCTTAAATTTGGTTGGTTAAAGTGGCAGGAATGGTTTATGGCCCAAAAAGTTCAAGATATCGAAAACGCACAATATTATTCTATGACTTGGAATCCGCCAAGGGAAGGTTGGTTGAAATCTAACATGGATGTGGCTTTTAACAAACATCGTGGCACTACTAATAGAGGATGGTGTGTGCATGATAATCTCGAGATTTTCATTATTGCAGATGTGGCTTTGGATCTTGGTACTCTCTTAGTTACTGAAGTTGAAGCTTTGACCCTTAAAGAAATAATCCATGGAGCTATCAGCTTGCACATGGAAAATGTTGTTTTCGAAAGTGACTAGTAGTCCAAACCATTCATTCCAATCACAATGGTGGATCCGAGTTTAATTTTATTATTAATTTTATTAAAGCTTTGTTACATGTTTATCTAAACTTTGAGGTAAAGTTTATTAAGCGTCAAGCGAATATAGTTGCTCATTCTCTTGCAAGGGCGGTCAATTCTTGGTCTAGGCATATTACATTTAACTCGATTCTTCCTTGTATTGAACAAGTTTTGATTAATGGATTGTAGTGAATTTGTTTTGATAAAAATAAATAAATAAATAAATAAAAACAAGAAAAAAATCAATTGTTTTACATTTAGTCCCTTTTAAATTTTTTATCACTTATAATATTTTTCATCCACACATGTTCAACTACCTCGCATGTCTAATGCCCTTACCACTAGGTCATGTTACTTGCTTTATATTTTTATATTTTTATGTCACTTAAATATATACATTGCATAGTTAGTTTGTTTGATTATAATAAATATATTTTATTCTAATATATTTCAAATATTTTGATTACGCTTTTATTTTAAAAATATTTATTACACTTTTAGTACATCATATTTAATACATAATTATTTATAAAAATATTTATTTAATATTTAATAATATTATTTAAATAATAATATATGATATATTTTATATTATTAAATTATATAATAAGTTAATATTATTAAATATGAAATTTATATAATAAATATGTTTTATATAATTTGATTACTATTTAATTTGAATTAAATACGATTTACTTGATTAATATTTAATTGATTAAAATTTAATTAAATTATAATTGATTAAATACATTTTTTACTCCCTTAATTATACTGTTGAGTTCAGATTGATCCCTTAATTTTTTTTGTGTCAGATTAGTCCATTAACTTTTATAATGTATCATGTTTGTCTTTTTTGTCTAATTAACAACGAATATAGCAATTGATTTTTGAATTTTTTGTTGCTGATTAGACAAAAAGGATTAACATGACACTTTTTCAAAGTTAAAGGGACCAATTTGACCCAAAAAAATTAAGCGACCAATCTAAACCCAATGGTATAGTTAACGTGCCAAAAAATATATTTTGACATTATAATTTAATTTAAATTAATTTAATATATTAATTGAATATTTTTATTTAATTAATTAATATTAAATATAATCAATATTTTAATTATTCATAATCAATAAAAAATTTAATTAATATATTCATAAAATTATATTTAAATGTAATTAATAATTGAAATATTAATTTAAATATTAACTAATATATTCATAATATTCTATTTTAATATTAATTAACTAATTATATATATTCAACTAATATATTAAATTATTTTAAATTAAATCATAATTCAATTAAATATTAATCAATTAAATAGTATTTTTTAATGCAATTAAATATTGATCAAGTAAATCTTATTCAATTCAATTAAATAGTAATCAAATTATATGTAACAGGTTTATTATATAAATTCCATATTTAATACTATTAATTTATTATATAGTTTAGTAATATAAAACATATCATATATGATTATTTAAGTAATATTATTAAATACTAAATAAATATTTTTATAAGTAAAATAAGTATTAAATATGATGTACTATGTAATAAATATTTTTAAAACAAAAGTGTAATAATTTTTTCAAAAATATATTAGAATAAATGATAGTTATTCTAATCAAACAAACTAAGTATGCAATATGTATATTTAAGTGGGATAAAAGTGCAAAGCAAATAACCTCTAGTGGTAAGGGTGCTAGGCATGGGAGGGAGGGGACCTAAGTTTAACTCCTCCTTATTGCAAAATTTTGATTTTTTAGGTATTAAAATTTCCAATTATAAAAACACGAGAATCTTCATAAGGCAATGTGTGAGTGCAACTTCTGTTTGATGTGTTTTGTATGATGTCAAAACTATGATACTTTAGTGTTAATGTATATTGGACAGTATCCTCTGATTCTTTATGTGCATCTTAGTATTAGAAATCATAAAAGCATTTGAAAACAACTTGGAAAAGGTCTCATGCATCAAGCATGCGTGAAAAATATTTTTTGTGAAAAATAGGTATTACAAATCGACCTATGGGAAAACATTCTTGGCTATAGGTCAACAAGTATACTGCAGTATTAAAGCTTGTAGCTTCTGTCTCATGTGCCGACTCTTCAGGTCGACACATAGGAAACGCATAGCAATCATAAGTCGACACATGACTTTAATAAGATTCTAATACGTCTTATTCTAGATAAAACACCCTATGAACTACTTAGAGGTAGAAAACCTAATGTTTCTCATCTTCACGTTTTTGGATATAAATGTTTCATTTTGAATAATGGAAAGGATAATCTTGGCAAGTTCGACTTGAAGGCCGATGAAGGTATCTTCCTCGGATACTCACAATCTAGTCAAGCTAATAAGATTTATAACAAAAGGCTACTTATTATTGAAGACTCGGTTCATGTTACATTTGATGAGTCTTTTCCAAAAAATATTGGGAAAGGTGTTTCTTTTCATGATGTAGGTGTATTTTCACAAGATATTCTTAAGGAACCCGATGATGGAATTGATCGACCTAAAACGGTGGAAAATGAGAGGGTCGAAGATGACGATTGTGAAGAGGAAAATGTGGAAAGTATATTATAGTGGATGACATTCCTTTGACTTAGAGAACATCCAAATATCATCCTATTCAAAACATATTTAGAGACATCACAAAGGCGTGACAACACCCTCCAGATAAGTAACTTTTGTTATCACTTTGCGTTTGTTTCACAGCTTGAACATAAAAACTCTAAAGATATATTGCTTGATGAGCATTGGTGTATGGTCATACAATATGAACTAAACCAATTTAAAAGGAATGACGTTTGGGACCTTGTCCCTCGTCTAAAACATCATCAAGTAATTGGCACAAGATGGATTTTTAGAAACAAGCTTGACGAAAATGGAGTGATAACCCGGAACAAAGCCTGACTAGTGGCTTAAGTTTATAACCAAGAAGAGGGAATTGACTATGAGGACACTTATGCTACGGTCTCTCACCTCGAGGCTATGCGCCTTCTACTAGCGTACACTTGCTCCAAAAGTTTCAAGTTATTTCAAATGGACGTGGAAAGTGCATTTCTAAATGGTTATATTAATGAAGAGGTGTATATAGTTCAACCTCCTGGTTTTGAAAATTACGAGTATCCCAATCATGTTTTCAAATTAAAATGCGCTTTGTATGGTCTCAAATAAGCACCTAGGGCTTGGTATGAGTGACTTAGCAAGTTTTTTATTAATCAAGGGTACTCAAGGGGAAAGTAGATACTGCTCTTTTTATTAAGCGCCATGGAAATGATACTCTTCTTGTTCAAGTTTATGTCAATGATATCATTTTTGGATCAACTAATATTCAACTTGTCAAAGATTTTTCTAAGCTTATGTAGGATGAGTTTGAGATGAGCCTAATGGGGGAGTTGAATTACTTCCTAGATCTTCAAATCAAGCAACTTGATGCAGGTACATAAGTTTGTCAAACTAAGTATTAAAATGACTTGCTAACGAGATTTGGCATGGAAGATGCAAAATCGATTGACACTCCGATGCCTATAAACGGTAACTTGGAAAGGAATGAAAGTGGTAAGGATGTTGATGTGAAAAAGTATAGAGGTATGATTGGTTCTCTTATATATCTCATTGCATCTATGCCATATATTATGTTTAGAGTTTGTATGTGTGCCCATTATCAATCGGTTCCTAAGGAATCACATCTAAAATTTGTTAAACGCATTCTTAGGTATTTTCATGGTACTTCTAAGTACGAGCTTTGGTATTCAAAGGGAAGTGATTGTACTTTGGTTGGTTATACCGATTCTAATTTTTCTGGTTGCAAATCGGATAGGAATAGTACTAGTGGAACTTGCCACATGTTTTCAAATTCCTTAGTTAGTTGGCATAACAAGAAATAGGTTTTCGTTGCTTTGTCAACTGCCGAGGCGGAATACGTCACATCTGGTAGTTGTTGTGCTCAAATCTTGTTTCTCTAACCTTCTTTAGAAGTTATATTACATAAAAGTGCATTCTTCATAAATTCATAAGCAAAGTATTATCGTTCCATGTTCCTTTTTGTGTGTAAGCTTCTCTTTTTGCTTGTTGATATGTTCTGAATGATTGATATTCTTGACGTATAAGATAGTTCGTGAATGTTCACTTCCAAAAATGTCTAATTGATGTATGTCAATTTATATGCTTATAGTGACTTTATGTTTAGCTTCTTCATGCTTGAAATATATAGTTGGTGTATTGGCTTGCTATCTATTGTCTCATGAATTGTGATTGAACATGTTATAATGTTACGCATTCCCCCTTTTCGACGTGATCCCTAAAAAAGTGGTTTCTTACTTTAATGTGTGTAGGAGAAAGTGAAGTACTAGGTTTGTGACGAGGTTTAGGGCTATAGTGTTGTCGCATTTTATCAGAAGAACTCTAAGATTAACATTGTAATCACTGAGTTATTATTTCATCCAGATAATCTGCATGCAACAACTACCTGTAGCAACGTATTTGGCCTCAGTTGTGCATAGTGATACACTTGCTTATTTTTTTGTATACCAAAAGACAAGTGAGTTACCAAGTAAGTGACATGTATCGCTGATATTTTTCCTATCCAATTTACACCCAGCAAAATCAGAGTCGGTGTACCCAACTAAGTCACAATCCACTCCCTTGGGATACCATAAACCTATTTGTTGTGTGTCAGTGAGATCACTCAGAATGCGTTTGATCGAACTTAGTTGTGATTCTTTGGGGTTTTCTAGGAAGCGATAACATAGACACACAACAAACATGATAACAAGATGAAGGATAGAGCAAATCATACATCGACATTTTCATTCCTCGACTGGTTTTCCTTCTTGTCCTTGACTAGGTTACATGAGTTGCCATTGGATTTGTTATAATTTTGACCTTTTCCATGTCAAACATATTTATAACCTCCTTGCAATACTTGGCTCCATTTATGAAGGATACTTCTTTAGCTTGATGAATTTGAAGCCCTATGAAGTATCAAAACTCCCCCATCATTGACATCTCGAACTCATTATGCATCCTCTTAGAAAAATCGTTGCAGAAAGATTCGCTAGTAGTATCGAAGATGATATCATCAACATAAATTTGTACTAGTAAATTGTCATGCTCGATTTTCTTGATGAAAAGAGTTTCATCAATTTGTCCTGTTTGAAACATGTTCTTAAGCAAAAACTTTCTTACATTATCTTACCATGCTATAGAAGCTTGTCACAGACTGTATAAATCTTTTTTAAGTATGAAAACAATATTAAGGAAAATTCAATTGATAAAACCCGAAGGTTGATCAACAAACACTTCCTCTTGGATGTAATAGTTTAAGAGCGCACTATTTACATTCATTTGGAAGAGTTTAAAATTCATGATGAAGGAGAGAGCTAATAACATCTTTATGGCTTCTAATCAAGCTACAATAACATGATTTTCATCAAAATCTATGTCTTCCTCTTGATTGTATCCCTTCGCAACAAATATGGATTTGTTTCTTAAAAAATTTCCATCTTCGTCAACCTTGTTACGAAAGATACATGGGGTACGAATCACTTAATTAGCTGAAGCTTTGGGGATAAGTTCCTTAACATTATTTCATTTAATTTGATTGAAATTTTCTTGAATGGAAAGAGACCATTACTCATTAACTATAGCCTCATCAATTCCCTTTGGTTCAAATTTTGAAACAAAAGCCACAAGGTTATATACCTTTTTTAAGGGAGTGTTGTCAAGTAGTGACTCCCTTGCAAATATCTCCAATGACATTCTGAATAGGATGATCCTTTGTTGGCCTTCATTCCTTTAGAAGATCTTGATGATCTATAGGAGTTTCCTAATTCAGATCTTGAACTTGTTTTTGATCTTGAACTTGATCTTGATTTTGCTTTTCTTCTTGTTCTTTATCCTTTTCTTCTAGGGTTAGATTTTCCAAGATACCGACACAATCAACAACGTCTACTTCTATATATTCATGGTTAGTTTCATCAAAGATAACATGAACAAACTCTTTGGTAGTTAGAGTTCTTTTGTTAAAAACTCTAAAATTTTGCTCGAAGTGGAATATCCTAGGAATATGCCTTCAACAACTTTTGCATCAAATTTTCCAATATTATCCCTCTCGTTGTTAAAGATAAATCATTAGAATCCAAAGACATGTAAGTGAGAAATATTATGCGTTCTTCCTTTATATAATTCATAGGATATCAACTTTAGAATTGGTTTTATCAAGACACAATTTATAACAAAGACACCACAAAAATTAAAACACAGTAATTCTAGTTCTAACTAGAATGAAGACAGAGATACTCACACAAGATCTCCATCTTGAGGAGGAAGAAATTGTACTAAACCACCACAACATCAGAAGGAGATAGAATGCTTCAATCTTTAGAGAGAGTTATCGTAATCTTGGGGAATTCATAAAAGAATCATTTAATTTAACTGAGTTGTTTCTCCTCAATTATGGATTGTAAGTCTGCAACATATGTGAACCAGAATGGAGATGAAGACACTCATACAAGATCTCTATTATTCATTATTATCTTTATTTTTAATAACTTTCTTAATAACTTATACTTCTTAATCTTAAGATGACAAATTTATTAGAATTCTTCTTCTTCTTCTTCTTTTTTAAATACATATTGGATAAAAATGACCAAGTATTATGATTATTATTAAAATGAATAGGCATTTAGTTTAATTATTTATTTTTGTTGTTATGGAAAAAAACGTGTGTTTTAAAAACATTACAATTTCTGTGTATAGGTGGGGGATGGGGCCGAAAAACTCGTTCCCCATTGGGGGAAAAGGTGGATGGTCAATTTTTACCTCTGGCTGATTTTGTGACGAAGGCATGACTGGTACATTCAGGCAGAAGACAAGTCACGTAATGCTTAAGCACACCCACTACTACAAATAATATATTTCATGACGATGATTTCACCTCATGTATTGAAAAATTGAGGTATAATTCATGACACACACTATTTTTTTAAAAAAAAAATATAAAATATATTTCGTTGGTTATTTTGAAAACTGAGGGATAAACCTGTTCAATGGACATGCTTCGAATCTCATCAATCTTAATTTATGTTTTTATCTCATTAAAAGTGACCCCTTCTTGAATATTTTATTTTTAATCTAAAAGCACGCTACTTTTCACATGCGTTTTCTTTTCAATCAAGGTAAATATATATATATATATATATATATATATATATATATATATATATATATATATATATATATATATATATATATATATCGTAGCACCCAGTTTCATTTGTCTAAATAATACAAACAAAATCCTAACAAAGAGTCCTAAATAATGAGAGCCATAAACACATATTATCTTCAATACGAAGATGTTATGTATTTAGTGCTATCGTTTCTTCTTCAGAAATCCAAATCATTTTTTTTTACTTCTTCTTCAGAGATCTGGTACGTCAAACATCATTACTCATAATGTTCTTATTGTTGTTGTTGTTGAGATCTGAAATTCTAGAGGTTTTATCTTTTTATTATTGTTGTTGTTTAAACAAATTTATATTATATGTTTATTGATATTATTGTTGTTGTTTTTGTGTGACCTGTTATTGAGACCCTAAACCCTAGAGGTTTAATATTGTTTTTGTAAAACAAATTTATGTTATAGATTTATTGACGTTGTTGTTGTTGATGTTGTTGTTGTTGTTGTTGTTGTTGATGTTGTTGTTGTTGTTGTTATTGTTGAGACTCGTTGTTGAGACCCTAAACCCTAGAGGTTTAATCTTGTTGTTGTTGTATAAATTGATTTATGTTATAGGTTTATTGATGATGTTGTTGTCGTTTTGTTAAGAGAATATTTTTTTTGAGTTGTTGTTTAATGTAAGTTGTTGTTTTTGAGTTGTTGTTGTTGTTTAGTTTTTCTACTATCCAAAGTTATAAAAATCTATATGTTGTAGTTTAGTTGTTGTTATTGAGTTTGAGTTTTAGATTGATATTGGTATTGGGTTTATGTTTTTTGTGATTCTTTGTGCAACGCTCATTTTGTTTCATCGAGTTGAGTTTATTTAGTGTCAATTGTTTGTTTCACTAATCCTTCTTTGAACATATAACCTAGTAAAATTGATTTTGAAAATAATCATCTGAAAAATTATGTTGTATGTGAAACTTATCTTATACTGACTAATGATTTTCTCGCATTTTGCAACTCATCATTCATTTCATGTTGTTTTATCGTTAAAATCTCTCCAATACTTCTAATTTTTGTTCAACTTTCTTTCATATTTGTTCATTTTTCAAAGCATCAAATTTTATGCTTTCAAGAATGAATTAGTAGAAAAGGAAATGTTGAATAAAGAACTTGAAACATTGGATAGATTTTAACCATAAAACAGCGTGAGATGAATGATGAGTTGTAGGATGCTTCAAAATCACTAACCAATGTAAGTTGTTATTCAAATATAATACAATTGTTCATATAATTATTTTCCTAACCAATTTTGAGAAGTTATATGTTCAGTATAGGATTTAGTGAAATAAGCAATCCACATTAGATTTAATAAACTCAAAATTGTTTCACCCCTTTATTTTGTTAGATAACCGGGGTGAAAATGTGGTATATCCGTTAGTGAAATTTCAAAATTGAGGAGACATGTGTTTTCACTATTTCAGAATTCCAAAAAGGTTTCCCTGGCGACCGAACTCATGAAATTTTCACATACCCATCAGTTATTTTAAAACCGAGAGTTAAAATATGCACTTTTCATGACGCTCTTCACTACCTCGCCTCTATAGCCAAGATTAAATGTATTTCACGTCCGACGTTAAATATAATTTTTCTAGTAGTGGCCTCTGCCCCACCCTGTTGTCATGCCTAATGGGAGGTGACCTATAAAAGGGTTTGTTTATTGATATTAATGTGTGGATTGACCAAAATAATAAAATTTAATGTAATGAACAAAATTATATAATATTTGATAGAAAAATTGTGTCTAAAGTGAAATCACTTAATTTTTTTAGCGGTTTTTTTCTTTCTTTCTTTGTATATCTTATTATCTAAATGTTTGTTCTTGAAAGTTCTTTTCTTTTCTCAAACTTTATTTTCAAAAGATTATTGTTATATTCAAGCGTTATTCTATAGTGTGAATAATACCTATAAAATTTAAGAATATATAGTTTTTTTGAATTAATCAATGTTTGAGACGAATGTTGAAAAAAGAGTTGTTATGGTCCATTGCACCATTATGGCAGAATCTTTTTACTATTTTGTCGCGTACAATTTGCCATTATGCCATGTGTAATACTGTTAATTATCTCTCAAATTTTAATTCTTTATGTAAGCTCATGCCACATTGCATGAGAGAGAGAGAATCAAAAGAGAAAAAATACTGAATATTAAATTCATTATTCAAAAGTGTAAAACAAAGAATAGCTACAAGAGTATTTATACAAAAACTCTATAACAGAAATCCTAAACAACAGTTGAAAAAGCGAAACTAAAAAGGGAAAATAAAAACAAATTAAGTCTTATTATTAAGGCTAATAACACCCCCCCCCCCCCCCCTCAAATTAGAATAGAGGTTTGTCATTCCGAGTTTGGAAACAAGAGAGCTAAACATGCCATGGTGTAATGGTTTGGTGCAGATGTCGATGACTTGTTGCAAAGACGGAATGGGCATTAAGTTGGTGTAATGGTTTGGTGCAGATGCCGATGACTTGTTGCAAAGACGGAATGGGCATTAAGTTGGTGTAATGGTTTGGTGCAGATGTCGATGACTTGTTGCAAAGACGGAATGGGCATTAAGTATTGTGAAAATCAGTTTCTGCATTAAAGAACAAGAGATGCAAAGTAGAAAATGCAGAATGAAGAAGAAGAAGAAAGAAAGTTTTCAGGAAAAGAGAATAATAGCTTGTTATGTTATTACACGTATGGCAGCCATGTCCTTATATAGTGTATGGTTATCTCTTAACTACCAATAAAAAATTAGCTAACAAACTGAAGCCAACTAAAAGATATTGTTCATACAAAACTCTTATCCACATAACTCCTATAAGCTATATTATATTCTCAACATCCCCTCTCAAGCTAAGCATGGTGAATGTTGATCATGCCAAGCTTGGAAATGAATTTATTGAAGGTTGAAGTGGATAAAGCTTTGGTTAGGAAATCAGCTAGTTGTTCATGAGTTGAAATTGGTAGAAGCCGTAGTAAACCTTGCTGCAATTTTTCACGAACTAAATGGCAGTCAATTTCAAGGTGTTTTGTTCGCTCGTGGAAAACCGGATTGAGTGCAATGTGCATTGCACTTTGGCTGTCACAGTACAAGACAGGGAGCTTGGTACATGTAATGCGTAATTCCTTCATGAGAGCTATCAACCAAAGCAACTCACATATAGCAAACAATAATGCCCGATACTATGCCTCTGAAGATGACATGGAAATGGTATTTTGTTTCTTCGCACGCCATGATATAAGAGAAGTCCCAAGAAAGAAACAATAGCCTGAAATGGATTTTCTTGAATCAATATATCCTGCCCAATCTGAGTCAGAGAAGCCAAGTAGTTGCAATTCAGCATCTCTTCGAAACAAAATTCCTCTACCAGGACTATTTTTCAGATATCGTATAACTCTGCAAGCAGCATGATAATGTGCCATTGTTGGATTGTGGAGAAATTGACTGAGTTGTTGAGTGGCATACGTAATGTCAGGACGTGTTGTGTTAAGGTATAGTAATCGACCTATCAAGCGCCTATAAGTTCAAATGTCATCAAAAGCTTTGCCATTATCAGCATGTAGTTTGACAGATGGATCAAGAGGTGTGGGAGCTGGTTTAGATCCAAGCATACCAGATTCCTGCAAGAGGTCAAGGCAGTATTTTCGTTGAGATAAAGAGATACCTGTCTTCGAGTGAGCAACTTCGAGGCCAAGAAAGTACTTCAATGTTCCCAAGTCTTTGATACTGAATGTTTCATTAAGGATGTGCTTGATGCGATCAAATTCAGACATAGAATTGCCGATTAAGATTATGTCATCGACATAAACTAAAATGGCTGTGAAATGTATGTTAGTTTTCAGAGTAAACAGGGAATAATCAGAAGCAAATTGAGTGTACCCTTGATGCAACAAAAGAGCAGTCAATTTTTCATACCATTTGCGACTTGCTTGCTTCAGACCGTATAAGCTCTTTTGAAGTTTACATACTTGATTAGGTTTATGGCATGTAACACCTTCAGGTATTGTCATGTACACATCTTCTTTCAATTCCCCGTGTAAGAATGCGTTGTTGACATCAAGTTGGTGTAAAAACCAATTATTGATAGTTGCAGTCGCAAGGAGGGTTCTAACAGTTGTAAGCTTCGCTACTGGTGAAAAAGTGTCAAAAAAATCCAGTCCCTCGATTTGATTGTAACCTTTGGCCACAAGCCGCGCTTTATACCTCTCTATCGTGCCATCTGCTCTATGTTTCACTTTGAACACCCATCTGTTACCAATTGGCTTGACATGTGGTGGTAAATCAACTATGTTCCAAGTCTTATTCTTGTCTAATGCATCTAATTCAGACTTCATAGCCTTGATCCAATGTTCAGATAAACATGCTTCTTTGTAATTCTTTGGTTCATGAATGAGAGAGATATTTGATGCAAAGACACGATGGGATGCAGATAAAAAATTCAATGAATCATAATTTGAAATTGGATAAATAACTTTGGATGTACCTGATGATGACTTGACTGCTGAAACATCGGATATATTGCACACATAATCTGAGAGATAATGAGGTGTCTGGTTGGTTCTAATAGGTCTAGACTGAGTGTTGCAATTCTCAGTGTCGTGTGTATCAAGTATATGTTGGGTGTCATTGTTCTCATCAGTATTTTCTACAGTTTCAGGGTCAGAATTATAATGGTGTAATGTGTCATTAGCTATGGTATGTTGGTTATCATGTTCATCATTAGCTGGTTCAATGTTCTGTGATGGAACATGTATGACAGGCTGTTGAAAATGTTCAATAGAATCTTTGTGAAGGTGGTAATCCCAGTTAATGGAATCAGAATTAGAATAAGGAAATATATGTTCATGGTGTATGACATTTCTAGAGATAAGAATGGAATGACTGTGAATATCATAGAGTACCACACCCTTCATACCATTCTTGTATCCCAAGAAAACACATTTTCGAGCTCTTGACTCAAGTTTAGTGCGATGCACATTTAATGTGGATGCAAAAGCTAAAGATCCAAACACTTTAAGACTATGCATATCAGGATGTTCATTATGCAATATGAAATGAGGAGAAAGGTTATTTAAAACTTGAGTAGGGAGTTTATTAATGATGAATGTGGCATGTAAAACAGCATATGACCAAAATTGCTTGGGGAGTTTTGACTGAAAGAGGAGAGCTCTTCCAACATTTAACAAATGTTGGTGTTTCCTCTCCACTCTACCATTTTGCTGTGGTGATTCTACACAACTGGTTTGATGAATGATTCCCTTAGATGAATAAAATTCAGGGATGTTAAACTCAACCCCATTATCAGTTCTAATGGTTTGACAAAAAGTTTATGTTGATTTTCTATGAGATTGACAAAATTTATGACATGCTGTCTAGCTTCAGATTTAGTTTTCATTAAAGTGATCCATGTGAATCTGCTACAATCATCGACAGCAGTCAAAAAGTATGAGTGACCATGCAAGGATTGGACAGCTAGAGGTCCCCAAATATCAAAATGAATCAAATCATAAGGATGATCAGCACGACTATTGCTAACCTTATAGGAAAGTTTTCTTTGTCTAGAATAGCTACAAACATCACAAACATCTTTATGATTAACTGTGATAAAGGGAAATTGAGAATGTAAGTACATAAGTCTATTATTGGATAAGTGTCCTAATCTGAAGTGCCATAAAGCCTTTTCTGGTAAGGTTACTGTGGCTGCTATAGCAGATGTGAGATCAGGTGAGTGTATAGGAAGTGAAGTATTATCTCTTAGTGTTAAGTAGTACAATCCATCCTTTTGATCAGCAGAACCAGTCGTCTTCAGGGTGACTTTGTCCTGTATAACACATTGTGAATTGATAAAGGTAACATTGCAATTAGAAGATTCACATAATTTGGAAACAGATAAAAGGTTTAATGAAAATTCAGGAATCAAAAGGACATTATACACAATGAACTCAGGAGAAAAATGTATTGTACCAGAATAGCTAGCAGTAAGACATTGACCATTTGACAATCTAACATTGACTGGAATAATTTGCTTATAAGAATGAAACCATTTTATAGAACTACATATATGGTCAGAAGCTCCTGAATCAATGATCCAAGAACTATGGCTACTACTATGCATGCAATGAGATGTGTTACCTGTTGATCGGAAAAATAGCAAGTGTACTATTTTTACCGATGTAGTAATAAGGAGTTTATTTCCCAGTATCGATCTCAAGGATTGCGTAGGAATTACTTCTTTTAATTCAATTCTATCAGAATAAAAAGATAATGGTTGTGTTGTTTTGGAATTTAGAATAGTAACACGAAAATAGTAAAAATAATTGATTAAGATAAAAGATGCTAGGGTAAGTGGTTGAGTTAGCCCGTTATGAATTTGTCCCGATTTCCTTAATGCATATGATACATTCAGTCACCTAACCTCAGAATGTTCTTACTTAAGTCCTTAAGTAAGAAACTATTAAACTACCAATTCTTACTCAAATGTCCATTCAATTAATCATTGGTTTTAATCATACAAGATATCAAGGTTTACGGTGATTTATGAAAGGTTCTAGTCCTAGATGGTACATTCATAAACCCAATTGTGTGAAAACCCTAACAATCACAGTCCTGTTATTGAAAGTCATAGATCAATTTGTACTTGTCCGATACAAAAGCATAATAACATCACACAATTGAATTGAAAGACATAACATAGTAATCAAGGAATTATTGGTTCACATTCATAACATACGGTAACATCAAGACCACCCCCCTTGCATCAGGGGGTTTAGCCTCTCATAGTACTTAAAGAATTCATAAAGTAAAGATTAGACATTACAAAGAATTAGGAGAGTTTGATCTTCAATGGTGGCTACCCTTGAATCTCGCCGTCTTTGAATCCGTTGTATTAGCTATCTTCTCCACTGTAATGCTTTCGTTCGTCTGTCCAAAGGTCCTTTTCTCTTTCTCTTCCAAGTCTTCTTATAGTTTCAGATGACCTTTTCCAAAGCTAAAAGTCCAAACTACCCTTGCTGAGCAGAACCGATTCAAATAGCAAAAATTAGGTTTTCCAACTGCGTTCAATCAACACGGCCGTGTGGTGGGACACGGGCGGCCGTGTTGTTCCTCAGGATTAATTTATTTTAACATCAGTTACAGTAGCAACAACACGGGCCATGTTCCTGCACACGGGCGCCCGTGTGAATGCACTGTTTTAATCAACACGGCCGTGTGGTGGCACACGGGTGGCCGTGTTGATCTCTGCTTTCTGCTTCATCTTTTTCTCTGTTTGACCAACAACACGGCCGTGTGGTGGCACACGGGTGGCCGTGTTGACCTGCTGTTCTGTCATATTTTCGTCCTTCAGAGTGTCCCGAACTTCACCATTCTTGCTTTTGAACCTGGAACAATGACACTACCCAAACGAAGCATAAACGAGGTCTTTTTGACTTAAACTCGTAATCGAATGTAATGTAATACCAAACCAACAAAACTTGATACTTGACTCAAATGCAACTAAAAACAAACATAAATCTTACAAAGGTGATGAAAATATGTCGGATTAACGTCGTGAATTCAATGGAAATGGTGACCGATCACAACCCCAAACTTGTCTCATTGCTTGTCCTCAAGTGATGTATTGAGTCCAAACCAAGGGCACCCCCCGAATTTGCTTTCCACAATGCAACCTAGTCTTTCACCATTCGTGTTCCACTTTTCCAATCGAGTTTCAGGTCTCTCCGATTCAGGCAGTTTACCATATTTCCATATCCGAAACCTCTTCACCTGCAAGCTTTTCACACACTCACAATATCTCTCGGGGTTAGGTGTGTACACTCACAGCACAGTATACAGTATCAGACTCTTAACTTTGAACACATTCTAATGTCATTACCACAGCAGATTTCACACACTTTTTGAGGTCTTTTTAGGTTGTAACGGGGCTTGGGTACGGTGGGATAAACAAAAAAATGGGTAACAAAGGGTTTTGAACTTGGTAATCATATTGTGTACTTTTTCTTCTTTTCCTGTGCATCACATATATTTTTGGGGTAAAAACTCTTTTGACTCTTTTTCTACTCAACTTTCCGAGCATTTCATATCTGTTGGACTCTAAGGTCTCGGCAAGTGCATTTTTTTTTCTTTTCTTATTTTCTTTTTTTCTTCTTTCCGAGCCTTTCATATCTGTTGGACTCTAAGGTCTCGGCAAGTGCATTTTTTTCTTTTCTTATTTTCTTTTTTTTTTCTTATAAAGGACATACATACTGTTTTTCTTTTTGTATGATCTCATCTTATGCACTTGCCTTCCCTTTCAAAATTTCCACCCCAAACTTATTTTCATTGCACATCTTGCAATTCACACAATCATACCGAGTTATGACACAAAAGGGAATGGATAATTAAAAGTTAACAGGGATTTATGAGGAATAATGCTTGACGTTAGCATGGGGTTTACAATGAACAAATGGCTAAGGCTCAACGGGGTTTTACGAAGGGAAACATGCATATAGGGATGGCTAGAAAGGCCCTGGCTACACAAACAACTTGCCTCAGTGTGTGTTGTCATGCTGTGACGTGTCAACAGAACATACGCAAAATCAGAGTGATAAAGTTATACCTGGCTGAACTCTCATGTTGATGTTTCGTGTTTGGCTTTTTGTGATCTCACCATGTTGGTTAGCTTGCAAGCTCTGAAGTCTCTTCGTGTTATGTGGTTCTTTCCTGACTTGGTCTTTCCCTACCGCTTTCTTGGTCCGGTGTTCCCAAAATGTGTCCGACTTTCCTTTCTCAAGGTTGCATCAACTTCCGGGGTGCCTTATCAGCCTCAGTTTGAGGGGTGTCATTCATCCACTACCATTGACCCCAGACTCGTCCACTGTTTCTCATCACCCTGTACACACAATAGATCCAACAACAAAAACAGAAAACAAAAACAAACAAAACAAAGATAACATAATAAAACACAGATAACATAATAAGGATAAAACACAAATACATAATAAAAATAGACCATGAAAGGAGAACAACCCCCCCACACTTGAACTAAACATTGACCTCAATGTTTAAATTCACACATGACGGGGACTTACAGTGTTCACTGTTGAGGAGGAGGCGGAGGATCTTGTGGGAAATGCAACATCAGACGTTGCATCATGGCCTGCATATCATCCATGACTGTCCCTTGCCGGAACAGTTCTACACCCTGTCTATCAAGTTCCGCACCTTGCCTGGTCTGCTCAGTGCGGAGAGTTCCCATCTCCGTTTGGATCCAACCCCACTGATCCTGCGACATAAAGGAGGAGCCTTCACCCGGTATGCTCGAATCATGTGGGGGCTGCATAGTGTGTGTCTCATCTTCTTCCATGTTCTCACCTACAAAATCATGGTCAAACTGTGCATCTTCCCCTCCTGCCTGGGCTGCACCTGTATACAACCAATTAGCAGCATTGGCAATGCCAATGGACCCAGGAGCCGGAAGTGCGAGCACTTCCGCATTGTGAATCATCAGCGCGTAATGGGTTGGCCGGATGACAATCATTTGTTGATTGACGAGCGTGTGCATGTCAATCCTGGTCTTGCCCGTGATTGCAGTTTCTTCCATCAGCAGTTGATCATAGCCGAAGTGGCCCGCTATCTGCGTTATCATTCCACCTACAGAAATATCTCCAGTAGTTGCATTGGCTACCTGTTTCAGATGATTGGCGGCGAAAGCCGCTGCATTGAGTCGCTCATTGTGAGCCATGCAATACAAAAAATATAATTCTCTCTTTGCCGCAACCCCCGTACTATCGCCCCGTCCGAACAGGGTGTATGCTAACCCTTTTTGTGCATACCGAAAGCACGGGTTGTGAATTCCAGAAGCCTTTCCTAAGCTGGGATTATACCCCGTTTTTCCTGTAATAGCTTGCCAGAATTCAACCGCAGAGAAAGTGTCCGGAGGGGCTCCGGGTCCAGATACCGGGAGTTTCAGAATACTCCCTAGTTCCGCAACCGATAGCTCATGATCTTCGTCAAACATGCGGAAGGTAATTTGTCCATAAAACTCCAACTTCGACCCTGTCCACCTCCTCCGCATCTTGAACTCAACAGTACTCAAAAACTCCAGTGTTATCCGAGCGAAGGTCGGTGCCTCAAATTGCATGTATTCCAACATACCAATGGTGTGGAACATGCGATGCACTTCTTCTTTCAAACCTAACTCATCCAAGGTGGCATCACACATATATCTAGTCGGGATAAGTTTGCGTTTGGCAAGAATGGCATACCTCTCTTGATGCTCCTGTTGGTCAAACAAAATGCCATGATTGTTTGTAGCGCGTCGAACCCGTTGCTTTGGTCGAGACGACGAAGCTACCTCCTTTTCCTTGGTTGCACGTTTTGGAGGCATAGTGTACCTGACAAAAATTTCTCAAAATTCCAACAAACAGGTTAGTGAAAACGGCTACCGTCACTGCGTAGAGGACGGCGAGGGAAACACTTTTCGTGAAGGTGAGTGGGTGTGAAAGTGAGTGGAGCAAGGAGAACTTTGAAGCTTAGTATGATAGACCTAGGTTAACAATGGAGGAAGAGGAAGAAAAAGCTTTCCAAAATCAGAAAAAGAAGGAATGAGTGGTGTGGAAGAGATATAAAACCTAGTTGGGCCCACTCTTGCAAATGCCCAAAATTAAAAAATTTGAAATTTTTACCCGTTACAAAAAACACGGCCGTGTCTTTCCACACGGGTACCCGTGTGAATTTTCTGTTTTAAATCACACGGCCGTGTGTACGCACACGGGTGTCCGTGTTAACTCACTGTTTTAAAATACACGGTCGTGTCTATTCACACGGGCACCCGTGTGAATTTTCTGTTTTAATTCACACGGTCGTGTCTCAGTACACGGGTGGCCGTGTTGATGCCCCTGATTTTCACATTTTCTGAATTTAGCAGGCTTCTTTGGTCTGGCATCCTGTCACTGTGACGCGAGTATGACTATGGTTTTTCTCCTTCCCTGCAACACATGTCACACCCCTACAGAAAAGAAACGAAAACAAACAAAATAAGTTAGAAAAAGAACACGTGGGTTGCCTCCCACGAAGCGCTTCGTTTAACGTCGCATGGCTCGACGGTTGCCCGCTTCCTTAGGTGAGGCGCATCTGGTCAATCAAACCTGGTTGTTGGCCACTGTAATATGGCTTCAGCCTCTGGCCATTTACCTTGAAGATATCTCCATTGTCTTGGTTCCTAATCTCTATTGCCCCGTGTGGAAAAACCTTATGCACGACAAATGGTCCGGACCATCGGGACTTTAATTTCCCAGGAAACAACTTGAGCCGCGAATTGAACAACAACACCAATTGGCCTTCCCAGAAATCTTTCCTGATGATTCTCTGATCATGCCACTTTCGAGTTTGCTCCTTATACATCTTTGCATTCTCATATGCCTGATTACGAAATTCTTCTAACTCATGAAGTTGAAGAATTCGGGATTCACCGGCTTTTGCAAGATCACAATTCAAGAATTTGGATGCCCAAAAGGCTTTGTGCTCCAATTCCAAAGGAAGATGACAAGCCTTACCATAAATTAGCTGATACGGAGACATGCCAATTGGCGTTTTGAAAGCGGTTCGATACGCCCATAGTGCGTCATCCAGTTTGATTTCCCAATCCTTCCGTGAAGCACTGACTGTTTTTTCCAAAATCTTTTTAATTTGCCGATTAGATACTTCAACTTGCCCACTCGTTTGGGGATGATATGGTGTGGCAATTTTATGCTTCACATTGTATTTCTTTAACAAGTTCTCCATGAGCTTATTCAAGAAATGTGTTCCTTCATCACTGATAAGTGCACGAGGCACACCAAACCTAGAGAAGATATTTTGTTTAAGGAAGCTTACCACTGCTCTAGCATCATTCGAGGGGAGAGCTACGGCTTCCACCCATTTTGAGACGTAGTCCACAGCCACCAGAATATAATTCTTCCCAAATGAGGTTGGAAATGGTCCCATAAAGTCTATTCCCCAGACATCAAACAATTCCACCTCAAGCATTCCTTTTTGAGGCATTTGATTCTTGCGAGAGATATTTCCTGTCCGTTGACATCTGTCGCACTCTTTCACCACTACTTGGGCATCCTTAAACAACGTGGGCCAGTACAACCCGGATTGGAGGACTTTTGCGGCTGTCCTATCTCCACTAAAATGTCCCCCATAGTCGGAGTCATGACAAGCCTTTAACACTTCGTTTTGTTCTTCCTCCGGGACACATCGACGAATTAGTCCGTCTACCCCTTTCTTATACAAGAATGGTTCGTCCCACAGATAGAACCTGCAATCATGAAGAAACTTTTTCTTTTTGTTATAATCAAAGTCGTCAGGAATTATACCACCTACCAGGTAGTTTGCATAGTCCGCAAACCAAGGAACAACCACCATCGCGAGGATCCTTTCATCTATAAACTCATCCTTTATGGGATAGTCCTCTTCCGTCTCTTCAATCGGGGACATTCGAGACAGATGGTCAGCGACGGTGTTTTCACAACCCTTTTTATCTCGAATTTCAAGGTCAAATTCTTGCAATAGCAAGATCCATCTGAGTAGCCTTGGCTTTGAGTCCTGTTTAGAAAAAAGATATTTCAACGCAGCATGGTCAGTATAAACAATTACCTTCGTTCCCAGCAAGTATTGCCTAAATTTGTCAAAGGCATACACCACAGCCAGTAACTCCTTCTCTGTGGTTGCGTAATTCATCTGGGCTGGATTCAATACATGGCTAGCATAGTAGATGACGTGAAGGCGTTTTTCTTTTCTTTGCCCCAAGACAACCCCTACTGCTATATCGCTCGCATCGCACATTATCTCAAAGGGTAGAGACCAATCAGGCGAGATCACTATAGGAGCAGACACCAATTTATTTTTCAGAGTCTCGAAGGCTTCGTTACACTTCTTGTCAAACAGAAACGGAGTATCCTTCACAAGCAGGCTAGTCAAAGGTTTTGCAATCTTGGAGAAGTCTTTAATGAACCGCCGATAGAATCCTGCATGTCCCAAGAAACTCCGTATACCTTTCTCATTCACCGGATGCGGGAGATTTGCGATCACTTCCACTTTTGCCTTATCAACCTCTATCCCTTGATGGGAAATTTTATGACCAAGTACTATCCCTTCTCTCACCATGAAGTGACATTTTTCCCAATTCAGAATTAGATTGGTTTGTTGACACCTTTCCAGCACAAGTGATAGATTATATAAACAATTTTCGAAAGAAGATCCAAAAACGGAAAAATCATCCATAAATACTTCCATGTGCTTTTCAAGCATATCGGAAAATATGGACGTCATGCACCTCTGGAATGTTGCAGGTGCGTTGCATAACCCAAAGGGCATTCTTCTATAAGCAAAGATTCCGTATGGGCATGTGAATGCTGTTTTTTCTTGATCCTCCGGTGCCACCGCAATTTGGTTGTACCCCGAGTATCCATCCAGAAAACAGTAGAAATCATGACCTGCTAATCTTTCCAACATCTGATCGATAAAAGGTAAAGGAAAGTGGTCCTTCCTTGTAGCAGTGTTCAGTCTTCTATAGTCTATGCAAACTCTCCATCCTGTAACAGTACGGGTGGGGATCAACTCATTTTTTTCATTTTTTATCACAGTTGTCCCTCCCTTCTTTGGTACCACATGAACTGGGCTTACCCATGAACTGTCAGATATGGGGTAAATTAACCCTGCATCTAACAGTTTCACGACCTCCTTGCGAACAACTTCTTTCATGGCCGGATTCAGTCTTCTTTGAGGTTGGACGACCGGTTTCTGATCATCCTCCATTAAAATCTTGTGCATACACATTGTCGGGCTGATTCCTTTCAAATCGTCCATCGCCCACCCAATAGCACCTTTGTACTTTTTTAAGACTTTGATTAACTCTCCTTCTTGTGTTTCTCTCAAACCTGAATTAATGATTGCTGGACATTTTTCCTCATTGTCAAGAAAAACATATTTGAGATGTTCCGGTAATTGTTTCAACTCTATCCCCTTTTTTACATCCTGTTTTGATTCTGAAGATATTTTGGGTCGAAGCTCCTCCCAACGTTGCTGTCGGGAACGAGCCCAAGGCGGTTGTTCCTTTAACATTTCTACCACTTCGGATTCTTCCTCATCAATTCCTTCAGTATCTTCTACAATAGATAAACTTAAAACTCTCTCCAACGGAAGCCTGGGTGTTGTAATCTGCATAGATTGAGCAAAAACCGTATCTAACACTTCGATACTTTTACTCGCCCCTTCGTCCTCTTTGAATTTCATAGCATCCCTCACATCAATTTTGAGCTTTTCATCGTAAACTTTGAGGGTCATCGTTCCTTCTTCAATGTCTATCATGCATCTTCCAGTTTCTAGGAACGGTCTTCCCAATATGAGAGGAATCTCCTCATCTTCCGGCATCTCAAGTATCACAAAATCCACCGGAAATACAAATTTATCAATCTTCACCAGAACATCTGTTGCTATACCATATGGTCTCTTCATAGAATGATCCGCAAACTACAATGTCATGCGAGTATCCTGCACCTCTCCTAACCCAAGTTTTTTGTAAATTGAGAGGGGCATCAGACTCACACTTGCCCCTAAATCGATCCGTGCTTTCTTGAAGGATCTATCTCCAATGCTACATGGAATAGTGACTGCACCTCTATCTTTTTTCTTCATCGGAATTTTTAGGCCCTGCAAAATAGCACTACAAGTTTCAGTTAGCATGACTGGTTCGCTGTTGATCGATCTTTTCTTTGATATGATGTCTTTCATGAATTTGGCGTAGATCGGCATCTGTTCCAGAGCTTCGGCAAAAGGTATGTTGATCTCAAGCTTCTTGAATAATTCTAAGAATTTCTCAAAAAAAAATTCATGGAGATCTTTCTTCTTTGTTCTTGTCGGAAAAGGGAGAATGATTTTTGGTTTTTGTTTCTCTTGCTGGCTTGTCGACTCGCCTAACACTTCTTCAGTCTGTTTTGGCTCTTCTCTAATCTCTAAGTCAACTTCCAACAATCCCTCTTCTTCAACCTGCTCGTCAACTTGTGGTTCCTTAGCCTTTCCTTTTCTGGTGACCACAACTTTAATGTGACTTTGATCACGGGGGTTAACAATTGTCCCACTAGGAAGCGTGCCAGGAGCATGGGAATTTGACGCTAACTGTTGGGCAATTTGACCCATCTGAATCTCCAGATTTTTTATTGATGCTGTGGTGTTCTTCTGATTATTTCGAGTTTCTTCCTGGAATTGGATGTTGTGAGCTGCCATTTTTTCTATAGCAATCTCCCAATCCGCTTTCTTTGGTACTTGTTGCTGATACTGTTGTTGTTGCGGCTGATATTGTGGTTGGTAGGGTGGTTGTTGCTGTTGAGGTCCTTGCTTCTGAACATTACCTTGCTGATCTTTCCAAGAGAAATTAGGATGATTTTTCCACCCCGGATTATATGTATTTGAATAGGGATTATTCTGCCTCAGGTAATTTATAGCTTGCACTTGTTCTGCGGTTGCAACACAATGCATGGCAAAGTGTGGTCCATTACAAATTTCACAAATCATGGTCGGAACCGGCTGAACTTGAGCAACAGTCTGGGTACCTAAATTCATAGCTTTCAATCTCCTTTCAACCTCAGCAGCAATCTGGTCTTCCATTTTCACTACCTGATTTGCTAATTTCAAGTCAATTTTTCCCTCCGGCTGATTTACAGTACGGTCATACAATTCCAAATGCTCATTTGCTGCAATAGCTTCGATGATTTTTTTGATACCGGTTGCTGTAGAAAAATTAGACGAGCCACCAGCAGCTGTATCAATGAGTTGCTTAGTTCTCATCTTCAGCCCATTCACAAAATTCTGCATTTGTTCAGTTTCATCCAGATTATGTGTAGGACATGCAACTAAACATCTTTTGAATCTTTTGTAGGCATCTCCAAGTGTCTCTCCTTCTTTCTGTTTAAAATTCACAATGTCATACCTCTTACGGATATACACAGAAGCAGGAAAATACTCATTCAAGAATGTTGTTTCCATTTGTTGCCATGTAGTAATGCTTCCTGCAGGTAGGGAATAAAACCATTCCTCAGCGTCCTCAGATAACGTGAATGGAAACATGACCAATCTCTTTGCCTCCTCAGAATGCCCATCAATTTTCAATGATGTAGTCATAGTCAGAAACCTCTGCAGATGCTTGTTTGCATCCTCATTGATCTTTCCTGCAAAAGGTTTGCTTTCTAACTGGCGGATAGTAGAGGGGTGTAACTGGAAGTGAGCAACATTAACAAGTTGATTCACAATGGTCAACCGCACTGCTGGATTATTCTGTCTGCCATAGTCACCTAAAAGTCTTTCCGGTGGAGGTGGGTCTGCAGCCATGTTAACAGTGTCTGGATGGGAATCTGTGTCTGACTCAGAATTCTCTGAGTGCACTGAAACAACTTCTTCCTCCGCTTTCTCTGCTAATTCCAGTTTCTTTTTTTTAGCTTGTCTGAGTCTAGCGCGAAGAGTTCTTTCTGGATCTGCGTCAAAAGGAAAATCCGCTGAGGCCTTACCTCGCATAAACAAGTTAGACAACGATTAGAATTGAATCACAAAATTGTCACAGATAAATTTTAGTTGGTAAACAACAAAATCTTGATAGAATAGAAATTAAAATATGTAGTTTGGCAATCCCCGGCAACGGCGCCAAAAACTTGATCGGAAAAATAGCAAGTGTACTATTTTTACCGATGTAGTAATAAGGAGTTTATTTCCCAGTATCGATCTCAAGGATTGCGTAGGAATTACTTCTTTTAATTCAATTCTATCAGAATAAAAAGATAATGGTTGTGTTGTTTTGGAATTTAGAATAGTAACACAAAAATAGTAAAAATAATTGATTAAGATAAAAGATGCTAGGGTAAGTGGTTGAGTTAGCCCGTTATGAATTTGTCCCGATTTCCTTAATGCATATGATACATTCAGTCACCTAACCTCAGAATGTTCTTACTTAAGTCCTTAAGTAAGAAACTATTAAACTACCAATTCTTACTCAAATGCCCATTCAATTAATCATTGGTTTTAATCATACAAGATATCAAGGTTTACGGTGATTTATGAAAGGTTCTAGTCCTAGATGGTACATTCATAAACCCAATTGTGTGAAAACCCTAACAATCACAGTCCTGTTATTGAAAGTCATAGATCAATTTGTACTTGTCCGATACAAAAGCATAATAACATCACACAATTGAATTGAAAGACATAACATAGTAATCAAGGAATTATTGGTTCACATTCATAACATACGGTAACATCAAGACCACCCCCCTTGCATCAGGGGGTTTAGCCTCTCATAGTACTTAAAGAATTCATAAAGTAAAGATTAGACATTACAAAGAATTAGGAGAGTTTGATCTTCAATGGTGGCTACCCTTGAATCTCGCCGTCTTCGAATCCGTTGTATTAGCTATCTTCTCCACTGTAATGCTTTCGTTCGTCTGTCCAAAGGTCCTTTTCTCTTTCTCTTCCAAGTCTTCTTATAGTTTCAGATGACCTTTTCCAAAGCTAAAAGTCCAAACTACCCTTGCTGAGCAGAACCGATTCAAATAGCAAAAATTAGGTTTTCCAACTGCGTTCAATCAACACGGCCGTGTGGTGGGACACGGGCGGCCGTGTTGTTCCTCAGGATTAATTTATTTTAACATCAGTTACAGTAGCAACAACACGGGCCGTGTTCCTGCACACGGGCGCCCGTGTGAATGCACTGTTTTAATCAACACGGCCGTGTGGTGGCACACGGGTGGCCGTGTTGATCTCTGCTTTTTGCTTCATCTTTTTCTCTGTTTGACCAACAACACGGCCGTGTGGTGGCACACGGGTGGCCGTGTTGACCTGCTGTTCTGTCATATTTTCGTCCTTCAGAGTGTCCCGAACTTCACCATTCTTGCTTTTGAACCTGGAACAATGACACTACCCAAACGAAGCATAAACGAGGTCTTTTTGACTTAAACTCGTAATCGAATGTAATGTAATACCAAACCAACAAAACTTGATACTTGACTCAAATGCAACTAAAAACAAACATAAATCTTACCAAGGTGATGAAAATATGTCGGATTAACGTCGGGAATTCAATGGAAATGGTGACCGATCACCTGTTGATAGATGACCAACAACAACTTGATTACAAGAAGCATGCCCTGAAGATTGACCAATACCAGACATCTGAATTAGCTCCATTAGAGTATTGAATTGGCCTTGAGTCATAGGTGAATTATCACTTTTAGTGTCAGCACCATTAGAAAGAGATCCATCATCAGTGCCATCTGATGCAACATTGTGAGCTGAATTTTGAAATTGCTTCTGCATATGTGGTGGAACACCATGTTTCTTAAACCAATTTTCAACAGTATGATTGGTTTTGCCACAGAAAGTACAAACACGAGCTCCATGCTTGAATGAATTGTTTCTTGCAACAAACTTTTTGGAATCAACAACATTAATCAGAGTATGGGACTCATCATTGGGAATGGTAAGCTGAAGGTGTCTTTCATGCTGAATGACCATGGAAAATATCTTATTCATGTTAGGCAAAGGATCCATTAACGAGATTTGGGATTTAACAACAGAAAATTGATCATTCAAACCGGTTAAAAATCTGATGACTTGCATCAGTTGATGGTTGGATCTTGCACTACGCATAGCTTCACAAGAACATTTGATGCGACATGTGCAAGTGGGTAAAGGCAAATACAAATCTAACTCCTCCCAAAGAATTTTAAGTTCAGAAAAGAAATCAGTTACCGATTTGGTTTCTTGCTTTAGATTATATATTTCTTGCTGTAACTCAGAAATACATATGAGATCACCCTGAGAGAATCTTTCCTTCAAATCTTTTCATACATCAAGCGCATTCTCCATGAAGACGATGGACTGAGAAATGGAATCTGAAACTGAATTCATGATCCAAGAATGGACTAACATGTTGCAGCGATTCCAAGCGTGCAAGGATGGATCGAAGGAATCAACTGGAGCAGGAAGGGAGCCATCAATGAACTCAATCTTCATCTTTCCACCGAGCGCTCTCTTCATGCTTCGAGCCCATGAATGATAGTTAGAACCAGTAAGCTTGGGAAGAACTGTAACTGAACCAGGACCATCACTAGGATGAACAAAGTATGAGGAAGTTTGATCCAAAGCTGGATCCACTACGCCAAATAAGGGAAAAGAGGGCGCTTATTTTGGCCTATAACAGCGCTTTTAAGCGCCCTCTAAAGTGGCGCTGGCATAGGTAAAGACAGCGCTTTGTTTTCCTGGAGAAAACGCTCTCTAAAGTGGCCCTTTAAGGGCCACATTATAGTGCGCTTTCAGAAAAAAGCGCCCTCTGGAGTGGTCCATAAAGGGTCACCTTAGAGGGCGCTTTCTGGACAAAGCGCCCTCTAAAGTTGTCAATGTAAAGTGTTTAGAGGGCGCTTCCTACAGAAAGCGCCCTCTAAAGTGTTAGTTATTTTAAAAAAATTTGTTTGAAAAATAGTGGGTATTTAATTGGAAACCTGTTCGCATGCTGCAAAAGTGTAAAATTCATATTGATTTCATCCTTTAATCCAATGTTATACACCATTAATCCATTGATATATACAACATGAATCCATTTATATACAACATTAATCCTCCATATATACAACATTAATATATTGATATTCATGCACGTACAACAACATTCCATACATATATGTACACAACCTATATGATTCTATGATCAATAATGAATTGACACAATTCATCATTCATTTCATCCAAATGAGCTCTTGAGTAAGATTTGTATTCGTCAAAGTACTACAATTAAGAGAATAAAATATATTCATGATTTAGTAACAAATTAGATGAAATATCCGATAATATTAAAATAAACCCTAAGTTATTATTCCATACCATTTTTGGGATGTCTATACGATTCAACGCAATGATATCTCTCATAAATCTCAATACAAAAAATCCGCAATCGATCGAATTGTTTTGCTGAGGACACTACACAGAAAAACAAACAAACAATATATATATATATATATATATATATATATATATATATATATATATATATATATATATATATATATATATATATATATATATATATATATATATATATATATATAGTTAATTTCTTACAAACACTATTATAAGCAAAAAACAAACACTATTATAAGCAAAAATAAGAAACTTAATATATACCTGAACTCTGACCCAGGTAATGTCCTTCCTATTACGATAATTCTTTTTCGATCTAAATTTTAGTATTGTCCTAACAAAATAAAAACGTATATTGAGATCAATCTGACAGACATAATTAAATATACAAATACACACGAATATTTAGGGGAATTTCACTTACGCGTCAACCGTCTTCTTCATACTCGGATATTTACTCCAATTACCCGGTAACGAATCGAGATAATACACCATTAGTCTCGAAAGATCCATAGCAACCAACACCCAGTGACCACTGTAAAATAAAACAAAAATTTAGATGCATGAAAATTTTCTACGTAAAAGATATACATAGATTAGAATGAAATTATTAGAAAGAAAATCTAACCCGTTGCCAGAATTAAACGGTAAAAAATACAAACTGGGTGTAGTATTATCGGCCACCATGAATCTATCGACTAGTTCATTCATTACGGATGTTGGATTTTTCGTTATAAACGTTGTGTTGATACGGGAAGCAGCAATAAAATTGAATCGGTTACACAATTCAGTTCCCCGCATCAATGTGTCATACATATACCTTAAATAGAAACATAATAAACATTAGACTACTCATTGAAATGTGTAAATAAATTGTTCAACTAAGTAAATAATAAATTGATCGGAGTACCATATGTATGTATGAATGACAGCGATGCCCAATTCTTCGTGTTCAAAAGGTTGTTGCATGTCCTCCTTTGCAATTAATTCGGAATGAGCAATTCCGAAAACACCTTCATCCATATCTACACTACGGATGGCGCCGTGCATAATATCTGACTCTTCCACCATTTTCTCAAGACGCATCATAATTTGAGATTTTGTCCCGGACGTCGTTGGAATTTCCTTACTAGCTTTGTCCAACATTTGACCGGGAACCTAAAAATATAAATTAAATCATGACTTTTGTGATGCAACAGTATCGTTGTGTATATAATTCAATGGGTATATATATTTGTACCTCTTTTTGAGATTTAGGATTTGTTTTTGTCCCGGACTTCGTTGGAATATCCTTACCAGCTTTTTTCAACATTCGACCGGGAACCTAAAAATTCATATAAATTAAATCATGACTTTTTGTGATGCAACAGAATCGTTGCGTATATAATTCAATGGGTATATATATTTGTACCTCTTTTTGAGATGCAACCGACTCGATGCGTCTTGAAATCCCTTTACCAGCTTTATGTGTGGGTCTTGTAGGAGTCTAACATTACCATGTAATAAGGATTGATTAAATATCATAATTGTAGCTGAATTGAAATGTGAATACTAAATATTCATAATCATTTAGAACATATATACCCCGGCATCTGGGAAAATTAGATCTGACGGCCATCCAACAAAGGATCCGACTACATCTCACATCAACGTTGTCTCTGAAACAACGTCAGGTAATGGTAGAAGCGCGTCCGTATCTAATACAAGGTCAACCGAAACTTTCATATATCCCACCGGGAGGGGATTATGGTGAAGTAATTCACCCGAAGTGTTGTGCACTTTTCTCTTGCCAACTATGCGATAAGTTGGTGACGATAGATACAGCTGACAAGGTGTAATGCCCTAAACCAATAATAAATATGTTATTGTTAACGTGTATATGTGTCAAGTAAAAAAGTGCTATTTTAATTTCATAATAACATATATAATTACCTCGAGAAATTTCAGTTGACAATTGATACTAGCTCGGTCACTAGTATCTTTTGCCTCAGAACCGCACCTTTCCTCTCTATACCTTGCATTCTCCTTTTGCAGTTCGAGTACTTGTGCCCTTAACTCCGTCAAGGTCTCCATCACCTCTTTGTTGGTAGGATTTTTTGTTTTTGGTTTTTTATAAAATGACGACGGAGTCACACCAAAACCCTTACCCCTCACACGACCGGAATACTCAGGAACATTTAGTACTCGACTAAGTAGGCTCCTGCAATCCTGGACCTCGGTTGAAGGTAAGGTTTGGGATAAAGTCTCCTGAAATATTATTAGAGGAGATTAAAAAGGAATTATATGTCTAACAAAATTTTTGATATAATTAAAGAAATAATGTTATATATACTTACACATTCGTCATAAACATTTTGAACCGCTTCAACGACAACCCCATATTTCCCAACCCGAGCAGCCTTCCACAATACGTGCTCCGGAAGAGATGTTGCGTCACTTTTCTCCTCGGCTAGCTACACATTGAATCAGATTATAAGATCATCAATTATAACATATTGTGACAATGTATAAGCTCATAGCATTTGAATATACTCACAATTCTTTGTTGTAACCGTGCATATCCCGTACGCCCTTTTTTGTACGGATACGCGGGGTTTGATGCCCTTTTCCGATTTTTGTCGCTTACTTCCTGGATAAAAAAGTTTAAGGCATATCAGAACCAAGTAACTTAACAATTGTATAATACCATAATTAATAGACATTACATGGAATTTTTCGTTTCTTCGTTTGGCGACAAAGTTATCCCATTCTTCGGCTGAAATAATCTCCGCATACTTCATTGGCCGTTCTGCTTCAACAAATTTTCCTTCCTCATCCTTGAGAAATTTGTTGGACAAAAAGGATCGAAATCCTCGGAGTCTTTTTCCGCCCAATTGAATACAATATTTTTGCCGGCTTTCATCGATGTGAAAGGATCTCTAAAAAACATACACATGGAGTGTGTTATTGTAAGTAATATTATAACAATATATGGTCAACAAATAGTCAACAAAAAAAACATATAACAATATATGGTAAGTACCTGTATCTCGGACCATATTTTTTCTTTGCCAACCTTCAATTCCGGACTTCTCCAATTATCACATGTAATCAGAATATGTTGTCGAACAAGGAAACCAATGTAACTTGCCAACATTGAACCGTTAGGCTCAATTAGTTGGTCTTCAGCACTCCAATGTACTTCGAATTTTTCACCCTTGTCTCTTGCACGAATGATTGACTTCATAACAGTCAATCCTCGTTTGATTTCATTTTCAACATTGTTACGTGATCCACTCGCGTCATGGGTATCGTCTTGGTTACTAGCCATTTTATCTGTAATATAGAAATGATTCAATAAGACCCAAGTTAGACAATGACCATATTCGTGAAGCTACACAAAAAACACATTCATATACCTTCCATTTCTCTCATGTTACAACAATCTAAACTCTCTCTTTTTTTCATCATTATTGAATACAAACTCACACACACCTACTGCATACAAAAGACCAATGCAAACTTATGGTGTTTGGAACATGAACAAACTTGCATCCATAATCATCAAACTTCCAAGCACAAGCTCAAACACACTCCAAATGACATCAGTTTTCAATCAGAAATAAAAAACCTTACATAACCATACAAAATACAACATTCAGTGATCAAAACCATACACAAAAAAATAACAAAAAATGATTTTCAACAAGGTGCTCATGAACACCATATAGTGCTCGTTTGCCCTAAACAACATTAATCAACATAATGCACAAAATGTAAAACTCAATTTAGAAAATGCCCTAATCAAACACCTGGAAATACAAACTATTGAGAGAAATACCTTCAAGGTGACGGTAACGATGGAGAAGAAAGTGAACAACGACGGTGGACGCAGATAACTCAGTGAACGTGAACGCAGCAGCAGAAAAAGGTGACGGCGACGACGAAGGTGAGGGAGGGAGAACGAACGGAGGACGAGAGTAATCGCAGTAGAGAGTAATCGCAGTAGAGAGAAAACCCAGTTACGTAAACGAAATAGCATATGGCGAGGGAAAATAAAGAGACATGCAGTATATGTTATAATTTTAATGTTTACTAAAGGGGACCTTAGAGGGCGCTTGTGTAAAAAAAAGCGCCCTCTAAAGGGGGCCTAAGAGGGCGCTTCTAAAAGCGCTCTCTAAGGTTTTCCAAAAGCGCCTTATAAACTAGAAATGTACATGGACTTAGAGAGCGCTTTTTTAAAAGCGCCCTCTAAGGGTACCCTTAGAGGGCGCTTTCATAAACGCGCCCTCTATTGGTGTCCCTCCATTTCCTCATTATTTTTTCGCTTCACTTTAGAGGGCGCTTTGTTACAAAAGCGCCCTCTAAAGTGCGCTGTCTATTCCAGTTGTTTGCTCCTTATTTTTTCTCTTCACTTTAGAGTGCGCTTTTGTAATAAAGCGCCCTCTAAGGTGCGCTGTCTATTCCAGTTTTTGGCGTAGTGATCAAGAGGTGAATTTTGTGGAGGAGCCATGAAAGTAAAGAAAGAATGAACAAGCTAAAGATTCAATTGGAAGAGCAGCGGAAGAAGGGTCGAAATGGCGAATGATACCATATTGTGAAAATCAGTTTCTGCATTAAAGAACAAGAGATGCAGAGCAGAAAATGCAGAATGAAGAAGAAGAAGAAAGAAAGTTTTCAGGAAAAGAGAATAATAGCTTGTTATGTTATTACACGTGTGGTAGCCATGTCCTTATATAGTGTATGGTTATCTCTTAACTACCAATCAAAAATTAGCTAACAAACTGAAGCTAACTAAAAGATATTGTCCACACAAAACTCTTATCCACATAACTCCTATAAGCTATATTATATTCTCAACATTAAGTGGATGATTTTCTACTGCACTTTGTCACGGACAATATGTGAGTCCATTTCAATATGTTTAGTGCATTCGTGGAACACCAGATTATTAGAGATGTGTATAACTGATGATTTGTAACAAAAGATGTTTATGGGTTGGTTGTGTTGAATTTGGAGGTCTTGTAATAGGTATCATCCACTAGGATTTCACAGGTAGCATTGGTAAGGGCACGATATTTGGCTTCAGACAAGGTTCTAGAAATAATGTGTTGTTTCTTACTCTTCCAACATATCAATGATGTTCCAAGGTAGAAGCAAAATTTCGTAGTTGATCGTATTGTCAAAATCTGTAAAGCCAGTTAGAATTGTTGAAGAAGATTTCCAAAAAAGAAGGCATTTTCCGGTTCTGTTTTGATGTACCGTAGGATCCAAACAACAGTGTGAAAATTCTCTTCAGTAGGGCTGGATAGAAATTGGCTTAACCTGCAAATAACGTAACTAATATTAGGGTGAGTATGAGTTAAGTACAATAGCTTTCCAATCAAACTACGAAAAGAAGTGGGGTTAGATAAGAGGGGAAATATCGAGCCCGAGACAAGTTTGTGGTCGGGATCCATCAGAGTGGAAGCAGGTTCATCCCCAAGCAAGCCTGCTTCTTATAGGAGATCCAAACTATATTTACATTGACAAACATAAACTCTAGTTGATGAACGGGCAAACTTAATGCCTAGGAAATATTTCAAATTACCTAGGTCTTTGATGCTAAATTTGGAGTCTAAAGCCTGCTTTAGAAATGAGATATTAATCATATAATTTCTAGCTATCATAAGGCCATCAACATAAACCAAAACAACAGTGAAAGAAGATGAAGTGACAAGAGTATAAAGAGAATAATCATATTTTGATTGTATATAACCCAATTTAGTAAGAGCAGAAGTTAATTTATGATTCCATTATCGACTTGCCTATTTTAATCCATAAATAAAATGATTTAATTTACAGACAAGATTGGTGTTGGAAACATGTAATCCCGACGTCAGTTTCATATAAACAACTTCATCTAAATCACCATGTGAAAAGGCGGTTTTTATGTCTAATTGTTGAAGAAATCAATTATGGGTGACATCTATAGATAAAATGAGAAGAATGATAGTCATTTCAACTATAGGACTAAAAGTTTCAAGATAATCGATGCCCGCAGTTTGGTTAAAGCCCTTGGCAACAAGCTAGGCTTTGTATCGTTCGATGGTACCACTAGACATAAACTTAATTTTGAAAATTCGTTAACAAACTATGGGTTTAGTAATTGGGGGAAGAGGGACCAAGTCCAAGGTGTTGTTATCATTTAATGACTAAATTTCACATTGGATAACATGTTTACAATTAGGATCGGAAACTGCTTTAGTGCAACTAGTGGGTTCATTAATAGAAGATAACTTTAACTTAAAGCATTTATGATTAAGAGATAAGCTAGAGTAAGAAAGATCATGATGAAGAGGATAAAGATTACTACATGTGGAAGTATTGGAAGAGATGTGAGTGTTGCCTTAAATTGGAGTGTAATGGTAGTCTTGTAAGTATGTTGGAGGTTTGGTCATACAGTTTAATTTTCTTGTTGGAAGAGGGTTTGGATGGGTATTGGAGGTGAAGAGTGTGAGGATGAGTTAGGTGTGTTTGTGGGTTAAGTAGGGGAATTTTTGTTATTGTGAGGAGGTAAAATAGGGTAAGTAGGTTGTGTAAAGTTAAGGTCATTTGTGTCAAAGTAATCTTGTGGAGTAAGGTGGTATATGAGGGATTTATGAATATTTGGGAAAGCCGAGTTTGTTTGGTAGGGGAATATGGTTTCATATAAGGTAGTATTCTTGGTTAAAAAAAGTGTCTATAATGTATGTCAAATGGGGAAACTCCTTTGACACTCTGTTCATAATCAAAAAAAATACATTTCCTACTCCTATAATCAAATTTAGTTCTACCATTTTTTAGAGTGATATCATAAGCTAAGCAACCAAACATTTTTAACATAGTACAATCGTGCATAACATGATGCATAAGGAAGTGAGGAGTTTGATGTTGTAATAAAAGGGAAGGGAGTTTATTAATAAGGTAAATCGCGTGAGCCAATTTTTTTTTAGGGAGTTTGGGTTGAAAAAGTAAAGCCCTAGCAATATTTAAAAGGTGTTGGTGCTTCCTTTCAACAATAATGTTTTGTTGAGGGGTGTAAACACAGAAGTTTGATGGATAATGCCATTATTAGTAAAAAAAACTCTTAGAAAAAATTTAGGACCGTTATCGATTCTTATGGTTTTAATATTGGTGTTGAATTGAGTTTTTATGAAAGAAACAATTTTTTTAACAATAATAGAAGTTTCATATTTTAAACGCATGAGATAAGTATAACAATACCTACTAGGATCATCAACTATAGTGAGAAAATATTTAAAACCAATCATAAAAGGTATAGAATAAGAACCTCATATGTCCATGTGAATAATGAGATTGACTATTTTTAAAAGGAAGTCGTTTTTGTTAGAGGAAGGGGTATGGTCAATAGGATTGGTCAAATAATAGAGACTTGGATGGAGTCTAGTTGCCCCAATCATCCTCTAGGTAAGGGTCCCTTGTATGATGCAAGAATCTGAATTAAAGGTGACTCTACGATTTAAAGACTTGGTTAATCTAGGGATAAATATGAGGTTTGTGAAAAACTCAGGAATATATAGCACATCCGAAGGATAGAAAGTATTTGTGAATTGAATGGTGCCAGCTTGGCTAGTAGTAAAGATGGCACCATTAGGGAGCTTAGGGAGCTTAACAATTATCCTAGGAATGATAACTAAGGATTTAAAAAAGTATGACTATGGCACACATAATCGGTTGCGTCTGTGTCGAGAATCCAAAGTTGACGATCTAAAAAGGAAGGAGTAGGAAGAATACCTGAGGAGTTTATTAAATTGTTATGGAATTGTTGAATTTGAGGAGAGGCGACACTAGATGATTGTTAAAGATGCGCAAGGATGGCTTTGTGTTTCTATTTAGTAAAAGGAATGAATTGAGCATTTGAAGGTTATCCTTCAACCTCCTCAAATGAACTTGGACCCGAGTTATCAGCTACTATATTGGCTTGACTATTGTTAGTTTTTCGGAGATACGGAGGAAGCCCATGATTCTTGATATATACCTCAATGGTGTGGCCAATTTTATTGCACTAGGTGCAAACTTTTATGTCACGTCCATAATTTGAAGCTTTGTTGTTGAGATCATGGGGACGTTTTTGATAGTTGGGTTTGGAGAAGTTGGCCACGATGGTGGTGTCATCATTGGATGGAACAAGGGTTTGTCTTTCCTGTTGAATAAGTAAAGAAAATGTTTTGCTGATAAGAGGAAGAGAGTTCATCGTCATAATTTGGGATCTAACATAGGCATATTGTTTGTTGAGACCTTTTAAAAAATGAATGACATGATCGGATTCACAGTAAAATTTGAATGTGGGTAATAGGCCACAAGAGCATTTGGGGTTACAAGAACACGTGGGAAATGGTCAAACATTGTCTAACTCTTGCCAAAGTTTCTTGAGATTGGTGTAGTACTGAGTAATGGTTTGATCACCTTGTTTTAGGGTGAAGAGTTCCTCTTGAAGATCAGAAACACGAAATAGATCACCTTGGTTGTAACGGCCGCAAAGGTCCGTCCAAATTTCGTGAGTTGCGTCCATCCACAATATGCTTTTGGATATATCGTTCTCGATGAAGTTGGTTACCCACGACATCACGATTGTGTTGCAACGATCTCAGACAAGAGCAAGACGATCAGTTTCAGGTGGTCTTGGGAGGGATCCGTCAAGAAACCCAAGCTTGTTTTTTGATCGTAAAGCAACAATAACAGATCTTGACCAGGAGTGGTAATTGGAGTAGTTTAGGTGATGGGTGACGATGGATGTCACATATTATCGCTGGGATGCATGAAGTAAGGATCAATCATGTCTTGTTGGTAGTTTCTAGGGTTTTGTTGAACATTGTTGTTTTTAGTGATGGTTTCATTGTTGTTGATGGTGGGTCTTGGAGAGGAAGAATCGTTGGAATCCGCCATGGGAGAAGGTTAGAGAGGAAGTTGAAGATGACAAGAAGAAAACACAGAAAATAAAGGGATTAAGGTTTCTGATTTTGGGTGGGTACAAGGGAAAAAGATGGTTGTTAGGGTTCTTGGTGGTGGATTTAGGTTGGAGAAACAAAAAAAAATTGTAACGGTGAAATGCAAGAATGGGAAGAAAGGTTTTCGGTGGAAGAGAGTTTTCGGGGGAAGAAAGGTTTTCGGTGGAAGAGGTAGAAAAAAATGGAAAAATGTCTCTCTGGGAGAAAATAAACGGAAGGATAAGGAAATCTGGCTAGACCAATCTGATGAGAACACATGTGGATGACCGAGAGGGAGTAGCAGTGAAAAATATCGGTCCAATGAGGAAAGGATAAGGAGAGAAGGATGATGGCAACACGTGTTGGAGAAGATACAGGATCAGATAAATTATTCTACTGATACCATATAAGCTCATGCCACATTACATGTAAGCTCATGCCACATTGCATGAGCGTGAGACTTAAAAAAGAAAAAAAAATACTGAATATTAAATTTATTATTCAAAAGTGTAAAACAAAGAATAGCTACAGGAGTATTTATACAAAAACTCTATAACAGAAATCATATACCACAACTGGAAAAGAGGAATTAAAAAAGGGAGAATAATAACAAATTAAGTCCTATTCTTAAGGCTAATATTTTACGTTTTTGAGAGAGAAATTATCAAATTTAGTTTTTCGAAGTATAATCCTCTAGAACATTCAATGATTGGTCACTAGATGATAAACTCGAGGGCGGATAACAACTTGATATTCAAATAAAGGATCAAAGTATTGACTTGTAGTATTGTGTTCAGTGGTAGAGTTAGATAAAAAAATTTGGGATGACTACTAACGTAAAATAAAGATTATAAATAAAATGTAAATAGTATTTTAAATAAAACATTAAAGTTAAAATAAATACAAAGTTAATTACTAAAAATTTAAATTACATTACTTAAAACTACTTTAAAGTAATGCTTTACGCGTTCTGAGTGACTTGAAATCGTCAATAATTGACTCCGAACTAATGCTTGCACTAATCTCCCTTTCAATATATACTGTCATGCTATCTCCAAGAAACACATCATCCATTTTGTTTCTCAACTTAGTCTTAATAATTTTCATTGCTAAAAAAGACCTCTCAGTTGTGGCCGTAGAAACGGGAAAAGTCATGATAAGACGAAGTAGTCTATCAATCAATAAGTAAGTTTCAGCCTGTCCAGATGCAACCAAACATGAACATAGTTCTTGAATAGTTGATAAATTATTCAAGTTTGATGCTTAACGAGCAACAAATAGAAAATGTTGGAGTTGAAATTGCAAATTATTCTTCTCTTGATCACTAAAATCCATAGGATAATATTTTTCAACTAAAGAACAAATAGTATCAATGCTAAAAGCTTTATATCCATCATTAGAAGATAAAAAAAAGAAAGACTTAACAAATCAATTGCCTGCTCACTGAATCTGCTATTCAACTCTTGTAACTGTTTGTCAATGGTAGTGAAAAAGATTTCAACTTTAAAGTAATGTTGAATTGTGACTTGATTCTCTTCAAGACGGGAGCGTCCAAATCTTGTTGTTGAATGAACATCATTAAGATCAGGAATCTCAATACCATGTTTTTCACAAAAAGATACCACTTTAGTAAACAATATATCCCAACCATTTTCTCTCAAACCTTGAATAAGATGTTTTGTTGAACGAACCAAGTTCATAGCATTAACTACATCTTGATTTTTTTTAAGGCTTGACAAAACATATCTGTTATTCCCACGATTTCTTTCATCAAGTGCAAAATAAATATAAAATCAAATGCCTTCAAGTAATTATAACAACTATCTACATCCCCACGTATAGCATAACTCCCTCTATCTTTTGCAAATTTTTTTAAAACTAAACAAGTTGCTTCATACATGTTTATCAAGCTAGAAATTGAATCGTAATGTGCCCCAACGAATATCTCCAGCTCGTTTCAATATACCAACTTGATTTGCACCTTTACTAGTTACAATCTCATCAATCTCTAACAAATAAGCAATTTCTTCTAATTGGGCAGCTTGTAACTCATCATGACGCTTTGTAGAAGAATAAACAACATTCACAACAAAGATCAGCTTCTCAAAAAATTTATGAACATGTTTGACTTCTCTTGATGATGTAACTAATGCAAGTTGCAATCGATGAGCAAAACAATGAATATAGTATGCATAAGGACAATCATTCATAAAGAGGGCTTATAAACCATTACATTCTCCTCTCATATTGCTAGCACCATCATACCCTTGGCCACAAATGTTAGAAACATCAAGGTTATGTCGAGAAAGTATATCACATATTGCTTCCTTAAGAGTTAAAGATGTGATGTCTTTAACATGTGCCACATCAAAAAATCTCTCTTGTATTAAACCAATTTTATCAACAAATCTTAATACAAGAGTCATTTGTTCCTTTTTTGACTCATCACGGGCTTCATCAACAACGATACAAAATTTGGAATCACCAATTTCCTCACGAATACTCTTTTTCACCCTACTAGAAAGAATTTGCAAGAGCTCTTTTTGAATTTGATGTGAAGTATACTTGCAATTTTGTGGAGCATTTTCCAACACAACTTTTGCAACTTCACCATTGTAGGATGCTAAAAGTTTCAATAACTCAAGAAAGTTACCTTGATTTCTTGATTTGCTACTTTCGTCGTGGCCCCTAAAAGCACAAGCTTGTAGTGTTAACCAACGAACAGTGTCAATTGAAGTCTTGAGTCGTAACCGATTATTCATTCTTTGACTTGAACTTTGCACTTGAATAACATTTCTAATATGACCATCTTGATTCAACAAGTCTTGACAAGCTTTCATTGCATTGTTGTGTGGTGAGCAAGGATCCTTCCCTATGTGTTTAAGAAAGGAACAATATTTTCCATGCCTAACTTTCTTCCAATTTCTAAAACCCATAGAAATAAAGATAAGTGATTCGGGACGTCCATTTAGTTTTTTGCTAAAAAGGTAACATGGTAAGCAATATGCGGCATCTTCAGATGGTAAATATTCGAACCATGATGAAAATATGCTAAACCAAGTATGTTGAAACCTTCTCGGATGATCATCGTTATCGGACAAAGGATAGTTTTCTAAATGAATTTGATATAAACCCCATTTTAGATAAGCTCTTCGTATTGCATCCACTTGATTTGGTGGATGTTGCCAAATCGGAGGACGCTTTCCAGGATCACGTTCCAAAGAATTTTCAAAACCATGATGCTCTTCAATTGTTGGATTCTCAAGAACTGTTTCAGATTCGGATGTCGGGATTATAATTTCTTCATCTCTCTCTTCTCTTTCAATTTCACATGTTTTCCTTTTGAAAAAAGAATCAATTTTTCTATTATTCATCTTTACTCTTCCTATAATATCATATCAGATCCAAAAATCAATTTAGAGAACCTAAAAATTAAAAGAGAAAAAAATTAATAAACTTAATTAATTAACTTTAATCCGTTTTCAAATACCAATAACTTCACTGTTAGAAATTAGCAGCAACAATGATTAAATAAACCTTATTACAGTGTATAATTATATTTGTAAATTACAGTGTTATGAATTGACTTAATAAACCTCATATAGATTATTTTAACACATCAAGAAAGAGGAATCCTAAAAATCTCAAAAACACAAATCAAGCGATCACTTTAATTTGTTACTTTTTATAAAAGAAGAATGAATAAAATTTTTTACCTGTTAGATGCCGATCACTTTAATCTGTTCCGATTCGGGTGCCGGTAGCAAACTCATATGAGAAAGAAAGGAAAGATATAAGCTTTTTACCTTATCTGTATTTTAACCTAACTTTGAATAAAAAAAATAAATAAAAATTAATTTTAATTTAAAATAAAGATGTTTTAGTAATTTAATATATATGAATTAAAAAAAAATAAAAAATTGAGGGATGGCCGTGGCCTTCCCACGTTCCCCTCAGTTCCGCCACCGATTGTGTTAACTAAAATAAGACGATGAAAACTTGATTAATTCCTATATAGAGCATAATTTTGAAAGTATTTAACGGAAGGTAACAAGACGATTTTTCATGACATGTGCTCAACTGATGTTTTACATATACTATATCAAGGTGTTTAATAAAGTGTCAAATGATATCTTCTAGATGCATCTTGTGACTAAATGATCATCAGATAGAAGTAGACTTTCACACTCTTTATTAAAATAAATCCCAACAGGATTATTTATTACATTTATTCATTCCCCCTGTAGGGACTATTACATCACAGCTTTAGAGTTTTACTCCTCCATTTTGATGATACATCTGATTGACTCCCCTTTCAGCATGTAATCAAAAGCTTTGTTAATCTCTGAAAATGGTATTGTGTGTGTAATGAATTTCTCCAGTTCCAGCTCCTGCAATATCACATGAACATCACATTAACAACACAAATAACATATCATTCTGCAATATTAGTTAATCCGCCTAAAGCACTGCATATTCAAACATGTATAAAAGCTTACCCCTTTCATGTACTTCTCAACAACATTAGGAAGATCAGTGCGAGGTTTGTAATTTCCGTAGAAGGTACCCTTAAGAGTCCTCTCGGTCAAGAAATTCAAAGGATGAGTTTTGAAGGCATCATCTTTGTTTGGAACTCCAACAAGCACAGCAACACCCCAACCCTGATAAGAACAACAGATCAAGATTCAGCATTAGCCTTAGTAAGCTATATAATTTTTCCAGAAACAAAGAGAAAATAAACTTCATTTTGGATACATCATGGACACATTCGAATGCCGAGATCATGGCCTGGACGCTCCCAGTACATTCAACAGCACGGTCCACACCCCCATTGGTCATTTCAGCAATTACCTGCAAACCAATTTTCACATCTCAGTCCCTTTTGTATAAAAAACAAACAACATTTTAAGGCATAGCATCATACTAACTTCTTGCACAGGTTTGTCGTGATCTTTTGGGTTTATGAAATCAGTTACCCCAAAATTCTTAGCTGCCAACGAGAAAAGAATAAGAAATGCCATCAGAAAAAGAACATTCATTGAATTTATGTTGATCCAAATCATCAAGGATTTCAGACAAGTTAAAAGCATTGTACCTAATTCAAATCGGCTGGAAACTAAATCAACTCCAATGATTCTTGATGCACCAGAAATCCTTGCCCCTTCAGCAGCCTATATTATGGTTTAAAGAGAAGAGCAGATGTTAATATTGGCTCATTTCATTTCCAATTATAACTGCAACAGTAACACACATATACAATCAAAGGTATAAGAGTAACATACAGCAAGGCCAACAGCTCCAAGTCCAAAGATAGCAACAGAAGAGCCAGGTTTTGGTTTTGCAACATTGACGGTAGCACCAAAACCTACAAGAATATATGCAAATTAAACTGAGAAAAACATCAACAGATGTTGTTACCGATACTATTATCACTGTTTTTATATTAAAGAACAAATTGTGGATAATTACACCACAGCGACTGCAATCAGTGTCGCGACACCTCTACTGACCGAAATACCGAAAGCCTTTCCACGACCGCGACCGTTTTTAAAACTCTGATATTATTATCTCAAGTTAGAGATCTTCTACATACCAGTGCATATTCCACAACTGAGTATGCAAACTTTGTCAAGTGGTGCATCAGGGTTGATCTTTGCAACACATCCAGCATGAACCACAGTATACTCGCTGAACGTAGAGGTGCCGACGAAATGGTGCACAGGTTGTCCCTTAATAGAGAATCTGGACTGGTTGTCATTGAGCATGACACCTCTATCTGTGTTGATCCTAAGAAGATCACACATGTTGCTTTCTTCTGACTTACAATGCGGACAATCCCCACACTCTCCTGTGAATACAGGCAGGGCTTGATCTCCTGGTTTCAGATGAGTCACACCCTCACCTACACTCTCCACAATCCTGATCAACATCATCCCAACAAATATCAAAAACGTTCATTCACATTACATACTAAATTACCAACACATTACATAATCAAATGATTCAACCAAGAATACATAAGAGAAAGATTTATAATAGGTGGTTCAACTTAGAATATTGAGAAGAGAAACATACCCTCCAGCTTCATGGCCAAATATTCGAGGAAACAACGGAGTCTGACCCTGAAACAAGGGAAAAGTGTAAAAATTTATAACTGAGTCCTGAATTTAGGTATCCAAATACAAATTATTTAAAAGTTGATAGATCTAATTAAAACTATCTAAAAGTTCACGATTAGATTAAAAAAAGTTAGTTCATGGATCTATTAGTCTTTATAATCTACCTTAGCTTCCCAAAAATAAACATCAGTGTGACAAAGGGAGGTGAAGAGTATCTTGAGACGAACTTCACCGGCCTGCGGTGGCGCCACCTCTACTTCTTCAGTCACCAGCGGCTTCCCAGCTTCCCATGCAACCGCAGCTGCAAGTATATTACAAATTTTCAAAACACAATCAATAAACCGATGATTAAAATATTAATGGTAGGAAACAAAATGAAAATGAATAGAACAACATAGTTTGAAAAAACAAAGAGATGTTAGACCTCTGCACTTGATGACTTGACCAACAGTGTTCGACATGATTAACAGATGATCTAGGGACAAGAATGAAATGTATGAGTGAGTTGTTTGTTGTTGTTATCTTATCACAACGACTTGTCAGTGACATCTATTTATGGTAGTGAGAGATGAAACAGAGGTTAACACGGAAACATTTTTTTTAAATAAACATAGTACTATTACTACTGCTGTTTTACCTTTTCTATATTTCTTTTACCAAAATTAATAAATGATTCCATATGAATTTTTGTTATTTGTATCGATCATTTATAGCATACTATTGCTTATGAGATTGATGTAGGTTATTAGAAATTTATGCGTCCAGGACGAGGGGGACCTCAGGGTCTCATCTCCATTATGCAAAGTCAGACTTTAGAGTAGACTTACTGTGTCAAGATTTAGAGATCATGCAGCATACATAATTTAGAGAAACCTCGAGTTTAAAAAAAATATCTTCTAGCGGACATTGCCCAAGTTAGAAGATTTAGAAATAGACTTTGACATATTACTAAAAGTTCAACGACAAATAAATGGTTGGAAGCATGTGTTTGAGCTTGGTCAGGAGAGTTATATCCCTTATTTTCATATGTATGATAAACCCTTACAATTGTTTGTAATGAGCTGGAAATATTACAATAGAGATTTAGTTGAAAAGACACTTAGACAATTCGCAAGACTCATTTTATTAGTCGGGGGTTATAGTATATGTTAAAAAAAAGGTTGAATTTAATTCATCCCTACAAAATTAATTTTTAAGGTGATGATTATTCTCACTTTTAAGAACATGTTTTATATTGTTTGATTTGAGACTTTTAACAATATATTTAAAGATTATGAAACCTATGCATCATACAAACTCAATTAATAAAGGATACTTTTATTTTTAAAATAATTTGTCATATTATTTACAAGGAGGTTGATTTCATGCTTTTGAAATCTATAACAAAGATTTGAGACAAATTTTAGAAGAACATTATGTTGGAGCTTGGTGACGAAATAGGGCTAACTTTTGCCTTGACCTAGGAGTCCAAATGAGCAATCTTTTTTTTTTTTTTTTAATTTGGCATGATATGATTTTGAATACCCTAAAAGTTAAAAAAAAATGTCAACAGGAAGGAAAATTCGAATCTGGTATGGTCTTGCTTCAAAAATGACTCATTATAGAGATGGTTAATCATATTATGATTATTCCTCCTCCTCTTTCCGAGGATGGTGTTGAAAAATTGGGGTGGAGGGACAATAGAGACAATAAATTTTCAACTAACAATTCTGATGGGAAATTTAACAACAAATAACAATAACAACTCTAACAGAGCAATATGCAGCGAATAATCAATTTCCCAAGCTTGCAAGAATCTGTGAGGAGCAACAACAAATAATCAAGGCAACTAAAAACACCACCACAAGGGACACAATAATTTTTAACGTGGAGAAACCTTCTCAATGTGAAAAGTAAACAACCACGGGACCAAGCCAGTAATAGAGTTCCACTATGATCAAAATATGGGTACAAGAGAGTTTTAAATATGACACAAATCCGTGCTCAGTAACCAGCCAAAAATAGCAAGGTAACCAGCATAACAATCAGCCAAAACAATGAGAAAACAAGCATGAAATTGAGAACAAAATTCAGCAGAAAAACCAGAAAAAAACTGCTACTGTCCGAGCTCGATTTCTCCCACCTCAGACCTCTGATCAATGATCCAACCGGTCAGATTGAAGTACCACGAGTCACGAACCTGCTGTCCAAATTTCAGCCCGATCCGACGGTGAACGAAGGAGAAATCACGAATCTAGTGCAGCTGCTCTGTTTTATGCGAAAATGGGTTTTGCTCTTCCTCTCTCACTTTTCTCTTGCCTCACTATTTGAATTCATCTCTCTAACCCTCACTAATCTGACCTCTCTCCACTTGGTTAAGTGAGACACATGGGCTTGCACATATTGAGCCTTTCTCCACATAGGAAGGGAGCCCAAAACCCAACATATCTCCCCCTCACAACTATGTGGAGGTGACCGCCAAACCGACGATCTCACAGCAAGTTTCAAACTTGTTTCTCGGTAATGCCTTGGTCATCATATCAGCATCATTATCATCTGTATGAACCTTGGCCAATTCCAACAACCCAACATCCAAAGCATCACGTATCCAATGATACCTAATATCAATGTGCTTGGACCTAGAATGAAAAGTTGAATTCTTACCAAGATGAATTGCACCTTGACTATCACAAAATAACAAGTACTTATCTTGAACAAAACCAAGCTCCTGCAAGAATTTCTTCAACCATAACAATTCCTTGCATGCTTCTGTAATGGCAATGAACTCCGCCTCAGTAGTGGACAATGCAACACACCTCTGCAATCTGGATTGCCATGCCACAGCTCCCCCTGCAAACTTAATCAAGTAGCCTGAAGTAGACTTTCTGGAATCAATGTCTCCAGCCATATCAGAATCAGTATATCCCACAAGAGTATGCTTATCACCTCCAAAACAAAGCCTCAAACTGGTAGTACCACGAAGATACCTCAAAATCCATTTCACAGCATTCCAATGCTCTCTACCTGGATTAGACATAAATCTACTAACTGTACCAATAACATGTGCAATATCAGGCCTTGTACACACCATTGCATACATTAAACTACCCACAACAGATGCATAAGGAACCCGTTGCATATTTGATTTTTCAGCTTCATTGGAAGGACTCTGACTAGTACTCAATTTAAAATGAGTAGCAAGAGGAGTACTTACAGCCTTAGCATTTTCCATATGGAACCTCTGTAACACTCTTTCAACATAGTGTTCTTGTGACAGCCAAAGTTTCTTCTTGTTACTGTTACGCATGATTCTTATACTAAGAATCTGCTTAGCAGCTCCCATGTCTTTCATGGCAAATGACTCGCCCAATTGCTTCTTCAACCTGTCAATCATGGAAATATTTTTCCCAACAATAAGCATGTCATCAACATACAATAACAGGATAATGAAATCATCATCAACAAACTTTTTAACAAAGACACAGTGATCAGAAGTAGTCTTCTTGTAGCCTTGCTCACACATAACTGACTCAAACTTCTTGTACCACTGACGCGAGGCCTGCTTCAAACCATATAGACTCTTTCTCAGCCTACACACATAGTCTTCCTTGCCTTTAACCAGAAAGCCATCAGGTTGCTTCATGTAAATCTCTTCCTCCAAGTCACCATGAAGGAAAGCGATTTTGACATCCATTTGCTCTACCTCCAAATTAAGAGTAGCAGCCAAACTCAACACGGTTCTAATGGATGACATCTTCACCACAGGAGAAAAAATCTCATTGAAATCAACACCCTTTCTCTGTCTGAAACCTTTCACAACCAATCTGGCTTTATACCTTGGAGATGTAGAAGTGCTTTCTTGCTTCACCCTGAAGATCCACCTGTTTTCTAAAGCCTTCTTGCCCTTAGGCAATTTCACCAAATCAAAAGTGTGATTATCATGCAAAGACTTCATTTCATCTTGCATAGCATCCATCCACTTCTTCTTTTCATCACTCTCCATGGCTTCATTATAACATTCAGGTTCTCCTCCATCAGTCAAGGTAACATAGTCATCAGAAGGATACCTGGTGGATGGTTTCCTCTGCCTAGTAGACCTCCAAACTTGAGCTTGAGGGAGTTCAGGAGCATCACCAAGATCCTCATCTTGTGACATTTCATGTTCCTCTTCAGCATCATCATTAGGAACATCAAAATTATCTCCAAGTTGCTGATCACCAACATCATCATGTTGCTCATCATTCTGAACATTATTTTCAGCAGTATCCAGATCATGTATAGGCATCCGAACTGGATCAACATCAGACAAACCATTATCAATCTCAGATGTAGTCTTCTCCATCTTATCAATGTCTTCAATGGTTTGGTCTTCTATGAACTTCACATCACGGCTTCTAACAACTTTCTTCTCAACTGGATCATACAGCTTGTAGTCAAATTCATCCTGACCATAACCGATAAAGATGCACTGTCTTGTCTTCGCATCCAACTTGGATCTCTCATCCTTTGGAACATGCACATATGTTTTGCAACCGAAGACACGCAAATGATCATACCTGACATTCTTGCCAAACCAAATCTTGTCTGGCACCTCAGCATTCAAAGCAACTGCAGGACTCAGATTAATAACATGCACTGCCGTGTACAATGCTTCACCCCAGAAATGCTTAGGCAACTTTGCTTCAGAAAGCATACACCTAACTCTTTCAATCAATGTCCTCTTCATTCTCTCTGCTAAACCATTCAGCTGAGGAGTTTTAGGAGGAGTCTTTTCATGTCTGATACCGTGCTGCTTGCAATAAACATCAAATGGTCCATAATACTCACCACCATTGTCAGTACGAATGCATTTCAGCTTCTTGCCTGACTGTCTCTCCACCATAACATGGAACTCTTTGAATTTCTCCAGAACTTGGTCTTTTGTCTTCAAAGCATAGACCCAAAGCTTCCTGGAACAATCATCAATAAAAGTAACAAAATAAAGTGCACCACTAAATGACTTTACCTTCAACGGGCCACAAACATCAGAATGCACCAATTCAAGCAACTCTGACTTCCTTGAGGGAGGATGTTTCTTGAAGGATACTCTAGTCTGCTTACCAGCCATGCAATGAGAACATTTCTCCAACTCTGCACTCTTTAATCCCGGAAGTACATTCCTTTTAGCTAAACAATTCAGCCTCTTTTCACTGATATGACTAAGCCTGCGGTGCCACAAAGAAGCCTCCATATCCATGGCATTCACACTGTCTTTAGCAACCAATGCTTTAGTCCAATACAGTTTATTAATTTTCTCCCCTCTGGCCACAACTAAGTTACCTCTGGTGAGTTTCCATTTTCCTGAACCAAAGTGATTATCATAACCACCACCATCAAGCATCTGCACAGATATCAAATTAAAGCGAACATCTGGAGCATGTTTGACTCCTCTAAGCAACAACTGCACTCCCACGTTGGTCTGCAAACAAACATCACCAATACCAACTACCTTGGATACACCATCATTACCCATCTTCAACACTCCAAAGTCACCAGAAGTGTAAGATGTGAAGAACTCCTTCCTTGGTGTAACATGCAGTGTAGCACCACTATCAATAATCCACATGCTCTCATCTGATACAAGATTTACTGAATCATAGTCACGGAGAATAATCAGATCATCACAAGTAGCAGTAGTAACACGGTCATCATCATCATGATTCTTATCTCTCTGCTTACTGTTATTGTTTTTGCTCTCCCTTTTCCATATGAAATAGTTCCTTTGTATGTGCCCCATTTTGTGACAATAATTGCACTCCACATTCTTGTATCTGGACTTGGACTTGCTTCTGTTGTTCTCTCTACTCGCACTTCTGCTATTCTGTCTGTTCCCTTTCGGTTCCTTTCTTTGACTTCGGCCCCTGTTCTCAGTGACAAGTACCTCGGAATGAGATGAAGTACCTTGTGCCTTCCTTCTCATCTCCTCATTAAGAACACTTCCCTTTACACTTTGCAAAGAGACAACACCATCAGAAGCTGGGTTTGTAATTGAAACCCGAAAAGTTTCCCAAGAATCTGGTAGAGTATTCAGTAGCCATAGTCCCAACACTTCATCATCAAATTTGATACCCATACCTGACAATTGATCTAGGAGCCCTTGAAAATCATTTAAGTGATCTGAAATAGAAGTCCCCTCCTTGTACCTCAAATTCATTAAGGAATTCAACAAATACAACTTATTATTCCCTGATTTAGAAGCATACAAAGATTCAATCTTCTTCCACAAGGTTCTTGCATGTTCCTCATTAGCAATGTGATTATAAACATTGTCTTCTACATATTGCCGAATAAAACCACAAACTTGCTGATGTTCAAAACTCCAATCCTCATCAGTCTTGGATTCTGGCTTCTCACTAGCAAACACAGGAAGATGCAAATTCTTCACAAATAACAGATCCTTCATTTTTCTCTTCCACAAGTGATAATTAGAGCCATTCAAACAAATCATTCTATTTGTATTTGCCTCCATCATTCAAACAAGTCAAACAACCCCTTAACCAAAGAGCTCTGATGCCACTCTGATGGGAAATTCAACAACAAATAACAATAACAACTCTAACAGAGCAATATGCAGCGGATAATCAATTTCCCAAACTTGCAAGAATCTGTGAGGAGCAACAACAAATAATCAAGGCAACTAAAAACACCACCACAAGGGACACAATAATTTTTAACGTGGAGAAACCTTCTCAATGTGAAAAGTAAACAACCACGGGACCAAGCCAGTAATAGAGCTCCACTATGATCAAAATATGGGTACAAGAGAGTTTTAAATATGACACAAATCCGTGCTCAGTAACCAGCCAAAAATAGCAAGGTAACCAGCATAACAATCAGCCAAAACAATGAGAAAACAAGCATGAAATTGAGAACAAAATTCAGCAGAAAAACCAGAAAAAAACTGCTACTGTCCGAGCTCGATTTCTCCCACCTCAGACCTCTGATCAACGATCCAACCGGTCAGATTGAAGTACCACGAGTCACGAACCTGCTGTCCAAATTTCAGCCCGATCCGACAGTGAATGAAGGAGAAATCACGAATCTAGTGCAGCTGCTCTGTTTTATGCGAAAATGGGTTTTGCTCTTCCTCTCTCACTTTTCTCTTGCCTCACTATTTGAATTCATCTCTCTAACCCTTACTAATCTGACATCTCTCCACTTGGTTAAGTGAGACACATGGACTTTCACATATTGGGCCTTTCTCCACATAGGAAGGGAGCTCAAAACCCAACAAATTCATCTACATAACTTTATCTTTCTCTGATTATGACATATAATAGTATCGACCGAAGTATCATTTGTAAGTGGAAAGAATTTCAGCAAACACAAACGTTTACTTGACTTATGTCTCACGAGAGACTTTTGAAAAACTTTAGACGCAACAAATGGAACCCATGTTAACACAGAAAAATGGTTTTGTTCTGCATTTTTGATTAGAAACTCAAAGGGCCAAGTTTATAGACTTAGCAGTACAACTGACTACCTAAAAAATAGGAAATTACCTCACACACTAATAACATATCTTAAGTGTGTGCAAGACTTAGCAATACAACTTACTACCTAGAAAATAGGAAACTACCTCACACACTAACAACATATCCTAAGTGTGAGAGAAAATAGGAATTGAAAGCAACAAACAATTAATTAAAAACAAACCATAGAAATAATTCTAAAAATCAAACTGACTTATTCAACAAGATTCACTCTTGAGTGCAACTTTTGATTCATGTGTTGCGAGATTGTCTTATGCAAAACATGTATGAATTTGACACGTTGTTTCAAACAAAATGATTGAATTTATTCTTTTTCTTATAGGGATTGGATATTGCGAAGTTTCAAGAAATGCATTGGAAGTCCATCTTTATAAAATCTTGCTAGTATCTTTGAAGGTAGAGAAAAAAATTACGAGGGATTTCTGTTAGAATAAGATTTGGTTATGCATAACAATATTGATGATAACAATTCGGACTGAATTTATTCCACCTTGAGTTTTGATGATAACAATATTGTATTTGTGTGAGAAAATTTTTGGTACTCTAATGGTATCGAGGGGAATCAAATCACGAATTATGATTGAGTAAAGAAGAGAACTCGACGCTTTTGAACTCCGACGCGGTGAACTTCTGGAAGATCAACAGGTAATGAATTCCTTGTTTCCTCTACTCTTCTCTATTTCACTTCATCTTCTTCGGTTCTTCTTCCTTGTTGTTGTTGATGCATTGCAGAGAGGGAGAGCTGAGAGAAATGGTGAAGAGATGTTCGTGAGAGGGTTGATTTGTTACTGATGAATGTGCAGGTGATTGAATGGATTCGAAATTAAAAGAATTTGAGAGGTTCCGCTTTTTCTGTGCAAAATGAGAGTTCTGCAACTTGAAGAGTGAAAGAGTCCTTTATAGGTGAGGGAAGAGAGTTAACAGTGTTAGCTCTGTTAACTTTATCCAAGTGGAAGTTGGTTAGCCGTGACGTTTCCGTTAGTTATCCTGTTAAATAATCGGTTAGGTTAGTCACGTGAGTTTGTTGGTAGTAACCTTATGTTGTAGTTTCGTTAACTTGTGATCGCTTAAAAGTGGATTTTGCAGGGAGTGTCAATGGCATGAAAATGTTAGCCTATTAGTTATTGAATTCAGTTGAGGTTAACTGTCATGGTTAATTAATTGAAAGAAAAAGGTTATGAGTTAGATCTCTTAAATCTAATTAACTGGAAATGCAAGTCGTAACCTGTTTTGCATAGGAGTTAGGATGCAATGAAAATCCTTGTTAGATGCTCTGCAATAAAATTGTAATAGACTGTTAAATAAATCTATTAACATGAGTTAGTTATCTTCGTTTCCCTTATCTTCGTTTCCCTTAAATTGTTAGATGCTCTCAATGATAAATTTATGTCAATGTGAAATGGTGATGGATTGTTAGCTATATGATCATGGTTGCAAAAGTCAGGTGTTGAACATAGCCTATTGTTGGCATGGTGTATGAAATTTGGAATGGAATTGTGTTAAATTGCTTAATCAGAATTATGTATGGGATGCTATTGGACTATATGGAAAGTTAATGAGTGCTATTTATTTCTTTGAATGCTTGGATCAATGCAATTGTTGCTATTACATGTTTTTGTTAATTATGAGAATCACATTAAACTGATGTTAATGAGTTTAGCCATTTCAACAATCTATGTTATAAAACTCTTGGCCATTGTTAGGCATTACTTAAATTGGAATTAATAATAATGACTAATTGACAGTTTGTTACGTTAATTCCATAAAAAAAGAAAATGGGAATTGCTTGGCTTGGTTTGTTGGTTAGGATGTTTGGTGTGAACATGAAATGGTTTTGGATTGTTATGATTAATAACTTGAATATGTTATGCATTGATGCTTTAGTATACTTTGAATGCAATTTTTTTTTGTTGATATGCAAGGCTGATGTTGCTTGGGGTTTTGGTCATGATTCAAGAGTGGTTGACATACAAGTATCATGAAAGTTCAACAAATGGAAAATGCAACCAAGCATGGCTTACTTGGCCATGAAGGTGACTTCGATATGAAGTCAATTGAGAAAATGGAAGAATTAAGATTAAAAAGGAATTTAGGGTTAAGTTTAGGTGGTGTTGATTTTGGTCAATTGTTGACGAAAAAGTCAACAGTTGACTAAAAGTCAACCTTAGCAAAATCTTTATTTTTGTGTGTAAATTTTGTATGGATATTTGTAAACTTGACATTGTATGAATGTAATGGACCTTTGTATGAAAATGGTTCTTTTGATCTCAAATGAAAAGATAATTTTGAATTTCAAATAACTTTTTCCACGTCAAACCATGTTTGAAATGCCTTGTATGAATCATGCTTTATGATTTTGAATGAAACATGGAACATGAACGAATGGGCTAGAAATTCCATTAATGGATTTAGAAATGAAATGAATCGTGGATGTGAATGAATTCATGACCTATGAATTCCATAATGGACCAAGAACTAATGGATCATAGGTGTATCATGGACCAATGAATGCACCATAAGAAAATGAATCAATGCATTATGAATTTGAGCCCAATGATGCACCATAAGTAATGAATCAAGAATAATTTTAAACAAAGACCAATAACCATGTAATAAAACCTAATTCAAGATGATTGATGGCAAATGATATGATGCAAGACACAAAGATCAGATGCCTCATTCCATGAATCAAGTAAACCACTGGATCTAACAAGAAATATGGTTTTGCAAATCCAATTCAAAATAAATGGTCCTCAATGGTCATGAATCTAAACTAGGGGTTCAAGACACATGATCTAAAGATGATAAAACAAGAACTGATGCTCTTCAAGCCAACCAAGACAAATGGCTCATGAAATTAGGGTTTCACAACCACTCAAGACAAAATCAACACCCAAAGTCAAGAACTAAGGTTTGTATGCATAAATGAGTGTCATGATGTGAACTCCATGAATCAAGATCCAAGAGAGCGTGCAATTAGGGTTTGCATTCCTTATGATGATCAATTCTCCAATCCTAAAACAAAACCCTAGTTTGAAACAACCATCAGCTTTGAATCCATGGATGCTTGTATTAACATGGATACATGATGAATATGAATGGAGCATAAATATGTACAGATGAATCTTAAGTCAAAAGTTCGAGTGAAAAGGGGAGGGAAAATTTGGGGTACAACACAAGGATAATGGTAATGCAACCATTGTTCATGATGATTATGAATCATTTTTTGTCCTAGTGGTTTCGAGTAGCAACTCTAGTAAGTAGTGGATTACAGATTCAGGTTTCACTTGGCACATGACTCCAAACAAATATGTGTTTAAAGAATTGTGTGATCAAGAAGGTGGATCAATGTTATTGGGAAACAGTAAATCCTGCAAGATTGCAGGGCTTGGATCTGCGAGGTTCAAGCTCCATGATGAAACCATAAGGTTGCTGATAGGTGTCAAATATGTACCTAGTCTGAAGAGAAATTTGTTTTATCTTGGTGAATTTGACAATAAAAGATATGTTTTCAAAGGAGAGCATGGTATCTAGAGAATCATGAAAAGGGTCTAAGGAAGTCTTTAGGGGAATCAAGAAGTAAGCATTGTATTCCCTTGAAGTTGAGGACATAAGTGGTTCAACTGATATTGCATCATTGAAACACATGACAAAGACTGAGTTATGGCACATGAGACTTGGCCATGCCAATGAAAAAGACCTAGTAGAATTAGGAAACTAGAGTCTGTTAGGTGCTGATAAGGTAGAAAAGATGGAGTTTTGTGAATCATGTGTATTTGGTAAAGTATGTAGAGTGAAGTTCAACAAAGGCCAACAAAGAAAAAATGGATCCCTTGATTACATTCGTGTTGATCTTTGGGGACCATCAAGAAATCCATCACACTCAGGTGCAAGATACTTTATACCCATAGTTTATGATTACTCTAGAAAGCTAAGGATATTCATTTAGAAAACTAATGATGAGACTTTTGAGAGCTTCAAAAGTTGGAAAACTCTTGTGGAGAATCAGACTCGCATGAAGGTCAAGAGTTTAAGGACATATAATGGCCTTGTGTTTTGAAATGATGCATTTAATAGTTATTATGCTATGTATAAGATTGCAAGACACAAAACTACTACATGTACACCCTTACAAAATGGCCTAGCTAAAAGGTTCAATCGAACTATCCTGGAAAGGGTGAGGTGTATGTTGGTTAGTGTCATACGGTGAACTGGACTTTTTTGGATTTGTAATCGCAATGTCGCGGTTAGCAAGAGTCGCCACCGACTTTTCTTTTATCCCTTAAGGAAAGGTGGAAAAGAACAGGAAAGACCTTAATTTTAAATTCTTAGGTTCGGGAGGTACTTTATACAAAGGGAAGGTATTAGCACCCTTTGTATCCATGGTTATCCATGGGCTCTTAATTGCTCAATCATTTATGTTTTCTAGGTTTGAAAAAGTGGTTGAGAAATGTATGAAAGATGTTTTGAAAACGAGAATTTAACTTTGTAATGATTCTTGCATGAATGTATACAAAGTGGTTATCCCGTATAGTTTTTTTTGAAAGTAGTTTAGAAAAATATAACTCGGCAATGATCCTAGTACGGATGTATGCTAAGTGGTGATTTTCCAAAAGATGTTTGAAAGGTGTGGGGTGTGAAAAGCGTTTTTTCTGTTATGAATGAGCAATTAAGGTTATACCTGTCCGAGGTCTTTCTGGGCATTTCCCATCCTTATGAGGGTAAAACTGTCCTTACTATTGAGAAGTAAGTAGTTTTATCCTGGGGATGTAGAAGGGTCATCGTAGGGTCATCGATAGGTCATTGAAGGCAACAGTTGTGAGGATACCTTAGCATTCGAAGGGACTATCATCATTTAACCGTAGGCTACACCGAAGGGTCATCGAGGGACAAAATCGTATTTTTGAAGGCAACGTCCGAGGGACTATGATGATTTTACCGAAGGGTCTTTGCTAAGGATATCCCCATATTCGCGGGACATGACCGTATTACGTAATCGTGGGGTAATAAAGAGAGGTCCGATATCATTTATTTAAAGTCCATGTTTTAAGTTCATTAGGTAATTATAGTGATACCGCATTAAATCGATACATTAAAATCAACACATTAAGGATCACTACATTAACATTAATTAGGCAATCAATATGAATCTTCACATTAAAGTGAAATAATTTGGAATCCCTCTCCATGAAGGCTTCCCATGCAAAAGCGGAGTACCTAGCCGGCTATTTCTTCGGAAGTATGCTAGCCTTTACACCATGAACACACGGATTAAAGCATCGAGATAAAATACAATTGGAAATTGCACCATAAGATAAATATAACAGCCAGGAATTTAAGCCAAATAATGCAGAATCATCATCAGGAAAACATGAAATGGGCAGCAAAAAGCAAAGCAGCCCGTGGCCCGGTCGCCTCTGCTTCGCCTAGCGAAGGCTCAGCGAAGGCTCGCTGCGGGCTCGCCTAGCGATGAGCTAGCGAGCGGCCACGGGTTTGAAATTTGAGAACATTATGACCTCAACCTGCAGCATGGCTTATGGCATCCAACACATAATTATATGGTTTAGTTTCACAATATTCAAGCACATTTAAATTCTCATGCAAAACTTCAAAATGTTTATGAATTCAATTATAATATCCTCCACAAATTAAGAACATGAAGTGGTACCATATGCCAAGTGAGAGTACAAAACGATATCACATGCAAATTAAGATACTAAAGTGGTACCACATGCAAAATAAGGACACAAGGTGATAATCATATGCCAATTAAGAAACTAAAGCGATAATAGTGAGGCAAACCTGTTTGCAAATCGAGTTGCAACCTTGGATTGGCGAGCCGGATTGAGTTGGGCGACGGTAGCTTCGGGGCGAGTAAGCGGCCTTCAGGGTTTCCGCCTTCTGAACTCTTTGGACCAGCAGGGTTTCGGTGCTAGGGTTTCTCGGGATCTCTGTGTGAGTGTCTCCGGGTGAGTGAGTCCGTCTCTGTGTGTGTTCTTTTTCGTGGCAGTGGAGCATGTATTTATAGTAGTGGTAATGGTGACCTAATGGGCTTAAAATGAGGTCCAAAAATTCAAATTCTCGCAAGCTTCGCTAGGCGAAGGAATTACTCGCCTAGCGAGCAAACTAGGTCTGGGCTTTTTCCTGGATCCAACGCTTCGCTGGGCGAGTGGCATGATGCAATGTTCGCTAGGCGAAGGAGCTGCTCGCCTAGCGAGCCAGCTGTTTTGGGCCGCCTGTGGATTGGGCCTGTTGTGAGTGGGCTTTTGTCCATTTGATACCAGTGCCTTGCAGAACAAGTCAGAGGGTCTTGGAAAATGTTTGGTAATGCCAACGGGCAAATTTTGGGGTATGACAGCTGCCCCTGTTCAATATTCTCGAACCGAGAGAGTAGAATGGCATGTGCCGTTCGTGGTCTGGAGGTGAAAGATTATTGAACACTTAGAATGCCCCAAAAATTTGCACTTGTTCATTTGTCTTGACGGAGATGGGCTTAAAGATGCCATCCAAGAAACTTGCTGAGGAGATTTCCAGATTGTGTCGTACGTTAGACGATATCTAGAGACATGGGTGTCACACCGGGTCATACATCAGACCGTATAGTGAACCCTCCATTATGCTGTTGACTTCGTTGGGGAGTCAGAGTATGCTATACTGCTGGGGATAAGGGATCAGGATGGATCATACGTTAGACCGTGTCTGAATACCAGAGTGAGCTGTTCATTAGGCAAATGACTTTGCTGGGGATGAAAGATCAGAATGGATCGTACGCTAGATCGTATCTGAGTTGCAGAATGAGCCGTACGTTAGGCTGAAGCTGCTGAAAAGGGAGTAGTCGTATACTAGACTACCATTCAGGAATGTACCTGTCCGAAGGTAGCACCTGAGAAAGGGAGTAGCCGTATACTCGACTACCATTCAGGAATGTACCTGTCCGAAGGTAGCACCTGAGAAAGGGAGTAGCCGTATACTCGACTACCATTCAGGAATGTACCTGTCCGAAGGTAGCACCTGAGAAAGGGAGTAGCCGTATACTAGACTACCATTCAGGAATGTACCTGTCCGAAGGTAGCACCTGAGAAAGGGAGTAGCCGTACACTCGACTACCATTCAGGAATGTACCTGTCCGAAGGTAGCACCTGAGAAAGGGAGTAGCCGTACACTCGACTACCATTCAGGAATGTACCTGTCCGAAGGTAGCACCTGAGAACGGGAGTAGCCGTATACTCGACTACCATTCAGGAATGTACCTGTCCGAAGGTAGCACCTGAGAAAGGGGTATCCAAAGGGGTCGTACGTTAGACCATATTGGAGTTGTTGAGAGTCAGAATGGATCGTACGTTAGACCGTATCTGAGTTGAAAGAGTCGTATGCTGGGCCGAATCAGAATGAACCGTACGTTAGGCTGTATCTGATAACATTGGTGTATGCTGTATTTGCAATGAACATTTGGGATGGGCTTATAGATGCCATCGTTAGGAGGATGTCAGAATGGATGTTGATGAGGATGTCCGTCTGAATGGACCTTTGTTTTGACTATGTCAGGAGGATAATTAGCCTGAAAAATGAGGTTAGCTTCATGCCATGTCATGATGCATGAGATGTTTTATGCTTGCGAACCTGGTATGCCTGTATATGTTATGAAATGATGTAAAGTGTATGATGCGGAATGAAGTAAATGTGAGCGTTGTATGCAGGTATGTAGTATGAAATGATGTAATGAATGAATGCATTAGGCGTCTGAAACATTCTTCCAGGGGACACTACTGGGGAGATAGATCTCAGTCTGCTGGTCGGAGTATTGATGGCCCTTCCTTAGCTGGGGATTTGAGTTCTGTCCAACGGGGCCTGGCTGGGGATAGAAGGGATGACCTTTCGGTAGGGCGGTGCCGACCTCTTCTGGGGAATAATTGGTGTTGCCGGGGAATCGAATTAGTAACAGCCTCCTTGGAAAGCGTGGTTAGACCTTCTCCTCGATCCTGAAGTCGTGTAGTAATTGCTATTGCTATTTTAGGCATGCATTTTTGTAAACATTGGTCATATTCAAATGCACATATTAATTCAAATTAAATCAATGGACGTTTACGCAAACAAAACAGAAAAGGTAAAAACAAAAGCATCTTTTTGGAACCGAAATGGTATTGATGTTGAAAGAGGGCCTATAAACAGGCAATTTATGTACAAGGAGACAGAAATCCTAGTAAGAGGAAATTGTCAAGAAAAAGAAAAAGCTATGCAGAAGAAGTCCTATTAATTTAAATTCCAATACTGTCATCATGTCTTCAAGCATCTTATCTCCTGCTGTCGGATAAAGGTGATTGGCTTGTTCAGTCCCTTGAACTTGGTTGAAGCTGACAGAGAACGGGACATAGTCATACGCTTTAATCCCTAATTTTTGCCCGGACCGCCTTTTCAGGTTTTCAGTCCACCAGGATACCCATTTTTGCCCAAGCCGCCTTTTCAGGTTTTCGACTTGCCGGGTGTACATTTTTATATGTTTATCCCTAGTTTTTGCCCGAACCCTTTTGGTTCGCCGGGATGCCCTTACTTTTGCCAAGGTACGTCGACCTAGCGGGTCTCTGTTATGCGTAGTATTTTTTAACTATGTCCGCGTTCACAGGATGCGGGAAGTCTTCGCCATCCATTGTAGCAAGTATCATGGCTCCACCAGAGAATACCTTCTTAACTACAAATGGCCCTTCGTATGTGGGAGTCCATTTGCCCCTGGGATCACCTTGTGGTAGAATGATATGCTTGATAACTAAGTCGCCGATTCGGTACACTCGTCTCTTGACCCTTTTGTTAAATGCTTGGGTCATGCGCTTCTGATATATCTGCCCGTGACAAACAGCCGCAAGTCTTTTCTCATCAATCAAATTTATCTGATCGAGTCGAGTCTGAATCCATTCATCTTCATCTAAGCCCGCCTCTTTCATGATTCTTAGAGAGGGAATCTGGACTTCCACTGGTAAAACAGCTTCCGTTCCATAGACTAAAGAGAAAGGAGTTGCCCCTGTCGAAGTGCGTACTGAAGTGCGATAACCATGGAGAGCAAACGGTAACATCTCATGCCAGTCTTTGTATGTTACTGTCATCTTTTGTACGATCTTCTTGATGTTCTTATTAGCAGCCTCTACGGCGCCATTCATCTTTGGCCGGTACGGGGAAGAGTTATGGTGTTTAATTTTGAACTGCGTGCAGAGTTCAGTAATCATCTTGTTGTTCAAATTAGTACCATTGTCAGTGATAATCCTTTCAGGGATGCCATACCGACAAATAAGACTACTCTTGATGAACCGGGCCACCACATTCTTGGTGACAGAAGCGAATGAGGCTGCCTCTACCCACTTCGTAAAGTAATCAATAGCGACGAGGATGAAGCGATGTCCATTAGAAGCCGTAGGTTTAATTTCTCCAATCATATCGATGCCCCACATTGCAAAGGGCCAAGGTGCTGTCAACACGTTCAATGGAGCAGGAGGCACATGTACTTTGTCCGCATAGATCTGGCACTTGTGACAGGTTCTGGAGTGATGGTGGCAATCAGCTTCCATGGTAGACCAATAATACCCTGATCTCAGGATCTTCTTGGCCATTGTATGTCCACTAGAATGAGTCCCAAAAATACCGTCATGCATGTCTTCCATAATCCTTTCTGCTTCCTTTTTATCCACACAGCGAAGCAGAGTCGAGTCATGATTACGTTTGTATAATACTCCATTACTCAGAAAGAATTTAGCGGAGAACTTCCTCAGGAATTTCCTGTCCTTAATGGATGCCCCCTCAGGGTATTCCTGAGCTTCTAAATATCTTCTTACGTCGTGGAACCAAGGTTTCTCCTGTACCTCTTCAGTGTTAAGTCCATAACAGTATGCTGGTTCATCTAACCGTCCAATGGTAATCATGGGAGCTTCACCGTCCCATCTGACTCTGAACATAGATGACATGGTAGCTAATGCGTCTGCCAACTGATTCTCCTCTCGTGGAATATGTGCAAATGCTATTTCTTCAAAGTATGGGATTAATGTCATCACCTGCTCTCGATAAGGGATGAGATTTGGATGTTTAGTATCCCATTCCCCTTTGATCTGACTGATTACCAAGGCCGAATCTCCGTACACACTCAAAAACTTGATTCGCCAATCTATAGCAGCTTTGAGTCCAAAAATACACGCTTCATACTCAGCCATATTGTTGGTACAATGAAAACATAGTCTAGCCGTGAAAGGCGTATGGTAACCCTCGGGAGAAATGAGTACAACCCCAACACCATGGCCCAATGCATTAGAAGATCCATCAAAGACCATAGTCCATCGGGATCCCCATTCGGGTCCTTCATCTGGTGCAGGCTTTTCGTAATCCGTAACAACCATGACATCCTCATCTGGGAATTCAAAATTCATAGATTGGTAATCATCCACCGCTTGATGAGCCAAATGATCAGCCAGCACGCTTCCTTTGATTGCTTTCTGGGTAGTGTACTGAATATCGTACTCTGTTAAGATCATCTGCCATCTCGCTATTCTTCCGGAGAGGGCAGGCTTCTCGAACATGTATTTGATGGGATCCATCCTAGAAATCAACAAAGTGGTATGATTCAACATATACTGTCTTAGTCGGCGAGCAGCCCAGGCCAAAGCACAGCAAGTTCTCTCGAGCAGTGAGTATCTTGTTTCACAGTCGGTAAACTTTTTGCTCAGGTAGTATATGGCATGCTCTTTTCGACCAGACTCGTCATGTTGCCCCAATACGCACCCCATTGAATTTTCTAACACGGTCAAATACATGATTAGAGGTCTTCCTTCAACTGGTGGTATCAGAATCGGAGGTTCCTGGAGGTAGTTCTTGATTTTGTCAAAAGCTTCTTGGCATTCGTCATCCCATATCATTTCTTGATTTTTCCTCAGCAATTTGAAGATGGGTTTGCAGGTAGCGGTCAAGTGGGAGATAAATCGAGCAATGTAGTTCAAGTGTCCCAAGAAACCTCTGACTTCTTTCTCCGTACGGGGAACTGGCATTTCTTGAATAGCCCTCACTTTAGCCGGGTCAACCTCAATTCCTTTACCGCTGACAATAAAGCCCAAGAGTTTACCGGATCTTACTCCAAAAGTGCATTTGTTTGGATTCAATCTCAACTTGTACTTCTTCAACCTCTCGAACAGTTTGTATAAATGGTCGAGATGTTCTTCTTCAGTATGAGATCTAGCTATCATGTCATCCACATATACTTCTATCTCATGATGGATCATATCATGGAACAAAACCACCATAGCACGCTGGTACGTTGCCCCGGCGTTCTTTAGACCGAATGGCATTACTTTGTAACAGAAAGTTCCCCATTGCGTCACAAACGTAGTTTTCTCCATGTCCTCAGGTGCCATCTTAATCTGGTTATAACCCGAGAATCCATCCATGAATGAGAATACTTTGTGTTGAGCGGTGTTATCTACCAGAACATCAATGTGCGGGAGTGGAAAGTCATCTTTGGGACTCACTTTATTCAAATCTCTGTAATCTACGCACATTCGCACCTTACCATCCTTCTTTGGCACTGGCACCACATTAGCAACCCATTGAGGATAAGAAGTAACGGCTAGGAAACCGGCATTGAATTGTTTCATAACCTCGGCTTTGATTTTCTCAGACATTTCGGGACGCATGCGGCGAACCTTTTGCTTGACAGGACGGCAGTCTTCCTTCGTAGGCAGCCGATGCATCACTATATCAGTATCCAACCCGGGCATGTCTTCATAAGACCAGGCGAAAACCTCTACATAGTCATGCAACATCTGAATCAATCTTTCTTTTACACTGTTTTCCAAATCTGCTCCTATTTTGACTTCTTTTCTGTCTACCTCAGTACCCAGATTTACAATTTCGAGGGACTCTTCATGCGGCTGTATAGTCCTTTCCTCTTGCAGTAATAGTCTAGCAAGCTCTCCAGGGACTTCACAATCTTCCTCACTTCCATCTTCGGCTTGGTAGATTGGATTTTCAAAGTCATAATGAACAGTAGCGGAATTATTATCAATAGGATCCAGAGTGGATACGGATCTGCAATTTGTTACGTGAGTGTGTGTAAGAAAGCATAACTTGTTTGAAAGACGACAGGAAAAATAAAGAGCGCAATATTCGAATGCGAAAAAGTCCATTGATTTATTGAATATGAATATGCTTATGAAATGACAAAACCCTTAACAAATTAGCTATTGTGCCCCGGGCGTAGACACAATGCTTTAAGAAGTTCACTTGAAAAATTAAAGATTTGCAATACTAAATGGACAATAACAATTACTCCTGACTAAAGGAGATCGGGATAGTGTCTTCAGCCCTCCAATTATTGAGTCCGTCGCCAATTGTTGGGTAGATCCAGCTATCCAGGTCGCAATCACTGTCAGCGTCCTCTACAGCATTGATTTGATCTTTGACCATCTTTTCAGAGCTAAATCCCAGACCAGATTTATCAGACTTGTAGGGTATGTTGATCAGTTGACCCCAGCCAGTACAGCCACCATCTTCAACCACAGCTTGAGCGTCCTTCAGGGAAACCATGGCAGGAGAAGCTCGAATAACCTCAGGCACAAGGGAAGTCGGCTTAAGGACAGGATTGGGCGGAGGAACCACTTCAAATGACTGAGACGGAGTCTCGAAGAATTCACCATCCATCTCGACATATCTGAAGGTATGCACACTACTGACAATGTATTCTTCTTCCCCACACACAGTGACAATCTTTCCCTCTATTGGATATCTCAGCTTTTGATGGAGAGACGAAGCTACAGCACCTGCCCCATGAATCCAGGGGCGTCCCAGCAAGCAGGAATAGGCGGGGCGAATGTTCATTACATGAAAGGTAGTGTTGAAGACTTGAGGTCCTATCTTGATAGGGAGAACAACTTCACCGTGGACAACACTCTTTGCACCATCGTAAGCACGCACCACAATGTCACTAGGCTTCAATTCAATGCCTTTACAGTCAAGTTTATCGAGCACGACTTTCGGTAGCACATTCAAGGAAGAGCCATTATCGATCAACACATGAGCCAAAGTGATTCCCTTACACTCAATAGAAATATGCAGGGCCTTATTGTGGTTCTTTCCTGCTGGTGTCAGGTCAGCATTGGAAAAACCTAGGCCGTCGTCAACAGTCAGGTTAGCAACATAGTTTTCGAACTGATCGACGGAGGTCTCTTGAGGTACATGAGCAGTCTTCAAGAATCTTATCAAGGCATGGGCATGAGATTCAGAGGATAACAACAAGGACAACATCGAGATTTTAGACGGGGTATGCCCCAACTGTTCTACCACATCAAAATCACTCTTGCGGATGATTTTCAGCACTTCTTCCATTTCTCGTTTGGCAACGTCTTCTGACTGAGAAGGGTTGACTGGTTCCTTTCCTCGGTTTTCGGGAACCGGAGGTGAGATCTCTGGAGAGAAGATCCTTCCGCTTCGATTAACTTTACTAGTCCCAACAATGTCATTAGGATTAGCAGAATTGCCAGCTTGCCTTACGCCATGGATGTAAACATCACCTCCATAATTCCACGGAATGGCTTTGCTTGAGGAGTACGGTATTGGGCCAGGTGCAGTAATGATCAGGGGAGCTACTCTGGGCTCAGCAATAATCTTCACAGGTATTCTGGGAGCAGTAATCTTCACTGGAACCTTGGACCTTGCAATCACAGATACTTCTTCAACAGGGTTTTCCGTCTTAGAAACCCTTTCAAAGAGAATTGTACGACCGTCCATCAGCTGTTGAATACCATTCCTCAACTTCAGACAGTCCTCGGGCCGGAGTATGCAGAGATTGCAATCTTCAGTACAACCTGGAAATAAACCAGCTTGCAATAAATTCCTCTTTATGATCGGGAGAGGAGATGTTAAGTCTGCTACAGTAGTGATGAGAGAACCGTCATCGAGGGCATTAACAGCCTTGTCATGATTAGGCATAGGAGCAGTGATGACATTAGGAGTCTCCGGAGGCTCGAACTCAATTTCCCCAGCGTCGATCATGTCCTGAATTTTATTCTTTAACAGCCAACAATCGTTTGTATCGTGCCCGGGGCTATCGGAGTGATATGCACACCTGGCATTGGGATTATAACGAGGCGAAGCAGTGTTGACATTTGCAGGAGGACCTCTGAGAGTGATTAAGTTTACCTTTAGCATACTTTGCAGTGCTTGTGCTAAAGTCATATTGAGCTTGGTAAACTGCCTTCTTGGTCTGTCTTGTCTTTGCTGGAAGCTTTGAGCTGGCGGGGCTGCGATTGTCACTGCTCCAACGGCATGGTCACCATTTTTCTTACTATGATTCTTTTGACCATACACAGCGTTCGATTCATTCTTCCCATGGTAAGACTTTTTACCGCTTGTAGAAGTAGCCGCCTGTAACTTTCCACTTCGAATGCCGCTCTCCACCCGTTCACCTGTCAGTATAAGTTCAGTGAAACCTGATGAAGAACTCCCCAGTAGGTGGCTGTAGAATGGGCCAGTCAGGGTACCCATGAACAGGTCTACTAATTCTCGGTCAGTCATAGGGGGTTTGACTCTGCCAGCCAAATCTCTCCATTTCTGAGCATACTCTTTGAAGCTTTCTTTAGATCCCATAGCCATATTCTGCAACTGTAGCCGAGTAGGCGCTAATTCAGAATTGTACTGGTACTGCTTATAGAAAGCTGTTGCTAAATCAGTCCAGGTGCGGATGTCAGAGCTCTCGAGCTGATAATACCATTCCAACTGGGTGCCAGACAGACTTTCTTGGAAGAAATGGATCCACAGTTTCTTATCAGTGGTATGCGGCTGAATCTTTCTCACATAAGCCCTTAGATGCATCTGAGGACAAGACGCACCATCATACTTAGTGAAAGTGGGGATTTTGAATTTGCGGGGAATGGTCACATCGGAGACCAGACCCAAACTTTCGAAATCTAGACCAGGCGCCTTCTGACCTTCCATGGCTAACATACGTTCTTCCAGCAATTTGTACTTATCATCTCTCGGAGAGTACTGTTCATTTTCATAGTCTTCATCCTCATCCTCAGGGTTGGAGAAATCAGCATTCTCTTCCTCTGAATCATTTTCCGCCCCCTCTTCTGGACCATTCGGGATTCCAAATTTGATTCCCGTAGCCTGTCCTTTACGCCTTCTGCCCGGGTTAATGAAACTCACCGCTTTCTTGTCTTTCTTCTTTTCGACCAAAAGAGCCTTCAGTTCCTCCTGCCCCTTGGATAAGCTCAGCATCATCTCCTTGAATTGAGCATTCTGAGTCTGGAGATCTTTGACAGTTTGTTCGAGGTCCATTTTTCTGTTTAAGAGGCAGACCGTGAGAATATGGTCCTATGGAATACCTGTTATGCAATGTTGTGTTATGCGATGCAATGTATGAAATGTTTTCAAGGACTTTTGGAATTTAACTTTGCGTAAATCACCAACAAGAGAGAAATGTTTATTGCTAATGTTTTCAATGTTCATTACAAAAGGAATAATGATAAAATACAATGAAAGTTCAAGTCTCCCAGGGGCGACTTCTTTTTGGGCGAAGATATGCATTGAGTCTTCGTTCCTCATTAAGCTGACTGGTGAGCTCTAGTACTTTCTTCCTTTCTGCATTGAACTGAGCTTCGAAAGTATCTCTCTCCTCTCTCAACTGGGTCCAGGATCTTTTCAATTCCTCAACATCAGTAGGCCTATCTGGATAAGAAATGATCTGGGAAGTACCTCCTTCGACCTCTGATTCAACCATTAATGGTCCGACTGCAGGATATGGCATGACAAGTTCACGAGCTCTGGCGCGTACCCATCTGAGATAAGGTTCCATAGGAATAGAATTTTTCTTTCCTAAAGTGCTTCTCTTCACCATGCCCCAAGCTCGTACAAACTTTTGACGGAGATTTTGAGGGTCATTGTCATAGTCGAACACTGTACCTTGAATAATCATTTCATGTGGACCATCTCTTCGAGCATACCCAAACTGACGTAGGGCTAAGGCAGGATTATAAGTAATACCTCCTCTTATCCCCATGAGTGGTACATTAGGGAATTCTCCACAACGGTCGATGATGATAACATTTTCTCTGAGGTTAGAACACCACCGGATGTCTGAATGAGAGAGTGTCATTATCCTTTGAGACCATTTCAGATTTTGATCATTCTTCAAGATTGATTGAGGAAGGTGCGAAATAAACCACCTAGACAACAAAGGTACGCAGCACATGAGAGTCCCTTGCTTCTTCATAGTACGAGTGTGAAGGGAATGCAAGACATCTCCAAGCAAGGTAGGCACAGGGTTATGGGTGAGGAATATCTTAATAGCATTCACATCTATGAATTGGTCCGGATTAGGGAATAGCACCAAACCATAGATTAGCAATGCTAAAACATCTTCAAAAGCATGGACATTCATAACCTTTAGGAATTCTCGGGCCTTACTTATCAGAAATTTGGCAAGCAAACCTTTAATTCCACTTCTTGTTACCCAATTAGTTTCAATGTCGGACCTTGTCATGTGTAAAGCTGCGGCAACTTCTTCGGCCTTTGGCATCTTTTCTAAACCGCTGAAGGGTACTTGATCGAGGATAGGTATCCCAAGCAGCTTGGAAAACTCTTCCAATGTGGGTACCAACTGATAATCTGGGAAAGTGAAGCAATGATGCTTAGGATCAAAGAACTGGAATAGGACTCTCATCATATCTTCTTTGAAACCAGTGGTAACCAAATTGAGGAGATGACCATGTTTCTTGTTGAACTGAACATGATCGGGGAGTTCTGACACCAAATCCTTGAGTTGAGGAAAGATTGCTACAAGATTGATCCGGATAGTCTTCCTGGAAGCCATAACCTGTTCAACAGAGCAAAGCTAAATTCCTAAGTCCTTGAAATGGTTAGTATGATGGTGTTATGATGTTATGATGTTATGATGTTATGCAAGCACAAGCATGTCACACAACAATTATTCCTAGGTTTTGAGGCTTGCATGAGTTCCATAGGTAAGTACCCTCCCCACTGAAGTTTGGTTGGTTCAACCTGTCCTAGAATAGTAACCGGGTTCTAGAAGGATCTCAGATCATCGACCTTTCTTTAGGTCCACTTCAGTGCAACACCAAGTGGTTGACCGAAGCTTTCCTAAAGTCCAATCTCAAAGAGTGTAGTATCGAGTATCAACCAACCTCAGTCGGAACCGAAGTCAGTTATCTCACTACTTTCTAATGGCTAGGATGAGTCAATTAGGGTTCTAAAGGTCTGGTTAAGGCTTTGATGACACCACGCGGAAGCCAAATTTTTCCTCAAGTAACATGAGGAACATCAGGACAACCAAAGTGTCGCATTAACCGTAGCTATCATTTTAACCATTCCAGTATACGCCGGATAGTCGCGATGATCTATTGCTACTTACCTAAGGTACACTAGATCCGGGTGTAGGATCTTTCACTCAAAGCCCCCCTTAAAAGAAGGAAAACATAAATGATATTATTTTTTTTTTTATTTTTTTTTTTAAGATGGACCTCTCTTTTTAGTCCCCAGCAGAGTCGCCAGTTCTGTCATACGGTGAACTGGACTTTTTTGGATTTGTAATCGCAATGTCGCGGTTAGCAAGAGTCGCCACCGACTTTTCTTTTATCCCTTAAGGAAAGGTGGAAAAGAACAGGAAAGACCTTAATTTTAAATTCTTAGGTTCGGGAGGTACTTTATACAAAGGGAAGGTATTAGCACCCTTTGTATCCATGGTTATCCATGGGCTCTTAATTGCTCAATCATTTATGTTTTCTAGGTTTGAAAAAGTGGTTGAGAAATGTATGAAAGATGTTTTGAAAACGAGAATTTAACTTTGTAATGATTCTTGCATGAATGTATACAAAGTGGTTATCCCGTATAGTTTTTTTTGAAAGTAGTTTAGAAAAATATAACTCGGCAATGATCCTAGTACGGATGTATGCTAAGTGGTGATTTTCCAAAAGATGTTTGAAAGGTGTGGGGTGTGAAAAGCGTTTTTTCTGTTATGAATGAGCAATTAAGGTTATACCTGTCCGAGGTCTTTCTGGGCATTTCCCATCCTTATGAGGGTAAAATTGTCCTTACTATTGAGAAGTAAGTAGTTTTATCCTGGGGATGTAGAAGGGTCATCGTAGGGTCATCGATAGGTCATTGAAGGCAACAGTTGTGAGGATACCTTAGCATTCGAAGGGACTATCATCATTTAACCGTAGGCTACACCGAAGGGTCATCGAGGGACAAAATCGTATTTTTGAAGGCAACGTCCGAGGGACTATGATGATTTTACCGAAGGGTCTTTGCTAAGGATATCCCCATATTCGCGGGACATGACCGTATTACGTAATCGTGGGGTAATAAAGAGAGGTCCGATATCATTTATTTAAAGTCCATGTTTTAAGTTCATTAGGTAATTATAGTGATACCGCATTAAATCGATACATTAAAATCAACACATTAAGGATCACTACATTAACATTAATTAGGCAATCAATATGAATCTTCACATTAAAGTGAAATAATTTGGAATCCCTCTCCATGAAGGCTTCCCATGCAAAAGCGGAGTACCTAGCCGGCTATTTCTTCGGAAGTATGCTAGCCTTTACACCATGAACACACGGATTAAAGCATCGAGATAAAATACAATTGGAAATTGCACCATAAGATAAATATAACAGCCAGGAATTTAAGCCAAATAATGCAGAATCATCATCAGGTAAACATGAAATGGGCAGCAAAAAGCAAAGCAGCCCGTGGCCCGGTCGCCTCTGCTTCGCCTAGCGAAGGCTCAGCGAAGGCTCGCTGCGGGCTCGCCTAGCGATGAGCTAGCGAGCGGCCACGGGTTTGAAATTTGAGAACATTATGACCTCAACCTGCAGCATGGCTTATGGCATCCAACACATAATTATATGGTTTAGTTTCACAATATTCAAGCACATTTAAATTCTCATGCAAAACTTCAAAATGTTTATGAATTCAATTATAATATCCTCCACAAATTAAGAACATGAAGTGGTACCATATGCCAAGTGAGAGTACAAAACGATATCACATGCAAATTAAGATACTAAAGTGGTACCACATGCAAAATAAGGACACAAGGTGATAATCATATGCCAATTAAGAAACTAAAGCGATAATAGTGAGGCAAACCTGTTTGCAAATCGAGTTGCAACCTTGGATTGGCGAGCCGGATTGAGTTGGGCGACGGTAGCTTCGGGGCGAGTAAGCGGCCTTCAGGGTTTCCGCCTTCTGAACTCTTTGGACCAGCAGGGTTTCGGTGCTAGGGTTTCTCGGGATCTCTGTGTGAGTGTCTCCGGGTGAGTGAGTCCGTCTCTGTGTGTGTTCTTTTTCGTGGCAGTGGAGCATGTATTTATAGTAGTGGTAATGGTGACCTAATGGGCTTAAAATGAGGTCCAAAAATTCAAATTCTCGCAAGCTTCGCTAGGCGAAGGAATTACTCGCCTAGCGAGCAAACTAGGTCTGGGCTTTTTCCTGGATCCAACGCTTCGCTGGGCGAGTGGCATGATGCAATGTTCGCTAGGCGAAGGAGCTGCTCGCCTAGCGAGCCAGCTGTTTTGGGCCGCCTGTGGATTGGGCCTGTTGTGAGTGGGCTTTTGTCCATTTGATACCAGTGCCTTGCAGAACAAGTCAGAGGGTCTTGGAAAATGTTTGGTAATGCCAACGGGCAAATTTTGGGGTATGACAGTTAGTGTCAGGGTAAAGTAGGTGTTTTAGGATGAGGTTGTTGTGACTGTAGCTTGCCTAATAAATATGTGTTCCTTAACTTCCTTAGGGATGAAGACACCTGAAGAAGTATGATTAGATCATCCACCAAATCTCAACAGACTTATAGTATTTAGTTGTGTAACATATGCTTACATTAGGAAAGACAAATTCAAACCCAAACATGTGAGATGCATGTTACTTGGGTATCCTAAGATAGTCAAGGCTTATAGGCTATGTTGCATAGAACCGAGTTACAATAGGTGCATCATTAGTTGTGATGTAATTTTCAATGAAGCTGATATGGCTTTTAAGAAAACTGATGATGGTGTGGCTAGTCGAAATATCTCTAAAGAAGAGGAAAAGAATGAAGAAGTTCCTATTGAGGTGGAGCACTTGGGAAATAAAGTGCACAATCATGGTGAAAATCCAAATGAAGTTTCTGAAGAAGCACATGATGTTGTAGCAATAGAGGAAACCCTTGATGACTACCTGTTGGCAAGAGATAAGTCAAGAAGAGTCATCAAGCCACCTTAGAGGTTTGGTTATAGATACCTCATAGATTTGGCCTTAATTTCAGAAAGTGAGGTTCTCGATAAAGAACCTAGAGATTACGACGAAGCTATGGGGAGTATAAATAAGAATGACTGATTGAAAGCCATGGATGATGAGATAAAATCTCTTCATGATAAAATTGGAGCAGATGTATGTGAAGTATGCCTTCCTATATGGTGATCTCGATGAAATGATCATGATGAAGTAACATGAAGGGTATGAAGAAAAAGGTAAGGAGAATTATGTGTGCAAGTTGGATAGGTCATTATATGGCCTGAAACAATCTCCTAGGCAATGAAACAGGAGATTCTACAAGTTCATGACACACATAGGTTTCACAAGGAGAAAATTCAACCATTGTGTCTATTCCAGGTTTTCACTTGGAAATTCATTTGTCATCATATTGCTCTATGTGGATGACATCCTCATAGCAAGCAACATTGTCGAAGAAGTAATGAGGGTGAAAGATGAACTTAATCAGGACTTCAAAATGAAGGACCTTGAAGCTGCAACCATGATTTTCGGTATTGACATCAAGAGAAATAGAAAGCAATCAAAGTTATGCTTACCTGAAGAGTCATATCTAAGGAAGATTCTCGACAGGTTTGGTATGTCAAACTAAAAACATCTTATAACGCCAATAACTCAGCAATTCAAGCTGAGTATAACTGAAATTCCTGATACTTAAGTTGAAAGAGTCTATATGGATAGCATTCAAAATACTAGTATAATGGGTTCTTTGATGTATGTTATGATATATACCAAGCCAGACATAACTTATGCAGTAAGCCTTATAAGTATATACACAACTAACCCTGGAAAATCTCATTGACAAGCTTTGAAATGGACTCTAAGATACATAAAAGGATCCCTGAGCAGGGTCCTGATTTATGGTTGAGCCAGAGGTCGAGATGACCAAAGGGAAATTGAAGGATTTGTGGACTATGACTATACAAGATGTATGGACACCAGAAAATCTCGGTCTATATATGTTTTCACTATGTTCGACACAACAACTAGTTGGAAAGCAACCGTTCAGAAGGTTTGAGCGTTATCAACCACTAAAGTGGAATGCATTGCCTTCAATAAAGTTGTGAAAGAAGCATCGTGGCATAATGAAATAGGCCAAAATTATTTAAAAAGAAAATAGTGACAGCCATATGCAATTCCTAATTGCCAATCAGGTCTAAATCAGTTATTGGAATATGGTCTCATCATATACTCTTTTAAGAATCAAATCTCACCACCTCATTTTGTTAGACTTTCAATTAACTAGCACTACTTTGCATTCCAATTCAAAATTATTAAAATCTGATCTCTTCGGCACTCCTTCAAAGGTTTAATTTCAAATATTTAAAAAATCAACTTAGTTGGTTGACTTATGTTTATCCTCTCTAGCAAGTTCAAATTTTTGATAGCTCTTCTTAAAATCTGAAATAAAGGCATATCTTTCAAATATTGATATTTAGTAATACTTTGTTATTGCATGTTTTTTTTTGTATAATTTACATTCATTTTACTAAACATTCCGGAAATCCTAGAAAACACCGATTCATACCAAAATCATCATAATCAGAAAATTGTGTGGTATTTTATCATGGAAGTTGTGATGACGAGAAGTAAGAAAAAGACTTGCAAACAAGAAACGGAAGAAAATAAGAAAAAATTATGTTCCGTGCGGGAATTAGAATTGATGGGTTAACAACTGATGTGGATTGTAATGGTGGATTCGAGCTTCCGATACGGTGGAAATGGACTGACTTGTAAGTTTAGCACTTCAATGCCAATTCAGTATGACATTGAGATGAAGTGAATGAGATTTGAATTTGAATTATCCGAGAAATAACGTGTTCTCCCTTTTACATAGTAGGACAGTTATAACAACTTGCATAATCTAACGACGCGATGTATGAGAGTTTTTCCAATTGATCTTGGGTTGAGATTGTCTGCTTCCTCGTCTAGGATGGTGTACCTGCCCGGCACACGGTCCAATGAGCCATTTTGTTTTATGCACTATAATTATTAAGCCTTCTGGACAGTCCAGAACAGTTGTCCCCCAAGCCCTTTCTCTTACTCTGTAGAATAAGGGCTTTGCTGCACTTTTCTTCTTCTACCCATCATTGCTCGATTTAAATGAGAAGTCGTTATGTGACATCATTGTCATGGGGAACTTGCGCCATAAATGCACTCCATATCCTTGATGTCTTTTCATTTGCTTTATCATGATGACCATCGGAGACTAGAATACTTGAGTATCTTTTGGAAAAATCTGGACCGTTGGTAGTGCTTACTTCCTTCATTTTCGTAAGATAACTTGTGATCTTTGGTAAAAGCTATAAGACTTCCTTGATCATTACCTTTCGTTCTTTCATCATATGCATTCTTTGCAACACACTATCTTCTTGACTAATTGAGATGGTACCCACCATGCATCGAAAAGGAAAGGAGGATATTTCAAATGTCCGGATAGATCTTGAAATTTCGACGACCATCTATTTTTGCTCGTGAAAGTAATCTCGACAGAGTTTTCCTTGAAGCGAGTCCCTCATTTGACTAGGGTGTACTGACCCTAGAGAAAGACAAAAAGATATCCACTAAATATGGCGGATGCGTCATTCCTTTCTACAAGTGCATATCTTTGAGTAGTAAAGTTTGTTTTTATTCTTTTTGTTTGTTTGGACTATTTAACAATATTCCTTCAACATATTATTAAATTACCATACAGCGACAACAAAATCAAAGTCTAATTTATATTGGAATATCCCAGTACAGCATCACAATTCTTTACATCAAAACTTCACAAACTCAACAACACAAAAGGGATTATTTAAGAAATTTATTTTTGCAAAACTAGATAGTGACCACAGTCCCCCAGTAGGGACTATTACATCACAGTTTTAGAGATTTACTCCTCCATTTTGATGATACATCTGATGGACTCCCCTTTCAGCATGTAATCGAATGCTTTGTTAATCTCTGAAAATGGTATTGTGTGTGTAATGAATTTCTCCAGTTCCAGCTCCTGCAATATCACATGAACATCACATTAACAACACAAATAACATATCATTCTGCAATATTAGTTGATCCTCCTAAAACACTGCATATTCAAACATCTATAAAACTTACCCCTTTCATGTACTTCTCTACAACATTAGGAAGATCAGTGCGGGGTTTGTAGTTTCCGTAGAAGGTACCCTTAAGAGTCCTCTCATTCAAGAAATTCATAGGATGAGTTTTGAAGGCATCATCTTTGCTTGGCACTCCAACAAGTACAGCAACACCCCAACCCTAATTAATAACAACAGATCAAGGTTCAGCTTTTGCCTTAGTAAGATTTATAATTTTTTAAGAAACAAGAGTAAAAGAATTTAATTTAGCATACATCATGGACACATTCAAATGCTGAGATCATGGCCTGGATGCTACCGGTACATTCAACAGCTCGATCTACACCTCCATTCGTCATTTCAGCAATTACCTGCAAACCAATTTTCACGTCTCAATCTCTTTCTATAAAAAAATAAAACAACATTTTAATCCATATCATTTTAATAGAAAAGAGAAATATAATAAATTATCAATGAACCAACCTGTTGCACAGGTTTGTCGTGCTCTTTTGGGTTTACGAACTCATTTACCCCAAACTTCTTAGCTGCCAACAAGAAAAGAATAGGAATTGCCATCAGAAAAAGAACATTCATTGAATTTATGTTGATCCAAATCATCAAGGATTTCAGAGAAGATAAAAGAGTTGTACCTAATTCAAATCGGCTGGAAACTAAATCAACTCCAATGATTCTTGATGCCCCAGAAATCCTTGCCCCTTCAGCAGCCTATATCATGGTTTAAAGAGAATAGCAGATGTTAATGTTGGCTCATTTCCTTTCCAATCATAGCTGCAACAGTAACACACATATACAGATAAAGGTATAAGAGTAACATACAGCAAGGCCAACAGCTCCAAGTCCAAAGATAGCAACAGAAGAGCCAGGTTTTGGCTTTGCAACATTGATGGTAGCACCAAGACCTATAACCATCAATGCAAATTATATTAGGAAAACATAGATTCAGCCTAGTTATATATTAATATCTGAAGTTAGAGATCTTGTATGTATATACCAGTGCATATTCCACAACTGAGTATGCAAACTTTGTCAAGTGGTGCATCAGGGTTAATCTTTGCAACACATCCAGCATGTACCACAGTGTACTCGCTGAATGTAGAGGTGCCAACGAAATGGTGTACAGGTTGTCCCTTAATAGAAAATCTGGACTTGTTGTCATTGAGCATGACACCTCTGTCGGTGTTGATCCTAAGAAGATCACACATGTTGCTTTCCTCTGACTTACAATGTGGACATTCCCCACACTCTCCTGTGAATACAGGCAGAGCATGATCCCCTGGTTTCAGGTGACTTACACCTTCACCTACGCTCTCCACAATCCTGATTAACACCATGCCAACAATTATCAATAACATTCATTCAGATTACATAATGTACATCAGATAATAACAGGGTTCAATCAATAATGTATGATCAACTTTGAATATTGAGAAGAGAAGCATACCCTCCAGCTTCATGACCAAAAATACGAGGAAACAATGGAGTTTGTCCCTGAAACGAGGGGAAAAAAGAAAACCATTTTAAGCTATTGCTGCGATTCATAACAACAGGAAGAAGCAAAACACACTATTCTCATTATAGTTTACCTTAGCTTCCCAGAAGTAAACATCAGTGTGGCAAAGAGAGGTGAAGAGTATCTTGAGACGAACTTCACCTGCCTGCGGTGGCGCCACCTCTACTTCTTCAATCACCAAAGGCTTCCCAGCCTCCCATGCAACCGCAGCTACAAGTATAATACAAGTTTTCAAAACGCAATAAAATGGAGCGATGATTAAAACATACTAGGAAACAAAAAGATGGTGATGCTTTACCTCTGCACTTGATGATCTGACCAACCGTGTTCGACATGATTGATTAACTTAACAAACGAGTGAGTTGTTTTGTTTCTTTGCTTAGGTATGTATGTAAGTGTGGAATGAAGTGCTTGTGACTGAGTTCTATTTATAATGGTAGTAGTATGGAAAAGGAAAAGGAACAAGGACAGACTTTGTCTAAATAAACATAGTACTTTAAACATTAAAAAAAATAGAATACTGCTTTTGCTGTTGTTTCATTACCCAGCGGCGCCTTTTGGGTTTGACTTACCGGACCAGACACCAACTGTAGCTCGTGGTTTTCGAATTTCCTTTCTTTTTATATTTCGTGTCCACAAAGATAAAGATATTTATATTGTAGATTTGATAATGAAAATTTTAATAAAAAAATAAAGTGAGAATGAATCCAGAAAAGAATACAAAACACACGTATTAAATTTTTTATAAAAATAACTCTTTTTTTTTTAAAATTCTTAAAATGCCTCTGATTTCAAAAAAAATCTTAAACTACCCAACTTTTAGGAGGAGTCGTCAATTGAATTGGAGACTCCTCTTAAAAATTGAATGGAGGCGCCAATTGGATTGGCTAGGGTAGGTGTCTTAGCCAATTGGATTGACGCTCTTGTGTAGGACTTAAGAGGAGGCGCCAATTCGATTGGAGTCTCAGTGTAAAATGCAATTTTTGTGTTATAAATAGATGTGTTGTGTGAGTCATTGTTCCACATCTCAATTAATCATTTGGCAATCATGTTTGGTGTTCGTCGCCGATACGAAAATGTGATTTATGCGAGAGACAAACCTCAGATGTTGATGTTGTTCTGGAACATCACTATGTTCGATCAACCGAAGAGGGAGTTGGTTCGTTGGTTAGATGGGAAAATACCATAAGGGGAAAAAATTAGAAATATTGAAAGACTCGACAGTATCTTTGGTTGGATGCGAATGAAGACTGATAAGGATGCTAGAGAAATGATGTTCGGTCGAGATGACATCAATTTGATTGTTGTAATCAGTTAGAAATATTCTTGTTTTCAGATAGCTTATTTTGTACTGATGTTTGTTGTGAACCTCGTTGTAACAAAAACTTAATGATATATAATGATTGAAGGTTACCGAAATATAATGTTACAAAAAGCTTAAGACCCAGATAATGTTCCTCGATTAGGATAATTGTTCTCGTTGTGTCCTGGTTGACGACAGATACTACATAATCTTATCATTTTATCTGTGGAATTCATCTCTGTCCTAATACGTGTGTTGTTTGGCCTTCCTTTTTTTTTCTACGCATCTCGTCGTTGTGCCAAACTATATCACCTTCATATGGAGGCTAATATTCCTCCATTGGTAGTATCGAGGAGCTTTGATTATATACATTCATGACGGTGACTGTCTTGTACACATCAGATAACTGACTGTAAGCGTCTTGACGAGTATAAGCGCATGCTGCAATGACATGGGAGCAAGGAATGCGGAAGGCCTGAAATTTTCCACAATCGCACCAACTTCTGTTTAGTCTAACATCATAGGCTAAATTTGGTCTCCCCTCATTGTGATCCATTATTTCCTGGACGCTAAAATTTTTCCTATGACGGTCAAAGACTGTTACAGTGTGTGTGCTAGCTTTGATGCTCTCCTCTTTCATGACCTTCATGCAACACTCACTGAATACTTACCCGGACATTAACACCACACTCCATCTTTCACCTCTGGTTGCGAACGTAGAAGCCAACATATAATAGGTCGATCTTACCAAGGCGGTTATCGGCAGATTTCGAATTCCTTTGAATACCCCGTTCATGCATTCCACAAGGTTTGTTGTCATGTGGCCTCATTGACAACCTCCATCAAATGCTCTTGTCCACTGCTCTACTGGTATGTTATTTAGCTATCTCCCCGCGTCTTCATTAGACAATCTAATTTCATCACGATAATATTGAAATGACGGCTGAGTTAGAGCATACCCAACATTTACCACCTTCTTGCGAAGATTCTAATCTTTTATAGCACGCATGAAGTTTTGTGCAAAGTGTCTGATGCAATAGACATGGGTAGAAGGAGGATCATGTCACCCGTTGTCATGGTTGTTGTAGGCACTCTCAATGGCAGCATGTCTATCAGAAATCAAATAGAGATTGACTTGTGGAGCCACATGCGTTCTGAGATGTCGAAGAAAGAAACCTCATCCACCAGCCGTTTCACCTTCAACAAGAGCAAAGGCAATGGAAAAGACATTGTTGTTGCCGTCTTGTGCAACCGTCATGAACAAAGTACCCTTGTATTTGTCGTATAACCAAGTGCCATCAATTTGAATAATAGGTTTGCAGAATGCGAAACCTTTGATGCACGGGTCAAATGCCCAAAAGAGACAGTGAAAGATTCTATTACCTGTAGCACAGGTTCCGTCATCATCGCTGGCAATGTCTCCATAATTGCCACAGTTCCCGAGACATATGTTTTTAGTGCCCATAAAAACCGTGGCAATTCCTTGTATGAATCCTCCCAGTTGTCGAAAACTTGTTCAACAACCTTTGTCCTCACAATCCAGACTTTCTTGTAAGATGGAGTATAATTATATGTTGTTCTGATATGGGATATAATTATACTCACCTTCACGGATGGGTCTTTATTAACCAACGACAGAATGTCTTGACATATCAACATTGCGCTTAGTTTGCGATGATCTTGTTCAACGTTAGTTGCAATGCAACTGTGAGGTGGGTCTATTGAAGCGATCTCCCAAGAGTCATTTTTCTTTTTGTAAGACGCAGCCAAACGAAACTTACAAAGCATGTTACGACATTTGATAACATACCTTCTAGAATCAGTGTGTTTCACTGTAAAATCAGCAGAGTTGTTCATGTGAAATTTTTTGATAGCTAAAACACATTCTTCTTTGGTACGAAACATGTCTCCCACCTTTAATTCGCCTTCTGATCTCGGATACGGATTATAGAAAATACTATTGGATGTTTCATCGTCGCGCAGATCCATATTTGTCATATGTTGAGGCGGATTGTAGACATGACTAGGAGGTATTGGTGGTGGTTGATCATCATCTCCAATGTCGTTGTTCAGCATGTGATCAACTTGTATATCGGTCTCCTCTTCTTCTTCATCAACGACATCCACTTCTGCTTCTGCTTCTGAGTTGACGTCATCTGACCATTGTGGATCAAATTCACCAGATTCATCCTGACTGGTTATTTGTGACTGCTGAGATGGTATACATGGTTGAAGAGTAATGTACAACTCAATACAGTTGCAGCCTGAATGTTCATGACTAACAAACATGTATTCAACATCTTCATCGTCTCGTAGCTTTAGGGGAAAAAACTTGCATTGACTATTCTAAAAAAATATTGGATTTTGATATGTGATCTTTAACACAATACCCAATCCTATACAGGATTGTATTCTTTTTTTCAAATGCAAGAAGGTTGCATTTCTCTTGATCGTGAGTCTAATGGTATCAGTGTTTCGAAAACAAAAACCATACAACTCATACTCGTATGTTTCACCGTTGAAGTGAACGTTGACAATGCATTTTGGTGAAGATGACATTGTGCAGATGAAAACTATTTTCTTGCTGCAGACGAATGTGAGTGAAGTGTCTTTGGATGTTAATAGTAAGACACTTAAATAGAGGAGTGAAGTGTCTCACATGCTAGCTAGTTCGGAGTAACGTGTCGCACATGCAAACTACTCCGAAGTGACGTGTCTCACATGCAAGCTACTCCAAAATAATGTGTCAACCATGCAAGCTTCTCCAAAATGATGTGTCAACCATGCAAGCTACTAAGAAGTGACATGTTCAGCATGCAAGAGAGAGGACATCCACTTCATCAACACTTCTTCCACACCATCACTCTCACTACTTCTACAATACTTCTTCTACAATTTAATCTGCAATAACTTCTTGTAGTTTCATCTACACCAACCCCCCGACAAAATGTCTATCCTCACAATGGGCGAATCACATAGAGGAACGGTTGCAAACATCGCAACATATGTAAGTTTTTTCTTTTGTTAACTTTTTATCTTTCATCTTCACTTACCCCCTTTTATTTTAACATACCAACTTAGTCAAGTTTTTTGTTCTTTATTTTATAGGATGTATCAAGGTTCCGGAATCGGGTCCACGAATATGTCCATATGGACCCGATAATTCAACCCTATGTTGAACTCTCCGGTTTTGGTCATATAAGCAAGATTTTCTCTTGGTCCGTAGATAACAAATTCATTCTAGCTTTATGCGAAAGATGGAGACCAGAGACACACACATTTTGGTTCCCAACCGGTGAGTGTACCGTGACGTTAGAAGACGTCTACATGCTTTTGGGGCTGCCCATTGAAGGTAAGGTTGTTAATGGGAAAACCAATTATGCAAATTCAATTTGCATGGATCTCTTGGAGACTGATTTTCTAGATGATAACGCAAGAGGTCAACCGAAGATGAACATTCTACCGAATATGTGCTTAAATAATAAAAACTAGGTGTTACATTATGCTGTTAATTGGCTCATTTTTATTTCCCGAAGGTAGTGGTTCTAGCATGCATATTATGTATTTACCTTTACTTAGACATGTAGATAGAATAGGAAGTTACAGTTGGGGATCTGCTTGTCTAGCCTATCTCTATAGCTCCTTGTGCAAAAACTCACACAAAGACACATCTACATTTTCTGGATGTGCTGTTTTGCTACAAGTATGAGGTTGGTCAAGACCACCGTCCCTAGCACCAGTCAACACCAACCCTTTCACATTTCCGCATGCATAAAAGTAAGTTGTTTAAACTGCTATATCGTTAGTTACTTCTTTAAAGATTATTATCTCTAACTAATATTTTTTGAATTTTTCGTGTAAATGGGCGGCACATGGTATGAGTTACAACAGATGTCCAAGACACTGTATTACTCAGTATCGCAACCTGTTGGATCACCTTCGATCGACAAACGTAAGGAAAATAACTTAATAATTTCGTTATATTTTGTTAACTTCTTCTACCTAGATTATAATCCTATCTTCTTTCACATTTCAGTTCATTTGGCGTCCATACCTTAATTTGGATCATGACCATCAGGTCAACACTGAAGACGCGGCCGTATGGACTGTGTAACACCCCGATTAAAATAAGAGAATTATTTAATTGAGTTAATATTATTTTATTAATTTAATTAAATAAAGTTGATTTATTGGGAATTGTTATTATTATTATAGATGTTACTTATTTTAATAATAATTAAATAAATAAAATAAATGGAATATGAAGAGTGGAAGGGTAAAAGTGGAAATGGGATAAAAGAGGCCAAAGTGAGAACTCAGGTTTTTTCACGTGTTTTGCCTCAGAGTCAGAGAAAGAGGGAGAAAACGCTGAAGAGAAAGAGAAGGAAGAGGAAAAGGCCAAAGATTGCTCAGAGCTTCCTTCAATCCATAGAGGTAAGGGGTCTGAACCTTATTAAACGATAATATGCGAGCAATTTCATGATATCTGTTGGATTATTGATGGATTTTGGGGATTTTAGGGGAGATTGGGAAAGTTGGGGTTTTGATGGAAAATTCTCCGATCTGTGAGTTTTGTTGCGTTACATGCACTGTAATCGAAGTATGTTGTGTATATATGACTGTTAAATGTTGATATTGGGTTGTTAGCTGTGGGGTATGAGTTGTGACGAGTAGATAGGTAAAGCTGCGCTGATTCTGCAGCAGAGGGATTCTGTTCGCACGCGATTCGCGGCGCGAAGCCCAGTTCGCGGCGCGAACTGGGCAGGATTCAGAGGAGTTCTGTAACTCATCGTTCGCGGCGCGAACCCTGCTCCGCGGCGCGTACTGAAGCGAATTAAATTGTTCGCGACGCGATCCTTCGTTCGCGGCGCGAACTGTGCTGTATTGGAAGAGTTCGCGGCGCGTCCCTATGTTGGCGGCGCGAACTGGGGAATGCAGAAGATAATGTTGGTGAGTTTTGAGTACGTTGAGTTGCGAGACTCTTAGTAAGTCGCTGTAATTGTATTATAAACAATTAATAGTGATTATATGATTGTGTATGAGGTGTTTATGATGATGAGATGTTGAATTTACGTGTTTAGTTATAAATGTGTTATGTAACGATGTGATATCGTTGTAATGTTGTTGTTGTTTTGTTGAGTTGTATGTCATGCTATTAATGACGATGATAACATGACTATATGATGATGTTGTTGATATGTTGATTATGATGCATGTTCGGTGTGCATGCATTCATGAAAGGCCGATGCCTAGTGATGAACGGACTGAGTTCCAATGATGTTGTTGACTCCGGGCTTGTTGAGAGGCTTGGTTCCTTACGGGGAACTCGGATTCTATGGTGATGAATCTGGGAGTGGTGATCCTGTAGTTGGTCACAAAATGGGTATACCGAGTCGTGTTGAGTCATGCATGGGTGTGTATATGGCATTTGATATGTTGTTTTGTTGATGTTCATGAGTTTGTTGATTATGATGATTATGATGAGCTGTGTTGGCATATGTGAAATATATTTATGTTTATATTTCTGTCGTTATATTATTATTTAATAATGTAATTCTCACCCCTTCTGCATGTGTTTATGTTCATCTATGATGAGCAATGTGCAGATAAAGAGGAGTAGCTATTGTTGAGGTTTGAAGAATAAGTGTAGAGTTATTCTACAGAGTCGAGTCAAATGCTCTGGTCATGCGACACCGGGGTTATGGGATTCGATAGATAATTGGTTATTATTTACGTTGTTTATGATGACTAATATGTTGAGATGCTTTGTTGAGATAATGATGAAACATTTTTATGAATTGTTATGTGATGAATGATAATATTGTGCTGTTGTCCGCTGCGAAGTTTTAATAAAATAAATAATATGTCTTATGTTGTGATGCGAGAAGTATTATGTTGTAAGAAATGTAAACTCTTCTACATGTTGTACTCTGATAATCTATTTAAATATGTCGTTTGGGTAGAAGGGTGTTACATTAGTGGTATCAGAGCATAGTCAGTCCAGTCGAGTCGTAATGTGACGTTTTCCCTGTTGGTCGATTAGTGTAAATGACACTGTCGATATTTAACGGTTGTAGTTGTGTCGTGCAGAGTATGGCTGGAGAAAATGACCGTGCGATTGCTGAGGCTTTGGCTGCTATGGCGCAGGCTATGCAGGCGCAACAGAATCCGCCGGTCGACGAGTTTAGGAATTTGGGAAGGTTTCTGAAGAATAACCCTCCTACATTCAAAGGGCGCTATGATCCAGATGATGCTCAGATTTGGCTGAAGGAAATTGAGAAGATTTTCCGGGTGATGACGTGTACTGAAGCACAGAAGGTGCAGTTTGGTACGCATATGTTATCTGAAGAGGCTGAAAACTGGTGGGATAACACTCGCCAGAGAATTGAAGTACCAGGTGCTGAGATGACTTGGGAAAGGTTCAAGACGGCCTTTCTGGAGAAATATTTTCCTGCTGATGTGCGATGTAAGAAGGAGATGGAATTTCTAGAACTGAAGCAGGGTAACATGTCTGTTGCTGATTACGCTTCGAAGTTTGAAGAGCTGGTGCAGTATTGTCCTCATTATAATAATGCTGATGCTGAGGAATCCAAGTGTGTCAAGTTTGAGAACGGGTTGCGTCCCGAGATCAAACAAGGCATTGGTTACCAGGAGATTCGTAGGTTTCCTACACTGGTTAATAAGTGCAGGATATTTGATGAAGATAGCAAGGCTAGGACTGCTCACTACAAGAGTCTTAGTGAGAAGAAGAATAAGGATCGTGGTAGTCCTTATGCATCTCCGAATGGTAAAGGTAAGCAGAAGGTGGTAGATGAGAAGAAGCCGAGTGGGGGAGGATCTCCCATAGCTGGTAAATGTTTCAAATGTGGCGAGCCAGGCCACCGTGCTGATAGCTGTACCAAGAAAGTGCTGAGATGTTTCCGATGCGGTCAGGCTGGTCATAGAGTTACTGAATGTAAGGATGCTGGTCCGACATGTTTTAATTGTGGCGAGAAAGGCCATATCAGTTCGCAGTGCTCGAAACCGAAGAAGGCGGCTACTGCAGCTCATACTACTGGTAGGGTGTTTGCTCTGAGCGGGGCTGAAGCTCCTAAAGAAGATAATCTGATTAAAGGTACTTGCTTGATTAATAATGTTGAATTGCTTGCGATTGTTGACACTGGTGCTACTCATTCGTTTATTTCGTATGAGTGTGCGACTAGGATTGGTGTGATTATGTCGTCCCTAGGCGGAAGTATGGTGATAGATACTCCTGCTAATGGTTCTGTGAAGACTTCTGTTGTCTGTCGAGGTTGTCATTTGACGATCTTTGAGAGAGAGTTCGTGGTTGATTTGGTGTGCTTACCCTTGCACCAAATTGATATTATTCTGGGAATGAATTGGCTAGAATTCTATGGCGTGTTTATCAACTGCTATAGTAAGACGGTGCGGTTTTCTGAAGTTGGTGAGAATGATGAGGCAAGATTTCTATCTGCTAGGCAGGTGGGGGAATTTGTGAAAGATGAAGCTCAGATATTCGCTTTATTTGCGTCTCTACAAGCGGATAAGAAAGTGGTGAGTGTAGATTTACCTGTTGTCTGTGAATTTCAGGATGTGTTTCCGGAGGATGTAAGTGAATTACCTCCAGAACGGGAAGTCGAATTTGCCATTGACTTAGTACCAGGTACGAGTCCAGTGTCGATGTCTCCTTATAGAATGTCGGCAACTGAATTAGTTGAATTGAAGAAGCAACTTGAAGAATTGCTTGAGAAGAAGTTTGTGCGTCCAAGTGTTTCTCCTTGGGGTGCACCAGTATTGTTAGTGAAGAAGAAAGAAGGTACGATGAGGTTGTGTGTCGATTATCGGCAGTTGAATAAGGTGACTATCAAGAATCGGTATCCATTGCCGAGGATTGATGATTTGATGGACCAGTTGATTGGAGCTCATGTTTTCAGTAAGATTGATTTGCGGTCGGGTTATCATCAGATCCGAGTGAAGTCAGATGATATTGCGAAGACTGCTTTCCGTACGAGGTATGGTCATTATGAATACACTGTGATGCCGTTCGGTGTGTCTAATGCTCCAGGTGTGTTTATGGAATATATGAATCGTATATTTCATCCGTACCTTGATAATTTTGTTGTGGTGTTCATAGATGATATACTGATATATTCTAAGACGGAAGAAGAGCATGCAGGACATTTGAGAATTGTTTTGCAGGTGTTAAGAGAAAAGAAATTATATGCAAAGTTATCTAAATGTGAGTTCTGGTTGAAGGAAGTGAGTTTCCTTGGCCATATGATTTCGAGTGGTGGGATTTCTGTTGATCCTGCTAAAGTTGTTGCTGTATTACAGTGGGAGACTCCGAAGTCTGCTACTGAGATACGCAGTTTTCTGGGGTTAGCTGGTTATTATCGCAGATTTATTGAGGGCTTCTCTAAGTTGGCATTGCCGTTGACGCAGTTGACTAAGAAGGGTCAAGTGTATGTGTGGGATGCAGCTTGTGAAGCGAGTTTTGTTGAGTTGAAGAGGCGGTTGACCAGTGCTCCAGTGTTGATCTTGCCTAATACTGGTGAGTCCTTCGTTGTTTATTGTGATGCTTCTTTGATGGGTCTTGGTGGTGTTTTGATGCAGAATGGTAAAGTTGTAGCTTATGCTTCTAGACAGTTGAAAGTTCATGAGAGGAATTATCCTACGCATGATCTAGAACTTGCAGCTGTTGTATTTGTGTTGAAAATGTGGAGGCATTATCTGTATGGTTCCAGATTCGAAGTGTTCAGTGATCACAAGAGTCTGAAGTATCTGTTTGATCAGAAAGAGTTAAATATGAGGCAGAGAAGGTGGTTAGAATTACTGAAGGATTTCGACTTTGAATTGAGTTATCACCCCGGTAAGGCTAATGTAGTTGCAGATGCGCTGAGTAGAAAGTCTCTACATATGTCTATGATGATGGTTCGGGAGCTTGAGTTAATTGAACAGTTCCGTGATATGAGTTTGGGTTGTGAAGTTTCCGCTGACAGAGTAAAGTTGGGTATGCTGAAGTTGACTAGTGGAATTCTGGAAGATATTCGGAATGGTCAGCAAGTTGATGTCGCTCTAGTTGATCATATTACTATGGTTAACCAGGGTAATGGTGGTAATTTTGAGATTGATGAGAATGGCATCCTGCGATTTAAAGGTAGAGTTTGTGTTCCTGAGGTGTCTGAATTGAAAAAGAGTATTCTTGAAGAGGGCCATAGGAGTGGATTGAGTATCCATCCAGGTGCAACTAAAATGTATCAAGACTTGAAGAAGTTGTTTTGGTGGGCTGGTATGAAAAGAGATGTTGCTAAGTTTGTGTATGCCTGTTTGACTTGTCAGAAGTCAAAGATTGAACATCAGAAACCGGCAGGTATGATGCAACCTTTGAAGATTCCTGAATGGAAGTGGGATAGCATTTCCATGGATTTTGTGACGGGATTGCCGAGGACGGTGAAAGGTAATGATTCTATTTGGGTGATTGTGGATCGATTGACTAAGTCGGCGCATTTCTTGCCGATGAAGATTAATCACTCTTTAGAGAAGTTGGCAGAGTTGTATATTGAGGAGATAGTGAGGCTACATGGTATTCCATCCAGTATTGTGTCTGATAGAGATCCCAGATTTACTTCTAGATTTTGGGAAAGTTTGCAGAAAGCGTTGGGGACTAAGTTGAGGTTGAGTTCAGCTTATCATCCTCAGACTGATGGTCAGACTGAAAGAACTATCCAATCCTTGGAGGATTTGTTGAGAGCTTGTGTGTTGGAGCAGAGTGGTTCTTGGGATAGTTATTTGCCGTTGGTGGAGTTTACTTATAATAATAGTTTTCATGCTAGTATCGGTATGGCTCCATATGAAGCATTGTATGGTAGGAGGTGTAGAACTCCATTGTGTTGGTATGAATCAGGTGAGAGTGTTGTACTCGGACCTGAGATTGTGCAGCAGACGACTGAAAGGGTTAAGATGATTCAGGAGAAAATGAAGATTTCTCAGAGTCGTCAGAAGAGTTATCATGATAAGAGGAGAAAGGCACTTGAGTTCCAAGAGGGAGATCATGTGTTCTTGAGAGTTACTCCGACGACAGGTGTGGGTAGAGCTTTAAAGTCCAAAAAGCTTACTCCGAAGTTTGTGGGTCCGTATCAGATTTTGAAGAGGGTTGGGGAAGTGGCGTATCGGATAGCTTTACCGCCGTCGCTTTCTAATCTGCATGATGTGTTTCATGTATCTCAGTTGAGAAAGTATATTGCGGATCCTTCGCATGTTGTTCAGTTGGATGATATCCAGGTGAGGGATAATTTGACCGTTGAGGTGTTGCCAATTCGGATAGATGACCGAGAAGAGAAGACCCTGAGAGGTAAGAAGATTGCTCTAGTGAAAGTTGTTTGGGGAGGTCCAGCTGGTGAGAGCTTGACTTGGGAGCGTGAAGATCAGATGAAGGAGTCGTATCCGGCTCTATTTGCTTGAGGTATGTTTTCGAGGACGAAAACTCTTTTAGTGAGGGAGAGTTGTAACACCCCGATTAAAATAAGAGAATTATTTAATTGAGTTAATATTATTTTATTAATTTAATTAAATAAAGTTGATTTATTGGGAATTGTTATTATTATTATAGATGTTACTTATTTTAATAATAATTAAATAAATAAAATAAATGGAATATGAAGAGTGGAAGGGTAAAAGTGGAAATGGGATAAAAGAGGCCAAAGTGAGAACTCAGGTTTTTTCACGTGTTTTGCCTCAGAGTCAGAGAAAGAGGGAGAAAACGCTGAAGAGAAAGAGAAGGAAGAGGAAAAGGCCAAAGATTGCTCAGAGCTTCCTTCAATCCATAGAGGTAAGGGGTCTGAACCTTATTAAACGATAATATGCGAGCAATTTCATGATATCTGTTGGATTATTGATGGATTTTGGGGATTTTAGGGGAGATTGGGAAAGTTGGGGTTTTGATGGAAAATTCTCCGATCTGTGAGTTTTGTTGCGTTACATGCACTGTAATCGAAGTATGTTGTGTATATATGACTGTTAAATGTTGATATTGGGTTGTTAGCTGTGGGGTATGAGTTGTGACGAGTAGATAGGTAAAGCTGCGCTGATTCTGCAGCAGAGGGATTCTGTTCGCACGCGATTCGCGGCGCGAAGCCCAGTTCGCGGCGCGAACTGGGCAGGATTCAGAGGAGTTCTGTAACTCATCGTTCGCGGCGCGAACCCTGCTCCGCGGCGCGTACTGAAGCGAATTAAATTGTTCGCGACGCGATCCTTCGTTCGCGGCGCGAACTGTGCTGTATTGGAAGAGTTCGCGGCGCGTCCCTATGTTGGCGGCGCGAACTGGGGAATGCAGAAGATAATGTTGGTGAGTTTTGAGTACGTTGAGTTGCGAGACTCTTAGTAAGTCGCTGTAATTGTATTATAAACAATTAATAGTGATTATATGATTGTGTATGAGGTGTTTATGATGATGAGATGTTGAATTTACGTGTTTAGTTATAAATGTGTTATGTAACGATGTGATATCGTTGTAATGTTGTTGTTGTTTTGTTGAGTTGTATGTCATGCTATTAATGACGATGATAACATGACTATATGATGATGTTGTTGATATGTTGATTATGATGCATGTTCGGTGTGCATGCATTCATGAAAGGCCGATGCCTAGTGATGAACGGACTGAGTTCCAATGATGTTGTTGACTCCGGGCTTGTTGAGAGGCTTGGTTCCTTACGGGGAACTCGGATTCTATGGTGATGAATCTGGGAGTGGTGATCCTGTAGTTGGTCACAAAATGGGTATACCGAGTCGTGTTGAGTCATGCATGGGTGTGTACATGGCATTTGATATGTTGTTTTGTTGATGTTCATGAGTTTGTTGATTATGATGATTATGATGAGCTGTGTTGGCATATGTGAAATATATTTATGTTTATATTTCTGTCGTTATATTATTATTTAATAATGTAATTCTCACCCCTTCTGCATGTGTTTATGTTCATCTATGATGAGCAATGTGCAGATAAAGAGGAGTAGCTATTGTTGAGGTTTGAAGAATAAGTGTAGAGTTATTCTACAGAGTCGAGTCAAATGCTCTGGTCATGCGACACCGGGGTTATGGGATTCGATAGATAATTGGTTATTATTTACGTTGTTTATGATGACTAATATGTTGAGATGCTTTGTTGAGATAATGATGAAACATTTTTATGAATTGTTATGTGATGAATGATAATATTGTGCTGTTGTCCGCTGCGAAGTTTTAATAAAATAAATAATATGTCTTATGTTGTGATGCGAGAAGTATTATGTTGTAAGAAATGTAAACTCTTCTACATGTTGTACTCTGATAATCTATTTAAATATGTCGTTTGGGTAGAAGGGTGTTACAGACTGCATGCACACCGATAATACGGTTCACAACTGTGGAGATGCACAACAGTGATCGTGTGAAGCTGCAGTTCGGTATGCCCCAAAACATCCCAGATCCCCCAGCTAGCCTAGGAGTATGGTATTTGCGCAAAGTTAACGACCAATGGAACTTCAATCCATGGCAAAGCTTCGCAAGATTGGAGTGTCGCAAATGGAAGCACCGTCATGACGATGTGTTAACTGACGCAGTCATGGCAACTGAAGACAAACCAAGTCGTACTTATATGGCTTGATACAGATCGGTTGATTTTCAGTTCATTGTCGAGGATTATGTTTACCCACGCCAGATGACTTACTGTAATACCCCAAAATTTACCCTTCATTTTTCCTGGAAGCATGGGATTATGTTTTACACTTCATTAGCATCATATTAGGTCATACTGCATTAGTGACATGGAGATCAGGTTTTGATCAATCACTCCTTAACAAAAGGAGCCCACACAAAGCAAGATTAAGAATTGGACTTCATTTTCTAAGTATACAAGTCTCAAGGGTCTCAGGGGGGTCCAAGTATCTTATTATGGTCCTCAGTTCATCAGTGAAGGATTCAAAGCTATCAGAGTGTTCATCTGGATTTAATCAGAAATTAGGGTTCTATGGCTACCTGCAACAGGAAATGTTTGGTTGGAAGTAGAGGAGCTCATCCATGTCATGATTAGAGAGGCATCTTGGCCTAGGAAGATTCACAATCATCTCAGAAAGATCCATTGGCAATCAATGCAATCAGTTCCTGATCATTTTGCCCTAAAACTAGGGTTTGGTATAAAATCAGTTCATTTCTGATTCTTTGGGTGAAACTCTTTTCCATGGCCCTCCATATGTCCACAAGGGTCTACATACAAAAAACCAGCTCTTTATTTGAGCTAGAAGTTCTTCAATTGATCAATGGAATCGGGAATCAGACAATTTGGGAAAAGTCAACCGTGAGGCCAAAAAAGTCAACTCCTAACATGTTGAGAGTGGAATCTCAAAATCCATGCTTAGGGGATCCTACATGTGAAATTTGATCAAGGTTGGATCATGGATTCATTATTTAATCAGGAATTGGAAAAGTTACTTAATTTGGAAATGGTTAACTTTCCATTTAGGGCAAGTTTTCATGATCGTTGCACTCACTTTAAGCCCATTTTTCTCCAACATGAAAGTTGTTCCTCTTGTTCCAAGCTTTCTATAGATATAACGTTTGCTCCATTTGGATTAGAATTGACAAAGTTATGCTTAGTCAAAGTGAGACACTTTTTTTAGGACACTTAGAAAAATTTCTAAGTCCAAAATCTTCAAAATTTGTCAAGATTTCTTGGCCAGTTTTATTGTACTTCAAGGCATTATTTGAAAATACTTTCTTCACAACAATTGTACCTTGCCATGTCCTCTTTCACATCCTTTTGGAATCATCCCATTTGGATCCATGGTTTGAGAGATACATTCATTTAAAGTGGGCACCATGACTTGATTTTCTAGGCAGATTTTAGGTCTGGCTGGTGTATACATGCGTTTTCGACGCCATGAGATTTGGTATGCAGAATGGTTTTTTCGATAAATGACGACATGGGATAAACAGTTTTGGTTGATAAGTGTTGTTCGACACTTCGACAAAATTAAAGCTTCGACATTTCGACAAGATATTTGCAAATGGAAAGGCACCTTTGACAGACATGGAGGATGTTGTAGTATTTCGACAATTCGACAAAGTCTGAAGAGAGACGTCATTTCGACGTAAAATGTAAATATTCAAATTCAGAAGAGTTGTGACGTTTGGCAGAAGACGCGTGGAAGCATCTGGCGAAAAGAAGAAAGCCATTTGTCACAGTTTTAGGATTTGGTCGTTAGTAACAGTTATGTTATTTGTATATAAATAGGGTAGCTGTTATCGAAAAAGAGGTGAAAAAATTTACTTGTACAAAATTCCTGAAAATACTCAAAGTACCCGTGTGAGAGAAAAGAGTCATATTTGGAACATGTATGTGTAAACAAACATCAATTCTTTCAAAGTTATATTTTATAAAGTTTAAAGTTCTTTACAAATTCCTTTTACGTTTTCCAGTCAATTATCTTTCTGCACTTTCTTTTCGACACTTGATGTTTTCGTCAGTTACTTTCTGCTATTTATTTTATTTTGTCAAATTTACATCTGTTTAAACGTTTTAATCAACATCTTTCGACATAAAAATATTCAGAGAACCAAAATGAAAGATATGAAAGTTGTTCTAGATATCTTCAAAGTCATTTAGATCTGCACATGTCCTAGGATTTGTGTGGTTGATCCTGCAAGTAACCCAATTCTACAAGTTTTGGTAAACCAGAGGTTGTTCGCCAAAATTCACAGCGAACAAATTGGCACGCCCAGTGGGACATGTAACACCTCAAAATTTGCCCTCCTCTCTTGGGACTAGCTTAACATATTGCATTGCATTTTCTAGGTCATTAGGCATGGCATATTGCATATCATGTGGTTACATTGTGCAAATCATCTTCCTAAGTCTTGATCAGAGGATGAAGAGGTCATGATGCAAGCTAGGGTTTCATTGACTGGATCACTAACCATCTGAGGATGTGGGGTCACTACGCCAAAAAGGTTTTTTAACAGCGCATCTTAGACAGCGCTTTTAAAAGAAAGCGCTGTCTAAGGTTAAAATAAAAATAAAACACGGAAAATGTTCTAAAAAAATAATGAAAGTGCTGTCTAAGGGGGGGTCTTAGACAGCGCTTTTAGAAAGCGCTTTTAAATATAGACCTTAGTCAGCGCTTTTGAGAAAGCGCTGTTTAAAGTCTTTCAATTAAAAAAAAATTAAAACCAAAAGCGCTGTCTAAGGTGGGGGTTTAGAAAGCGCTTTTGGAAAGCACTTCATGCTTCTAAGAAACCCAATAACGAGGGACACAGCAGAGCTTCCATCTTCATCAAGCCCTAGCAGCTCCTTCACCATTCCAATGTTCACTCTCTCTACTTTCTCTCTCTAAAAAACTGACATAGAAAAACAAACACCACCTAACCTTGTTGTTGCTTCCTCTTCCATCAGCATGCTACTAGTTCCTCCCAAACCCATCAACACGATCACAATCACCATCATGCTAGCCTTCACCTTCTTCCTCATCTTCTTCTCCTCCGGTTTCCTCCATTTCCCTTCCGTTTCACCTTCTCTCCCACCCATCCACCACTCCTTCACGCTCCCTTCCATCAATTCCTCTTCCGACCCCTTCACCGATCTGCTTTCTTCCTTCAGGAAATGGGACTCGCGAGTGGGTTGTGATAAATTCAGAGAGAAAACAAATGGGGTTTTGTTGAATCACTCAAAGGTTGTTTCTTTGCAAGAGTTTGGTGGTGGGTGTGGGGGGTTTGAACTTAATCATGTTAGTGTTTTGGTTAAAGGGTGGACTTGGATTCCTGATAATTTGGATAATTTGTATTCTTGTCGTTGTGGGTTGAGCTGTTTGTGGACCAAATCCAATGTTCTTGCTGATAAACCTGATGCTTTGTTGTTTGAAACTTCTACGCCTCCAATTCAGGTAGATTTTATTTTTGCTGAAATGTATGAGGAACATTTTGATATGCTTGATTTTGCAATGGTGGTGAGTTTTTTGAAGTTGAAAGGTTTGTTTAGATAATTGAATTGAATGTACTATGTTTGTGAAATGCGTGAATCGTAAATTGGCACCGGCATAGTAATCAAGGTGATCTACTCTGCCATTACTGAGAGTTCCATTCATGATACTTACTATGGAATTGATATTGATTCTTTTTGTATTTGGAAAATGTTGTTCACTCACTTATTGTTTATACACATAATCTGGTATAGTGATTTCATACCAAGGACCGTTTGCTAGTGTAGGATCTGTAGTAGCATTTTTTTCATCCTGATTAACTGTAGTAATTCTAGGAAGTTCTGCTGGATGTGTGGAGGAGTGCATTTTATTTGGGAATTTTGGATAGATGTATGAAAATTTCAATTTCAGGCCTCAACAGATCAAAGTGTGTTAGACTTGGAAATAGCAAACCGTGTAGGATGGTGTGCTTTCTCAATAATACAGATTCTAGGAACGATTGCGGTGATGTGTCAGGTGGCATGGCAAGTGTTTATCATCTTCATTCCAGTAACTGCAATCTGCATATGGTATCAAGTATGTGTCTTTTTTTCCTTCTTGCTCTCCCTATGAAAAGACATAAAACAAGTGTTACTCATTACTAATTCAAAGTTTACGCAACATATATTATTTCAATTTCACAATGTGTAAGCTATGTGTATCATGTATTTAATTTTATGTCTAATATTTAAAGCAGAAGATGCAAGAGCAGTACTCATGTTAAACTAGTAAACAAAAATGATCATAACAGAAGTTGAATGATGTTTATTATTTCAGAGATATTATAATCCAACGGCAAGAGAGCTGGCTCGGTTAGCACAGATACAAATTACTCCAATTCTTCACCATTTTTCAGAATCTTTAGCAGGAGCTGCATCAATACGAGCTTTCGATCAAGAAGGTCGTTTCATGAGCACAAATCTTGTCCTTTTGGATGGCTTCTCAAGGCCGTGGTTTCACAATGTGTCTGCAATGGAATGGCTTTCTTTCAGATTGAATTTGCTTTCAAATTTTGTTTTCGCCTTTTCACTTGTCTTGCTAGTGAGCCTCCCTGAAGGTTTCATCAATCCAAGTAAGTACAACTCTTTACTGAGAAAATATCAATAACCGACGATAAAAGTAGAACCCTTTAAGATCATCACTTATCAATGTTTTATGAAAACAGTCTAAGTTATTGTGATATAAAGCGACTCACAGGAATTGAAAGATTTGTTTCTCTGTATGTTACAGGCATAGCAGGGTTGGCAGTAACATATGGAATCAATCTAAATGTCTTGCAAGCTTCAGTTATATGGAACATTTGTAATGCGGAAAACAAGATGATATCAGTTGAAAGAATTCTTCAATATACAAATTTAGCAAGTGAATCACCTCTTGTGATTGAAAACTGCCGGCCACCAAGAAACTGGCCAGAAACTGGAACAATATCTTTCCAAAATTTGCAGGTTTGATATCACGAGAATTTAGGACACAATGTGTGATGATTCAAATTATGTGTCCAGTTTTTCCTAACATATCTTCTTTTATATACAATAAAATATGATACAGATACGTTATGCTGAACATCTCCCATCAGTGCTGAAAAACATCACTTGCACATTTCCTGGAAGGAAGAAAATCGGCGTCGTAGGACGAACCGGCAGATAGGTCTCCATGACTTAAGGTCAAGGCTGAGCATTATCCCACAAGATCCAGCCTTGTTTGAAGGCACGGTTAGAGGAAACCTGGATCCTCTTGAGCAATACTCTGACATTGAAGTCTGGGAGGTAAACACTTTAATCAAACAACTAGATCATGAATAACACGTATAATATAATATGAAATATACTAAAATACCCTCATTACATCTTCTAAGATCATCTTGTATATAATATAGTTTGATACATATGAAATTTTCATTTTCAGGCTCTAGATAAATGTCAGCTAGGTCACCTAGTGAGAGCCATGGATGAGAAGTTGGACTCCCCAGGTTGGATTCATTAACTACTATCAACTTGCATAGTTTATTATGCTTTTGGTAATAATCAATCATTGTTACTAATAACTGAAATGCTTTCCCAGTGGTTGAAAATGGTGATAACTGGAGTGCTGGACAAAGGCAATTATTTTGCCTTGGAAGAGCCTTACTGAAGAAAAGCAGCATATTAGTACTAGATGAAGCAACAGCCTCAGTGGACTCTGCAACTGATGGAGTGATACAGGATATCATCTGTCAAGAGTTCAACAATCGAACAGTTGTCACAATAGCTCATCGAATCCACACAGTTATAGACAGCGACTTGGTTTTGGTTCTCAGTGATGGTAAGTGTTTGAGAGCACCATTAGAACTAGTTTTGACAATTAACTGTTTTAAACAGGTTTTCAAGTTTAAAAGACTATTCCACAGCAAAATGAAGTAGCATAATAATGACACTAGAGTTTGACATATGATATTTCCATGAAGTAGCTTAATATATATATATCTGATATTACAGGGAGAATTGCGGAGTATGATGAACCATCAAAGTTACTTGAAAGAGAAGATTCCTTCTTCTACAAACTTATAAAGGAATACTCTAGCAGATCACATAGCTTCAACAACTTGGCAACTCAACATGTCCAAAACAAGGAGTAAATTCAAGACTTTATGAATAATATATTAATTTAGTGGAGTCACAAATTGCTACTTGTTAGATGGGACAAAAAAGGCTCCAAACTATTTCAGTCACAGCTTCAATAAAGAAAGGAGTTCCTTCCTGGTCCCATCGATGTGAAGTAGCAGTGCAAAATGGGAAATCATTAAGAGGCTCTTTGTTTGATATATTATATTTGAGGAGACATAGGCTCCAATTTTGAGCAGGAAAGAGCAATTGGGATGAGATTATAAATAAGGGAGTCTAGTTTCTCATCTAGTAAAACTGTAATAAGCAGTTCCCTGGAGTATATGTAATGACTTGTAAATGTGTACATAAATTTGTATATATTTTGATACATTTAAGGCAAAATTGGTTTGAATTGGTATATATATATATATATATATATATATTTGTTAGCCAAAAATTGGTAGAAAAAAGGCCAAAATGGCATATATAAAATGTGATAATTGTCTGTCAAAATCTGGTTGAAAACAGGTAGAAATTCTGGTTTATAAACCTGGAAAAAATGTGGTTTAAAACAAAAGCTTCAAAAATTTTCGTATACCTTAGACAGCGCTTTTGTAAAAAGCGCTGTCTAAGGGGGGGATTAGAAAGCGCTTTAGGCAAAAGCGCTGTCTAAGGGGGGGGGGGGGGGGGGGGGGGGGGGGGGGGGGGGCTTAGACAACGCTTTTTGAAAAGCGCTGTCTAAGGTATACCTAAAAAAATTAAAATAGGAGGGTCTTAGAAAGCGCTTTTGGCCAAAGCGCTGTCTAAGGGGGTGGGGCGTAGACAGCGCTTTTCAAAAGCGCTGTCTAAGGTATACCTAAAAAATTTAAAATAAGAGGGTCTTATAAAGCGCTTTTGGCCAAAAGCGCTGTCTAAGGGGGGGGGGGGGCTTAGACAGCGCTTTTAAGATTTAAAAAAGCGCTGTCTAAACCTTTAGCAGCGGAGGTTTAGACAGCGCTTTAAAGCGCTGTCTAAGGCAAAAAAAAGCGCTGTCTAAGGTCTTGTTTGTTGTAGTGGGTCCAAATTAGGGTTTCTTGATTCTCAAGGAGATTGGTTTTGATCTTGGTTGAAATGATACATCATCATCATCATGGTCTTGTTATCATCCAGAAGATTCAAGAAGATTGATCATATACCTTGAGATTAGGGTTTTGACCACTGGTCAACCCTAATCATCTGCATTGGGCCAGTCAGGGCATGGCAAGGAGATGAGGTCTATAATGGATATGGGGATCATCATGTGATTATATTGAGCTTATGGAGGCTAGGGTTCCATCATTGAGCCATTTCATCAGGAGTTTGAGGCTCAGCTTGATCAGTGCATGGCCAAATTCATCTATCAATCAAAAAAGTCAACTGTGGTCAACTGGGCTTGAACTGATGGATTTGGAGGTGGGAGAGGGTTGGATATACTTCATTCATGTTGAAACAAGTTTCATTTGACATTTCAAACATCAAGAATGAAGAAAATAAAATCAGATGGAGAGTTTCCAAAAATGGAAAGTGACTTGTAATGAAAGTTTCCAAAAATGGAAAGTTTTTCACCTCAAAATTACATGTCCAAAAATGCTTCAAATGAAATTTTGTTCAACATGAAAGTTGTAGATCTTGCTCTCACCTTTCCAAAAAGTCCAAGAACTTGAAATTCTCATATATGGTTGACAAGTTATGGTCCAATCATTTTCCAAAAATGCCTAAATTCAAAGTGGCATAACTTTCAAATGGAATGGCCAAATTGGATGATCTTTCTTTGAGCAAACCCCATTTCACATGTACTTTCATGATGCATGGTCCAAATTCATCAAAAATGGTCATGGCAAAAAGTCATTTTTCAAGTGAATTCATTTGTATTTTTGGTGTGAAATGGTGAATTTGAGAATTACATGGTTTTTGCACTCAAGACCAGTTCTAACACTTCACAAATGCCAAATGAAATTTGCTCCAACTGTCATTTGCTGTCACATTGCCCAATTTGGAAAGGACCATTTTGCCATTACACTTGAAATCACATTAGCACTAATCATCTCAATTTGCTAATTTGGATTAAGGAATGGATTAAGGCAGTGGTATAAAGCCTTAACTGTAACAGAAAATCATAATTACATCACATTCTTCAAGGATCTAACTGTTTTTCCCTCCAAAACCTCTCAAATTCTCAAAATTGCTACACACTTTTTTCATCAATTTCATCACAATTCTTCATCAAACTTGTTGATTCTTCTTGGATCTACACTCCACAAGTGATGTTGATGAACTGTTTTGCAAAACTCGTGGCCAAAGCTTGATGAATGTGGACTGTCATAAGCAAGCACATCAATGGCATTTTGCTAATTCTTGCACTTGGAGCTGTTTTGAGCTAAGGCATTCATTGCAATCAACTTCCATAGCTTCAAGCTTCATCTGTTTTTGGTTTTTACACGTGGAAACTCAAGAATCACAAGCTGCCATCTCCAAGAGGTAAATATTCGATCTCATTAATTGTCTGAATTGTGATGTGGTTCTGGTAGGTCTTCCAATGTAGATCATCATGCTATTTATAGTTTTGGATTTGGTTAAGTATTGAGAGAGAAATCTGAGATTGAAGTTTGATGTGCATATCTTTATTTGCTCGATCCGGTCGATAGGTTGAGAGTTAGGTTAAATGCGTTACATATCCATGATCTAGGTTGAGAGACGGTTCTAATGATATAGAATTTGTTGCGTTTGGTTGAGATTTTCGTATTTTCGATTTTCTGGAATTCTTGTTTGATGAAGATGATGAAAACTCACTGAAACATGTGTTAGATCCATTTTGCCTTGGCCTTGTTTTCAAATTCTGTTTACCGCCACATTTTGGCCAATCAGGACGCGCCACTGGATTAATGTGAGCGACGTCGTTTTGCTCTCGCTGGGGAATATTACGAATTTGCCATTTTCCATTATTATTTGTTTTATTTCTTATTTCTTTTTCAATTTCTATTTCAATTTGATCACATGACTTAGAAAATTCATAAATAATTCATCCTTTGTCCAAAATTTGTGAGGTTTTTTTTCACCATGCTCCTTATGATGTGTAGATTTTAATGATGATTTTTAATATTTTTGTGCACATGTGGAAAATAAAAAGGCTTAGGGATTGTTTGGATGTATGCAATTTGTACATGTCTTGCCTTTTCACTCATGAAATGATGATGTTTCCCTAGAAATGCTTGAAATTTTTTGTGCTTATTCTGGACTCTTTGATGGTGATTTTGATGTATGGTTTGTAATTTTTGGATACCTGGTTGAGGAGATATGAATTTTTGATTAGAGGTGTGACAATTTGTGTCACACCAAGCTTGATGAGTTTCATGATTTTATTTGTCTTGCTTAGGGATGTTGGATTGAGCCAAACTTTTGCATGAATGAGCATATGTATGTTGAGATTACATGTGAATTTTTCTGGATTTATTGATGGCATTTCCTATTTGATTGGAATTTTTCCCTCTGTTTGGTCATTTGGTGACATTTTGTGACACATGTTGGCATTTGATTTGTGAAATTCTGGTCATTTAGTGTATGAGTGTGAAATTTGGTATGAGCATTGTAGACACATTATAGGTCATTGTGGTTTTGATCCCATTCATTTCTCATATGTTGTCACTGTTTTATGATTATTGGAAGATGATGATTGTTTTGATGCCTTGTGTTGGCTAGCTTGAACTTGTCTGAACTTTATGAATTTAATTTCCATACTTCCATTGATCCAAATGAGCTGAAAATTGATATGCTACTCATTGAATGTGTTCTGTTTAGGTGGGAATTTTTGTGGAATTTATTGGGCTGTTTCGATATTGATTTGATTGTGATCATTCTGTTTGGTCTTTTGATGTTGCAAACAGCATGCTTTGTGATATTTTGTGCATAAAATGATAATGGTGATTGATATGAGCATGGGACCAATTGGTTTTGCTTTTCAATTGTTTGATTGTGATTTTGGATAATTTTCACTTGCTGTTTTGGATTTTTCATCTCCTTTGGACCCTAGGCTTGGCCTAGTGGTCTTGTTTCTCACTTTTGAATTGTGTTTCAGGTTGAGATGCAAATGCCTTAAGGAGAAAAATGCAAGTTGATTGAATTGAGTTTGGTTGCTTGTTGTAAGCTAACTTGTGTGTTTTGTAGGATGCTTGGCTCAATTGAGTTGATTGTGCTTTGCACATTGCATTGGTTGACTGTATATATTAACTGTTTGACTTTTGCTGTTTGTTTTGACTTTGTGACTTGAATACTGACTGTGCTTGATTGATTCCAGGTACCATAGTCGCTTTAGTTCTTTAAGAACTTGCTGTGCTGCTGCTTGGTTGTGTAAACCAGTTGAGGTAGACTCTCTTGTCTCCATGTAGTCTGGAAGACCTGGCTTGTTATTTAGCCAGGCAACTGTCTGAAGTCCTCCTTAAGAGGCGATGTTTGTGATTGTTTACTTTTGTCCCCAAGCAGGTAAAGACCTCTATGAGGCAATTGGCGGAACCCAAGGGATATGCAATCTATCCCCCGCTATTCTGTGGAGTCGTCCCTCTGCTCACACCACTGTGTTGATGCATTGGGACATTAACCCAAGATCTTGTGATGTTGCGCAGTCGAGTCAGAGTCTTGAGTGTAGAAGGGTTCCTCCATTCTGAACCCACGCTCCTTTGTCTGAAGCTCTCCCTGGCCAGGGATAAGAGCTGTGAAGTCTCATCTTCACTCACCTTTCATCTGCTTCACCCTGACTCTCAATGTCAGGGTTAAGAGCGAACACTACCCTGTACAGTTGACTTGCCTCGGCAGTCCATCCTTGTTTGAGCCTCACTTGACTGGATATAGTGTGTGCTATGTGAATGTTTGCTTTATTTTGATTGAGCATGTGTGTTTGCTTTTCCTGGTTAGGATTAGCTTGTTGTGGTGCAAGTAGATAGAAACCATAACATAGGGCAATGATGCATGATAACACTAGGCTCGAGTACAGCTCCCTAGTAGGGTGTCTCCCTTTGTATCTGGTTAGAATTTCTTTCCCTTTCAGGGGAACTACGTCGCCCTGATCCTCATACCAGATGAGGTACGTAGGCAGAAGACCGTGCGAGGTCTCTCCGGGCACTTTTTTTTCCTTTTTGTGTGTGTCTTGTTTGGCGTGCGTGAGCCGAACTACGGCAGCTCTGATTCTCGTTCCAGACGAGATACGTAGGCATAGGATGCGATATCCTAGCGAGCCCTCTCCTCTTTTCCCCCACCTGCATTGTCTCCAGTGTGTGTGTGTGTGTGATGTTTGTTTAGCAACCTTTTCTTTCTTTTAGAGCGTGGATCCCGTCGAGTACGACGGACGTGAGGGGTGCTAATACCTTCCCCTTGCGTAACCGACTCCCGTACCCTTTCTCTTTGGTCGCGAGACCATGCTTTTCCCAGGTTTACTTCGAGCGTTTCCTTTCCCTCTTTTGGGATAAATAACACACGGTGGCGGCTCTGTGTTATTTTTGTTTTAGCCCGCCGGTTGTTTTTCGCGGATGCGACAGCTGGCGACTCTGCTGGGGAATAGCACTGATGTCGACCTGTGCTGGTCCATCTTCCCTAAGCGAGTCTCTCCTAGCGTTCTAGGATAGTTTAGGTTGCTTGTGTTGCTATTTATTGCATTTATTATTCTGACAGGGTATATATTTGCATAAATATTTGCATGCATCATATTATCATGTTGCCGTCCTCTGTGCAGGTGGTTCCTCTGTTTGGGGTGGGTGTTCTGAGTGGGGCTAAAACCCAGGCCCGAGTATACACCTAGGATTAGTGTGGTCTCACGTTCCTCACATGTCGGTTGGGCATGCTGTTGCGACGTGACATACCACAAGCCGGACGAGGTTCATCTGAGAATGCTCTTCCTCAGTGGGGTTTTCCACTTTGGTTGGGTTACCTCTTTTGAGCTATTGACTTCGGTGACCGATCACTTCCCGGATCTTCGGTTTAGACGATCTCAAGAGAGCTACAATGGCACACCCGAAAGGGCAAACCCATTGAGTATCTCTGCCCGATTGTCGAGACTATTATCCGCCTTAGGATGACCTGATTAGAATTTACCTGTGAGGGGAGGGTGATTCTTACAGATGCATGTTCAGATGGTGACTTTGATGGTGACTATTGGTTCCGTTGATCAGAGTCATATTTATAAGTCGGATTTATGGACCTTTGTTTCTGAGACGCCGAAGTGCTGTCCGAGTGATTTATCAGTGGGGATCCGTTTATTTCAGGATTCCCCGGGCCGATTCAGAGGATTGAGGTGATCTGCTCAGAGATTTGTCTGGTGATGATGGTGATGTATCTTCCGTTTATTTCGGAACCCCCGAGTCGGATTTGTGGTTACATTTTCCTTCAGATGGTTGTGATCAGTTCAGAGATTAGGGTTGTAATTCAGAGCAACAGATGATCAGATGACTTGGAGGATGGCATTGTGCATTGCATTCATTCATCAGCATCATCACATTCTGCATTTATCTGCATCTAACACATGTTTATCCATATGCAGGGACATTTTAGATCGAGATCCTAGTTGAGAGACTTTCTGCTCGGATATGAGACCCGGTTTGAAGGACGATGTTGCCTATAGCTTCTTTGACCCAGAGATCAGTGTGCTGAAGGGTATGATATCATTGATTGCGCCCGACCATGTGGGGTTGTTTCGTGAGATGTATGGGGGTATTCTGAAGATGGTTTTCAGACTCACTGACAGAGACAGGAGTGCTATTCATACTCTGCTCCAGTTCTATGATCCTGGTTTGAGATGTTTTGTCTTCCCAGATTACTTACTCGGGCCTTTGATGGAGGATTATGCTGATATCTTGGGCATTCAGATCAGAAATCAGGTTCCTTTCTATGCTACTAAGGAAGAGCCTGATATTGGAGGGATTTCCCGTGCTCTTTATTTGAGTCCGGAGATGGTTAAGGGGAGTTTGAAAGAGAAGGGGAAGTTGTCTGGTTTTCATCTGAGTTTCCTAGAAGCTAAGGCTAAGGAACATGCTGAGTTGGGTAGCTGGAACACAGTCTGTGCTTTGATTGCTGCGGGCATTTATGGGATCGTTCTGTTTCCTAATCAGAAGAGCTTCGTGGACATTAATGCCATTCGCTTGTTTGTTCAGAGGAATCCTATCCCTACTTTGATAGGAGATGTCTATTACTCGGTCCACAATCGGAACGAGAAGAGGCGTGGGGGGTTGATTCGATGTTGCGCTCAGTTGCTATACAAGTGGTTTATGAGTTATTTGCCTACCAATGGTGCTTTTGTTCTGCTTGGCCAAAATGTTAATTGGGCGACCAAGCTGATGGGTTTGAGGGCCAAAGACATAGCCTGGACTCACAGTAGTGGGGTTGGACAGGATTTCATCTGCAGTTGTAGGGGTTTTCTCAATGTGCCACTTATAGGAGTTCAGGGTTGCATTAATTATAACCCGACACTTCTTAAGAGACAGATGGGATTCGCTATGGAGCTTCCTCCGTTCAAGAGTGAGGTCCAGGAATCTGTGTACTTTCCAGTTGAGGGCAATCAGGCCAGGGTGAAGCAGGTAGCTGAGGCATGGCGTAGCATTCAAAGGAAAGGCAAGGTTTCTTGGGGTAGAGCTAATAACAGATCTTTTCCTCCGTTCGATGACTGGCTCAGTAAGAGAGTGGAGCTTACTTGTCTACCATTTCCTATGGTCGATCCTTGGTATCCGTTGATTGAGGAGTCTCCTTCTACTGTTAGTATGGACGAGTTCTTAGAGATGAAGCGGGAGAGAGATCAGTTGCTTGCGGAGAAAACAGAATTGGAAATGAGTGTCGCTCGGGTTCAGAGGGTTAATCAGGAGATCAGAGTGAAGATGGAAGATCAAGATAAGCGACATGCATTGGAGGCAAAGCGCTTTGAGATGGATACTGCCTACTATGGGAAGGTCAATCAGGCTTTAGCATCTTCAACAAAGGAGCACGACATCACCAAAGAGAGATTGGCTAGGGCTTCAAAGGTCATTGAAGATGAGAAGAGGAGGCAAATCCTCGTGAGAGATCAGAGAGACGCCAGAGCCAGAATCCTTGCTGCAGAGTGGGAAGCAGAGAATGTGAAGATCATCGCCGAGAGAGATCATTACATGGCTGAGCGAGATCATTACTTCAGGCAAATGAAGATTCACCAGAAGGAGGTGGGGAGATTACAGCAGGAGAACACCGAGCTCAGGTTCGCCGCAGAGTTTGCGAAGATGGTTGATGAGATAGGGCCGTCTGGGGGACCCTCGTCAGGCTAGCTTTATCATTTGTGTGGATTACCGTCAGGCTTGTTGACGGAATTCATTTGCTTGTATTTTCTTGCTGATTCTGGAGATTTGTATCTGATTTGATGTATGACTATGGCACTTATTGTGCATTTTGCTATGTGATGATTATTTTCATTCAGTGATCGATCTTCAAGCTTTATTTGCTTTCCCGTATGCACTCACACAGCACACACACATGGTTGGGGGTATTTTGCTAAATCATATATCCTTGATCTGTATGATGAAATCAAATGATGAATGTCAGAATATTGCTGCCGGATTATTATTTGTCTCGATGAAACCAGGATCAAGAGACAAAGTGTTCCTCATGTGGATGAACACTGCATTCATGCATGATCATAATAACTTGTGTTTTATTTTGCAGGTATCAGTTCTAACGTGCTTGATTGTTTCAGGAATCATTGCTCGTGCTCGCAGAGTTGTACCTTTGCACTCAACACGCCCGCACAGATATTTCACGCGACGCAATACTCCCAGACTAATGGATCTTCCAAACACTGATATTCTTGAGTTGAAGGACAAGATGACCGAGTTGGTCAACATCATGCAAGGTTTTGCAGTTGGTCAAAAAGCTCTAGCTGACAAAGTCGAGAAGCTCGAGCGGGCTTCAGCGGCGAATAGCGGTGTTAACCTGGATGGAGTCTCCAACCAGGGGTTGGGTGGTTCTCGGGATGGTGGTAAGAGGACAACGGTCGGTATAGTGAATAACACTGCCGGAGGTTTCGGTGTTGCTGGTGGCCAACCTGAGCAGAATCTGAAAGACAGTCTGTTCCCGCCTTTCTTTGGGGTCGATGACGACAGAGAAGAAGATAGGGAAGCCGATCAGTTCTCGATGCACAATGAACCGTTCGGTCAATACGGTGCCCCACCACAGAATAAAGAGATTCAGCTGCTGGCTGAAAAGATCAGAGCTTTGGAGAGTTATGCCACTCCTGGGGTGGTCAATATGTCAAATATGGGGCTAGTGGAGGGGATTGTGATCCCGCAGAAGTTCAAAGCGCCCGCTTTTGACAGATACAATGGGAGTTCCTGCCCCGAGACGCATCTTCAGGCTTTCGTCCGTAAGATCTCAGCTTACACCATGGACCAAAAGCTGTGGATGTATTTCTTCCAGGACAGCCTGTCCGGAGGCTCACTGGAGTGGTACACCAAGCTCAAGTCCTCAGATATCAAGAACTGGCAAGATCTTGGGGACGCATTCTTTAAACAATATCAGTTCAATGCTGATATGGCCCCGAGTCGTACCCAGCTGCAGGGTATGTCTCAGAAAAATAATGAGGGGTTTAAGGAATATGCCCAAAGATGGAGGGAGTTGGCCGCCAGAGTGCAACCTCCGCTAATGGACAGAGAGATGTCTGATCTCTTTATGGGGACCCTGCAGGGGGCATATGCTGAGAGGATGGTTGGTTGTCCGGTGACCAACTTTTCTGATATCGTTGTAGCAGGGGAGAGAATAGAAAGCTGGTTGAAGCTCGGGAAGATTCAGGGTGCAGCTTCGTCGTCAGGATCGAAGAAGCCCTTCAGTAATGGTCAGAGGAAGAAAGAGGGAGATACCAGTGCGGTGTATGCACAGAGAGGACCCAGTAGGGATCGTTACTTCCAACACACTGCTACGGTAACTATTCCTGCTGAAAATCAGCAACAGCAACAACAACAACCTCAACAGCAGAGACAACCCTTTCAGCAGAGGCCTCAGAGGGCTGGTTATCAAGTCAAGGGAAGGATGAATGATCGGCATTTTGACAGGCCACCTGTGACTTACTCTTTCTTGTTCAAGAAATTGCAAGACTTGGGGTTGGTACATTTAAGGACTCTGGCACCTTTGAGACCTGATCAAAGGCCAGCCAATTATGATGAGAATGCAAAATGCGAATTTCACTCAGGTGCGCCCGGACACAACATAGAGAACTGCAAAGCTTTTAAGCACACAGTTCAAGACCTGGTGGATTCGAAGGCAATCAACTTTGCACCATCTCCCAATGTCAATGCTAATCCCATGCCCGCGCATGGTCAAAGGGGGGTGAATGCTATTTCTGAGGAGAGTAGGGTTGGGCTGTCTGCTGTTGATCAGTTGAAGACTCCTCTGGCTGAGGTCAAGAGGCAGTTGTTGTTGAATGGGGTACATCCGGGTTGTAATGATGACTGTGCTGAGTGCACTATTTCTGTCAATGGGTGTTCATTGTTGAGGAAAACTGTCCAGGGTCTGATGGACGAGGGGAGTATTCTAATTGAGAAGACTGATAAGGGAAAAGATGAGGTCTCCACCATAACAATTTATTTTGATCCGGTGGATTTGTCAAATCTAGCTGAGGCGGCTCCAGTTACCATCACGGTACCTGGACCAATTCCATATGACAAAGATGATGCCGTGCCATGGCACTATGGGGGAGAAGTGTATTGCAACGGTGAGAGGGTAGAAGACCAGACTGCTAGTGAAACCACCGTGTCAAAGGTGGATAATGCCGGTCCCAGCGGTTTCACTCGCAGTGGCAGATTATTTGCTCCTGATGCCTTGAGGGGAGGAGAAGGAGAGAAAGAGAAAAAAGAAAAGGCCGAGGCTCTAGCCAGGGCAAAAGGGAAAGCAGTGGTGAGTGATAGTACTCCAGTGGTGACACCGGCGCCTGGGGGGTCGGAAGAGAAGCTTGATGATGATGCAGAGGAATTCTTAAGGATCATCAAGAAGTCTGAGTACAAGTTGGTTGACCATCTGCAGCAGACTCCCTCCAAGATATCAATTCTATCTTTGCTGTTAAGCTCTGAGGGGCACAGGGAGGCTTTGATGAAGATCCTGAAGAAAGCCTATGTTCCTCAGAAGATAACCATTAACCAGTTGGAGACGGTCGTGTCTAACGTGCATGCCAGCCATGGGTTGGGTTTTACAGACATGGACCTGACTGTGGATGGGAGGAATCACAACCGGGCGTTACACATCGCAATGGAGTGTAAAGGGGCCGTGCTGTCGCATGTGCTGGTTGATACCGGCTCCTCATTGAATGTGTTGCCGAAGAAGGCTCTGGCTAAGTTGAATTGTGACGGGCTGATTCTGACTCTGACTGATTTGATTGTGCGGGCGTTTGATGGGTCGAAGCGGGCTGTATTTGGAGAGGTTGAGCTGCCAGTGAAGATAGGCCCAGAGGTGTTCAAGTCGACATTCTATGTCATGGATATCCAGCCGGCATACAGTTGCTTGTTGGGTAGGCCGTGGATTCATGCTGCTGGGGCAGTGACCTCGACTTTGCACCAAAAGTTAAAGTACATCTGGGAGGGCCAAGTCGTCACTGTGTGCGGAGAAGAGGACATATTTGTCAGTCACCTGTCATCATTCAAATACGTTGAGATGGATGGTGAAATCTGGGAGACGCCAAGTCAAGCGTTCGAAACCGTTAAGGTGGAGAATGCTCTGTTTGCAAGAGAGGAGGAGAAACCGTCCATTGCTTCGTACAAACAGGCCGCTGAGGTGGTGAAGAATGGAGAGGCTCCTGGTTGGGGCAGAATGATGGATATCTCCGCAAAGAAGGACCGCTTCGGAATGGGGTACCAGCCGGGCCGAGGCTCAGGACAGGGCAGAGGACGTCGTACGTCAGTAACATTCACTAGTGCCGGAATGCTGGATCCGGATCACATCTGCATGATGAGTGACGAAGCTGATAGTGACTGTGAAATTGACCGATGGATAAAGCCGTGCGCGCCAGGGATGGGAGTCCAGAACTGGAAGGCTGAAAAGATCATCCGGGTCACTCTGCTGGAAGAGTAATATTTTTCCTGTTTTGATTTTATATGCATGAAAGCCATACGTGTTGCCCGACACGCAATGGTTCATTGTAAGGGCCACCTCATGTTTAAATTTGCAAATTCGCATCATTAATAAAAGGATGTTTTTTTCAGTTAAAAGCGGTGTTCCCTGTTTTTCATTTATTTTTGCAGTTTAAAAATAAAAACAAAATAAAAATGGCAATGTTTTCATTTTCCTTTTTGATTTGTCTCGTTCCGGTTCTAAAGCAATGCATGAATCAACATTCATGCAGATGCGATCATCCTCCGGATCTCATTGATAACAGTCCTGTTACACCCTCGTATGACTTCGACAATCCAATCTATCATGCTGAAGAAGAAGACGAAGAAGATTGTGAACTGCCAGGGGAATTAGCCAGGTTGTTGAAACAAGAGGAGAAGGTGATTCAGCCGCATGAAGAGCAGATTGAAATGGTGAATCTGGGTACCGACGAGGTCAAGAAAGAAGTGAAAATCGGGGCTGCTTTGGAGGAAAGTGTTAAGAGCAGAATGGTAGCATTATTGAAAGAGTATGTCGACATCTTTGCCTGGTCTTATCAAGATATGCCAGGGTTGGATACCGATATCGTTGTGCACAAGCTACCGTTGAGAATAGATTATCCTCCAGTGAAGCAGAAATTGCGCAGAACACGACCTGACATGGCGATGAAAATCAAAGAAGAAGTGCAGAAGCAGTGGGATGTTGGTTTCCTTGCTGTCACTAATTATCCGCCATGGGTCGCAAATATCGTGCCAGTCCCGAAGAAGGATGGGAAGGTGAGAATGTGTGTGGACTACCGAGATCTGAATAGAGCTAGTCCGAAGGATGATTTTCCGCTGCCTCACATTGATGTGTTGGTAGACAATACAGCTCAATTCTCGGTGTTTTCCTTCATGGATGGCTTTTCTGGCTATAATCAAATCAAAATGTCGCCAGATGATATGGAGAAAACAACGTTCATCACACCGTGGGGCACTTTTTGTTACAAAGTGATGTCATTCGGTCTCAAGAACGCCGGTGCTACTTATCAGAGGGCCATGGTGACTTTGTTTCATGATATGATTCATCATCAAATTGAATGCTATGTTGATGACATGATAGCAAAGTCCCAAACAGAAGAGGGGCATTTGGTAGATCTGGCCAAGTTGTTCGACCGGTTGAGACAGTTCAGACTGAGGTTGAATCCGAACAAGTGCACTTTCGGAGTGCGGTCCGGTAAATTGCTGGGGTTCATTGTGAGTGAGAAAGGAATCGAGGTTGATCCTGCTAAAGTAAAAGCAATAAGAGAAATGCCTGAACCGAGAACGGAGAAGGAGGTTCGTGGTTTCTTAGGTAGATTGAACTACATTTCGCGGTTCATATCTCATCTAACAGCCACGTGTGAACCAATATTCAAGTTGTTGAGAAAAGATCAAACGGTCAGGTGGAATAATGATTGCCAATCGGCATTTGAAAAAATAAAAGAGTATTTGCAGGAGCCTCCGATTCTGATGCCTCCTGTGGAGGGAAGACCGTTAATTCTGTACCTGACGGTCCTCGAGGGGTCTATGGGGTGTGTATTGGGGCAGCATGACGAGTCTGGTCGAAAAGAGCATGCCATATACTACCTTAGCAAAAAGTTTACCGACTGTGAAACAAGATATTCACTGCTCGAGAAAACTTGCTGTGCTTTGGTCTGGGCTGCTCGCCGACTAAGGCAGTATATGCTGGTTCATACCACTTTGTTGATTTCCAAGATGGATCCAATCGAGTACACTTTTGAGAAGCCAGCATTGACCGGACGGGTTGCGAGGTGGCAGATGATTTTGACAGAATATGATATACAATATACCTCTCAGAAGGCGATCAAGGGGAGTGTATTGTCTGATTACCTCGCTCAGCAACCTATTGATGATTATCAACTGATGAAGTTTGAATTCCCTGATGAGGACATCATGTTTCTCAAATCGAAAGATTGCGAGGAACCGATCCCGGAGGAGGGGCCTGACCCTGAATCCGAATGGATTCTGATGTTTGATGGGGCCGTTAACGTGAATGGAAGCGGTGTTGGTGCTATTTTGGTTACACCGAAAGGATCCCACATTCCTTTTGCTGCCCGACTAACATTTGAGTGCACCAACAACGTGGCTGAATATGAAGCTTGCATATTGGGGATTGAAGAGGCGATTGATTTGAGAATCAAAAACCTTGTCATATATGGAGATTCAGCTCTGGTGATAAATCAGGTTAACGGAAAATGGTATACGCATCAGTCTCATTTAGTTCCATATCGAGATTATACGAGGAGATTGTTGACGTTTTTCACCAAGGTGAAGTTGCATCATGTGCCCAGAGAAGAGAATCCTTTGGCAGATGCTTTGGCTACACTGGCCGCATTGATTAAGGTGCAGAGGTGGAATCAGTTCCCCAGTGTTGAGGTAGGTCGTCTGGATAGACCGGCTTATGTGTTTGCTGTTGATACAGCGTCTGATGATGAGAAGCCGTGGTATTACGATATCAAGCGCTATCTAGAGACTCAAGAGTATCCTGAGGGAGCATCTAAGAAGGACCGAAAGACTCTGCGGAGGTTGGCCATGGTGTTCTACCTGAATAAGGATGGGTTTTTGTACAAGAGGAATTTTGATTGGGTCTTGCTCAGATGTGTCGATGATAAAGAAGCAAGCCAATTGATGAAAGAGGTTCACGAAGGATCGTTCGGTACCCATGCCAGTGGGAATGCAATGGTAAAGAAGCTGCTGAGGGCAGGTTATTATTGGATGACAATGGAGGCCCAATGTTTCAATTTTGTGCGGAAGTGTCATAAATGCCAGATTTATGCTGATAAGGTGCACGTACCTCCTAATCCGCTGAGTTTGATGTCGTCTCCATGACCGTTTGCTATGTGGGGCATTGATATGATTGGGAAGATTGAGCCTACGGCTTCGAATGGGCACAGGTTCATATTGGTGGCTATTGATTACTTCACCAAGTGGGTGGAAGCAGCCTCTTATACGAACGTGACGAAGCAGGTCGTTGCCAGGTTTCTCAAGAGAGACATCATTTGCAGATATGGGGTTCCCGAGAGAATCATTACTGATAATGGTTCTAATTTGAACAATAAGATGATGGCAGAATTATGCCGGGAATTCAAGATCGAGCATCACAATTCTTCTCCCTATCGTCCAAAGATGAATGGGGCGGTTGAGGCAGCCAACAAGAATATTAAGAAGATTGTGCAAAAGATGGTGGTAACCTATAAAGACTGGCATGAGATGTTGCCGTTTGCATTGCATGGGTATCGAACGTCGGTGCGTACATCTACTGGGGCAACTCCTTTCTCACTGGTATATGGGATGGAAGCGGTGCTACCAGTTGAGGTTCAAATTCCCTCTTTGAGAGTCCTGATGGACGTAAAATTGCAAGAGGCTGAATGGGTAAGGACCCGGTATGAAGAGTTAAGCCTGATTGAGGAAAAGAGGCTGGCAGCCATATGTCATGGGCAGTTATATCAGCAGAGGATGAAGCGTGCTTTTGACAGAAAGGTACGACCTCGGGTGTATCACGTGGGTGATATGGTGCTGAAAAAGATCCTTCCTCCTCAAAACGATCGTAGGGGCAAATGGACACCCAATTATGAAGGTCCATTCGTGGTCAAGAAGGTTTTCTCTGGCGGAGCCTTGTTGTTAACGACCATGGATGGTGAAGATTTTCCATCACCTGTGAATGCGGACGCAGTTAAAAAATACTTCGTATAAAGAGACCCGCTGGACGAAAAGAATAAAATAGTCCAGGCAAAAATGGGCATCCCGGCGAACCAAAAAAACAGAAAGAAAGGTTCGGGCAAAAATTAGGGATAAAAAAGAAAAACTGTACACCCGGCAAGTCGAAAACCTGAAAAGGCGACTTGGGCAAAAAAGGGTATCCCGGTGGACTGAAAACCCGAAAGGACGGTCCAGGCAAAAGAGGGATTGAAACGAACAACTGCGTCTGGCATAATCGTTTGCGCTTTGGTTAAAGCACCATGGATAATACCCGGTGGGGGTCAATCAGAAGCGTCTTGTTCAGAAGGCAGAAAGCACGGAAAGTCTGAGGACATATGGGGTGTAACTGAGTTGGAACTCGATGAGATCACGGGTTTCACATTGCCATTAGGATAGATTTTTCCTTTTGTGCGTAATTACCTCTTTTCAGGAATTTCTTCCTTTGTATTGCTCAATTTGAGCCACATTTTTCAATCAATAAAATGCATATTCAGTCAAATAATTTTGTTTTTGTTTTTCATTACCGCTTTGATTGCAAAAACATCCGATTATTTCGATACAGAATCTTTGCATTTTAAGACATACAGGTCCCTTCCAATGCATGTTTATAAGATTGAAAGCTTGAAATCTTATTCGGAAGGTTGAGTGACCCAAGTGTGGGAATCTTGACACACCTGGGGCACGGTTTTATCTAACGATCTCTTTTGCAGGAACTATTAGGTATTTTCACTCACTTGCAGGTTGTGATGTGGAAGCTGTTGACAAAACAAATCCCCATGGAGTCCAATCAGGGACGGATGGATGGAAGGAATGGTGAAAAGACGACGAGACGTGCGACGACCCTTGGAATTAATCAAGAAGACTCTTCAAAGTCGGAAGGTTGAAAAGTCTGTATAAGTCCCGGGAGTTCGCTTTCCGTCGAGTACGGAGCGGTTTGGAATACAAGATGATGGAGCAGAAAAGTCCAGGTGAGTCTGGGAGTTCTCAAAAGTGGAAAGCTGATATTGGAATTGGATATTGAATACCATGGTTCGACGAGTCGTCGGGTGTTCAGTACCAGAATTTCCTCATCTCGCCAAGCAGAGTCGTGAGGACTAACTCCCCAGCAGATTCAAGGTCTCCCTAGCAGGGTCAGGATAGTTATCCCCAGCAGGTCTTGGATCAATATTCCCCAGTCGCCAGGCCTGAAGGTGACAATTTCCCCAGCGGAGGTATCTGTGTGCGGTGGTTTCCCAAGCGGAGTCGGGATTGATATTCCCAGCTAGTCAAGACTGGTGTATCCCCACAGAGTGCTGGTGGTTCTATCCCCAGCAATTTCCCAAGCGGATCGGGTGCAAAGGAGGCTTTTCCCCAGCAAGGGTTGCTTTTTCCCAGCAGCAGCGATATTCCCCAGCAGGGCGGAATCGGAGCGATGGCGAGTTCCTCAGCAGAGTGTCTCGAGCTCCTCAGAAGAGTCCCTTGAGGGGGATGCCTTTTTATACATTCATCATGAAAAAATAGCATAGCATGTCGCATGATAAATCGCGTAGCATTTCCATAATTATGGAGCATTACGCAGAAAAATCAATCATGCATCATATTGCAAGCATGAGCTAGTCTCAGACCGTGGTTACCGTTTGAGATTTGGTTCTGCCTGAGGGTAAAGATGTTGCTCCGAGGAGTTTGGCACCGTTTTTTATCAACAGTACTTCGCCAGTAGTGCGATACTGGAGGAAACTTTTCCGTCGGACGGAGATGGGAATGTTACGCGATCAGCGCGACTCAAGCTGTGGTTACCGCTTGAGATTTGGTTTCACCGGATGGTGAAGGTGTTACTCTGAGGAGTTTAGCATCATGATGTCAGATCAGAAGTATTCCCCAGTAGTGCGATACTGGAGGAAACTTCTCCGTCGAGCGGAGATGGAAATGAAAACAAAGGATGTTACGCGATCAGCGCGACTATCGGGGTTCAAATGGAGAAAGGGAAATGTTGAGACATTTTCTGGAGATCGGGGTCCAAACGGAGATTGGAGTTGAAGATTATATCCAGGATGAGGTCCTCAGGATTATCTTCTGTTCATGTGTCACCTTAGACTTTGGAGGATGCCAATGGAGGTCGTTATGGGTGTCTTCGAATGAAGAGATGCACATGTTACCTTCCTTTTGTGAAGGTTTACCCTCTGATATGTCACCCTCAGAGTGGTGTTTGGTGTTATTTCCGACGTTGCCAGCGGAATTATCACGAGAAATGGGAGAACGGGGTTCAAATGGAGAAAAGAAATGTTGAGACATTTTCTGGAGAACGGGGTTCAAATGGAGAAAAGGAGACACGAGGTATTTTCTGGAGAATGGGGTTCACAATGGCGATCGCAAGTTATCGTCAGGCGACTGGGGTTCAAATGGAGAAAAGGAGACACGAGGTGTTTTCTGGAGAATGGGGTTCACAATGGCGATCGCAAGTTATCGTCAGGCGACTGAGGTTCAAATGGAGAAAAGGAGACACGAGGTGTTTTCTGGAGAAGGGGGTTCATTATTTTGGCAAAAAAGGATGTCGGGGTTCAAATGCAATGATCCGGGATCACTTGCGCGAAAGAAAATTTCGGGGTTCAAGAAAAGAAAAAGAGAAATTATCAGGAAATTTCGGGGTTCAAAGAAAATGAGCAAAAAATAATAATACCCAGCGGATGTGTGGTGTTCAGGCCATGGCTATCCCTGTGTTACCATTTATTTTGGTATCCAGGTCGACGTTTCTGTTTCGGTGATCAGGCCGACTTTCTCCGTACCGGACGGATTTTCTTCAAGATTGTGTTCTTTGCCGATTCTGACAGGCATTGTTAATTATTTCCCATCAGAGTGCAAATTGTTCGTCTGTTCTTGGTATTCAATCACTCTTCATCCTGATCATCTGAAAGCCGAGGCTATTCATATCGACAGGTTCACAGTGGATTGAATAGGGGCAGTTGTAACACCTCAAAATTTGCCCTCCTCTCTTGGGACTAGCTTAACATATTGCATTGCATTTTCTAGGTCATTAGGCATGGCATATTGCATATCATGTGGTTACATTGTGCAAATCATCTTCCTAAGTCTTGATCAGAGGATGAAGAGGTCATGATGCAAGCTAGGGTTTCATTGACTAGATCACTAACCATCTGAGGATGTGGGGTCCAAATTAGGGTTTCTTGATTCTCAAGGAGATTGGTTTTGATCTTGGTTGAAATGATACATCATCATCATCATGGTCTTGTTATCATCCAGAAGATTCAAGAAGATTGATCATATACCTTGAGATTAGGGTTTTGACCACTGGTCAACCCTAATCATCTGCATTGGGCCAGTCAGGGCATGGCAAGGAGATGAGGTCTATAATGGATATGGGGATCATCATGTGATTATATTGAGCTTATGGAGGCTAGGGTTCCATCATTGAGCCATTTCATCAGGAGTTTGAGGCTCAGCTTGATCAGTGCATGGCCAAATTCATCTATCAATCAAAAAAGTCAACTGTGGTCAACTGGGCTTGAACTGATGGATTTGGAGGTGGGAGAGGGTTGGATATACTTCATTCATGTTGAAACAAGTTTCATTTGACATTTCAAACATCAAGAATGAAGAAAATAAAATCAGATGGAGAGTTTCCAAAAATGGAAAGTGACTTGTAATGAAAGTTTCCAAAAATGGAAAGTTTTTCACCTCAAAATTACATGTCCAAAAATGCTTCAAATGAAATTGTGTTCAACATGAAAGTTGTAGATCTTGCTCTCACCTTTCCAAAAAGTCCAAGAACTTGAAATTCTCATATATGGTTGACAAGTTATGGTCCAATCATTTTCCAAAAATGCCTAAATTCAAAGTGGCATAACTTTCACATGGAATGGCCAAATTGGATGATCTTTCTTTGAGCAAACCCCATTTCACATGTACTTTCATGATGCATGGTCCAAATTCATCAAAAATGGTCATGGCAAAAAGTCATTTTTCAAGTGAATTCATTTGTATTTTTGGTGTGAAATGGTGAATTTGAGAATTACATGGTTTTTGCACTCAAGACCAGTTCTAACACTTCACAAATGCCAAATGAAATTTGCTCCAACTGTCATTTGCTGTCACATTGCCCAATTTGGAAAGGACCATTTTGCCATTACACTTGAAATCACATTAGCACTAATCATCTCAATTTGCTAATTTGGATTAAGGAATGGATTAAGGCAGTGGTATAAAGCCTTAACTGTAACAGAAAATCATAATTACATCACATTCTTCAAGGATCTAACTGTTTTTCCCTCCAAAACCTCTCAAATTCTCAAAATTGCTACACACTTTTTTCATCAATTTCATCACAATTCTTCATCAAACTTGTTGATTCTTCTTGGATCTACACTCCACAAGTGATGTTGATGAACTGTTTTGCAAAACTCGTGGCCAAAGCTTGATGAATGTGGACTGTCATAAGCAAGCACATCAATGGCATTTTGCTAATTCTTGCACTTGGAGCTGTTTTGAGCTAAGGCATTCATTGCAATCAACTTCCATAGCTTCAAGCTTCATCTGTTTTTGGTTTTTGCACGTGGAAACTCAAGAATCACAAGCTGCCATCTCCAAGAGGTAAATATTCGATCTCATTAATTGTCTGAATTGTGATGTGGTTCTGGTAGGTCTTCCAATGTAGATCATCATGCTGTTTATAGTTTTGGATTTGGTTAAGTATTGAGAGAGAAATCTGAGATTGAAGTTTGATATGCATATCTTTATTTGCTCGATCCGGTCGATAGGTTGAGAGTTAGGTTAAATGCGTTACATATCCATGATCTAGGTTGAGAGACGGTTCTAATGATATAGAATTTGTTGCGTTTGGTTGAGATTTTCGTATTTTCGATTTTCTGGAATTCTTGTTTGATGAAGATGATGAAAACTCACTGAAACATGTGTTAGATCCATTTTGCCTTGGCCTTGTTTTCAAATTCTGTTTACCGCCACATTTTGGCCAATCAGGACGCGCCACTGGATTAATGTGAGCGACGTCGTTTTGCTCTCGCTGGGGAATATTACGAATTTGCCATTTTCCATTATTATTTGTTTTATTTCTTATTTCTTTTTCAATTTCTATTTCAATTTGATCACATGACTTAGAAAATTCATAAATAATTCATCCTTTGTCCAAAATTTGTGAGGTTTTTTTTCACCATGCTCCTTATGATGTGTAGATTTTAATGATGATTTTTAATATTTTTGTGCACATGTGGAAAATAAAAAGGCTTAGGGATTGTTTGGATGTATGCAATTTGTACATGTCTTGCCTTTTCACTCATGAAATGATGATGTTTCCCTAGAAATGCTTGAAAGTTTTTGTGCTTATTCTGGACTCTTTGATGGTGATTTTGATGTATGGTTTGTAATTTTTGGATACCTGGTTGAGGAGATATGAATTTTTGATTAGAGGTGTGACAATTTGTGTCACACCAAGCTTGATGAATTTCATGATTTTATTTGTCTTGCTTAGGGATGTTGGATTGAGCCAAAATTTTGCATAAATGAGCATAGGTATGTTGAGATTACATGTGAATTTTTCTGGATTTATTTATGGCATTTCCTATTTGATTGGAATTTTTCCCTATGTTTGGTCATTTGGTGACATTTTGTGACACATGTTGGCATTTGATTTGTGAAATTCTGGTCATTTAGTGTATGAGTGTGAAATTTGGTATGAGCATTGTAGACACATTATAGGTCATTGTGGTTTTGATCCCATTCATTTCTCATATGTTGTCACTGTTTTATGATTATTGGAAGATGATGATTGTTTTGATGCCTTGTGTTGGCTTGCTTGAACTTGTCTGAACTTTATGAATTTAATTTCCATACTTCCATTGATCCAAATGAGCTGAAAATTTATATGCTACTCATTGAATGTGTTCTGTTTAGGTTGGAATTTTTGTGGAATTTATTGGGCTGTTTTGATATTGATTTGATTGTGATCATTCTGTTTGGTCTTTTGATGTTGCAAACAGCATGCTTTGTGATATTTTGTGCATAAAATGATAATGGTGATTGATATGAGCATGGGACCAATTGGTTTTGCTTTTCAATTGTTTGATTATGATTTTGGATAATTTTCACTTGCTGTTTTGGATTTTTCATCTCCTTTGGACCCTAGGCTTGGCCTAGTGGTCTTGTTTCTCACTTTTGAATTGTGTTTCAGGTTGAGATGCAAATGCCTTAAGGAGAAAAATGCAAGTTGATTGAATTGAGTTTGGTTGCTTGTTGTAAGCTAACTTGTGTATTTTGTAGGATGCTTGGCTCAATTGAGTTGATTGTGCTTTGCACATTGCATTGGTTGACTGTATATATTAATTGTTTGACTTTTGCTGTTTGTTTTGACTTTGTGACTTGAATACTGACTGTGCTTGATTGATTCCAGGTACCATAGTCGCTTTAGTTCTTTAAGAACTTGCTATGCTGCTGCTTGGTTGTGTAAACCAGTTGAGGTAGACTCTCTTGTCTCCATGTAGTCTGGAAGACCTGGCTTGTTATTTAGCCAGGCAACTGTCTGAAGTCCTCCTTAAGAGGCGATGTTTGTGATTGTTTACTTTTGTCCCCAAGCAGGTAAAGACCTCTATGAGGCAATTGGCGGAACCCAAGGGATATGCAATCTATCCCCCGCTATTCTGTGGAGTCGTCCCTCTGCTCACACCACTGTGTTGATGCATTGGGACATTAACCCAAGATCTTGTGCTGTTGCACAGTCGAGTCAGAGTCTTGAGGGTAGAAGGGTTCCTCCATTCTGAACCCACGCTCCTTTGTCTGAAGCTCTCTCTGGCCAGGGATAAGAGCTGTGAAGTCTCATCTTCACTCACCTTTCATCTGCTTCACCCTGACTCTCAATGTCAAGGTTAAGAGCGAACACTACCCTGTACAGTTGACTTGCCTCGGCAGTCCACCCTTGTTTGAGCCTCACTTGACTGGATATAGTGTGTGCTATGTGAATGTTTGCTTTATTTTGATTGAGCATGTGTGTTTGCTTTTCCTGGTTAGGATTAGCTTGCTGTGGTGCAAGTAGATAGAAACCATAACATAGGGCAATGATGCATGATAACACTAGGCTCGAGTACAGCTCCCTAGTAGGGTGTCTCCCTTTGTATCTGGTTAGAATTTCTTTCCCTTTCAGGGGAACTACGTCGCCCTGATCCTCATACCAGATGAGGTACGTAGGCAGGAGACCGTGTGAGGTCTCTCCGGGCACTTTTTTTTCCTTTTTGTGTGTGTCTTGTTTGGCGTGCGTGAGCCGAACTACGGCAGCTCTGATTCTCGTTCCAGACGAGATACGTAGGCATAGGATGCGATATCCTAGCGAGCCCTCTCCTCTTTTCCCCCACCTGCGTTGTCTCCAGTGTGTGTGTGTGATGTTTGTTTAGCAACCTTTTCTTTCTTTTAGAGCGTGGATCCCGTCGAGTACGACGGACGTGAGGGGTGCTAATACCTTCCCCTTGCGTAACCGACTCCCGTACCCTTTCTCTTTGGTCGCGAGACCATGCTTTTCCCAGGTTTACTTCGAGCGTTTCCTTTCCCTCTTTTGGGATAAATAACGCACGGTGGCGGCTCTGTGTTGTTTTTGTTTTAGCCCGCCGGTTGTTTTTCGCGGATGCGACAGGACAGTGCAGAAATCTTAAACTTAGATAATCATTAGTCAAAGTTTTTTTTCTTCGTTGTATGAGACTGAGAAGCGGTAAATTAGCCGTATCCGACGTAGAAATACCTAAAAGAACAAGAGTAAGGAAAATGGCAAATCAGCCAAATAATCCAAATAATCCTAATCCAAGTGAAGCCATACCAGTATCCAACCCTCTCCTTTCGACGGGAGGCAATGTAGGATCAGTCCCTGTGTCAGAGGCTATGCCTTCGTCAACAGGGTCAATACCAGCGGTTTCGATTTCGCAAAATGCGCCTAGTTCGTTCGTTAGGGCGCAACAAATGCCTGTTGGGACACCCCCTCCTATGGGAAACACTTCTAGGCCTTTTATGACGAATTTCACCATGCCTCTGCCTGGTAGGGAACAACCATTTGGAATGCCAACTTCAGTAATGGCAAATCTACACAATTCCCCGGTAGTATATTCTGATTCTATGGCCAATATGTCTTCACCTTTACAAGGGTCAGGATATGGTGGAAACATGAGTAGACTAAATCAACAACCACTTTACGTGCCGCCGATAACAAATAATTCGGCGCAGGTGATTAGACAACAAATGGACGAGAGTAATCATGATATGGTCCAAATGTTGACACAACAAATGGGAGCGGTGTTTAATCCTCTAATTCAAAACACCACCCAAACAAACCAATTGTTGGCAGCGCAGATGACGCGCATTGCTGATTTCTTCGGGGTCCCTCAAACTCGACACAAAGAACAAGTGGTTCAGAACCCAGTGGTAGCAGTCCAGGAAGAGCCTACAATAAACCAAATGCCTTTAGACAATCCTCAAACAAACGTCAGAAACCAAGAGGATGTAGTCGAACAACGTCGTGTCGAAGTCCCTATTTCACAAGAACCTAGAAGGATAGTAATCCAGAGAGGCCAGGACGCGGATGCTGTGTTGTAACAGCGGATCCGGTATAATAACCCTCCTGTCGAAAATAATTTAGCGGCCATGGTCGAAACGATAATGGCACAGAATGGGATATAATTACAAAGTCCTAGTTATGCTTCCCCATTGTCAGAATATATTCTGCAAGAAGAACTGCCACCAAGGTGGAAAGTTCCTAAGTTTACAAAGTTCTCAGGGGATACTAGCGAGTCCACCATAGAACACGTAGCACGTTATCTGATCGAAGCAGGGGAAATAGCCCGTAATGAAAATTTGAAAATAAAATATTTCCCTAGTTCCTTAACAAAAAACGCGTTTACTTGGTTTACATCTTTGCCTGCAAACTCAGTATATACTTGGACCCAATTAGAAAGACTGTTCCATGAACAATTCTACATGGGACAAACAAAAATAAGTCTGAAAGAATTAGCCAGTGTTAAGAGAAAACACTCAGAACCAATAGATGATTGTTTAAATAGGTTCAGATTGCTAAAGGCTAGATGTTTCACCCCGGTGCCAGAACATGAGTTGGTCGAAATGGCCGCAGGGGGACTAGATTATTCTATAAGGAAGAAACTAGATACCCAGTATCTGAGGGATATGGCACAATTAGCAGATAGAGTGAGACAGGTCGAAAGGTTAAGGGACGAAAAATTCAGAGCAAATAAGAATAAAAAAGAAAGGGTGGCCTACGTAGGGGTTCGCCAAGATGATGAGTACGACGAAAACGAACCAAGTAACTTCGAAGAACAAGAGATTGACCTAGCAGAACTAAAGCAAGGCCCACCTTATTCGTGCAAAGTGCTAACTCCGTCGAACGGAAACCCAGTCGAAACCAATGATAAGTTCCCCAAAAGGACTTATACGTTCGACATCACCAAATGCGACGAAATTTTCGATCTGTTGGTTAAAGATGGTCAATTAATAAAACCTCCAGGCGCTAAAGAACCGCCTATGGAACAACAGAAAAAGAGAGGTTTTTGTAAATACCATAATTTTTTAGGCCATAAAACGTCTCGTTGTTTCCTTTTCAGGGATCTCGTTCAAAATGCTATCCGTGACGGAAGGCTAAAGTTTGGTGACAAACCGAAACAACAGATGAGGATCGATTCGAATCCCGTGCAGCCAGTCGAAGCCCACTATGCTGAACCATCCATCGTGAACATGGTGGAGATCGAAGTTGCTCCTGATGGCAATTTGGAAATGGTGGAGGCCCCTGGAAGTTTCGACACAAACATCAACATGGTTGAGGTTGCTGATGATCTCACAAGCCAGAACAAAGTTGAAGTTACTGAAGGCTTCGACAACCAGAAAAGGATGGAAACTACGGAAGGTTTCGACAAAAGGGACGGTGACGACACCATCGAAGATGCGAAGTTTCGACAAGACGGGAATTGGGACCGCTTGGGACAGCCAAGTGGGAAGTTTGACTATCTTGTAAAATACAATGTGCCGGCAAGCTCTCAGATCGACATCAACACAATCCAACCAAGCGGTTGGGGAGATGTTTCTTCAGACAACAATGAAGAGACAGTTGAGGTAATTGAGCATTCCCCTAATACGAAAAAGAAGGTTACTGAAGACCTCATTATTGAAAACAAGGCTACTGAAGGCCTTGATCTTGATCAAACAAGACAGGTGATGCCGCAAACTGCGTCAACACTATGGGGCCTTTCAGTGAAGAAGTCACAAAAATCAAAGCGGAAGCCATTAATGGTCCTTTGAAGCCCGTGGTCAGTGGAATTCTGCGTAGGGTGATGGAAGACCCCAAAAGGAATTGGAACAAATGCTGTTGCAAACATGGTCCCAAGAACATATCTTGATGCTGCTGCCCAGAGAAAGAGTTCGACCAAACACCAGAAGGCGTCGAAGGCGAAGAGGAAAGACTCATTAGAAAGATGAACGAATTAAGCATCGCTGACGAACGAAATGTTGGGGTAAACATGGTGGAAATATTTCAGAGGGACCAGGCCGAAGTGGGCGAAGATCATCGTCGAAAGGAGCACCAGAGGCTGGCGTATCCTAAAGAGGAGGAAAATCTAATAGAATTCATCAAGAGGTGCCAAAGAAGGAAAACTGAAGTAATGTTGTGCCCACGCTGCAGTGCGATTTTCGACAGGAAGGCAACAACCAACCTGGAGGCAGTGGATAAATCCAAGAGGAAAGAGAATTGGGGAACAATAAGATATGACCCAAGTAGAAGTGATCACCACCAGTGGAGGCATGGAGAAAGACGCCAGAACACCTATAAACCATCTGGCAAAGCAACGGATGACAAATGGGTTCAACCCATTAGAGATGCCCAGGGGCAGAAAAAATGGGGAAAGTTTGAGGTTCAGAGAGGCGCTTCGATGGAAGGCAAGAAGGAAATGGAAAAGCACAAGCTAAGACCATATCCTTCAGAGAATTACAAAGGCAAAAACCCCATGTTCAGATCCCAATGGAGGAGATTCCAGAGACAGAAGAGGGCAGAAAAAGAGGCCGCAGAAAAGAGCGTGAATGAAAAAGACACTGACAGCAAAGATAAAGCGGAGTCTAGTAACAGTCGTCAGATAAGGAGCAGAAAAGAGACCTCCCTCCAGATCAATCCTAGCAGCATTGTCGAACCCGTGACGTTGAAAGAGAAGATGCAGGAAGATGACAAAATAACTGACAACTTCGAATCTGACTCAGAATCGTCCTTCAATGTGATCTGCAACGTGGTCTCTGTTCTCCCTAGAGACTATGATAGAGTTATGGAGGTCGAAGACGAAAAAGACGAGATGGAAGAGGAAATAATGGCACACAAGCCCGTTTGCTACTACGTTATGAATAATGGATGCGTCGAAGAGTAGAACGCTTTCTTCGAAAGACCAGATGACTCCATGAAAGCGCATTTGAAGCCTTTGTTCATAAAAGGAAAGGTGGAGAATGTTGGTGTGAATAAGATACTGGTGGATGGGGGAGCAACAGTGAATTTAATGCCCCATTTCATGCTGAAGAAGATAGGGAAAGACGACTCAGACGCGAAACCCCACAACATGGTGTTGTCGAATTATGAAGGAAAAGTAGGAACCAACATGGGCGTTATCCAGGTGAATCTGACTGTTGGAACCATAATAAGGCCAACGATGTTTATGGTCATTGCTTCAAGGGCGAACTACAACCTACTGCTTGGAAGGGAGTGGATTCATGGCGTAGGAGCCGTACCCTCTTCAATGCATCAGCGAATAGCCATATGGAGGCCAGACGGGATCGTCGAAAACATTGAGGCTGATCAAAGCTACTTCATGACAGATATAAACAATGTCAACAGTCAAAGCTTCGACAAGAACTTGGCTCACATACCTCCATGCAGTCCAGCCGGATTCGACTTAAAGGCGACAGACAATGCCTACTGCTCCATGTACCTTCATCCTACATATGGTTTCCAGTGGGATAAAGAAGTAATTGGCGAAACTTACATGTGGGGAACTACTCATATAGCGCCAACGGGACGGGGAAGCGAATTTGATGATGACGAGTAAACAATCAGCGCTCGAAAAGATTACGGCTTACATAGTCGAAAACAAACTCAAAGAGGCCCTTGAGGCTGAAGTAAAGTACATGGCTGTCGAAGCCAGCAAAGAAAACTCCAACAAAAAATGTCCCCAAAAAGACGTTGTAGAAGATCATGATAACAACCAAATGGGCGAATGGCAACACCAAAAGCTTGACGCCATTTATGACGACGAACCTCTAGGGTTCGAAAAAGATCCAGTGTCAACTAACGAGAAGATGGTGGTGCAGGATCCATTAGAAGAAATAAACTTAGGAGTGGGGGCAGAGAATAGACCAACCTACATAAGCACAAAAATGGACCCCCAGTTCAAGGTCGAAATAGTCAAGTTGCTAAAAGAGTTCAAAGACTGCTTCGCATGGGATTATGACGAGATGCCTGGTCTTGACAGAAGTTTGGTCGAAATGCAGTTGCCGATAATGGAAGGAAAGAAGCCAGTAAAGCAGACTCCGAGACGCTTCGCACCAGAAATCCTGTTGAAAATAAAAGAAGAGGTCGAAAGACTTCTAAAATGCAAGTTCATCCGCACAACCAGGCGGGTGATTTCTTAGGTTTTGTGGTCCATAAGAAGGGGATCGAAATAAATGAAAACAAAGCCAAAGCCATAATGGAGGCGAAAACGCCATCAACCAAAAAGGGGTTGCAGTCTCTGCTAGGGAAAATCAACTTTCTCAGAAGATTCATCTCTAATCTCAGTGGGAAGACACAAGCTTTCTCTCCTCTACTTCGACTAAAGAAGGAAGACTTCACATGGGGGCAAGAACAGCAAGCGGCCTTCGACAAAATCAAGGAATACCTGGCTAGTCCCCCAATCCTGATGTCTCCTTGCAGAAAAAGAAGTATGAGATTGTACATTTCGGCATCAGACAAAACATTAGGAAGTATGTTGTGTCAAGAAGATGAGAATGGCGTCGAAAGAGACATTTATTATCTCAGTAGAGTCCTGAACGATGCTGAAACTAGATATAGTATTATAGAAAAGCTATGTCTATGTGTATACTTCTCTTGTATGAAATTGAAGCATTATATAAAACCTGTTGATGTATATATTTCCTCCCATTTCGACGTAATAAAGTATATGTTATCTAAATCTATTTTACATAGTCGAATTGGAAAATGGGCTTTAGCATTAACAGAATACTCCTTGAAATATCTGCCTTTAAAAGCTGTGAAAGGACAAGTGGTCGCTGATTTCATAGCCGACCACTCTATAAACGAAGATGTGGAATATGTCAAATTAGAACCTTGGAAACTGTATTTCGACGGTTCCAGTCATAAAAATGGAACTGGCGTTGGGATGTTGATTATTTCTCCTGACAGAATTCCAACAAAATTCAAGTACAAAGTTGAAAGTCTGTGTTCAAATAATGAAGCAGAATATGAAGCTTTGATCGTTGGACTTGAAATCTTGTTGAAATTGGGGGCAACAAGAGTCGAAATAATGGGCGACTCCGAACTGGTGATAAAGCAGTTGACTAAAGAGTATAAATGTGTGAAAGAAAATTTAATCATGTACTTTGTAATAGCCAATAGACTTCTCAAGGAGTTCGACAATGTGGTCTTCAGGCACATTCCCAGGTTGGAGAATCAAGAAGCGAACGATCTTGCTCAACTAGCATCTGGATATAAAGTGTCGAAGGAAAAGTTAGAAGAAGCCATTGAAGTAAGAGGAAGAGTCGTATCCACCAAGTTGTCCCCATCAGATCTAGAGTCAATAAAATTAGGATACGGTGACGAAGAAAACTTTGAGATATTCAACATAGATGATTCAGGAATTACAGACTGGAGAAAGCCTATCAAGAATTATCTACAAGACCCAAATCAGAAAGCAGAAAGAAAGATAAAATACAGAGCTTTGAGTTATGTACTTTTGGGAAATGAATTGTTCAAAAAGACTGCAGAAGGAGTCTTGTTGAAATGCTTAGGTGAAGACGAAGCCTACATAGCCTTGTCGAATGTACACAGTGGAGCGTGTGGCGTACATCAAGCAGGTCACAAAATGAAGTGGTTATTATTTCGACAAGGAATGTATTGGCCAACAATGCTGAAGGACTGTGTCGAATTTGCAAAAGGATGTCAGGAGTGTCAACTACATGCGGGCATACCTCATGTTCCTGCAAGTGAGCTGCATTCAATTATAAAGCCCTGGCCATTTAGAGGATGGGCTTTAGACTTGATTGGGGAAATTCGACCAGCCTCTTCAAAAGGACAAAGGTACATTTTGGTTGGGATAGACTATTTCACTAAATGGATTGAAGCTATACCATTGGTAAATGTGGATCAAGAAGCAGTCATAGACTTTATCCAAAAATACATAATTTACAGATTTGGGATACCTGAAACAATAACAACAGATCAAGGATCTGTGTTCACTGGTAAAAACATGCAGAAATTTGCACAAGAAACAGGTCTTAAACTCCTTACTTCGACACCTTACTATGCTCAAGCCAATGGGCAGGTTGAAGCAACCAACAAGGTAGTGATAAATTTGATCAAGAAGCATGTAGGGAAAAAACCTAGAAATTGGCATAAGACTCTAGATCAAGTCTTGTGGGCTTGTCGAACGTCTCCTAAAGAAGCAATGAATTCAACTCCATTTAAGTTGACTTACGGACATGATGCAGTTTTACCAGTCGAAATATATTTGCAGTCAGTTAGAGTGCAAAGGCATCATGAAATCCCATCAGATATATATTGGAGTATGATGATGGATGAATTGGTCGATCTGGACGAAGAAAGACTACGTGCGCTAGATCTAATAAGAAGACAAAAAGAAAGAGTCGAAAAGTCTTACAATAAGAGAGTAAAACTCAAGACCTTCTTAATTGGTGATCTCGTTTGGAAAGTAATCCTTCCTATGGATCGAAAAGATAAGTTAATGGGAAAATGGTCTCCTAAGTGGGAAGGACCTTTCCAGATTTTGAAAATATTTTCAAATGGCGCATATGAGATTGAAGAAATAGGGAAGGATGAGAGAATCCTAAAGATAAATGGCAAGTATTTGAAAAAATATAAGCCAATATTGCAGGAAGTAAAAATAATGATAGAATAATTGCAAACATAATTGTGATAAGATTTGCCAAATAAAAATGGCATTAAAGTCATTACAAAAAGCCTCAAAGGGCTGAGAATTGTTAAATCAATTCAACTACAAATTAATACTGGCAAAAGTTTCCTTCAAAGTGGCGAATTTCTGCCTCTGAAACTGGAGTCGATGATCACAAAGACTTTTGTGAGTAGAAAGAGTCTCAATCTCTTGACTAAGTTGCTGGGCCTTCTTAGCATGTCGAATACCCACTCTCAATTCTTCGTCAATCTCGCTCTGCTTGGGTTGCTGTATGGATGCCTTACGTTTTTTCTCTTGAGAGATCTTTTCTTGAAGTGTTGCTATCTATTTCTCCCATTTTTGGATATTGTCATCACAAGCAGCAACCTCTTTGACATAAGTTTCAGAAAGCTTTTGCAACTTTGAAACTTTGTCAGTCGAAGTCGAAACAACATCCCATTCAGCAGTTTGAGTTTCAGACTTTGAGGAGATTTGATTGGTAAGATCTCTTTGACGATGAAGATCTGCAGTGGCCAAGTCAATAAGGGTCATCAGCTCCATCACAAAACTTCCAACCTCAGCAGAAGCTTCCAAGACATTCACTTGCTTCAGAATTTTCTTAAGTTCAAGGTGAGCAAGAGAGTTCTCTTCCAAAATTTTGAACAAATCAACATCAAGGATTTTCGTTTTAATTTTGGTCAAGATGTTGCCAAGTGATGGTGCTTCAGAAGTTGCCCCAGAAGTGGTCGAACTGCTCTGCGAAGAATCCTGGAAATTAAAACGGGCGTTAAGCATGGCCTTCAGATACTCTAAAGGTCTCTGCACTTTGAGATTTTCAAGCTCCTCGCGAGAGAAACTAGTCGAACCAGTTGATTTGCCACTCCCTTGGGTCTGGTCAGGAGCAGGTGGAGTGTTTCGCTCTAAAATTTGCTCAGCCTCTGCGTGTTTCGACTGGTTACCCCCATCTTTGGCAGCTTCGTTTTCATGATCATCTTCGACCCCAGCTTCCATGTCAGTATCATCACCCTGAGCTGCAACATCTAATCCTGGAGGAGAAGGAGATTCATCTTCAGAAGCTTCACCCACTGTAACGTCAAATTCTGCCACAGTCTGCATTTCATGATCACTTGTGGGGATATCTTCTTCTAGGACTGTTTCCTCCAGAATTTTCTCAAGTGTTCTTTCGATAGCCACTTGTCCCTGAAAATAATTCTAAGATTCAGAAGAAAAAGATGCAAAGAAGGTGAACATATACAGTCGAAATAAAGATTCACCTCAGGAATCTCAGTGTTAAAGCTGGATTTCCCACTCTCCGTGTCTTTCGACTGAGGCTTAGCAGGGGGAGTACTTGCAGAATCCTTCCTAGTTGATTTTACGATGGACCTTTGGGAAGAGACCTTCGTGAGTTTCTTCTTCTTCTGAGGGGGAGGGATTAACTCTGGGGATTCGTCACCAGACTCTTCATTAGGGACTTTATCTTTTTCTTTCTCCTCTTCACTCTTTCTCTTTTGGATTGTTGGGGGTTTTCGACTTGCCTAGTCATGCAAACCAAAGCCAGTTAGTTTCTTAAAAGGAAACAAATAAATGAGAAGAAGTGATATGTTATACCTTTGTCGAATGCTTCTTAGCAGCACTGGGCGACGCTTCGACAGACGTTTTCTTGGCAGGAATCCTCACGGCTAGGGAAAGAAAGAAGATTCAGAAACAAATATAAGAAATACATGATAATACAGTTAGAATAACAAAAGGAAAAATCATGTTTTTTCTGTGAACACCTTCAAGAATCGGATCCTCCACGCGAACGTGTTCTATTCCAATATGAAGGTGTCCTGGGTATTCGCCCAGATGATACTTAGTCGGAACCACACGCTCAACAGGTTTTTTGTACTGTTGACGGAGAATTTTCATAAAATCCCCACAAACGAACCAATCTGGAAATGGAGGGCTAAATGCCACGCCAAATTCAGCGGTTGGCAAAGGAGGGAATTTTGGTGGATGACAACTGAAAGCCAGGTCATAGCGCGCCTTTGGTCGAAGATTTGAAGGAAATGGCAGTTTTTCAAACTTCTCCGTCAGTTTGCGTTTCAATTCTGCTGCTGCTTCGTGTATGGTTCGACTAAGATCATCAGGTCTATACGCAGTTTCGAAATACTTTTGAAATTTCTGTATTTCCCTAATGTGTCTTTGAATACCTTTTTTGGTCTGATCCTGCACAAAAGCGAAAGCATTTGTCAAATGTGTAGCAAAGGCAGCTACGTCGAAAAATCTGTTGGAATAATAATCTTTCCACCATTCGTCAAACTCAGGAGTACATAGGAATGATGGTCGAAATATAACTGGTCGAATGTCGAGAGAATCATCAACCAGTTTCTTCGACAGTTCTTTTCCCTCGTCTTCAGTATGAAGGGAGTTATAAAAGATGATGGATCCTTTCTTGGGAAATATAGGTCGAGGTTTTATCTGGATTAGGCCAAACTGTCTAGAAACAAGGTTGGGTTGATAAACTATCAAAGCGATTTGGTTTTTAGTGGTGTTACGGTAAGAAAAAAGGAGCCTAGGGGTTAAGAATGATTCCCCAACATTCATAAATATATTTTCATCCTTCTGCATCTCCAAAGGCAGTTGTTGGGTAAATCACTTAGGTCCAATTTTTCTATCAGCAAAAGGTGCCATGGTCGAAGTGAACTGATACCTCTTGGCAAACATCATGACATAGATTTTGAAAGCTTGTCGAAGGTGTAGCATCTCAAATTTGCACCTCCCATTTGTATATACATTTCATTTTTAGGTCATTAACATTGCATTGTCATTGCATAGTCCATTACATCTCATCAGGCAAGACTGATCAGGAGATTCAACTGTGCAAGGCAACAAGAGCATTCTCCATGAGATCAAAGCCCTAGGGTGGTTCCAATGAGCTCACATGACTCAAGGATCCTTTTGAAGTAGCTTGGCCAAGGTTGAAGGCTCAGAACTCATCAGTGCATGATCAATTCATCTGAGGCCCATAAAAGTCAACAGAAGTCAACTGCAAAGTCAACTGTGGATTTGAAGGTGGGAAGTGGTTAGAGATGCTTCATTCATGTTCAAACAAGTCTCATTTGACATTTCAAGTATCAACATTGAAGAATTTGAAGTCAGATCAAGACTTTCCCAAAATAGCAAGTGACCTGTAATTTGAACTTTCCAAAAATGGCAAGGTTTTGGACCAACTTCAACTCAAGATTACATCATCAAGAAAGCTTCAAATGAAATTTTGTCCAACATGAAAGTTGAAGATATTTCTCTCCCATTTCCAAAAAGTCCAAGATCATGAATTTCTCATGTGTGGTTGAGGAGATATGGTCCAATCATGGCAAAGTGTGTTTGAAAATTCAAATGGACATAACTTTTTAACCAAAGCTCCAAAATGAGTGGTTCTTTTTGCATTTTGATCCTTATAACATGTACTTTCCAAGCATACCATTACATGACATGAATTTCATTTGCATGGTCTTTGGCTTATTCATGAAGATTTGTGAAGAAAATTTCATAAAACTAGTTTTGATTGATTATGTGCATACAAAACCAACTCAAATGTGTGCATGGGCCTTGTTTAGGAGGGTTTGGACCAGAATCAAGCACTGTTCACGTGCTACCTCATGCATGGGGGTGAAAAACTCATTTTGCACTTACACCTTCAAAGTTGCTAATCACCTTTGGCTTTGGCTTAAACATGATTTAAACATCATTAGCATGAAGTATAAATGGATAATCATAACTGTTTCCACGGAGAGGATCCATTTCAGATCTGAATTGCAAAAATCACCAAAATTTTCTCTCAAACTTTTTTTCAATTTCTTCACACAAGAACATTTTCTCTTGATTGATTCATGTTCATGAGGTGTTTTTGAGTAGAACTGGACGTGAATTCAAAGCAAACCGTGCCATATTTGCTCATACTCAAAGCTTGAAGCATCCATGGCATTTGCAAATTAAGTTGGATTCTTGTGCAATTGAGCTTCAATTTCATCATCATTCACCTCACAAGCATCATAGAAGAATTCTGGAGCATCACAAGCCTTGAAGCAAGCTAAATCCGAATCTGCTCTTCAAGAGGTTGATGCTAACTCATTTGAGTTTGCCTTATGGCTTGCACATTGTGAACATTGTCTGTCTGTTTGTTATTGCCTGTTGATTGTTTGCCTGTACAGTTGAACTGATTGGTTTAGATTTTTCACAGGTACCTAAGTTGCTTTGAGTTCATTTGAACTTGCTTTGCTTTGCTTGGTTTCTTAACCACTGAGGTATAATTCTTATGAATTCATGTAGTCTGGAAGACCTGTCCTGTTATGTGGGCAGGCACCTGTCTGAAGCCCTCCTTAAGAGGCAATGCTTGTGAATGTTTAATTTTGTGCCAAGCAGGTAAAGACCTCTTAAGAGGAAATTGGCAGATAAAAGGGATGTGTAATCCATCCCTTGCTATTCAGTTGAGTCATTCATCCCGCTCACACCATTGTGTTGATGCATTGTGGATAATAACCCAAGATCATGTTGTGTTAGTCATTTGTGGAGAAGAGTTCCTACATTCTGAACTCCCACACTTTCATTTGTCTGAAGCTCTCCCAGGCGAGGGATAAGAGCTGTGAGGTCTTACCCTCACTTCCCATTTCATCTGCTTCACCATAACTCTCAATGTTAGGGTTAAGAGCTAACCACACCTTTTTCCAGTTGGCTTGTTTGTCGAGGTTGACATGACCCCTTGACTAAAGCCTAGCCTTGTGTGAGCCACTTGTTTGTATATAGTGTGTGTGCTTGTTTTTATGCTTGTGTTATGACTGTGCTGTTTAGGATAGCTTGCTCCCTGTGCAAGTTAGATAGAAACCTCAACATAGGGATCGTATGCATGATAACTTCTAGGCTCGAGTCGTAGTCTCCCTAGTAGTTGGTATCTCCCTTTGTCTCTGGTTAGGCTAGAAGTTCTTTCCCTGTTAAGGGGAACTACGTCGCCCTGATCCTCATACCAGATGAGGTACGTAGGCAGGAGATGAGCTGATCTCTCCGGGCGCCCTTTTTCTTTTTCAACCCTTTGAGTGTGTTTGGAGTCTGACATAAGTCCAACGATTGGCAGTTGGTTTCCTGTGTGTGTTTGTTGAATCGGAGTCTGATGTAAGTCCAGCGATTGGCATTCGGTTTCCATGTTTGCCTGCTTGTGTGGAGTCTGACATAAGTCCAGCGATTGGCAGTCGGTTTCCAGTGTTTTGGTTTTGTTTGGCGTGCGTTAGCCGAGCTACGAGTGGTCTGATTCTTCTCTGGTTAGAGAAGATACGTATGCATAGGATGCGACATCCTAGCGAGCACGTTTCCCTTGCCCTGAACTACGTCGACTCTGATGTCTGTGTATGACAGGCTACATAGGCCCAGGATGCGATATCTTGCCGAGTCCGTTTCTTTTGTCTTTCTGTGTTTCCTTCCAGCCTTGTGCAGTGTTTGAGCAGTGTCTAGCAACCTTTCTTCTATCCTTTCTGAGCGTGGATCCCGTCGAGTACGACGGATGCGTAGGGGTGCTAATACCTTCCCTTCGCATAACTGACTCCCGATCCCATCTCTCTCTGGTCGCGAGACCATGTCTTTTCCAGGTTTACTTCGAGCGTTTCCTTTCCCTCTTTTGGGATAAATAACGCACGGTGGCGGCTCTGTTGTTTCGTTTTACCGCCGGTTTTTCGCGTAATGCGACAGCTGGCGACTCTGTTGGGGAATGTAGAGAAGTTGACCTATTGCTGGTCCATCTTCCCTAAGCGAGTCAATCCTAGCGCTTTGTAGAATAGGGTTTGGTTGCTTTTACTGTTTCATTTATTGCATTTTATGTTTATGCTGTGATTGTTTATGTTTGCATTTATGTTTGCATGCATCATACTTTCATTGTGCTGGCTGGCTGTTTCTCTGTGGGGTGGGAGTTACAAGAGGTAAAAGGCCCAGTACCCAGGCTATGAGTGAACTCTAGGACACCTAGGAATAGAGTGATTCATGGGAAGCGGGTGGTATTGCGCCACTTAGCGGAACATGATATCACGAGCAGTTCAGATCCTGATGGGGTATTATCGGTACATACATCTGGTGTACAGGATGATATTCTTGAAAGGGTTGTTTATCCTGCGTTTCTCTTGACCTTACCCTGACCCATATGACACCCGTGAGTGGGGAGGGATTGAATCATTTGCAGGTACTGATGGTGACTATGGTTCAGATGGACTTATGGACAATCATTTCTGACACGCCGGAATTATGTTCGTGATCTATCAGCGGGTTCCGTTTATTTCAGATCCCCGGGTTGAATTTGAGGATACTTGTTCAGAGGATCTGGTTGTCATCCATTCAGTGGATTTCCTGTGATGATAGTGATATATTCCCCTGGTTCAGTTTATTTCGGAACTCCCCAAGTTGGATTTATGGTTACTCGGGCCCTTAGATGATTGTGATCAGTTCAGAGACCGGTCCAGTACAGTTGATCCTCAGATGACTTGGAAGATGGCACAGTGACCTGCCTGCATGCATTTTGCATCATTCCCATTTCGCATTCATCTGCATTTAACCCATGTCTATCCGTACTCAGGGTCCATTTTTTTTATTAAGATTCTGGTCGAGGGACATCCGGATGTCAAAATGTTGTTGACAAAATATTATCCGTCTCAATGAAGCTAGAATCAAAGGATAGAATATTCCTCATACGGATAGACATTGCATGTGTGAGTCATATTAACCTGTTTGCTGTTTTGTAGGTGTTAGTATCTAACCGGTGCGCATAGCTCTTCCGTTCAGATATCTCAGGCTGATGGATCCACCCAACGCCGACATTCTCGAATTGAAAGAGATGATGAGAGAGCTGTTCAAAGTCGTGCAGGGGCTCGCCTTGGGGCAGAAAGCAGTTGATGAGAGGTTGGAGAGGATTGAGAAATGGATGATAAAGGAGAAAGTTCAGGGAAAGGCTCCGTCATCCGTAGTAAAGAAGCCCTCTGGCAATGGTCAGCTCAAGAAGGAGGTTGAATCAAGTGGTGTGCATGCCAGAAAGGAGCATGGCAAGGATCGTTACCACCCTTATGCTACCACTATAACCACTCCTGTTGGTGATCCATCTGTACAACAGCAACCTCCACCTCAACGGAAAGCACAGAAAGTTAAGAGCCAAGTGAAGAAGGGGACGGATCGTCAGTTTGATAAGCCACCCATGACTTATACCCTTCTGTTCAAGAGGTTAAGGGATCTTGGTTTAGTTCGGCCGAGGATATTGGTTCCTATAGAACTGCATCAGAGGCCTGCAAACTACGACGAGAATGCCAGGTGCGAGTTCCATTCTGGGGCACCAGGACATAACATTGAAGGTTGTAGAGCTTTCAAGCACGTCGTCCAGGACATGGTGGATTCTAAGGCCATCAGTTTGGCGCCAACACTGAATGTTAACGCTAACCCCATGCCAGGTCCCGTGGGGGTGATGTCAAAGGACAAGAGAGGAATAGAGGTGACTGATGGGGATCAGTTAAAAACTTCAGTGTCTGTGGTCCCGGAACATCTGATGAAGAGTGGAGCATTCCCTAGTGTTAATAACTGTTGTGCGGCCGTCGCCACAAACGGGTGTGTAGTGATGGGGGAAACGATCCAGAGAATGATGGAAGTAAAAATGGACGGTGGAAAATTTGAAACGCCAAGTCAGGCAGTTGAAACCGTCAAGGTGGAGATTCTTGCCGAGAAAGAGAAGAAGTTGTCTATTTCTTCCTACAAACAGGCCATGGAAGTGGTGAAGAACGGAGAAGCCCTAGGCTGGGGAAGGATCATAGACATTATGGTGAAAGCGGATATGTTCGGGATTGGCTATCAGCCAGACCAAGACTCGTCTAGACAAAACAGAGGACGTCGTCCACCGTTCACATTCATCAGTGCAGGAATGCTGGATCCTGGTCACGCCTGTACAGTGGGTGAAGAGATTGACTGTGACCGTGAGCTTGACTCGTGGATAAAATCATGCGTACCAGGGAACTGGAAGGCCTCAAAGATCATCACTGTCACTCATCAAGAAGAGTAGTATTTCAGTTTTTCAATTCTGTTTGCGTAAAAGCCATACGTTTTGCCCGAAACGTAATGGTCCATTGTAAGGGCCATCTCATGTGTTTCATTTTGCAACATTTTGCATCAGTAATAAATGGATGTTTTTGTGATTAAAAGCGGCGTTCCCTGTTTTTCATTTATTTTTGCAGTTTAAAAATAAAAATAAAAATGGCAATGTTTATTTTCATTTTTCTTTCCTTTTGATTCGTATTGTTCCGACCTCAAAAGTGACTATCCTCCTGATCTCATTGATAACAATTCGGTTACACCTTTCTATGACTTCGACAATCCGATCTATCATGCCGAAGAAGAAGGAGAAGAAGATTGTGATCTGCTGGAATTGGTCAGGTTGTTGAAACAAGAGGAGAAGGTGATTCAACCGCACAAGGAGCGATTCAAGATTGTTATTCCAGGCACCGCCGAGGTCAGAAAGGAAGTGAAAATTGGGGCCGCTTCAGAGGCGAGTCGAGAGCAGAATGGTAGCCCTGTTGAAAGAGCATGTGGATACCTTCGCCTGGTCGTGTCAGGATATGCCAGGGTCGGATACCGATGTCGTTGTGCACAAGCTACCATGGAGAGAAGACGGTCCTCTAGAGAAGCAGAATGCCGATGCCACGTATCAGAGTGACTTTGTTTCATGATATGATTCATCGTGGAATCAAATGCTATGTTGATGACATGATAGCAAAGTCCCAAGCAGAAGAGGGGCATCTGGTGGATCTGGCCAAGTTGTTTGACCGGATCGAGACAACTCAGACTGAGGTTGAGTCCGAATCAGTGCACTTGTGGAGTGCTGTCCGGTAAACTGCCAAGGCTTATTGTGAGCGAATAAGAGGAATCGAGGTCGATCCTGCTAAAAAAAAAGAGATATAAAGAAGAAAAAGTAATACGAGAAATGCCTGAACTGAAAACAAAAGAAGGTTCGTGGTTTCTTAGATAGATTGAATTGCATTTCACGGTTCATATCTCATCTGATAGCCACGTGGGAACCCATTCAAGAAAAAGGGAGCAAACGGTCAGGTGGATAATGATTGCCAAGGGGCATTGAAAAATAAAAGAATAGTTGCAGGAACCTCTGATTCTGGTGCCTCCCCGTGGAGGGATGGCCATAATTCTGTACTTAACAGTCCTCGAGGGGTCTATGAGGTGTGTACTGGGGCAGCATGACGAGTCTTGTCGAAAAGAGCATGCAATTTACCTGAGCAAAAAGTTTATCGACTGTGAAACAATACACTCACTGCTCGAGAAAACTTGTTGTACTTTGGCATAAGCTGCTCGCCGACTGAGATAGTATATGATGGTTCATACCACTTTGCGGATGTCCAAGATGGATCTGGTTAAGTATGCGTTTGAGAAGTCAGCATTGATCGGACGGGTTGCAAGAGGGCAAACGATTCTGACTGATTTACGATATTCAGTATACCTCTCAAAGATCAGTAAGGGGGGGGGGGTGTACTGTCTGATTATCTCGCCCAGCAACCCATTGAGGATTATCAACCAAGGAAGTCTGAGTTCCCGGATGAGGAAATCTCGAGGTGCTCAAATCGAAAGATTGTGAGGAACCGATCCCGGAGGAGGGGCCTGACCCTGAATCCGAACGGATTCTGATGTCTGATGGGGGGAGGTTAATGTGGATGAGTTAGTGCCGTTTTGGTTACGCCAAAAAGATCCCACATTCCTTTTGTTGCCCGGATAACATTTGAATGCACCAACAATGGTGGCTGAGTACGAAGCTTGTATCCTGGGTATCGATCTTCGGTGCGTACATTTACTGGGGCAACGCCGCGCTTGCTCGTGTATGGGATAGAAGTGGTATTACCTACTGAAGTCTAGATCCCATTGTGGAGAGTCCTGATGGATGAGAAATTAGAGAAGGCTGAGTGGATAAGGACTCGGTATGACGCGTTGAGCCTGACTGAGGAAAAGAGGCTGGCAGTTACTTGTCATGGGGCATTTGTACCCAGTGAATGAAGCATGTTGTTGACCGAAAAGTGCGACCTCGTGCGTACCACGTGGGAGAGCTGGTACTGAAAAGGATCCTTCCTCCTCAATGATCGTAGGGGCAAGTGGACACACAATTATGAATGCCCATTCGTGGTCAAGAAGGCATTCTCTGGCAGAGCCTTGTTGTTGACGACCATGGATGGTGAGGATTTTCCATCCCCTGTGAATGCGGACGCAGTTATAAAATACTTCGTAAAAATTGACCCGCTGGACAAAAAGAATAAAAGAGTCCAGGCAAAAAAGGGCATCCCGGCGAACCAAGAAAAAAGAGAAAAGGTTCGGGCAAAAGTTAGGGATAAAGAATGAAAAGAATTTGTACACCCGGCAAGTCAAAAACCCCACAAGGGCGGCTTAGGAAAAAATGGGTATCCCGGTGGATTGAAAACCCGCAAGGGCGATCCAGGCAAAAGAGGGAATGAAACGAACAACTGCGTCCAGCATAATCGTTGATATTTTGGTTAACACATCATGGATAATCCCCGACAGAGATCGATCGGAAGCGTCTTGTTCAGAAGACAGAAAATGCGGAAAGTCTTGAGGACATATGGGGTGTAACCAAGTTGGAACCCGATGAGATCACGGTTTCACATTGCCATTAGGATAGATTTTTCCTTTTGTGCGCAATCACCTCTTTCCAGGGATTGCTTCCTGTGTGTTGCTCGGTTTTGAGCCACTTTTTTTTTCAGTCAATAAATGCATGTTCAGTCAAATAAATTTTGTTTTTTTGTTTTCATTACCGCTTTGATTGCAAAAACATCCGTTTGGTTTGATAAAGAATATTTGCATTTTGAAACATAGAGGTCCCTTCCGATGCATGCTTATAAGATTGGAATCTGGAAATCTTATTCGGAAGTTTGAGTGACCTAGGTGTTGAAATGTTGGCACGCCTGAGGCACGCTTTTATCTAACGATCTCTTGTGCAGGTGCTGTTAGATATCTTCATTCGCTTGCAGGTTGTGATGTGAAGCTTTTTGACAAAGAGATCCCCGTGGAGTCCGATCAAGGGCAAGGGATAGAAGAACGGTGAAGACAATGATAAACGTGCGACGATCCTGGAGGGTAATCAAGAAGACTCTTCAAAGTCTGAAGATTGGAGAGTTTGCCCGGATCCGAGGAGATCATTTATCTCAAAGCAAAGAAGAGACGAGAATATTAGGTGATGAATCATAAAAGACCGGATGGGTCTAGGAGTCCTCAAAAGTGGAAAGTTGACACTGTGATTGGATGATGAATGCCGGTGTTCGACGAATCGACAGGTGTTCCATGTCAAATAGGCCGCGTCTCCCCAATGGATTTGGGAGTGTTATCTCCACAGCTGATTCGAGATTGGTGCCTCCCCAGTATAGCCAAGATCAGGGATTCCTCAGCAGGATTGAGAATGTTTCCCCAGTAGGCTTGGAAGTGGCTGTTTCCCCAAGCGAGCCTGAAAGCTGTTAGAACTGTCTCCCCAGCAGTCGGATGCAGGTTCAAAGGCCATTTCATTCCCAGCTAGTCTGAAGAATGTTGGTCCCCACTGAGTCTGAAGGATGTTGTATCCCCAGCGGAGGTATCAGTGAGTAGTTTATTCCTCAGCAGTCGGGTATGAAGTACTGTAATCCTCAGCAGGGTTGTGAATGATTTCCCTTAGTAGATCCCCGACAGAGGTTTGTGTTGATGGTTTTCCCCAGTAAGTCCCCAAGTGGATCAGGCTCGGCGGAAATTATCCCCAGTAGAGTTTATCCTACCTATGGATTGGCTGCTATCCTCAGCAGAAGTGAGCATTGGTTGTTTCCCTAGCAGAGTCCCTAAGTGGATTGGATTCGGTGAAGGTGGTCCCCGGTGGGATTTATCCTTTCCCCAGCAGCGATGCTATTCGCCAGCACGGTTGAGAAGTTGGCGGGTTCCCCATACAGAGTCTCCCCAGTTGAGTTGGTTTCTCTGTCGTCCCCAGAGTATCAGATCAGCAAGGCACCCCCGGCAGTGCGTCTCCCCACAGAGTTGGAGAATCTACTCAGATTTGTGCGCTCAGTACCGTTTGCTCCCCAGCAGGAATTTTCATCATTTTGCATCTTGCATGTAGTAATCATTGCATCCTCAAATAGCGTAGCATTTCCATTCAACATGGAGCATTACGCCATAGAAAAATTCAAACATATGCATTCATGTGTCAAACCTAATCAGACCATATCCCCGGCGGAGGTGGATCGTTGTTCAACATCTGTACGGCACATTTGCTACAGTTGCTCCTGACAGCATTCAGGATTGATAACTCCCCAGAGAGGGTTATTTCCTCACCCGCAGGTGAGAGGAAAGCTTGATTCTCCCCAATGAGATTCCCAGCAAGTGTTTAACCTTGCCTTGACATATGTAGATGTCATCCCTGTGATACCGGTAAGTGTCATGTCAGCACCCGTGTGTGTTCTTTCTTGGGTGTCGGTACGCACCATTGTTTCGGTGTCGGTAAACATCGAGTCTTATTCCAGTCATCGGTAAATGTCTGATCGTCCTTTTTTAGTGTCGGTAAACACCATTGTTTCGGTGTCGGTAAACATCGAGTCTTACTCCCAGTCATCGGTAAATGTCTGGTCTTGCTTCACTTCTATAGGCATCATCTTTCGATGTCGGTAAACATTGAGTCTTCCCATTCATCCGTTGATGTCTGGTCACCTCTCCGTTGGTGTCGGTAAACGTCGAGCTTCTCCCGTTCGTCCGTTGACGTCTGGTCGAGTCTTCTTCCCAGGTCATCCGTTGATGTCTGGTCACCTCTCCGTTGGTGTCGATAAACGTTGAGTTTTTCCTATTCGTCCGTTGATGTCTAGTTGTATTCCTTTCTCCCATTCATCCGTTGATGTCTGGTCACCTCTCCGTTGGTGTCGATAAACGTTGAGTTTTTCCTATTCGTCCGTTGACGTCTGGTCGAGTCTTCTTCCCAGATCATCCGTTGATGTCTGGTCACCTCTCCGTTGGTGTCGGTAAACGTCGAGCTTCTCCCGTTCGTCCGTTGACGTCTGGTCGAGTCTTCCCACTCATCTGTTGATGTCTGGTCACATCTCCGTTGGTGTCGATAAACGTTGAGTTTTTCCTATTCGTCTGTTGACGTCTAGTTGTATTCCTTTCTCCCATTCATCCGTTGATGTCTGGTCACCTCTCTGTTGGTGTCGATAAACGTTGAGTTTTTCCTATTCGTCCGTTGACGTCTGGTCGAGTCTTCTTCCCAGGTCAACCGTTGATGTCTGGTCACCTCTCCGTTGGTGTCGATAAACGTCGAGCTTCTCCCGTTCGTCCGTTGACGTCTGGTCGAGTCTTCCCATTCATCCGTTGATGTCGGGTCACCTCTCCGTTGGTTTCGATAAACGTTGAGTTTTTCCCATTCGTCCGTTGACGTCTGGTTGTATATCTTTTTCCCCAGGTCATCCGTTGATGTCTGGTCACCTCTCCGTTGGTATCGATAAACGTTGAGTTTTTCCCATTCGTCCGTTGACGTCTGGTTGTATCCCTTTATTCCATTCATCTGTTGATGTCTGGTCACCTCTCCGTTGGTGTCGATAAACGTCGAGCTTCTCCCATTCGTCCGTTGACGTCTGGTCGAGTCTTCCCATTCATCCGTTGATGTCTGGTCACCTCTCCGTTGGTGTCGATAAACGTCGAGTTTTTCCTAGTCGTCCGTCGGCGTCTAGCTGTGATTTCTATTCCCATTCATCATCTTTCGATGACTGGATGTGATTCCTTTTTTCTGAAAAAATCAAAATCCCCAGTGAAGTCGTTGGTAGACGTCGTGTCTAGTTCAGTGACAAATATCAGATCCCAGTGGAAGCTCCCGTTGGTGAATTTTCCTTTCTTGGATCCCCGCAGAGTGCAAATTTCTACGGTTCTTTGGTATTCAATCCCTGTTTACCTTGAAGGTCTGACAGCCGTTGTTCTCATCCGTTCAAGTTCCCAGTTGATTGAATAGGGGCAGCTGTAGCACCTCAAATTTGCACCTCCCATTTGTATATATATTTCATTTTTAGGTCATTAACATTGCATTGTCATTGCATAGTCCATTACATCTCATCAGGCAAGACTGGTCAGGAGATTCAACTGTGCAAGACAACAAGAGCATTCTCCATGAGATCAAAGCCCTAGGGTGGTTCCAATGAGCTCACATGACTCAAGGATCCTTTTGAAGTAGCTTGGCCAAGGTTGAAGGCTCAGAACTCATCAGTGCATGATCAATTCATCTGAGGCCCATAAAAGTCAACAGAAGTCAACTGCAAAGTCAACTGTGGATTTGAAGGTGGGAAGTGGTTAGAGATGCTTGATTCATGTTCAAACAAGTCTCATTTGACATTTCAAGTATCAACATTGAAGAATTTGAAGTCAGATCAATACTTTCCCAAAATAGCAAGTGACCTGTAATTTGAACTTTCCAAAAATGGCAAGGTTTTGGACCAACTTCAACTCAAGATTACATCATCAAGAAAGCTTCAAATGAAATTTTTTCCAGCATGAAAGTTGAAGATATTTCTCTCCCATTTCCAAAAAGTCCAAGATCATGAATTTCTCATGTGTGGTTGAGGAGATATGGTCCAATCATGGCAAAGTGTGTTTGAAAATTCAAATGGACATAACTTTTTAACCAAAGCTCCAAAATGAGTGGTTCTTTTTGCATTTTGATCCTTATAACATGTACTTTCCAAGCATACCATTACATGACATGAATTTCATTTGCATGGTCTTTGGCTTATTCATGAAGATTTGTGAAGAAAATTTCATAAAACTAGTTTTGATTGATTATGTGCATACAAAACCAACTCAAATGTGTGCATGGGCCTTGTTTAGGAGGGTTTGGACCAGGATCAAGCACTGTTCACGTGCTACCTCATGCATGGGGGTGAAAAACTCATTTTGCACTTACACCTTCAAAGTTGCTAATCACCTTTGGCTTTGGCTTAAACATGATTTAAACATCATTAGCATGAAGTATAAATGGATAATCATAGCTGTTTCCACGGAGAGGATCCATTTCAGATCTGAATTGCAAAAATCACCAAAATTTTCTCTCAAACTTTTTTTCAATTTCTTCACACAAGAACATTTTCTCTTGATTGATTCATGTTCATGAGGTGTTTTTGAGTAGAACTGGACGTGAATTCAAAGTAAACCGTGCTATATTTGCTCATACTCAAAGCTTGAAGCATCCATGGCATTTGCAAATTAAGCTGGATTCGTGTGCAATTGAGCTTCAATTTCATCATCATTCACCTCCACAAGCATCATAGAAGAATTCTGGAGCATCACAAGCCTTGAAGCAAGCTAAATCCGAATCTGCTCTTCAAGAGGTTGATGCTAACTCATTTGAGTTTGCCTTATGGCTTGCACATTGTGAACATTGTCTGTCTGTTTGTTATTGCCTGTTGATTGTATGCATGTACAGTTGAACTGATTGGTTTAGATTTTTCACAGGTACCTAAGTTGCTTTGAGTTCATTTGAACTTGCTTTGCTTTGCTTGGTTGCTTAACCACTGAGGTATAATTCTTCTGACTTCATGTAGTCTGGAAGACCTGTCCTGTTATGTGGGCAGACACCTGTCTGAAGCCCTCCTTAAGAGGCAATGCTTGTGAATGTTTAATTTTGTGCCAAGCAGGTAAAGACCTCTTAAGAGGCAATTGGCAGATAAAAGGGATGTGTAATCCATCCCCTGCTATTCAGTTGAGTCATTCATCCTGCTCACACCATTGTGTTGATGCATTGTGGATAATAACCCAAGATCATGTTGTGTTAGTCATTTGTGGAGAAGAGTTCCTACATTTTGAACTCCCACACTTTCATTTGTCTGAAGCTCTCCCAGGCCAGGGATAAGAGTTGTGAGGTCTTACCCTCACTTCCCATTTCATCTGCTTCACCCTAACTCTCAATGTCAGGGTTAAGAGCTAACCACACCTTTTTCCAGTTGGCTTGTTTGTCGAGGTTGACATGACCCCTTGACTAAAGCCTAGCCTTGTGTGAGCCACTTGTTTGTATATAGTGTGTGTGCTTGTTTTTGTGCTTGTGTTATGACTGTGCTGTTTAGGAGAGGCCTCGACTGAGTTCTCGGGAAATGGTCACCAGAGTCGACGATTTCTAAAGGAACATCATGTCGTTAGGGAACATCCTTAGGACATAATATATCCAAGAGAAACCTCGTCTGGGTGTGGTTCTTCACGAACAACTTAACGTAGCAACATGCCACGCAAGCCTCATGATCATCCACTCTAAAACCTGTGTGTGCACTCAAGCCTGGGTAATGGGCTTATCTCTCGTAGAACATCCCATCCCAACAAACAAACAACAGCTCCAACAGATATAGCAGATGAATGCAAGCAAGTAAGTAAATAAATGTACAAAAGCATGAACACCCAATGAACAAGAAATCACAAAAGCTAGGAGGGACTCGCTTAGGGAAGATGGACCAGCAAGAGGTCAACTTCTCATGTCCCCAGCAGAGTCGCCAGCTGTCACAACCTGAAAAATACAGTGCGCGAAAAAACAACCGGCGAAAGAAAATGACAGAAGAGTCGCCACCATGCGTTATTCATCCCAAAGGAGGGAAAGGAAACGCTCGAAGTAAACCTGAAAAAGGAAAGGACAAGACGGGGTCTCGCAACCAAATCTTAGGTTCGGGAGTCGGTTATGCGAAGGGAAGGTATTAGCACCCCTACGCATCCGTAGTACTCTACGGGATCCACTTTTGTGGTTTTCGTCTAAAGGGTGTGGGTTTACCTAATGTGTTTATTTACTAAAAAGGTTAAGAGAAATGACTCGCACGGATGTCGCATCCACTGCATACGTATCTCATCTGAATATGAGAATCAGAGTCTTCGTAGCTCGGCTGACCTATGGGTTGGGGGGATGTGTGCTCGCTAAGACATCGCGTCTTATGCCTACGTATCTCATCTGGAATGAGAATCAGAGAAAGCCGTAGTTCGGCTAACTACGGGGTTGTGGATTGGGTTTTGGACGAACGACGTCACTACGCAATCTACCGGATGCTCGACCTTTGGAGACTTACTCGCTTGTAGTAGAAGGAGTAAACGTGTTGCTTTGGGTTTTAGGGTTTGTTTGCGTTGTAGGAACGCGCATGCAAAAAGGAAGTCCTATGCGAAGGAACAGTGCTACCTTAATTGGCAAGCAGACGGGAGACTATCCGAAGCCTCGTGTCCCACGGGGGAACAACCACACCACACAAAACATGTATCTTAGAGTAAAATGCCACCAAGGGGCTCAAACATTGCCTCCTATCGAGGTCTTCCAGCTAAGAAAGCGATAAAGTATGAGAAAGGGAAAAAAATTACCACACGGATAAAGATCCGAAGTTACAGCAATTAAAGGATTAGCAACCCTGAGATCTCTCCAGCTAGACCATCAAAGAAAATCAGTCAATACGATTAATCAGGATAAACCTCCGGATGGTATCCCTGCAAGAGTATGTGAGCCCTCACGAAAACTCAACAGAAAGGTTAGACAAACAAGGTGAAATCCAGGGAAAACAATGCCATGGCAACACAAAGACAGGTTAGAGAAACAAAATAGGGTAACCAAGAGTTGCCCCTAAATCAAAATGTAACCACACGAATAATTCCATCAAAATTCACAAAAAGCCATCAAGGGTAGGAGGTCTAAACCTCTTGTCAAACACATGCATCAAAAGGGTATCAAATTCACCCATAATACCTCATACATTTAGAGCATTCAAATTAAAGGCATAAAGATGATGGATATATGGCAAACCTGATTGGAGAGATTGATTAAGATTGAATGGTACGGCCGGATCTGCAAAGTAATACTAGGGTTTGTGTGAGGCGGAGTGAACTTCTCAGGGCTGCCTGAAGGTCGCTGCAGAGTAGTTCCTAGGTTTCCTTCTCTCAAAATCTTTCTCCAGTGAATCTCCCAGTGTAACTCCAAGTGAAGCCTTGGTATTTATAGACTGAATTCCATGGCTTTGTGGGCTCAAATGAGAGAGACCCAAGTCTAAAAAAATTTGTTATATTTTATTTATTTATTTAATTAATTTTTAACTTTTTTTTTTCATTTTTTTTCGTTTTCTTTTTTTCGTTTTTTTTTTCAGGAAAAATGAAGGGTAAATTTTGGGGTATTACAGTTTGCTATGTGGGGCATCGATATGATTGGAAAGATTGAGCCGACTGCCTCCAATGGGCATCGTTTCATCCTTGTTGACATCGACTATTTCACCAAGTGGGTCGAAGCAACATCATATGCGAAGGTCACCAGACATGTGGTTGCCTGATTCATCAAGAAAGAAATCATTTGTCGTTATGGGATTCCCGAAAGAATTATTACTGATAATGGTTCTAATCTCAATAACAAAATGATGAAAGAGTTAAGCAAGAACTTCAACATTCAACATCACAACTCTTCCCCTTATCTTCCTAAGATGAACGGTGCTATTGAGGCAGCAAATAAGAACATAAAGAAGATTATGCAGAAGATGGTCGTTACGTACAGAGATTGGCATGAGATGCTACCCTTCGCCTTGCATGGGTATCGTACTTTAGTACGTACATCGACCGGGGCAACCCCTTATTCCCTTGTGTATAGTATGGAAGCAGTCCTACCTGTTGAAGTGGAGATTCCTTCTCTAAGAGTCATGTTGGATGTCAAGTTAGACGAAGCTGAATGGATTCAGACAAGGTTCAATGAGTTGAGTCTTATCGAAGAGAAGCGAATCGCATCCATTTGTCATGGGAAATTGTATCAGAGTCGGATGAAGAGATCCTTTGATCAGAAAGTGCGTCCTCGATGCTTCCAAGTCGGAGATTTGGTGTTGAAAAGGATCCTTCCTCCTAAGACAGATCACAGGGGCAAGTGGACTCCTAACTATGATGGACCGTATATTGTCACCAAGGTTTTTGATGGTGGAGCCTTAATGCTTGCAACTATGGATGGTGAAAACTTCACTTCCCCTGTGAACTCAGACGCAGTTAAAAAATACTTCGCATAAAATAGACCCGCTGGACGATAAAAAGAATAGTCCAGGCAAAAAATGGGCATCCCGGCGAACCAAGAAAATGAAAAAGGTTCGGGCAAAAGTTAGGGATTAAAAAATGAAAAGATTGTACACCCGGTAAGTTGAAAACCTGAAAGGGAAACTTAGGCAAAAATGGGTATCCTGGTGGATTGAAAACCTGAATGGACAATCCAGGCAAAAGTTAGGGATTAAGCGAATGACTGCGTTCTGAGTAGTTCGGAATTTCATTTCCTGTCGATAACTGGAAACTTCTGAAGGATAGGAAACAATCCAATCACCTTTTTCGGAAAGCTGATCATCTGGAGGATCTTGAAGACGAGCGAATCATAGCAGAATTGGAACCCGATAGAAATCCATTTCACATTGCCATTAGATTAATTTCTGTTTTTATCTGTTGTGCAATTACCTCTTTCCAGGGATTGCTTCCTGATGTAAATGCCTATTCAGAGGCCACTCAATCAATAAAATCATGTTATTCAGTACATCTCTGTGTTCATTTTCATTTTACTGTTTTGTTTGCAAAAATGACGTCCGAATTTTTGATAAACATTGCATCATGAAACATAAGAGCTTTACAGGTACGTGCTTAATAAACATTGAAAATTGCCGTAAATTTTAAGTGCTTTGGATCGTCTATTCAGAACAGGTACACTCGGGGCATTTCCTTAAGGTCCCCATCAAATGATCGCGGATGTTTTTCCTCAACAGTCGGAATTTGGTATCTTATCCCTGCAGAGCTGGTCCGAGCGTTGGATTCTTCAATCCCCAGCAGGCTCTCACTGTTGTACTTCCCCAAGCATTTGTTTCAGATTATACATTCACCAATAGAGTCGACAGTGTCTGATTATATATCCCCAACGGAGTTGACAGTGTCAGACTGTATATCCCCAGCGGAGTTGACAGTGCCAGACTATATCTTCCCAACAGAAGCGGCTGCTCCTCAGAGTTTGATGCCAGATCGATGATCTCGACGCTAGACCCATGGTCTCTTTCCGTGAAGCATAATCTCGGTACCGTATCGGTGTTTGCTTCCCCTGCTGAGTCGTCTCTCTCGTAGATTATGGTTGCCAGAACCATTGTCGCTTTCCTCAGTAGCAAGTTTTCAGTGTCATTCTCTCCCCAGTCAGAGCCTCGGTATTTTGTTATTTTCCAGAACACCGCGTGGCGGGTCAATTCCCCATAGAGTTCTTTGTGTTATGCATCTCCAACAGCCTTGCTAGGGTCCAGAAGATGGTGATCATTTCCCCAGCAGAATTCCTTGCCTCAGCTTGGGGTTCTCTCTAATCAAGCATTTCGCATCCCTGCATGTAGAATCATATTGCATTGCATCCTCCCAAATTGCGTAGCATTTCCATTTTCATGGAGCATTACGCCATTGAAAAATTCAAACATACGCATGTAAAGCATAAGGCATTCTCGGTATCCCAAGTGATAAGCCAGAAGTTGTTTCCAGTACTCAGACTGAAGATTATTCATGACTTATCTTTATTACTCCCAGCAGGGGTCGTTGGCCCCCGTGCCGCCTCAATTATCATTTTCCCTATTTCTGCCGATGCTGATAGGCATGAAAGTTTCCGGTATTCAGACCGAAGTGGCATTCAGGCCAGTTTTCCGATGTTCAGATCGAAGAAGTTTCCGACATTCAGGTCGATGCAACTTGTGGCATTCAGGCCAGTTTTCCAGTATTCAGACCGAAGTGGCACTCAGGCCAGTTTCCCGGTGTTCAGACCGATGTTTGATAATTTAATATCTTCCGATGTTCAGATCGAAGAAGTTTCCGAAATTCAGGTCGATGCAACTTGTGGCATTCGGGCCAGTTTTCCGGTATTCAGACCGAAGTGGCATTCAGGCCAGTTTTCCGATGTTCAGATCGAGGAAGTTTCCGACATTCAGGTTGATGCAACTTGTGGCATTCAGGCCAGTTTTCCGGTATTCAGACCGAAGTGGCACTCAGGCCAGTTTCCCGGTGTTCAAACCGATCTTAGATAATCAACTATCGTCTGATGCTCAGATCGAAGTCATTTCCAGTATTCAGATTGATGAGCGGCATTCAGGCCATGGTTATTTCTGTGTTACCATTTATTTTGGAATTCAGGCTAACATTCCTTGTTTCGGTGTTCAGACCGACTCTCACCATACCAGACGGATTCTTTTTCAAGACCACCTCTTGCTCGATTCTGACAGGCATTGTTACTTCATTTTTTCACATCACTGTAAATTTTCGGGCTTTTATCGTATTCAATCACTTGATACCTCGAAAGTGCAAAAGCCGTTGCTATCTTCCTTTCGGGTTTCCAGTTGATTGAATTGGGGCAGTTATAATACCCCAAAATTTACCCTTCATTTTTCCTGGAAGCATGGGATTATGTTTTACACTTCATTAGCATCATATTAGGTCATACTCATTGCATACTACATTAGTGACATGGAGATAAGGTTTTGATCAATCACTCCTTAACAGAAGGAGTCCACACAAAGCAAGATTGAGAATTGGACTTCATTTTCTAAGTATACAAGTCTCAAGGGTCCCAGGGGGGTCCAAGTATCTTATTATGGTCCTCAGTTCATCAATGAAGGATTCAAAGTTATCAGAGTGTTCATCTGGATTTAATTAGAAATTAGGGTTTCATGGCTACCTACAATAGGAAATGTTTGGTTGGAAGTAGAGGAGCTCATCCATGTCATGATTAGAGAGGCATCTTGGCCTAGGAAGATTCACAATTATCTCAGAAAGATCCATTGGCAATCAGTGCAATCATTTCCTGATCATTTTGCCCTAAAACTAGGGTTTGGTATAAAATCAGTTTATTTATGATTATTTGGGTGAAACTCTTTTCCATGGCCCTCCATATGTCCACAAGGGTCTACATACAAAAAACCAGCTCTTTATTTGAGCTAGAAGTTCTTCAATTGATCAATGGAATCAAGAATCACACAGTTTGGGAAAAGTCAACTGTGGGACCAGAAAAGTCAACTCCTGACATTTTGAGAGTGGAATCTCAAAATCCATGCCTAGGGGATCCTACATGTGAAATTTGATCAAGGTTGGATCATGGATTCATCATTTAATCAGGAATTGGAAAAGTTAGTTAATTTGGAAATGGTTGACTTTCCATTTAGGGCAAGTTTTCATGATTGTTGCACTCACTTTAAGCCCATTTTTCATCAAGATAAAAGCTCCATTTTAAAATTTCTCCAACATAAACGTTGTTCCTCTTGTTCCAAGCTTTCTAGAGATATAAAGTTTTCTCCATTTGGATTAGAATTGACAAAGTTATGCTTAGTCAAAGTGAGACATTTTTTTAGGACACTTAGAAAAATTTCTAAGTCCAAAATCTTCAAAATTTGTCAAGACTTTTTGGCCAGTTTTCTTGCACTTCAAAGCATTATTTGAAAATACTTTCTTCACAATAATTGTACCTTGCCATGTCCTCTTTCACATACTTTTGGAATCATCCCATTTGGATCCATGGTTTGAGAGATACATTCATTTAAAGTGGGCACCATGACTTGATTTTCTAGGCAGCTTTTGGGCCTGGCTGACCCAATCAGATTTTCTAAGCATGCTGCACAAACCAATCACGTTTTTTTTACCTCTTTTGGCCATGCATTGGACATCCATTCACTTAAGTTTGGCCCAAAATAACAACCTTTTACACCTCACTTCACACTTTTATTCTTATGGATAAATCACTTATTAAAAAGCCCATGAGAACACCTAATCCACCCTATTTAAGAAGCTGAAACCTTAACCCTAAAGGAGCATTGGAATTTCGTGGCAAGGAGGCAAAGCTTCATCACATATCAGATTCTATTCCACTTCTATTTTCCATTAGGTAATCATCTCTTCCATGACCATGTTTTGATATATCTACGCTTGCTTACCATGTTCATCACCATTAATCCTTCCATTTTCATATTTCTTTTTCTTATTTAAAATATTTTCTTTGTCCATAAAATTACCCAAAAATATTTTTCACTTTTCTTAACGTTTTACTTAATTTTATATAATTTTTATTTTCGTATTTTTTTAATATTAATATTTTATTTTAATTATTTATTCTAAATGGTCCATTTTAACACACTTTTTTTTATTGATTTTATTTTTATGACTTAAAATTAGTGTTAGCTTTTGATATTTGGGATGAAGGTTGACCACTGTCTCATGGTCAACCTGACCTTTTCTTGGAATTTTATTTCACATTTTCAAGTTATTTTGGATTTATTTTTGACCTAGTTTGGTTGGTGGACTTTTAATTTGACTTCTGTTATATTTTAATTAATTCACGTACCAATTTTCATTATTTTTAAAATATTTTTGGGGGATGATTATGTCCTGACCCAACCTTATTTAGTTTAATTTTGCATAATTTTCTTGATTAATTTACTATTTATTCTTGATTTATTTCTAACCTAGTCTTATTAATTAACTTTTGGTTTGACCTATGTTTTGTTTTAATTAATTCACGTGCCAATTTTCATTATTTTTAAAATATTTTTGGGGTATGATGATGTCCTGACCCCACCTTATTTAGTTTAATTTTTCATAATTTTCTTGATTAATTTGCTATTTATTTGTTATTTTTTAAGTTGACTTGAATTTTGAGTTGACTTCTTTATGATCGATGTTTGACTTAGGGATTGCTTATGTCAATTGAAGAGATATTTTGATCCTCCCTCGATCATCTCATATGCCATGTATTAGAGGCCTTTTACCTTGATTTTATTTGGTCCTTACCTCATGTCCTGATTAAATTATTCAGTGGACCCTTCGTGTGCATATTTTCATCTGTTTGATTCATCTGTTATCTTTTATACTTGTTTCTCTCATTCATGCTTTCTATTGCTTGATTATTTAACATGTTCATACTCTCATGCATTGTTTAAATGCTCCATTATTTGATTCTTTGGTTTGATTATATATTGTTTATTTATCCGATCTGATTGATAACTGTTGCCTACTTGTATGATGTATGAGGCATATGTTCTTATTGTTTGTTTGCCATGAACAATCCCCATTCATAACAAATTTACCCCTCTCCCATAAAGTGTATAATATTTATTTCTTTATTTCTTTAGTCCCCTGTTAATACAAGAATTAAAACGAACATCCGATAACCATTTCAAAATAAGATCAAAAGCTCGATCCAACGTCGAGTAATCATTTTTAAAACTTAACGGAACCAGCACGCATTCATCCATCCTCTTGTAAGTAGATTGCCTCAGGCATCGCCATCTACCTGTAAGTCGATTGCCTCCGGCATCGCCATCTACCCTTATCCGTAACTCCTCTCCGCGCTCCATCCGTCAACTCTTGTTCCGTTTAGGTAGCACCCATTAGGTAGAACCCTTTGTATGATAACATAGGTAGAATTCCCTTATTCTTTGCATGCTAACATTAGGTAAATGTTCCCCTTTGTAAATCCTAACACATAGGTCCATATTGCATGACAACTCTAGAGTAGAGCTTCCTCACTTTTAGACCTTCCGTGCGTCTCCGATCTTGTGGCATGTCAGTTCGTTCTATTGCAAAGAGGTAACTGCCTGAGACTCGATTCAGCGAGCTGCGACACCTACTGCTAGGACGTTGAACACACTGCCTACCCTCCTTTGACACAGCTGGTGTCCTATTTTGTAAGTCCATGTTCAGATGGCAATCCTTAACCCCTAGTTAGCCGAACTATGTTTTGCTCTGATTCTCATTCCAGATGAGATACGTAGGCATAAGACGCGACGTCTTACCGAGCACACTTCTCTTTAACCCATAGGTAGCCGAGCTACGAAGACTCTAATTCTCATACTCAGATGAGATACGTAGGCAGTGGATACGACATCCTTGCGAGTCATTTTCTTTTAACCTTCCTTTTAGTAAATAGTACTTTAGATATACCTACACCCTTTAGACCAGAACAACACTTATGAAAAGGGCTCCCTAGAGTACCTATGATGTTTTGGGTGCTTAAAACCTTCCCATTGCATAACCAACCCCCTTACCCAGATCTCTGACATTTTTACTAGTTTTTGATTCGATAAAACTTTTAGGTTTTTGTTCGCTTTCTAACCATTCCTTTGGATAAATAGAAGTGCGGTGGCGACTCGACTTGTATGGTTTACATTGGATTTAGTCAATATATCTAATGGTAACGAATACCCCGCTACACTTACACACCTGACACCTCAACATCAAACCCCTAACAAAAGTGTCAGACCGGATACACACAACCCCCTGTCCGTCAAACATTTCGTTCAACCAACACACAAACATACAACCAAAACATACCATACACCTAACCCCAATACCAAGAGCATACCCCATACCACCACCAACAAATTGACCATCAACCTGAGACTCAACATCGCTTCGCACCCACCCCACCACCCTACCAAAGTCTCCTAAATCAGAACACCCAACAATCATTCAACACCAACCGCCCCTCGTCCTACCATAGCCAAGAAGCCCAAACCTCACAAAACCAAAACATCCAACAACCCTATCTCTACCAAACACCCCAACAACCTTTCCAACCTTTCCTCGACGCATCGTTCACACCCATGTCTCCCTTCAACCGTCCCGGTCGCCCATCAATGAGTCATCCACAACCCAACTTCTCTGGCATGGGTCATGAGCTCAGCTACGGTGGTACACCATCGATGCATACTGAAGACTATGCCGACTTGTCTGACTACCTCAACAGGCCTTCTCCTGTAGTTCGAAGTGACGCTCCTGGCCCCTCAGATGCTCAAACACCGGTACCGAATCATCAACGAGGGTTAGGGCCTTGGGTTAGGGTAGCTAGAGGATGTGGGACCGGAGGTCGGTTAGGTGATCTCGGTCATCACCATTAGGTTTCTTTGTATAAACGACAATTTTTATTAATATCAATTGGTCCTATATCAAATTTATCTATCATGTATACCATTTACCAAAAAAAATTGCATTTTACACTGAGGCTCCAATTGAATTGGCGCCTCCTCTTAAGTCCTACAAAGGGGCGTCAATCCAATTGGCTAGGGCACCTGCCCTAGTCAATCCAATTGGCGCGGGCACCTGCCCTAGTCAATCCAATTGGCGCCTCCATTCAATTTTTAAGAGGAGTCTCCAATTCAATTGGCGACTCCTCCTAAAAGTGAGGTAGTTTGAGATTTTTTTTGAAATAAGGGGTATTTTGGGAATTTCCTTGAAAAAGTGGGTTATTTTTGTAAAAATTTCACACAAATTCTCATAAAAAATTTCACATAATTTTTTTAATATTTTACTTTTCTATTACTATTTTTTTAGGGATTAATTACTATACACTGTCATTGTAAAAAAATTATACTATCAATTCATCACCATCACTCGTTTGCATCATTTTATAAGTTATTAAAATAAAAGTCAAACTTGTTTCAATATCCAACGTCTATTATTAACTGACGGTGTAAAATCCTTTTACACTGTCAGTGTATTTCAATTAAACTTTTTTTTTATCTATTCTTGTTATCTTGAGCATGACAACACCGTTTTTCTTAAGTTTTTTTCCTAGCGGGAAGTCTGGCCTTGTTGAAAAAGTAATTGTTTTTTTATTATTTAGAATTAAATGGAAGACGTTTCTACTTTATAGTAATCGGATGATTTATGCATGATGCATCCAATGTTTTGGCTATATAAGATGTCAAAGCCAAAATAATATTAATTTTAATATTGAGAGCATTTTCAATAACTAAAGAAATACACTAGTGTAAAAAAATTTAAGTGAGACAAATTCTTAAATACAATGTGTATTTTATCTTTTCAGTAAATAAAAAGTCTGCAGCAGCCCATAGCAATTTCTGTATGTTATTATTTCACATTTATATCGTTATTCCACGAATTTGACTATGAGGAAATGTTGCGTAGTTTTCTAACAACTAGTATCAGTGCTGGTTGGTTCTTTCCATTTCTGAAGCGATCTAAAGGAGACAGACTCGAGTGGGAGCTATGGCAACAGACGAAGGAAAGGTGAAAATTGAGAAGTTCGATGGTACGGACTTCGGCTTTTGGAAGATGCAGATAGAGGATTATTTGTATCAGAAAGGTATGCATGAACCTCTCACGGGCACGAAACCGGCGGCAATGGAGGACGGTGTCTGGATCCTTCTCGATAGAAAAGATTTTGGAGTCATTCTATTGACGTTATCCTGTAATATTGCTTTCAACATTGCAAAAGAAAAGACTACGATTGATCTTATGAAGGCTCTTTCCAACATGAACGAAAAGCAGTCGGCCTCAAACAAAGTTCATTTAATGAGGTGGTTGTTCAACTTACAGATGACAGAAGGTGCGTCAACGATGCAATATCTGAACGAACTCAACACTACTACAAGCCAATTGAGTTCAGTTGGAATCAACTTTGATGAAGAAGTACAAGATTTGATACTCTTGTCTTCCCTTCTAGAAAGTTGGAATGCTACAGCCACAACCGTGAGTAGCTCATCCAGAAGAAATAAGTTAAAATTTGATGATGTTCGTGATTTGGTTCTCAGTGAAGAGATCGACATAGAGAGTTAGGTGAATCATCAACCTCTTCAGTATTGCATACAGAGTCAAGAGGTAGAAGTTCAACCAGAGGAAGCAAACACAACAAATCAAAGGTGAGACGATCAAAGTCCATAAATCATCATAGTTCTAACAGCTCAAAGACTATTGAGTGTTGGAATTGCGAGAAGATCGGACACTGCAAAAATCAGTGCAGGAGTGCACCGAAGAATCAGAAGGCAAAAGGTGAGGCAAAAATTGCTTCGACCACGAGAGGAGGTGATGCGTTGATATGTTCTTTCGAGAGCAAGGAAGAGTCTTGGGTGTTAGACTCTAGAGCATCCTTTCACGCAACTTCACAGGAACAGTTCTTCGAAAATTATGTCCCCGGGAACCTCGGTAAAGTTTACATTGGTAATGAACAATCTTGTGAGATTGTGGGAAAAATATGTAGTGAAGATCAAGTTGAACGGGTCTGTTTGGGAGCTGAAGAATGTCAGACACATTCCAGACCTGACGAAGAACTTAATCTCAGTAGGCCAGTTGGCCAGTGATGGCTACACAACAATCTTCCATGGAGATCATTGGAAGATTTCAAAAGGTGCAATCACAGTTGCTCGCGGTAAAAAGAGTGGTACTCTTTACAAGACAGTTGAAGCATGTCATTTGATTGCAGTTACAACAAATGAAAGTCCCAATCTATGGCACCAAAGACTAAGCCATATTAGTGAGAAAGGGATGAAGGTCATGCACTTAAATGGAAAACTACCGGGTCTTCAGTCAATAGAAATTGACATGTGTGAAGACTGTATACTTGGAAAGCAGAAGCAAGTTAGCTTTCAGACAAGTGGGAGAACCCCAAAGAAGGAAAGACTCGAGCTTGTCCACTCTTATGTTTGGGGTCCAACTACTGTCTCATCTATTGGTGGGAAGAAATAATTCGTCACTTTTATTGATGACCATTCCAGAAAGGTATGGGTATACTTTCTGAAGTATAAGTCAGACGTATTTGAGGCTTTCAAGGTGTGGAAAGCGATGGTAGAAAATGAGACTGGATTGAAGATCAAAAAGCTCCGAACTAACAATGGTGGTGAATATGTAGACACCAAGTTCAAGAATTTATGCTATGAGTACGGGATAAGAATGGAGAGAACCATACTAGGAACGCCTCAACACAATGGTGTAGCAGAGCGTATGAACAAAACATTAATTGAGAGAGCCATAAGCTTACGTATGCAATCGGGCTTACCTAAGCAGTTTTAGGCAGAAGCAGTCAACACGCCAGCTTACTTAATTAACCAAGGTCCATCGGTTCCATTGGAGCATAAAATACCAGAAGAGGTATGGAGCGGAAAAGACGTAAAACTCTCACATATTAGAGTTTTCAACTGTGTAGTATATGTGCATATTAGTGATCATGGCAGGAATAAGCTTGATCCCAAATCAAAGAAGTTCACTTTCCTCGGTTATGGTGAGGATGAGTTTGGCTATCGCCTATGGGATGATGGAAACAAAAAGATGATCCGCAATAGAGATGTGATATTCAATGAAAGAGTGATGTACAAGGACAAATAGAATACAGGTGCCAACAACTCATATTCGAGTGGGATAGTTTATGCAGAGGTGGACGATGTCCCAGAAAGTCCTATAGTTGATAATCCTCAGCTAGAGGAAACAACTGAACAAGGGAGTGAGAAACAACCTAACATATCAGAGCCTCTGACACCAACTCCTGTATTGAGAAGGTCTTCTAGAACTCGTGTTCCTAACAGAAGATATATGGACTACATGTTATTGACAGATGAAGGGGAGCCTGATGATTATGTAGAAGCATGTTAGACCGTAAATGCTAGCAAGTGGGAACTTGCTATAAAAGACAAGATGAAGTCTTTGATCTCCAATCAGACATGGGAACTTGCTGAGTTACATATGGGAAAAAGGGAACTTCATAATAAATGGGTGTATCGGGTGAAAGAGGACCATGATGACTCCAAGAGATATAAGACCCGACTAGTTGTCAAAGGATTTCAGCAAAGAGAAGGATTTGACTACACTGAAATCTTTGCTCCAGTTATGAAGCTCGATACTATCAGGTATGTGTTAAGTATTGTTGCCAGTGAAGAGCTCTACCTAGAACAGTTGTATGTGAAAACTTCATTTCTTCACGGAGACTTAGACGAGGAGATCTACATGCATCAACCATAAGGTTTCTTAGAAGAATGGAAATAGAAATAGTATGCAGATTAAAGAAGAGCTTGTATGGTCTAAAACAAGCTCCAAGACAGTGGTATAGGATGTTTGAAAGCTTCACGCACAAGGAAAGTTTCCAGAAGTGCAATGTTGACCACTGTTATTTCTTCTTCGAGATATCATTCAAGTTATATCATTTTATTACTTTATGTCGATGATATGTTAGTAGCAGGTCCATATATTGATGAAATCAGAAACTTGAAGATGCAATTCTCAAAAGAATTTGACATGAAGGACTTGGGTATGTAGCGGTGAAAATTTTGAGATTAAGCTATTGATTAACTTAACTCGCAAAGCAAGAGTCGTCACCACACTTTTATTGTTTCCAAAGGAAAAGGGAAAAGTACGAACAAACCCAACGAAGTTTTAAAAACAAAACTAATAAAAAGAGAACACGAGTCTGGAGGTTAGTTATGCAAAGGAAAGATGTTATCACCCTAAACATCCATGGTACTCCATGGGAACCTCTTTGAAAATATATACATTTTGGCTTGAAAAAGGGTGTTGTTTGTTAAAAGATTGGAGAGATGGAAAAAAGTATATTTTTCTTATTTTATGTTTGCCAAGACTTTTGAAGTCTCATGCCTACGTACCAACAAAGTGCAATGGAGGATCAAAACCTCGTAGTTCGTGGTAAAAATAAAAAAGGGAGTTTGTTTTGATTCATTTTTAATGGATAAACATTTTGTCATTTTAAGGAGAATACTTAACTAGTCACCCACAAGTATGAGAACTTTGCATTATCATGAGAAGGGCTCCAACTTGGTTAAGGATCAACAAGTATGCCACTAGCTCCCATAGATAGAAAAGAATTATCATCAATACTATGGAAATAGGAGAATTATAACTCAATTATGGAAATGACTTATGTCTAATGCCTTGAAAAAAGTTTTAAAAGGAAAATTGCACAAGGGCACAAAATGGTTTGGATGAGTTAGGCATTTTTTTAGTCTTTTGAAATTGGTCTAAATATGCTTAAGATGGATTGGAATTTATTAAGAAAAAGGTTTTGAAAATCACTTGACAAAGGTCAAGGTTTATTAAGAAAGATGATTCAAGTTTGAAAAACAAGAAGGTTTTGAAAAAGAGGGAAGATTTTGAAAATTAAAGAAGGGAGGAGAAGAAGAGACTCTCGTAGAGCATAAAGTAAAAGCTATGGAGGAAAGATATAACCAAGAAATAGAAAGCTTTATGACATAAGTCAAACAAGAATTCCCTCATTTGAATTGAACCTCAAGAAAGTCAAATAAGCAAATAGTAATCCATGTATCAGATGAAACCAAAGTAACCAAGCCAAGTCTTCACAGAGAAGTCCAAAGTCATAGGTATTAGATGAATTCCAAGGTCTCAAATCACAAGTCCCAAAGCAAAGGTCTAGATCCTAATTCTAAGTCCATAACTCCACAACGATGCCAAGGATAGTAACCACAAGTCCATGAGTTAGTAGAAACAAGTTTCTTTTTAGGTTTTTTTATCAGTGTCTTCTTTATAATGATATAAAGGAAAGGTCTAAATGGACAAAGAACAAAATAAAATAATCTAAAACATAATGATATGAAATGCTAAATATAAAGTATAAAGTAAATGACATAAAATAAAGGCATAAGGTAAATGACATTAAAATAGAAGTTAATACAAGTAAAGAGTTAGTAAAGGATGTTAGTGAAGATGGAAAAATATTTTTGGTCATTTTTTGGAGAACATTCAACTATCCACTCATAAGCATAAAAATATGAACTTATACATCATTTGTGAGAAGGACTCCAACTTGGATAAAATCAACAAGTATGCCACTAGCTCTCACAAATGGAAAAGGAGCAACATTTCCATACAATACTATGAGGAATAGAAGACTTACAATCTCACTTATAAAAATTCCATTGCCTTTGGGACAAATTTAGTGCTATGTTAATCAACCGTAATTGGACTTATGTAGAAGTCATAACTATTTGAGGCCGGTCAATAATAATGTTTGTGTTAATACATGCTAGAGAAATGATATGTAAATCATTCTCCTAAAGACATGCCACATAAAAAAGAAAGAAGTAGGATGATCAAGCACAAAGGCTAGGAGGATGGTCCATTACTTCAATCCACACTTCATGACACTTAGGACAAACTTATGCATCAATCCAAAGTACCTTAAATGATTCATGATCACTTAGAAGGTAGATTTGAAATGATGAAAGTTCATCAAGTACCAATTGATCCGCTGTCGCACACAGGTCAAAACGAGTAATTAGAAAACTGTAGTTTAGCGGAAGCGACAACTCGAGTATCGTATCGCAAGGATTCTTCTATTATTGTTAACCTAATGAAATCGATTTAAGGGGAGTTTATGTTTTAGTGGTCTATTTAGAAAATAAAGCAAAAAAAGTGATTAAAATAAGTGATTATAAAATAAGTCAATCTACTGTTTTCGGTTTCCGGCTAATCACTGATTTTTACCTAACAATTCCCTAAGCGGCTTCGATCTCTATTTGATTCAAATTCGATTGACAAGCGCAATAGATATATGACAGATTTATATTCCTATATTCAGAATTAAGCAAAAGGATAAATACAATCATGAATTAAGCAAACACGATTTACAAACGCAATTTAACGACAAAGCGACGAAAATAACGATTAATAGTTAGGAATGCAATCATACGAATTTAATCAAAACCATTCCATAAAGTACAGATTAAGAAAATGAAATTTCATAGAATAGAACTGAAAGAGAACGAAATTAAATTGATAGAATAAAAACCTCAAAGCATTGAAAATTCGGTTACAGCAGATTGACTCTAGGAGATTAGTTCCTCTTCATGATCGCACAAAAGCAAAAAGTTATTGGGAATAATGAGTCTTTTCTACAGTACCATGGCTGCCCTTTTTAACAGAATAAGGGTTTCACTTTTAATTCAAACTGGGTCAGAAAACTTCAACGAATTATTTGAGACGTCTGCACTTTAAGAAAATATTTCCTAAAGTACGAAACTTCAACGAATTATTTGAGACGTCTGCAATCCGAATCAGCTTTTCTTCAACATAGAAGTTGTAGATCTTTCTCTTAGCTTTCCAACGCATATCATAACTTGCAAAACGGCATTCCGTAGCTCAATTTATGATCTGAACAATGGACATGTACCAAATTATCGCTAAAACTGAAAATAGCAAACGAAAATAGATTAAAGACAAACATGAACTTAAATCTAAAAACATAATAAAATAGTAAAATAAGAAAAATAAACTAGATAAATGCCTAAGTACAATTATAGAAGAATGTGCATCAAAATGCACTGATCAAATTCCTCCACACTTGAACTTTTGCACTCCGAGCAAAATTACAATTTCAAGACAAAAGGAAAAAAAACAGAGCATGCACTTCCAAAAGTTTTCAAGATACAAGGTATAAGCATAATTCTAAGTCTAAGCTTCAAGAATATGGTGTTAGTAAGTAACTTTTTGTGACATTCAAAGCAGATAGAAAAATAGATTACCAAAAAGTATATCAACAACAGTAAGATCCTCACAAGATATAATTCACTCAACTCTCAAGTGTTTATATTAACTGTTTACACTCAAAGAACAACATGAAAATTAGTACTACCATAAGCTTGAAAGGACTCTAACATTCACAGTTGAAATACATGCACACAAAGATCAAAAGGACTTTTATTTGGTTGTAACGTGGCCAAGGTAAGGGTGAGATAAATTCTAAGGGGTACTAGGCTAAAATTCAAAGAGATAAAAGAGACTTGAAAGAAACTGCGGGAGTTGAATTTACAAAATATTTCATTCACTTGAACAACTCTATAACAATTGTTTTCTCTTCTCCTTCCTCTTTTTATTCTTTTTTTTGAAGGAGTATGTATTGACATGTATTGAAATATTACAAACATAATTCTTTTTTTTTCTTCCTCTTATCCTTCTATTTTTTCTTCCTCTTATCCTTCTATTTTTTCATTCTTTTTTTTCTTTTCTATTTTTTTCTTTTTTCTGCCAACTTCTGAAATATTACAAACATAACTATTCAACCCAACACAACTCCAAACAAGACTCTTTCAACCCTTTTAATAGGGTGATATCATTGTTTTTCACTTCTCGGCTTGTAATGAGTTTTTAAATAAAAAAAGGATAATAGGCTCAATGGGGTTTCAAACAAGGGATGCAATTATTTTAGGGTTGGCTTTTTGGCTAACTGGCTAAAAAAACAAAAGAAAATAAAATTGCATTTATCATATCAATGTGTACAAGTAAACAACAACATCAACAAAAGTCAATTCAAGTTCTAGAGACCAACAGACATGAGTGAATCACACAAGAAAAAAAGAGATAAATTTTTGTATGTTATCCATATAAGGCTCAAAGCTCACCAAGGTTAATGATCTACTGATAAAGATATACAATTTAGAGTCTAGTCCTACTTATCATACTAAAAATGCACAACAAATTTTTCACATCACACCACAAGACTTTAGTCAAGAGAACTAAGAAAAATACTCATAATTGTAACTCAAAAACCAAAGGAAAAAGCATGCATTTTTTTTAAGAAAGCAAGCAAAAACCAAAACAGAGAAAAAATATAAACAAAAGAAATAAATGGTTCTCTCCCCACACTTAAAACATACATTATCCTCAATGAAAGAGCATAAATATAAAATAAGAGTGAGAGAAAGGAAAGAACACACCCGAGGAGTCAAGGCGAATAAATGATTGCATAAACAACCTTTCCCAAAGAGAGATCTTCTATAGTCTCTTCTTCAAAAGTCGGGTTCTCATGGAGTAGCTTCAGGTAGTGTCCATTGACCTTGAAATTTTGATTAGTGCATTTTCCTTGTATTCCAGGATCAAAAAAGTATCTTCGATAAGTAAAAGTGCTGAATGTGCACGTGAAAGAGATCTTTTTTTCATAACATCAATAATTAAAGGATTACGGGGTTTCCTCACTACTTTTGTTTCATCTTTAAGTGAGATCCTATGCATACATATGGATGAGCTAATATCACGAGTGTCAGCCAAGGTCAATCCAATTCCCTTCTTATATTTCTGCTTAAGTTGAAGCTTTGATGAATAATATGAATCCTCGGGAAGTGGTTTAGGCTCTAAAGAATTTGGTTGTTCAATGGATGGTATGTTTGGGGCAGCTGAAATTTCAAGAGCTTCAGTCACATAAACAACTTCGTTTATACTATCACCATGCAAGGCATCATCAATCTCAGCACAAACAACACAAAGGTTAGTGTCAGTACAATCATCACATGAATAAACATCATCAAACCCAGATAGAGATGGAAAATCAAGTGAAAACAATTCAGAAAAAGTGTCATCAACCAACTCAGAGATCAATTCAATATGAAAAACAGAATGCTCCTCCAAGGGATGTTTCATGGCATCGAAAATGTTAAATTTTACAACAATGTCACCAAATTCCATGGACATGGTTCCATCGTCGACATCAATTTTGTTTTCTCTGTTTTCATGAACGGTCTGCCTAAAATGATGGGCGATCTGCTTGAATTTGTTTCTCCATACATGTCCAGAATGTAGAAATCTGCAGGAAAAATCAAGTCATTAACTTGAACAAGCACATCTTCCACTACTCCAATAGGGCGAGCATTACTTCTGTTTGCTAGTTGAATGATTAAACCTGTATGCTGTAAAGGACCAAGATCAAGGTTATTATAAATAGAAGTAGGCATAACATTAATGCCTGCTCCCAAATCAAGCATACAATTGTCGAATTTACTATCCCCAATGGTACATGGAATAGCAAAAGTTCCTAGATCCTTGCACTTTTAGGGTATGACCTGATTGAGGGATGAAACAATAGCTTTTTCAGGTGAATGTTTAGGCTGGATAAAGGCTGAAATGTTTCTTCCCAAATTTACTCTCTCATTTCCCTTCAACCTTTTCTTACCTGTGCACAATTCTTTTTAATTTTTTGCATACTTTGGAACCTTCTTAATAACATCAAGAAGCGGAATGTTCACCGCCACTTTTCTGAACACATCTAAAATCTCTCTCTCCTTGTCTCCATCACCAGTCCTTTTATTTTTCAGTATTCTATGTGGGAAGGGAACTGGTGGCACATACTCCTTCTCTTTTTCTTTTTCAGTTTCTACCACAACAGAGGGTTCAGTTTCTATCACAACGGAAGAAGGTTCAGGTGTTACCTCAAGAATTTTTTTATTTTTTTCTGGGGCTGGTTCTGTTACCTTCTCGGATCTCAAGGAAATTGCACTCACATTAGTATTAGGGCCTTTTGGATTCACAACTGTTTGGGCATGAAGTTGGTTTGATCCTTGGGCTTGCTGCATGACATTCATCGAAGTGGCAAGCTGTCCAATCTGTGTCTGCAAAGTCTGAATACTGGAATCTGTTCGTTGCTGAAATTGGAGATTGTTAACAGCCATTTGTTTGACAAGATTCTCCAATGAAGGTCCGGAAGGTGCAGAGGTGGAGACTTGGGGAGTGGTCTTGGCAGGGGTGTGACTAATTGTTGTTGGATGGGCTGTTGGTTTCTATATCGAAGGTTTGGATGGTTCCTCCAATTGGGGTGACATTTGTTGGTTGACAAGTCAGGAATGTTGTACCCTTTCTGATTGTTGCTTTGGTTGAAAAAGTTAGCTGCATATGCTTGAGGCAACTGAGTGACTGACTCATCTTGAAGAATAGGACATGTGTCAGTTGGATGTTTAGTAGAAGTACAAATACCACACAACTTTCCTGTTTGAGGTTTACTCACTACCATTTGTTTCACTAAAGAAGTAAGCTCTTCAATTCTGGTTTCTAAAGCCTTGTTGGAAGAGGAAACCTGAATGTCATTCACACCTTTTGTTTGTACCATATAATTATTTCTGGTTGTGAATTGTTAGGAGTTGAGTGACATGTTCTCAATCAGGGCTTTAGCAGCAATTGGAGTTTTATCGACAAGTGCTCCACCACTAGCAACATCAAGAATGCTTCGATCCATTGGTAACAATCCCTCATAGAAATACTGAATAAGTAGTTGTTCGGTAATTTGATGTTGAGGGCAGCTGGATACTAATTGTTTGAATCTCTCCCAATGCTCAGCCAATGACTCATTTCCCTGTCTAATACCACATATTTCTTTTCGGATTGATGCAACCCTGGAGGCAGGAAAGTATCTCTCTAGGAAGACTCTCTTCAAATCATTCCAAGTCGTGACAGAATTCGACTCAAGATAATATAACCAATCCTTGGCAGCACCCTATAGTGAAAACGGGAAGGCTCTCAGCTTGATATGATCTTCGGTGATTCCTTCAGGTCTCAATGGTGTAGAGCAAACAACCTGGAATTCCTTAAGATGCTTATGCGGATCCTCATCTGCAAGACCACTAAACCTTGGCAACAAGTGTATTAAACCAGATTTCAACTCAAAAGGATCAGTAACATCAACATATTCAATACATAAACCATTGTAATTCATATCACGAGCAGCAAGTTCTCTCAGAGTTCTTTGGTCATCCATATTAAACTCAATAGAAAAAAAATCAACAAATAATGAGAAAACACATAACTAATTCAGCAATGCAGCAATAAATAGGAAAATACCGACAATGTCCCTATTAAGAATAAACAATTGAAATACGTAAAAAACTATTGAAATAAAAGGAAAAAAATACAAAAACACAAAAGTTAATCTAATAACGTCAATTAAAATTTTTGAGAATTTTTTCGGAATTTTCTGAAACTATCAAAACAGAAAAAAAAATCATAAAATATAGAAAAATAAGGAATTTCAGGTTTTTAGGATGACTTCCACAATTTAGTTCCTAATTAATCGACAAAGAATCAGAATAATTTGAGACGATTTTCTTAAAAAAAACAGATTTTTTTATCCTAAAACGCAAAAACACCAGAACACAAGAAAGTTAGGGCAAAAAATGTTAAAACATGACACATATGACTATAATAATAGTTAAACTATAATAATGGTTAAAATCTACAAGAATCCTCGGCAACGACACTAATTTGATCTGCTGTCGTACACGGGTCAAAACGAGTAATTAGAAAACTGTAGTTTAGCGGAAGCGACAACTCGGGTATCGTATCGCAAGGATTCTTGTATTATTGTTAACCTAATGAAACCAATTTAAGGGGGGCTTATGTTTTAGTGGTCGATTTAGAAAACAAAGCAAAAGAAGTGATTAAAATAAGCGATTATAAAATAAGTCAATCTACTGTTTCCGGTTTCCGGCTAATCACTGATTTTTACCTACCAATTCCCTAAGCGACTTCAATCTCTATTCGATTCAAATTCGATTGACAAGCGTAATACATATATGATAGATTTATATTCCTATATTCTGAATTAAGCAAATAGATAAATACAATCGTGAATTAAGCAAACACGATTTACAAACGCAATTTAACGACAAAGCGACGAAAACGACGATTAATAGTTAGGAATGCAATCATACGAATTTAATCAAAACCATTCCACAAAATAAAGATTAAGCAAATGAAATTTCATATAATAGAATTGAAAGAGAACGAAATTAAATTGATAGAATAAAAACCTTAAAGCCTTGAAAATTCGGTTACAGCAGAATGCTCTAGGAGATTAGTTCCTCTTCATGATCGCACAAAAGCAAAAAGTTATTGGGAATAATGTGTCTTTTCTACAGTACCACAACTGCCCTTTTAAGCAGAATAAGGGTTTCACTTATAATTCAAACTGGGTCGAAAAACTTAAATTCGGCCCAACAAATGGCCCAAAAGAAAATATTTCCTAAAGTACGAAACTTCAACGAATTATTTGAGTCATCTGCACTCCTAATCAGCTTTTGGCTTCAACATAAAAGTTACAGCTCTTTCTCTTAGCTTTCCAACGCATGTCAGAACTTACAAAGCGGCATCCCGTAGCTCAAGTTATGATCCGAACAGTGGACATGTATCAAATAACCGTTAAAACTGAAAATAGCAAACGAAAATAGATTAAAGGAAAACATGAACTTAAATCTAAAAACATAATTAAATAGTAAAATAAGCAAAATAAACTAGATAAATTCCTAAGTACAATTATAGAAGAATATGCATCAAAATGCACTGATCACCAATCCACACATCATGAACAAGATGGACACAAGTCATCCAATTGATCAAAGGGAAAAGAAGGAGATGAAGAAGAAGGAATCAAGAGAAGTCACACCCAAATTGGATCAAAAGTTTGATCAAGTCATCATTAAAATCAATCATCCATTTTGGTGGATTAGAGTTTTCACCCCATCAACATCCAAGATCCATTGAGTTTGATGAGACTTGGAGTCCAAACCTTCATGATCTAAGGCCAACAGAAGTTCAAAAGGTCACACAAATATAAAATGCAATAAAATGAAATGAAAATGCATCAAAGGTATTTTTAAATGATTTTTAAAATAGAAATAAAATGGAAAATCCATAAAGTCCTTTAAAATACCAAATAAATGGTCAAGAAAATTATGGAAGGTTAGAAATAAAATAAGAAACATATAATAAATTTTTTAGAATTTTAAAATATAGAAAAGTATTTTTAAACCAATTAAAACAGAGGAGAAAAGAGAAAATTCATGAAAAATAGGAAATCAATGAAATAAAATGTGAAAAAATAAAAATCAGATGAAGAAAAATAAAACAGAATTTTAGAAGTTATTTTGGAATTTTTTGGATAAAAAATGAAATTACTATGAATTTTAAAAGAAAAGGCAACTAAAAATAATAAAAGAAAAAAAATTAAAATAAAAGAAACACAGAGGGTTGGATCACGCCTCATTAATTGACGTGGCAGATCCAACACTCCAAATGTTAGAATGCATGGTGGAACGTGCTGCAAGCCAAACACAAGATCCAGTTTAAATACAATCAATCAAAATGTTTCAAAATTGCAACATGTCTGATTCAAACTCAGACAACCTGAGAAAACTAAGGTCGTCTTCTCCGGTGAGCTCTCATCGGAGTTTCATCGTTTGGAAAATTCAAGACACGAGACCACCACCATTGTGATCCTCTTCTCATCCTGAATTCAACCTCATACTCCAAATTCATTTATGTGAACTGAGCAAAGGGAATTTTATAGAAGTTTCATAAACAAGCAAACCACGAAAAATTAAATTAAATGATGAACACAATCAATCAACACCATATAAGTTAGGGGAAAACATCAGAGAATGAAGGACTACATTGTGGTAACTTGTTTGAGTTCAAATGATGCTCAAAACTACCTTGTCTAGATGATGATCAGAAGTTGATGAAGCTCAATTTGGTTAGAGCATTTCATAAGGTCTCAGAGCTTGGGAATTGTTGCAAAAGTTTCATAGGATGCCGATGGAGATAATGGAATCAATAAATTGGATTTGAACAAACTGAAGCTCAAAACACGATAGTTGAATTTTCTGGAAAAATTTCAAATTGCAGCAGGGGGTTCTTGGCTCTCTAAAGCTTGAAAATTAAGGCAATAGTCTCCTCTGTTTATAGGGAATGTTATTGGATCCAAATGCGTGTGAAATGATGCATAATTTGTCCAAAAAGAATTTGATCCAAGTGTGTGAAAATTGTGACTTGAAACTCATCAAAACTTAGCCAAATGATGTGTTTTAAGTGTCAATTAACTCCTGGAGACTCGTTAAAACATGTTTAGGACCAAAACACTTGCTAATTTGGATTGGAATTGAGATTAGTCATGATCAAAACTCGGGCAATGGTGATTTCTTCAGTTCCAAGTTACCATGTTCAACTCAACGGGGCATCCTACTCAAGAGGCTTTTTAATCCCATTCTTTTTGAAATGTGTTAATGTTAGATGCCCAAAAGTGCTTATTTGAGCTATCATATGTGGGCATCTTTCACTCTATTTCCTTGCTAAATTGTCTAAATCACCTTTGTTTTAGATGAAATGCATTACATTGATAAACAAGCTTGGTGCCTTTGATTTGTGTGTTATTGTGCAGGAAGAAGGCATGAAATAATTGAAATTTAAGACACAAGAAAGTTGGCAAAGGAACCAAGGAAAACAAGCATTCATCAGCATGCTCGCTAGGCGAAGGCTGTGGCGAAGCCTGCTCGCTAGGCGAGCTGCTAGCGAAAAGCTCCAGTAAAATGTAAATAAATTCGCTAGGCGAGCTGCTAGCGAAGGTGGTAGCGAGTTCGTTCTGTTTTGGTGAAAAGCGCAGCCAGCACTCACTCGCTAGGCGAAGCTCTAGCGAGTCCCCAGCGAGCATTCCAGTAGCAAAACCTCTCAACCTCGCTGGGGCGAAGGTTAGAGCGTGTCCTTCGCTAGGCGAAGGTTTGTTCGCTAGGCGAACATGACAGTTCAACAGACCCTGTTTTCTCTAGGCACAGGTGCCTTTGGTGCCACAATTTGACCCTCGCTAGGCGAGCCATTCTGCTCGCCTAGCGAGCATGACAGCCCAGTACTACTCTATAAGTAGCAGGTGCCACTTTTGAGCACCATACCTAGTTTTTACAACATTTTTCCACTTTTGTACTTTTGTTAGATATTTTTTACAACATTGTTCTTGGGAGCTTTTATGCCCTAGTTTTCATTTCTCTTCATCTTGCAATCATCTTCTACAAAAAGAAGGTGGATTCCCATCCAACATCGATTATCCGACTTGGATGTTGATCAACCTTCTTCCGAAACTTGCCGACCAAGCTACCATGAAAATGAGTAGCTAAGTCATCCATTTGTCAAGGTTAGATGTAGGTGATTACTAGCTTTGGGTGTAAATGTAAGGATCTTCATATGTAAACTCTTTAATGGTGAATATATGATGAAAACTTTGTTTCTATTTAAAACTCTTTGTGTTGGTTTATGATCGAGAGATGTTTACCAACTCTTGACTTAGGTTTTCATCCAATCTTGTTTGTTAGCTAGAGATAGTAATAAATGATTTTGTTCACCATAAGGTTGAACCAAAAAGTTGTCATTTTGATAGATTGTGTTCGAGAGAAACAATGGATCAAAATGGGAAAACTCACAATGTGTGTTCGAGAGAAACATATTGGGAGGACTTTGTGAAATGATTTATCATCTAAAGGAGTTTATAGGATTGTTGACCGAACAAATACATGCAAAGTAATCATTGAACCCTAACTTTGGCAATATTTCTCATTTATTCAAACCATAACTTTTACCGCAATTTATTACCTTTTTATGCAAGATAACGTGACAACCAAACAAAACTTTATTGTTACATTGAGTTAGAATTAATACAACCATCGAACGGCGGTGATATCTTACAATCCCTGTGGATACGATAACAAAAACCCGACACGTAAATTTACAACCAACAATTGGATGTTGATCAACCTTCTTCCGAAACTTGCCGACCAAGCTACCATGAAAATGAGTAGCTAAGTCATCCATTTGTCAAGGTTAGATGTAGGTGATTACTAGCTTTGGGTGTAAATGTAAGGATCTTCATATGTAAACTCTTTAATGGTGAATATATGATGAAAACTTTGTTTCTATTTAAAACTCTTTGTGTTGGTTTATGATCGAGAGATGTTTACCAACTCTTGACCTAGGTTTTCATCCAATCTTGTTTGTTAGCTAGAGATAGTAATAAATGATTTTGTTCACCATAAGGTTGAACCAAAAGGTTGTCATTTTGATAGGTTGTGTTCGAGAGAAACAATGGATCAAAATGGGAAAACTCACAATGTGTGTTCGAGAGAAACATATTGGGAGGACTTTGTGAAATGATTTATCATCTAAAGGAGTTTATAGGATTGTTGACCGAACAAATACATGCAAAGTAATCATTGAACCCTAACTTTGGCAATATTTCTCATTTATTCAAACCATAACTTTTACCGCAATTTATTACCTTTTTATGCAAGATAACGTGACAACCAAACAAAACTTTATTGTTACATTGAGCTAGAATTAATACAACCATCGAACGGCGGTGATATCTTACAATCCCTGTGGTAACGATAACAAAAACCCGACACGTAAATTTACAACCAACAAAATGGCGCCGTTGCCGGGGTCATTGCGGGAATTTTATGCTAACGCACTGCCCGATGACGACGAGCCCTTTACTTGGGTATCTAAAGTGGTTAGGCGTCCAATTGCATTTGATCGGGATGCCATCAACCGAATCCTTGGGAAACCGCTCCAGCTGGGAGCTGAAGAGAGAGACCAATACCACACTGACCTACGGCTTCACCGTGATGTTGAAGCAATTTCTGCCGCCCTGCTTTTACCAGGGAAATCTGTTGAGCTGAACCCATCTGGGGTTCCAATGAGGTATCACAGGGAGGACATGACTCCCATGGCTCAACTGATACTGCTTTTGGTTTTAACCAACATCCAGCCTAAATCCCACACCTCTACAGTGCCGATCCAGTGGCACATTTGGTCCATTCTATTCTCACCAACGTCCAGATCGATGTGGCGAGGATCATCGCAAATGAGCTGAAGTCTGTGATCGAGAGCGGGCTAAAATCGGGGGCTCGTGTTAATTGTCCCCTAGCTTTCCCGTGCTTGATCATGAGTTTATGCATTCAGGCAAGGGTGAGACTTCCGTCTCGGGGTCAGGTAAGGATCCCGTCACCTATCGATGACCGGTATGTGGCCAAATATTGTAGAGCGAAGAATGCTCGAGGCAGTGCTGCTACAGGGAGTACCAGGGCTTCTGATGGTCCTAGTACTTCTACTCCTGGACTTGATCCCTACCTCCGAGCTGTGTGCGATTACAGTTTTGAGTGGATGGCGGCATCCCAGAGAGTCATGACAGATATGCACAACTGTATGCAGAGGTTAGAACTGCAAGGAAATGACCCCACCGGTGCTCAGGCATTGTTGGCGCGTGAGCAGTTTCTGCTTAACGCCAACTGGCCTGTGGACAGGCCTGTCTATGGTGAGGGGGTGGGCGCTGATGCTGATGACGATGATGATGATGATGATGTTGATGATGAGGCTACCGGTTCTGATGCCGGTAGCGAGGAGGAGTCCTGAGCCCTTAGAGGGTTAAGTTTTTGTACTTTTCAGTTTTTATGTTATTTTTATTTGTATTTTCGGATTTTGTATCTTAACTTTGGTGTTGTACTATTGGGGTGTTTTGTCCCCCATGAACAAATTTATATTTTCAGTTAACGTTATTTATTTCTGTTTTTAATTTTGTTTGTTTAATAAATTTTTGGGTGATTAAGTGGCAAACCTTCTAGATTGGTTGCTCCTCAAGAAGTACCCAATGAAGGTGCATCCGAGCTTGGATGGCAATGATAAGAATAAACAAGTGAATGAGGCTAAGGTACATGGTTACCTTCGGCTAGAATGTTAGAATACATTAGGAACTTTACTCTTTTTGGTAAATTGAATATTGTCTTTTTGCAACATAATTGAATGAATGTTTCATCTAGGACTTAAAACCACAAATTGTGAGGAAACCTCCATTGTACATGTAAATGCTGGATTCTAATAAATTTTGTTGATTCATGTGATTCATGCTTTGTCTTTTATTATTGTGAAATTGTGGAAGCAATTAGAAATGATCAAGGCACTTGTTTTCTTTCGAGCACAACTACATCCAAAAACAACTTACCTGTGAGCAGAGAGAGTCTTTGTTAACCCCTTTGAGCTTAAACACTTGAATCTCGGCTTGAAATAAAGCGAGATCTCAAAAATCTTTTTTTTACAACCCGGAAAATCTTGATTATTGTTCTTTTGCCGTAAAAAGTTAAGAGCTTTCACTTAGGGTGAGGAAGAAATAAGTTGGGGAGAACGAAAAAGAATCGGTAAGTACCACAACTCTTGAAAAAGAAAAGAAAAACCGAGCAAGCATAAAAAAAATATATGTATAGAAAATATAGAAAAGAAACATCTGTTTTGTATATTTGATGTGAAAGAAAAGAACAAAAATAGAAACAATGAAAATGAATGCTTGCTTGGAAGAAAAATAGTGAAAAATAAAAATTGAGTTGTGGAATATGTGTTGTGAAGGTTTCAAATAAGAAACAAATGAAACAAAGTCGAGATGTGTGAATAATACTGTGAATGTCTCTTTTGCATCGGCACTTTCGTTTCAATGGCCTTAGAAATGACCCTTGTTTGTTAACCTAACCAAGCTTCAACCGAAAAGCCCTTAGTGATCTTTATGCTTCCACAGTACCATTTTTTTTAATTGTTAGACATTGTATGAATCTATTTGATTTCTTCATTGTTTGTTAGAGAGTGAGATTATTCCCGCGGTTGCAAACGCGTAAAATCTTCATTCCTTATTCGAAGAGGAGAGATAGGATGATTCATTCAGAATAGTATTGTTGTAGATAGATAAATATTTTGCATTGCTATTTAAGTTTTAGTTCTTGTGTATTATTTTATTCGAACCGTTGGAAACTTGTATATGCGGATTTCGCTTGTGTTTGAGCCGTTTATCCAACTTCGGAGAAACCTTTTTCTTAAAGCAAATCCTCTTGTCCTTAAAGAGGCATACTTTGCTTGAGGACAAGCAAGAATCTAGTTGGGGAGAGTTGTTAGATGCCCAAAAGTGCTTATTTGAGCTATCATATGTGGGCATCTTTCACTCTATTTCCTTGCTAAATTGTCTAAATCACCTTTGTTTTAAATGAAATGCATTACATTGATAAACAAGCTTGGTGCCTTTGATTTGTGTGTTATTGTGCAGGAAGAAGGCATGAAATAATTGAAATTTAAGACACAAGAAAGTTGGCAAAGGAACCAAGGAAAACAAGCATTCATCAGCATGCTCGCTAGGCGAAGGCTGTGGCGAAGCCTGCTCGCTAGGCGAGCTGCTAGCGAAAAGCTCCAGTAAAATGTAAATAAATTCGCTAGGCGAGCTGCTAGCGAAGGTGGTAGCGAGTTCGTTCTGTTTTGGTGAAAAGCGCAGCCAGCACTCACTCGCTAGGCGAAGCTCTAGCGAGTCCCCAGCGAGCATTCCAGTAGCAAAACCTCTCAACCTCGCTGGGGCGAAGGTTGGAGCGTGTCCTTCGCTAGGCGAAGGTTTGTTCGCTAGGTGAACATGACAGTTCAACAGACCCTGTTTTCTCTGGGCACAGGTGCCTTTGGTGCCACAATTTGACCCTCGCTAGGCGAGCCATTCTGCTCGCCTAGCGAGCATGACAGCCCAGTACTACTCTATAAGTAGCAGGTGCCACTTTTGAGCACCATACCTAGTTTTTACAGCATTTTTCCACTTTTGTACTTTTGTTAGATATTTTTTACAGCATTGTTCTTGGGAGCTTTTATGCCCTAGTTTTCATTTCTCTTCATCTTGCAATCATCTTCTACAAAAAGAAGGTGGATTCCCATCCAACATCGATTATCCGACTTGGATGTTGATCAACCTTCTTCCGAAACTTGTCGACCAAGCTACCATGAAAATGAGTAGCTAAGTCATCCATTTGTCAAGGTTAGATGTAGGTGATTACTAGCTTTGGGTGTAAATGTAAGGATCTTCATATGTAAACTCTTTAATGGTGAATATATGATGAAAACTTTGTTTCTATTTAAAACTCTTTGTGTTGGTTTATGATCGAGAGATGTTTACCAACTCTTGACCTAGGTTTTCATCCAATCTTGTTTGTTAGCTAGAGATAGTAATAAATGATTTTGTTCACCATAAGGTTGAACCAAAAAGTTGTCATTTTGATAGATTGTGTTCGAGAGAAACAATGGATCAAAATGGGAAAACTCACAATGTGTGTTCGAGAGAAACATATTGGGAGGACTTTGTGAAATGATTTATCATCTAAAGGAGTTTATAGGATTGTTGACCGAACAAATACATGCAAAGTAATCATTGAACCCTAACTTTGGCAATATTTCTCATTTATTCAAACCATAACTTTTACCGCAATTTATTACCTTTTTATGCAAGATAACGTGACAACCAAACAAAACTTTATTGTTACATTGAGCTAGAATTAATACAACCATCGAACGGCGGTGATATCTTACAATCCCTGTGGATACGATAACAAAAACCCGACACGTAAATTTACAACCAACAGTTAACATCATGGGTAATATTACAATATGCCAAGAAAGGTTGCATTTGGATGTTTGAGCACAAAGTTATGGCATGTTGAAGTTGACATAAAGAACTAGTTATGTAACTTAGAAAAATTTGAGTGCTTCATGGCTGAAAATGACCTATAATGTCCCGATGAATTTCATGGGCTTCCAAGCATATTCTGACCTTCGTCCTTGAAGCAAACTTGTAGAGAGCATCACAAATGACACTGTTCAAAAAGAACCAGATTCATGTGTTGAAAATTGAAGAAGTTATGATCCTTGAAAGTTGGGAAAAAGTCACTTGAAAATAGGTCAAATTTGACTAAGTCCATAAATGACCTATAATGTCTCCAAATGTTTGATGATCCTACAAGCATAATTGGATCTTGTCATGTAAAGAAAAGTTTTATAGGATGTTGAGAAGAGTTATAAGAAAAAAGGGGCATTCAAAAATGTTGATAATTGAAGGGGTTATGATCTTTGGAACCTTGACTTCAAAATGTTGACTTTTAGGTCAAACCACTTGGAACAAGCTTGTGTATTTGGACTTTTCTTGCACTTCAAAGCACACGGGTAATCATATGAACTCAAAATGAGGTGTGCTTGATTTCCTCTGGATTAAATAGCTCAAATCTTGAAGTTATTTGTTGAAGAAGGCGTAAAAATAAACACATGAACCTTTGAATTTCCTTGAGAAGTAAGCAACTAAACTTTGAGATGGTCTTGATTTGAAAAGCCCTACCTTGCACAATAAACTTAAGAGAAACAATGTATATTTTTGGTATTTTGATTAGTGGTTAGATAAACAATGAATCAAATAAACACAAAGGTAAAAGCATCAACAAAGAAGTGTTTGGTGATCCCTGCAAGAAGCAAAACCAAAGATGGATAGGGGAAGGACCAAGATGTGACCTTGTTTGTGTGAAAGGATGCAAATGATACGTGGGACATTAGGGTTAAAAATTAGGGTATGACAAGGTCCAACAAAGAAGATTCTTGGAATGAAAATCACGATAGATAAGCAAAGAGGAATTTTGCAGTTATCTCAGGCGGAGTACATCAACAATATTTTGCAAAGATTCAACATGGACAATGCCAAACCAGTTAGCACACCTTTAACTAGTCATTTTTGCTTATCAAAGGACCAACCCCCAGAGATGGAGGAAGAAAAAGAATTGATGGCTAAGATTCAGTATGCTTCAGCCATTGGAAGTTTGATGTACGTGATGGTATGCACGAGGCCAGACATTGGCCATGTAGTCGAAGTTGTAAGTTGGTTTATGTCAAATCCAGGTAAAGCTCATTGGAAAGTTATGAAATGGATTTTGAGGTATCTATGAGGCACTAAGGAGAAGTGTTTGTGCTTTAGTAAAGGTGAATTAAAAGTATAAGGCTATGTATATGCGAACTTTGCTGGTGAAGTTGATCACCAAATAAGTACCATCGGTTACATATTTATTGTTGGTACTATAGTTGTTAATTAGATGTCGTGGATACAACTATCCACTATAGAGGCTGAGTATGTAGCAGTAATAGAAGCTAGCAAAGAGTTGATATGGCTTCAAGGATTGTTGACAGAATTGGGATTCATCCAAGAGAGGAGTGTTTTGCATAGTGACGGTTAGAGTGCAATACATCTGGCTAAGAATTCAGCATTCCACTATAGAACGAAGCACATTGATCTCCGTTATCACTTCATCAGAACTCTGCTTGAGGATGAGATACTAACGTTGAGGAAGGTTCTTAGAAGTAAGAACCCAGCAGACATGTTGACAAAGGTGGTGACTATTGATAAACTGAAGTTGTGCTCAACCTTAATTGGCCTGCTAGAATAACATACCAAAGAAGGTTGTTGCACGATCGAGGTGTGAAGGTCGACTGAAGTCAATCTTCAAGTGGGAGATTCTTGAAAAAGTCATTGTTTTCTTATTATTTAGAAGTAAATGGAAGATGTTTCTACTTTATAGGAACCGTAATGAATGAATTACGGATGATGCATTCAATGCTTTGGCTATATAAGATGTCAAAGCCAAAACAATATCAATTCCAACATTGAGAGCATTTTCAATAACTAGAGAAATACACTGGTGTGAAAAACTCTGAATGAGAGAAATTCTTAAATACAATGTGTATTTCATCTTTCCATTAAATAAAAAATCTGCAAGAGCCCGTATCAATTTCTGTGTATTATTATTCCACATTTATATCATTATTCCATAAATTTGACTATGAGAAAATATTGCGTAGTTTTCTAACAGGCCTATCAAATAACTTGTTTAAAAAAAGATTTGTTTATTGATATTTTTGTATAATTTTTATTATATATAAATGATTAATTAATATGTACTGTCAGTGTAAAAATTTACATTGTCGATTCATCACCATCATCCGTTTGCATTATTTTATAAATTTTAAAATTAAAAGTCAAACTTATTCCAATATTCAACGGTTATAATTAACATACTCTTTAAAATTCTTTTATACCATCAACGTATAATTCCTATTGTTTTTATTCATTTGAAACTTACACCGTTATAGAGCGTATTGAAAATGTCAATTTTGTAATGTTCAGCTATTTTTTGTATCCACTGTATATTTACGGAAACTATGAAAATTATTCTACCCGTAACATATTAAACAATATGTGTCTTACCGTAACACATAAATATAAGTAACAAAGTTATACATACAGACAACTATGTCAATTAATTGTATTTATATTAATGTTACGATTTGAAATTTTCAGCATGTATCTAAAACACAAACGATTATATATCAACCCAAATGATAATCACATTAGAATATCATTTATTTAAACCAAATTTTTAAATCAATCCAACACTTCACTTAAAACTTAAGAAATTAGATAGATAACCAATATTGTGTCATCTAAATCAATGAATGTAGTTTTTAAATTGATTGGTTTTACCATTTAAAAAGGAACAGACACAGTTATTGTCCGTTTGCCAACTATTTCTATAAAATCTTGATTATATATAATGATTATTTGTTTAATTAGGGTGAATTAATTCCTATTTTTGTATCAATTTTGTAATGTTTAGCTTGTATAGGTTGAAAATCTGTGAAGAGTAAAACCTAAAAGAATATTTTGCTGCTTTCTGCACTAATTTCTTTACCCTTTGGGTTCTAGAATTTGTTTTCTGTTGGGCTCTGGAATTTGTTTGATGTTACATTACAATTACTTGTTCATTTTCTCATGGTGTATATCATCTTTGAGATAGTACAGTTTCTTAGTTCTTATTGTTTGTTTGGACTGTTTACCAATTTTCCTTCACCATTGAATAAAATGACTTAAATTACCACACAAAAAACAACAACAACAAACTCAATGTCTAATTTATGATGATTAGACCATCCCAGCACATCAGCACAATTCCTTCCGTACAAACTTCACAAACTCAATAATCCTAAAGGGATTATTTATTACATTTATTCTTACAAAACTAGAGAGTAGCCCCAGTCCCCCAGTAGGGACTATTACATCTTTGTTCTAGAGATTTACTCCTCCATTTTGATGATACATCTGATGGACTCCCCTTTCAGCATGTAATCAAAAGCTTTGTTAATCTCTGAGAATGGTACTGTGTGAGTAATGAATTTCTCCAGCTCCAGCTCCTGCAATATCACATGAACATCACATTAACAACACAAATATTAGTTAATCCGCCTAAAACACTGCATAATCTAACATCTATAAAACTTACCCCTTTCATGTACTTCTCAACAACATTAGGAAGATCAGTGCGGGGTTTGAAGTTTCCGTAGAAGGTCCCTTTAAGAGTCCTCTCGTTCAAGAAATTTATAGGAAGAGTTTTGAATGCATCATCTTTGTTTGGAATTCCAACAAGTACAGCAACACCCCAACCCTAATAACAACAAATCAAGGTTCAGCTTTAGCCTTAGTAAGCTTTATAATTTCTTTAGCAACAAGTAAGAGAAAATAAATTTCATTTTGGATACATCATGGACACATTCGAATGCTGAGATTATGGCCTGGATGCTCCCGGAACATTCAACAGCACGGTCCACACCTCCATTTGTCATTTCAGCTATTACCTATACAGCAACAGCATTTTAATCCATAGAGTCATACTCAAAATTTACATTAGAAAAGGCATATAGAACCGAAATATAATAAACTGTTATTGACGAACTAACTTGTTGAACAGGTTTTTCATGATCTTTCGGGTTTATGAAATCGGTTACCCCAAACTTCTTAGCTGCAAACAAGAAAATCATAAGAAATGCCTTCAATAAAAGAATAGTCATTGAATTTATGTCGACCTCAATCTTAAAGCATTTGATGGAAGATAAAAACAATGTACCTAATTCAAATCGGCTGGAGAATAAATCAACTCCAATGATTCTAGATGCACCAGAGACCCTTGCCCCTTCAGCAGCCTAATGTATGGTTTAAAGAAAAGAGAAGACATTAATAATTTTGGCTCATTTCATTTCCAATCATAACTGCAACACTAACACACATATTCAGTCAAAGGTACAAGAGCAACATACAGCGAGGCCAACAGCTCCAAGTCCAAAGATAGCAACGGAAGAACCTGGCTTTGGTTTTGCAACATTCACAGTAGCACCAAAACCTACACAACCATAAATGTAAATTGGATTCAGCCTAATTATATATTAATATCTCAAGTTAGAGACGTTGTATATGTATATACCAGTGCATACTCCACAACTGAGAATGCAAACTTTGTCAAGCGGTGCATCAGGGTTGATCTTTGCAACACATCCAGCATGAACCACAGTATACTCGCTGAACGTAGAGGTGCCGACGAAATGGTGTATGGGCTGTCCCTTGATAGAGAATCTACATTTGTTGTCATTGATCATGACACCTCTATCAGTGTTGATTCTAAGAAGATCACACAGGTTACTCTCCTCTGAATTACAATGTGGACATTCACCACACTCTCCTGTGAATACTGGCAGGGCATGATCTCCTGGTTTCAGGTGAGTTACACCCTCACCTACGCTCTCTACAATCCTGATCAACATCATCCCAACGATTATCAATAACATGCATTCCCATTACATAATTCAAATATATAATTAAAAGAAACAGTCAAAATATATAAAACTAAGATTTATAATAGGTGATTCAGCTTTCAGTGTTGAGAAGAGAAGCATACCCTCCAGCTTCATGACCAAATATTCGAGGAAACAATGGAGTCTGACCCTGAAACAAGGGGAAAAATGAAAACCATTTTAAGCTATTGCAGGAAGAAACAAAACACACTATTTTCATTATGATGTACCTTAGCCTCCCAGAAGTAAACATCAGTGTGGCAAAGGGAGGTGAAGAGTATCTTGAGACGAACTTCACCGGCCTGCGGCGGTGCCACCTCTACTTCTTCAATCACCAGCGGCTTCCCAGCCTCCCATGCAACCGCAGCTGCAAGTACAATGCAAATTTTCAAAACACAGGAAATAAACCGATGATTAAAATATATTAGGAAACAAAATGAAAATGAGAAAAACATAATATGAAAAAAGATGGAGATGGTATACCTCTGCATTTGATGATCTGACCAGCAGTGTTCGACGACATGTTTGCTATATCTGTGTGGAATGGACTGGTTGTGAGTGAGGTCTATTTATAGCCGTGGGAAGGGAGAGAAATGGGAAGACGGAGAGAATAGCTGTTGCTGTTTGTTTTATTTTAGGGCGGCATTTTTTTGGCTTTGACTAACCGGACACAAACTCTTCTTATATTCTTATCTTTTTAAGATAAACTTTTAACTTCTTTTCATAGATTCTGTTAAATAGTTTGTAAAATAATTATCATTTATACGAAAAATAATTTAATTTTAATTTTAATTTTAATTTCAAAATTAACTAATACAAAAACAGAATCTAGTATAAGTTACAAATAACTTTCTTTGGGTAATAAATAACATATTTATTTAAATATGAACAAAGTTGTCAAAAAAAACATAATACTTTTATTAAATTTTGTTGAAATGTAATTCCTTGTGTCGAAGCAGGTTGCTCGACAGAGTAAGGAAGTGTCAAATCACCTATGATTATTTTAGTAGTGTTAGTTATTTTGGACTTTTATAGTTTTGGGTTTTTATAGTTTTGAGCATTGACTTGAGGTCCAAGTTAACCTAAATCTATAAATAGAGGGAGTAACCCTTATTTTGTAATAAGAAGTGAATAGAGCATTCATAACATTGTATTCACAGTATTTTACAGTTGCAAAGTGAATAAGAAGTTTTCCACAGTTTGCGGGCAGAGAGAAACTCTGCAAAATTATATTACTCTTCCCCCTCATCGTTATATACACTCTCTCTTTCTCCATTGTTCCTTTCTTTTCATTGTCATTGTGTGGGTAATAACAATCTTGGGGTTTTGGGAATTTCCAACATTTGGTATCAAGAGCTCCGGTTTAATCGGTTCGTGGGAAGAAAATCATCATGGCAACGAATCATCCAAACGGTCATTTTCCAGTAAATCTTTTTATTCTCAAGAAAAACAATTATGAGAATTGGTGCAAGCAGATGAAGGTTGTGTTCTGTTATCAAGATCTTTGGGATCTTGTGAAGGAAGGAGTAACAACGCTTGCAGAAGCCGCGACGGATCAAGAAAAGGCTGCACATAAAGAATTGAAGAAGAAAGATTATAAAGCTCTCTTTATAATCCATAAATGTGTTGATTCAGATAACTTTGAAAAGGTTAGTGATGCAAAGTCAACGAAAGAAGCATGGAAAATTATGGAGAAATCGTTTGGAGGCGCAGAAAAGGTGAAAGAGGTGAGGTTACAAACTCACAAAAGAACGTATGAATTGCTTCAGATGGAAGACAATGAAAGCATAATTGATTTCTTCACCAAGGTTACGAAACTGGTGAATCAAATCAAGGTATGTGGAGAAGTGTTGACATCAAGATTTGTTGTTGGAAAGATCTTGAGGTTGTTGGCTCCAAAGTTCGACCACGTGGTAGTAGCCATAGAAGAGTCGAAAGATCTATCAAAACTGACAAAGGAAGAGCTTCAAAGGACACTTGAATCTCATGAACAAAGAATGGCTGAAAGAGCTGCAGGAAAGTCGAAGAGTGATATGGCTTTGCAGGCTCAATTAACAAAAGAAAGAAAAGACAAAGGAAGCTGGAATGGCAACAAAGGCAAAGGAGGCTACAACAATTCGACTGGTCGAAATCAGCAAGAAGGAAACTGGTCGAATCAGAGAAAACCCTGGAACCAAGGAAACCAAAGAGGTGGTGTTGCTGATAGAGGAAGAGGTGATGGTCAAAAGCCAGACAAGAGTCACATTCAGTGTTATAATTGTCAGAAGTATGGTCACTACTCTAGTGATTGTCCAGAAAAGCAGAAGAATCAAGAAACTTATGCAAAACTGGAGAAACATGAATAAGAAGAGACGTTGTTGATGGTTATAACAAGAGAAGAAGAGAGGTTCAAGGACCAATCGTACTTGGACTTAGGATGCTCATCACACATGTCTGGAAGGAAAGATTGGTTTGTCAACATAAAACCCTCAATGAAGAACATGGTGAAATTTGCAAATGACAACACTCTAGCAGCTGAAGGTGGTGGTGATGTTCTGATTATGAGGAAAGATGGCAAGAGGTTAGTAATTTCAAATGTGTTGTACATACCAGGCATGAAGAGTAATTTTCTCAGTATAGGGAAGTTAGTCGAAAAGAACTACAAGGTGTCGATCGAAGACAAGATGATGAGAGTTCTCGACTCAAATGGAAGGTTGATCTTGAAGGCTCCAATGTCTCAGAATAGAACCTTCAAAATTGAGCTTAATGTGATGGAGCATAAGTGCCTTGCAACAGCAACCAGTAGAGATGAATGGATATGGCATTACAGACTTGGCCATCTCAATTTCAAAGACATCAGAGATTTGAAGAGAAGAAATATGGTTTCAGGATTACCAGAAATCGACATTCCAAACGAAGTGTGTGAAGAATGTGTGCAGGCAAAGCAGCATAAGAACAACTTCAGTAAGGATGCAGGAAGCAAGTCGAAAGCAATTCTTGAAGTCATATACTCTGATGTATGTGGTCCTCTCCAGGTGGATTCGATTGGAGGTAACAAATACTTTGTTACATTCATAGATGACTTCAGGCGAAAACTGTGGTCTTACCTGATCCAGAAGAAAAGTGAAGTGATCGAGGTATTTTCCAAGTTTAAATCTATGGTCGAAAGACAAAGCGGTCGAAATATCAAGATTTTGAGAACTGATGGTGGTGGATAATATGTGTCGAAAGACTTCGATGCATTATGTGTGAAATAAGGGATAGTGCATAAGGTGGTGCCACCCTACACTCCACATCAGAATGGAGTCACAGAAAGGAAGAATAGAACCATTGTGAATATGGTTAGAAGTATGTTGAAAGACAAGCATCTACCCAAATAATTATGGGGAGAAGCCGTGTCGATTGCGACATATATCCTGAACAGATGTCCGGCGAAGAAGCTAGAAGGAATCACGCCATAAGAATGTTGGTCTGGTGTCAAGCCTAGCTTGAGTCATATGAGGATGTTTGGATCTATAGCATATAGACATGTTCCGAATCAGTTAAGAATAAAACTTGATGACAAGTCCAGTCAGATAATCCTGATAGGATATCATTCGATTGGAGGATACAAGTTGTTCGACCCAATGAATAAGCAAGTAGTGATCAGTAGGGACATGATCATAGATGAGCTTAAGGAGTGGGATTGGACTGAGAATGTCAAGAAAGATTCAGTGAGAATCTTTTGTGATGAACCATCTAGTGAAGTTGAAAGAGAAGTTCGATATGAAGAAGTCAGAGGTGAAGCAAGTACAAGCAGACCTCAAAGAACGAGACACATGCCTGCAAGGTTGCAAGAATGTGTGATTACATCAGATGATATGGTCGATGAAGAAGGTGAGTTGGTACATTATGCTTTCTACGCAGATGTCAAACCTGCCAATGCAATTGAGGCATTGAAAGATTCAAAATGGATGAAAGCAATGGACGAAGAACTGAAGCCAATCGAAGTCAATAACACTTGGTCACTTGTTGAATTGCCTCAAGACAAGAAGGCAATTAATGTGAAGTGGGTATACAAGGTGAAGTTAAATCCCATAGAATAAGTGACACGACACAAGGCGAGACTTGTAGCGAAAGTATTTCTTCAAAAAGAAGGAATCGACTTCGATGGAGTTTTTGCACCTGTTGCTAGGATCAAAACAATCAGGTTGGTTGTTGGTCTAGCAAACATGAACAACTGACAGATGTGTCAGATGGATGTGAAATGTGCATTCCTGAATGGCCCCTTAGAAGAAGAAGTTTATGTTGCACAACCAACTGGGTTTGTGAAACATGATCGAAGCAAGCACATCGAGATGAGGTTCCATTATCTTCGAGAGCAGGTAGCAGATGGGAAGATGAATGTGGAACACTACAGAACTAAGAATCAGATTGCAGACATCATGACGAAGGGAGTGCATGTCGAAGTGTTCAGAAGACTAAGAGCTATGATGAACGTAGATAGCTTAGACACAATGAATTAGGTGGTGTGTTGAATTGTAATTCCTTGTGTCGAAGCAGGTTGCTCGACAGAGTAAGGAAGTATCAAACCGCCTATGCTTATTTTAGTAGTGTTATCTATTTTGGACTTTTATAGTTTTGGGCTTTTATAGTTTTGGGTCTTGGCTTGAGGTCTAAGTTAATCTAAATCTATAAATAGAGGGAGTAACCCTTATTTTGTAATAAGAAGTGAATAGAGCATTCATAACATTGTATTCACAGTATTTTGCAGTTGCAAAGTGAATAAGAAGTTTTTCACAGTTTATGGGCAGAGAGAAACTCTGCAGAATTATATTCCTCTTCTCCTTCATCGTTCTATACACTCTCTCTTTGTCCATTGTTCCTTTCTTTTCATTTCCATTGTGTGGGTAATAACAATCTTGTTCATCAAGATTGATTAAAATTCTCTATAGATTTTGGGGGATTTCCAACAAATTTGTCTTAATAACTAACTATTTATATTTTTTCTATTATCATAAATGCAAAATAGTAAAGCATATTAATTAAAAATATTGTGTATGGTATGAATTAGATGATATAATTATAAATAAAATAATTTTAATTCAGCTTAATGCATGTTTTGGCTGTTATATTAATTTAAGTTTTTATTTAATTTTATTAATAAATAAATATTATTATTTAATCTCTTAAAAATAATCATGTTAACTTAATCTTTTTTTTTAAATTTTGAGGAAAAAAATTAAGTTGTGCATGAGTGACAATATAGTTCGTATAATATAATCTGACATCACTTTTTATTTTATTTTAAAGTTATTATTATTTGAAAAACAACAAAAGAGATAAATGAGTGAATCCTTGCTAAAATCCTTCATTTCACAAGGGTTGAAACAAACATATAACCATTGTTGATGGTTTGTGGTAAGGTATCGTGTGGTAATAAGTGGGCTACTTACCACCACGAACTATTGGTCGTCTTAATAAACTGAAAAATGTTATACATATCACTACAGTTGTAATAAACAATCATAGTGAAAAACTAAAAGATCATGGGTTCAATACTCAACAACGTCATTTTTTACGTTTACTAATCTGGATAGCACGCTATATATAGCCATAGTTGAAAGAATCAACTGTGGTGAAATGATTTATTTTTTTTAAGTATTATTTTTTTTATTTTACAGAATTCACATTTTTAACCTGTATTTTTGTGAATCATAAATAAACCAGAAACAACAACACAAACCATTTGTGAACCACACCATAGTTGTCAACTATTAAAAACTAAAAATTGTATTACATCAAAATCAAAATGGCACAAAACAACATACAATTTACACAACATTACATCAAATAATATCTACAACGTGAGAAATGTGTCTTATCTCTTGGTGTCTTGACTTTAAGCACCTATAATTTCAAATGATAATACTTATTAGTATATAACCTTAAAAATTATAACATACAATAAATCATGAATAAACAATAAAAATTATTTACTTGTTAATTTTCCCATATGCCTTCTTCATGACTATTACGAATAGCATGCACAACATCTCTATCAACATCTTCATATAACATAGACATTTGTGTTACGTAAGAAAAAGTCGAAAGTATATCAAAATTTAAATCATGATTTTCATCATTATGAGGAATGTGTTTTCCTTGGAGAATAATTGACCATCTTTTGTCATAAGGGTCAGTCACATAAAATACTTATTTTTCTTGGGTAACCATGATGAATGTGGTTCGGTCATATAAGTTGCCTTGCCAAAGTCAACTTGTGTGAATCCTAACTCATCAGTTTGTACACCAATGTTATTGTCAATCCACTTGCATTTAAATAAATGCACTTTAAATAAAACATAATCAATCTCCCAAATCATCTCAATGACCCAAAAGTACACTTTAAATTCCAATATAGGATTCTTATCTTTCAAACTAGAGAAATACACGGATTCGTCCTCAACCATAACCCCACTATTTTGCATTGTACTACGACCATGTTTTGATTTTGTATAAAAGGAAGACTTAGTAATGTCGTATGCAGTCCAAGTTACTGTATTAAATTTTGGCATGTATGACATTCATCCTTTCACTAAACCAACTTATGAAATTCTTTTTATGCTCTTTCAACAACCACTTGTCAATCATTCGGGGATATTTTTCCTTGATAAGTCTTCTGTGAGTAGATAAATAAGGTTGAACTTCATCAACATTATTCAACATATACAATTGTGCTTGAAGAACTATATCATGAGGCATTGACATAACATTTAAACCTTAAGTACATCTACCTTCATATCTGTCAGCATGACGAGACTTTGAAATTCTTATAAAGTCTACTTCTGACAAATAGTTTGAACAGAACTCAACATCGATCTCTTTTTCCAAATATTACTCTCAATGAGCCATTTTTTAAAATTATTTCCAAAGACAACATTAATGTGTTTTTATTGTTTGAAAAAATTCATCCCTAGTCAAAGATTTAGGAGCAATATCAAATGCTTGCTCTCCGTTAAAAGGTTTAGAAAACAAAATCTAGAAATTCAGGAAATCAAAGTTGATATGCTACTTGATTAACTTGAATGCGGTGGATCTTCGTGTTCGATTTCGAGAATTCTTAATCTGATAAATTGAAAAGGTTTTGAACCGATGAATCAAAGAGCGAACGTGTGATTGTGAAAAATGCGGGAATCAAACGTGATTCTTATAGACGACGTTTGAAACACCCAAGAACCCCATAAAACATATTTAAACACCAAGGATGTCACATATCTCTTTAACACAAACATGTTTCTCAAAACTTTTTGAAAAATCTGCAACTGGTAATCTTAAACAGTTCCAACTGAATAAATCCAAACAGATAGTTCAATACTCAAGCATGAGGAAAACAATCCCATAAATCTTAGAAAATAAAGCACAAATCAAAACAAATCTCGTCCCAATGTTACATATCAGAGCGTTATCGCATAACTAAACGAAACTCGAAAATATAAATAAACAAGAAGGAAATATGCGTCATTCTCCAACTTAACAACTACTACTCACTACCTGTATCTGCAACATAGGCATATTGAGCCACACAACAACATAAAAGGGGTTAGAATAACTTTACATAAGTTATTGGTGTATTAAATAGCAAGGATAACATACATAGATATAACACAATCATCCACATTAATTCTCATCCACAAATAATTACAATTCAAATGTGAGATAATATGCAATCCTCCTCCAATATGCATGGGGTGCCAAAAGTTTGGATATCCAAGTTATGTTACAGAATTATCCACATCTTCCGTTCCTCTCTAGAAATGTTCTCTCCGAACAATGAGGCTATCATTGGTTCTCTCTGAACCGTGACCTTGTTTACCTATCTCCAATATATGAATGCATGAGCATATAATGCTAATCACAACTCATAATCTATCAACAAATGACATATCCTATCTCGTATAAACAAGATCCTTTATGGACCCGTAATTAGCCAATATAAGGCTAAAATTGTAACTCTCTCTGAATTACACAACTCAGTTAAATTAAAAATAATAGAGTAAAATTATAATAATACCCAATAATATAATTAAATCATAATAATTATATTAAAAATAACAAAGTAAAATTATATTATTACCAACAACTTAAAATACACGTCAACTCAAGTTACTGATCGACTCATAAAATTACTCAAAACATATCGACAAAGTAGTTTGCTATTATTTTATACTCACAACTCACCAAATGGGAATCAATTCTTGTCTTTCACTCAACATAGTTCTCAAAGGAACTCAAAACAAATATACAACAATCTCTACAACTCCAAAACAATTCTAAAGTATTCTAAAGTACTCTAAAGTACTCAAATAACAACTCTATTTGATGAAGGTCTAACTTAAGTAATAATAAAACAACTCTAAAGTCACAATTTGACTCTCAAACTTATCAAAAAGGTAGCAAAATGTCATTAAACTTAAAATTACTAGAAATTCGTCAAATTGGACTGCGAAACATCGAATTTCCCTGAACACTCGTCGCCCGCCGGACCACGGCCTGACCTGGAGCCACGAATGTCGCGCGACCAATCTCAAAAGGCATTATAGCCCTTTGCCGCCGTAGTTGGCGCAACATCCGGTTTCGGTATCATCGTCGTTAGTGCGTCACTCGATAATGGCGGCTTTTGTCGCCTTCTATTTCCAGCACGACACTCGATTTTGATGGCTTCCGACGCCCCCCGTTGCGGATCTCTGTCGCCAACGCAACCCTAACAAAAGGGTTCTGCCGCGTGGCACCCCGTCCGCTATTCACCGTCGTTACCAACGCGATCCGCCGCCGCGGCTCCTGATTTTTCGGTCGTTGCTGGTGCGGCTCTGCCTCGCGAATTTTCTGATCCCGACAACCATCGTCGCCGCCGTGCGACACTGTTTCGGCTGCTGTGATCGGCGTGGCCTCCTTCTCCCAATTTCCGTTTTTTTTACTTGTTCTTTATTTTCTCGATTTTTTGACTTTTCAAATTTTTTATGATTTTTTTTAAAATAGGTTATTTGGGATTTTAGTGCCTTTGCCCAACTCAGTTATCGATTGCTCAGAACAAACATCAATTAGACTATGTCCAATGATTTACATATTCAACACTCTCATTTTTCACTTTTTACACTCCACATCATCTTCTCTCTCTTCCACCTAATAATTCAACACTTATTCAACTTTTACTTAATACAATGTTTTGTTTAATAAAATTCAACATCCTACCCCACCACTTTTATTTCATATTCTTATTTGCTTTTATGTTTTTGTTTTTGTGATTATATATTAATAATAATTATCGATTGAAAATAAATTAAAATAATTAAGAACTAAATAATTTTTTTTTTCTAATTTAATAGCTTATTTGAGTTAATAGAAAAAAATATTTAGTCTTTATTTGAGTTAATATCTATATTTTATCTAATTAAAATGATTGTGGATTCAAAGTAAAAATCTTAGGCATAGTTGCTTGGTTCCACTCAATTAGAGAGGTTATATTTTGACCTTCTGTATTGTTTGGCTCACAAACCTTATCCTAAACTATAAGGGCATTTTTGCTTCCTGAATCTTTACCACACCATAAGAAGTTCCTGCATATAGACTCAACATGACTAATAACTTTCTTTGGAAGCGGGAAAACCTGCATGCAATACCCCGTCACAGCAAAAAGAACACTTATGACAAGTTGATGGCTGCCAATATAACTTAACAATTTAGTGGTCCAATGTTGAATCTTAGCCACAATTTTGTCAATTAAAAGTTGGCATTGGTTTATGTTGAGTTTCCTACTAGACAAAGGAACTCCAAGGTATTTAAAAGACAATTTACCTTCAGCAAAACCAGTGGTAGTTAGGATCTTGTGCTGCTGCTGAAGATTGCTCCATAGGTTTCTTTCAAAGAAAATAACCTTATTTGAGATGATTTGAACATTAAATATAGTAACTCTTCCACTTTGAGACTTAACATTTCTTCCACGCGTTGTTAAAGTTGAATCTCTAACATAACATAGTATATGAAAATAAAATATTATTGATAGGAAAACTTTATCTCGTACCTTTACAATTGTACCCATACCCTTACAAATAATTTTTTTAAACCAAAATACCCTCATATAAATAGGATATATTTTTTAGAAATGGAAGTTTTTTTCATTTGCGCTTGAAGACTTTCGGAAGAGAACTTTTTGACATTGTAAACCGAAACACTAAGAGTAAGTCTTCCGGTTCACAAAATGTATACCGAAACACTTCTTCAAAGACTTCTAGTTCGCTGCATTTTTGGGGCATTGAACCGGAAGTCTTTTAGAAAGTCTTTCGATTTGTAAGTGTAGTTACCGGAACTCTTTCTTAAAGACTTCCGGTTTGGATGAACTAAACCAAAACTCTTTTAAGAAGTGTTCAGGTAGTCAACCTTGTTTTTTCCCACACCGGAACTCTTCTTTGAAGTGTTCTGATGCGTGTGTTTTTTTTATAATTATTTTGTTATAATATTTTTTTATAGTGGTTCGAAGACGAGGTGCATATGGTAGGATTTCAGACCGCAGTTTAGGCCAGGGCGCATCTTCATCTGCAGCAGAGCCGGCTGGATATCCAGGAGGGTCGTACGATACGTCTCTTTTGGTGAAGTACGAGCATCATGTTGCTCACCATTTATGGTTTGGTGAAGTAAATAAACGGGATATATTTGAAAATGAATAATATTTGAATATTTTATATTGTGTTTTCTAATATGTGTTTTAATTGTTTTTAGGAAAGAGGTCCGAAGAAAGAGTTAAAGGTTGTTGGATACGGACTAAAGCTGACATCTAGGGTTCCACTAGCTCTTCAACAACAAGTGGAGAGTTGTGTATCTAGATCTGGTTTATCTTCACTTCAGAGAACTAGTCTGAACAAGATAGACACAAATCTGATATCTGCATTTGTGGAAAGATGGCATCTAGAGACATCTTCATTTCACATGTCGTTTGGTGAAATGAGCATTGCTTTGGATGACGTCTCATGTCTGCTTCACTTGCCCATCAGGGGTATCTTCTGGAGTCCTCAGGATGTCACGAAAGAGGTTGTTATTGACTACTTAGGAGTATCACAGGGTGAGGCACAATCACATGTTCGTAGCTGCAGGGGTTCATATTATAAATTGGAGTGGTTATACGATTTATTCGTACAACATAAAGTTGCTTCTAGCTGGGCATATGCGACCAGAGAATATTTGTTGATGTTGGTGGGTTCCATCATTTTTGCCGACAAGACCTTTACACTTGTCGAGGCACGATACCTCCTACTGTTTACGGACTTAGATAGATGTTCGAGATATAGTTGGGGAGCAGCTGCACTGGTTACCCTATACAGATATCTTGGAGATGCGTCCATGTTCAGTTGCAAACAGCTCGGTGGATATCCTACTCTCCTACAGGTATATAATTTAATTTTGTTTATTAAGTGTTGGATTCATTTTATAAAGTAAGTTAACTTAATTTATTTTGTTTATTATGTTTTTATTTTGTAACAGTGTTGGATTCACGAGTACTTTCCAACTGTTGGAAAAAGAGGAGAGAATTGGAAACCATCTGATAATTATGGTCTTCCTCGAGCGATGAGATTGTCCTATAGGCAAGGAGTCCTGAAGGTTGATGATTTGCGACATATTTTGGACGAGCTGACACCTGCCGACGTCATATGGCGTCCATTTGAGGATCATAGAGCATGGCGTCAATTTGATGAGTTATGTCTCTACAGGGGGTGTTTGAAGTGAGGTGACACAGTTGTTCCATACTTACCTGGCAGATGTTTACGTCAGTTCAGGTCCAAGCAGTATGTTCCATCCACACCTCTTGATTGTATGATGGCGGTTGATATTGATGCTGATTGGATTGGTTACCATCAGAGCATTATTGTTCTGATCCGTCCAACTACCCTGACCACCACTCCATCTGAGGTAGAATATGGTTATCTGGGGTGGTATTATTGTGTTTCGCATCCACGTTTGGTCCCTCCCCATCGTGATGATCCAAAAGAGGTACTAGTTCTTGTTTATGACGCAGGACCATCTGATCCTAATTGGGCTCGTGTATCTACATTGATTCATCGTTATCTGAGACAGGTTAATGCCGAAGAGGAAGATCCACAGTTTGCTGATTTATTTGAAACTTTGCATATTTCTCATTCACATTAATTTATGTATTAAGTTTTAGAAATGAATATAATAGACATAATATAATATTCATGTTTTGATTACATATTCATGTTTTGAGTACATATTCATGTTAATATAGGTGTAAGTAATTGCCAATGTTGTAGACGTCCTGCAAATCCTAACATCCAAGACGTTGTTGTATGAGAACGAAACTTCTTCCAATCTAATGTGACCGGTGGCAACGGAAACCTCTCTTTCATGTTAACCTGATGACAATAGTTAAAACATATATTTAATAAAGTGAAATAATTAAAATATTAAGTCATATAAAATAACTTGTCATACAAATACGTACCTGAACTCAATGATTTTGGTTAACAAAATCAATGCAATAAATAGAGACATTTGGTGAATGTGAACTTGTCATAGGAAAGAAAGTCATGCACGGATTGCCTAAACAGACAAGTACAACATTATAGTGATTCGCTATCAAGTAACCTATATTTGGTAGAGTCAATCATTTTTCAGGTGGCTGTGAACCAAAGGATTCTATCATCAAAGATTCTCTCACTTCTGACAACCGATTAGAAAATAACTTGTCATACAAAGTTGACTTATCATTGTCTATTATTTCCAACCCCAACTCTCTGCTAACCATTGACCAACCATTCTCACCATATCCATGCAATGATGCAATGACTCTAAATCCACAATTACCATCTGATTCAACATTAACTACATCTTCAATGTATGACCACTACGCCAAAAACTGGAATAGACAGCGCACCTTAGAGGGCGCTTTATTACAAAAGCGCTCTCTAAAGTGAAGCGAAAAAATAAGGAGCAATAGACAGCGCACTTTAGAGGGCACTTTTGTAATAAAGCGCCCTCTAAGGTGAAGCGAAAAAATAAGGAGGAGATAGAGGGACAACAATACATGGCGCTTTTTAGAAAGCGCCCTCTAAGGTTACCCTTAGAGGGCGCTTTTAATAAAGCACTGTTATAAGTCCATGTGCATTTCCAGTTTATAAAGCTCTTCTGGAAAGCCTTAGAGAGCGCTTCCATAAGCGCCCTCTTAGGCCCCCTTTAGAGGGCGCTTTTTTTCCACAAGCGCCCTCTAAGGTCCCCTTTAGTAAACATTAAAATTATAACATACTGCGCGTTTTGTTATTTCACTCTCTGTTATTTTCGTTCTTTTTCACGTTAGGGTTCTAAGGCGTTCTCCTCCCACCTCTGTTAGATCTACGACGTTTCCTCCTTCTACCAATCAAAGGTACACGATGCATACATTATTACTTGCACTATTGCTTTGTTTTAGCTTTGCCCCATTTAAATTTTATGTTATTGTTGTTTATGCTACGTTTGTTTCGACCTGTAAAGTTTCAATATTCATAGTCATTTAAATAGTTTGGGTTTATTAGGCAATTGACGATTGGTTTTTAAATTGCTGAATTTGATATCGCTATGAACCACATTCAAAGACTGTTGTTAGGGTTCGGTTATGGTTGCATTATAGAGACAGTAGAAACCTTTGATTCTAGTAACTTAGCGTACATAGCGTAACTAGTAACTTAAGAAGTTTAGGTATGGATGTTATTTGATAGAGTAAATGGAGACATGAATGCCCTGCACAGAGTATCTTCTGAAATTGGTTTCTCTTCTGAAATTGTTTTTTGTTTATTCTAATTAGTAATGGATAATACATGGATGTCTTCCAATCGATTGTCGAGAGACGGGTTGACGCAGTTCAGTATACATCGCATCTAATGAGGCATGGAATTGATCGAAGTTATACATGTTGGAATTTGCATGGTGAGAAAAGTAACGAGAATGTTGAACCGGGGGATAGTACGACCTATGCCTCAAACTATAGTGGCGCAGATACATACGATTGTGATCGAGTTGAAGAGATTGCAGAAGCACTTGAAGGAGATCTTAAGGATTGTCCCGAAATGTTTGAGAGGTTGGTAAGTGATGCAGAGAAATCTTTGTATGATGGTTGCACTAAATTCACAAGATTGTCTGCGGTATTAAAGTTGTACAACTTAAAGGCGGGCAATGGATGGTCGGATAAAAGTTTCACAGAGTTATTAGCCCTTTTGAAAGATATACTTCCTGAGGATAATGTTCTTCCCAATCGAACATATGAGACCAAAAAGATGTTGTGCTCTATTAGCATGAGCTATGATAAGATACATGCATGTCCAAACGATTGCGTTTTGTTTCGAAATGAGTATGCATCGTTAAATGAGTGTCCTAAATGCGGTGTCTCGCGATATAAGAACAAGTTGTCTCCAGCAAAAGTCTTGTGGTATTTTCCTGTTATTCCGAGATTTAGACGCATGTTTCGTAGTGAAACCGATTCAAGACACTTGACCTGGCATGCAGATGAAAGAATTATAGATGGAAAGTATCGACATCCGGCAGATTCACCACAGTGGTTGAAAATTGATAATGATTATCCTGAATTTGGAGAAGAATCAAGAAACCTTCGCTTGGCATTATCTACTGATGGAATGAACCCACACGGTATCTAGAGTATCTCACACAGTACATGGCCTGTGATTATTATGATTTATAACCTACCTCCATGGCTATGTATGAAGCGTAAGTACATGATGTTGTCTATGTTGATTTCTGGACCTAAACAACCAGGGAATGACATAGACGTGTACTTGAAGTCCTTAATCGAAGATTTAAAGATTTTGTGGGAGACCGGTGTGGAGGTTTATGATGGATATAGGAAAGAAAGTTTCAACTTGAGGGCGATGTTGTTTGGCACAATTAATGATTTTCCAGCATACGGAAATCTATCAGGGTATAGCATAAAAGGTCAATGTGTGTGTCCTATTTGTGAAGATAAAACAGATTGGAAGCGCTTGGAGTTTGGTCAGAAGAATGTCTTTCTCGGTCATCGGAGATTCTTAAATTCAAATCATCACTACCGTGGATGGAGAAAGGCGTTCAATGGAGAGACAGAACAAGGCAGAGCTCCACCTATATTGACGGGTGATCAAATTTTTGAAAAGGTGAAAGATTTGGATACTCAGTTTGGCAAGCCTTTTGCCCACACACTTGTCAAAAGTGGGTGGAAGAAGAGGTCAGTTTTTTTTTGAATTGCCGTATTGGAAGTCCTTGTATGTGAGACATTTTCTTGATGTTATGCATATTGAAAAAAATGTATTTGAAAGTGTTATTGGCACGTTACTCAATATACAAGGAAAGTCTAAGGATGGCCTTAAGGCAAGAAAGGACTTGATAGCGATGGGAATAAGAACTGAATTAGGACCCTTGAAGAAAGGAAAACGAACATATCTACCGCCTGCTGCTTATACTCTATCTAGAAAGGAGAAAAAAACATTGTGTAAGTTTCTAAGTGAAGTTAAAGTTCCAGAAGGGTACTCTTCAGATATTAGAAGACTTGTGTCTATGAAAGACCTCAAGTTAAAGAGTTTAAAGACCCATGATTGCCATGTTATAATGGAACATTTTCTCCCAATAGGTATACGTTCTATTCTTCCAGAAAAAGTAAGAAGCTCTATAACTAAGTTGTGTTCTTTCTTCAAGTCAATTTGCAGTAAGGTGATCAATCCTGCGATCTTACCAATGTTGCAAAAAGAAATCGTTATTACTTTGTGTGAGCTTGAAATGTTTTTTCCTCCATCATTTTTTGACATAATGGTACATCTAGTTGTTCATCTTGTGAAAGAGACACAATTGTGTGGACCAGCTTATATGAGATGGATGTACCCTGTTGAACGTTATATGAAAATATTAAAAGGGTACGTGAAGAACCGAAGTCGACCAGAAGGTTGTATGGTTGAAAGATACATTGTTGAAGAAGCGATTGAGTTTTGTACTGAATATTTGTCTAATGTTCAGTCAATCGGACTCCCCAAGTCTCAACTTGTCGAAAAGAAAGAAGGAAAAAATCTAATTGGAAATAAAATCGTGGCAGTATCAAGGGTCGAACGGGATCAAGTGCATTTGTATGTTCTGCACAATGAGAATGAGGTTGAGTCGTATGTTGAAATTCACAAGGATGTTCTCCGAGGTTTAAATCCCAATAGAAATGAAAATTGGATAGTACGAGAGCACAATCGATGTTTTATACCTTGGTTTAAGGATCATATTTATTCAAAGTATTATTCAGATCCCGCTTCAATAACAGAAAGGTTGAGATGCTTAGCATATGGTCCAAGTTTCCATGTTTTTTCTTATAGCGCATACGTGATTAATGGATACACATTTTATACCAAAGAACAAGATGATAAAAGTACTATGCAGAATAGTGGTGTCACCGTGGTAGCTGAAGCAATGCACATATCAAGTGTGAAGGACTTAAACCCCAAATTTGCAAATCTGTCGTATTTTGGTGTTATCGAGCGCATTTGGGTGTTTGATTATGAGAAGTTTCAGATTCCTATATTTGGTTGCAAGTGGGTTGAAAATAATAACGGCATTCGAATGGATAAGTCAGGATTTTTGCAAGTGGATCTTAATAGGGTGGGATACAAAGATGAGTCTTTTATTCTAGCCTCTCAAGCTAGACAAGTGTTCTATGTCAATGATCTGAAAAGTACGAAATGGTCTATAGTTCTTTTTTCCAACAAAGTAATTGATGAAAACACTGGAGATCAAGGTGATATTGATGTTGAGATTGAATCGTTTACCAGAAATGATCAAGATGAGAATATTATATCAAATGATTCATATATTAGAAATGATCATAATGAGGGTATTTGGATCAATCCAACCGTCTGTGTTGTTAAGAGACATGTAGAACATATTCCAACCAAGAAAAGAAAGAGAACTTAGTGAAAAAGGTACAGGTCAAATGATTTTAATTGTTTTCTTTATTACAGGTAAAATGACTTTTATGATTTTAATTATTTTTACATTTGTCATCTGATTTTAATTGTTTTCTTTATTACAGGTAAAATGGCTATTATGAAGTCAATCATTCGTGCAAGGGGCAAAGGATACTTGAAAGTATCAATTGATATTTGTTTAGATGGAGATGTTCCATTGTCGTCAAGCCTCATTCGCGTAGATGATGATGCTAGATATTTGAAAGTATCCCTCTACGACAATGGAACATATCCATCTAAACAAATATCAATTCTATCTTCAAAAGATAAGGGACCAAAAATATAAGGGGATTACGCAGCAAATCGAGTCAGTTGCATCAAAAAAAAAGGTATAAACACAATTATATGATATTTATGCATAGAAAATGTTAATTCTTGATCTTATACTTCACCTAACTAATTTTATGATATTTTAGGTTCATGCTATTGATATTGAACAAAAAGAGGTTGTTGCTAAGAAGACTACTGCTAGCAAAAAAAACATACATCTCAAAGATGCTTTTGCTACTTAGTTTTATTTCTTTTTAAGTTATGAATTGGTTGTATATTTAGAATCTTTAGAAGTTAAACGATTATATATCAGTGGATTGTTGTATATGTATGGATTGTTGTATATAAGGCTTGTTGAATGCAATGTGTGAAAAAGGGCTTCAAATTATACAGTTTTGGGTGTACTGCTTCAATATACAGGTTGTCTAAAATAAATAAATAAATATAGCGCTTTTTAAAAAAAAAAATTTAAATAACCACCCACTTTAGAGGGCGCTTCCCAAAATAAGCGCCCTCTAAACCCTTTAAATTTCCACTTTAGAGGGCGCTTTCCAGTAAAAGCGCCCTCTAAACCCTTAAAAGTTTCCACTTTAGAGGGCGCTTTCCAGGAAAAGCGCCCTCTAAACCCTTAAATGTTTCCACTTTAGAGGGCGCTTTCTTTAAAAAGCGCCCTCTAAAGTGGCCCTTAAAGGGCTTAAAGAGCCACTTTAGACAGCGCTTTCACCAGGAAAAAAAGCGCTGTCTTTACCTATGCCAGCGCCAGATTAGAGGGCGCTTTAAAGCGCTGTTATAGGCCAAAAAAAGCGCCCTCTTTTCCCTTATTTGGCGTAGTGAAACCTCGAACCAAATAGATAGTGTCTCCACACCTTCAACATACACTACAACTGCCAACTCTAAATCCTGGGTACGATAATTCCTCATGAATCTTCAGCTTTCGTGAAGCATAAGCTACTACTTGGCCATTCTTCATAAGCATTCCCCCTAAACCCATCTTGGATGCATCACGATTTACCATAAAAGGTTCTTTCACACCTGGGAAAATTAGAACTGGAGTTGTTGTCAACTTCTTCTTCAGTTCCCAAAAACCTTCTTCTCACTGAACATCCCACACAAAGGCTTGACTCTTTCGAGTAAATTGAGTCAAAGGCATAGCTAATTTCGAAAAACCTTCGATGAATCTTCTGTAGTAACCAACTTAACCCAGAAAACTCCTGATTTTCGTAAATGACTTGGGAGCCTCCCATTGTAGTATTGCGTCTAGTTTGGATGGATCCACTACTATTCCACCATTAGAAATCACATGACCAACAAAACTTACTTCTAGCAACCAAAACTCACACTTGGATAACTTGTCATATAACTTATTCTCTTTCAAAACCTGAAGCACAACTCGAAGATGTCATGTTTGTTCTTAAGTTTTTTTTTAATACGCCAAAATATCATCTATAAATACCACAACAAACTAACCCATAAACACACCAGGAGCATTATACACACTGAAAGACATCATTGATTACTCATAGTAACTGTATCGAGTTCTAAGCACAGTCTTTAGAATATATTCATCCTTCACTCGAATCTGATGATAGCCCGATCTCAAGTCAATCTTGCTAAACACATAAGCTCCAACCAACCAATACATAAGACCGTCAATTCTAGGAAGATGATACTTGTTCTTGATAGTAACCTTATTCATTTATTGATAATCAACACATAACCTCATACTACCATCTTTCTCCTTTACCAACAATATTGGAGCTCCCCACGATGATACATTTGGTTGGGCAAACTTCTTTTCAAGCAGGTCTTCTAACTATTTCTTTAGTTCACCAAACTCTGACGCATATATCATGTATGGTGCCATCGGTAGAGGCCTAGTACCAGGTACTAAATCTATGGAGAACTCAATTTCTCTCTCTGGAGGTAGATCAGTAATGTCGTCTGGAAAAACATCTCGAAATTCGCACACTACATGAAGATCAACCATCACCACTTTACTTTCGAATTTTAAAGAAGAAAATATTGTAAATACTTGGGTTCCGTCTTTCAAGAGCTCTTCCACTTGATTAGCACATATAAACCTTGAATATTCCTCTTCAACAAACTCATGAAATAACACCAACTTATTATAATAGTTGATATGAACATGGTTGAACTCCAACCAGTTCATCCCTAGAATAACATTAAACTGACTTAACAATAAGCAGACTAAGTCAATACGAAAGTCCTTACCATAGATCGTCAGAGGGAAATTTAAACAAACCAGAGAAGTAGTCATCGACCTATTAGCTAGAGTATCGATAACCATACTACCATTCATAGTAGACACCACAAGATTCAATCTTTTAACATAGTCACAAGATATGAACGAATGTGTCACACCCGTATCAATAATAGCAATCAAAGGGACACCATTAATAAAACATGTACCTTGAATCAGATTATCGGACCTAAAAGTATCCTCTCCACTCAAAGTGAAGACCTTTCCACATGATTGAGCTTGCTTCAGTTTCTGGCACTAAGTACATATATGACATTGCTCTTCACAGTTGAAACATATCACCAAACCAAATTTGCATTCATTAGTACAATGCCCCAGTTTCCCATATTTAAAACACTTCATATTAGTACATTTTGAAGCACAATGACCCATATGTTCACACTTGAGAAAAGTAGGAACGCCTCCCCCACTTGTTCCCTTCCCACTAGCAGTTTTCTGTTGAAACTCATGTTTTCCCTTAGCATCTAGAATTCCACGGTTTACCGTGATTCTGGTTGCTTCTTTTCTTATCATTAATACTCTTATAGTGAGGATATCTAGCACAAATATTTTCATCGTAGAAACTACATGTATTAACCATCAGAAAGAACTGACGAATGTCTTGGTACCCAATGAATTGCTTGATTTCTAGATGTAAGCCACTCTCAAACTTGATACACTTAGATCCCTCATCTCCTAACACATTGTAATGATGGAAGAACCTAGATAACTCCTTGAATTTAGCAGCATAATCCATAACAGTCATGTTTCCTTGCTCCAACTTAAGGAACTCGATCTGCTTCTTGCTACGAACATCAGCCCATAAATACTTCTCAAAGAAATTGATCTTAAAGTTCCCCCAAGTGATCTCAGTACCTGCAAATTCTAACTTCTCACGTGAATTCTCCCACCAATACTCCGCTTCCTCAGCCAGCATATGAGTATCAAACATGACCTTATGCGTGTCTATGCAAGCGCTTACCCTAAAAAAATTCTCAGTCTCTTACAACTAAACCTGTGCACCCTCTGGATCATACATCCTCCTGAAATTTGGTGGATTGTTTTTCTAAAACATACTCAGTCCACGGAAATCACCACCCTTAGCCTACTGATTCCACCGAGCCTACAAAACCTGCAAAGCCTGTGGCACTTGCCCCATCACATGAATCGTTGCTTCCAAAGCATCAGCAATCGCTTGGTATTTTCTCCCCCTAGCCATTTCTCCATACACCAACAAATAAAGATTAGAATAAATATGCATTGACAATGTTCATACACATGTCAGATACTAAGGAACAATTAAAAGTCACAAAATCTAGGTTGGACGGATCGACCTGCTCTGGTACCAACTTTGTGACACCCTGGAACTCCACGACTCTTGTTAAATTATAGTCATGAAAATGAAACACATTTAAACACCAAGGATGTCACACATCTCCTTAACACAAACATGTTTCTTAAAACTTTTTCAAAAATATGCAGCGGATAATGTCAAACAAGTTCAACTGAATAAATCCAAACAAATAGCTCAATACTCAAGCATGAGGGAAGCAATCCCATAAATCTCATAAAAACAAGGCACAAATTAAAACCAATCTCGTCCCAGATTTACATATCAGAGCGCCACCGCAGAAGTAAATGAAACTCGAAAATATAAATAAAGAAGAAGGTAATATTCATCATTCTCGAACTCAACAGTTATTGCTCGCTACATTTATCTACAACATAGGCATAACGAGTCATACAACAATAGAAAATGGGTGAGAATAACTTTACATAAGTTATTGGTGTATTAAACAACAAGGATAACATACATAAACATAACACAATCATACACATTAATTATCATTAACAAATAATTATGATGCAAATTTGAGATGATATGCAATCCTCCTCAAATATGTATGTGGTACCAAAATTTTGAATTTCCGAGTTATGTTACATAATTATCCATGTCTCTAATTCCTCTTTAGAAAATGTTCTATCTGAACAATGAGACTACCATTGGTTCTCTCTGAACCGTGACCTCGTTTACCTATCTCCAATATATGAATGCATGAACATATAATGCAAATCACAACTCATAATCAGTCAACAAATGACATCTCGTATCTCGTATCAATAGGGTCCTATCTGAATTCATAATTAGCCAATATAAGCCTAACATTGTAATTCTCTCTGAATTATACAACTCAACAATATAATTAAATTTCAATAAATATATTAAAAATAACAGAGTAAAATTATATCATTACCCATCAACTCAAAATACACGTCAACTCAATTTGCTCATCGACTCATAAAATTACTCAAAACATATCGACAAAGTAGTTTGTTATTCTTTTATACTCGCGACTCATCGAAAGGCTGATAGTTCTTGTCTTTTGCTCAACAGAGTTCTCAAAGGAACTCTAAACAACTCTACAACAATATCTATAACTCCAAAACAATTCTAAAGTACTCTAAAGTGCTCAAATGACAAACTTTGCATATAGAAATAACTCTTATGAACTCTATTGGTTGGAGGTCTGACTCAAGTAATAATAAAACAAACCTAAAGTCACAATTTGACTCTCAAACTTATCAAAAGGGTAGCGAAAGGTCACTGAAATCAAAATTACTCAAAATCCGCTGAATTGGACCGCAAAATGTCGAACCATGAACGAACTCATGTCGCCCGTCGGGTCGTTGCCCAACTTGCAGTCACCGTTAGTGCGATCCCTGATTCCTGCGAATTTCAACCTTCGACAGCCACCGATGGCACACCTCTATCGCGCGACTCTCCATCCCCCAGCCGTCGTCATCTTTGGCATGGCCCCCTTCTCCCGATTTCCGTTTTTTTACTTATTCTCGAATTTTGCTATTTTCCTCGATTTTTCAACTTTTCGAATTTTTTAATGATTTTTTATTTTGAAAAAAGAGTGATTTGGGGGATTTTTCATGAAAAATATGCCATTTGGGATTTTGGTGCCTTAGCCCAACTCAGTTATCGATCGCTCAGAATAAACAGCAATTACTCAACACAGACAAATCATAATCGGATTATCAACAAAAATCTCCAAAGGGGCACAACCACAAATCATAACAAGAATATATGCAATATCAACAAGGTTTAGGCGGCCACAAACATACGATCACACAAAACACATAATAGAATGGAAAAGAAGAAGACATGAGGGTTAGGACCTCTCGCCATCCGACTGCCTAAACACGTAACATGTAAAGAATTCCCCCTTGCCTTGAAAGTGATTATCGTTGAGTTTTTCTGCCATTGGAACTCTATGTCACCCTCCTTACTACGATCGTTCTCCTTTCTGCTGCATCCTTTTTTTCATAATTTCACGTTCTATCTAGAAATCTCATCTAACTTATCTATTTATATTACCCTAATTCACTTATTTTATTTAAAAATCTAATATTCTATTATTTTAATCAAATAATAATTCTATCAAATATAACCATTAGTTAAATTATTCTAATAAACTTAATTATTCACCTTAACTCTAATATACCTATAAATTTTATCATTAATTAAATTATCAAAATACCCTAAATTCTCAAAAAACACATGAATCACTCAGTAAATAGAATAAATTAAATAATTTAAATAAAAATAATAATTAACTAAAGTCGGAGTGTTACAACGTCATTGTTTTGTTGCGAAACCATAATTGATTGGTGAATCGGTGGTTGTATGAACAACGATGGATCATGAATTTCGACGCGGTAAAGGAGTGGCTGATCTGCAAGGTTAGCACTCTAATGCTCAAGTCAGTATGTAAAGGAGAAAAGTGAATGGAAATTAATTTTGAAATTGTGCATCTGGATTTTTTGTGCCTATTCTTTATATAGAGAGAGGTAGATATAACAACCTATTATTTGCTAGGTGTGTGATGCAGAGACTCATTGGATGTATCGTGAATTCAAATTACATGTGCTCTTTCGTAGGACAAATCTCCTGTGTTGCAAATATACTAGACATATTGCAACTCCCTCTGAGTGATCGGTCTATGACGATTATGGTCGGCGCAGAAGAGTAATCAAATTATGTAAAAGGATCAAAAGTAAATTTAAACCAAATTTTTTTCAAAGGAATAGCATTTGATTATTTAAAAAAATCAATAAAAATGAAATTGAAGTCAAGTTTAATTGGATTTTCACATAATAGAACTCCTTATGAAACTCCTTGTGAAAGTACATAATTTTTTTCTTCAAAGTACAATGTATAGAAAGGATGTAGGTGTTGGTGTAAGCCCTAGAGGCCAATACTTTTGGTACTTGTATCGAATTATTTAAAGGCATTTTCTTTATTATGGTTGATTAATAAAGTCCCTAGAATAGATAGTCCGTTTAATGTATTAAGTGTGACTTAATCATGAGAACACATTAAACATAAGGGTACTATTCTTAAAGTATCCGTAGTCGAGCTTTAATGTGAAGTGGGATAATATTAAAGCATTAAGACTATTATGTTTGTAGACTGATGATCACATCTCATGGATCATGGATAAAGAGTTATCAAGTCTTAAACATAGGTATGAATATTAGGAGTAATATTTATACCGGATTGACCCGCTATGAGAATACTATATAGAAAGTTATGCAAAGTGTCATAAGTTATTCTCATGGTTATAATGGTGTATACCACTCTTCGACCTGAAACCACTATGGACCCTAGATGTAGAGTTGAGTGCTTTGTTGCTGATCCAACGTAGTCCGTAACTGGATAACCATAAAGACAGTTGATGGGTACTCCACAAAGCATGCTGAGGGACATGAGTGTCCTAGATGGAATTTGCCCATCCTGCGTAACAGGATAAATGTCTATGGGCCCAATATTGAACTGGACAAGGATGACACGGTCTATACCTTGTGTTCAATATAGACATAAGGGCAAAGGGGTAATTATACACATAATTATTATCACAGGAGGTTTTGTCAGATCACATGATATTTTCGTGACTTGGGTAGCAGTGATGTGTTGCTAGATACCGCTCACTGTTTATTATGTTAAATGCGTGATTTAATATAATTGCCAACCCCGCGAAAACCTATAGGGTCACACACAAAGGACGGAATGATGAGAGATAGAGTAACTAAGGAACACCGTAAGGTACGGTGCACTTAAGTGGGAGACGAAATATGGTAAGGTACCAAATACTTAAGTGATTTTGGGCATATTATAAGATATGGGCCAAAGTACACTTAAGTGGGTTTTTTAGCTTGAAGCCCACACAAGTGGTTCTATAAATAGAACCCCTTGGGTAGAAGCATTGTCACTCCACTCCACTCAGACAGAAATTCAAGTAGAGACTTGGAATTTTGTTTCCCTCTTTCTCTCACTCAAAGCATTCATTCATAACAGCTAGCACTGCGATTGAAGGAATCCGTTCGTGTGGACTGAGTAGAGACGTTGTCATCGTTCAACGTTCGTGATCACCCCGTGGATTTGTATCCAAGGTTTTGGTCGTTTCAAGAGATCTGCACCAAAGGTTTGAATCGCCACAAGAGGTAACGATTCTATCACTGATCATGCCCATTTGTAAGGATCACTAAATGGAGAAATTTTTAAATTCCGCTGCGCCTTGTATGGCAATTCTCCTACAGTAGGTATATTTCATGTGTAGTTAGAGACTTAAGAGTGTATTGAATAAGTCAATTTTGTTATACTTAACTTGTTTAAGTAGAAAATATGTGTAAAATAAAACATTAGAAGGGTATTGACTAGGATGGAAAAACGAGTCAGGCATGTCGGGTCCGTTTGTTTAATCCACCATTTTTTACGGGACGGAACAAGGTTTTCGACTCGGTATCTTAAGTTGGTCCGCCCTGTTTAACCCACTTTTAAAATGGATCGAAGGCGGGGCAAGACAGATTTTGCCCGAAGATTTTTTGTAAAAATATTATTTTTTTATTTGGAATTAAAACAATATTAGCGTCCTATGTAGTAGATCTATTTTTAAAACAACTCTCATTTCTTCAAACCTTAATATTCATTTTTTATATAACCACAAATACCTCATTTTGAAGACATTAAACGGTCTTTGCTTCGTTCTTCATCTTCACTCATAGTAGAAAAAATCTTTATTGAAAAACATAGAGAGTATATTCTTTTCTCTTCTCTATTACTCGTTGTCATTGGAGGCGGAGCTTTAAGGTAATTTTTGCACATAGGAGTTTGTTTCTCATTATAATAATAAAAATTTTGATTTGTATTTTGTTCTATTTGAGTTCTCATTTCATTTACTTTTTATACTAAAATGCTCAACTAAGTACTAATTATGTGTCTTGATAATTATTAAATAATGAAGTTTTGATTTTACTTGGATTCTTTCATTTTTGAGATGCTTCTATTGATAAAATTATTGATTTTGATGTTTTTGATCTTGATAATTATTAAATAGTGGGTGACAATGAGGAGAGAGATGGTGGAAGGTTCGTTCCAATGGCTACTATATCAACCGAAGCTTCAAATGTTCACGACATAGATGATTATTGATGAAGTGTTTGTCATGGAACCTTTAAGATTGATTTTTTGTTGTTGGTTATTGGTTGTGTTTGTTTAGCTTGTGCTAGTTTGTTTTTGTTATTTGTGTCCTTAGAATTCCTTAACTAAGTTGTACTTGCTGATTTTTTGAATCAAATGGATTATTTTGGAGTTCTATTGTGTTTGTTTTAAATTTTTGGTATTATAGTTATGTTGTTTTGCTTATGTCGAAGAATATGACATTTATACTGCGAATTATTAAAATTTATTATGTGTTGTTATAATTTGTCGGTCTCTTTTGATAATGATTAACAATTTTGTAAATTATATAGTAAATTAAATTGTAAAAAAAAAATTGACGGGCCAACCCGCCAACTCGTTAGTAAATAGAACAGACTTGACTTTTGAGTTCGGACATCTAAGTTGGTCCGCCCGCCCCGTCTGACTCTTGCACGGGCTTTAACTGGACAGGCCTAAACGGAGCGGACCGCCCACTACTTCCTGCACTAATTTCCTTACACTCAGGGCTCTGGAATTCAACCTGCAATTGTTTGATTTTTAACATATTGTATATATCAACTTTGAGAGAAGTGAAGTTTCTTCTTAGTTCTTATTGCTTTGGACTGTTTACCAATTTCCATTCACCATAGAATTAAATAACTTAAACTACCATATAATAATAAGTAACTTCATAAATCCTCACAAACTCAAAAATCCAAAAGGGATCATGTCATACGGTGAACTGGACTTTATTGGATTTGTAATCGCAATGTCGCGGTTAGCAAGAGTCACCACCGACTTTTCTTTTATCCCATAAGGAAAGGTGGAAAAGAACAGGAAAGACCTTAATTTAGATTCTTAGGTTCGGGAGGTACTTTATACAAAGGGAAGGTATTAGCACCCTTTGTATCCATGGTTATCCATGGGCTCTTAATTGCTCAATCATTTATGTTTTCCTTGTTTGAAAAAAAGTGGTTGAGAAATGTATGAAAAATGTTTTGAAAACGAGAATTTAACTTTGTAATGATTCTTGCATGAATGTATACAAAGTGGTTATCTCGTATAGTTTTTTGAAAGTAGTTTAGAAAAATATAACTCGGCAATGATCCTAGTGCGGATGTATGCTAAGTGGTGATTTTCCAAAAAGATGTTTGAAAGGTGTGAGGTGAAAAGTATTTTTTTTGTTATGAATGAGCAATTAAGGTTATACCTGTCCGAGGTCTTTCCGGGCATTTCCTATCCTTATGAGGGTAAAACTGTCCTGACTATTGAGAAGTAAGTAGTTTTATCCTTGGGATGTAGAAGGGTCATCGTAGGGTCATCGATTGGTCATTGAAGGCAACAGTTGTGAGGATACCTTAGCATTCGAAGGGACTATCATCATTTAACCATAGGCTACACCGAAGGGTCATCGAGGGACAAAGTCGTATTTCCGAAGGCAACATCCGAGGGACCATGATTTATTTTATGATGATTTAATCGAAGGGTCTTTGCTAAGGATATCCCCATATTCGCGGGACATGACCGTATTACGTAATCGTGGGGTAATAAAGAGAGGTCCGATATCATTTATTTAAGGTCCGGATTTTAACAATTAATTAAATAGCCGTAATCAGTTAGGTAATTAGGTCCACCGGAAATCAATGAAATCAATACATTAAAAATCAAGCTTGGTGATTCAAGATGAATCTCCATATTAAACTTAGGTCATCCAAAAGCCATCTCCTCAAGAATGTCCACACCTAAAGCGGCGTGCCTAGCCGGTTATTTCTTTGGAAGTATGCTGGCCTTTACATCATGCAACACACGGATTAGAGCATTGAGGCAAAATACAATTGGAAATTGCCCCATAAAATAAATATAACAGTCAGAAATTTAAGCCAAATAATGCAGAATCATCAGGTAAACATGAAATGGGCAGCAAAAGGGCAAAGCAGCCCCTGGTCCGGTCGCCTCTGCTTCGCCTAGCGAAGGCTCAGCGAAGGCTCGCTGCGGGCTCGCCTAGCGATGAGCTAGCGAGCGGCCACGGGTTTGAAATTTGAGAACATTAGGACCTCAACCTGCAGCAGGGCTTATGGCCTCCAACACATAATTATATGGTTCAGTTTCACAATATTCAAGCACCTTTAAATTCTCATGCAAAACTTCAAAATGTTTATGAATTCAATTATAATACCCCCCACAAATTAAGAACATGAAGTGGTACCATATGCCAAGTGAGAGTACCAAACGATATCACATGCAAATTAAGACACTAAAGTGGTACCACATGCAAAATAAGGACACAAAGTGATAATCATATGCCAATTAAGAAACTAAAGCGATAATAGTGAGGCAAACCTGTTTGCAAATCGAGTTGCAACCTTGAATTGGCGAGCCGGATTGAGTTGGGCGACGGTAGCTTCGGAGCGGGTAAGCGGCCTTCAGGGTTTCCGCCTTCTGAACGCTTTGGATCAGCAGGGTTTCTGTGTTTCTCCCCCTGGATGCGTGTTTCCGTCCGTCTTCGTCCGTCTCTGTGTGTCTGTGTGTCCTTTTTTTCGTGGCAGAGGAGCTGGTATTTATAGTGGTAGTGGTGGTGACCTAATGGGCTTAAAATGAGGTCCAAAACCTCAAACTTTCGCGAGCTTCGCTAGGCGAAGGAATTGCTCGCCTAGCGAGCAAACTAGGTTTGGGCTTTTTCTGGACCTGATGCTTCGCTGGGCGAGTGGCATGCTGAGGTATTCGCTAGGCGAAGGAATTGCTCGCCTAGCGAGCAAGCTATTTTGGGCCACTTTGGATTAGGCCTGTTGTGAGCTGGGCTTTTGTCCATTTGATATCAGTGCCTTGCAGATCAAGTCAGAGGGTCTTGAGAAATGCTTTGTAGTATCAATGGGCAAATTTTGGGGTATGACAGCTGCCCCTGTTCAATATTCTTGAACCGAGAGAATAGAATGGTATGTGTCGTTCGTGATCTGGAGGTGAAAGATTATTGAACACTAGAATGCCCCAAAAATTTGCGCTCGTCCATTAGGAGCTAGCCTTGATGGAGATGGGCTTAGAGATGCCATCCAGGAAACTTGATGAGGAGATTTCCCGATTGTGTCGTACGTTAGACGATATCTGAAGACATGGGTGTCACACCGGGCCGTACCTCAGACCGTATAGTGAATCATTCATCATGCTGTTGACTTCACTGGGGAGTCCGAGTATGTTATACACTGCTGGGGATAAGGGATCAAAACGGGTCGTATATTAGACCGTGTCTGAATACCGGAGTGAGTTATTCATTAGGCGGATGACTTTGCTGGGGATGAAAGATCAGAATGGATCGTACGCTAGATCGTATCTGTCCGAAGGTAGCATCTGAGGGGATGAAGGTATAACTTGGTCGTACATTAAACCATATCTGAGCAGAATGAGCCGTCCGTTAGGCTGAATTTGCTGAAAAGGGAGTAGTCGTATACTAGACTACCATTCAGAAATGTACCTGTCCGAAGGTAGCATCTGAGTAAGGGAGTAGTCGTATACTGGACTACCATTCAGAAATGTACCTGTCCGAAGGTAGCATCTGAGCAGGGGAGTAGTCGTATACCAGACTACCATTCAGGAATGTACCTGTCCGAAGGTAGCACCTGAGTAAGGGAGTAGTCATATACTGGACTACCATTCAGGAATGTACCTGTCTAAAGGTAGCACCTGAGCAAGGGGAGTAGCCGTATACCAGACCACCATTCAGGAATGTACCTGTCCGAAGGTAGCACCTGAGAAAGGGAGTAGCCGTATACTAGACTACCATTCAGGAATGTACCTGTCCGAAGGTAGCACCTGAGAAAGGGAGTAGCCGTATACTAGACTACCATTCAGGAATGTACCTGTCCGAAGGTAGCACCTGAGAAAGGGAGTAGCCGTATACTAGACTACCATTCAGGAATGTACCTGTCCGAAGGTAGCACCTGAGCAAGGGGAGTAGCCGTATACCAGACTACCATTCAGGAATGTACCTGTCCGAAGGTAGCACCTGAGCAAGGGGAGTAGCCGTATACCAGACCACCATTCAGGAATGTACCTGTCCGAAGGTAGCACCTGAGAAAGGGAGTAGCCGTATACTAGACTACCATTCAGGAATGTACCTGTCCGAAGGTAGCACCTGAGCAAGGGGAGTAGCCGTATACCAGACTACCATTCAGGAATGTACCTGTCCGAAGGTAGCACCTGAGCAAGGGGAGTAGCCGTATACCAGACTACCATTCAGGAATGTACCTGTCCGAAGGTAGCACCTGAGCAAGGGATGAGGGTCTAACTTGGTCGTACATTAGACTGTATCTGGGCAGAATCCGAGGACTTGACGGTCTAACTTGGTCGTACATTAGACTGTCACTGAGCAGAATCTGGTCTAACTTGGTCGTACATTAGACTGTATCTGCAGAATCTGACTTGAAGGTCTAACTTGGTCGTACATTAGACTGTATTTGAGTGGTATTTGAAGATTTGAAGGTCTAACTTGGTCGTACATTAGACTGTATCTGAGTTATTGAAGGTCAGAATGGATCGTACGCTAGATCGTATCTGAGTTGAAGGAGTCATGCGTTGAGATGAATCAGGATGGACCGTATGCTAGGCCATATCTGATAGTATTTGTGTATACTGTATTTGCAACGAATATTTGGGATGGGCTTATAGATGCCATCGTTAGGAGGATGTCAGAATGAATGTTGACATGGAGTATATCTGAGAGCTGTATTCGAACCTTGAATGTGATCAGAAGGATAATCAGCCTGAAAAATAAAGTTAGTTTCATGCAATGTCATGATGCATGAAATGTTTTATGCTCGCGAACCTGGTATGCATGTGTATGCATGTATATATCATGAAATGATGTAAAGTGTATGACGCGGAATGAAGTAAATGTGAGCGTTGTATGCAGGTATGTAATATGAAATGATGTAATGAATGCATTAGGTGTCTGAAACATTCTTCCAGGGGACTCTACTGGGGAGATAGATCCCAGTCTGCTGGTCGGAGACATTGGTATTGATGGCCCTTCCTTAGCTGGGGATTCGGGTTCTGTCCAACGGGGCCTGGCTGGGGATAGAAGGGATGACCTTTCGGTAGGGCGATGCCGACCTCTTCTGGGGAATAACTGGCGTTGCCGGGGAATCGACTTAGTAACAGCCTCCTTGGAAAGCGTGGTTAGACCTTCTCCTCGATCCTGAAGTCGTGTAGTAATTGCTATTGCTATTTTAGGCATGCATTTTTGTAAACATTGGTCATATTCAAGTGCATAAGTCAATTCAAGTTAAATCAATGGACGTTTACGCAAACAAAACAGAAAAGGTAAAAACAAAAGCATCTTTTTGGAAATGAAATCGTATTGATTTTGAAAGAGAGCCTATAAATAGGCAATTTGAGTACAAGGAGACGGAAATCCTAGTAAGAGGAAATTGTCAAGAAAAGGAGAAAGCTATGCAGAAAAAGTCCTATCGATTCTAATTCCACCACTGTCATTATGTCTTCAAGCATCTCATCTCCTGCTGTCGGATAGAAGTGATTGGCTCGTTCAGTCCCTGGAACTTGGTTGAAGCTGACAGAGAACGGGACATAGTCATACGCTTTAATCCCTAATTTTTGCCTGGACCGCCTTTTCAGGTTTTCAGTCCACCGGGATACCCTTTTTTGCCCAAGCCGCCTTTTCAGGTTTTTGACTTGCCGGGTGTACATTTGTATATATTTATCCCTAATTTTTGCCCGAACCCTTTTGGTTCGCCGGGATGCCCTTACTTTTGCCTAGGTACGTCGACCTAGCGGGTCTCTTTTATGCGTAGTATTTTTTAACTATGTCCGCGTTCACAGGATGTGGGAAGTCCTCGCCATCCATTGTAGCAAGTATCATGGCTCCACCGGAGAATACCTTCTTAACCACAAATGGTCCTTCGTATGTGGGAGTCCACTTGCCTCTGGGATCCCCTTGTGGTAGAATGATACGCTTGATCACCAAGTCACCAACTTGATACACCTGTCTCTTGACTCTTTTGTTAAATGCTTGGGTCATGCGCTTCTGATATATCTGCCCGTGACAAACAGCCGCAAGTCTCTTCTCATCAATCAAATTTATCTGGTCGAGTCGAGTCTGAATCCATTCATCTTCATCTAAGTCCGCTTCTTTCATGATTCTTAGAGAGGGAATCTGGACTTCCACTGGTAAAACAGCTTCCGTTCCGTAGACTAAAGAGAAAGGAGTTGCCCCTGTCGAAGTGCGTACTGAAGTGCGATAACCATGGAGAGCAAATGGTAACATCTCATGCCAGTATTTGTACGTTACTGTCATCTTTTGTATGATCTTCTTGATGTTCTTATTAGCAGCCTCCACGGCGCCATTCATCTTTGGCCGGTACGGAGAGGAGTTATGGTGTTTAATTTTGAACTGCGTGCAGAGTTCAGTAATCATCTCGTTGTTCAAATTAGTACCATTGTCAGTGATAATCCTTTCAGGGATGCCATACCGACAAATAAGGCTATTCTTGACGAACCGTGCCACCACATTCTTGGTGACAGAAGCGAATGAGGCTGCCTCTACCCACTTCGTAAAGTAATCAATAGCGACAAGAATGAAGCGATGTCCATTAGAAGCCGTGGGTTTAATCTCTCCAATCATATCGATGCCCCACATTGCAAAGGGCCAAGGCGCTGTTAACACGTTCAATGGAGCAAGAGGTACATGTACTTTATCCGCATAGATCTGACACTTGTGGCAGGTTCTGGAGTGATGGTGGCAATCAGCTTCCATGGTAGACCAATAATACCCTGATCTCAGAATCTTCTTGGCCATGGTATGTCCATTAGGATGAGTCCCAAAAATACCGTCATGCATGTCTTCCATAATCTTTTCCGCTTCCTTTTTATCCACACAGCGAAGCAAAGTTGAATCATGATTACGTTTGTACAATACTCCATTACTCAGAAAGAATTTAGCGGAGAACTTCCTCAGGAATTTTCTGTCCTTGATGGATGCCCCTTCAGGGTACTCCTGAGTCTCTAAATATCTTCTTACGTCGTGGAACCAAGGTTTCTCCTGTACCTTCTCAGTGTTAAGTCCATAACAGTATGCTGGTTCATCTAACCGTCCAATGATAACCATGGGAGCTTCACCGTCCCATCTGACTCTGAACATAGATGACATGGTAGCTAATGCGTCTGCCAACTGATTCTCCTCTCGTGGAATATGTTCAAATGTAATCTCTTCAAAGTATGGAAGTAATGTCATTACCTGCTCTCGATAAGGGATGAGATTTGGATGTTTAGTATCCCATTCTCCTTTGATCTGACTGATTACCAAGGCCGAATCTTCGTACACACTCAAAAACTTGATTCGCCAATCTATAGCAGCTTTGAGTCCAAAAATACATGCTTCATACTCAGCCATATTATTGGTACAATGAAAACATAGTCTAGCTGTGAAAGGCGTATGGTAACCCTCGGGAGAAATGAGTACAACCCCAACACCATGGCCCAATGCATTAGAAGATCCATCAAAGACCATAGTCCATCGGGATCCCCATTCGGATCCCTCATCTGGTTTAGGTTTTTCGTAATCCGTAACAAGCATGACATCCTCATCTGGGAACTCAAAATTCATAGATTGGTAATCGTCCACCGCTTGATGAGCCAAATGATCCGCTAGCACGCCTCCTTTGATTGCTTTCTGGGTAGTATACTGGATGTCGTACTCTGTTAAGATCATCTGCCATCTCGCTATTCTTCCGGAGAGGGCAGGCTTCTCGAACATGTATTTGATGGGATCCATCCTAGAAATCAACAAAGTGGTATGATTCAACATATATTGTCTTAGTCGGCGAGCAGCCCAGGCCAAAGCACAGCAAGTTCTCTCGAGCAGTGAGTATCTTGTTTCACAGTCGGTAAACTTTTTGCTCAGGTAGTATATGGCATGCTCTTTTCGACCAGACTCGTCATGTTGCCCCAATACGCACCCCATTGAATTTTCTAACACGGTCAAATACATGATTAGAGGTCTTCCTTCAACGGGCGGTACCAGAATTGGAGGTTCTTGGAGATATTTCTTGATTTTGTCAAAAGCTTCTTGACATTCCTCATTCCATATCATCTCTTGATTTTTCCTCAGTAGCTTGAAGATGGGTTTGCAAGTAGCGGTCAAGTGGGAGATAAATCGAGCAATGTAGTTCAAGCGTCCCAAGAAACCTCTGACTTCTTTCTCCGTACGGGGAACTGGCATTTCTTGAATAGCTCTCACTTTAGCCGGGTCAACCTCAATTCCTTTACCGCTGACAATAAAGCCCAAGAGTTTACCGGATCTTACTCCAAAAGTGCATTTGTTTGGATTCAATCTCAACTTGTACTTCTTCAACCTCTCGAACAGTTTGTATAAATGATCGAGATGTTCTTCTTCAGTATGAGATCTAGCTATCATGTCATCCACATATACTTCTATCTCATGATGAATCATGTCATGGAACAAAACCACCATAGCACGCTGGTACGTTGCCCCGGCGTTCTTTAGACCGAACGGCATTACTTTGTAACAGAAAGTGCCCCATTGCGTCACAAACGTGGTTTTCTCCATGTCCTCAGGTGCCATCTTAATCTGATTGTAACCTGAGAAACCATCCATGAATGAGAATAATTTGTGTTGAGCGGTGTTATCTACCAGAACATCAATGTGTGGGAGTGGAAAGTCATCTTTGGGACTCGCTTTATTCAAATCTCTGTAATCCACGCACATTCACACCTTACCATCTTTCTTTGGCACTGGCACCACATTAGCAACCCATTGAGGATAAGAAGTAACAGCTAAGAAACCGGCATTGAATTGTTTCATAACCTCGGCTTTGATTTTCTCAGACATTTCAGGACGCATGCGGCGAACCTTTTGCTTGACAGGACGGCAGTCTTCCTTCGTAGGCAGCCGATGCACCACTATATCAGTATCCAACCCGGGCATGTCTTCATAAGACCAAGCGAAAACCTCTACATAGTCATGTAACATCCGAATCAATCTTTCCTTGACACTGCTTTCCAATCCTGCTCCTATTTTGACTTCTCTTCTGTCTACCTCAGTACCCAGATTTACAATTTCGAGGGACTCTTCATGCGGCTGTATAGTCCTTTCCTCTTGCAATAACAATCTGGCAAGCTCTCCAGGGACTTCACAATCTTCCTCACTTCCATCTTCGGCTTGGTAGATTGGATTTTCAAAGTCATAATGAACAGTAGCGGAATTATTATCAATAGGATCCAGAGTGAGTACGGATCTGCAGTTTGTTACGTGAGTGTGTGTAAGAAAGCATAGCTTGTTTGAAAGACGACAGGAAAAATAAAGAGCGCAATATTTGAATGCGAAAACGTCCATAGATTTATTGAATATGAAAATATGCTTATGAAATGACAAAACCCTTAACAAATTAGCTACTGTGCCCCGGGTATAGACACAATGCTTTAAGCAGTTCAATTAGAATTTGCAATGCTAAATAGACAATAACAATTACTCCTGACTAAAGGAGATCGGGATAGTGTCTTCAGCCTTCCAATTATTGAGTCCGTCGCCAATTGTTGGGTAGATCCAACTATCCAGGTCGCAATCACTGTCAGCATCTTCTACAACATTGATTTGATCTTTGACCGTCTTCTCAGAGTTGAATCCCAGACCAGCTTTGTCAGACTTGTACGGTACGTTGATCAGTTGACCCCAGCCAGTACAGCCACCATCTTCAACCACAGCTTGAGCATCTTTCAGAGAAATCATAGCAGGAGGAGCACGAGTAACCTTGGGCACACAGGGAGTTGGCTTAAGGACAGGATCGGGCGGAGAAACCACTTCAAATGACTGAGTTGGAGTCTCGAAGAATTCACCATCCATCTCAACGTATCTGAAGGTATGCACACTACTGACAATGTATTCTTCCTCCCCACACACAGTGACGATCTTGCCCTCTATTGGATACCTCAGCTTTTGATGGAGGGACGAAGCCACGGCACCTGCCTCATGAATCCAAGGGCGCCCCAGTAGGCAGGAGTAGGCAGGTCGAATGTTCATTACATAAAAGGTAGTGTTGAAAACTTGAGGTCCTATCTTGATAGGGAGAACCACTTCGCCATAGACAACACTCTTCGCACCATCGTAAGCACGCACCACAATGTCACTAGGCTTCAATTCAATGCCTTTACAGTCGAGTTTATCGAGCACGGCTTTCGGTAGCACATTCAAGGAAGAGCCATTATCGATCAACACATGAGCCAAAGTGATTCCCTTACACTCAATAGAAATATGCAGGGCCTTATTATGGTCCTTTCCCGCTGGTGTCAGGTAAGTATTGGAAAAACCTAGGCCACCGTCGACAGTCAGATTAGCAACATAATTTTCGAACTGATCGACGGAGGTCTCCTGAGGTACATGGGCAGTCTTCAGGAATTTTATCAAGGCATTGGCATGAGATTCAGAAGACAACAACAAGGACAACATCGAGATTTTGGAAGGAGTGTGCCCCAACTGCTCTACCACATCAAAATCACTCTTGCGGATGATTTTCAGCACTTCTTCCATTTCTCGTTTGGCAACGTCTTCAGTAGTAGCTTCGATCGGTGTCTCTGACTGAGAAGGGTTGACTGGTTCCTTTCCTCGGTTTTCGGGAACCGGAGGTGAGATCTCTGGAGAGAAGATCCTTCCGCTTCGAGTAACTTTACTAGTCCCAACAATGTCATTAGGATTAGCAGGATCACCAACTTGCTTTACGCCATGGACATAAACATCACCTCCATAATTCCACGGAATAGCTTTGCTTGAGGAATACGGGATCGGGCCAGGTGCAGTAATGATCAGGGGAGCTACTCTGGGCTCAGCAACAATCTTCACAGGTATTCTGGGGGCAGTAATCTTCACTGGAACCTTGGACCTTGCAATCATAGATATTTCTTCAATAGGGTTTTCCGTTTTAGAAACCCTTTCAAAGAGAATTGTACGGTCGTCCATCAGCCGTTGAATGCCATTTTTCAATTTCAAGCAGTCCTCGGGCCAAAGTGTGCAGAGATTGCAATCTTCAGTACAACCTGGAAATAAACCAGCTTGCGATAAATTCCGCTTTATGATCGGGAGAGGAGATGTTAAGTCCGCTACAGTAGTGATGAGAGAATCGTCATTGAGAGCATTAACAGCCTTGTCATGATTAGGCATAGGTGCATTGATGACATTAGGAGTCTCCGGAGGCTCGAACTCAATTTCCCCAGCATCGATCATGTCCTGAATCTTATTCTTCAACAGCCAACAATCATTTGTATCATGCCCGGGGCTATCGGAGTGATATGCACACCTGGCATTGGGATTATAACGAGGCGAAGCAGTGTTGACATTTGCAGGAGGACCTCTGAGAGTGATTAGGTTTACCTTCAGCATACTTTGCAGTGCTTGTGCTAAAGTCATATTGAGCTTGGTAAACTGCCTTCTTGGTCTGTCTTGTCTTTGCTGGAAGTTTTGAGCTGGCGGGGCTGCGATCGTCACTGCTCCGATGGCATGGTCACCGATTTTCTTATTATGATTCTTTTGACCATACACAGCATTCGATTCATTCTTCCCATGGTAGGACTTTTTACTGCTTGTAGAAGTAGCTGCCTGTAATTTTCCACTTCGAATGCCGCTCTCCACCCGTTCACCTGTCAGTATAAGTTCAGTGAAACCTGATGAAGAACTCCCCAGTAGGTGGCTGTAGAATGGGCCAGTCAGAGTACCCATGAACAGGTCTACTAATTCTCGGTCAGTCATAGGGGGTTTGACCCTGCCGGCCAAATCTCTCCATTTCTGAGCATACTCTTTGAAGCTTTCTTTAGATCCCATGGCCATATTCTGCAACTGTAGCCGAGTAGGTGCTAATTCAGAATTGTACTGGTACTGCTTGTAGAAAGTCGTTGCTAGATCAGTCCAGGTGCGGATGTCAGAGCTCTCGAGCTGATAATACCATTCCAACTGAGTGCCAGATAGACTCTCTTGGAAGAAATGGATCCACAGTTTCTTATCAGTGGTATGCGGCTGGATCTTTCTCACATAAGCCCTTAGATGCATCTGAGGACAAGACGCACCATCGTACTTAGTGAAAGTGGGGATTTTGAATTTGCGGGGGATGGTCACATCGGAGACCAAACCCAGACTTTCGAAATCCAGACCAGGTGTCTTCTGACCCTCCATGGCTAGCATGCGTTCCTCCAGCAATTTATACTTATCATCTCTCGGAGAGTACTGTTCATTTTCATACTCTTCATCGTCATCCTCAGTGTTAGAGAAATCAGCATTCTCCTCCTCTGAATCATTCTCCGCCCCCTCTTCTGGACCATTCGGGATTCCAAATTTGATTCCCGTAGCCTGTCCTTTACGCCTTCTTCCCGGGTTAATGAAACTCACAGCTTTCTTGTCCTTCTTCTTTTCGGCCAAAAGAGCCTTCAGTTCCTCCTGCCCCTTGGATAAGCTTAGCATCATCTCCTTGAATTGAGCATTCTGAGTCTGGAGATCTTTGACAAATTGTTCGAGATCCATTTTTCTGTGTAAGAGGCAGACCGTGAGAATATGGTCCTTTAGAACACCTGTTATGCAATGTTATGTTATGCGATGCAATGTATGAAATGTTTTCAAGGACTTTTGGAATTTAACTCCGCATAAATCCCCAACAAGAGGGAAATGTTTTATTGCTACTTTTTTTGATCAATGTTCATTACAAAAGGAATAATAGTAAAAATACAAAGCTCAAGTCTCCCAGGGGCGACTTCTTTTCGGGCGAAGATATGCATTGAGTCTTCGTTCCTCATTAAGCTGACTGGTGAGCTCTAACACTTTCTTCCTTTCTGCATTGAACTGAGCTTCGAAAGTATCTCTCTCTTCTCTCAACTGGGTCCAGGATCTTTTCAATTCCTCAACATCAGTAGGCATATCTGGATAAGGAATGATCTGGGAAGTAGCTCCTTCGGCCTCTGATTCAACAGTCAATGGTCCGACTGCAAGATATGGCATGACAAGTTCGCGAGCTCTGGCGCGCACCCATCTGAGATAAGGCTCCATAGGAATAGAATTTTTCTTTCCTAAATTGCTTCTTTTCACCATGCCCCAAGCTCGTACAAACCTTTGGCGGAGACCTTGAGAGTCATTGTCATAGTCAAACACTGTACCTTGAATAATCATTTCATGTGGACCATCTCTTCGAGCATGCCCAAACTGACGTAGGGCTAAGGCAGGATTATAAGTAATACCTCCCCTTATCCCCAGGAGTGGTACATTAGGGAATTCTCCACAACGGTCGATGAGGGTGACGTTTTCTCTGAGATTGGAACACCAACGGATGTCTGAATGGGAGAGTGCCATTGTCCTTTGAGACCATTTCAGATTTTGATCATTCTTCAAGACTGATTGAGGGAGGTGCGAAATAAACCACCTAGACAACAAAGGTACGCAGCACATGAGAGTCCCTTGCCTCCTCATAGTACGAGTGTGAAGGGAATGCAAGACATCTCCAAGCAAGGTAGGCACAGGATTATGTGTGAGGAATATCTTAATAGCATTCACATCTATGAATTGGTCCGGATTAGGGAATAGCACCAAACCATAGATTAGCAATGCTAAAACATCTTCAAAAGCATGGACATTCACAACTTTTAGGAATTCTCGGGCCTTACTTATCAGAAATTTGGCAAGTAAACCTTTCGTTCCACTCCTTGTTACCCGATTGGTCTCAATGTCAGATTTTGTCATGCATAAAGCTGCGGCAACTTCTTCAGACTTTGGCATCTTTTCTAAACCACTGAAAGGTATTTGGTCCAGGATAGGTATCCCGAGCAGCTGGGAGAATTCTTCTAATGTGGGTACCAACTGATAATCTGGGAAAGTGAAGCAATGATGTTTAGGATCGAAGAACTGGAATAGGACTCTCATCATATCTTCTTTGAAACCAGTGGTAACTAAGTTGGGAAGATGACCATGTTTCTTGTTGAACTGAGCATGATCGGGGAGTTCTAACACCAAATCCTTGAGTTGAGGAGAGATCGTTACAAGATTGATCCGGATAGTCTTCCTGGAAGCCATAACCTGTTCAACAGAGCAAAGCTAAAATCCTAAGTCCTTGAAATGGTTAGTATGATGCCATGATGTTATGATGTCATGATGTTATGATGTTATGATGTTATGCAAGCGCAAGCATGTCACACAACAATTATTCCTAGGTTTTAAGGCTTGCATGAGTTCCATAGGTAAGTACCCTCCCCATTGAAGTTTGGTTGGTTCAACCTGTCCTAGAATAGTAACCGGGTTCTAGAAGGATCTCAGATCATCGACCTTTCTTTAAGTCCACTTCAGTGCAACGCCAAGTGGTTGACCGAAGCTTCCCTAAAGTCCAATCTCAAAGAGCGTAGTATCGAGTATCAACCAACCTCAGTCGGAACCGAAGCCAGTTATCTCACTACTTTCTAATGGCTAGGATGAGTCAATTAGGGTTCTAAAGGTCTGGTTAATGCTTTGATGACACCACGCGGAAGCCAAATTTTTCCTCAAGTAACATGAGGAACATCAGGACAACCAAAGTGTCACATTAACCGTAGCCATCATTTTAACCATTCCAGTATACGCCGGATAGTCGCGATGATCTATTGCTACTTACCTAAGGTACACTAGATCCGGGTGTAGGATCTTTCACTCAAACAATCCCTTAAACGAAGGAACAATTTAAAACATAAATGATTTTTTTTTTTTTTTTTTAAGATGGACCTCTCTTTGTATTTCCCCAGCAGAGTCGCCAGTTCTGTCATACGGTGAACTGGACTTTATTGGATTTGTAATCGCAATGTCGCGGTTAGCAAGAGTCGCCACCGACTTTTCTTTTATCCCATAAGGAAAGGTGGAAAAGAACAGGAAAGACCTTAATTTAGATTCTTAGGTTCGGGAGGTACTTTATACAAAGGGAAGGTATTAGCACCCTTTGTATCCATGGTTATCCATGGGCTCTTAATTGCTCAATCATTTATGTTTTCCTTGTTTGAAAAAAAGTGGTTGAGAAATGTATGAAAAATGTTTTGAAAACGAGAATTTAACTTTGTAATGATTCTTGCATGAATGTATACAAAGTGGTTATCTCGTATAGTTTTTTGAAAGTAGTTTAGAAAAATATAACTCGGCAATGATCCTAGTGCGGATGTATGCTAAGTGGTGATTTTCCAAAAAGATGTTTGAAAGGTGTGAGGTGAAAAGTATTTTTTTGTTATGAATGAGCAATTAAGGTTATACCTGTCCGAGGTCTTTCCGGGCATTTCCTATCCTTATGAGGGTAAAACTGTCCTGACTATTGAGAAGTAAGTAGTTTTATCCTTGGGATGTAGAAGGGTCATCGTAGGGTCATCGATTGGTCATTGAAGGCAACAGTTGTGAGGATACCTTAGCATTCGAAGGGACTATCATCATTTAACCATAGGCTACACCGAAGGGTCATCGAGGGACAAAGTCGTATTTCCGAAGGCAACATCCGAGGGACCATGATTTATTTTATGATGATTTAATCGAAGGGTCTTTGCTAAGGATATCCCCATATTCGCGGGACATGACCGTATTACGTAATCGTGGGGTAATAAAGAGAGGTCCGATATCATTTATTTAAGGTCCGGATTTTAACAATTAATTAAATAGCCGTAATCAGTTAGGTAATTAGGTCCACCGGAAATCAATGAAATCAATACATTAAAAATCAAGCTTGGTGATTCAAGATGAATCTCCATATTAAACTTAGGTCATCCAAAAGCCATCTCCTCAAGAATGTCCACACCTAAAGCGGCGTGCCTAGCCGGTTATTTCTTTGGAAGTATGCTGGCATTTACATCATGCAACACACGGATTAGAGCATTGAGGCAAAATACAATTGGAAATTGCCCCATAAAATAAATATAACAGTCAGAAATTTAAGCCAAATAATGCAGAATCATCAAGTAAACATGAAATGGGCAGCAAAAGGGCAAAGCAGCCCCTGGTCCGGTCGCCTCTGCTTCGCCTAGCGAAGGCTCAGCGAAGGCTCGCTGCGGGCTCGCCTAGCGATGAGCTAGCGAGCGGCCACGGGTTTGAAATTTGAGAACATTAGGACCTCAACCTGCAGCAGGGCTTATGGCCTCCAACACATAATTATATGGTTCAGTTTCACAATATTCAAGCACCTTTAAATTCTCATGCAAAACTTCAAAATGTTTATGAATTCAATTATAATACCCCCCACAAATTAAGAACATGAAGTGGTACCATATGCCAAGTGAGAGTACCAAACGATATCACATGCAAATTAAGACACTAAAGTGGTACCACATGCAAAATAAGGACACAAAGTGATAATCATATGCCAATTAAGAAACTAAAGCGATAATAGTGAGGCAAACCTGTTTGCAAATCGAGTTGCAACCTTGAATTGGCGAGCCGGATTGAGTTGGGCGACGGTAGCTTCGGAGCGGGTAAGCGGCCTTCAGGGTTTCCGCCTTCTGAACGCTTTGGATCAGCAGGGTTTCTGTGTTTCTCCCCCTGGATGCGTGTTTCCGTCCGTCTTCGTCCGTCTCTGTGTGTCTGTGTGTCCTTTTTTTCGTGGCAGAGGAGCTGGTATTTATAGTGGTAGTGGTGGTGACCTAATGGGCTTAAAATGAGGTCCAAAACCTCAAACTTTCGCGAGCTTCGCTAGGCGAAGGAATTGCTCGCCTAGCGAGCAAACTAGGTTTGGGCTTTTTCTGGACCTGATGCTTCGCTGGGCGAGTGGCATGCTGAGGTATTCGCTAGGCGAAGGAATTGCTCGCCTAGCGAGCAAGCTATTTTGGGCCACTTTGGATTAGGCCTGTTGTGAGCTGGGCTTTTGTCCATTTGATATCAGTGCCTTGCAGATCAAGTCAGAGGGTCTTGAGAAATGCTTTGTAGTATCAATGGGCAAATTTTGGGGTATGACAGATCATTTATTAAATTTTTTCTTATAAAACTAGAGAGTGAACCTCAGTCCCCCAGTAGGGACTACTATTTTACTCCTCCATTTTGATGATACATCCGATGGACTCTCCTTTCGGCATGTAATCAAAAGCTTTGTTAATCTCTGAAAATGGTATTGTGTGAGTTATGAATTTCTCCAGCTCAAGCTCCTGCAGTAAGTACTCGCAGTAATATCACATTAACAACATGAATAACATATCCTTCTAGATCTGCAATATCACTTAATCCACCTAATGCACTGCATAATTCAACATGTATAAAAACTTACCCCTTTCATGTATTTCTCAACAACATTAGGAAGATCAGTGTGAGGCTTGTAGTTGCCAAAGCAGGTACCCTTAAGAGTCCTCTCATTCAAGAAATTCACAGGATGAGTTTTGAAGGCATCATCTTTGCTTGGCACTCCAATAAGTACTGTTGAATAAACTTTAATGTTATAGCTAGTGGGTTTCTATTAATAAGTTAGTGGAGAGATTAAGAGTCTGTTGTAGTTGGAAGGTCAAGAGATAGTGGCCTATTAATAGTATTTACTAATAATTGTAAGTTTCTGAGTCTATATAAAGACCAAGGATGTACTCTAATTAAAAATACATAAGTCACAAAAGATTTGCTTCTTATCACAAATTGGAATCAGAGCTAATGGCAAACATGATGAATCAAATGTCGTTGCCACGGCTAACGAAGTTAAATTACAAAAACTAGAGTATCCAAATGAAAGCTTTTCTCGGATCTCTAGACGCGTGAGAGGTGACCAAAGATGGGTTTGAAGAACCAACAGATATTATGGGATATACGACAGCTCAAAACAAGGCGTTGAAAGAGACGCGATCGAAGGATAAAACGGCATTATACATGTTGTTTAGGGTTGTTGATGAATCAGGCTTCGAAAAGATTGTCGGTTCGACTACGTCAAAAGAAGCGTGGGACACGCTAGAGAAAGTGTTCAAAGGAGTAGATCGAGTAAAGCAAGTTTGACTCCAAACACTTCGTGGAGAATTGGAGAGGATGCATATGAAGGAGTCAAAAAACGTATCTGACTACATCACGCGTGTACAAAAGGTGGTGAACCAACTCACAAGAAATGGCGAAACAGTAACTGATGCACGAGTTGTTGAAAAGATTTTGAGATCTTTAACAGATAAATTTGAGAATATTGTGTGTGCAATAGAAGAGTCGAAGGACCTTTCGACGCTCTTAGTCGAAGAGCTTGCTGGTTCCCTCGAAGCACACGAACAACGTAAGATGAAAAAGAAGGAAGAAGGAGCAAAGGACGCAAATCAAACCAAGGAGCAAATCAAAGACGAAAAGGTACTCTTTTCTCAAAATTTTCGAGGAAGAGGACGTGGTAGTGGAGGACGTGACAGTGGTCGAAGTGGTAGAGGCAGCACCTTCGAGAGAGGACAGTCGAGCCAGCAAAATTGGCGTGGCAGAGGACGTGGTCAAAGAGGTGGTAGGTCGAACCATTCCAACTTTGAATGCTACAAGTGTGGGAAGTATGGTCATTATGCAAAGAATTGTAACTCATTTAAATGCTATAACTGTGATAAAGTGGGACATCTTGCAAAAGATTGTCGAATCGAAAAGAAGGTAGAAGAAACAACCAATCTAACTTTGGAAGCTGAAGCAAATGAAGGTTTTCTCTTGATGGCTCAAAATGAGATCAACTCAAATGACAATGTTTGGTATCTTGACTCAGGAGCAAGTAACCATATGTGTGGTCATAAACACTTGTTTAAAGAAATGAGAAAAATTGAAGATGGAAATGTGTCTTTTGGAGATGCATCGAAAGTGAAGGTCGAAGGCAAGGGAACGATCCGTTACTTGCAGAAGGATGGGTTGATTGGATCAATTCAAGATGTTTATTATGTAAAAAATCTTAAGACCAACATCTTGAGTTTGGGACAACTTATAGAAAAAGGTTATTCGATACTTATGAAAGAACGGATACTGCATTTGAAGGACAAGCTGGGACATCTGATTGCTCGTGTCGAAATAGAGAGAAATCGAATGTACAAACTGAATGTGATAAACGTTCGAGAAAAATGTTTAAAAGTAAATGTCGAAGACAAAGCGTCACTATGGAATCTACGTTTTGGTCATCTACATCATGCTGGTTTAAAAAGGTTGGCGAAAAAGAACATGGTGCATGGACTACCAGATATGGATTATGAAGGAAAGTTTTGTGAAGAATGTGTGCTTAGCAAACAAACAAGAACTTCATTTCAAAAGAAGGCAGAATATCAAGCTAAGCATATCCTTGAATTGATTCACACCGACATATGTGGGCCAATCACGCCAGAATCTTTCAATAGCAAAAGATACTTTATTTCCTTTATCGACGATTACTCACGGAAGACATGGGTTTATTTCTTGAAAGAAAAGTCTGAAGCATTCGAGGTGTTCAAAAGGTTCAAAGTAATGGTGGAGAAGGAAACCGACAGACACATTTGTCGCAACCTGAAAAATACAGTGCGCGAAAAAACAACCGGCGAAAGAAAATGACAGAAGAGTCGCCACCGTGCGTTATTCATCCCAAAGGAGGGAAAGGAAACGCTCGAAGTAAACCTGAAAAAGGAAAGGACAAGACGGGGTCTCGCAACCAAATCTTGGGTTCGGGAGTCGGTTATGCGAAGGGAAGGTATTAGCACCCCTACGCATCCGTAGTACTCTACGGGATCCACTTTTGTAGTTCTTGTCTAAAGGGTGTGAGTTTATCTTGTGCTGTTTACCAAAAAAAATGGTTAAATGAAAATGACTCACGCCGATGTCGCATCCACTGCATACGTATCTCATCTGAATATGAGAATCAGAGTCTTCGTAGCTCGGCTGACCTATGGGTTGGGGGGATGTGTGCTCGCTAAGACATCGCGTCTTATGCCTACGTATCTCATCTGGAATGAGAATCAGAGCAAGCCGTAGTTCGGCTAACTACGGGGTTATGAAGTGGGTTTTGGACGAACGACGTTACTACGCAATCTACCGGATGCTCGACCTTTGGAGACTTACTCACCTATAGTAGAAGGAGTAAATGTGTGTTTAGGAGAAGAAAAATCAATGAAGGGTTAGGGTTTGGTGAACTCATGCAAAAAGGCAGTCCTTGACGAAGGAACCTGTAAAAAAAAACACACAAAAACATTGCCTCCTATCGAGGTCTTCCAGCTAGGAAAGCAGTAAAATGCGGGAAAAATGTAAAAGTAACACGCGGATAAAGATCCGAAGTAACAGCGGTTAGAGGAATGGGAAACCCAGGGATCCTTCCAAGCTAAACACCATCAAAGAAAGTGAGTCAGTACAGGTAATCGGAATGAAACCTCCAGGGGGTATCCCACAAATAAAGTGGAAAATCACGCAAGTTATCCCTGCAAAAGTCATGTGAGCCCTCACAAAAACTCAACAAACAGGTTAGAGACAAAAAAAAATAGGGTAATCAAGGGTTGCCCCCAAATCAAAATGTAACCACATGAATCATGCCATTAAAATTCACAAAAAAGACATGCATCAACAGGGTATCAAATTCACCCATAATACCTCATACATTTAGAGCATTCAAATTAAAGGCATAAAGATGATGGATATAGGGCAAACCTAATTGGAGAGCTTGATTGAAATTGAGTTGCACCCGTGAGGTTTACAAAACAATCTTTAGGGTTTATGTGAGGCAGAGGTGATTCTGTGTAGTTGAGTTCCCTTCAGGGTTTGGAGGCTGCTCTGAACTCTGTTAGCTCTTCTCTCACTATCTTTTTCCTCAGGGTAATAGGAATAGAATCCAATATTTATTTCACTGAAACTCTAGTATTTATAGCCTAATATTGGTAGCTTAGTGGGCTTTTGAGAGAGGTCCAAGTCTGAGATTTTTCTTTTATTTTTTATTTTTTATTTTTTATTTTTCGTTTTTTTTTATATTTTTTTTTATATTTTTTTTAAAATAAAGTTTCTTGGATCTAATTCTGATTGACATGATGAAATGCAATGTATCTAATGTTAAATGACCTAAAAATGAATGCATGCATGAGGTGTAAAGCGTATGCTTCCAGGAAAAATGAAGGGTAAATTTTGGGGTATTACAGCTGCCCCTATTCAATCAACTGGAGACCTGGAAAGAAGATAGCAGCGGCTTTCGTGCTTTCAAGGTATCAAGGGATTGAATACAACAAAAGCCCAAAAATTTGCACTGAAGTGAAGTGAAGTAACAATGTCGGTCAGAATCGGCAAAGAGGTGGTCTTGAAAGAAGAATCTGTCTGGTACGGTGAGAGTCAGTCTGAATACCGAAAAAGAATGTTAACTTGGATACCAAAATAAATGGTAACACAGAAATAACCATGGCCTGAATGCCGCTCATCAGTTTGAATACTGGAAATGACTTCGATCTGAACATCGGGAGATATGAGATTATTAATATCGGTCTGAACACCGAGAGGCTAGCCTGAATGCCACAAGTTGCGTCGACCTGAACGTCGGAAACTTCTTCGATCTGAACATCGGAAAATTGGCCTGAATGCCACAAGTTGCATCGACCTGAACGTCGGAAACTTCTTCGATCTGAACATCGGAAAATTGGCCTGAATGCCACAAGTTGCATCGACCTGAACGTCGGAAACTTCTTCGATCTGAACATCGGAAAATTGGCCTGAATGCCACAAGTTGCATCGACCTGAACGTCGGAAACTTCTTCGATCTGAACATCGGAAAATTGACCTGAATGCCACAAGTTGCATCAACCTGAACGTCAGAAACTTCTTCGATTTGAACATCGGAAAACTGGCCTGAACGCCACTTCGGTCTGAATACCGGAAACTGGCCTGAACGCCACTTCGATCTGAATATCGGAAATTGGCCTGAATGCCACTTCGGTCTGAATACCGGAAAATTGGCCTGAATGCCACTTCGGTCTGAATACCGGAAAAACTTCATGCCTGTCAGCATCGGCAGAAATAGGAAAAGATAATAGAGGCGGCGCATGGGCCAATGACACTTGCTGGGGATAACAAAGGTAAGTCATGAACAATCTTCAGTCTGAGTACTGGAAACAACTTCTAGTTTATCACTTGGGATACCGAGAATGTTTTATGCTTACATGCGTATGTTTGAATTTTTCAATGGTGTAATGCTCCATAAAAATGGAAATGCTACGCGATTTGGAAGGATGCAATGCAATATGATTCTACATGCAGGGATGCGAAATGCTGGGTAGAATGTCAAGCTGAGGTAAGGGGATCTGCTGGGAAAATGATCACCATCTTCTGGACCCTGGCAAGGCTGCTGGAGATGCACAGCGCAAAGAATTATGTGGGGAAATGAACTGCCACACGGTGTTCTAGCAATGACGAAATACCGAGATTCTGACTGGGGAGAGAACGACACTGAAAACCTGCTGTTGGGGAAAGCGATAGTGGTTCTGGCAACCACGATCTGCGAGAGATGACTCAGCAGGGGAAGCAAACACTGATACGGTACCGAGGTTCTGCTTCAAGGAAAGAAACCATGGATCTGGCATTGGGATTATCGATCTGGCCTCGAACTCTAAGGAGCAGCCACTTCTGCTGGGAAGATACAGTCTGGCACTGTCAACTCCGCTGAGGATATATAGTCTGGCACTATCAACTCTACTGGGGAGTGTATGTCCTGAAACAAACGCTTGGGGAAGTATAGTGGTGAGAACCTACTAGGGATTGAAGAATCCAACACTTTGATCAGCTCTGCAGGGATAAGACACCGGATTCGTCTGTTGGCGACTTCACTGGGGAAGATATTCACGATCATCTGCAGGGGATTTTAAGGAAATGCCCCGAGGGTATCTGTTCTGAATAGACGATCCAAAGCACTTAAAATTTACAGCAATTTTAAATGTTTATTAAGCATGTACCTGTAAAACCCTTATGTGTCATGATGCAATGTTTATCAAAAATTCGGACGTCATTTTTGCAAACAAAACAGTAAAATGAAAATGAAAACAGAGATATACTGAATAACATGATTTTATTGATTGAATGGCCTCTGAATAGGCATTTACATCAGGAAGCAATCCCTGGAAAGAGGTAATCGCACAAAAGATAAAAACAGAAATTAATCTAATGGCAATGTGAAATGGATTTCTATTGGGTTCCAATTCTGCTATGACTTGCCCGTCTTCAAGATCCTCCAGATGATCAGCCTTCTGAAAAGGTGATTGGATTGTTTCCTACCTTTCGAAAATTTCCCGTCATCGACATGAGATGAGATTCAGAACTAACTCAGAACGCAGCCATTCGCTTAATCCCTAACTTTTGCCTGGATCGCCCTTTTCGGGTTTTCAATCCACCGGGATACCCATTTTTGCCTAAGTTGCCTTTTCAGGTTTTCAACTTACCGGGTGTACGATCTTTTCATTTTTAATCCCTAATTTTTGCCCGAACCTTTTCATTTTCTTGGTTCGTCAGGATGCCCATTTTTGCCTGGACTATTCTTTTTACTGTCCAGCGGGTCTATTTTATGCGAAGTATTTTTTAACTGCGTCTGAGTTCATAGGGGAAGTGAAGTTTTCACCATCCATAGTTGCAAGCATTAAGGCCCCACCATAAAAAACCTTGGTGACAATATACGGTCCATCATAGTTAGGAGTCCACTTGCCTCTGTGATCTGTCTGAGGAGGAAGGATCCTTTTCAACAAGAAATCTCCGACTTGGAAACAACGAGGACGCACTTTCTGATCAAAGGCTCTCTTCATCCGACTCTGATACAACTGCCCGTGACAAATGGCTGCCATTCGCTTCTCTTCGATAAGACTCAACTCATTGAACCTTGTCCGAATCCATTCGGCTTCGTCTAACTTGACATCAAACAGGACTCTTAGAGAAGGAATCTCCACTTCAACAGGTAGGACTGCTTCCATACCATACACTAGAGAGTAAGGGGTTGCCCCAATCGACGTACGTACTGAAGTACGGTACCCATGCAAGGCGAAGGGTAGCATCTCATGCCAATCTCTGTACGTGACGACCATCTTCTGCACAATCTTCTTTATGTTCTTATTTGCCGCCTCAACAGCGCCGTTCATCTTAAGGCGGTAAGGGGAAGAATTGTGATGCTGAATGTTGAAGTTCTGACACAACTCCTTCATCATTTTGTTGTTGAGATTAGAACCATTATCAGTAATGATTCTTTCGGGAATCCCATAGCGACAAATGATTTCTTTCTTGATGAAACGGGCAACCACATGTCTGGTGACATTCGCGAACAACGCTGCTTCGACCCACTTGGTGAAATAGTCGATGGCAACAAGGATGAAGCGATGCCCATTGGAAGCAGTCGGCTCAATCTTTCCGATCATGTCAATGCCCCACATAGCAAACGGCCACGGCGAAGTCATCACATTCAGAGGATTTGGCGGCACATGCACCTTATCAGCATAAATCTGGCATTTATGACACTTCCGAGCATATTTGAAGCAATCTGATTCCATGGTCATCCAATAATAACCCGCTCTCAATAATTTCTTAGCCATTGCATGTCCTCCGGCATGAGTACCGAAGGAACCTTCATGAACTTCCTGCATTAACATGTCTGTCTCGTGTCTGTCCACGCATCTGAGCAAAACCATGTCGAAGTTCCTCTTATACAGCACATCGTCTTTGTTCAAGAAGAAACTGTCTGCCAATCTTCTCAAAGTCTTTCTGTCATTGTTGGATGCCCCTGCAGGGTACTCTTGATTCTTCAGAGAGCACTTGATATCGTGATACCAGGGCTTGTCATCGACTACCAGTTCAGCAGCAAACACGTACGCGGCCCTGTCAAGGCGCATCACATCGATCCTGGGAGCATGGTTCCAACGACTTACCTTGATCATGGAGGATAGAGTAGCAAGTGCGTCTGCCATCTGGTTCTCATCACGAGGTATATGATACAATTTTACTGTTGTGAAGAAAGTCAACAGTCTTCTCGTGTAATCTCTGTAGGGGACCAGAGTGGGTTGGAGAGTATTCCAATCACCATTTACTTGATTGATCACCAGAGCTGAATCTCCGAAGATGTCCAGAGTCTTGATTCTCAGATCAATGGCTTGCTCAATACCCAAGATACAGGCCTCGTACTCAGCTTCATTATTGGTGCACTGAAAAGTCAAACGAGCGGTGAAAGGCATGTGGGCACCTTTCGGAGTAGTAATGACAGCGCCAATTCCACTTCCTCTAGCATTGACAGCCCCATCAAACAACAAAGTCCACTTTTCGTTTGGATCAGGTCCCTCCTCAACAACTGGCTCTTCACAGTCTTTCATCTTGAGGAACATGATGTCTTCATCTGGAAAATCAAACTTCATCGGCTCATAATCATCAATCGGCTGCTGAGCAAGATAGTCTGACAGAATATTCCCCTTTATGGCTTTCTGGGATGTATACTGGATATCGTACTCTGTCAGCACCATTTGCCAACGAGCCACCCTTCCGGTGAGAGCTGGCTTCTCGAATATGTATTTGACTGGATCCATCTTGGAGATCAGTAGGGTTGTGTGAGACAGCATGTATTGTCTCAATCGCTTAGCAGCCCATGCAAGTGCACAACATGTCTTCTCAAGCATTGAGTATCTCGACTCGCAATCTGTGAACTTCTTACTCAAGTAGTAGATGGCATGTTCTTTCCTACCTGTCTCGTCGTGTTGACCGAGAACACAACCCATAGAATTGTCAAGTACTGTCAAGTACATAATCAGCGGTCTCCCTGGGACTGGAGGCATAAGGATAAGAGGATTCTGCAAATACTCTTTTATCTTCTCGAAAGCCCTTTGACAATCTTCATTCCACCTGATAGCCTGATCTTTCCTCAGCAATTTGAAAATTGGCTCACACGTGGTTGTTAGGTGAGAGATGAACCTTGCAATGTAGTTCAACCTCCCTAAGAAACTACGGACTTGCTTCTCTGTTCTTGGCTCAGGCATTTCCTGTATTGCTTTCACTCTGTCAGGATCCACCTCAATCCCTTTTCCGCTAACAATAAAACCCAACAATTTTCCCGATCTCACCCCGAAAGTGCACTTGTTCGGATTAAGTCTCCGTTTGAATTTCCTTAACCGTTCAAACAATTTCTGCAAATTCACCAAATGTTCTTCTTCTGTCTGAGATTTGGCAATCATATCGTCCACATAAACCTCGATTTCATGATGAATCATATCATGGAACAGAGTCACCATAGCTCGTTGATATGTTGCTCCGGCATTTTTCAGACCAAACGGCATCACCTTGTAGCAGAAGGTTCCCCAGGGGGTTATGAAAGTTGTCTTTTCCATGTCCTCTGGTGCCATCTTGATTTGGTTATAGCCAGAAAAGCCATCCATGAAGGAGAATACCGAGAACTGAGCTGTATTATCCACCAAAACGTCGATGTGAGGTAATGGGAAATCATCTTTAGGGCTAGCTCTGTTCAGATCCCGGTAGTCGACACACATCCGTACCTTTCCATCCTTCTTAGGTACTGGGACGATGTTTGCAACCCATGGCGGATAATTGGTGACTGCTAGAAACCCTGCACCCAACTGCTTTTGCACTTCTTCCTTTATCTTGACAGCCATCTCTGGTCTTGTTCTTCTGAGCTTCTGCTTGACCGGAGGACAACCTTCTTTGAGAGGCAAGCGGTGTACCACGATGTCTGTGTCCAGCCCGGGCATGTCCTGATAAGACCAGGCGAAGATGTCAATGTATTCTTGCAGCAATTCAATCAGCCCTTTCTTCACATCATCTCCCAAAGCAGCCCCTATCTTGATTTCTCTCTTGGCGTCCTTGGTGCCGAGATTAATCACTTCAGTAGGCTCTTGATACAGTTGAATGACCCTTTCTTCCTGTTTTAAGAACCTGGCAAGTTCTTTAGGGAGTTCACAGTCTTCATCACCCTCTTTTTCAGCTTGAAAGATTGGATTTTCAAACTCGAAGTGAGCCATAGCAGAACCGTTATCAATAGGATCCGGTGACGTGCATCTGCATGAGTGATGGTATGTGCTTATGAGTGTGAAAGAAAAAAGTGGAAACTAAACAAAACATTGCCATTTTTTTTGTTTTGAAAAAAACTGCAAAAATAGAAAGACATGGAACGAAATATTTGAATGCAAAAAGACGTCCTTCATTTATGATAAAAAATGCAAGTGTCACATAGATGAGCCCTACAATGAGTCATTACGTCCTGGGCGGAACGTAAGACTTGGACATGCATGAATAAACAAAGAAAATTACTCCTTCAGAAAAGTGACTTGGACAATCTCCTCAGAAGACCAATTGTTGATGACTTCACCCGGGATCCTCGGACGCACCCAGTTGTCAATGTCACAATCACTATCCCCATCTTCATCGTCGATTGCATAGATCTGGCCAGCATTCTCAAATGCCTCTTCAACAGACTCTTGGGCAGATAGGTCTTCAACCTGGAGGATACCTTTGTCGAGCAAGGCCTGGATACCCTGCTGTAGCTTCAAACAACCTCCACTCTGAGTGGCACAATCCAAACAATCCTTCCCACAACCGGGGAAAACATCGGCCTTCAGCAAGCATCCTTTGATATCCAACAATGGAGTCTTCAACTTCAACACATCCTTAATGGACTTGGCTTTTCCTTCCATCATATTAATGTTTGCACCACCATGCTGCGGCATGGGATTGTTGACGACATTAGGAGCCGGTGCAAGGTTGATGGCTTTTGAATCTATGAGGTCCTGAACTACGTGCTTAAAAGCTTTGCAGTTCTCAATGTTATGGCCAGGTGCCCCAGAGTGGAAGCTACACCTAGCGTTGGCGTCGTAACCCACCAGAAGTCTACCAACAGGAGGAGCCAGAGTGCGCAATTGCACAAGTTATAGTTGTTGAAGACTAGAAAGCAACTGAGCGTACGACATTGGAAGGGTGTCGAAACGCCGGTCCATCATCCTTTGCCTCTGTTGATAGGCGAGTTTGTTACCCGGTTGTTACTGCTGTTGGTACTGAGCTGGTTGAGGTTGTGGTTGTTGTTGTTGTTGTGGTGCTGCAGCTGGAATGGTCACAGCCGCAACATACGGTTGTTGATGATAATTCTGGAAACTGTTCCTTCTAACACCTCTGTTCTGATAGGAAGTCAAAGAATTCACTCCCCCCTCTCTCTGCTTATGCCCTCCAATGAACGACTTTTTTACCCCTGATGAAGATCCAACTCCATTTTGGATCTTGTAGGTCTTCAGGTAATTCTCCACCCTCTCTCCGGTAGAGACCACATCAGCAAAGTTGGAGGCATTGCACCCCACCAGATGCTCCAGATAAGGTCCAGGCAGCGTATTCATGAACATGTTGGCCATTTCCTTTTCCAACATAGGAGGCTGAACACGGGAAGCTATCTCCCTCCAGCGTTGAGCATATTCCCTGAAGCACTCATTGCTTTTAAGAGACAGATTCTGAAGTTGAGTTCTGTCCGGAGCCATGTCTGCATTATACTGATACTGCTTTACGAAAGCCTCCGCCAAATCCCTCCAGCAGCGGATATGGGCTCTGTCCAGCCTCATATACCATTCCAAGGATGCCCCAACTAGGCTATCTTGGAAGAAGTACATAAGTAGCTTCTCGTCATCAGAGTATGCAACCATTTTACGGAAATAGGCTTGCACGTGAGTTTTGGGGCAAGAGCTGCCATTGTATTTGTCAAAGACCGGGACTTTGAATTTCTGTGGCACTCTCACACCTGGGACCAGCCCCAAGTCAGCAACATCTACTCCCAGAGGATTCTGTCCTTCCACAACTTTCAGCCTCTCCTCTAATCTTCTAAACATGGGGTCCATGCCATGGCCCATGTGTCGCATTACGCGAAAAACCGGCGGGAAACAAGAACAACAGAGCCGCCACCGTGCGTTATTTATCCCAAAAGAGGGAAAGGAAACGCTCAGAGTAAACCTGGAAAGGACATGGCCTCGCAACCAAAGAGAATGGGATCGGGAGTCGGTTATGCGAAGGGAAGGTATTAGCACCCCTACGCATCCGTCGTACTCGACGGGATCCACGCACAATAGGAAGGAAAATGGTTGCTAAAACACTGCTCAAACACACATCTACACAGGCTGAAAGAGACACAAGAAAACAAACAAGACTGACTCGGCAGGAAATCGCATCCTGGGCCTACTTAGTCTATCAAGCATAGACATCAGAGTCAAAGTAGTTCGGACAGGGGAAAGCGTGCTCGCTAGGATGTCGCATCCTATGCATACGTATCTTCTCTGACTAAAGAAGAATCAGAGCACTCGTAGCTCGGCTCACGCACGCAAACAAAACAGACACAGGAAATCGACTGCCAATCGTTGGGCTTACGTCGAACTCCACACAAAAATGGGCAAACATGGAACCCGAATGCCAATCGTTGGACTTACATCAGCTTCCGAACCAAACACACCCACACTGGAAACCAAATGCCACTTGATGGACTTATACCGGGCTCCAAGCACACAACAAGAGGATACGGAATGCCAATCGCTGGGCTTACATCCATCTCCTGACACACACAGGAAGAAGAAGGGTCTCGATTGCAACTAGGGCAAGAGAAAGGGAAGGTCTCAATCGCAACGAGGGCGAGAGAAAAGAAGTAGTGTTAGTTGTTAGTCAAACTCGACAAGACATCGCATCTCGTGCCTACGTATCTCATCTGGACATGAGAATCAAAGTTGCCATAGTTCGGCTAAACTATTCCTGTTGGTTTGTGTTTTTTAAGTGGATAACGTCACTACGCAATCTACCGGATGCTCGACGTTTGGAGACTTACTCACCTGTAGTAGAAGGAGTTGACGTATCCTTAAGAGAGGATAATGTTTGTTTGTGTTTTAGGAAAGCGCAAGCAAGAAAGGAAGTCCTATACGAAGGAACCGTGCTACCTTAATTGACATGCAAACGAGACTACACGGAGTCTAGCAAACCTAGGGGATACAATCACACCACACAAGCACATACAGCATGAAGTAAACACACCAACAAGGGGCTCAAACATCAAGGCTAGGCTTTAGTCGAGGGGTCATGTCAACCTCGACAGACAAGCCTCTGTATCAAGGTGAGGTTAGCTCTTAACCTTGACATTGAGAGTCAAGGTGAAGCTGATGAAAGGTGAGTGAAGATGAGACTTCACAGCTCTTATCCCTGGCCTGGGAGAGCTTCAGACAAAGAAGTGTGGGTCCAGAAAGTGGGAACCCTTCTACACTTATGACACTGACTCAACTGATCTTGGGTTTTTACTCACTATGCATCAACACGTGTGGTGTGAGCAAGGTGAGTGACTCACAGAATAGTAGGAGATAGGCTACATATCTCTTTTGTCTACCAATTGCCTCATATGAGGTCTTTTCCTGCTTGGGGACAAAGTAAACAATCACAAACATTGCCTCTTAAGGAGGACTTCAGACAGGTGTCTGGCCAGGTAACAGGCCAGGTCTTCCAGACTACATGGAGACAAGAGATTCTACCTCAATGCTTAAGCAAAGCAAAGCAAGTTCTCGAAGGAACTAAAGCAACTATGGTACCTGAAATCAATCAAATACAGTCAGTATACCAATCACAAAGTCAAACAAGCAACATAAGAACCAACAGACACAATCAATCACATGTGCAAAGCATAAGCCCAAAGCAAGTGAGCTAAGCATCCTACAAAATAGAAAAAGTTAGTTCACAACAATCAACCAAACTCAATCAACTTGCATTAATCTCCTTAAAGCATTTGTTTCCTAACCTGAAAAGCAAACTCAAACATGAGAAACAAGACCACTAGGACAAGCCTAGGGTCAAAAGGAGGTGAAAAACTCAAAACAGCAAGTGAAAATTATCCAAAATCAAGATCAAACAATTAGAAATCCAATCCAAGTGGTTTCACATTCATATCATTCATCATTATCATTTCATGAAGGAAAAGGCATAAAACATGCAATCTAGAACCTCAAAGGACCAAACAGAATGATCCCAATCAAATCAATACCAAAACATTTCAATAAATCCTCAAAAAATTCATGCTCAAACAGCATTCATAACATGTCAATCATACCAAATTTCAGCTCATTTGGGCCAAGGGAAGCAAGTCAATGAAATTCAAAAAGTTCAGACAAGTTTAAACAAGTCAATACAAGACATCAAAACATGCATTCACTTCAACCAATCATAAAACAGAGACAAAACATGATAAATGAATGGGATTAAAACCATGATGCCCTTCAAGATGTCTACCATTCACATGTCAAATTTCACATCCATCCAATTAATAACCAGAATTTCACAAATCAAATGGGAACATGTATCACAAAAAGTTAACAAATGACTAAACAGCAAATAAAATCCCAATCAAATAGGAAATGCCTTCAAAAATTCCAGACAAATTCACATGTATTCTCAACATTCATAAAATCAATCATGCAAAAATCCAGCTCAATCTAAGTTTAACAAGCATATAAAATAAAATCAAGAAGATGCACAAAGCATGGCATGGCATAAAATGTAACACCTATAAAGATCATGTCATAACTCTCAAGCCAGGAACTCAAAAATTACAAACCACATATCAAAATGACCAGGAAAGAGTTTAGATCATGCATATAAAATTTCATGAATTTCTAATGAAGCATCAAGATTTTATGATCAAAAGAGTAAGCATGGTGCACAATGATAAGGAGAATGGCACATGATAAGGAGAATGGCACAAAAAATTGCATCAAATTTGGATTAAAATGGAGTTAGTTATCATTTTTTGAAGTGAAAAAGAAATAAAAAAATGGAATTAAGGCATGTTAACATGATAGCCATATGAGAAAAAAAAGGCAAAAAGTGAAAATGCTTTCCAGCGGAATCGAAGCAGGTATGCTTTGAAAAATTAGCGCACTAACATCTAAACATATGAACAGTAGCGCTAACAAAGATCAAATGACAGTTTCCGGAAATGTTTTCAGCCTTCATCACGCGTTCATCAGTTCATCACCAGAAATCATCAAGAGCAAATCATCATGAAAGTTGGCAAATCATATATCATTGGAAGCGTCTAATCAAGCACAACAACAATATCAACACGCTTTGACCTAATTCTAAATATCCAGCACAAATCGATCAAAAGAAAATTTGACATCAAACTTTCAATTCCAGATTTCTCACTCAAAACCTAATGAAATTCAAAACTACAAGTTGCAGCATGCTCTTTGATCTAAGATCTACACAAGCCATATCACAATTCCATCAATTAAAGAATTCGAGATCTAACCTCTTGAAGTGGCAGTTGCTCGATTTGGTGAATTCACAGCTCCAATTGGTGAAACAGAAGTAGGTTAATGCTCTAGGAAGTGAATGGAGTAGATCTTGTAGCTCAATTATGCTCCAGCTTCAAGAATGATCAATTTGCCATGGATGCTCAAGATGATGACAGCTGCGATTCTCCAATGTTCTTGCCACAATTTTGCTCAACAGATGTTCACAAGTACCTGCAGAAGATGGATCACACAAGAACAAGCACGATGGATGATGAATTTCAATGGAAATGGTGAAAAAAGTGTGAAAAAGTTTTGAAGAAAATTGAGAGAATTTGGTGATTTCTGAGTTTGGATCTGAAAAGTGATTGTGATTAGGTGTTTCTGTTATGATTAGGGACTTTATACCATGTGCTTAATCCATTTGTTAAACAAGATTAGCAAGAATGATGTGAATTAGCAAAATGCAATTTTCATGTAATTGGCAAAAATGACCTTTTCACAATGCAGCCAATGTAACAGTGCAAATACCATTCAAACAAGTCCAAATTGATGTTTATGATGTGTTAGAAGTGGTTTGGTATGCAAATGACATGTATTTCTCAAAATCACCTTTTTTCCCACCAAAATACAAATTAGTTCACTTGAAAAATGCCATTTTGATGTGTTGATTTTTGATGAAATGTAATGATGCAATGTGACAGTACATGTCAAATGTGACTTGCTCAAAAAAGAATCACCCAATTTGGCCAAATGGTTCATGAGTTATGGTCCTTTGAAGTTTAACTTTTTCTGAAAATGATTTGATCATAAATTGCCAACCACACATGAGAAATGAGTGTTCTTGGACTTTTTGGAAAGGTGAGATCAAGATCTTCAACTTTCATGTTGGACAAAATTCCATTTGAAGCTTGTATGATGATGTAAATTTGAGGAGAAGAACTTTCCATTTTTGGGCAGTTTCCAATTACAGGTCACTTGCTATTTTTGGAAACTTTTCATCTGACCTCAAATTCTTCAACCTTGATCTTTGAAATGTCAAATGAGACTTGTATGGACATGAATGAAGCCTTTCAAACCATCTCCCACCTTCAAATCCATGAATTTTGGCACAGTTGACCACAATTGACTTTCTATGGTTTCAGATGAAATCCAGCTTGACTGTTGAGCTTTGAACATCCAATCTTTGGCCAAACCACTTCACAATGATCACATAATCACATGAACTTGATAAATCAACCCTAGGGCTCTGTCTCAATGGAAATTGCACATGCTTGCTTGACTGACTGATTCTCCTGATCAGCTTGACCTAATTTTGTCTGATTGACTTGCACTTGGGCAAATGGCAATGCAATGCTATGCAATGGACTATGTTATGTTAATGACCTAATATGAAAATGTATGTACACAAGGTAGGTGCAAATTTGAGGTGCTACAGCTGCCCCTATTCAATCAACTGGGAACCCGAACGCATGAGAGCAACGGCTGTCAGACTTTCAGGGTAAACAGGGATTGAATACCGAAGAACCGTAGAAATTTGCACACTGCGGGGATCCACCAACGGAAACGTCCACTGGGATCTGATACTTATTACTGGGTATTTTTGATTTTCTTCTTCCAAAGGGTAAAGTCACCTCCAGACATCACAGGACGATGAATGGGAACAGAAATCACAACTAGATGCCAACGGACAAATAGGAAACACTCAACGTTTACCAAGACCAACGGAGAGGTAAATCAACTGGGGTCGACCAGGAAGGGATACAACCATACGTCAGCGGACGACATGGGAAAAACTCATCGTTTACCGAAACCAACGGAGAGGTAAATCAACTGGGGACGACCAGGAAAAACTCGACGTTTACCAAGACCAACGGAGAGGTAACCAGACATCAACGGACGACGGATGAACTGGAAATACTCGACCAGACGTCAACGGACGAACGGGAGAAGCTCGACGTTTATCGACACCAACGGAGAAGGAGACCAGACATCAACGGACGACGGATGAACTGGGAAGACTCGACCAGACGTCAACGGACGAAAGGGAGAAGCTCGACGTTTATCGACACCAACGGAGAAGGAGACCAGACATCAACGGACGACGGATGAACTGGGAAGACTCGACCAGACGTCAACGGACGAAAGGGAGAAACTCGACGTTTATCGACACCAACGGAGAGGAGGAAACTCTGAGGGGAATCATCTGGTATTACCAAATGATCTATGAGGAACAAGCAACTATACGTCATCGGACGCATAGGAAAAACTCGGCGTTTATCGACACCAACGGAGAGGAGGATACTCACTGGGGAGAATGAACACAACCAAATCATCCACGGATGATCGGGAAAAACTTGACGTTTATCGACACCAACGGAGAGGAGGATTCTTCTGGAGAGAGAACAAGACTCAACCAAACGTCAACGGACGATTGGGAAAAACTTGACGTTTATCGACACCAACGGAGAGGAGGAAACTTCACTAGGGAAGGAGGACGACATTACGAACATCGAAAGATGATGTTTACCGACATCAAAAGAAGACCAGACACTTACGCATGACTGGGAAAGCACCGAAAGATGGTGTTTACCGACACCAAAGAAGACCAGACACTTACGCATGACTGGGAAATCACCGAAAGATGGTGTTTACCGACACCAAGGAAGAACACACGCGGGTGCTGACGTGACACGGACCTGTATCACAAGACGACATCTACACATGTCAAGGCAAGGCTACACACTTGCTGGGGTCTCACTGGGGATCAAGGTCACAACAGCGAGCAAACAGGAAGGAGCACCAAGAATACCGGGTTGTAGGTATGAAAACCGGTGACCGACTAAGGCGTGAATTGGTTTGTGTTCCCAAAACACTCATCATTCTGAAGAGGGCTAGAAAAGCGATCTTGTTAAAGGATGGACATCCGATTCCACAGGGAATACAAATCTTACTCTGCTGGAGAAAACAATCAAAAGATTGACCAAAGAGTGCATGAGATATATCATCTATAGCCGTCAAAACGTAGACAATACACTCGCATGGAAGATTATCCATAACCGGGTTGGAGGTTGTTAGATGGATAGATCGACCGACATCATCCTGAAGAGAGCGAAAGCAAACTTGTTAAAGGATGGACATTCGATTCCGAACAAAGGAATACGAATCTTACTCAACTGGGGAGGACGACTTCGACCCAAGAGCGCATGAGATATATTATCTATAGCCGTCGAAACGTAGATAATACACTCGCATGGAAGATTATCCATAACCGGATTGGTTGTTAAATAGATAAATCGACCGACAAGAAAGGCATCGGGATACCAGGACTAGGTATGCAAAGATGACCGATCAAAAGGGGAAACCACAAACATTACCAGCAAACGGTGAATGAAAGAGGATCCACTGGGGATAAAGTTGCTGACTCGGAGCAAATATCCGAAAGGAAGGGAATATCAATTCCAACTGGATAATGATAACCATAAAGAGGGGATTACATCTACCGGTTAATAGGTAGAAAACCACGGAAAAGTAACAGTCATCGCTAGGATGAGCACAAGGGTTGACTCCACAACGGGGAGAAAAGAGGATTCACACACTACGCCAAATAAGGGAAAAGAGGGCGCTTATTTTGGCCTATAACAGCGCTTTTAAGCGCCCTCTAATCTGGCGCTGGCATAGGTAAAGACAACGCTTTGTTTTCCTGGAGAAAACGCTGTCTAAAGTGGCCACATTATAATGCGCTTTAAGACAAAAGCGCCCTCTGGAGTGGTCCATAAAGGGACACCTTAGAGGGCGCTTTCTGGAGAAGCGCCCTCTAAAGTTGTCAATGTAAAGTGTTTAGAGGGCACTTTCAGGAAAAAGCGCCCTCTAAAGTTGTCAATGTAAAGTGTTTAGAGGGCGCTTTCAGGAAAAAGTGCCCTCTAAAGTTGTCAATGTAAAGTGTTTAGAGGGCGCTTTCAGGAAAAAGCGCCCTCTAAAGTTGTCAATGTAAAGTGTTTAGAGGGCGCTTTCTGGACAAAGCGCCCTCTAAAGTGTTAGTTATTTTAAAAAAAATTGTTTGAAAAACAGTGGATATATATTTAATTGGTAACCTGTTCGCATGCTGCAAAAGTGTAAAATTCATATTGATTTCATCCTTTAATCCAATGTTATACACCATTAATCCATTGATATATACAACATGAATCCATTTATATACAACATTAATCCTCCATATATACAACATTAATATATGATTCTTTGATCAACAATATACAACAACATATTCTCAAAGTACTACAATTAAGAGAATAAAACATAGCAACCAACACCCAGTGACCACTGTATCCAAAAGCTGTCTAGTAGTTCTAACCAATACTAAACAAAAACGCCCATCCACCCATGGTGGCAAACATGTTCTGTATATCCAAAAGCTGTCTAGTAGTTCTATCGCACATCCATACAAAATAAGGCTCAACCAAAACAACAGATGGCAGGATTGATCACCTTACTGCAAATTGACTTGAAGAAAGAACACAACTTAGTTATAGAGCTTCTTACTTTTTCTGGAAGAATAGAACGTATACCTATTGGGAGAAAATGTTCCATTATAACATGGCAATCATGGGTCTTTAAACTCTTTAACTTGAGGTCTTTCATAGACACAAGTCTTCTAATATCTGAAGAGTACCCTTCTGGAACTTTAACTTCACTTAGAAACTTACACAATGTTTTTTTCTCCTTTCTAGATAGAGTATAAGCAGCAGGCGGTAGATATGTTCGTTTTCCTTTCTTCAAGGGTCCTAATTCAGTTCTTATTCCCATCGCTATCAAGTCCTTTCTTGCCTTAAGGCCATCCTTAGACTTTCCTTGTATATTGAGTAACGTGCCAATAACACTTTCAAATACATTTTTTTCAATATGCATAACATCAAGAAAATGTCTCACATACAAGGACTTCCAATACGGCAATTCAAAAAAAACTGACCTCTTCTTCCACCCACTTTTGACAAGTGTGTGGGCAAAAGGCTTGCCAAACTGAGTATCCAAATCTTTCACCTTTTCAAAAATTTGATCACCCGTCAATATAGGTGGAGCTCTGCCTTGTTCTGTCTCTCCATTGAACGCCTTTCTCCATCCACGGTAGTGATGATTTGAATTTAAGAATCTCCGATGACCGAGAAAGACATTCTTCTGACCAAACTCCAAGCGCTTCCAATCTGTTTTATCTTCACAAATAGGACACGCACATTGACCTTTTATGCTATACCCTGATAGATTTCCGTATGCTGGAAAATCATTAATTGTGCCAAACAACATCGCCCTCAAGTTGAAACTTTCTTTCCTATATCCATCATAAACCTCCACACCGGTCTCCCACAAAATCTTTAAATCTTCGATTAAGGGCTTCAAGTACACGTCTATGTCATTCCCTGGTTGTTTAGGTCCAGAAATAAACATAGACAACATCATGTACTTACGCTTCATACATAGCCATGGAGGTAGGTTATAAATCATAATAATCACAGGCCATGTACTGTGTGAGATACTCTAGATACCGTGTGGGTTCATTCCATCAGTAGATAATGCCAAGCGAAGGTTTCTTGATTCTTCTCCAAATTCAGGATAATCATTATCAATTTTCAACCACTGTGGTGAATATGCCGGATGTCGATACTTTCCATCTATAATTCTTTCATCTGCATGCCAGGTCAAGTGTCTTGAATCGGTTTCACTACGAAACATGCGTCTAAATCTCGGAATAACAGGAAAATACCACAAGACCTTTGCTGGAGACAACTTGTTCTTATATCGCGAGACACCGCATTTAGGACACTCATTTAACGATGCATACTCATTTCGAAACAAAACGCAATCGTTTGGACATGCATGTATCTTATCATAGCTCATGCCAATAGAGCACAACATCTTTTTGGTTTCATATGTTCGATTGGGAAGAACATTATCCTCAGGAAGCATATCTTTCAAAAGGGCTAATAACTCTGTGAAACTTTTATCCGACCACCCATTGCCCGCCTTTAAGTTGTACAACTTTAATACCGCAGACAATCTTGTGAATTTAGTGCAACCATCATACAAAGGTTTCTCTGCATCACTTACCAACCTCTCAAACATTTCGGGACAATCCTTAAAATCTCCTTCAAGTGCTTCTGCAATCTCTTCAACTCGATCACAATCGTATGTATCTGCGCCACTATAGTTTGAGGCATAGGTCGTACTATCCCCCGGTTCAACATTCTCGTTACTTTTCTCACCATGCAAATTCCAACATGTATAACTTCGATCAATTCCATGCCTCATTAGATGCGATGTCAACTGAACTGCGTCAACCCGTTTCCCATAACAACAACCCAAGCAAGGACATATCATTCTACTGGGGTCTTCAGCGTGCGCAACGACAAACTTAACGAATTCTGATACCCCATTCTCGTACTCTCTCGACAATCGATTGGAAGACATCCATGTATTATCCATTACTAATTAGAATAAACAAAAAACAATTTCAGAAGAGTTCAAACACATTCGGACCTAGGTTTCTAATGATACTGGTGTTGACACAAAATCATATGTTCATAGGTCGTATAACCCATTGCATCTGCTATCATGGTCACTAAAAACCAACCGTCAATTTCCTATTGCATCCGCTATCATGGTCGAAACAAACGTAGAAGGAGGAAACGCGCAGTAATAAGGTAAAACAGAAATTGGGCAAAGCTAAAACAAAGCAATAACATAAAACAGAAATTGGGAAAAGCGTGTACCTTTGATTGGTAGAAGGAGGAAACACGCATGTAGATCTAACAGAGGTGGAAGGAAAACGCCTCAGAACCCTAACGTGAAAAAGAACGCTAATAACAGATAGTGAAATAACAAAATGCACAGTATGTTATAATTTTAATGTTTACTAAAGGGGACATTAGAGGGCGCTTGTGGAAAAAAAGCGCCCTCTAAAGGGGGCCTAAGAGGGCGCTTATGAAAGCGCTCTCTAAGGCTTTCCAGAAGCGCTTTATAAGCTGGAAATGCACGTGGACTTATAACAGCGATTTATTAAAAGCGTCCTCTAAGGGTAACCTTAGAGGGCGCTTTCTAAAAAGCGCCATGTATTGTTGTCCCTCTATCTCCTCCTTATTTTTTCGTTTCACCTTAGAGGGCGCTTGTGGAAACAAAGCGCCCTCTAAAGGGGGCCTAAGAGGGCGCTTATGAAAGCGCTCTCTAAGGCTTTCCAAAAGCGCTTTATAAGCTGGAAATGCACATGGACTTATAACAGCGCTTTATTAAAAGCGCCCTCTAAGGGTAACCTTAGAGGGCGCTTTCTAAAAAGCGCTATGTATTGTTGTCCCTCTATCTCCTCCTTATTTTTTCGCTTCACCTTAGAGGGCGCTTTGTTACAAAAGCGCCCTCTAAAGTGCGCTGTCTATTGCTCCTAATTTTTCGCTTCACTTTAGAGGGCGCTTTTGTAATAAAGCGCCCTCTAATGTGCGCTGTCTATTCCAGTTTTTGGCGTAGTGACATCTACCGGTTAGTAGGTAGAAGACCACAAAGATAGGACTTACAGCTACCGGTTCGTAGGTAGAAGCCAACAAACAGTCTGCTGAGAGACAGCCACAAGGAAGCCAGTTTAGGATCGATCCAAAAAGGCATACTGAATCAAGACTCATCCTAATGAGGAAAGAACTCAATAGGGAAAACCCATCCCAAGGGGAGGGAACGGAAACAACCGTCATCCACGAGGATCTAACTCAGTGGGGAGCGCAGAAGGAAATGACAGACACTTTCTGCTTAAGGGGTCAACTCTACATGGAGAGATCAGACACACCCACATCTGCTAGGGAAAAAGATCCAAGCTGGCAAGATGCTACCAATTCTGGGGATACCTACTCACTTGCGGGGTCACTTGTTGGGGAAACACCTCTCTCAACCCTGCTGGGGAACCCAATTCTGAAATCGATCCAAGCGATGCTAAACTCTTTCCAACGATCCATTCTTGGTCAATTCACCACGGCCTCGGGCTAATGGATGCGTTTGCAATGCTGATGCATGAGTTTTTTTTAGCGTAATGCCCCATGATTATGGAAATGCTACGCACTAATGATACAATATGCTATGCTTATCTACATGATGAATGCATAAAAACACATCTCCTCCAGAGACAACACCGGGGAGCTCCAGGAACTTTGCTGAAGATTTCAACACTACATCCATTTCCACCCTGCTGGGGAAAGACAAACTTTGCTGGGAAGACCTCCATCAAACCCGAACTGCTTGGGATTACTCTGCCAGAGGAGGCAACCAACCCTTACCTCTACTGGGGATAGCCCCACCGAACCCAATCCTCTTGGGGACCTTGCTGAGGGAACACCATCAACACAACCTCCGCTGGGAAGACAACTTCAGACTTGGAAAACAATCACAACTCCGCTGGGGATATGGTAACCTTCAGGCTTGCTGAGGAGGCACCGATCTCGAATCTGCTAGGGAGATGACACTCTCAAACCTATTGGGGAAATACGGCCTATCGGACACGGGCCGCCCTTCGATTCGTCGAACACTGGTGTTCACCCTCCAACCACAGTGTTGACTTTCCACTTTTGAGAACTCCCAGGCTCATCTGGACTTTTCTGATTCATCATCTTGTATTCCCGCCCATGGGGATCGAACTCCTGAGATTCATACAAACTTCCCGGTCCTCAGACTTTGAAGAGTCTTCTTGATTAAACCTTCCAGGATCGTCGTCCTTCTTTCGTCGTCCTTTCATTGTTCGTCTATCCCTTGCCCCTGGTTGGACTCTGTGGGGATTTCTTTTTTTTAAAAGGCTTCATATCACCACCTGTCAGTGAATGAAGATATCTAACAGCACCCGCACAAGAGATTGTTAGATAAAAGCGTGCCCCAGGCGTGCCAACACTTTAACATTTTAGTCGCTCAAACTTCCGAATAAGATTTCTAGATTTCAATCTTATAAGCATGCATCGGAAGGGACCTCTATGTTTCAAAATGCAAATATTCTTATCAAAACGAACGGATGTTTTCGTAATCAAAGCGGTAACAAAAACAAAACTATTTGACTGAACACGCATTTTATTGACTGAAACAAAAAAGTGGCTCAGAACTGAGCAACACACAGGAAGCAAACCCTGGAAAGAGGTGATTGCGCATAAAAGTGAAAAAATCTACCCTAATGGCAATGTGAAACCATGATCTCATCGGGTTCCAACTCGGTTACACCTCATATGTCCTCAAGACTCCCCGTACTTTCTGTCTTCTGAACAAGACGCTTCCAATCGATCTCTGTCGGAGATTATCCAAGTCATATCTCAAGGACAAACGATCATGCTGGACGTAGTTGTTCGTTTCAATCCCTCTTTTGCCTGGACCGCCCTTTCGGGTTTCAGTCCACCGGGATACCCTTTTTTGCCCAAGCTGCCCTTGTGGGTTTTCGACTTGCCGGGTGTACAGTTCTCTCTTTTTTTTTATCCCTAACTTTTGCCCGAACCTTTTCTCTTTTTTTCTTGGTTCGCCGGGATGCCCTTTTTTGCCTGGACTTTTTATTCTTTTTGTCCAGCGGGTCAATTTTTCACGAAGTATCTTTTAACTGCGTCCGCATTCACAGGGGATGGAAAATCCTCATCATCCGTGGTCGTCAACAACAAGGCTCTGTTTAGAGACAACCTTCTTGACCACGAATGAACATTCATAACTGTTTATCCATTTTGCCCCACGATCGTCTTGAGGAGGAAAGATCCTTTTCAACACCGCTCACGTGGTACGCACAAGGTCGCCCTTTTCGGTCCACGACACGCTTCATTCACTGGGTACAACTGCCCCATGACGAGTAACCGCCAGCCCTTTCCTCAATTAGGCTCCATACGTCATACCGAGTCCTTATCCACTCATCCTTTTCCAAGTCTACGTCCAACGGGACTCCATGACGAAACCTGAGTCTCAAATGGTAGTACCACTTTCATCCCATACCTGAGTGAGAAAGGCGTTGCCCCAGTAGATGCACGCACCGAAGTACGATACCCAGGATACCAACTTCGTACTCAGCCACCGTCGTTGGTGCATTCAAATGTTATCGGGGAAGCACTAACTCATTCGCTTTTAAACTCCCCATCAAACATCAGAATCCGTTCGGATTCAGGGTCAGGCCCCTCCTCCGGGATCGGTCACTCTCAATCTTTCGATTTGAGTACCTCGAGATGTCCTCATCAGGGACCTCAAACTTCCTTGGTTGAGAATCATCAATGGGTTGCTGGGATAATCCTACAGTACTCCTCTTGATTGCTTTCTGGGAGGTGTGCTGAATATCGTATCCAATCAACATCATTTGCCCTCTCGCAACCTGTCCGGTCATGCTGACTTCTCAAACATATACTTGATCAGATCCATCTTGGAAATCCACGAAATGGTATGAACCAGCATATACTGTCTCAGTCGGCGAGCAGCCTATGCCAAAGTACAGCAAGTTTTCTCGAGTAGTGAATGTATTGTTTCACCATCGATAAACTTTTTGCTTAGGTAAATTGCATGCTCTTTTCGACAAGACTCGTCATGCTGACCCAATACACACCTCATAGACCCTTCGAGGGCTGTCAAGTACCAGATTAACATAATCAGAGGTTCCTGCAACTTATTCTTTTTCCAGTGCCCCTTGGCAGTCATCATTCCTACCTGACCGTTTGATCTCTTTTTGTTTTCGGTTCAGGCATTTCTTGCATTGCTTTTTCTTTTTCTTTTTCTTTTTTTCTTTTTTTTTTAGCAGGATCGACCTCGACTCCTCTTTTGTTTACAATAAGCCTCGGCAGCTTACCGGACAACACTCCACAAGTGCACTGGTTCGGACTCAACCTCAGTCTGAGTAGTTTCGACCCGGTCAAACAATTTGCCCCAGATCCACCGGATGCCCCTCTTCGACTTGGGACTTTGCTATCATGTCATCAACATAGCATTCGATTCTACGATGAATCATACCATGAAACAAAGTCACTCTGATACGTGGCACCGGTGTCCTGCTCCTCTAGAGGACAGTCTTCTCTCTATTGTAGCTTGGGTATAACGACATTGGTACCCAACCCTGGCATATCCTGATACGACCAGGCGAAGATGTCCACATGCTCCTACCATTCTGCCCTCAACTCGCCTCTGAAGCGGCCTCAATTTTCACTTTCTGACCTCGGCGGTGTCTGGAGTATCAATCTTGAATCGCTCCTCGTGCGGTTGAATCACCTTCTCTTCTTGTCTCAACCTGGCTAATCTCCCAACAAATCACAATCTTCTTCGCCTTTTTCTTCGGCATGATAGATCGGATTGTCGAAGTCATACAGAGGTGTAACCGAATTGTTATCAATGAGATCAGGAGAAAAGTCACTTTTGAGGTTGGAACAAGACAAATCAAAAGGAAAGAGAAAGAAAAACATTGCCATTTTTATTTTTAAACTGCAAAATAATTGAAAAATAGGGAACACCGCTTTTAATCACAAAAACATCCATTTATTACTGATGCAAAATGTTGCATAATGGAACACATGAGATGGCCCTTACAATGGACCATTACGTTTCGGGCAAAACGTATGGCTTTCATGCAAACAAAAATTGAAAAACAGAAATACTACACTTCAGGATGAGCGACAGTGATGCTTTTGGGGACCTTCCAGTTTCCTGGTACGCACGACCTTATCCACAACTCGAGCTCGCGGTCACGGTCGGTCTCTTCACTCACTGAATAAGCATGATCCGAATCCAACATTCCTGCACTGACAAAGATGTACGGCGGACGACGTTCTCTGCCTGGTCTAGACGACTCTTGATCTAGATAACCAATCCCGAACATGTCTGCCTTTACCACTATGTCAATGATCCTGCCCCAGCCTTGGGCCTCTTGGTTCTTCACCACCTCCAAAGCTTGTTTATAAGAAGAAATGGACAACTTCTTCTCCTTCTCAGCAACAACAGCATTCTCCACCTTGACGGTTTCGATTGCGTGACTGGGTATTTCAAATTTTCCACTGTCCATTTCCACCATCTTCTGGGTCGTGTCTCTCATCAACCCCTCTGTGGTGGCAGCCGCACAACAAATATCAACAACAGGGAAAACTCCATCCTGCATCAGAGGTGTTGGGACCGCAGGCATCGGACCCTTCGACTGTTCTTCCTCAGTCACCCCCATTCCTTTCTTGGCCTTTTTCACCATCTTTACTTTTATAGGACCCTGCCTGGGTACGGGGTTGGCATCTCCATTCATTATCTGTGCCAAGCTGATGGTCTTGGAGTCCACCATGTCCTGGACGACATGCTTGAAAGCTCTACAACCCTCAATGATGTGCCCGGGTGCCTCAGAATGAAACTCGCACCTGGCATTCTCATCATAGTGTGCAGGCCTTCGCTGCCATTCTATGGGAATCAATATCCTTGTCCGGACTAACCCCAAATCCCTCAATCTCCTGAACAGAAGGGTGTAGGTCACAGGTGGCTCCTCAAACTGACGATCCTCCTTCTTCTTCTCGACTTGGCTCTTGGCTTTCGGTGCCCTCTGTTGAGGTGGTGGTTGTTGCTGTGGTACAAGTGGATTACCAAGAGGAATGGTTACAGTGGCAGCATAAGGGTGATAACGATCCTGACTGCGTTCCCTTTTTACCGGCATACCAACTGACTCAACCTCCTTCTTGAACGGACCACTGTCAGAGGGTTTCTTGGCTACAGTGCCAGAGGGTTTATTCACTTCGGGTGACGGAGCCTTTCCCTGAACTTTCTCCACTATCAGCCACTTCTCAATCTTGTCCAATCTCTCAGACATGGCTTTCTGCCCCAAGGCAAGCCCTTGCACAACACTGAACAAATCCCTCACCATCTCTTTCAGTTCAAGGATGTCGGCGTTGGGAAGATCCATCAGTTTGGATTTGTTGAGTCTGACTGGATGTCTGAGCGGAAGAGGTATGCGCACTGGTTTGATACTGAAACCTACAAAACAACAAATGGGTTAGTATGACTCACGCATGCAATGTCTATCCGTACCATGAATATTCAGTCCTTTGATTCTAGCATCACTGAGACAAATAATTTTTCATCAATAACATTTGGACATCTGGATGTCTCTCAACCAGAATCTTAATCAAAAATGGACCCTGAGTACGGATTGACATGGATTGAATGCAAATGAATGCGAAATGAGACCGATGCAAATGCATGAATGCAGGTCACTGTGCCACCAAGTCATCTGAAGACCCATCAAATCTCTGGACCAGTCACAATCATCTGAGGGACTAAGTCACCATAAATCCGACTTGGGGAGTTCCGAAATAAACGGAACTGGAGATTACATCACTATCATCACAGGAACATCCACTGAACGGATGATAGCCAGATCCTCTGAACAGGTACTCTCAATTTCAACCCGGGGATCCGAAATAAACGGAACCCGCTGATAAACCACGGACAGAACTCCGGCGTCCCAGAAATAAATGTCCATAATTCACAGTCACCATCAGTACCAAGAGTCCCCAACAAGTCACTAACAAGTCAGCAACAGTACCTGTAATAATTATCCCCTCCCACTCACGGGTGTCATCTAGGCCAGGGTAAAGTCGAAAGAAACGCAGCATAAATAACCTTTCGCAGAATACCATCATATACACACCTGAAGTGTGTAACGATGATATCCCACCAGGGTCTGAACTGCTCGTGATGTCAATGTTCTGCTAAGTGGCGCATACCACCCGCTTCCCATGAATCACTCTATTCCTAGGTTTCCTAGATTGCACTCATAGCCTGGGTATTGGGCCTTTTACCTCGAGTAACTCCCACCCCCAAACAGAGAAACACAGCATAACCAGCAGATGAATATGAATGAATGCAAACATTAATGCACACATTAAATGCAAACAGTAAATAAAATGAATGCAATAAATAACAGCAAATAGCAACCAAAGCCCTAACCTAGAGAGCGCTAGGAGAGACTCGCTTGGGGAAGATGGACCAGCAAGAGGTCAACTTCTCTGATATCCCCAGCAGAGTCGCCAGCTGTCGCATTACGCGAAAAACCGGCGGGAAACAAGAACAACAGAGCCGCCACCGTGCGTTATTTATCCCAAAAGAGGGAAAGGAAACGCTCAGAGTAAACCTGGAAAGGACATGGCCTCGCGACCAAAGAGAATGGGATCGGGAGTCGGTTATGCGAAGGGAAGGTATTAGCACCCCTACGCATCCGTCGTACTCGACGGGATCCACGCACAATAGGAAGGAAAATGGTTGCTAAAACATTGCTCAAACACACATCTACACAGGCTGAAAGAGACACAAGAAAACAAACAAGACTGACTCGGCAGGAAATCGCATCCTGGGCCTACTTAGTCTATCAAGCATAGACATCAGAGTCAAAGTAGTTCGGACAGGGGAAAGCGTGCTCGCTAGGATGTCGCATCCTATGCATACGTATCTTCTCTGACTAAAGAAGAATCAGAGCACTCGTAGCTCGGCTCACGCACGCAAACAAAACAGACACAGGAAATCGACTGCCAATCGCTGGGCTTACGTTGAACTCCACACAAAAATGGGCAAACATGGAACCCGAATGCCAATCGCTGGACTTACATCAGCTTCCGAACCAAACACACCCACACTGGAAACCAGATGCCACTTGATGGACTTATACCGGGCTCCAAGCACACAACAAGAGGATACGGAATGCCAATCGCTGGGCTTACATCCATCTCCTGACACACACAGGAAGAAGAAGGGTCTCGATTGCAACTAGGGCAAGAGAAAGGGAAGGTCTCAATCGCAACGAGGGCGAGAGAAAAGAAGTAGTGTTAGTTGTTAGTCAAACTCGACAAGACATCGCATCTCGTGCCTACGTATCTCATCTGGACATGAGAATCAGAGTTGCCGTAGTTCGGCTAAACTATTCTTGTTGGTTTGTGTTTTTTAAGTGGATAACGTCACTACGCAATCTACCGGATGCTCGACCTTTGGAGACTTACTCACCTGTAGTAGAAGGAGTTGACGTATCCTTAAGAGAGGATAATGTTTGTTTGTGTTTTAGGAAAGCGCAAGCAAGAAAGGAAGTCCTATACGAAGGAACCGTGCTACCTTAATTGACATGCAAACGAGACTACGCGGAGTCTAGCAAACCTAGGGGATACAATCACACCACACAAGCACATACAGCATGAAGTAAACACACCAACAAGGGGCTCAAACATCAAGGCTAGGCTTTAGTCGAGGGGTCATGTCAACCTCGACAAACAAGCCTCTGTATCAAGGTGAGGTTAGCTCTTAACCTTGACATTGAGAGTCAAGGTGAAGCTGATGAAAGGTGAGTGAAGATGAGACTTCACAGCTCTTATCCCTGGCCTGGGAGAGCTTCAGACAAAGAAGTGTGGGTCCAGAAAGTGGGAACCCTTCTACACTTATGACACTGACTCAACTGATCTTGGGTTTTTACTCACTATGCATCAACACGTGTGGTAGCAAGGTGAGTGACTCACAGAATAGTAGGAGATAGGCTACATATCTCTTTTGTCTACCAATTGCCTCATATGAGGTCTTTTCCTGCTTGGGGACAAAGTAAACAATCACAAACATTGCCTCTTAAGGAGGACTTCAGACAGGTGCCTGGCCAGGTACCAGGCCAGGTCTTCCAGACTACATGGAGACAAGAGATTCTACCTCAATGCTTAAGCAAAGCAAAGCAAGTTCTCGAAGGAACTAAAGCAACTATGGTACCTGAAATCAATCAAATACAGTCAGTATACCAATCACAAAGTCAAACAAGCAACATAAGAACCAACAGACACAATCAATCACATGTGCAAAGCATAAGCCCAAAGCAAGTGAGCTAAGCATCCTACAAAATAGAACAAGTTAGTTCACAACAATCAACCAAACTCAATCAACTTGCATTAATCTCCTTAAAGCATTTGTTTCCTAACCTGAAAAGCAAACTCAAACATGAGAAACAAGACCACTAGGACAAGCCTAGGGTCAAAAGGAGGTGAAAAACTCAAAACAGCAAGTGAAAATTATCCAAAATCAAGATCAAACAATTAGAAATCCAATCCAAGTGGTTTCACATTCATATCATTCATCATTATCATTTCATGAAGGAAAAGGCATAAAACATGCAATCTAGAACCTCAAAGGACCAAACAGAATGATCCCAATCAAATCAATACCAAAACATTTCAATAAATCCTCAAAAAATTCATGCTCAAACAGCATTCATAACATGTCAATCATACCAAATTTCAGCTCATTTGGGCCAAGGGAAGCAAGTCAATGAAATTCAAAAAGTTCAGACAAGTTTAAACAAGTCAATACAAGACATCAAAACATGCATTCACTTCAACCAATCATAAAACAGAGACAAAACATGATAAATGAATGGGATTAAAACCATGATGCCCTTCAAGATGTCTACCATTCACATGTCAAATTTCACATCCATCCAATTAATAACCAGAATTTCACAAATCAAATGGGAACATGTATCACAAAAAGTTAACAAATGACTAAACAGCAAATAAAATCCCAATCAAATAGGAAATGCCTTCAAAAATTCCAGACAAATTCACATGTATTCTCAACATTCATAAAATCAATCATGCAAAAATCCAGCTCAATCTAAGTTTAACAAGCATATAAAATAAAATCAAGAAGATGCACAAAGCATGGCATGGCATAAAATGTAACACCTATAAAGATCATGTCATAACTCTCAAGCCAGGAACTCAAAAATTACAAACCACATATCAAAATGACCAGGAAAGAGTTTAGATCATGCATATAAAATTTCATGAATTTCTAATGAAGCATCAAGATTTTATGATCAAAAGAGTAAGCATGGTGCACAATGATAAGGAGAATGGCACATGATAAGGAGAATGGCACAAAAAATTGCATCAAATTTGGATTAAAATGGAGTTAGTTATCATTTTTTGAAGTGAAAAAGAAATAAAAAAATGGAATTAAGGCATGTTAACATGATAGCCATATGAGAAAAAAAAGGCAAAAAGTGAAAATGCTTTCCAGCGGAATCGAAGCAGGTATGCTTTGAAAAATTAGCGCACTAACATCTAAACATATGAACAGTAGCGCTAACAAAGATCAAATGACAGTTTCCGGAAATGTTTTCAGCCTTCATCACGCGTTCATCAGTTCATCACCAGAAATCATCAAGAGCAAATCATCATGAAAGTTGGCAAATCATATATCATTGGAAGCGTCTAATCAAGCACAACAACAATATCAACACGCTTTGACCTAATTCTAAATATCCAGCACAAATCGATCAAAAGAAAATTTGACATCAAACTTTCAATTCCAGATTTCTCACTCAAAACCTAATGAAATTCAAAACTACAAGTTGCAGCATGCTCTTTGATCTAAGATCTACACAAGCCATATCACAATTCCATCAATTAAAGAATTCGAGATCTAACCTCTTGAAGTGGCAGTTGCTCGATTTGGTGAATTCACAGCTCCAATTGGTGAAACAGAAGTAGGTTAATGCTCTAGGAAGTGAATGGAGTAGATCTTGTAGCTCAATTATGCTCCAGCTTCAAGAATGATCAATTTGCCATGGATGCTCAAGATGATGACAGCTGCGATTCTCCAATGTTCTTGCCACAATTTTGCTCAACAGATGTTCACAAGTACCTGCAGAAGATGGATCACACAAGAACAAGCACGATGGATGATGAATTTCAATGGAAATGGTGAAAAAAGTGTGAAAAAGTTTTGAAGAAAATTGAGAGAATTTGGTGATTTCTGAGTTTGGATCTGAAAAGTGATTGTGATTAGGTGTTTCTGTTATGATTAGGGACTTTATACCATGTGCTTAATCCATTTGTTAAACAAGATTAGCAAGAATGATGTGAATTAGCAAAATGCAATTTTCATGTAATTGGCAAAAATGACCTTTTCACAATGCAGCCAATGTAACAGTGCAAATACCATTCAAACAAGTCCAAATTGATGTTTATGATGTGTTAGAAGTGGTTTGGTATGCAAATGACATGTATTTCTCAAAATCACCTTTTTTCCCACCAAAATACAAATTAGTTCACTTGAAAAATGCCATTTTGATGTGTTGATTTTTGATGAAATGCAATGATGCAATGTGACAGTACATGTCAAATGTGACTTGCTCAAAAAAGAATCACCCAATTTGGCCAAATGGTTCATGAGTTATGGTCCTTTGAAGTTCAACTTTTTCTGAAAATGATTTGATCATAACTTGCCAACCACACATGAGAAATGAGTGTTCTTGGACTTTTTGGAAAGGTGACATCAAGATCTTCAACTTTCATGTTGGACAAAATTCCATTTGAAGCTTTTATGATGATGTAAATTTGAGGAGAAGAACTTTCCATTTTTGGGCAGTTTCCAATTACAGGTCACTTGCTATTTTTGGAAACTTTTCATCTGACCTCAAATTCTTCAACCTTGATCTTTGAAATGTCAAATGAGACTTGTATGGACATGAATGAAGCCTTTCAAACCATCTCCCACCTTCAAATCCATGAATTTTGGCACAGTTGACCACAATTGACTTTCTATGGTTTCAGATGAAATCCAGCTTGACTGTTGAGCTTTGAACATCCAATCTTTGGCCAAACCACTTCACAATGATCACATAATCACATGAACTTGATAAATCAACCCTAGGGCTCTGTCTCAATGGAATTTGCACATGCTTGCTTGACTGACTGATTCTCCTGATCAGCTTGACCTAATTTTGTCTGATTGACTTGCACTTGGGCAAATGGCAATGCAATGCTATGCAGTGGACTATGTTATGTTAATGACCTAATATGAAAATGTATGTACACAAGGTAGGTGCAAATTTGAGGTGCTACACCATGCCAAAGTCTTCCTGAAGTAGGGGGAATTGATCGGCCTGATCATCATGGACGAGCTGTTGATCAAGGTTGACATGTGGGATCGGGATAGGCCCCGGTCCATTGGGACCATTAGCCTCTCCAGCTGGAGGATCATCCAATGTCTCTGGTTGAGTAGCGGCGGGATTCCTCTGCATCATCTGTCTGAGCTCTTGCTGTCCCTGAGCCACCCCTTGAACCACACCCATGAATTGGGTCATGCGGATCCTCATCTCAGCGAGCTCTGCTTGTACACCTTCCATTGCTCTCTGTTGATTCCTTCGGGTACCGTATCGGTGAATGCTTGAGTCAGCTATCCTGCTGATGAAACACCAAACAATTGAGAACACTGCGGTAGTACCTATTATGCAAGACATGCTATGGATATGCAAATGCAGTGACATGTTTATCAAATCCAAAAGGTATTCTACCCCCTTGATTCCAGTCTCTCATCAGATAAAATATCCCTTTTAAAAAGTACCAGAAAAACCCCGACTAGAATCAAGAAGAAGATATAAACCCCACAGAAATGGATAAACATGTGTTAAATGATATGAATGCAGAATGATGTGATGCAATGATGTGAATGCAATGCAGTGGCATGGAAATCAAGATTGCTGTATCTGCTTGAACATCTGTCGGGTTGCACTGTCTGAAGAGAAAACCCACTGAAGAATATAATATAAGATCAGATCTCTGCTCCAGAAAACCGGGTTGGTTGGAGGTTAAGGTTTCCTGAATTTAGTCCGCCCCTCACTGGTAGGTTCTAAGAACAGAAGTTCGTCAGCTTCAGCCCTTCAGTCGCGAATAATACGTTTACCACTGAAGGTTTGGCATTATTACGGGACAAAAGACCTCCATTGACTCCCCTCAACAGGACATCTTAATAGCAAGTTCCCAGTCTCGGGGTCCTCGGATTGAGCAGCGAGAATGCGCCCACCAGAGCTAACATAATCACGTCTCGGAGGAGAGGCCTCGACTGAGTTCTCGGGAAATGGTCACCAGAGTCGACGATTTCTAGAGGAACATCCTGCCGTTACGGAACACCCGTAAGACATAATATATCCAAAAGAAACCTCGTCTGGGTGTGGTTCTTCACGAACGACTTAACGTAGCAACACGCCACGCAAGCCTCATGATTATCCACTCTAAAACCTGTGTGTACACTCAAGCCTGGGTAATGGGCTTATCTCTCATATAACACCCCATCCCAACAAACAAACAAACAGATCCAACAGATACAGCAGATGAATGCAAGCAGGTAAGTAAATAAATGTACAAAAGCATGAACACCCAATAAACAAGAAAATCGCAAAAGCTAGGAGGGACTCGCTTAGGGAAGATGGACCAGCAAGAGGTCAACTTCTTAGTTTCCCCAGCAGAGTCGCCAGCTGTCGCAACCTGAAAAATACAGTGCGCGAAAAAACAACCGGCGAAAGAAAATGACAGAAGAGTCGCCACCGTGCGTTATTCATCCCAAAGGAGGGAAAGGAAACGCTCGAAGTAAACCTGAAAAAGGAAAGGACAAGACGGGGTCTCGCAACCAAATCTTGGGTTCGGGAGTCGGTTATGCGAAGGGAAGGTATTAGCACCCCTACGCATCCGTAGTACTCTACGGGATCCACTTTTGTAGTTCTTGTCTAAAGGGTGTGAGTTTCTCTTATGCTGCTTACCAAAAAAAAAGGGTTAAATGAAAATGACTTGCACGGATGTCGCATCCACTGCATACGTATCTCATCTGAATATGAGAATCAGAGTCTTCGTAGCTCGGCTGACCTATGGGTTGGGGGGATGTGTGCTCGCTAAGACATCGCGTCTTATGCCTACGTATCTCATCTGGAATGAGAATCAGAGCAAGCCGTAGTTCGGCTAACTACGGGGTTATGGAGTGGGTTTTGGACGAACGACGTTACTACGCAATCTACCGGATGCTCGACCTTTGGAGACTTACTCATCTGTAGTAGAAGGAGTAAACGTGTGTTTAGGAGAAGAAAAATCAATGAAGGGTTAGGGTTTGGTGAACTCATGCAAAAAGGCAGTCCTTGACGAAGGAACCTGTAAAAAAAACACACAAAAACATTGCCTCCTATCGAGGTCTTCCAGCTAGGAAAGCAGTAAAATGCGGGAAAAATGTAAAAGTACCACGCGGATAAAGATCCGAAGTAACAGCAGTTAGAGGAATGGGAAACCCAGGGATCCTTCCAAGCTAAACACCATCAAAGAAAGTGAGTCAGTACAGGTAATCGGAATGAAACCTCCAGGGGGTATCCAACAAATAAAGTGGAAAACCACGCAAGTTATCCCTACAAAAGTCATGTGAGCCCTCACAAAAACTCAACAAACAGGTTAGAGACAAAAAAAATAGGGTAATCAAGGGTTGCCCCCAAATCAAAATGTAACCACATGAATCATGTCATTAAAATTCACAAAAAAGACATGCATCAACAGGGTATCAAATTCACCCATAATACCTCATACATTTAGAGCATTCAAATTAAAGGCATAAAGATGATGGATATAGGGCAAACCTAATTGGAGAGCTTGATTGAAATTGAGTTGCATCCGTGAGGTTTACAAAATAATCTTTAGGGTTTATGTGAGGCAGAGGTGATTCTGTGCAGTTGAGTTCCCTTCAGGGTTTGGAGACTGCTCTGAACTTTGTTAGCTCTTCTCTCACTATCTTTTTCCTCAGGGTAATAGGAATAGAATCCAATATTTGTTTCACTGAAACTCTAGTATTTATAGCCTAATATTGGTAGCTTAGTGGGCTTTTGAGAGAGGTCCAAGTCTGAGATTTTTTCTTTTATTTATTTATTATTATTTTTATTTATTTATTTATTTATTTTTATTTATTATTATTTTTTTTTAAATAAAGTTTCTTGGATCTAATTATGATTGACATGATGAAATGCAATGTATCTAATGTTAAATGACCTAAAAATGAATGCATGCATGAGGTGTAAAGCGTATGCTTCCAGGAAAAATGAAGGGTAAATTTTGGGGTATTACAACATTAAAGCAGTTCGATCTGATAGAGGTGGTGAGTATACTTCGACAACCTTTATGAAGTATTGTGAAGAGCATGGCATAAGGAGATTTCTAACTGCAGCATACTCACCTCAACAAAATGAGGTGGCTGAAAGGAAGAATCGAACAGTCCTTGACATGGTTCGCTCAATGCTTAAAAGCAAGAACATGCCAAAGGAATTTTGGGCAGAAGCTGTACAATGTGCCATTTATGTTCAGAATCGATGTCCACATTCGAAGTTAGAAGATCAAACACCACAAGAAGCGTGGAGCGGATAGAAGCCAACAGTTTCTCATCTCAAATTATTTGGAAGTGTGGCTTATGCACACGTATCAGATCAACGAAGAACGAAGCTTGAAGACAAAGGTCAGAAATACATACTCATTAGGTATGATGAGAAAACAAAAGGGTACAAACTATTCGACCCCATAAGAAAGAAGGTGATTGATGTGAAAATAGCAAGTGTACTACTTTTCTCACGGTAGTAATAAAAGGGAAATTCCCCGTTTGTCGATCTCAAGGACTGCTTGACGATACAGAGTTTATAGATTGTTTCAATTAGACAAAAGCCTTTGGTTTTTGTGTTGTGAGTAATTATACTACCAATTGCAAATAAATAAAACAAGTAAAAAGGTTGAACGAGATACAAATGAGAGAAGATTGCTAGGGTTCGGTGAATGAAACTTCCTGTAACAGATATAATTTATGAAGGCTTAGACAATATTCCTGTCAAATTAATTTCGGTTCTCAAGGGTATCTATTCCTAAGTCCTTAGTGAACAGACCTTTGATTATGTAACCTAATTACTATGTCCATAAATAATTAAGTTCATACTCAAGCATTCAAATATCAAGAATTACCGGTCAGATAGAAAATCCCTCGTCCTAGGTTATTTTTACTATCCAAAGTTCTTATCCAGATCAATGAACAATCGTTGTCCAACTTAAACTATTCATAATAATTATCATTCGTTGGTCCGACGAATAAAGCATAAAGAACGGTACTAAGAACAAATCAATGGAAAAGAAGAAATAATCAATGCATTCATAAACATCAAATTTGTCACATTCAGAATCAGGGTCACCCCCCTAGCAATGGGGGGTTTAGCTACTCATAATCGAAATAAAAACAAAGATTAACATTGTTGTCATTACAGGACTTCGTGAGGAATCAATCTTCAATCGTCGGAAAACTATTGAACATATGAATCCTTGGATAGTCGTAGAGTCTCCAGCTCTCAAAACGCGTCCCTTTTCTCTCCAAAACGTCCAACCCCTGAAAAATCATTTTCTCCCCTCTAAATAGCTATTCAGTTGGGCTTTTCCTGATTCTGGGCTTGATACGCGTATTGCCCAGTCTCATACGCGTATTGCCCAGTCTGGTACGCGTATCACCAGTTTGGTACGCGTATCACCAGAAGCTTGTCTTTTGGCTTGATTTTCAACCCCTCTGGTCATTTGCGTATGCTACGCGTACTGGGAAGGTCCATACGCGTATCATGTAAGGCCATACGCGTATGGACAGCACGTTCTTCAAGAATTGATTTTTTCTTCCGTTTTCTTGCTCGGGCTTAATTTCGCATCTGACGTTTGATTCCCTGAGCTTCCAAACTAGTTTTTTTACCTGCTAACATACCCAAAAGTGTAAAATATCCTCAAGAAATTCATAAGTAACAACACACTTCATATTATAGAATTGAGCTTATATCTAACTAAAAATGCTTCAGTTTACGCAGTTTACCTGACTTATTTACGGTTAAATAGTGAAATACCTAGCATAAATGGTGACTGATCAGTGATAGTGAGTAGAGACGTTCGAATAAACGAAGCAAGTAAATGGGATTGGAACAGTTCGACAGAAGTTATCGTCGAAGTTGAAGAATCATCTGTCGCTGTACCACCAAAAATTTCAACAAAACTTGAAGACTCTGACAATGAAGATGAACCTCCATAACCCAGAATGCGAAGTTTGCAAGATCTGTATGATTCGACAAGTGAAGTGCACCTTGTATGTCTCTTGGCAGATGCTGAAAACATCAGTTTTGAAGAAGCAGTACGAGACAAGAAGTGGACAAGTTCCATGGACGAAGAGATCAGGGCGATTAACCACAACAACACTTGGGAGCTAGTTGAATTGCCAAAAGGTAGTCAACCCATTGGTGTAAAGTGGGTATTCAAGAAAAAGATGAACGCTCTAGGAGAAATAGAACGATACAAAGCGAGACTTGTTGCGAAGGGATACAAACAAAAAGCAGGAGTTGATTATGACGAAGTATTTGCACCTGTTGCAAGAATGGAGACAATTCGATTACTCATATCTCAAGCTGCTCAATTTAAATGGCCAATATTTCAAATGGATGTCAAAACAACTTTTCTGAATGGTGTACTCGAAGAAGAAGTCTATGTTGAACAACCACTCGGGTACATGAAAGCTGGAGAAGAGAAGAAGGTACTGAAATTGAAGAAAGCGCTATATGGGCTGAAGCAAGCACCGCAGGCATGGAACACACATATCGACACATATTTCAAGGAGAACGGGTTCGAGCAATGTTCGTACGAACATGCTCTCTACTTGAAGAAAAATGGAAGGAATGCATTACTTGTTGCTCTCTATATCGATGATCTTATTTTTCTGGGCAGTAATGGTCAGATGATAGAAGAATTCAAAAGCACAATGACACGTGAATTCGAGATGACAGACTTAGGCCTGATGAGATTCTTTCTTGGTCTGGAAATTCGACAAGAAGAAACAGGAATCTTCATCTCACAAGAAAAATATGCAAAAGAAATCTTGAAAAGATATAAGATGGAAAGCTGTAATCCGGCTTCGACGCCAATGGAACCAGGAACAAAGCTGTCGAAATTTGATGGAGGAGAACGTGTCGAAGCAGGCAAATATCAAAGTTTGGTAGGAAGTCTTCGCTATCTCACATGTACAAGACCAGATATCTCATTAAGTGTATGCATTGTAAGTCGATTCATTGAGGAGCCAGTTTACACACATTGGAAAGCATTGAAGCGAATTCTGAGGTACATCCAAGGAACAGTGTCACTTGGGATGTTCTACTCGAATTCAGACAAATACAAGTTGGTTGGTTACTCTGACAGTGATTGGTGCGGAGACATAGACGATCGAAAAAGCACTTCTGGATATGTGTTCTTCATGGGAAATACTGCATTCACTTGGCTTTCTAAAAAACATCCAATAGTAACACTTTCGACATGTGAAGCAAAATATGTAGCAACATCCTGGTGCGTTTGTCATGCAATATGGCTCAGAAGATTGATGAGTAAAATGGAGCTAAAACAGAAAGGTGCAACAATAATACAAGTTGACAACAGGTCAGCAATTGAGTTAGCAAAGAATCCAGTAAACCATGAAAGGAGGAAACACATTGACGTTCGCTTCCACTTCATTCGAGAACACGTGAAGGAAGGAAATGTTGAATTGAAGCATGTAGCAAGTGAGGATCAAGCAGCAAACATTTTCACAAAACCACTATCAAAAGAAATCTTCGACAGAGGCAAGAAATTGATAGGCATGATGAATAGAAGAAATATTTAAGTTTACAGAGGAGTTTTGTTGAATAAACTTTAATGTTATAGCTAGTGGGTTTCTATTAATAAGTTAGTAGAGAGATTAAGAGTCTGTTGTAGTTGGAAGGTCAAGAGATAGTGGTCTATTAATAGTATTTACTAATAATTGTAAGTTTCTGAGTCTATATAAAGACTAAGGATGTACTCTAATTAAAAATACAGAAGACACAAAAGATTTGCTTCTTATCACAAGTACAGTAACACCCCAACCCTAATAAAAACAAATCAAGGTTCCGGTTTTGCCTTAGTAAGATATATAATTTCTTTAGCAACAAGTAAGAGCCAATTAATTTTGTTTTGGATACATCATGAACACATTCGAATGCTGAGATCATGGCCTGGATGCTCCTGGTACATTCAACAGCACGATCCACACCGCCATTCGTCATTTCAACTACTACCTGCAAACCAATGTTCACATCTGTGAACCTTTTGTATAAAAAAACAAACAACATTTTAATGCATAGCATCATACTAAAAGAAAAAAATAGAAAACAGAAATATATTTACTAAATTGTCAATGAACTAACTTCTTGCACAGGTTTGTCGTGATCTTTTGGGTTTATGAAATCAGTTACCCCAAAATTCTTACCTGCCAACAAGAAAAGAATAAGAAATGCCATCAGAAAAAGAAGATTCGTTGAATTTATGTTGATCCGAATCATCAAGGTTGAGAGAATTTAAAAACATTGTACCTAGTTCTAACCGGAAATCCTTGCCCCTTCAGCAGCCTATATCATGGTTTAAAGAGAAGAGCAGATGTTAATATTGGCTCATTTCATTTCCAATCATAACTGCAAAAGTAACACACATATACAGATAAAGGTATAAGAGTAACATACAGCAAGGCCAACAGCTCCAAGTCCAAAGATAGCAACAGAAGAGCCAGGTTTTGGTTTTGCAACATTGATGGTAGCACCAAGACCTATAACCATCAATGCAAATTATATTAGGAAAACATAGACATACTTATATGTTAATATCTAAGTTAGAGATCTTGTGTGTGTATATATATATACATACACCTGTGCATATTCCACAACTGAGAATGCAAACATTGTCAAGCGGTGCATCAGGGTTGATCTTTGCAGCACATCCAGCATGAACCAGCGGCTTCCCAGCCTCCCATGCAATCGCAGCTGCAAGTACAATGCATTTTTTCAAAACACAATCACATAAAACTGATGATTAAAATATTGTAGGAAAGGAAATAAAAATGAGCAAAACATAATTTGAAAAAAGAAAGAGATGGTAGACCTCTGCACTTGATGACTTGACCAACAGTGTTCGACATGATTAGCAGATGATGATGACGACGACGATGAAATCAACAGATTAAGAACGTAATTAAGAACCGAGAATGTCGAATGTATGTGTGAGTTGTTTGATTTGATTTGATTTATGCTATATATGTATGTGGAACAATCAACGTGTGAACTGATCGTTATTTATAGTACTGGGAAAGGAAACAAAGTACTACTACTATACTTTAATAAATGAATTAGTAAATACTCTCTTCCGTTTAAAAATTAAATTAATGTTTTTAAGATTTTACACACAGATTAAAAAATATAATAATATTATAATAAAATTGTGCATTTTTATTAAATTATACTCCCTCTATTTTAAATAAGATTTTTATTTATTATATTTTTCTAATCAATGTAAAATGATCAATTATGACAATTATTTTAGGACAAAGGAAGTATTATGTTAGTGTTGAAATAATGTACAGAGTAATAACTATAATATGATAATTCCTAAGATAATTAGTGAACATATCAGTCAGTTGGTCTTCGGATTTGATGAGATATGCAGTGATTTCTCTTGAAAATACATTGTCTCATACATAATGACAACCTATTTCTATGTGTTTGGTCATCCGTTCATGGAAAACTGAATTATATGCAATATAGAGTGTTGCTTGATTGTCACATATGAGTTTTGTGGCCTGAAGATCTTTCAACTTAAGCTCTAAGAGTAAATTTGTAAGCCATGCAAACTCCTTTGAGGTTGCTGCCATATTACGATATTTAGCTTCAACACTAGATAATGCAATTGTGTTTTGTTTCTTGCTTCTTAATGAGATCATATTACCTCCAATAAGAACACATTATCCAGAAATGGGTCTTCTATCCAACGATGATCCGACTTAGTTTGCATCTGAATGACAAATTATTTTAGCATCACCCTTATCTTCATATAATAGTCCTCTTCCTTGTGCATTCTTTATATATCTAAGAATTCGAATTACTGCATCTCAATGACTATCACAACGAGCGTTCAAAAACTGGCTCACAATGCTCATATCAAATGTAATATTTGGTATGGTGATTGTAATATAATTGAGTTTATCCACAAGTAGTCGATATATTCTCAGGTCTTTCAATGGCTCCCCTTAACCCAGAAGAAGCTTGACGTTAGGATCCATAGGAGTATCAATAGGACAATAATTAAGCATATTAGTTTCACTGAAGATGTCTAATGCATACTTGCGGTGGTTGATTGCAATGTCTGATGAGGTTTGGGAAACTCCAATGCCTAAGAAGCATCTTAGTGGACCTAAGTATTTTGTCTGGATTTTTTTGAAAATATGAGTTTTGAGACGTTAGATACCCTTTGTATCGTCTCTAGTTATAACAATGCCATCAACATAGACCATAAGAAAGATGCATAGACCGGTGGAGAAATGAAGGAAGAAAACAAAGTGATCTGTTTCACATCTAGTCACACCAAACTGTATCAAGGAAAAGCTGAAGCGACTAAACCAATCACGTGGGAATTGTTTCAGCCCATAAAGAGAACAATGAAATCGGCAAACAAGTACAGAATTTCCAAGAATAGCAAAACCTGTGGACTGATCCATATAAACCCCCCCTCCAATTCTTTGTGTCAAAAGACCTTTTTAACGTCCAACTGATGAAGCGAGCAATGATGAATGGCAGACTTGCAAGAAAGAGGCAGACTGAACTGATCTTGGCCACCAGAGAAAAGTGTTACCATAATCGAGATTGAATATTTATGTATGTTGTAACACCCTAAGCCCCTAAACTTATATTTTAAGCTTTACACGATAATCTAAGGTGTCACAAATGACAAATCCTCTAATAAAACAAACATTTAACAAATATGCAGTGGAAATATCAATGTCATACAACACATGTCATTGCACGCTCACCTTCACTCAGGGTATCATTGTGGCAGTATCAATCTCATCTCAATTAAACAAAACAACATAACTTGAACATTTAGTCTCAAATTCAAAATTATAATAAATTATTTAAAAATGAAGAGTTATCATATTCAACTCTCAACAACTTCAACATAAAATAAATAAAGCAATTAAACTCTAGTCGAATCATGATAAGCAAACAAACATTCTCAACCCCAATGTTACATAATTATAGCAATACTTTTAAACAACGATGAAGCTAAACGAAGTAACTCCAGGAGCTAACTTCCACTTACAATAGCAAACTCTACTCCTGAGTATCTACAAGATGTCCATGACGGATGACATGAAAGCAAAGGGGGTGAAAAACAACAAATCAATATAAATAGTGTAAAGAATGCTAAGGTAAAGAACACAACAAGCAAACATTCATTAGACAACCATCCACAACATATTCTCACACTCAAATCATGACAACATGTATATAATCACACTCAATCATCAACATCATGAACAATCAGCTACAAATGCAACTATGTATACAAATGTACTCCATAACTTACTCTTTATGCATACGGTACCATTCATGAACACTTAGGTTTATCTCACTTCCGATCCCCACAATAGGAGCAGAGCACACCAAATCGTTATCATCCCCATAGATAAAGCTTCACCAGCTCCCATATGGAATCAGCTACTCGCTCCCGATCTCCACCATAGGACCGGAGCACACCAAAATTGGACTGAAGTCCGTACACCATGATACATGACTCTCAATAACATGCATTATCACTAAAAGATTCACCAAAGAGATCATCATACACATCTCACCATTTATGCACAACATCATTTATCATACGTATCAATTAATCAATGTTATGACACTCAAAAAACAACAACAAACATCAGCAACTCAATAAATGTAATTTCATAAGCATTCGTTCATGTTAATTCACCAAAACAATAACACATCATTTGATAAACACAACGATTCGCTAACCGGTCATACAAGTCATCAAAAACATTTTCCACAGTAGATACATGATTAGAATTCAAAAGATTCACCAAGCACCACCATGAGGTAGATTTGCGCTTTAGCTTTCCAACGCTTTGAACATCGTCTCATTTGGACTTACAGAATGAAAGTTACGACCAAATTACGCAAGTTATAGGTTCATGACTACCATATGCGTCATGAGATGACACCCGTCATGAACCTGAGCGAGACGACCACCTTGTGCGTCATGGCATGGCTACCATGGTAGTCATGAACATTCAGAATGTCAAAAATACATTTTCAGCAATGAGATCAAAGCAAATCCAATTCTTTCACCCTCAGCCATTAAAATCAACCAAAAATAATACATACATATATATATATATATATATATATATATATATATATATATATATATATATATATATATATATATATATATATATATATATATATATATATATATATATATATATATATATATATATATATATATATATATACACACACACATGAGATGACACCCGTCATGAACCTGAGCGAGACGACCACCTTGTGCGCCATGGCATGGCTACCATGGTAGTCATATCAGAATGTCAAAAACACATTTTCAGCAATGAGATCAAAGCAAATCCAATTCTTTCACCCTCAACCATTAAAATCAACCAAAAATTATATATATATATATATATATATATATATATATATATATATATATATATATATATATATATATATATATATAGCATATTATTTTCATGGTTTAGTTCATTTAATCCATCAATCACTCAAAATCATATTTACCCCAAAACCTTCAAAGCCCTCAAACATGGTGGAAACCATCAATATCTCAAAATAGAAAATAGTACGTATATGCACACAAAATTTATCATTAAGACGTCCAATAACATCTAACATCATAGAAACTCAGAATTAAACACATCTCAATTTCCCTAAAGAGATTAAGGACCTCTCATCTCTACCCTTCATGCAATACATCTAGACTGATAGCTCTTTCTCCCCCTTACCTTAGATTTCTAGCAATGATAGTGAATTGAACAACCTCTGAGTCCCTTTTCCCAATCCTAACTCTCCTTCCCAAAAGCTTTTGGTTCCTCTTTTCTTCTTATACGGCGTTTCTAACTATTTTCTCAAAACCTAAATATTTTAGAATATATAGTGTTTCTAACTATTTTCTCAAAATTACCGTTTTACACAATTCATTACTAGCTTCTCTACTATTATCACGTATTTTCTCCAATTCTCACAAATGGCTCAAAACTCCCATTTTTACTATTTTATATAATTAATTCAAATAAAATACTATTTATTCTAATAATTAATTAAAATTTTAATTAATTCTAAACAATAATTAGTTTACTCTTACTCCAAGGATACTTACCCCCACAATCGCACAATAATTAATTTAAAACATCAATTAATCAAATAAAAATCTAAATATTTCAATTAAATTAATTAATCAAATTTGGGATGTTACAACTCTCCCCCACTTAAAAATATTTTTAAAAATAATCAGACATTCGAATGAACAAAGATGACCCTAAGTTCTACAATTACAGGTTCAACAAAGTTTTATTTCAGTAAGTCTAAACAAACACCAAACAAATGAGTATTCAATATGAAGAAGGAAATAGACTTGAAGGTTTACCACTTCAATAGTTACTGAAGGGAAGACTCCAACGTAGGTATTGTGTCCTTCTTCCTAACCTCTTCTTTCCTTAGTGCTCTTCTGCCAACTTGCAGTTCTTGCCTTTTCTTGCTCAGATCGTAGGATGTAATGATAGATTTAGGTAGGTTTTAGCTCGCCTTATCTCAAAGTTCAGATGATGAGCTATGAGTAAGTATTCTGGGAGCTTTGAAATGAGAGGTATGAGGGAAATTCTGCAGAGTTTCATTGCGTTTTCTTGTGTAATATGTGAAGCAGTGGAATAGCTTATTTATATGGAAAAGAGACGTGTGGGAAGTTAAATTTTTCACTCAGATATTCCTTTGCTCGTGTGAAAAGATGAGTTGTGATTTTGCATAGGCTTAAAGGGGAATCAAAATCTGTTAAGAGGTTTTGCTCAATCCCTTATTTTGAGGGATTTAGGTGTAGTGGAATGGAAATGCGTTTTTTACTTGCTCAGATATTTTCAATTTCTGCTTTTTGTTTGTTTTCATTTTCAGTATGTGGGTGTTATGTATGATGGTATGTATTGTGATGTATGTCATGTTTGTGGCTCACTGAATGCTGATTTTTTGTTAATTAGTTTTAATGTATGCACATATGGTATGACTGATGATGATGTTTTCTTGCTTGAGTGAAATCGATGTCCATCCCTTTGGTCTGCAAGATGATGAATGGTGATGATGAAATACATGAGGGACGGATAGTGCACAATGTTGTAGGGTAGGAAACACGTGAAGAGAGGTTTACAGATCAACATTCTCCTTTTTTCAATTTTATCTAAACTTCTTGTAATACTGTTATTATCAATGCGATTTAAAAGTAAACTCAATTATAATCATATCTTTTTTATGTAATTTGCAATAAAACAAATTTAATATTATTTTTTCTGAAATTTCTTTTATTTAGTAAATGGGTGATGACAAAAAGTGACTTAACAAAAACTTCTAATCCATATTTTTTATAAATACTACATATACTAAAATAATTTAGAAAAAGAACTAATTTTATTAAAAATAAAGTCTTCCCTATTTTTAGATTCACCTTTAGATTTATCTTCAGAGTCATATAATCTCTCTCTTCTTTAGAGTCACTTTCAGAGTCTTCTTTTATACTTTTAAGAATTTGGGTATTCATAGTCATATACATGATTTTTCTTTGAGGACCACCCTCTTCCATTTTGAAGGCTTAATCCTTATGAATTGAATCCAGGGTCTTAGTTTCCTTAACTTTCTTATTTCCTTCATAAGTCATTTTTAAAGAATCAAATATAGACTTAGCAAAGTCTTTATTGTAATCTTCTCATACCCTGAATAGGAAATAACATACATCAAAATATTTATGAATCTATGATGATCCTTGTGATCATTATTTTGTTGTTTATTCATCTGATTTCTTTCAAGCCTTACGCCATTAACATCCAAAGGATGTGTGTAGAAGTTTAAAACAATATCCCATAAGTCTGCATCTTGGCCAAGAAAGGAACTTTATATTATGTCTTTCCACTAATCAAATTTATCTTAATCAAATATTGGAGGTTTGACAAAATAATAGTCTTTATCATTGTTTGTATGATTCATTTGTGTTTCAAGAAAATGGATTTTTTCTGACACGGTTAAGTGTTTGACACAACTAGTCAATACCGGAACCAGAGCTCTGATACCAATTGAAGGTTCAAGAAACACAAGAAATGAAGCTTTAATTGAGTTTCTAGATTTAAAATTTTTGCAACCCAGGAACACAAATAGAAACAATAATGATAAAGAAAAATAACACAAGTATTTTTATCCTGATTCGCTGTTAACAAAGTTACTTTCAGTCCACTGCCGGATTGATTTTGCCTTCTCAATAAGGACATAATCCAATAATCAAATTGATTATACAACTCAAATACCAATTGTCTAAGACTTCTTGAGAATTATGACTATACCCTAGTCTCTCAAGGAAATATAACTCAAAGACTAATCGTCAATGACTTCTTGAGAATTTTGATAAAACTTAGTCTCTCAAGGAAATTAATAAATGTTAATCAAGATAATTGTGTTTACAAGGATGCTTCTTACTAAAAAGAATATACACAATGAAGTTCAGTTTTTTTACACTTATAATATTTGAAATGAAGCTCAACGTCTTTCTTCAATCTTTTCTTTCTTGATGATGATTTCCTTTATTGAATTTTCTTCATAATGAAATTTCCTCAATTTTGTGTGTGAAAGCTTTCAGTCTCTTTTTGTTGTTCTTTTAATCATCCATTTTTCTTTTAAACATCCTTTGACCTCTTTTTATATACGAGAAATCAGTCTGTTAGAGGATATGACTGGAAATTAATTCAACTAGATTAAGACCCGCGCAATGTGCGGTTGTAAATTAGTTTATTAATTGTTATTGAGTTTTAAATATATTAAGAAATTATTTTGAAAAATATGATTGCTAAATTTATATTACATTAATTTATTGTAAATTATAATTAAGACAATGATATTCATTAATCACATATAAAAATATACAATTCATTTGAAAGGAAAATACATGATTGTAAATTAAGAATGACACTCGTAACTAGCTTTGCAAATTTAAATAACTATAAAATATTTTTTGTTTTATTTTGATTCTCATGTATTTTTAGTAGTTATCTTTAATTTGTATATTTAATTTTAAGTTGTTAAAGATGTATATTCTCAGTGTTAAACAAAATTAAAAGTTTATTTGCAAATATTATCACTAATTTATTGTAAATTATAGTTAAGACAATGATATTCATTAATCACATATAAAAATATACAATTTATTTGAAAGGAAAATACATGATTGTAAATTAAGAATGGCATTCGTAACTAGCTTTGCAAATTTAAATAACTATAAAATAATTTTTATTTTATTTTGATTCTCATGTATTTTTAGTAGTTATCTTTAATTTGTATATTTTATTTTAAGTTGTTAAAGGTGTGTATTCTCAGTGTTAAACAAAATTAAAAGTTTATTCGCAAATATTATCAAATAAAACTTTCTTAGTTTTATAAAATTTATATTTATTTTTGTCAAATTTAGTTATCTAATGAATAAAAGGTTGAAAATGCTAGTTGCTATATTAACTTAATTGTTTTTTTGAATAATTCTTTGAACTTTATTAATGGGATTGTAAAAATTTATCTGATTTTCTTCGTCTTTTCCAAGGTTTGAACCCGTGACCTCCAATGGAGATTAAATATTCTATTTCTCTATTTGAAAAGCGAAAATAAGATTTTGGAGGTGCCACATAAGACTATAGGATTATGTGGCACGAATGGAATATAATTGTTAACATGTGTCGCAATATAATCCAAAGCTTCAGATTTAATATATTATATAGATGTGTCAGCAATATAATCCAAAATTTCAGATTTAATATAGAGATTAATTACTATACACTGTCAGTGTAAAAAGTTTTACACCGTCGATTCATCACCATCATCCGTTTGTATTATTTTATAGATTTTTAAAATAAAAGTCAAACTTCTTTTAATATTCGACGTCTATGATTAACTGACGGTATAAAATCCTTTTACACTGTCAGTGTATTTCAATTAAACTCTTTAATATATTATATAAAATACTCTCTAAGGTCACACATCTATTTTAAAGTTGAAATTTAGGAGAATATATATAGTTAGAATAGTGATTTCTTCTTAGATCATTTTTGTTAAAAATGAGAATTTTCTTCGTCTTTTCCAAGGTTCGAACACGTGACCTCCAATGGAGATTAAATATTCTATTTGTCTATTTGAAAAGTGAAAATAAGATTTTGGAGGTGCCACATAGGACTATAAGATGATGTGACATGAATGGAAAAGAATTGTTAACATGTGTCGCAATATAATCCGAAGTTTCAAATTTAATATATTATATAGATAGGACATCAGAGTTATATAGTAGGTAGGTTCAGCCGTAAATCATAGGTAGAGCAGAGAAAATCTTTTATAGGCGTTTGCAGTATAGTCCTTTTGATTTTGATGCTTATATTGTATTGTTCATCCACTCTATCACTCTAAAACATTGACTTTGCATATGAGAAATTTAAAGTATGTTCAGATTTTAGAGCCTTGAGAATAAACTTTAGAGTCTATTTGGAAAAATGATGCTTGAATAAATAAGAGTGTACCAGATATGTCTACTTTAGAAGAGTTAACTAGTGAAAACTAGAGTTGACTTTCACTTAAGAACTTCTTCAAATGATCTCTTTGGTTTCAGATATAGATGAGGTCTAAAGTTCAGAGTCTCTTCAGAGTTCAAAGTCTCTATATCCAGAGCCTCTCTAATACCAGAGTTTAGAGTCTAATTTGATTAGTTTTGTTCAGCATCTTGGCTTGATCAAAGTCATCTTCACTCAACTTATTACTTGATTAGATTTAGCTTTATTTCACTTCAAGCTTGCTAAGAATCTGCGCACTCATCAAAATTCAAAGATAGTTGTAGAACCAAACTTGTTCCTGCAGGTTTCAGTGTTGTCTTCAACTGTAACCTTTGGAGGAGTCCTTCCATTTATGACTGCTTGCCAAGTCTTGTTGTGCATAGATTTGAGAAAGGAAACCATGTAAGCCTTCCAATAATCATAGTCTGTACTATCAAAATTTATGGTCGATTTATAAATCCTCCTTATTTAGTATTTACCATCTTGATCAGAATGTAGAGAAAATCCTAGAGCTTGCCTAACTAGAACAAGGTGTCTGCTATAATTCCAAATAAAATTATATTATATTGATGACATGATGTCAGACACAATGTTGGAATAATGTGTATGATAACAAAGTTGTATAACAGGAAAGATAAATGCATAAAATAAATAACACATGAATTAATAATTCAGTTCGGTGCAAAGTCACTTACGTCTGAGGAGCATTAATCCAATGAAAGTAAATTCATTCTTAGTAATCAAAATTACAAATTGGTCTTATTTGAACTATCCCACTTCAATGACTCTTTTTCCTAATACTACCCGTAAACTTTGATCCAGGCTCCCCCTAAATCTGAGACTCATCTCACTCTCACTAAAATAATCTTCCAATTATTTTTACAATATTCAAAGTATATGAAGGATAAATCACTAATACAACTCAAATACTCTATTATCATAATCTTAGAAATATAACCCAGGAATGGAGCATTACAAATCACAACACAAATACTCAGTAACAAATAGAAACTTCAAGCTAAACAATGCAAGGTCTGAGTATTCCCAAAGGAGAACGTCTCCTTAACTAGCAACAAAAGTTCATCTTAAAAGGCCTAGTAGGTTTCAGCGTCATAGCGGTTGGAATCCAAAAACCGCACAAAATCTCAATCTCCATAATAGTGATTATGAATATTATTGATCTTGATTGAAACAAATTTTGATTAAATATATAATTGATAGAAATAGGAATTCAGATATTTTTAAAATAAATTTAGAATAAATCTTTTGAAGCGATTATACACATTCAAATCAAATCTTTGATTGAACATAAAGAGAAGCAAATTTCAAAAGCATGAGATACACTCTATTCAAACTTGCACGCAAAGCAAATAACTCAAGACAAGATGTCTCGTATAATGATAGAATATTTGACTTAACATGATGCTTTACTCTAATATTCAATAAACCACTTCGAGACAGGGTGTCCCATAACTTGACAGAATATCTTTGCTTCGCATATTGCTTACATAATATTGTCAATCACATGTAATAACAACTTAAAATAAGGTATAGATCGATCCAACTTTCATTTGTTATAACTTTGTCCGATACATTGAGAGATTATAATCAAATAAAATGAGTTGTGTGACAAGATATCATGTACTACTATTTTATAAAATAGTCGTTATATTAGAATAATTATTATAGGTTCAAATATGGATGAATTATATGAAAAGGACAAAGGACTCAAACGAGGCTTAATCATTTCTTTCATTACAATTTCTAACCAATCATTTTAGTTTAAAGAATTGTTACAAATTTTACACAATCAATCCAATTACATGTGTGCCCCCATTATTATTATTGAGGTGCCTTTTCTAAAAGAGGTTTGGCCAATACCCCCATTAAAATTAGCGCTTAAAAGATTTTTCAATAAAAACAAACATGACTTTATTAGTATTGTTGAATCATGGATGAGGAGCATGGTGTATTTGGACTCATATTGAAAAAGGCTTGACAGTTCTTACAATATGATTTTCTACTCTAGTATTTTAAGAATCATCAAATTTGACAATCACATCATTTTGTTACACTTTCAGTTTACCAGCACTACCTTTGCATAACAATTCAAAAATTTCAAAATGTGGTTTCTTCATGACTCTTGCAAAGATTTGATTTTTAATATTTGAAAAATCCAAACATTCAGCATTACAGAAACACAAACACTGAGCATTATATAACCTCTTTACCATTAATGAACCTAACCACTTCCCGTTGAGTTAAGAAAATAATCGCCACACAATCAATGTTGTATCCTTACATTCCTAATAAACAAAAAAGAAACTTGTAACTCAAGGGAGTTTATAAAACAAAACTAACACAATTAAAGAGGTGTGTCGAGTTCTTATTAGGAAAACATAGTGTAATAACTACTACTGTAACTCAGAAGAAATTAGGAATTGCACTTCAATAGTGTAACAGTACAATTACAATATCAAATTAACAATGAAAATTGCTAAGCCAAATGAAGTAGTGAATACATGGAATTAAAAGAAGGATCTAGAAAAGCCAAGGCTTCAGGGAAAGAAGGGAGTCAGGTTTCCACCAATTAATTCCCCCCCAATCATTGGTGATTCCTCCTCTATTTAACAAAGTCACCCACGTACTTTCTGTTAGGGAATTTGGCTCTCATTCCACGTCCTTGCTCCTGAATGTTAGGATCATGTGCCAAGTGTCCATTCTCATCATAAGAATTGGTTACTGTAATGACTGTTTTGCCCTTATTCATAACACATAGCTTGTTTTTATTCTCTTTTGCTGCTTCTTGCACTTCCTTACACTTTAGACTCTGGAATTCAACCTGCAGTTGTTTGATGTTATATTACGATTACATGTTCATTTTTCTCATAGTTGAGTCGTAAAGTTTGTTTTTATTCTTTTTGTTTGTTTGGACTATTTAACAATATTCCTTCAACATATTATTAAATTACCGTACAGCGACAACAAAATCAAAGTCTAATTTATATTGGAATATCCCAGCACAGCATCACAATTCTTTACATAAAAACTTCACAAACTCAACATCACAAAAGGGATTACTTAAGAAATTTATTTTTGCAAAACTAGAGAATGACCACAGTCCCCTGGTAGGGACTATTACATCACAGTTTTAGAGCTTTACTCCTCCATTTTGATGATACATCTGATGGACTCCCCTTTCAACATGTAATCAAAAGCTTTGTTAATCTCTGAGAATGGTACTGTGTGAGTTATGAATTTCTCCAGCTCCAGCTCCTGCAGTAAGTATCACAGTAACATCACATTAACAACACAAATAACATATCATTCTGCAATACTAGATAATCCGCCTAATGCACTGCATAATCCAACATATATAGAATCTTACCCCCTTCATGTACTTCTCAACAACATTGGGAAGATCAGTGCGGGGCTTGTAGTTGCCATAGAAGGTACCCTTAAGCGTCCTCTCATTCAAGAAATTCATAGGATGAGTTTTGAAGGCATCATCTTTGCTTGGCACTCCAACAAGTACAGCAACACCCCAACCCTTAGAAATAATAACAAGTCAAGGTTCAGCTTTTGCCTGGTAAGATTTATAATTTCTTTAGCAACAAGAGTAAATGAATTTTATTTTGCATACATCATGAACACATTCGAATGCTGAGATCATGGCCTGGATGCTACCGGTACATTCAACAGCTCGATCTACACCTCCATTCGTCATTTCAGCAATTACCTGAAAACCAATTTTCACATCTCAATCTCTTTGTATAAACAAAAACATTATAATCCATAGCATCATACTCAAAAATTATAATAGAAAAGAGAAATATAATAAATTATCAATGAACTAACCTGTTGCACAGGTTTGTCGTGCTCTTTTGGGTTTACGAACTCATTTACCCCAAACTTCTTAGCTGCCAACATGAAAAGAATAGGAATTGCCGTCAACAAAAGAACATTCATTGAATTTATGTTGATCCGAATCATCAAGGATTTCAGAGAAGTTAAAAGCGTTGTACCTAATTCAAATCGGCTGGAAACTAAATCAACTCCAATGATTCTTGATGCACCAGAAATTCTTGCCCCTTCAGCAGCCTATATTATGGTTTAAAGAGAAGAGCAGATTTTAATATTGGCTCATTTCATTTCCAATCATAACTGCAAAAGTAACACACGTATACAGATAAAGGTATAAGAGTAACATACAGCAAGACCAACAGCTCCAAGTCCAAAGATAGCAACAGAAGAGCCAGGTTTTGGTTTTGCAACATTGATGGTAGCACCAAGACCTATGAGCATCAATGCAAATTGGATTAGGAAAACATAGATTCAGCCTAGTTATATATTAATGTCTGAAGTTAGAGATGTTGTATATATATACCAGTGCATATTCCACAGCTGAGAATACAAACTTTGTCAAGCGGTGCATCAGGATTGATCTTTGCAACACAACCAGCATGAACCACAGTGTATTCGCTGAACGTGGAGGTGCCGACGAAATGGTGTACAGGTTGTCCCTTAATAGAGAATCTGGACTTGTTGTCATTGAGCATTACACCTCTATCTGTGTTGATCCTAAGAAGATCACACATGTTGCTTTCCTCTGACTTACAATGTGGACATTCCCCACATTCCCCCGTGAATACCGGCAGAGCATGATCCCCTGGTTTAAGATGTGTCACACCCTCACCTACACTCTCCACAATCCTGATCAACATTATCCCAACAATTATCAATAACATTCATTCACATTACATACTAAATTACTAAGATAATCAAATGCTTCAATCAATAATATATAAGACAAAGATATATAATATGTGTGATTTAACTTTCAGTGTTGAGAAGAGAAGCATACCCTCCAGCTTCATGACCAAATATACGAGGAAACAATGGAGTCTGACCCTGAAACAAGGGGAAAAAAGAAAACCATTTTAAGCTATTGCGATTCATAACAACAGGAAGAAACAGAACACACTATTTTGATTATAATTTACCTTAGCTTCCCAGAAGTAAACATCAGTGTGGCAAAGGGAGGTGAAGAGTATCTTGAGACGAACTTCACCTGCCTGCGGTGGCGCCACCTCTACTTCTTCAATCACCAACGGCTTCCCAGCCTCCCATGCAACCGCAGCTACAAGTATAATACAAGTTTTCAAAACACAATGAAATGGAGCGATGATTAAAACATAGTAGGAAACAAAAAGAAGGAGATGGTTTACCTCTGCACTTGATGATCTGACCAACTGTGTTCGACATGATTGATTAACTTAACAAACGAGTGAGTTGTTTTGTTTCTTTGCTTAGGTATGTATGTAAGTGTGGAATGAAGTGCTTGTGAGTGAACTCTATTTATAATAGTAGTAGTATGGGAAAGGAAAGGAAACAGGGACAAACTTTGTTTAAATAGAATACCGCTTTTGGTTTGTTTCAATTCCAGGCGGCGGGCGCCTTTTGGGTTTGACTAACCGGACCAGACACCAACTGTAGCTGATGGTTTTCGAATCTTCTTTTCTTTTTATATTTGGTGTCCAGAAAGATGAACATATTTATATTGTAGATTTGATAGTGAATAAATAAATAAAATATAAAGTGATCAATGAATCTAGAAAAGAATACAAAGCACACATATTCTATAAAAAACTTCACATAATTTTTAAAATATTTTACTTTTCTTACTATTTTTTCATATATTCTTGTTGCCTTGAGTGTGACAGTATTGTTTTTCTTAAGCTCTTTCCCCTAGTGGGAAGTGTGGCCTATCAAGTAGTTGGTTTATACTCTTCCAAACAAAAATTGATTTGTTTATTGATATTAATGTGTCGATTCACGTAAATAATAAAATTCAATAGCAAACTGGGTTATATTATATTTAAGTATGATATAATAAAATAAAATACTATGGAATATTCTCTCTCTCATTGTTTTAATATCTCTTTTTTTCTTTCTATTTTTTGACTTCCATCTTGCATAATCGATATATTTTTAGAACATAGTATAATAGAACAAACAACAATTATGACAGTTGAAAAGCTTAATATAAAATTTCACTCTTATCTTTTTTATTTATTTAATCATTTTTTATTTTCGTTTACAAAAATTTGCTAGTTGGCAACTTGACAACCATGTCAAATACTTTTGGGATGAGTTCTGTGAATGGAATAGGAAATCAAATTAATGAGATCAGAGTTGATGATTTATGATGCAGTTTAGAATTAAGTCATAGTGACAAATACACACATGCCAGCCTCGTCTAAGTCTGAATGTCCCATGCTTTTATAGGAAGTTTCGTCCGACCTAAAATTACATGTAAAATTGATATATTTGAGACAAACTAGTTTTATCACCCATAAATGTGTATGTGCAATCATTTTTTAGTATAAAAATTTAAAATTATAACAGTCACACACTACAAGAGATCAAAGTATCTACGACATTTTATATATATATATATATAAAATTTATCCACAACATTTGTATATCCTGAATTTAGATATTCTAAAAAACATATTAAAAAAAATGACTATTCAATGGAACAATGAGAAAAGTGAGAGACAATTGTCATAAAAGAGGATTTAGAGACAACATCCTAAGAGAGGTTATGACTACGGCCCAGAACAACGGCGGGGCTATATTGACAAATGAATTTTAATGTTATTTACGATTAAAATAAAAGAGAACTTTAATTTTAATTTTGTATACTTCTTTTTAACATAGAGCTTGTTCTAGGCCTATCACATCAACCCCGACCGACTACAAAGCCCAATCAACTACAAAGAATGGGTCTCGCTCCTTCCAAAATCTATCCATCACATGAAGATTACCCTAATGATCACGAGAGATCTCAACTACATGTGCATCTAACGACTCTCCACAAATTACAGCTAACAAATGACTAGTATGTTATCTCTCTCTATAAGTTTCAAATTTAGTTTTGCTCTACTCTTCTTCCTCAATCTTATTTTCTCAGATTTTCAGATCCTTAGTTCTTATAATTTTTGACGATGGTTGGATCTAAGGTTACCAGATCTGGCACTGTGTGAAGCTCATGTTGCTCTAGCAACAAACAATCATCCACCCATCCCTCTATTGTAAAACATTGTAGATCCTGAAATGGTTGTTTCGTTGCATTCATATCTAGTTCTAGCTTTCTAATTAGCCAGATCTATTCAAACTACTCAGATAAAGGCTCATGTTCTGTCTCCGGTTACACAACCTGAATCATTGTCTAGCCTCTACGTTCTACATGCAAACTTCGACAAACAAGGTGCTCATGAACTGTTGAACGGCATGTTTAACATCGTTCAACAGCAAAACTCACGATGTTGAAGTAAGGCTTCAGCGTCTGGGAGAAAGCCTTCACAACGCTCCCTCCGACGAAAACACAATCTAAGAAGTTGCTTTAGGAAAGACTCGTGCTGAAAATTGACATGAACAAGTATAATTCATGTGATTTTCATTTTACACGTTCCATGGTGAATCTATTTCATTTAAGGTAAAATATTCTTTTTGGTCCTTTAACTTTACCTCAGGGTCCATTTTGGTCCCTCAATTTTAAAAATTTCCAAGTTGATCCTTTAATTTTCCAAACATCGTCATAAAAGTCATTTCCGTCTATTTTGCTCAAACGGTGTTTGCTTATGCACGCATTGCAGAGTTGGCAATGAACAATCATCTTCATCATCGAGGTCACCAAAATTCCAAAATAAAACCTCCCAAAATTTTGCCTTCAACAGGAATCAAACCTTAGTCACCAGAGTTACTTGAAAAGATAGTGTACCACTAGCCTATATCATGTTTGTTTATTTGTTTCACGAATAAAATATACATTAACAAATTCATACCAGATGCATTCTACCAGATTCATTCAATTAAAGTTGATCAAACAAATGCAAATTTAAGGATTGAAAAATAATAAATACATTTCCATTTAAACATTAGCCTATAATCAATACCAACTCAAGAATTATGAATATAACATTAACCCATAATCCTTTTTTTACGGGACCTCTTACTTATTCTTTACATAATAATCATCTCTCAGTATATAGTAAGGGTGGAAAACGGGCATGTTCACCCCGTTTAGGTCTGTCCCGCAAAAGCCCGCAAAAAACGGGGCAGGACGGTCATAGTTGAGGATGCGGACCTAAAACTTAGATCCGACCCGCAAAAAAGTGAGGACGGGGCGGGGAAAGCCCGCAGACACTTCACTTTTTAAGCCTAAAAATGCAAAAATTCATGTAAATGCTCATGCCAGCAAAAGCCCGCGAAGAAAATGGGGCGGGGAAAGCCCGCAGACACTTCACTTTTTAAGCCTAAAAATGCAAAAATTCATGTAAATGCTCATGCCCGCAAAAGTCCGCCAAGAAAATGGGGCGGGGAGGGGCGGCTATGTTAGAGGGTGAGGACCTAAATATTTGGCCCGCCCTACACTAAAGTAAGGATAAAACGGTCATGCCCAACAGGTCGGGCCCATTTTTTCACCCCTAGTATATTTGTTTGATTATTAAAATACCTCATTTGTTTACTTGCAGGACACCAGAAGAAGAGTTGCTTATTAAAATACTTTTTTTTGTTGGAAAGTGTATCATATAAATATCGTTTATATCTTTCCATTGCATACAACAACAACAACAACAACAAATGAATGTATCATATAAACAACTAAGTCCACTTTTGTAAAGACGTGTTCTTCGCTAGTTTCATGCACTCCTCCCCATTGTGACTAGTTATATTGTAATGCAGAATAAATTTCTTCAATTGCAACATTAAGATCTGTCGAGCACCACTTGAATTTGGATAAACTCTATGTTTTAGGCACTAATTGCGGTATGGAAGCCTTGAGGAGAAGGAGATCAGAAGAAGAATGAAAAGAAGGAAACGAGTAAAAAACAGCAAAGAAAAGTTCAAAAAAACACCTAGTCGGAGTTTGGTCGGAGACTCGTTGGAATCTGCATATTCCACCAGAATCATCATCGTGTTCTTGAGCTTCATCAGTTAGAACTTCAAACTCGCGCCATTTCTGTGGTTTCTCGATACGATCTTGTTTCTGCACCCACACAGAATCATATCTCCATACTTATATGTCTCAATTCATCACCATTGTTATTTAATTTAGCTTTTAGCGTTTCATTGTTCTTCACAGATTGGTGAAATTGTTGTTGTTGTATGATATTGTGCTCACAATAATTTATGCCATGTCTGGTTTTCATTCTTTGAGCTTTGTTCGGTTTGATCCAATATTAAGAGCATATGCTACACCAGCGTCAGGTGATAGGGAAAGAGTGAATTTGATCCAATAATAAGAGCATATGCCACATCAATGTCAGATGATAGGAAAAGAGTGAAAGAGATAGGGAAAGAGTGGATTATGCCACATCAGTGTCAGGCGTATGCCAAATGATCTTCTATTTTGACTTTGACTAACGGAGCAAACGGAAATGACTAACGTGATACTGTTTGAACACTTAAAGGATCAACTTACAACTTTTTATGACCAAAAAGGACCCCAAGGTAAAGTTAAAAGACCAAAAAGGATATTTTCTTTCATTTAATTATGTTAGTATTAGTGATCGTTGATGGGTTTAGTTATGATTGATATAACGAAAATCATTTTGATTCTGTATGTTGACATGACTAATGGACGAGATTATTTGGATATGCTTGAAGTATATATAATGGTCAATTTTGAGCTGATAAAGTCTAACACATGTGTAAAGTTACATATGTGACCAGTGGGAGGTTATTAGAATTTTGGGTCACAAATGTAACGATTAAGGTGTTAAGTTTATTATTTAATTAGTCAAGACTTAAAGGGGTCTAATTAATATTAAGTAAGTATGTGGCTAAAAGCATAAATGTCATGAAATGTAAGATTATTGTATAAATACAATAAGTCAATATCTAATTTGATGAAAGGGTAAATTAGAATATTGAAAACTAAGAAATAACCATTGGATTATTTATATGGGTTATGGTTCCCATTTGTAGAGCAAACAGAAAAACAAGGTTCTTAAGGATTCTCTCTTCATCCCTATGAGAAGAGATTCAGAGAATCCTAGGGAACTCTAGAAATCAGAATATCACATACCCACGAACTTAAGGGATCCCAATGATAAACACATGTAAATTTTCGCTTTCATTCTTTAAAATTGAATTCTGATGTGAGTTTAAGAGATATGAGTTGATGGATTATCGACTCAAGAATTTGTTTAGAATTATGTTCATGATACCTATATAAGAAAAATTATAAAGTTATAAACAAATATAACACTTCTCATTTTTTTCTCGAGGATGTTGTTTTGTTGATGACAATTTTTTTTAATATAAATGGTATTTGTCTTTAAAGTTTAAATCTATGTACTCTATCCATTGAAATAAATGAATATTATTTTATTTTTAGTATAAAAAATTATATATTAACATATTAATTACTTTTTAATTAATCATTGCAAATAAGGTTTGCTCAAAATAATAATCATCACATCTAGATTTTAGTTTTCTTAATTTTGTTATAATAAAAATCAATATTTTGTCTTTTGTTCAAACTATTACTTTGGCTAACCTCGCAAAGATTAATTCAAACTATTAATTTGCTTTGTGTTCTTAATATTCAAATTATCATATTTTGTTTTTAAAGTAGTTTGATTTGGTTTAATTGAATTCATGGAGATGACAATGTTTATCAAAAAGAGATTCTCTCTAGATGTATAAAACAAAGTGCTTTTTTTATGATTAGAAAAACTTGTATCAACAACTTGCATTTGACCAAATATAAAAAGGTGATTTGATCTTTGCCATTAAGAAAATATACAGTTTTGACCTTTGATTGACAAGATTACAAGGTAACGAATAAATAAATAAATAAATTTGTTGTAACATATTAACACTATTATGAATAATTGAATGTTTCTGTTTCAATAATCTCATTTTTTATTTAATACAAATTGTATTTATTATATTGTTTTTATATAATGTGGGAAAAGATCTGCTCCACTCCGGTGTAAATATAATTGGACGAGAAGCAGAGGGCATCCCCACCATTAATCTTCACCATCTTATATTTTTTATGTTTTTAATTTTTAATTGGATGAATTTGATTTCTCTGGATGGTAAAGTGTCGGGAGAGAGAATCCCCTCTCATATAATATTTTATAAATAAGATTAATTTTATTATAGAAAATTACACCAATGAAATAATATAAACAAATTATCCGCATCTTTCTCTCTTCTCTTTTATCTTCTTTCTTTTTATTGTTGAATTGTAATTTTTTGTGTCGAAACAGGTAAAGTTCGACATAAATAATGATGTGTCAAAACATGTAGTGTGCGTCGAATTGTATTAGATGTCGAAGTGTCGAAGTAAGTTGTTTGACACATAATTTCGACTTAGACCAAAATAGTTATTTTGGATCTTTGGAATTTTGGGGCTTTAGCTTAGGGAGCAAGCTAGCTCAATTATAAATAGAGGGAGTAACTCATAGTTTCATAACAATCTTGTAATCACTTGCAGTTGCAAAATTAACGAGAATTTCTACAGGTTGTGGGCAGAGAGAGACTCTGCAAAAATCATCTTCTTCCCCAATTTCCGTCAAACCCTAATCTTCTTTCTTATTCAATTTTCTTTTCTTGTTTTCATTATCGTTGTGCATCAATACAATCTTGTAACCAAGGTTGGTTGATTCACTCAAGTGAAGAACAAGAGAGAATTCAATCGGTTGATTGAATCTTGTTCATCAACATTGACTCGGAATTACTCAAAGTTTTGGGTTTAATTCCAACATCTGATATCTAGAGCATTGGTTGAGAAATTCGTGGGAAGAAAAACACGATGGTGATGAATCATTCGAACGAGTATTTTCTGGCGAGTCTCCCAATTCTGAAGAATCAAAATTATGAGAATTGCTGCAAGCAGATAAATGTTGTCTTTTGTTATCAAGATCTTTGGGATATTGAGAAGGAGGGAGTGACACCGCTTGCAACAAACGCGATGGATGAAGATAATGTTGCACACAAAGAATTGAAGAAGAAATATTATAAAGCTCTCTTTATAATACATCAATGTGTTGATGCAGATAATTTTGAAAAGATTAGTGATGTTGAATCAGAGAAAGAAACATGGGAAATTTTGGAAAAGTCATTTGGAGGTGGAGAAATATTATAAAATTCTCTTCCAAATCCTTGAACAAGATTCCTCTGCAGAGTATGACATCAGGAACTTACTAAAGTAACTTGGCAGTAAAAAAATTCCTGAGTCGATAGTTCCCTTCATGCTGGACTTTAAACCCCTCTTCATTCAAATATGCCAAACGATTGCAGAGAAATGATAATCCGCGAATGGGTTTTACCAAAAAATTGACAAGTCGACCACACAGTGGGACCTTAGTGTGATGTCACAACAGAAGGCGGGTTCTCTAGAGGAGAAAGTTCAGAAGGACCGAGACGAGTTGTCGGTCTATGGAGGACAAATTGTTGTATATGAGGCGTAAATTGCTCAGTTGACCAATCAGGTCGAGGACCTTAAGAAAACGAAAATGGGGCTGAAAACCTCAATGCTTACCTTGACCAAAGCTCAGATCGACCTTGAGGCCCATGCTAGCTTTCAACATGTGGAAGTTGTCATACAACTTTATCATGAGATCGAGGAGTTGAAGTTGGAAGATTCTATGCTTGATGATAAGATCATCCTTTTGAAAGCTCGCCTCCAAAATGTTAAGAATATTTTTACTTAAGCCATTTTTCTTTATTTGACTTGAATGGACTTCTTATGTAATGTTCTTAACTTTTGATGTAATGACATCTTGACATTTGACATCCCTTTTCATGAATATTATCGCAGGTGGAAAAATCACAGAGTCGTCACCATATTTTATTCATTCCTAAGGAATAAGGGAAATAATTATAAAACCCTAAAGGAAAGGAGAAGACGATCATCGCAGCCGAATATGGGTTCGAGAGTCGGTTAAGTGAGGGGAAGGTGTTAGCCACCCCTCACCTCCGTTGTAATCAACGGGAACCTCCTCTAGCTTAGGGTTAATTATGTTAGTTATTGTTCACCTAATTGTTTATTTCTTGCTTTTATTTATTTATAAAGGTTCAAAAGGGTAAAATGAGAATAAGAAAATTTTATGTTAGGGGACTCGTCAGGGTTTCGTAACCTTGTGCCTACGTATTTTTCATTGAGTGATGAGAAAAATCAGAGTCTACGTAGTTCGGCTCAGAAATGTTGGTTGGTTGGCTGTTTTTGGTTTATGAAAAAAAGTTTTGAATTAACCTAAAGATGAATTTTAATTTGAATGGAGAAAAAACAGTTTGTATATTTTTGCAATTTTTTTATATTTTTATAAACTAAAGACATATTTTTTTTGTATTTTTTAGAATGATAAAAAAATGAAACTTAATAATTTAAATAGAAGACAATTGAAAAAAAATTATACATAAAGAAAATTTAAATACTAGATAAAGTCAATGGGTGGTCAAAAGTAATTGGGTGATGAGAATCTAAAAATAGAATTAAAAATCCAACAACCCTTAAACTCTAATGTAACTTTTACACAATTAAATAGGTAATAATAAAAAATAAAATAGAAAAAAGATAACATAAAAATAAAGGCTATCATGTTCAGAACTTTATTTTTATGCTATTTTCTTTCTATTTTTTTAATTAGCATTTGATTTTTCAAAGCAAAACAACTATGAATAATAATGGGACACCTCATTTGATAGAAAGAAAATAAACACACTAAAAAAAGCTTATATTCTCTCGTGGATGCTTACAGTAACAAGTGCTTCTTCACATCCCAAATGAAATAATAAAAACACAACCTTTCTCTCTTTGTAAAAAGGAGAAAATCGATCCTCTTTCTCTCCTACACAAACTATTTATTCAAAAATATTTATTCACTTCTTCATTCTCAAACAACAAGCTTTAAACAAGAACATGCGAATGAAATCAAAATGAGGAAGATCTACCTGAAATTTTGGCGTTTGAATCTAGCAAGGGAAGGCGACGCGAAAGCTGGGTGTTGAAAGCGAGCGGAGGGAGGCCGTCGGCATCTGGTGGTTGAAGGTGGAAAGAAATACAATAAGGGGGGGGGTTGAATTGGGTTTCTAAAAACAATTTTTTTTTCAAAACCAACTTAATAAATCAATAATACGAACAAGAAAAATAACAAAGTTATTTTTATGCTAGTTCTTTGTTAACGACGATACCTCCAGTCCACCCTACCAAGGTGATTTTTCCTTCTCAACAAGGAATTAATCCATTATAAACGTAATTGATTGCAGACACCACAAAGACAACCCGTCTTTGTCTTCTTGAGTCTATCTGACTAAAACCTAGTCACTCAAGGAAACCACCCAAACAACTTTCAGATTTACAAGTTTGTGTTTACAAAGAATGCTTCTAAGAAAACATATTAGCACAAGATTAATACAAATAATATCTCAGACAATAACGAGTAACAACTCTTATGTGTTTACAAAACTATACATAGAAATAATATTCACTTCAACAAAAGCGTGTGTATATTCAATAGGTGAGCGTTAACAAGTATGAGTAACTTCTTCCAATCTTCCAAGTCTCATTTATATAGGAAGTTAAACAATTCATTGGAGGGTAGAATTGGAATACTAAAATGTAGTTGTCTCCTTTCATAACGGTTTGCATATAGGAGGCAAAATGGTACAATAATTTTTTCTTTAGCCCATAAAATCAGATTAGTGGCGGAAAGGATGATCTTGTACTGTGTACTATTTTCCTGACACAAAACCTTTTGATCTTATCTTCTATTCTTCAGAGGCTTCTGATGAAATGATGTTGAAGCATGCTTAGAAGGATCAAGAGACAAGTTGACATAATCTTCAGAACCTCGGTCTTCAGAGTCTTGACACAGTTCCTCAGAACCTGGTCTTCAGAGTCATCAAATCTTGTTCTTCAGTAACTTTAGAACTTGAGCGAAAAATCTTGAAGACTGACAATCCTTCAGAGGCTCTTCAATCAGAGTCGCAGTTAGAAGCTTTAACACAAACATTCATCAGGATCATTGTCTAAGAGCTTTTTAGAACTTGACAGTGTCTTGTAAGGCACTTGTATCTCTTTAGAGTCAGAGTGTGTTGATTCCATAATCTAATGAAGTCACATGTTAATGGTTTGGAGTCGGAACCTGTTAGCAAAAGCTACATAATAGATAAAAACTATTAGTGTACAAAATTATTCTCTAAGAAACAATGCATTGTTATCATCAAAACTAAAGGTCAGATGCAAAACCAAATCTTGTTCTAACAAACTCCCCATTTTTTATGACAAAACCATGTATTTTGATGAATAACTTTTACTTGGTTTAATCACATAAAAATATTAGAGTGAGGTTTGTAAGCTCCCCCTGAATTTTATACCGTTAAAAATTATTTTTCAGCTTAGAATATTAGAGTTAGGTTTGCAAGCTCCCCCTGAATTTAAGACTTAAGATAATCTCAACACATATGAAAATCTCAATCACTATGAAAGAAATAACTTCCCATAAGACAGAGGTTTGGTTACTATCTTCCCATAATGAAGAAGTCTGATTGTAATGGTTGAAGTAACTTTCCAGAATGCAATAACTTGCGTACAGAAGTATTTTATTCAGAGTCCTTGCTTGAGTGTCAGAAAGTCTGGTTATCAGTCTCATTACAGAGCATGATATGTCAGAGCTTTCATATGTATGGTTTCATAGCCCGATTGAATAACTCATGTCTGGTTGTGATCAGAACTTGTATAAATCTGGTTCAGAACTTCGTCTGGTTCAGAGCTTGTATATGTCTGGTTCAACTCGGTTCAAAAAAACTGGTTCTTTTGAACTTAGTTCAGAACAAGAATATGTCTAGTTAACTGCAAACTGCTTAGTTAACTGTTCAGAACATAAACTTGGTTCTTAAACATAAGTTTAGTTTCTATGAACTCAGTTCATCTTGGTTAATGCCTTAGAACCTGAAACACTTGGTTAACATGATGAACTTTTTCAAAGCTCTCAGAAGGGTTACCAATGTCAGAAACATATAAAACATGTTTAGGTTTCAGAATTAGAATTAGATATATCAAAATCAATCATTCTTTCTCCCCTTTTGTCATCATTCAAAAAGAAGTAGAGACAAAGTAAAAATAAATAAATTTCATTGCACTAAAATAAGAGAATTTAGATACATAAATGAAAAGAGAAAAACAAAGACAACACATAGTTTTAAAAACTAGGGTTACGAGGGGGTGACAGTCTTGATAAAATCTCTCCAAGCAGTCTTTCTATCTTTGATGTCCTTTTCTTAATTTCAGAATTTTTAGCTGCCAGATGCTCCAAAATCTTCAAAATGTATTCCATGAACGTACCAAGTATCTTGAAATTTATTATCATCTTGTTCGAGAAAAATTTCAAACCAGAATCATGAAGCTACTTCTTATTTCATCCGACAATCAGATTGTAGTTTTTTTTACAAAACCCTTGCTACCTAAGTCTTTTTCATTCCTTCTATCCAAATTGAATTTGATCAATATTTATCAAACTCCAACTCATGGGTGGCTATTAGCTAATATAGGTAGTTATAAGAGTTAGTTAAGCTTGTTAGATGGTTGTGTACTTTGAAGAAATTAGTTACAAGTTAGTTAATTGCATTGTAAGCTATTCATATAGAAAATGATATTAACATGTAATCTAGAGTTTAACCATGATATAGTGGCGGTGTGTATAAGACAAGCCTACGTTGATATGAAATCAATGAGAATTCATTGATATTTTACTCTCTTCACTCTCTCAAATTCTCTCAAATGAGTTTAATATCATAACAAATAATAACTTCCTTAATATCAATCCGACCAAAAATGATAATGTCATCTAGTAAAAAAAAACGTGAGTTAGATTTAGTGTTTCTTCTAATAGCAATACCAATAATATTTTTTCCTTTTGACTTTTAATAATAAGAGGACACAAACGTTTGTCCAAAAAATAAAGATGTATGGGATAACATGTATCTCTGTCGAATGCCCATATAAGAATACAAAGAATTAATAGAATATTTATCTATGAAGTATGAATTCTTTTAAAATGGAAAAGTATGAATACTTTTAAAATGGAAAAGTATTCTTACCAAATACACATACCGTATTCGTGGTACTTTATTTTTTCTCATTATTCAATTTCAAATGAAATTTGTGATTTTCTCAAATATCAATATAATATATTTATATATTTTACTTTTTTCATTATTGAATCTTAGCATTATTTTTTATTTTTTTTAATTTTTATGATAATGTTATGTTGTCAACCTAACGATTTAGTTATCTATTTATATATTTTATAGAAAACTCATATTTTTTATTAACGTGCTCGTTTTTTTTTTTAAAGCTATGCATTTTTTTAAAGGTCATATCTAGTACGTAACCGGTACCCGCACCAAATATCGTGCCCATATATGTGCATTATAGGTAGTTATCGATTAAAATTAAAATAATAATAATAATACTGATGATGCTTCTCATAATAGTGTCAACAAAATTATGAAGGAAACTAAATCCATACAAGATTCTTTTCTTTATTGTGGGTGTTGTCCAAAGTGGAAGATTTTAACTGGTCTCTCATTGTATGTAGGTGAATTTTTTTTTATATTTTAACAATTTAGTGGTCGCAAAAATGTTAATGTATTTTTTTTAATTATTTAACGGCGGTTTTAAAAAATTGTTGAAAACCGACGCTAAATAATTGAAAATCCAAAAAAATACACTAAATTTTTTGCTATTAAATAAAAAAAACATGTATTAAAGTCTCCATCCTAGACAACACCTTGATTGTTTATTTCTGAAATTCTAGTTACCAGACTACCGATGTCACACAGGTTGTTATGACATCCGATTCTGCGTAGACAGGAATGTTTACAGCAGGTAAATGTAAGTGCAGTAAATAACACAAGGAATTGTTTACCCAGTTCGGTGATAAACACACCTACGTCTGGGGGCTACCAAGCCAGGGAGGAAATCCACTATTAGTAGTATTAATTCAGACCTTAAACCAATTGTTTAATCTTATCACTTAATACCTACCCAATGCAATTTCAATCTTAAACTAAGACCAGAGTTCCTACTCACTCCCCCTCAATCACCACAGTGATTACAACCTTTAATTGGATTAAAGTTAATGACGAAGTTATACTTCAAACAACTCTTGATTGTGCTTAACAGCTTTAATCAAGAAACACAGCACTCACGCTTAAAAGCTTAGAGTGACACAACACTTACAACTCAATGAACACCCTAGTCTAATGCAATCATCTAGGTGATAATTGCTTGGCTCACAAGTTAAACCTAATACAAGACACAAATAAAAATACAACTATGAAATATAATGATGTATTTAATGCTTCACACTTCGAAATCCCTGAATTGCTGAAAGTAGGATTGTCATCCTTTTATATTGCAACACTTGGGCCTTGTACTTGTATTTCCTAAAATTAAGGTTAAGCAAGTTAACCTAATTTCCACATATTAGGGTGCTAACAAATAGGCTATTTGTTAGGTCCATTAATTGTAGCTCAGTTGTTAGTTTCCTGGATTTTAGCTCAGCTGTTGGATTCCTGAAAAATAGCCTGAGAAAAATACTGAAACAGAAAAACTAACTAGCCTACACTTTAGCATATGCTGTCAGGAATGAATGTCATAACATTCAGTTTGACGTCCAGAACATAGACCATATGCTAGGTCTGTTATTCTCCTGAAAACAGACTGTACTAAATGCTGAACTGTAAAGATCAACCAGTCTATACTTCAGTATCAGTTGTCAGAGATAAATGTCATAACATCCATTTTGACATTTAGACAATGGGCCATATGCCAGGTCTGTTATTCTTCTGAAAAACAGACTGAAATAAATACTGAACTGTAGGAAAAACCAACCTGCCTATTATTCAGTATATGCTGTCAATTATGAATGTCATAACATTAAGTTTGACATTCAGACAGTAGGCTATGTGTCAGGTCTGCTACTCTCTTGAAAAACAGACTGAACTCAATACTGAGCTATAACAGAAAAACCAATTATTCTATAGTTTAGTATCTGCTGTCATGGATGAATGTCAAACATCCAGTTTGACATTCAGTAAATCCTGTATTAGCTAATCCTGCAGCATGCTACTCAAGCATGTCATGATATCAGTCAAGACATCAGAGTACAGTTAGTGTTTAACATAAAATGCAGCCAATCAAATATCTACAAACTCCCCCTTTGGCAAATTTTTGGCTAAAACAACTTCGCATCACAACAGAGTTCACAGCAGCGGAAAACACACATCCAAGCAGAGAAATTAACATAGCTAATACACTCAGAATAGCTCCACACTCATCAGACATAGAAGTTAAATAAAAACTTCAAACAGCAGCACACAAGGAAGTTAAATAAAAACTTCCAACAGCAGCACACATAAAATTTAAATAAAAACTTCAAACAGCAACACACAAGTAGATAGCACACAACAACACGCTCACACTCATCACACATAGAAGTTGAACATCAAGCTGCAGCACAACCTCTAGATTAGAGTATCTTCAATATCTGTTCAAGCACATAGCACATCTGTTTTCCTGGGGCACAGGTGTTACTTCCCCTTTTTGTCAAAAATGTTGCCAAAGCAACACTTAAAATTACAGACCAAAACAAAATAAAATTACACATAATTTTTCAGAAACACGGGAAATGATTTATTCATCTGACTCAGAGTCAGCATCATCATCAGTGCCATCGTCAGGACTGGCATCCTCTTCACCCTTTGCACTTTGTCTTGCAGCTTCTTCTGCAGCATCAGCAGCTCCAAGCACACCACCTTCAGTCATCTCCAACTTGATAATCAACTTTTTTCAAAGTGAGCTTCCTTGCCTCTAACTCCTTGCACGTTTCTTTGAGTATTGCAATGACAACAACTCTACCTGGTTGATTGCAAACACTTGATGTCTCTTCTGTTGCCATGGCAATGTCAGGAACATGCTTCCCTAGGAACAGTTTATGATTGAAGGCCAAAGGACTCTCTCTTCTTTTCACAAAATCATTTTCTGTTAATATGTTTGGAAATTGATTCAACACAATACCACATATGAGGGAAGGAAAGGCTATATGCCCCTTCACACTGAAGCTTCCTGCATGTTTCATGGTTTGATAAAAAATGTAGGTTCCATAGTCAAACTTGGCTTTGGTTCCAACAGCATATATGAACTTTCCAAGCATTACAACCACTGTAGATTTGTGATTGGTGGGCACCTAGTTAGCAACTTCAATTTTGTGCAGCATAACATACTTGACACTTAGTTTGCTGGCTACCAACTTACCTTTTAGAGGCCACTTCCTGACTTGATTAGTCGTGATGACTTGACAGATTTTGTTGTCAGTCACCTCAAGCTCAGGTTGAGCTACATCAGGTCTTCCCAAATACATGTTGATGACTGAGGGAGAGAAGTTCACACACTTTCCTCGCACATATACTTTTCTGAATTCCCTAGACTTTCCATCAGCACATTCTTCAGACACATTGACAATAAACTCTTTTACTAATATCTCATAGCACTTTGAGATCTGAGTCACAATCTTCATTAACCCTGCCTCTTGAATAAGGTCTACAATCTCCTTACATTCCAGGACATTCTGAGCCAGTTCCCTTTCCAAAGCCAACCTCTTGTGATAGACATACTTCCACCTGTTCACACTAGAAGCAAAATGGAATGATATGTTGTCAATTGGTACCTCAGGGACACTAGCTGCCAGCTTTCTAGTGGTTGGCTTCTTCTTTGACAGAGATGTTATGACATCACATGGGACATCTGAGTCAGACTCCACAACAACAGACTTGGTCTTCATTTTCTTGGGCACCCCTTTGCTCCAAGATTTTGTTGGACTATGCCCTTTCCTCTTGAGGGAACTCTCTGCCACCTTTGGATTGGGAGAAGTTGACACATCAATCTTCCTTTTTGGGGACCTCTGCACCACTGTTTTCTTTTCTCTCCTAGTCCTAACCCTTTTGGCTATGCTAGGGACAACTGAGGTCAACAACTCATTATCAGAAAATTCCTCCAGGTTAACTGTTTCAGCTTCACAGTTAGGGTTGTCACTGACATCATGAGTGACACGGACTTCTTCACTACCCACATTCTCTAAGGGTTTGTCAATATTTGACCCCTCATGAGCATCAGTTTGCTCAACATCATCAAACACATTCTTTCCTAAGGAAACTGTATTTTCTTGACAAGCAACATTTTCCGGTACAATCGTGTTTAAGGGAACTGAGACCCCAAGAACCTTATGATTACCAGACAAAATTCCAGTCACCATAGTTGCAATGGCATTGTGAACATACCTGGAGCCTTCTCTGGTTTGTTCATCAAGCGCGATTGCTGAGGAGAAGCCTGAGACAGTTTCTTTAGGTCTTCTTGCATGTGAGGTATTCGTAGAGTCAGATACAGGATCTTCCCTGTTAGGGTTGCATGATTCAGAGCTAGAGGAATCAGACATGGTCGTGTAGGAAGATGAGTCGGATTGGTGCGACATGATGAATATCTCAGAGGAGAAATGAAAAGTTTCTTTGAGAGAAAGCTTGCAAGACTGAAAGTTGAAACGATGGAAGAGGTAACGCTTGTTGCACGAGCAGTATCTATTATTTGTTGACCAATCAGAGTGAACTATCAAATGTTTAATAAGTTAACTTATTAAACAGTAAATAACTAACATCATTAGTTGCTATAATTTCTCAGAAGGACACATTCCCACTTTGCCCCTTAATTTGTCAACCTGAGTAACATCCAATGTCATGACATTCTGAGTGACATTGTACTCAGTCTGCATCTGGTTAATCCATACCAGTGGGGAACACCTGCTACCAGATGCTAGGTACTTAGCTTCTGCAGTGGATAATGATACATAATTTTGTTTCTCCCTTACAACTCCACCATTTTGATGAGGACTAATAGGTGAGGCCAACTCTTGTCTTTCAATCTGCATAGGTACCATTAAGTGCATGGGTACCAGTTCAATAAGTTTGGAAGATTTTGGATGTCCCATCTTGGGATATGACATCTTGGTTAGCTTGCCCACCTGACATTTTCCACAGCCTTTTCTTTCATCCATAAGCAGATTTGGGATTCCTCTAACTGCTTCCTTGGATATGATCTTCTTCATTCCTCTTAAATGAAGTTGTCCAAGTCTTCCATGCCACAGCTTCACTTCCTGCTCTTCCTTGGCTAAGGGGCACTTTGAGGAGTAGTTTGAGACTTTAGATTCCCACAGATAACAGTTATCTTTGGATATGGCTCCTCTCATAACTTCCTGATTGCATCCATTCATCACCACACATACTTCCTTAGTGAACTGTACATTGAAACCTTGATCACATAGCTGGCTTATGCTAATAAGATTAGCAGTTAGTCCTTTTACTAACAGCACATTACTCAGGTTTGGAGCTCCAGGACAGTCCAGCTTACCAACACCTTTGATTTCTCCTTTAGCTCCATCACCAAATGTCACATACCTGGTAGTATGAGGTTGTATATCCACCAATAAGTTACTCATCCCAGTCATATGTCTTGAGCAGCCACTATCAAAATACCAGTCTTGTCTGGTAGATGCCCTTAGAGATGTGTGAGCTAGTCTAGCAACCCATTGTTGTTTCTTAATGGGGGCATTATGCTTAGATGCCTTCTGCTTAGGTCTGACTTGAGGTGTCTGGTTAGCAACCCATTGTTGTTTCTTAATGGGGGCATTATGCTTAGATGTCTTCTGCTTAGGTCTGACTTTAGGGGTCTGGTTAGGATAACCATGCAACCTGTAGCAGAAGGGTTTGATGTGACCAAATCTACCACAGTAGTGACATCTCCATCTCTGAAATTTCTTCTTCTGATGGTTACTCCTCCTGGCTCCCTGATGTTGTGACATTGGTTGTGACTTCTGCTTGAGTTTCTGAACTTCAGCCTTTGAGCTTTTGAGTTCAGTTGAGGATTTCTTACCAAAGCCTAAACCAGACATGGTTCCTGACTTCTGTCCCACCTTTAGAATCTCTTCCAAGGTGTCAGTTCCTTTATTCAGCATTCTGATGGATTTTGTCATTTGTTCTAGCTTAGATGTTAGCAATGATATCTCACCATTTAGACCATCTATGACTGTCAGATGCTTCTGTTTCTCAGCTTTCAGCTCCTTGATGAGTTTCTTCTGCTTTTCTCCTTGGATACACACTTCTGCACTTTTGACACATAGCTCTTTATATGAAGCAGCAAGTTCATCAAAGGTAAGTTCATCTCCACTTGAGCCATCATCAGAGGCACAGACACTAGTTAGTGCAGTGACATGTTTAGTCGATTCTCCTTCAGATTCACTCTCAGAATCTCCTTCAGACCAGGTGACAGATATCCCATTCTTTTGCATCTTGAGGAAGGTAGGGCATTCAACTCTAATGTGACCAAAACCTTCACATCCATGGCACTGGATTCCCTTGCCTTGGGTGACTTTTTCTTCATATTTTGATCTTCTACTGACGTTAGATGAAGAGTTCTTGACATTAGGTCTGCCCTTTTGATCAACCTTCTTTATGAACTTGTTGAACTGTCTTCCAAGCATGGTTATAGCTTCTGAAATACTTTCATCACCTCCAATATTTCCTTCTTCTGAATCCTCTTCAGTATTTGATACAAAAGCTATGCTTTTGTTCTTCTTTTCAACATCCTCTACTGATGTCAGATGAAGAGTTCTTGACATTGGGTCTTCCGTTTTGATCAACCTTCTTTATGAACTTGTTGAACTGTCTTCCAAGCATGGCTATAGCTTCTGAAATGCTTTCATCACCTCCAATATTTCCTTCTTCTGAATCCTCTTCAGTATTTGATACAAAAGCTATGCTTTTGTTCTTCTTTTCAACATCCTCACATAAGCCCATTTCAAAGGTTTGGAGAGAACCGATAAGCTCATCAACCTTCATATTGCAGATATCTTGAGCCTCTTCTATAGCAGTGACCTTCATGGCAAATCTCTTTGGCAATGATCTGAGAATCTTTCTTACAAGTTTTTCTTCAGCCATTTTCTCTCCTAAGCCACCAGAAGTGTTGGCAATTTCAAGAATATTCATGTGGAAGTCATGAATAGTCTCATCCTCTTTCATCCTCAGATTTTCAAACTTGGTGGTCAGCATCTGAAGTTTAGACATCCTTACCTTGGAGGTACCTTCATGAGTTGTTTTGAGAGTATCCCAAACTTCTTTAGCCAGTTCACAATGTTGCACCAGTCTAAAAATGTTCTTATTTATTCCATTGAACAGTGCATTCAAGGCCTTAGAGTTTCCAAGGGCTAATGTCTCTTGCTCCTTGTCCCACTCTTTTTCAGGAATGTGCATAATGATTCCATCTTTACCTGTCTTCGTTGGATGCTCCCATCCTTTGTTGACAGCTCTCCAGACCTTGATATCTAGAGACCTCAAGAAGGCTATCATACGAGGTTTCCAGTCATCATAGTTAGAACCATCCAGCATGGGTGGTCTATTTGAGTATCCTACATCCTTGTCCATGGTACTAGAAAGTAACGTCCCTAGATCTCACCCAGAAATTAACAGGCAGGGTGCCTACTCTGATGCCAATTGAAATTCTAGTTAACAGACTATCGATGTCACACAGGATGTTATGACATCCGATTTTGTGCAGACAGGAATGTTTACAGCAGGTAAATGTAAGTGCAGTAAATAACACAAGGAATTGTTTACCCAGTTCGGTGACAAACACAACCACGTCTGAGGGCTACCAAGCCAGGGAGGAAATCCACTATTAGTAGTATTATTTCAGACCTTAAACCAACTGTTTAATCCTATCACTTAATACCTACTGTTAGATACCCAAAAGTGCTTATTTGAGCTATCAAATATGGGTATCTTTCACTCCATTTCCTTGCTAAAATGTCGAAACCACCTTTGTTTCAGATGAAATGCAATACAATGATAATCTATCTTGGTACCTTTGATTTGTGTGTTATTATGCAGGAAGTAGGCATGAAATAATAGAAAGCGAAGACACAAGAAATTTGGCAAAGGGATCAAATCAAACAAGCATTCATCAGCTTTCTCGATAGGCGAGGGCTGTGGCGAAGCACTTGCTAGGCGAGCGTCCAGCGAGAGTCCAGCGAAATGCTCCAGTATTTTACAGTGGCAAACATGACCACACTCGCTAGGCGAGCTTCCAGCGAGGTGTGTGGCGAACACGTCCAGACTTGGTGAAAAGCGCAGCCAACACTCACTCGCTAGGCGAGGCTTTAGCGAGTTCCCAGCGAGCATTCCAGTAGAAAAACCTCTCAACCTCGCTGGGGCGAAGGTTGAAGCGTGTCCTTCGCTAGGCGAAGGTTTTGTTCGCTAAGCGAACATGACAGTCTGGGAAAGGCTGTTTCTCTGGGCGCAGGTGCCTCAGGTGCCTCAATTAGGGGCTCGCTAGGCGAGCCATTCTGCTCGCCTAGCGAGCATGACAGCCCAGAAGCAGCACTATAAGTAGCAAGTGCCACTTTTTGGAACCATACTTCATCTTTCCATACTTTTGTACCTTTTCTAGATATTTTCCAGCTTTTGCTCTAGAGATCTTTTTGACCTAGAAATCATTTCTCTTCATCTCTTAACCATCTTTCACAAAAAGAAGGTGGATTCCCATCCAATCTCGATTATTCGACTTGGATGTTGATCAACCTTCTTCCGAAACTTGCCGACCAAGCTACCATGAAAATGAGTAGCTAAGTCCTCCATTTGTCAAGGTTAGATGTAGATGATCATTAGCTTTGTGTGTAAATGTAAGGATCTTCATTTGTAAACTCTTTAATGGTGAATATATGATGAAAACTTTGTTCTTATGTAAAACTCTTTGTGTTGGTTTATGATCGAGAGATGTTTACCAACTCTTAACCTAGGTTTTCATCCAATCTTGTTTGTTAGCTAGAGATAGTAATGAATGATTTTGTTCACCATAAGGTTGAACCAAAAAGTTGTCATTTTGATAGATTGTGTTAGAGATAAACAATGGATCAAAATGGGAAAACTCACAATGTGTGTTAGAGATAAATACATTGGGAGGACTTTGTGAAATAATTTATCATCTAAAGGAGTTTATAAGTTTGTTGATCGAACATATACATGCAAAGTGATCGTTGAACCCTAACTTTGGCAATATTTCTCAAATATTCAAACCAAATCTCTTACCGCATTTTATTACATTTTTATGCAAGATAACGTGACTAAAACCAAAAACCCCTGTGTTACTTAAGTTAAGATTAAAACAACTATCGAAAGGCGGTGATATCTTACAATCCCTGTGGATACGATAACAAAAACCCGACACTTAAGATTACAATCAACAAAATGGCGCCGTTGCCGGGGATTGTAAATTGATATTGCGAGCATCGCAATGGTTGCTTAATTTTTAGCTTTCGAATTTTTGACTTGTGCTTGTAATCTGTTTGGTTTAGTGTGCAGCTTACGTTTTATGCGAGGGCAAATCCCTGTGGACGAACTTCTTTTTGATCCTGAGATCGAGAGAACCGCAAGGAGGCTCAATAGCAAAACGAGACGTAGGAGGCAACAGGCTAGACAACGTCAAGAGCAAGGAGAAAGTTCTTCTACCACAAATCCACCACCATTCATACCTAACATGGAGCCACCACCACAACCGCCTATTTCTACTCCATGCATAAACAGTCCAAGAAACACCGCTCAGTTTGCCAACCACACGGGAAGGCAAGCTGAGATGAAAACGGGAACTCTAAATTTATTATATGGAAGTCCATTCACCGGAATGGACCACGAAGATCCCTTTGCTTTTCTCATAAAATTTTATGAGATAGCATTGGCGGCCGGAGTGGATCAGGCTCAGGAGCTACCGTTACTCAGAAGGTTATTTCCCCACGCTTTGCTCGGCAAAGCGAAAGATTGGTACTTAGATCAAACACCAGCCGTCATGACCGACTGGAACGTGCTAGAAGAGAAGTTCATCGAGAGATTCTTCTCCCATAACCGGTTCATGGAATCCAAGACGGCCATCTCGGTGTTTGCACAAGGAAACAATGAATCATTAAATGAGGCGTGGGAAAGATTCAAGTCCATGCTTCGGAAATGTAAAGGGCATGGATTTGATGAATTGACTCAAATCCATATTTTCAAAAATGGACTTCAACCAAATTGCAAGACGTTGTTGGATGCTACCTCGGGTGGCTCTTTATTGTCGAAAAGTGCCGAAGAAGCTACAAACATCATAAATCGAATGGCTCTAAATGATCTTCAGAGTCAAAGTCGAGGCAACTCTTTGAAAAAGCCGGGAGTGCTTGAGCTAGGGACGAACGATGCCATCCTTGCCCAAAACAAGCTCATCTCACAAGAAGTGGAACTCTTAACGCAACAAATAAAAGAGTTGAGGGAACCTTCTAAAGCTAAACAAATAGCTTGTTGTGAGCTTTGCAAAGGCGAGCATGACACCGGATTCTGTCCACCTCCCGGGTTTGAAGAAGTAAACTACATGGCAAACCAAAGGGACTACCAATCGAGACAACAACAACAACAACCTTATCAACCGCACCCTCAAAATCAACAACAACATTACCAAGGGAACCAAGGGTTCCAACCTAGGAGTAACTATTACCATAACCAAGGTTATGGAGGTGGTTCTTCTAGCCGTCAAAACCCTTCCCAAAATCCTTATCAATCTCAACAACCGCTGGTCGTAACTTCTAAGTTGGAAGAGACATTGACGCAATTCATGCAAATGTCAATGGCTAACCAAAAGAGCAATGACGCGGCCATAAAAAATCTCGAGACTCAAGTTGGGCAACTTGCTAAGCAACTCGCGGAACAACAAACAGGCCCTTCTTTTTCGGCAAATACGCAAACAAATCCTAAGGAGCATTGTAAGGCGATCATGACGAGAAGTGGTAAGGAGTTGATGAGTGAGAATAACAAAAGAGTTGAGAGTGAACAAAGAGAGAAAAAGAAAGAAAATGAGGAGGAAATAGTGGAGGAAAATATTGATGGTGAAGTGGGGGAGTGGAATGAGGAGGAAGAAGTTGAAAATAACGAAAAGAATGGTGAAGTTGAAAAGAAAAAAAGTGTGGAGATTGAGAAAAATACGATTGATGAAGTAAGGGGGGGGGGGGGGAAGTGAAAAAGCCTAGATGGAGGAGTTCTAGAGTTGCAAAGGGAAAGGAGGTAGTGAGCACTACTCCAATCCAAAATCTTCCTTATCCTCATGCCCCGTCCAAAAGGGAGAATGAACGGCATTACGCCCGGTTCATGGATATTTTTAAACAACTATAAATCAACATCCCGTTTGCCGAAGCCTTGGAGCAAATGCCCAAGTATGCCAAATTCATGAAGGACATACTTACAAAAAAGCGGAGGTATACGGAACCGGAGACCATCGTCCTTGATGCGAGCTGTAGTGCAATTATTCAAAGGACGCTTCCTAAAAAAGAGGTTGATCCGGGAAGAGTGACTTTGTCGGTTAAAATTGGCGATATCTATGTCGGGAAAGGACTAATTGACTTGGGGTCGAGCATTAATCTTATACCTTTGTCTATTATAAAAAGGCTTGGCAACATAGAAATTAAGTCCATCCGAATGACGTTGCAATTGGCGGATAAATCGACAACCCATCCTCATGGCGTAGCCCAAGATGTTTTGGTTAAAGTCGGCAAATTCTTTTTCCCGGTCGATTTTATTATTATTGATATGGAGGAAGATGATGATGCTCCGCTCATCTTGGGCCGACCATTCATGAAGACCGCGCGAATGATGATAGATGTTGATGACGGTTTAATGAAGGTGAGAGTCCAAAATGAGGAAGTAACATTCGATCTATTCGAAGCAATGAAGCATTCAAAAGATAGAAATGATAGCTTTCGCATCGATGTGATCGAAGACGCTATTTTGGAAGTTTCAAAGCATATTCATGAGATATCTCCTATGGAGTTAGCTCTTGACGACTCATTGGAGGTTTTCACCGTTGAAGAAGAGCTAGCTCTTGAGGAATGCTTAAAGGAACTTGATAGTTTAGACAACCTACAACCGTGGGAAGTAGAGGAAGAAGACTTGAAGAAGGAGGTTATTGACGAAAAAGCGCCTATTGAATTGAAAATACTACCCTCTACTTTGACGTATGTATTCCTAGATGAGACCGAGGCAAAGCCGGTCATCATAAGCAACCTTTTGACAAATGAAGAAGAAGCCCGTCTGATCACTGTGCTAAAAACAAATCAAGAAGCCATGGGTTGGACTCTTTCCGATCTAAAAGGAATTAGTCCCTCCTATTGCATGCACAAGATTTTGATGGAAGAGGATTTTAAGCCGGTAGCTCAACCACAACGCCGCTTAAATCCTACCATGAAGGAGGTTGTTCGAAAGGAAGTTGTAAAGCTGTTGGATGCGGGGATGATTTACCCGATCTCGGATAGTCCGTGGGTTAGTCCTGTGCACGTTGTTCCGAAGAAGGGTGGAATTACCGTAATCCGAAATGACAAGGATGAATTGATCCCTACTAAAGTTGCAACGGGGTGGAGAATGTGTATTGATTATAGGAGGTTGAATACCGCGACTCGAAAGGACCATTTTCCACTCCCATTCATGGATCAAATGCTCGAAAGACTCTCGGGCCAACAATACTATTGTTTCTTGGACGGCTACTCCGGGTATAACCAAATTGCGGTTGACCCGGCCGATCATGAGAAGACGGCTTTCACGTGTCCGTTTGGAGTGTTCGCATACCGAAAAATGCCCTTTGGGCTGTGCAATGCACCGGCGACTTTCCAACGATGTGTGCAAGCAATTTTTGCCGATCTGATAGAGAAAACAATGGAAGTATTCATGGATGACTTCTCGGTATTTGGTGGGTCTTTTAGTCTATGCTTAGCAAACTTGAAAACGGTGTTGGAAAGATGTGTGAAGACCAATCTGGTGCTTAATTGGGAGAAGTGTCACTTCATGGTGACCGAGGGGATCGTGCTTGGCCACAAAGTCTCTTCAAGGGGGCTTGAAGTGGATAGAGCTAAGGTTGAAGTGATAGAAAAGTTACCTCCTCCGGTGAATGTGAAGGGCATCCGAAGCTTTTTGGGGCACGTCGGGTTCTATCGGTGCTTTATCAAGGACTTCTCAAAGGTGGCTAAGCCTCTGAGCAATTTGCTAGCCAAGGACCAGGTATTTCTCTTAACCGATGATTGTTTGCAAGCTTTTGAGACTTTAAAAGAAAAATTGGTTACCGCTCCAATTATAGTCGCTCCCAATTGGAATGAAAATTTTGAACTAATGTGTGATGCGAGCGACTACGCAGTTGGAGCGGTACTTGGCCAAAGAAAAGATAAAAATTTTCATGCGATACATTATGCAAGTAAGGTTCTTAACGAGGCTCAAATAAACTATGCCACCACGGAGAAAGAACTACTTGCAATAGTGTACGCGCTAGAAAAGTTTAGGTCTTATCTTATAGGGTCTAAAGTCGTAGTGTATACCAACCACGCGGCGATTAAATATCTGCTCATCAAACCGGATTCGAAGCAAAGGCTCATCCGTTGGATCCTCTTGTTACAAGAATTTGATGTGGAAATTAAAGACAAGAAGGGATCGGAAAATTTGGTGGCGGATCATTTATCCCGCTTAGTGAATGTGGAGGTTACAGCGTCAGAGAAGGAAATCCGGGAAGAATTTCCTGATGAAAAACTGTTTAAAGTTCAAGTTAGGCCGTGGTTTGCAGACTTTGCGAACCACAAGGCTAGTGGTTTTGTGCCTCCCGACCTAACTTCGAACCAAAAAAGGAAGTTTCTTTCGGATGCCAAGTATTATGTTTGGGATGACCCGTACTTGTTTAAGTTGGGTAGTGATAACCTATTAAGGAGATGCGTTACTGGCGATGAAGCGCGGAGCATCCTTTGGCATTGTCACAACTCGCCTTACGGCGGGCATTATAATGGGGTGAGAACGGCCACTAAAATCCTTCAATCGGGATTTTATTGGCCCACTATTTTCAAAGACGCACATACCCATGCGCAAAGTTGTGATAGTTGCCAGAGAAGCGGAGGGATTGGTAAGAGAGATGAGATGTCTCTCCAAAATATCCAAGAAGTTGAAGTATTTGATTGTTGGGGCATCGATTTTGTAGGACCATTCCCGCCCTCTTATGGGAACGAGTATATGCTTGTTGCAGTTGATTACGTTTCTAAGTGGGTTGAGGCGATTGCCTCACCTCGGGAGGACGCGAAAACGGTGATAAAATTTTTGAAGAAAAATATATTTTCCCGTTTCGGAACCCCCCGAGTGTTGATAAGTGACGGAGGGTCACACTTTTGTAATGCACCGTTGGAAAGCATTTTAAAACATTACGGTGTATCACATAGGGTGACAACTCCGTATCACCCACAGGCGAATGGGCAAGCCGAGGTCTCTAATCGAGAGATTAAGAGAATTCTCGAAAAAACTGTGTCAAATTCGAAAAAAGAGTGGTCCCAAAAATTGGATGAAGCGTTATGGGCATACCGTACCGCCTTTAAAGCTCCAATTGGCCTAACTCCCTTTCAATTGGTGTTTGGTAAAACTTGCCATTTGTCGGTTGAATTGGAGCACAAAGCCTTGTGGGCCCTGAAATTTTTAAATTTTGAAAATGATTTGGCCGGTGAGAAAAGGAAGGTGCAACTGCTTGAGTTGGAAGAGATGCGCAATGCCGCATATCACTCAAGTTGGTTGTACAAAGACAAGGTAAAAAAGTACCATGACAAAAAGCTCCGAAAGAAAGAATTTGTGCCGGGACAGTTGGTCCTCTTGTTCAATTCCAGGTTAAAGTTATTCCCCGGAAAGTTGAAATCAAAATGGTCCGGGCCATTTCGGGTCAAAGACGTTAAGGAGTACGGAGCTATTGTCATTGAGGACCTAGAAAAGAAGGATAGTTGGACCGTGAATGGCCAACGTTTGAAAGTTTATCTCGGCGGTCATGTGGATTGCGAGAGCTGTGCAATTCCTTTGGATGCTCCTCTGTGAGCATCGCACCGTCGAGCTTAGCCGACGTTAAACAAGCGCTTGTTAGGAGGCACCCCAACATTGTAAGTATTTACTGTTTTCCTGTTCTGTTGTATTGGGTTTCCACTTGTTAAAACCATGCTGAATGTACCTAGATTGCTGCCTTTGGAAAAGGAAATTGTTGTCATGCTCGCTTGATACTCGCTAGGCGAGGCAGTAGCGAGCTGATTCGCTAAGCTGCTCGCTAGGCGAAGCAACAGCGAGCGCTGCGTGACAGCACTTATTTAAAATCTCAGCAGGCCACTCATTTTGGCCCAAACACAAATTTTCTGTTTTTGTAACTCTGCTGAGGCAATTTAACCGAGCACTCACCTCACTCTCTCATTTTCATCTCTCTCACAAACAACTCACTCTAACCCTAACTTGGAGGATTGTGAACCTCACTGCATTTCACAACTGCATTTCATACCCAATCACTCTATTTTGCTAAGGTTTGCCCTAATACCATGTCTTTATGCTTAAGCTTTGTTTATTGCTGATTTGAATGTCATTTAGGATGAAGTTGTTGGTATGGGAAACTTTAGGTTTGCATGTGGGGATTTTAGGTTTTTCAATTGGGAATTTTAGGTTTGCATGTGAATATGTAATTACCAATAGCATAGAACGTTTCTTTAATTGATATATCATTAGGTTCTGAATTTGAAACCAGTAGAATGTGGGTTTGGGGAAGATTTCTCTGAAAATACTGCAGAACCCAAAAACCCGTAAGGTTCGCTAGCAACTCGCTAGGCGAACCAGAGGCGAGCATTCGCTGCCACTTCGCTAGGCGAAGCAGCAGCGAGCATGACAGTTCTTTGATTTCTGGTTTTGCTGTCTAATCTGTTTTGTGTGTGTTGCTTCCTCTTTTATTTTGCAGATGGAATCTAGATCCGGCGCTTCAAAGAAGAGAAAGGGAGGGAACATTTCCCGTCCCGTAACAATACAGTTTGATACCGACAAGTTTGTCGGCCCGAAGCAGGCTGCAAGGTACATTGCTTTGGAGAAGAGGAAAATTCTACCGGAGAAGAGATTCATCATCAACCCTCAAGGCACAAACAGAACATTCGCCGGGTTGATTGACACAAAGAAATGGGATCGGTTAATTAATCCCCTGGAGCATTATGATATAGCAACGGTGCGTGAGTTCTATGCGAACGCACTTCCTGATGATGACGAGCCATTTACTTGGACATCTAGAGTGGCCGGTCGTCCAGTTGCTTTTGATCGGGATACTATTAACCGCGTCCTTGGTGAACCGCTCCAACTGGGAGCCGAGGAGCGAGACACGTACCACACAGACTTGCGGCTTCACCGGGATATTGATGCGATCTCTGTTGCCCTGTTGTTAAGAGGGAAATCAGTTAAGCTGAACCCATCTGGGATTCCTATGAGATACCACAGGGAGGACATGACTCCCTTGGCTCAACTGATCCTGCTATTGGTTCTGACAAACATCCAACCCAAGTCCCACACTTCTACAGTGCCGATCCCAATGGCACACTTGGTACACTCTATCCTCACTAACGTCCAAATCGATGTGGCGAGGATTATCGCTTATGAGCTTAAGTCCGTGATTGAGAGCGGGCTAAAGTCGGGGGCTCGTGTGAATTGTCCCCTGGCTTTTCCCTGCCTAATCATGAGTTTGTGCATACAGGCGAGGGTGAGACTACCCTCAAGGGGTCAGGTAAGGATCCCGTCGCCCATTGATGACATGTATGTGGCCAAGTATTGCAGGGCGAAGAATGTTAGAGGCAGTGCAGCTGCAGAGAGTACCCGGGCTTCTGATGGTCCTGGTACTTCTACTCCTGGACCAGATCCTTACCTGCAGGCTGTCTGTGATTACAACTGGGATTGGATGGCGGCTACGCAGCGTGCCATGATAGATATGCACGATTCTGTGCAGCGGTTACAGCTGCAGGGAAATGACCCCACCGGTGCTCATTCATTGATTACGCGTGAGCAGTTTCTGCTTAACGCTAACTGGCCTGTGGACAGGCCTGTGTATGGTGAGGGGGCGGCTGCTGGTGCGTCTTCTGGTGGTGTTGCTGCTGATGATGATGATGAGGCTACCGGTTCTGAGGCCGGTAGTGAGGAGGGTTCTGAGCCTTTGGAGGGCTAAGTTTTTATTTTTTATTGTTATGTTTATTTCTATTGTATTTCCAGAATTCTGTATTTTGATTTTGGCTTTGTACTTTTGGGGTGTTTTGTCCCCCATGAACAATTTTACATTTTGAAGTTATTATTATTTATGTTTTTAATTTTGTTTGTTTTAATAAATTTTTGGTTGATTGAGTGACAAACCTTCTAGATTGGTTGCTCCTCAAAGAAGTATCCAATGAAGGTGCACTTGGATGGCAATGATAAGAATAAACAAGTGAATAAGGCTAAGGTACATGGTTACCTCCGGCTAGAATTTTAGAATGCACTTAGAACTTTACTCTTTTTTGTAATTGAGTATTGTCTTTTTGCAACATAATTGAATGAATGTTTCATCTAGGACTTAAAACCACAAATTGTGAGGAAACCTCCATTGTACACTTAAATGCTGGATTCTAATAAGTTTTGTTGATTCATTTGATTCATGCTTTGTCTTTTATTATTGTGAATATGTGGGAGCAATTAGAAATGATCAAGGCACTTGTTTTCTATCGAGCACAACCAGTTCCAAATATAACTTACCTGTGAGCAGAGAGAGTATTCGTTAACCCCTTTGAGCTTAAACAGTTGAATCTCTGCTTGAAATAAAGCGAGATTTCAAAAATCTTTTTTTTACAACCCGGAAAATCTTGATTATTGTTCTTTTGCCGTAAAAAGTTAAGAGCATTCACTTTGGGTGAGTAAGAAATCAGTTGGGGAGAACGAAAATGAGAATTGGTAAGTACCACAACTCTTGAAAAACCGAGCAAGCATTGAAAATAAAAATATAAAAAAGAAACATCTGTTTTGTAAATATGATGTGAAAGAAAAGAACAAAAATAGAAAGAATGAAAATGAATGCTTGCTTGGAAGAAAAATAGTGAAAAATAAAAATTGAGTTGTGAAATAAGAGTTGTGAAGGTTTCAAATAAGAAACAAATGGAACGAAGTCGAGATGTGTGAATAATGTACAGTGAATGTCTCTTTTGCATCGGCAATTTCGTTTTCAATGGCCTTAGAAATGACCCTTGTTTGTTAACCTGACCAAGCTTCAACCGAAAAGCCCTTAGTGATCTTCGTGCTTCCACATTACCATTTATAATTGTTAGACATTGTATGAATCGAATTGATTTCTTCATTATTTGTTAGAGAGTGAGATTATTCCCGCGGTTGCAAACGCGTAAATTCATCAATCCTTATTCGAAGAGGAGAGATAGGGTGATTCATTCAAAATAATATTGTTGTAGATAGATACATATTTCGCATTACTATTAAGTTTTAGTTCTTGTGTATTATTTTATTCGAACCGTTGGAAACTTGTATATGCTGATTCGCTTGTGTTTGAGTCGTTTTATCCAACTTCGGAGAAACCATTTTCTTAAAGCAAATCCTCTTGTCCTTCAAGAGGCATACTTTTCTTGAGGACAAGCAAGAATCTAGTTGGAGAGAGTTGTTAGATACCCAAAAGTGCTTATTTGAGCTATCAAATATGGGTATCTTTCACTCCATTTCCTTGCTAAAATGTCGAAACCACCTTTGTTTCAGATGAAATGCAATACAATGATAATCTATCTTGGTACCTTTGATTTGTGTGTTATTATGCAGGAAGTAGGCATGAAATAATAGAAAGCGAAGACACAAGAAATTTGGCAAAGGGATCAAATCAAACAAGCATTCATCAGCTTTCTCGCTAGGCGAGGGCTGTGGCGAAGCACTCGCTAGGCGAGCGTCCAACGAGAGTCCAGCGAAATGCTCCAGTATTTTACAGTGGCAAACATGACCACACTCGCTAGGCGAGCTTCCAGCGAGGTGTGTGGCGAACACGTCCAGACTTGGTGAAAAGCGCAGCCAGCACTCACTCGCTAGGCGAGGCTTTAGCGAGTTCCCAACGAGCATTCCAGTAGCAAAACCTCTCAACCTCGCTGGGGCGAAGGTTGAAGCGTGTCCTTCGCTAGGCGAATGTTTTGTTCGCTAAGCGAACATGACAGTCTGGGAAAGGCTGTTTCTCTGGGCGCAGGTGCCTCAGGTGCCTCAATTAGGGGCTCGCTAGGCGAGCCATTCTGCTCGCCTAGCGAGCATGACAGCCCAGAAGCAGCACTATAAGTAGCAAGTGCCACTTTTTGGAACCATACTTCATCTTTCCATACTTTTGTACTTTTTCTAGATATTTTCCAGCTTTTGCTCTAGAGATCTTTTTGACCTAGAAATCATTTCTCTTCATCTCTTAACCATCTTTCACAAAAAGAAGGTGGATTCCCATCCAATCTCGATTATTCGACTTGGATGTTGATCAACCTTCTTCCGAAACTTGCCGACCAAGCTACCATGAAAATGAGTAGCTAAGTCCTCCATTTGTCAAGGTTAGATGTAGATGATCATTAGCTTTGTGTGTAAATGTAAGGATCTTCATTTGTAAACTCTTTAATGGTGAATATATGATGAAAACTTTGTTCTTATGTAAAACTCTTTGTGTTGGTTTATGATCTAGAGATGTTTACCAACTCTTAACCTAGGTTTTCATCCAATCTTGTTTGTTAGCTAGAGATAGTAATGAATGATTTTGTTCACCATAAGGTTGAACCAAAAAGTTGTCATTTTGATAGATTGTGTTAGAGATAAACAATGGATCAAAATGGGAAAACTCACAATGTGTGTTAGAGATAAACACATTGGGAGGACTTTGTGAAATAATTTATCATCTAAAGGAGTTTATAAGTTTGTTGATCGAACATATACATGCAAAGTGATCGTTGAACCCTAACTTTGGCAATATTTCTCAAATATTCAAACCAAATCTCTTACCGCATTTTATTACATTTTTATGCAAGATAACGTGACTAAAACCAAAAACCCCTGTGTTACTTAAGTTAAGATTAAAACAACTATCGAAAGGCGGTGATATCTTACTGTGGATACGATAACAAAAACCCGACACTTAAGATTACAATCAACACCTACCCAATGCAATTTCAATCTTAAACTAAGACCAGAGTTCCTACTCACTCCCCCTCAATCACCAAGTGATTACAACCTTTAATTGGATTAAAGTTAATGACGAAGTTATACTTCAAACAACTCTTGATTGTACTTAACAACTTTAATCAAGAAACACAACACTCACGCTTAAAAGCTTAGAGTGACACAACACTTACAACTCAATGAACACCCTAGTCCAATGCAATCATCTAGGTGATAATTGCTTGTCTCACGAGTTAAACCTAATACAAGACACAAATAAAAATACAGCTATGAAATACAATGATGTATTTAATGCTTCACACTTCGAAATCCCTGAATTGCTGAAAGTAGGATTGCCATCCTTTTATATTGCAGCACTTAGGCCTTGTACTTGTATTTCCTAAAATTAAGGTTAAGCAAGTTAACCTAATTTCCACATATTAGGGTGCTAACAAATAGGCTATTTGTTAGGTCCATTAATTGTAGCTCAGTTGTTAGTTTCCTGGATTTTAGCTCAGCTGTTGGATTCCTGAAAAATAGCCTGAGAAAAATACTGAAACAGAAAAACTAACTAGCCTACACTTTAGCATATGCTGTCAGGAATGAATGTCATAACATTCAGTTTGACGTCCAGAACATAGACCATATGCTAGGTCTGTTATTCTCCTGAAAACACACTGTACTAAATGTTGAACTGTAAAGACCAACCAGTCTATACTTCAGTATCAGTTGTCAGAGATAAATGTCATAACATCCATTTTGACATTTTGACAATGGGCCATATGCCAGGTCTGTTATTCTCCTGAAAAACAGACTGAAATAAATATTGAACTGTAGCAGAAAACCAACCTGCCTATTATTCAGTATATGCTGTCAATTATGAATGTCATAACATTAAGTTTGACATTCAGACAGTAGGCTATGTGTCAGGTCTGCTACTCTCCTGAAAAACAGACTGAACTCAATACTGAGCTATAACAGAAAAATCAACTACTCTATAGTTCAGTATCTGCTGTCATGGATGAATGTCATAACATCCAGTTTGACATTCAGTAAATCCTGTATTAGTTAATCCTGCAGCATGCTACTCAAGCATGTCATGACATCAGTCAAGACATCAAAGTACAGTTAGTGTTTTAACACAAAATGCAGCCAATCAAACATCTATAATTTCTATTATTTTTGTTTGGTTGTCCCATCCTAGACAACACCTTGATTGTTTATTTCTATTATTTTATTTTGGTTGTCCCATCCTAGACAACACCTTGATTGTGTATCTCTATTATTTTCTTTTGGTTGGTTTTTCATGACATGTCGATTCTTCTAATCAATTATCTCTCTTTTTTTTGTTTGGTTGAATGTTTGGTTGAATTTTATTTTATTTTATCATTGTTTAATCTATTATATTATCTTTAAAGTGTTGTCTCTCATATAAGTCTTTAACATGATAGACCAAACTTTCTCTTTTTTTTCAAACCATTTAATGGAGATTGTTTTGTGGAGTTTCTAAACCCACATTAAATAATTAATTTTTTTAAAAAATCTCCTCTAAATAATCTCCGCTAAATTATTAAAAAAAACTAAAATGTTAATAAAAACAAAAAAAAAGTTGTAATTTTAGTCTCCCACAATATAGGTCTCTCACGGGAGAAAACACATATTAATAGAAAATTTTACTTCATACCCCTATGTTTAGTCTCATATCCCTACAATTTTTTAAAAATATCAATTTTATCCTTAATTGGTTTTAACCAATTTACCATTTCATTTTTACCATTTAGTTGATACTTCCAAAAATTACACATTCCACCCTCGCACCGGAACTTCTGGAAAAAAACTTCTGGCATGTATTTTTTCCAAACCGGAAGACTTCACAAAAGACATCCGGAACACACCAATTAGTAAACCGGAAGACTTCAACAAAGAGTTCCGGTTCTTTAATAAGAAAGGAACGTTCTTGAACACTTATTGAAAGAGTTCTGGTAAACAAAGTGACACATACCGGAACTCTTTGAAGAAGTCTTCCGGTATTGTTTTTATGTATTCCAAAACTCTTCTTTGAAGACTTCCGGTTTGCAATTTTATTTTTGGAATTTTTTTTGAATTTTTTTTATTGTGCAGGAATGGAAAATCTTCTCCAAATATGTGTAGATACTTCTGATGCGTTTATAACGACTGGAATATTTGGTACACGAGAAGAGGTGATCAGATGGATTAAAGAGGTTGGAATCGATAATAAAGTAACTATTATTATCATTCGTTCAGATACTAAAACAGGCAAGAGAGGGAGAAGTAAAAAATTAATATTTGGTTGTGATAAAGGTGGGAAACACAAGAGTACTGATAGTGGAACCCAAAGTGCGTCCAAGAAATGTGGATGCCCATTTAAAATCAGGTCGACTCCGGCGAAAGATGGGTCTGGTTGGAAGATTGATGTAAAATGTGTGTTACATAATCATGACTTACCTGATAGATTAGAAGGTCATTCCTTTATTGGTAGGTTGACCACAGATGAGAAACAACATGTCGCTGATTTGACAAAGAGACATGTACCACCTAGACACATATTGCTTTCCTTGCAAGACCGAGATCCTGAGAATGTCATTCGGATTACGCAAGTATACAAGCATAAGAGTGTGATACAAAAAGAGATAAGAGGTCCTAGAAGTGAGATACAACATTTGTTTAAGCTTATTGAGGATGTGGGCTGTGTGTATTGGAGTAGAAAAAAGGATGACTCAAAAGTTGTGAGAGAGATATTTTGGGCCCATCCTGATTCAGTTAAGTTGTTGAATATTTTTTCTATTGTGTTAGTTATGGATAGAACCTACAAGACAAACAAATATAGACAACCTTTGTTTGAAATTGTTGGCATGACATCAACCAAGTTGACTTTTGCTGTTGCATTTGCGTATATGGAGTCTAAGCAGACATAGAATTTTTGCTGGGTATTGGAGAAACTAAAAGAATTGTTTGTGAAGAAAGATTTGTGTCCACGAGTGATTTTGACAGATAGAGATCTTTATTTGATGAAAGCAATTGAAATTGTGTTTCCCAGGTCGATTAATTTGCTGTGTAGGTTTCACATTAACAAAAATGTTGGTGCAAAATGCAAACAACATGTGGTGAATGACCTGCAAAAGACGATAGACATATTATTGATGGAAGTTGTTTGGGCTAGTGATGAGGTTGAGTATGGTCAAAGGTTGGATCAACTTGAGAAAGCATGCGTTAATTATAGTGGATTTATTAATTATGTGAAAGACACATGGTTGACTCCATATAGACATAGATTTGTTGGAGCATGGATTAATCGAGTGCTACATTTGGGTAACACAACGACTAATCGGTACGTGTTATAATTTTTCTATGTTATTTTTATATGTGATATTTTTTCTATGTGTTATTTTCAATATTTTTAGGGTTGAATCTGCTCATTGGAAGTTAAAGCAGATGTTAGGAAACAATATATGTGACATGGTCAAATGTTGGAAAGCTATGAATAACAACTTGAGGTTACAACTGGGAAACATTAAAGTTTCTTTTCAAAAGAGTTTTTACGAAGTTGAGCACGTGCACATAAGTCCATTTTATGGTTATTTGCGTGGTTCCGTATCTCGAGCTGCTTTGAGACATATTGCTGAAGAGTTATTGAGAGTTGATTATGTTGGAACTAACAGGCAAATATGTGGTTGTACTCTTAGAACATCTTATGGGTTACCTTGTGCTTGTGAGTTAGGAAGATACGCATTAGGTGGTAAACCGATACCCATAGATGTTGTTCATGTTCATTGGAGGAAACTAACTATGGAAGTTGAGTTAGAGGTAGGTGCAGATGATGGATCAGAGGTGGATATGACTTGTGCAATAGATGAATTATGGAAACAATTTAGATCATTAGATGTTATTGGGAAAATGGCATTAAAGAGTAGGGTATGTGAACTAGCATACCCAACAATGACTCCATTGTGTCCACCACCAGAGAAATTAAAAATCAAAGGAGGAGTGAAGAAGAAAGGGAAAAAACCAGCAGAATATGATGTTTATAGGGACCCTTCATATCATGAGTATGTTGATAAGGCATCTAAATCTTCACAAAGACAATCTCAACCATCACAGACTTCGAAGAAGTTAAAATTATCAAAGAAGCAACCACAATTCACTCTTCAATTTTCTAATCATATTAGGTCATACATTGAAGATGTAGTTAATGTTGAATCAGATGGTAATTGTGGATTTAGAGTCATTGCATCATTGCATGGATATGGTGAGGATGGTTGGCCAATGGTTAGCAGAGAGTTGGGGTTGGAAATAATAGACAATGATAAGTCAACTTTGTATGACAAGTTATTTTCTAATCGGTTGTCAGAAGTGAGAGAATCTTTGATGATAGAATCCTTTGGTTCACAGCCACCTGAAAAATGATTGACTCTACCAGATATAGGTTACTTGATAGCGAATCACTATAATGTTGTACTTGTCTGTTTAGGCAATCCGTGCATGACTTTCTTTCCTATGACAAGTTCACATTCACCAAATGTCTCTATTTATTGCATTGATTTTGTTAACCAAAATCATTGAGTTCAGGTACGTATTTGTATGACAAGTTATTTTATATGACTTAATATTTTAATTATTTCACTTTATTAAATATATGTTTTAACTATTGTCATCAGGTTAACATGAAAGAGAGGTTTCCGTTGCCACCGGTCACATTAGATTGGAAGAAGTTTCGTTCTCATACAACAACGTCTTGGATGTTAGGATTTGCAGGACGTCTACAACATTGGCAATTACTTACGCCTATATTAACATGAATATGTACTCAAAACATGAATATGTAATCAAAACATGAATATTATATTATGTCTATTATATTCATTTCTAAAACTTAATACATAAATTAATGTGAATGAGAAATATGCAAAGTTTCAAATAAATCAGCAAACTGTGGATCTTCCTCTTCGGCATTAACCTGTCTTAGATAACGATGAATCAATGTAGATACACGAGCCCAATTAGGATCAGATGGTCCTGCGTCATAAACAAGAACTGGTACCTCTTTTGGATCATCACGATGGGGAGGGACCAAACGTGGATGCGAAACACAATAATACCACCCCAGATAACCATATTCTACCTCAGATGGAGTGGGAGTCAGGGTAGTTGGACGGATCATAACAATAACGCTCTGATGGTAACCAATCCAATCAACATCAATATCAACCACCATCATACAATCAAGAGGTGGGGATGAAACATACTGCTTGGACCCGAACTGACGTAAACATCTGCCAGGTAAGTATGGAACAACTGTGTCACCTCACTTCAAACACCCCCTGTAGAGACATAACTCATCAAATTGACGCCATGCTCTATGATCCTCAAATGGACGCCATATGACGTCGGCAGGTGTCAGCTCGTCCAAAATAGGTCGCAAATCATCAACCTTCAGGACTCCTTGCCTATAGGACAATCTCATCACTCGAGGAAGACCATAATTATCAGATGGTTTCCAATTCTCTCCTCTTTTTCCAACAGTTGGAAAGTACTCGTGAATCCAACACTGTTACAAAATAAAAACATAATAAACAAAATAAATTAAGTTAACTTACTTTATAAAATGAATCCAACACTTAATAAACAAAATTAAATTATATACCTGTAGGAGAGTAGGATATCCACCGAGTTGTTTGCAACTGAACATGGACGCATCTCCAAGATATCTGTATAGGGTAACCAGTGCAGCTGCTCCCCAACTATATCTCGAACATCTATCTAAGTCCGTAAACAGTAGGAGGTATCGTGCCTCGACAAGTGTAAAGGTCTTGTCGGCAAAAATGGTGGAACCCACCAACATCAACAAATATTCTTTGGTCGCATATGCCCAGCTAGAAGCAACTTTATGTTGTACGAATAAATTGTATAACCACTCCAATTTATAATATGAACCCCTGCAGCTACGAACATGTGATTTTGCCTCACCCTGTGATACTCCTAAGTAGTCAACAACAACCTCTTTCGTGACATCCTGAGGACTCCAGAAGATACCCCTGATGGGCAAGTGAAGCAGACATGAGACGTCATCCAAAACAATGCTCATTTCACCAAACGACATGTGAAATGAAGATGTCTCTAGATGCCATCTTTCCACAAATGCAGATACCAGATTTGTGTCTATCTTGTTCAGACTAGTTCTCTGAAGTGAAGATAAACCAGATCTAGATACACAACTCTCCACTTGTTGTTGAAGAGCTAGTGGAACCCTAGATGTCAGCTTTAATCCGTATCCAACAACCTTTAACTCTTTCTTCGGACCTCTTTCCTAAAAACAATTAAAACACATATTAGAAAACACAATATAAAATATTCAAATATTATTCATTTTCAAATATATCCTGTTTATTTACTTCACCAAACCATAAATGGTGAGCAACATGATGCTCGTACTTCACCAAAAGAGACGTATCGTACGACCCTCCTGGATATCCAGCCGGCTCTGCTGCAGATGAAGATGCGCTCTGGCCTAAACTGCGGTCTGAAATCCTACCATATGCACCTCGTCTTCGAACCACTATAAAAAAATATTATAACAAAATAATTATAAAAAAAAAACACGCATCAGAACACTTCAAAGAAGAGTTCCGGTGTGGGAAAAAACAAGGTTGACTACCTGAACACTTCTTAAAAGAGTTTTGGTTTAGTTCATCCAAACCGGAAGTCTTTAAGAAAGAGTTCCGGTAAATACACTTACAAATCGAAAGACTTTCTAAAAGACTTCCGGTTCAATGCCCCAAAAATGCAGCAAACTAGAAGTCTTTGAAGAAGTGTTTCGGTATACATTTTGTGAACCGGAAGACTTACTCTTAGTGTTTCGGTTTACAATGTCAAAAAGTTCTCTTCCAAAAGTCTTCAAGCGCAAATGAAAAAAACTTCCATTTCTAAAAAATATATCCTATTTATATGAGGGTATTTTGGTTTAAAAAAATTATTTGTAAAGGTATGGGTACAATTGTAAAGGTACGAGATAAAGTTTTCCTATCAATAATATTTTATTTTCATATACTATGTTACGTTAGAGATTCAACTTTAACAACGCGTGGAAGAAATGTTAAGTCTCAAAGTGGAAGAGTTACTATATTTAATGTTCAAATCATCTCAAATAAGGTTATTTTCTTTGAAAGAAACCTATGGAACAATCTTCAGCAGCAGCACAAGATCCTGACTACCACTGGTTTTGCTGAAGATAAAACTGCCTTTTAAATACCTTGGAGTTCCTTTGTCTAGTAGGAAACTCAACATAAACCAATGCCAACTTTTAATTGACAAAATTGTGGCTAACATTCAACATTGGACCACTAAATTGTTAAGTTATATTGGCAGCCATCAACTAGTCATAAGTGTTCTTTTTGCTGTGACGGGGTATTGCATGCAGGTTTTCCCGCTTCCAAAGAAAGTTATTAGTCATGTTGAGTCTATATGCAGGAACTTCTTATGGTGTGGTAAAGATTCAGGAAGCAAAAAAGCCCTTATAGTTTAGGATAAGGTTTGTGAGCCAAACAATACAGAAGGTCTAAATATAACCTCTCTAATTGAGTGGAACCAAGCAACTATGCCAAAGATTTTTACTTTGAATCCACAATCATTTTAATTAGATAAAATTTGTTCTAAAAATCGAAATAGATACTAACTCAAATAAAGACTAAATATTTATTGATACCTTCAGATTTTTACTAAACACCCTTATAGATTTTTCATATTCCAATACATAAACTGAAAACTTAAACTCAAAACAAGTGTAGAACAACAAAAATGCCACAAATTCAATAAACCAAAATGGAATATACAACAATTCCATTATTTATTTTTTCAACAACCAGATAGAAAACTCAGTCCCCTAGTGAGACTGTTTCAACAATGTTTTAGAGCATTACTCCTCCATTCTGATGATACACCTAATAGACTCCCCTTTCAGCATGTAATCAAAAGCTTTGTTGATCTCTGAGAATGGTACTGTGTGAGTAATGAATTTCTCAAGTTCCAGCTCCTGCATTAAATATCACAGTAACATCACATTAGCAATACAGATAACATATTATTATGCACTGTTAATTTCTCCTAAAAACACTGCATAATCCAATATATAGAATCTTACCCCCTTCATGTACTTCTCAACAACATTGGGAAGATCAGTGCGGGGCTTGTAGTTGCCATAGAAGGTACCCTTAAGAGTCCTCTCATTCAAGAAATTCATAGGATGAGTTTTGAAGGCATCATCTTTGCTTGGAACTCCAACAAGTACAGCAGTACCCCAACCCTTAGAAATAATAACAAGTCAAGGTTCAGCATCTGTAAGTAGTACTAATATAAGCTTTTTAGCAACAAAATAAAAAAGAAAAGTATGTTTACTTACATCATGGACACATTCAAATGCTGAGATCATAGCTTGGATGCTACCGGTACATTCAACAGCACGATCTACACCTCCATTCGTAATTTCAGCAATAACCTGCTGTACAGGTTTGTCGTGATCTTTCGGGTTCACGAACTCATTCACTCCAAACTTCTTAGCTGGGAACAAAATTATTACCAAAGTTAAGTCATTGAATTTATGTTGAGCACTATCTTAAATCATTAGATGGAGCAAAGAACACATTGTACCTAATTCGAATCGGCTGGAAACTAAATCAACTCCAATGATTCTAGATGCACCAGAAATCCTTGCCCCTTCAGCAGCCTAAAGTATGGTTTAAAGAAAAGAGCAGACATTAATATTGGCTCATTTCATTTCCAATCATAACTGCAACACTAACACACATATACAGTCAAAGGTATAAGAGGAACATACAGCAAGACCAACAGCTCCAAGTCCAAAGATAGCAACAGAAGAGCCAGGTTTTGGCTTTGCAACATTGATAGTAGCACCAAGACCTATAACCATCAATGCAAATTATATTAGGAAAACATAGATTAAGCCTAGTTATATATTAATATCTCAAGTAAGGATCTTCCATATAGATACCAGTGCATATTCCACAACTGAGAATACAAACTTTGTCAAGTGGTGCATCAGGATTGATCTTTGCAACACATCCAGCATGAACCACAGTGTACTCGCTAAAAGTAGAGGTGCCGACAAAATGGTTAATTGGCTGTCCCTTAATAGAGAATCTGGACTGGTTGTCATTGAGCATGACACCCCTATCTGTGTTGATCCTAAGAAGATCACACATGTTGCTTTCTTCTGACTTACAATGCGGACATTCCCCACACTCCCCTGTGAATACTGGCAGAGCATGATCCCCTGGTTTAAGATGTGTCACACCCTCGCCTACGCTCTCCACAATCCTGATCAACATTATCCCAACAATGATCAATATCATTCATTCACATTACATACTAAATTACTAACACATTACATAATCAAAAGATTTAATCAGAACAGTAGCATACCCTCCAGCTTCATGACCAAAAATACGAGGAAACAATGGAGTTTGACCCTGAAACAAGGGAAAGCAAGAAAACCATGTTAAGCTATTGCGATTCATAACAAGAGGAAGAAACAAAACACGCTATTCTCATGATAGTTTACCTTAGCTTCCCAGAAGTAAACATCAGTGTGGCAAAGGGAGGTGAAGAGTATCTTGAGACGAACTTCACCGGCCTGCGGTGGCGCCACCTCTACTTCTTCAATCACCAGCGGCTTCCCAGCCTCCCATGCAACCGCAGCTACAGTTATAAGTAATAATGTAGCAAATTGATTATTGATATTAGATGTAAAAAAAAAAAACTAATATTAGTATAATAAATGTTGATACCTTTGCATTTGATGACTTGACCAGCAGTACTCGACATGATAAACAGAATGCAATAAACAAGTGAAAATTGTTGAATAAGTTTGTATTGTAAAGCAAAGGAACAAGTTGTGGGTCCTTGTTGATTTTAGTGTTTCTTTATTTATAGTGTAGAAAAAACCAACCAATGATGTTCCAAATGTAATAGTAGTAGGTACAAAACCGTTTGTTGTTTTGTGTCCGTAGTGCGCCTTTGGTTTTGGACACGCTGACACACAGCGTTGCCGGTTTTCTAACTTTTTCCTAAGATAAGATATGATTGCTTTCTATTACAATAGGTTGAATTGAATTAGAATGAGTAAGTGTTGAAAAGAGTATTTTCCATTTTAAAATTTTTCTTTTTCAGTTTTGACTACCGACATCTCTAATTCAATTGAATCCTATTTTTACAAGGAGTATTTTCTTTAGGGAAATAGTAGTTGTCCAATAGCAGCAATTCATTTTTTAAATATTTATAGTGTTGAATTTTTTAATATTAAAGTAAGTTATAAAATGTTAAGAGACAATTATCATCCTACCAATTTGGTTTTGTAGATAAAGTTATTTTTTAACGTAAAGAATTTTAAAAATCAAATAAAAAATTGGGTAACATAGTTTTTCATAAGTTATTATTTTAAATATTTATTCTTTTTATTATGATTTTATTTTAATATTGAATTTTCTAAAAATAGTTTAAATTTAAAGATGATTTGAATAACTTTTGATAAAAAAAAATTTGAGATATATTTATTTAAAAGTTATATAATTTTGACTATGCTTTATTTTTAATTATAAATATTTATCTTATTTGATGTTAAAATTAATCTCTAATTTTATTTATTTTTTAAATTAAAATAAATTTTAGAATTATTGACATTTTTAAAAATTTAAATAATATTTATATAAAAATTATTTTAATTCTTAAAAAATTATAAAGAATTAAAAAAACTAACTAAGAATTTTCATAAAATATTATTTTTGATATTTTATTATTTTTATTATAATTTAATTTTAATATCAAAATTTGAAAAATATTTTAAATTTAAGTTTAAATGCATTTTTGATCCCTTTATTTTAATTTTTATAACTTTTTAGTCCTCCTTTAAAAAAATCAGCTTTTTAATCCGTCCTTTTAATATTTTGAATTTTTTATGATCCCCTTCAATTTTGTCTAGTTGACAGCTTATTTTATGACGTGGCTCTAACAACACATTGTGTATTTGGCGCCACACCTTAAAATATTTTCCACATCATAATTGTAAAATATTTTTTAATATTATTTAATATAATTAATGGTTATTTTTTAAAATAATTATTTTTTAAGCTAGTGGGATATTTTTTAATATTATTTAATATAATTAATGGTTAATTTTCAAAATAATTATTTGAGGGGTATCCGGGCAAGAAGTTTGATGAAGGATCCAATGTTTTTGGTAAAAAAAATTCATAGTGAATTCAGGACTATTATCAAATCTAATTTCTCGAATGGTTTGATGAAATTGAGTTTGGATTAAGTGAGAAAAATATTGAATTGAATGTGAAGTTTCAGACTTAAGTTTCATTAAATATATCCAACAAAATCTATTATGATAATCTATAATGGTCAGAAAATACTTGTGACCAATCATAGATGGGTTGTTAATGGGACTCCATATTACCATGTGGACAATGTCAAAGCAAGTAGTGGAGTTAGTTGTGATGTTATTGAAAGGAAAACCTTTTTATTTCTCCATAAAACAAGTGTCACCAACAGAAGAGGATTTAGTAGTTAAATGCAAAGGATTTTTTTTATTAATATGCATGATAGAGTCATGTGAAGGGTGACCTAGACGAAAGTGCCATAGGTCATTATCATTTACAATGTTATGACAGTAAGCATGGTTACTGCAAAACCCTTCTAAACCCCCACATACGATTATCACATGATTCAATTAAAAATCATAACCACAAGGGTGTTACGCACATAAAAAAAATCCTGCTCCGTAACATGGGTAACATCAATTCACATTAAACCTCTCATCGCATGCTCACTTCCATTTGAAAGTATCATCGCAGTATAATCATTATCAAATCAATTAAACATATAAATTGCAACTCAAGGCATATAGTCTCAAAACTCCAACTTTCATAACGCCACAAAAGAGTTATAAATTCAACTCATCACAATATTGAATCTTAACAATCATAACTAACGACTTCAATAAAACAAAAGAAGTGAAAACAAGTATCCCCAACCTGATGTTACATTGACCAGAGAAGGACCTACTAAAGAAAAACGACAAAACTATGGGAATCCGCTCCAAGAGCCACCTTCCACTTACTCCAGCTATGCTACTCATGAGTATCTGCATGATGTCCATGTAAAGGCAACATTCAAACATAAGGGTTGATAATTCATTTTAATAATAAACGGTATAACTTGAAGAGTGGAGTACAACATCTACATAATCATGCACAACAATATATCACATTCTCACACTCAATTCATCATCAACATCATACACGACAACATCTCAATTATCATCAACATCATGCGCAACCACATCTCTGTAGTGCCGCGAAAAATACATAGTCGCCATCGAACTTTATTTATTCCAAAGGAGAATATCGATAAAACTCCTAAAAGATGGCCTTCGCAACCACAAGCATACTCAGGATTCGATTGTGTAGGGGGGATGTATTAGCACCACTCGCATTTGTTGTACTCAACAGGAACCATTTTTCTTGTTCTTTGCGTGCGCGGGTGTTGTTATCTAAATGTTATTTACGATTGGAGGAGAAAAAAGTTTTTAATTAATGTGCACGCCAAGGATTCAAACCCTTGTGCCTGTGTATTCTCATTGTGCAATAAAAAAATCAGATCTCTATAGTTCATGGTAGAAAATACGAATGTGTTGGTTGTCTTTTAGTGAACAGTGTTAACGCTCATGTTCTAGCAGTTAAACGTTGTTTGTATGCTTGCGCATGGGAGACTTAAGTGTTTGTTTGTTTATGGTAGAATGGATGCGCTTGGATCGTATTTTAGGAGTTAAATGTTACTTGTATGCTCGCGCATGAGAGGCTTAAGCATTATTCGTATTGCGATAGAATAGAAATAACATGTCCTTTGTGAAAAGGTTTTGAATGTCCTAAGGCGGAAAGTTGGATTTATTAGGTTGTGATTGATTATAGAATGGGAGACAACTATCATACCACATGCTAAGTACGACCGTCAATTCGAGTACTAGGGAGCTGAAAGGACAATTGTATCCTGACCTCTCTTTTTCATCCAAAGAGTGTTTGTTTATGAAATTTGTGAGGCAAGTTTAACCATTGGTACTTATAGGGATACAAGCATCTAATTATAGGCTAAGTACGGTCGGCAATCAGAATACTCAGGAGGTAAAATGACAATTGCATCCTAACCTCTCTTTTCCACCCTATGAAGACCAAATTAAATTCGTTTATTAAGTGTTTTGAATGGAAGACAAGTATTATGCCACAAGCTAATCAAGTTAGACAATCCAATTACTTGAAAAATGGTGTGTACAAGTACATACACCCCATCCTTTCTCATCCGGTTTATTGTAAAAACATTTTGAAAATAACTTGAAGTTGGATCACGTGTTTGAGATCGAATAGAACAAAATGTGTGAATTAAATGAAAGAGGTACTTGATGTTGGATCAAGCACTCATGTTGCACTCAATTGAATTTGATTTGGAAAAACACTTGACGTTGGATCAAGTTTATTTTTATTCTTTTCAAAAAAGGTTCTTTTTAGATCGCTTTTGATTATTTCTAAGTTAGTGAATGAGTGAGGAAAGCGATAAATGTCTTACATGTTCATGGGAGTGAGTACATTTTGTCCAAATAGGGGATAATCATTCACCGTGCAAAAATTAAACCTTGCACATAAGAATCATTCAAGTGGCAAAATAAATCATTCATGCATGCAATTAAGAGTAAAAGATTTAACTTCTAATGAGTTATAATTGAAAAAATAAAGAGTTAAACTCTAAACTAAATTCAATTAAATTCTAAAGTAGAAATTTATCATAATTAAACTAACCATTTTTAATGTGCATTTTTTATGAATTAACATGGCATTGAAAAGTGAAATTAAGCATGTTGGAACCTAACTTCTGAAAGTGGCAAGTAACACAAGAAATAGGGGTTTGAATTGGGTTTCTAAAAACAAAAACTTTTTAAAACCAACTCAATAAAGCAAACGCACAAACAAGAAAACGAACAAAGTTATTTTTATACTGGTTTACTATTAACGAAGCTACCTTCAGTCCACTCTACCAAGGTGATTTCGCCTTCTCAAGACGGACTTAATCCACTATAACCAAAACCTGATTACGTACTGTTTACTGTGGGAATTGGTAAACAACCGCTGGTCCTCCCTAGGCCTTAAACTAAGGGTTACTTGCATGATCGACCAGTTGATCCTAAGACATGTGCTAGTGTGACAGTGTGACTTATTCAATTCGACCGATAATTAGCTTTGTGAGGAACGGCTCCTGACAAAGTATTGAACAAGCACAGGTTTTTTCCACACGAAATGATAATGATGCTATAGCCTATGGGTGACTCGTGACCGACAACACTATAACATTCAAAAGACGTATACGACGAACACGCTTTTGGTGAATTCTATTATCGTAATAGAACCAGTGTCGACAACGTAGACGACAACGTAAAGTGATAACTCAAAGGTAAATGAAATTAAATAAAGTGTTCAACGGGAACAATTGAAAAATAAGGAAGTTGCATTGAAATAAATGTGGTGATTCACGTATATAGCACTCTCAAAAACTCTTGCTTCCTCGCGCTGGGAATGAGAAGTTTTTTACAAGTGATTTTGGTACAAAGTGAACACCTCGAGCCCCTCGTGGGATATCCTATTTATAATAAACTAAAGAAACTGCCTACAGGCAAAAACTTCTACAAAATAACAGACGTCGTGCCACACGATCTACAAACCGCTCCATACACGTTCTGCAAACTGCTCCATATTCTGGCGGTTATTCTCCTTGTAACTGCTAGTCATTTTCAATTTCAAACTTATCCCGACCAGGTATTTAGGTCGACCCTGTCTCCTATGTGTTTGACACAACCAAGAATTCCTTAAGTCCCAATCTTCATTTCAGTCGACAGAATGGGTTTCGACCAAACATGATTCTTTTGTCGGTTTCATCTCTTGGTGACTTATGTTTTTCTCCGTTTTCTTGATTATCTTAGGCACATCTTTCTTTCAAACCACCCCTTGGTGGGGTATAAACCTTAAATTCATAAGGCATTTTCATTGATTACGCCTTCAACATGCCTTACAGATTTCTTGTGGTAACAAAATTCCCCCCAGAGATGCCATTTTCGAATGTCGGTTTTTTGTGAGATAATGGCATCTTTGAGATGTCGACTTGTTCTTGACCGCTTCCACTTCCACTTAATGGTACACCTGTTTGTCCCATGTTGCTGACGTCATTTAATCATGACAACCGTCTCCCTTTTTCCTCGAGACACATAAAATCATGTCTTCATCACTTCACGTCTTTATGACGGAAACGTGTTTATCACCATAATTGCCTTTTCGCCTCCACGTGTCTGTAGACGTGGGAACATGGGTACACGTGTTGAAAAAGAAAATCAAACGTTCACTCTTCCTTTTCTTAGGGTTTAACCCTTATAAAACCCTTGTTTCTTCTTCTTCTTTCCTTTTTTCGCCCTTTGCTTCAATAGACGAAACAACCTGCACTCTGTTTTAGTAAACAAAACCTTTCTTCTCCAAACCTTCATCTTCTTCCATGGCTAGCTCAAGCAAAAGCAAAACATTTCCCTTCACTGCGAAGCTCACATAACCGCTCACCATTGATGGCAAGGATTACATTCCTGAACCTCCATTTGCTGAAGAGAAAGCAAAAATCTGGCGTTCCCAAGTATTAATCCCTTTCTCCCTGGCTGACAAACCTTTAGCATTCTTAGGTCCATTTCCAGAAAATCGTCGTCCTGAGATAACCAAAACATATTCCTTTTTCCCCACCAGTCATCTCTCTGAACCTTTGGTTTCTTCTCAAAAACCTTTCTCCTTTCGTTATGTCGACAGGAATTTTAGGACCGCTCCTCCCAAGAACTGCCCTAAGTTTTGCGCCTGGATGGATCGCTTAGAAACAGAGAAAATCGACCATTGGAAACGGACAGGTATTTATACCCTTCTGCAGATTTCCCGTTGTGGCCATCCTCAATCTTGTGGCATGTTACTGGCTGCCCTCCAATTTTGGGATAGTTCGACCAATTCTTTTCATACCAAGTGTGGCATGATTACGCTGACACTCTTGGATATTGCTGCTATCACCGGTTTAAAATCGACTGGCGAAATCTTCGATTGTGAAGCCGTAGCACCAATCTCTCTGAGGTTTGATGCTGGTGACTCTCGTAAGCCGACATACAACAATTTCATTTATCACCATGCCACATCTTCAGGCCCTGTGTCCACTGAAGAACATGTGGCCTTTCTGACTCTATGGCTATCTCGCTTTGTGTTCTGCTCTAGATCAATGCAGATAGCCAAACATTTTGCTCTTCTGGCAATCCAGCTCCACCAAGAGTATGACATCGCTCTGGGACAATTAATCCTGGCCTCTCTTTATGAATTTCTATATGAAATTGTCTGCCAAATCAAACTCTTTAACCCTGAGAACTCAAAGAAGAAGAATGTTTTGGTCCACGGCCCTTTTTGGTTCTTACAACTGTGGCTCAACGCCACTTTTTCTAAAGACATAGCACCCTATGGGATGAGAAGGGTTGCGTGTCCCCCAGAAGAACGACGCCTTTTTTGGAAGCGCCTGATCCCTTTGACGCCCATCGACACAACTTTTCTTGACGTCAAGGTGTTTCGCCTCTTGTTTACCATCATGCTGACCCGCGTCAACTTTCAACCTTCTATGACTCCTTTCATCCGTTGAACTGAAGGTCCTGAATGGTTCACCATGGCTTTTCCCCCGACTGAAGATGAGCATAAGACTGAAACCTTTGTCATCTAGAGACGTTTCCTGGTCCCCCAATTTCTGTCGGCTGTAACCTCTGGCACCAACCCTGGCCTAGTTGCTTACCAACCCAACTTGGTAGCCAAAAAATTTGGCCTTTGTCAGTTTATTCCCAAGTCCCTGTATTCTTCTCCCGACTTACTCACAAACATCCTTTGTGATCAACCCTGGAGTATGATCTAAGAAGATCTTGAGACCCTTTGGGAAAACCGACTAAAGCTCCATTCCATTTCCTTTCAACCAGCCTTCTTCTGCACCAAAGAGTTTGATGATTGGTGGTAGTCGTATCTTGATGTTTACATTGGCGCTCCTGAGGCCAAGTTATCTGAACTAACTCAGGCTCTTGTTTATTTGCAGGCGAAATCGACCAAGTGTAAGGCTCTCCATGCCAAACAAATTCGCGTTTTTCAGAACTATTTCCAAGTTGTGTATCGACCTGATAATCTTTGTCGGACCATCTCTAACACCTCATTTTAGTTGGATTTTGTCGCTTACTTGCCTTTTTATATTTCTTTACAGGAATCCCCATAGACCCTGTGGATCACGTTCCTGCCAATGAACCTGTCCTTTCGACAGAAGAGACTCAGGTTCCCCTCTGGCTGACTTGCCGTTTTCTTTTACTGTGGTATTTATTCTTAACTGTCATTTCCCTTCTTGCAGGCTCCTCCTGAGAAGTCCTCTGATGATGATGATGAGCGACTGTTAGATACCCAAAAGTGCTTATTTGAGCTATCAAATATGGGTATCTTTCACTCCATTTCCTTGCTAAATTGTCAAAACCACCTTTGTTTTAGATGAAATGCAATACATTGATAAACGATCTTGGTACCTTTGATTTGTGTGTTATTGTGCAGGAAGAAAGCATGAAATAATTGAAAATTAAGACACAAGAAAGTTGGCAAAGGAACCAAAGAGAAGATGCATTCATCAGCTTGCTCGCTAGGCGAGAGCTGTAGCGAAGGACTCGCTAGGCGAGCTTCCAGCGAACGTTGCAGCGAACGCGTCCAGACTTGGTGAAAAGCGCAGCCAGCACTCACTCGCTAGGCGAGCCATCAGCGAGATCCCAGCGAGGATTCCAGTAGCCAAACCTCTCAACCTCGCTGGAGCGAGGGTTGAAGCGTGCCCTTCGCTAGGCGAAGGTTTTGTTCGCTAGGCGAACATGACAGTCTGAGATAGGCTGTTTCTCTGGGCGCAGGTGCCTCATGTGCCTCAATTAGACCCTCGCTAGGCGAGCCATTCTGCTCGCCTAGCGAGCATGACAGCCCAATACAGCTCTATAAGTAGCAAGTGCCACTTTTTGGAGCCATACCTAGTTTTCCATACTTTTGCACTTTTTCTAGATATTTTTATAGCATTGTTCTTAGAAGCTTTTGTGCCCTAAATTTCATTTCTCTTCATCTCTTAACCATCTTTTACAAAAAGAAGGTGGATTCCCATCCAATCTCGATTATTTGACTCGGATGTTGATCAACCTTCTTCCGAAACTTGCCGACCAAGCTACCATGAAAATGAGTAGCTAAGTCCTCATTTGTCAAGGTTAGATGTAGATGATCATTAGCTTTGTGTGTAAATGTAAGGATCTTCATTTGTAAACTCTTTAATGGTGAATCTATGATGAAAACTTTGTTCTTATTCAAAACTCTTTGTGTTGGTTTATGATCGAGAGATGTTTACCAACTCTTAACCTAGGTTTTCATCCAATCTTGTTTGTTAGCTAGAGATAGTAATGAATGATTTTGTTCACCATAAGGTTGAACCAAAAAGTTGTCATTTTGATAGATTGTGTTAGAGATAAACAATGGATCAAAATGGGAAAACTCACAATGTGTGTTCGAGAGAAACACATTGGGAGGACTTTGTGAAATAATTTATCATCTAAAGGAGTTTATAAGATTGTTGACCGAACAAATACATGCAAAGTGATCGTTGAACCCTAACTTTGGCAATATTTCTCAAATATTCAAATCAAACTTTTACCGCATTGTATTACCTTTTTATGCAAGATAACGTGACAAACACCAAAACCCTATTGTTACCTTAAGTTAAGAATTAATACAACCATCGAAAGGCGGTGATATCTTACAATCCCTGTGGATACGATAACAAAAACCCGACACTTAAAATTACAATCAACAAAATGGCGTCGTTGCCGGGGATTGTAAATTGATATTGCGAGCATCGCAATGGTTGCTTAATTTTTAGCTTTCGAACTTTTGACTTGTGCTTGTAATCTGTTTGGTTTAGTGTGCAGCTTACGTTTTATGCGAGGGCAAATCCCTGTGGACGAACTTCTTTTTGATCCCGAGATCGAAAGAACCGCAAGGAGGAATAATAGCAAAACGAGACGTAGGAGGCAACAGGCTAGACAACGTCAAGAGCAAGGAGAAAGTTCTTCTACCACAAATCCACCACCATTCATACCTAACATGGAGCCACCACCACCACCTATTTCTACTCCATGCATAAACAGTCCAAGAAACACCGCTCAGTTTACCAACCACACGGGAAGGCAAGCTGAGATGAAAACGGGAACTCTCAATTTATTATATGGAAGTCCATTCACCGGAATAGACCATGAAGATCCCTTTGCTTTTCTCACAAAATTTTATGAGATAGCATTGGCGGCCGGAGTGGATCAGGCTCAGGAGCTCCCGTTGTTCAGAAGATTATTTCCCCATGCTTTGCTCGGCAAAGCAAAAGATTGGTACTTAGACCAAACACCAGCCGTCATGACAGACTGGAACGTGTTAGAAGAGAAATTCATCGAAAGATTCTTCTCCCATAACCGGTTCATGGAATCCAAGACGGCCATCTCGGTGTTTGCACAAGGAATCAATGAATCCTTAAATGAAGCGTGGGAAAGATTCAAGTTCATGCTTCGGAAATGTAAAGGGCATGGATTTGATGAATTGACTCAAATCCATATCTTCAAAAATGGACTTCAACCAAATTGCAAGATGTTGTTGGATGCTACCTCGGGTGGCTCTTTATTGTCAAAAAGTGCCGAAGAAGCTACAAACATTATAAATCGAACGACTCTAAATGATCTTCAGAGTCAAAGTAGGGGCAACTCTTTGAAGAAGCCGGGAGTGCTTGAACTAGGGACGAACGATGCCATCCTTGCCCAAAACAAGCTCATCTCACAACAAGTGGAACTCTTAACGCAACAAATAAAAGAGTTGAGAGAACCTTCTAAAGCTAAACAAATAGCTTGTTGTGAGCTTTGCTAAGGTGAGCATGACACCGGATTCTGTCCACCTCCGGGGTTTGAAGAAGTAAACTACATGGCAAACCAAAGGGACTACCAACCGAGACCACAACAACAACAACAACCTTATCAACCAAACCCTCAAAATCAACAACAACATTTCCAAGGGAACCAAGGGTTCCAACCTAGGAGTAACTATTACCATAACCAAGGTTATGGAGGTGGTTCTTCTAGCCATCAAAACCCTCCACAAAATCCTTATCAATCTCAACAACCGTCGGTCGTAACTTCTAAGTTGGAAGAGACATTGACGCAATTCATGCAAATGTCAATGGCAAATCAAAAAAGCAACGACGCGGCTATAAAAAATCTTGAGACTCAAGTTGGGCAACTTGCTAAGCAACTCGCGGAACAACAACTCGGTCCTTCCTTTTCGGCAAACACGCAAACAAATCCTAAGGAGTATTGTAAGGCGATCACAACGAGAAGTGGGAGGGAGTTGATGAGTGAGAATAAAAAAAGAGTTGAGAGAGAAAATGAGGAGGAAATAGTTGAGGAAAATATTGATGGTGAAGTGGGGGAGTGGAGTGAGGAGGAAGAAGTTGAAAAGAACGAAAAGAATGGTGAAGTTGAAAAGAAAAAAAGTGTGGAGATTGAGAAAAATACAAGTGATGAAGTAGTGGTGGAGCCAGTGAAAAAACCTAGATGGAGGAGTTCTAGAATTGCTAAAGGAAAGGAGGTAGTGAGCGCTACTCAAATCCAAAACCTTCCCTACACTCATGCTCCGTCCAAAAGGGAGAATGAACGGCATTACGCCCGGTTCATGGATATTTTTAAACAATTGAAAGTGAACATTCCGTTTGCCGAAGCCTTGGAGCAAATGCCAAAGTATGCTAAATTCATGAAGGACATACTTACAAAAAAACGGAGGTACACGGAACCAGAGACAATCTTGCTTGATGCACGATGTAGTGCCATCATTCAAAAAACTCTCCCAAGGAAGGAATCCGATCCGGGACGAGTCGCTTTACCGGTAACCATTGGAGACACCTACATGGGTAATGGCTTGATTGACTTGGGATCTAGCATCAATTTAATTCCCCTATCCATTATCAAAAGATTGGGAAATGTTGATATCAAACCTGCGAAGATGACTTTGCAACTTGCTGATAAATCTACCACTGCACCGTATGGAGTGGCTCAAGACATGTTAGTCAAAGTTGATAAATTCTTCTTCCCGGTTGATTTTATTATTATTGATATGGAAGAGGATGATGATGCTCCGCTCATCCTGGGCCGACCATTCATGAAAACCGCGCGCATGATGATAGACGTAGATAACGGTTTGATGAAGGTAAGGGTCCAAAATGAAGAGGTAGCCTTCCATCTTTTTGAAGCCAAAAAGCATCTCAATGATAAACATGATTCTTTCCGAATCGATGCCACAGAGGAGAAGCTAGTGGAGGTCGCAAACCAGGTCCATATTTCTAATCCTTCCGAAAGACCTCTTATCGGAGTCTACCAACTTTCGACCACAACTAAAGAAAAAAAGATGGAAGCATGGTTGCATGAATTAGAGGCTTACGGAGAACTTTTCTGTCATGATGAGACAAGGGAAGGCGTGGATATGACCAATATAGTGGAGGAACCAAAATTGGAGCCACATTTGAAATATGTGTACCTTGATGATAACTGTATTAAACCCGTGATCATTAGCAATAATTTGTCCACAAATGAAGAGAATCAATTGATGCGGGTGCTGAAGAAGAAAGAGGTTGTCAAACTGGTAGAGGCCGGGATGAATTGTTCTATCACCGACAGTGAATGGGTGAGCGTTGTGCAAATAGTTCCGAAAAGGGTGGTATTAGATTTTATCGAAGGTTCATCAAGAACCTCTTGAAGACAACAAAGCCCTTGAGAAAGTTGCTCAACAAAATGGATCTCGGTAGCTCAAACAACAAAGTGGATCGTGGAAGCTGCACAATTCCTTTGGATGCTCCTCTGTGAGCATCGCACCGTCGAGCTTAGCCGACGTTAAACAAGCGCTTGTTGGGAGGCACCCCAACATTGTAAGTATTTACTGCTTTTTCTGTGTGTTGTGATGGGATTCGAAGTGCTAACACCTTGCTGAATGAACCTGAACTGCTGCCTTTGAAAAGGCAATTGTTGTCATGCTCGCTTACTGCTTGCTAGGCGAGGCAGTAGCGAGCTGATTCGCTAGCTGCTCGCTAGGCGAAGCAGCAGCGAGCGCTGCATGACAGCACTTATTAAAAATCTCAGCAGGGCACTCATTTTGGCCCAAACACAACTTTTCTGTTTTTCAACTCTGCTGAGGAAAATTTTAACCGAGCACTCTCCACACTCTCTCATTTTCATCTCTCTCACTAACACTCTATCCCTACCTGCAAGCTGTGTGCGATTACAGTTTTGAATGGATGGCGGCAACCCAGCGTGCCATGATAGATATGCACGACTCTATGCAGCGGTTACAGCTGCAGGGAAGTGGTGCTCGTGCCTTGATAACGCGTGAGCAGTTTCTGCTTAACGCCAACTGGCCTGTGGACAGGCCTGTGTATTGTGAGGGGGCGGGCGCTGGTGCGTCTTCGGGTGCTGCAGCTGATGATGATGATGATGAGGCTACCGGTTCTGAAGCCGGTAGCGAGGAGGATTCTGAGCCCTTGGAGGGTTAAGTTATTGTATTTTTCAGTTTTTATGTTTATTTCTATTGTATTTTCGGATTCTGTATTTTGACTTTGGTTTTGTACTTTTGGGGTGTTTTGCCCCCCACGAACAAATTTAAATTTTGAAGTTTATATTATTATTTATGTTTTAAATTTTGTTTGTTTAATAAATTTTTGGTTGGTTAAGTGGCAAACCTTCTAGATTGGTTGCTCCTCAAAGAAGTACCCAATGAAGGTGCATCCGAGCTTGGATGGCGATGATAAGAATAAACAAGTGAATGAGGCTAAGGTACATGGTTACCTTCGGCTAGAATGTTAGAATGCATTAGGAACTTTACTCTTTTTGGTAAATTGAATATTGTCTTTTTGCAACATAATTGAATGAATGTTTCATCTAGAACTTAAAACCACAAATTGTGAGGAAACCTCCATTGTACACTTAAATGCTAGATTCTAATAAGTTTTGTTGATTCATTTGATTCACACTTTGTCTTTTATTATTGTGAATATGTGGAAGCAATTAGAAATGATCAAGGCACTTGTTTTCTATCGAGCACAACTACATCCAAAAACAACTTACCTGTGAGCAGAGAGAGTATTCGTTAACCCATTTGAGCTTAAACAGTTGAATCTCAGCTTGAAATAAAGCGAGATTTCAAAAATCTTTTTTTTACAACCCGGAAAATCTTGATTATTGTTCTTTTGCCGTAAAAAGTTAAGAGCATTCACTTAGGGTGAGTAAGAAATAAGTTGGGGAGAATCGGTAAGTACCACAACTCTTGAAAAAAAAATGAAAAACCGAGCAAGCATTGAAAATAAAAATATAGAAAAGAAACATCTGTTTTGTAAATATGATGTGAAAGAAAAGAACAAAAATAGAAAGAATGAAAATGAATGCTTGCTTGGAAGAAAAATAGTGAAAAATAAAAATTGAGTTGTGAAGGTTTCAAATAAGAAACAAATGGAACGAAGTCGAGATGTGTGAATATGTGTACAGTGAATGTCTCTTTCGCATCGGCAATTTCGTTTTCAATGGCCTTAGAAATGACCCTTGTTTGTTAACCTGACCAAGCTTCAACCGAAAAGCCCTTAGTGATCTTTGTGCTTCCACATTACCATTTATAATTGTTAGACATTGTATGAATCGAATTGATTTCTTCATTATTTGTTAGAGAGTGAGATTATTCCCGCGGTTGCAAACGCGTAAATTCTTCATTCCTTATTCGAAGAGGAGAGATAGGGTGATTCATTCAGAATAATATTGTTGTAGATAGATAAATATTTCGCATAGCTATTAAGTTTTAGTTCTTGTGTATTATTTTATTCGAACCGTTGGAAACTTGTATATGCTGATTCGCTTGTGTTTGAGCCATTTTATCCAACTTCGGAGAAACCATTTTCTTAAAGCAAATCCTCTTGTCCTTCAAGAGGCATACTTTGCTTGAGGACAAGCAAGAATCTAGTTGGGGAGAGTTGTTAGATACCCAAAAGTGCTTATTTGAGCTATCAAATATGGGTATCTTTCACTCCATTTCCTTGCTAAATTGTCAAAACCACCTTTGTTTTAGATGAAATGCAATACATTGATAAACGATCTTGGTACCTTTGATTTGTGTGTTATTGTGCAGGAAGAAAGCATGAAATAATTGAAAATTAAGACACAAGAAAGTTGGCAAAGGAACCAAAGAGAAGATGCATTCATCAGCTTGCTCGCTAGGCGAGAGCTGTAGCGAAGGACTCGCTAGGCGAGCTTCCAGCGAACGTTGCAGCGAACGCGTCCAGACTTGGTGAAAAGCGCAGCCAGCACTCACTCGCTAGGCGAGCCATCAGCGAGATCCCAGCGAGGATTCCAGTAGCCAAACCTCTCAACCTCGTTGGAGCGAGGGTTGAAGCGTGCCCTTCGCTAGGCGAAGGTTTTGTTCGCTAGGCGAACATGACAGTCTGAGATAGGTTGTTTCTCTGGGCGCAGGTGCCTCATGTGCCTCAATTAGACCCACGCTAGGCGAGCCATTCTGCTCGCCTAGCGAGCATGACAGCCCAGTACAGCTCTATAAGTAGTAAGTGCCACTTTTTGGAGCCATACCTAGTTTTCCATACTTTTGCACTTTTTCTAGATATTTTTACAGCATTGTTCTTAGAAGCTTTTGTGCCCTAAATTTCATTTCTCTTCATATCTTAACCATCTTTTACAAAAAGAAGGTGGATTCCCATCCAATCTCGATTATTCGACTCAGATGTTGATCAACCTTCTTCCGAAACTTGCCGACCAAGCTACCATGAAAATGAGTAGCTAAGTCCTCATTTGTCAAGGTTAGATGTAGATGATCATTAGCTTTGTGTGTAAATGTAAGGATCTTCATTTGTAAACTCTTTAATGGTGAATCTATGATGAAAACTTTGTTCTTATTCAAAACTCTTTGTGTTGGTTTATGATCGAGAGATGTTTACCAACTCTTAACCTAGGTTTTCATCCAATCTTGTTTGTTAGCTAGAGATAGTAATGAATGATTTTGTTCACCAAAAAGTTGTCATTTTGATAGATTGTGTTAGAGATAAACAATGGATCAAAATGGGAAAACTCACAATGTGTGTTCGAGAGAAACACATTGGGAGGACTTTGTGAAATAATTTATCATCTAAAGGAGTTTATAAGATTGTTGACCGAACAAATACATGCAAAGTGATCGTTGAACCCTAACTTTGGCAATATTTCTCAAATATTCAAATCAAACTTTTATCGCATTGTATTACCTTTTTATGCAAGATAACGTGACAAACACCAAAACCCTATTGTTACCTTAAGTTAAGAATTAATACAACCATCGAAAGGCGGTGATATCTTACAATCCCTGTGGATACGATAACAAAAACCCGACACTTAAAATTACAATCAACAGCGACTTATTGCCCAAGTTTTGAAAAAACCCAGTTCTTCGGTATGCACCTATATGAAGCAATCTCACTCAACCTTGTGATTTCTCTAAGGAAAACAATACATGGTCTCTAACTTCTTACTTATGTGCAGGGTCGACCACGTTCGACAGACCCAACTGTCTCTTCTCACTCCAAGAAATCCAAAAAACATAAATGCTCTGCTGCCACAAGATCTGAGGTATTTCTTGTCGGCTTGTCTGATCTTCTGACTAGAATATCTGCTTATAACCTCTCTTCATGTCTTCAGCCGACTCAGCCATCTTCTCAGCACTCCCACAAATCCAAAGGCCATCGGGGCCATAAAAGGAAGAAGCATGATTCTCCCTCTATGAGTGGTGAAGCCAAGAAGAAGAAACACCCCACAGTGCTCACTCAAGAGGCTCCTTCTCTAGACGCCGACACCATTATGGTCGACACATCTATCCTTAACAAAGTCCCTGATCCAACTGTGGGGCTTCGCAGTCGACCAGCACCCTCGCTGCTGTTGTCTTGGGGGAACAAAATCCAGATATCGTTCCTCATACACCGACACAGGTAATTACTTGTTTTACTATCTTTTCCCTTGAATTACTAGGCTTTTCTTACAAACATCTTTTTCTCTTACAACAGGCTGATGCTTCTGGTGAGCCATCTCACCCTGTCGCCGACTATACTCCCTCGTCGTCGGCTTCTTCTCCATCTCACCAAGCACCCTCTATCGAAACTGTTGGTGAGTTCATTGGCTTCCCTATCCAGATTAGTGATAGTGACTCTGATTTAGTCACTAGCCCTGCAACGCACACGGATTCCAGTTCGACTAGTTCTGACTCTAGTCTTTCTTCAGCTTCCTTTCCTTTGCAGGTGTCATACCCCAAAATTTGCCCGTTAACATTACAAGCATTTCTCAAGGCACTCCAACTCATTGTTCAAGGCATTGGAACAAAGACCCAGCTCACAGGTGGCCAAATCCAGAAAATGGCCTAAACTGGCCTGCTCGCTAGGCGAGCAAATCCTTCGCCTATCGAACCCTTCGCTATACCATTCGCCTAGCGAATCTTGCGAACACCAGAAATTTTGGGCTTCATTCTGAGCCCATTAGGTCACAAAAATTCATTATAAATAGCAGAGCTTCATTCAGAAAAAGGGGACGGAGGCAGACGGACCGATACCCTAGCCAGGAAACCCTAATAGAAGCAATACCGCAAACCCTGGAGGCTAACCCAGAGAGTTCAGAGCAACCCTAAAGGAAACCCCGAAGGAAACTCATCTGCACCAAGGTTATCTCCGCCCAACTCAATCCGACGCCAACCCTAAGAGTGACTTGCCAATTCAAGGTTGCAATTCAATTGCAGACAGGTTTGCATTACTATTACCGCCTTATGTTCTTAATTTGCATATGGCATTATGATTGAATTTATAAAAATGTTTTAAGTTTCGCATGTGAATTTAAGTATGTATGAATATCTTGAATGTCTAACCATGTAATTTCCGTGATGGATGCCATAGGGTGTGGAGCTTTTTGGAATTGTACTGTTATTAAAACCAGAACCCGCAGCCGCTCGCTAGCACATCGCTAAGCGAGCATGTAGCGAGTATTCGCTAAGCCTTCGCTAGGCGAGGCAGGAGCGAACGTGACAGTCGCCGATTTTTCTGTTCTGTTCTATGCTTATCGGATCTGTTTTATTCTAAGCATGTGTTATTTTGCCTGACATTCCTATCGCTATGTTCCTTTTATTTGGTGCAATTCTCGATTGCACCCTGATTTGGTATTCTGACTTGTTTGCTGAATTTTGTAAGGGCTCGCGTATTTCCGAAAAGGTAGCTTGCTAGGTATTCCACTTTATTTGTGGGATACCCTTGGGGAGATTACCCTGCTTACCTAATTGATTATAATGTGGACCTAATTACTTAATTGATTACAACTACCTAATTGATTGTAAAATGTTGCCTTTGAATATGTAATCTTGGACCTCTCTTTGTTGCCTTACGGTATTACGGTATTATGGTCATGTCCCGCGAATGTGGCGATATGCTTAGCAAAGACCCTTCGGTTAAATCATCATGTCCCTATAAGATAAATCATAGTCCCTCGGACGTTGCTTGCGAATATATGATTTTGTCCCTCGATGACCCGTCGTTGTAGCCTACGGTTAATGATGATCGTCCCTTCGAATGCTAAGGTATCCTTACAACTGTTGCTTTCAATGACCAATCGATGACCCTACGATGTCCCTTTTACATCCAAAGAATAAAACTACTTACTTCTCAATAGTAAGGACAGTTTTACCCTCATAAGGATAGGAAATGCCCATAAAGACCTTGGATAGGTATAACTCTTAATTGCTGGCTCACAACCTAAAACATTTTCCATACATCACACTTTGCAAAACATCTACTAGAAAATCACCACTTGGTATACATTCATACTAGAGTCATTGCCAAGTTATATTTTTCTAAACAGTTTTCAAAATTAAACGAGATAAACACTTTGGATACCTTCATACAAGAATCATTACAAAGTTAAACTCTCTTTTTAAAACATTTTTAAGCAATTCACAAACACTTTTTTCAGACAAACATAAGTGATCAAGCAATTAAGAGCCCATGGATAACCATGGATACAAAGGGTGCTAACACCTTCCCTTTGTATAATGTACCTCCCGAACCCAAAATATAATGAAGGTCTTACCTGTTCTTTTCCGCCTGTCCTTATTGGATAAAAGAAAAGTCGGTGGCGACTCTTGCTAACCGCGACATTTGCTTTCCAAAGCAAAAAACACAAAAGTCCAGTTCACCGTATGACAGAACTGGCGACTCTGCTGGGGATCAACAAAGAGAGGTCACCTTAAAAAAAAAGATCACTTACTTGGTTTGTCTTTTAAGGGATCGCTTGGGTATTTTTGAGTGAAAGATCCTACACCCGGATCTAGTGTACCTTAGGTAAGTAGCAAGAGATCATCGCGACTATCCGGCGTATACTGGAATGGTTAAAATGATGGCTACGGTTAATGTGACACTTTGGATGTCCTGATGTTCCTCATGTTTACTTGAGGAAAAATTTGGCATCCGCGTGGTGTCATCAAAGCATTAACCAGACCTTTAGAACCCTAATTGACTCATCCTAGCCATTAGAAAATAGTGAGATAACTGACTTCGGTTCCGACTGGGGTTGGTTGAGACTCGATACTACACTCTTTGAGATTGGACTTTAGGGAAACTTTGGTCAACCACTTGGTGTTGCACTGAAGTGGACTTAAGGAAAGGTCGATGATTTGAGATCCTTCTAGAACCCGGTTACTATTCTAGGACAGGTTGAACCAACCAAACTTCAGTGGGGAGGGTATTTACCTATGGAACTCATGCAAGCCTTAAAACTTAGGAATGATTGTTGTATGACTTGCTTGTGCTTGTTATTTACATAACATCATAACATCATGACATCATAACATCATGACATTGTACTAACCATTTCAAAGACTTGGAGTTCGGACAAAGAAACAATTCGAAGAGTCCTTGAAAACATTTCATACACTGCATAACATAACATACATTGCATAACATGTACTCTAAAAGGATTAATGTTCTCACGGTCTTCCTTCTAAACAGAAAAATGGCCCTCGAACAAATTGTCAAAGATCTCCAGGCTCAGAATGCTCAACTCCAGGAGATGATCTTGAACTTATCCAGGGGGCAGGAGGAGCTGAAGGCACTTTTGCTCGAGAAGAAGAAAGACAAGAAATCTGGGAGTTACATTAACCCGGGAAGAAGGCAGTTTACGAAGATCAATATGACTTTAGCATAAGCGTTGCAGGGTATGCTAAAGGCAAATTTGATTACCCTCAGAGTTCCTCCTGCAAATCCCAACACTACTTCTCCTAGTTATAATCCCAACGCCGGGTGTGCATATCACTCCGATAGCCCCGGGCATGATACAAACGATTGTTGGTTGTTGAAGAACAAGATTCAGGATATGATCGACGCTGGGGAATTTGAATTTGATCCTCCGGGGACTCCTAATGTCATCATTGCTCCTCTGCCTAATCATGACAAAACTCTTAATGCTGTAGAAGATGCTGATAACGATTGTGACTTGGATAGCTGGATTTTCCCAACAATTGGTGACGGACTCAATAACTGGAAGGCTGAAGACACTATCCCGATTTCTTTTAGTCAGGAGTAATCGTTATTGCTTATCTAATGTATCAAATTTGGTTAAATGTTTTGTCATTTTCATAAGCATATTCACATTCAATAAATCAATGGACTTTTTGCATTCAAATATTGCGCTCTTTATCTTTCCTGTCATTTTTCAAACAAGCTATGTTTTCTTGCACACACTCACGTAACAAATTGCGTATCCATATCCACTCTGGATCCTGTTGATAATAGTTCTGCTACTGTTAATTATGACTTCGAAAATCCGATCTACCAAACCAAGGAGGGAAGTGAGGAAGATTGTGAAGTACCTAAAGAGCTTGCCAGACTGTTACTGAAAGAAGAAAAGACTATACAGCCGCATGAGGAATCGATTGAAATTGTAAATCTGAGTACTAGAGTGGACAGGAAAGAAGTCAGAAGCTTCTTGGGACACTTGAATTACATTGCCCGATTTATCTCCCATTTGACTGAGAACAGTCAAGAGATGATGAATGTCAGGAAGCTTTTGACAAAATCAAGAAGTATCTCCAGGAACCTCCAAGTCTGATACCACCAGTTGAAGGAAGACCTCTAATCACGTATTCGACCGTGTTAGAAAATTCAATAGGGTGTGCTGGGGCAACATGACGAGTCTGGTCGAAAAGAGCATGCAATATACTACCTTAGCAAAAGGTACCGACTGTGAAACAAGATACTCACAACTCGAGAAAGCTTGCTATGCTTTGGCTTAGGCTGCTCGCCGACTAAGACAGTATATGTTGAATCATACCACTTTATTGATTTCTAAGATGGATCTTATCAAATATACATCTGAGAAACCTGCTCTCTCCGGAAGAACAACAAGATGATTACTGAACTCTGCACGCGGTTCAAAATAAAACACCATAACTCTTCTCCGTACCGGCCAAAGATGAACGGCGCCGTGGAGGCTGCTAATAAGAATATCAAGAAGATCATACAAAAGATGACGGTAACGTACAAAGACTAGCATGAGATGTTACCATTTGCTCTCCATGGTTATCGCACTTCAGTGCGCACTTCGACAGGGGCAACTCCGTTCTCTGTAGTCTACGGAACGGAGGTCGTCTTACCAGTGGAAGTTCAGATCCCCTCTCTAAGAATCATGAAAGAGGCAGGTTTAGATGAGGATGAATGGATTCAGACTCGACTCGATCAGATAAATTTGATTGATGAGAAGAGACTTGCGGCTGTTTGTCATGGGCAGATATATCAGAAGCGCATGACCCATGCATTTAACAAAAGAGTCAAGAGACAGGTGTATCAAATTGGCGACTTTGTAATAAAGCGTATCATTCTACCACAAGGTGATCCCAGAGGCAAATGGACTCCCATATACGAAGGGCCATTTGTAGTTAAGAAGGTATTCTCTGGTGGAGCCATGATACTTGCTACGATGGATGGCGAAGATTTCCCGCATCCTGTGAACGCGGACATAGTTAAAAAATACTACGCATAAAAGAGACCCGCTAGGTCGACGTATCTAGGCAAAAGTAAGGGCATCCCGGCGAACCAAAAGGGTTCGGGAAAAAATTAGGGATAAACATATAAAAATGTACACCCGGCAAGTCGAAAACCGAAAAAGGCGGCTTGGGCAAAAAAGGGTATCCTGGTGGACTGAAAACCTGAAAAGGCGGTCCAGGCAAAAATTAGGGATTAAAGCGTATGACTATGTCCCGTTCTCAGTCAACTTCACCCAAGTTCAAAGGACTGAACAAGCTAATCACTTCTATCCGACAACAGGAGATGAGACGCTTGAAGGCATAATGACAGTAGTGGAATTAAAATCAATAGGACTTTTTCTGCATAGCTTTCTCTTTGTTTTCTTGACAATTTCCTCTTACTAGGATTTCTGTCTCCTTGTACACAAATTGCCTGTTTATAGGCCCTCTTTCAAAATCAATACAATTTTATTTCGAAAAAAAATGATGTTGTTTTACTTCCTCTATTTTGTTTGCGTAAACGTCCATTGATTTAATTTGAATTAATATATGCATTTGAATATGATTGATGTTTACCAAAAATACATGCATAAAATAGCAATAGCAATTACTAAAAGACTTTAGGGTCGAGGAGAAGGTCTAACCATGCTTTCCGACAAGTCCGATTGCTGATTCTATTCCCCATCAAAAACCAGCTATTTTCCAGAAGAGGTCGGCATCACCAGACAGACTGGTCATCTCTTCTATCCCCAGCCAAGCTCTGCCGAATGTTTCTACCATCAGACAGAAATCAAATACCCCCAGCTAAGAAAGGGTCATCAGTACAAATATCTCCAACCAGAATATGGGGATTTATTTTTCCCTGGCAAAACTTTTCGGACGCATAATTCATGCATCATTCCATATCATATACATGCATGCAATGTTCGCATTTATTTCCAGACGCATAATTCATTCGTTACATCATTTCACAGCATACGCATGCATACAATGTTCGCATTTATTGTCAAAAGCATAAAACATCACATGCATCATGACATGGCATAAAGCTAACTTTTTTTTTCAGGTTAGTTATCCTCCCGATACTGTCAAAATAAAGGTCCATTCAGACGGGCACCCTCATCAGTTACATTTGAGATTCAGAGGCATCTTTCAGATATACTCCATGTCAACATTCATTCTGACATCCTCCTAATGATGGCATCTCTAAGCCCATCCCAGACATTTATTGCGGGTACAACATATACAAATATCATCGGATATAGCCTAGCGTACGGCTCATTCTGATTCAGCCTAACGTATGGTTTCTTCAACTATTCAGATATAGCCTAACGGACGGCTCATTCTGGTGCTCAGAGACGGTCTAGCGTACGACCCATTTGGATGTTCATCCCCTCAGATGCTACCTAGCGTACGGTACATTCTGAAGTGTAGTCTAGCGTATGACTACCCCTTTCATCATCAGATTCATCCTAACGGACGGCTCATTCTGCTACTCAGATGCTACCTAGCGTACGGTACATTCTGAAGTGTAGTCTGGCGTATGACTACCCCTTTCATCAGATGCAGCCTAACGGACGGCTCATTCTGCTGCTCAGATGCTACCTAGCATACGGTACATTCTGAAGTGTAGTACCCTTTCATCATCAGATGCAGCCTAACGGACGACTCATTCTGCTGCTCAGATGCTACCTAGCGTACGGTACATTCTGAAGTGTAGTCTGGCGTATGACTACCCCTTTCATCATCAGATGCAGCCTAACGGACGGCTCATTCTGCTGCTCAGATGCTACCTAGCGTACGGTACATTCTAAAGTGTAGTCTGGCGTATGACTACCCCTTTCATCATCAGATGCAGCCTAACGGACGGCTCATTCTGCTGCTCAGATGCTACCTAGCGTACGGTACATTCTGAAGTGTAGTCTAGCGTATGACTACCTCTTTCATCAGATGCAGCCTAACGGACGGCTCATTTTGCTGCTCAGATGCTACCTAGCGTACGGTACATTCTGAAGTGTAGTCTGGCGTACGACTACCCCTTTCATCATCAGATTCAGCCTAACGGACGGCTCATTCTGCTACTCAGATACGATCTAGCGTACGATCCGGTCTGACCTTTATTTCATCAGATGTAGCCTAACGGACGACTCATTCTGCTACTCAGATACGATCTAGCGTACGATCCGATCTAACCTTTATTTCTCCAGATACAGCCTAACGGACGACTCCTTCTGCTACTCATATACGATCTAGCGTACGATCTGGTCTGATCTTCCATCCCCAGTGAAGTCACCCGCTTAATGGACGACTCATTCTGTTACTCAGATACGATCTAGCGTACGATCCATTCTGATCTTTACCTCTCCAGATACTGCCTAAGGGACGGCGCATTCTGCTATTCAGATACGATCTAGCGTATGATCCATTCTGATCCTTTATCCCCAGCAGGGTATGATCCATTCAGATCCTTATCTCATCAAGTTCAGCTCACCCTAACACCACCTAATGGATGACTCATTATACGGTCTAGCGTATGACCCGGTGTGGCACCCATGTCTTCAAATGGGTCTGATGTGTGACGCAATCTGAAGCTCTCATCATCAAACTTCCTGGATGGCATCTTTAAGCCCATCTCCACCAAGACTAACTGTTGATTAACAAGTGCAAATTTTTGGGGCATTCTAGTGTTCAATAATCTTCCACCTCCAGACCACGAATGGCACACATACCATTCTAACTCTCTCGGTTCAAGAATATTGAACAGGGGCAGCTGTCATACCCCAAAATTTGCTCGTTAACATTACAAGCATTTCTCAAGGCACTCCAACTCATTGTTCAAGGCATTGGAACAAAGACCCAGCTCACAGGTGGCCAAATCCAGAAAATGGCATAAACTGGCCTGCTCGCTAGGCGAGCAAATCTTTCGCCTGGCGAACCCTTCGCTATACCATTCGCCTAGAGAATCTTGCAAACACCAGAAATTTTGGGCTTCATTCTGAGCCCATTAGGTCACAAAAATTCATTATAAATAGCAGAGCTTCATTCAGAAAAAGGGGACGGAGGCAGACGGACCGATACCCTAGCCAGGAAACCCTAACAGAAGCAATACCGCAAACCCTGGAGGCTAACCCAGAGAGTTCAGAGCAACCCTAAAGGAAACCCCGAAGGAAACTCATCTGCACCAAGGTTATCTCCGCCCAACTCAATCCAACGCCAACCCTAAGAGTGACTTGCCAATTCAAGGTTGCAATTCAATTGCAGACAGGATTGCATTACTATTACCGCCTTATGTTCTTAATTTGCATATGGCATTATGATTGAATTTATAAAAATGTCTTAAGTTTCGCATGTGAATTTAAGTATGTATGAATATCTTGAATGTCTAACCATGTAATTTCCGTGATGGATGCCATAGGGTGTGGAGCTTTTTGGAATTGTACTGTTATTAAAACCAGAACCCGCAGCCGCTCGCTAGCACATCGCTAAGCGAGCATGTAGCGAGTATTCACTAAGCCTTCGCTAGGCGAGGCAGGAGCGAACGTGACAGTCGCCGATTTTTCTGTTCTGTTCTATGCTTATCGGATCTGTTTTATTCTAACCATGTGTTATTTTGCCTGACATTCCTATCGCTATGTTCCTTTTATTTGGTGCAATTCTCGATTGCACCCTGATTTGGTATTCTGACTTGTTTGCTGAATTTTGTAAGGGCTCGCGTATTTCCGAAAAGGTAGCTTGCTAGGTATTCCACTTTATTTGTGGGATACCCTTGGGGAGATTACCCTGCTTACCTAATTGATTATAATGTGGACCTAATTACTTAATTGATTACAACTACCTAATTGATTGTAAAATGCTGCCTTTGAATATGTAATCTTGGACCTCTCTTTGTTGCCTTACGGTATTACGGTATTATGGTCATTGTCATACCCCAAAATTTGCCCGTTAATATTACAAGGCATTTTTCAAGGCCCTGACATTAAAGGAACAAAAGTCCAGCTCACAACAGGCCCAATCCAGAAAATGGCCCAGGCAAGCTTGCTCGCTAGGCGAGCAATTCCTTCGCCTAGCGAACACCTCGTTATGACACTCGCCCCAGCGAAGCACCAGATCCAGTAAAAGCCCAAACTAGCTGGCTCGCTAGGCGAGCAACTCCTTCGCCTAGCGAAGCTTGCGAATATTAGAATTTCTGGGCTTCATTCTGAGCCCATTAGGTCATCATAATCACTATAAATAGCCAAGCTTCAGCCACGAAAAGAGACAGAGACAAGCGGACGGAAACCCTGGTGTAGAAACCCTGGAGAGCAACCTAGAGTATTCCGAATAGAGAAACCCTGAAGGTCGCTCATCCGCTCCGAAGCTACCGCCGCCCAACTCCATCCGATACCACAAGTGGTCAGTCCCTTCAACACAGCAGCTTAGTTGCGAACAGGTTTGCACATCACCACTGTTTTATGCTTTTGATTAGTAATCTCTATATCCATAAAGCATCATGATTGAAGTTTCGAATATGTAATGTGATTTCACATGCGAATTTAAATATGCTTGAATATCCTAAATGTTTGTCCATGCTATTCTTATAATCAAATGCCATAAAGCTCAGGGTTCCGGAGATCATACTACTGTCAAACTCAAAACCCGTAGCCGCTCGCTAGGCCTTCGCCAGGCGAAGCAGGGGCGAACGGAACAGTGGCTGTTTCATTTCCTTGTTGTTCTATCTTATGTTTGTCTAATCATGATTTATTATAATTCTGCATCATTTGGCCTGAGTTCATGACTGTTGTGTTTATTTTATGGTGCAAATTTCAATTATACTTTATCTCGATGCTCTAATCCGTGTGTTGAATTGTGTAAAGGCTTACATATTCTCGAAGAAACGGCCGGCTAGGTACTCCACCTTATGTGTGGGATACCCTTATGCAAATTCACCCTGAATTACTCAATTGATTTTAATGTATTAATCTTATGGCGAAGATCCACCCTAATGGCTTAATTGGTCTTAATGTACTAATTTTAATGTGGACCTAATTACCTAACTGATTACGGCTATTTAATTAATTGTAAAACGTTGCCTTTAAATAAATGATATCGGACCTCTCTTTTGTTACCCCCACGATTACGGTATTACGGTCATGTCCCGCGAATGTGGGGATACACTTAGCAAAGACCCTTCGGTTAAATCATCATAGTCCCTCGAATGTTGCCTTTGTCCTTCGATGACCCTTCGGTGTAGCCTACGGTTAAATGATGATAGTCCCTTCGAATGCTAAGGTATCCTCACAACTGTTGCCTTCAATGACCAATCGATGACCCTTCACATCCAAAGGGTAAAACTACTTACTTCTCTATAGTAAGGACAGTTTTACCCTCATAAGGATAGGAAATGCCCGGAAAGACCTCGGATAGGTATAATTCTTAATTGCTCATTCACAATTCAAAACTACTTTTCGCACCTTACACCTTTCAAAACCTCCATTAGAAAATCACCACTTGGCATACATTCGCACTAGAATCATTGCCGAGTTATATTTTTCTAAGTAACTTTCAAAACTAAACGAGATAACCACTTTGTATACATTCATACAAGAATCATTACAAGGTTAAATTCTCCTTTTTCAAAACATTTCCTACACACTTCTCAAACACTCTTTCAAAATTAGAAAAAACATAAATGATTGAGCAATTAAGAGCCCATGGATAACCATGGATACAAAGGGTGCTAACACCTTCCCTTTGTATAATGTACCTCCCGAACCTAAGAATCTAAATTAAGGTCTTTCCTGTTCTTTTCCACCTTTCCTTATTGGATAAAAGAAAAGTCGGTGGCGACTCTTGCTAACCGCGACATTACGATTAAAAACACATTAAAGTCAGTTCACCGTATGACAGAACTGGCGACTCTGCTGGGGACGACAAAGAGAGGTCATCTTAAGAAAAAAAAATCATTTATGTTTTAAATCGTTCCTTCTTTTAAGGGTATTGTTGAGTGAAAGATCCTACACCCGGATCTAGTGTACCTTAGGTAAGTAGCAATAGATCATCGCGACTAGCCGACGTATACTGGAATGGTCAAAATGATGGCTACGGTTAATGTGACACTTTGGATGTCCTGATGTTCCTCATGTTTACTTGAGGAAAAATTTGGCATTCGCGTGGTGTCATCAAAGCATTAATCAGACCTTTAGAACCCTAATTGACTCATCCTAGCCATTAGAAAGTAGTGAGATGACTGGCTTCGGTTCCGACTGGGGTTGGTTGATACTCGATACTACACTCTTTGAGATTGGACTTTAGGGAAGCTTTGGTCAACCACGTGGTGTTGCACTGAAGTGGACTTAAAGAAAGGTCGATGATTTGAGATCCTTCTAGAACCCGGTTACTATTCTAGGACAGGCTGAACCAACCAAGCTTCAGTGGGGAGGGTACTTACCTATGGAACTCATGCAAGCCTTAAAACCTAGGAATGATTGTGTGACTCGTTTATGCTTATTATTTGCATAACATCATAACATCATAACATCATTGTACTAACCATTTCAAGGACTTAGGAATTCAGCTTTGCTCTGTTAAACAGGTTATGGCTTCCAGGAAGACTATCCGGATTAATCTTGTAACAATCTCTCCTCAACTCAAGGATTTAGTGTCAGAACTTCCCGATCATGCCCAGTTCATCAAGAAACATGGTCATCTCCTCAATTTGGTTACCACGGGTTTCAAAGAAGATATGATGAGAGTTCTATTCCAGTTCTTCGATCCTAAACATCATTGCTTAACTTTCCCAGATTATCAGTTGGTACCCACATTAGAAGAATTCTCCAAGTTGCTTGGGATACCTATCCTTGATCAAATACCTTTCAGTGGTTTAGAAAAGATTCCAAAGTCTGAAGAAGTTGCCGCAGCTTTACACATGATAAAGTCCGACATTGAAACTAATTGGGTAACAAGAAGTGGAGTTAAGGGTTTACTTGCCAAATTTTTGATGAAGAAAGCCCGAGAATTCCTAAAGGTTATGAACGTCCATGCTTTCGAAGATGTTCTAGCATTACTAGTCTATGGTTTGGTGTTATTCCCTAATCCAGACCAATTCATAGACATGAATGCTATTAAGATCTTCCTCACTCATAACCCTGTGCCTACCTTGCTTGGAGATATCTTGCATTCCCTTCACACTCGTACTATGAGAAGGCAAGGGACTCTCATGTGCTGCGTACCTCTGTTGTCTAGGTGGTTTATTTCGCACCTTCCTCAATCAGTCTTGAAGAATGATCAAAATCTGAAATGGTCTCAAAGGATAATGGCACTCTCCCATTCAGACATCCGTTGGTGTTCTAATCTCAGAGAAAATGTTATCCTCATCGACTGTTGTGGAGAATTCCCTAATGTACCACTCATGGGGATAAGAGGAGGTATTACTTATAATCATGCCTTAGCCCTACGTCAGTTTTGTTGTGCTCGAAGAGATGGGCCACATGAAATGATTATTCAAGGCACTGTGTTTGACTATGACAATGACTCCCAAGGGCTCCGTCAAAGGTTTGTACGAGCTTGGGGCATGGTGAAAAGAAGCACGTTAGGACCAAAAAATTCTATTCCTATGGAGCCTTATCTCAGATGGGTACGCGCAAGAGCTCGTGAACTTGTCATGCCCTATCTCGCGGTTGGGCCATTGATAGTTGAACCAGGAGATGAAGGAGGTACCTCTCGGATCATTCCTTATCCAGATATGCCTATCGATGTTGAAGAGTTGAAGAAATCCTGGACCCAGTTGAGAGAGGAAAGGGATACTTTTGAAGCCCAGTTCAATGCAGAAAGGAAGAAAGTACTAGAGCTCACCAGCCAGCTTAATGAGGAACGAAGACTCAATACATATCTTCACCCAAAAAGAAGCCGCCCCTGGGAGACTTAAGCTCTCATTGTATTTTTATTATTATTTTTTGTAATGAACATTGATTAAGAAATTGGTAATAAAAGTGTCCCTCTTTTGGTAGTTTACGCAAAGTTAAATTCCAAAAGTCCTTGAAAACATTTCATACATTGCATTGCATGACATGACATTGCATAACAGGTATTCTAAAAGACCATATTCTCACGGTCTTCCTCTTAAACAGAAAAATGGCTCTCGAACAAACTGTCAAAGATCTCCAGGCTCAGAATGCTCAATTCCAGGAGATGATGCTGAGCTTATCCAAGGGGCAGGAAGAACTGAAGGCTCTCTTGCTCGAGAAGAAGAAGGACCCGAAACCTGTGAGTTACATCAACCCAGGAAGAAAGCTTAAAAGACAGGCCGCGAGAGTCAAGTTTGGAGTTCCGAATGGTCCAGAAGAGGAGACGGAGAATGATTCAGAGGAGGAGAATGTTGATTTCACCAACCCTGAGGACGACGATGAAGATTATGAAAACAAACAGTACTCTCCAAAAGATGATAAGTATAAGCTGCTGGAAGAACGTATGCTAGCCATGGAGGGTCAGAAGGCACCCGGTCTGGATTTCGAAAGTTTGGGTCTGGTCTCCGATGTGACCATTCCTCGCAAATTCAAGATCCCCACTTTCACTAAGTATGATGGTGCATCCTGTCCTCAGATGCATCTGAGAGCTTATGTGAGAAAGATCCAGCCGCATACCACTGATAGGAAGCTATGGATCCATTTCTTCCAAGAAAGTATGTCTGGCACACAGTTGGAATGGTATTATCAGCTCGAGAGCTCTGACATCCGCACCTGGACTGATTTAGCAACAACTTTCTATAAACAGTACCAGTATAACTCTGAACTGGCACCTACTCGGCTACAGTTGCAGAATATGACTATGGGATCCAAAGAAAGCTTCAAAGAGTACGCGCAAAAATGGAGAGATTTGGCTGGCAGAGTCAAACCCCCTATGACTGACCGAGAATTAGTGGACATGTTCATGAGCACACTGACTGGCCCATTCTACAGCCATCTATTGAGAAGTTCTTCATCGAGTTTCACTGAACTTATATTAACAGGTGAGCATGTTGAAAGCGGCATTCGAAGTGGAAAAATACAGGCGGCTACCTCTGATCCTCCGGAGACTCCTAATGACATCACTGCCCCTCTGCCTAACCATGACGAGACTGTCAGTGCTGTGGAAGATGATGATAGCGATTGCGACCTGGATAGCTGGATTTTCCCAACAATTGGTGACGGACCCAATAATTGGAAGGCTGAAGACACTATCCTGATTTCCTTTAGTCAGGAGTAATTGTTATTGCTTATCTAATGTATCAAATTTGGTTAAATGTTTTGTCATTTTCATAAGCATATTCATATTCAATAAATCAATGGACCTTTTTGCATTCAAATATTGCGCTCTTTATCTTTCCTGTCATTTTTCAAACAAGCTATGTTTTCTTGCACACACTCACGTAACAAATTGCATATCCATATCCACTCTGGATCCTGTTGATAATAGTTCTGCTACTGTTCATTATGACTTTGAAAATCCGATCTACCAAGCCGAGGATGGAAGTGAGGAAGATTGTGAAGTCCCTGGAGAACTTGCCAGACTGGTACTACAAGAAGAAAAGACCATACAGCCGCATGAGGAATCAATTGAAATTAAAAATCTGGGAACTGAAATAGACAAGAAAGAAGTCAGAGGTTTCTTGGGACGGTTGAACTACATTGCCCGATTTATCTCCCATTTGACCGCTACTTGCAAACCCATCTTCAAATTACTGAGGAAAAATCAAGAGATGATATGGAATGATGAATGCCAAGAAGCTTTTGACAAAATCAAGAAATATCTCCAGGAACCTCCAATTCTGGTACCACCCGTTGAAGGAAGACCTTTAATCATGTATTTGACCGTGTTAGAAAATTCAATGGGGTGTGTATTGGGGCAACATGACGAGTCTGGTCGAAAAGAGCACGCCATATACTACCTTAGCAAAAAGTTCACCGACTGTGAAACAAGATACTCACTGCTCGAGAGAACTTGCTGTGCTTTGGCCTGGGCTGCTCGCCGACTCAGACAATATATGTTGAATCATACCACTTTGTTGATTTCTAAGATGGATCCCATCAAATACATATTCGAGAAACCTGCCCTCTCCGGAAGAATACCGAGATGGCAGATGATCTTAACAGAGTACGATATCCAGTATACTACCCAGAAAGCAATCAAAGGAAGCGTGCTAGCTGATCATTTGGCTCATCAAGCGGTGGACGATTACCAATCTATGAATTTTGAGTTCCCAGATGAGGATGTCATGATTGTTACTGATGATGAAAAACCTAAACCGGATGAAGGACCCGAACTGGGATCCCGATGGACTATGGTTTTTGATGGATCTTCTAATGCATTGGGCAATGGCGTTGGTGTGGTAATCATTTCTCCCGGGGGTTACCATACACCTTTCACTGCTAGACTATGCTTTCATTGTACCAATAATATGGCTGAGTATGAAGCATGTATTTTGGGACTCAAGGCTGCTATAGACCGGCGAATCAAGTTTTTGAGTGTGTACGGAGATTCAGCCTTGGTAATCAGTCAGATCAAAGGAGAATGGGATACTAAACATCCAAATCTCATCCCTTATCGAGAGCGGGTGATGACATTAATCCCACACTTTGAAGAGATTATATTCGAACATATCCCACGAGAAGAGAATCAGTTGGCAGACGCATTAGCTACCATGTCATCTATGTTCAGAGTCAGATGGGATAATGAAGCTCCCAGGATTACCATTGAACGATTGGATGAACCAGCATATTGTTATGAACTTAACACTGAGGGAGTAGAGGAGAAACCTTGGTTCCACGAAGTAAAAAGATATTTAGAAGCTCAGGAATACCTTGAAGGGGCATCCATCAATGACAGAAAATTCCTGAGGAAGTTCTCCGCTAAATTCTTTCTGAGTAATGGAGTGTTATACAAATGTAATCATGATTCGACTTTGCTTCGCTGTGTGGATAGAAAGGAAGCAGAAAGGATTATGGAAGACATGCATGATGGTATCTTTGGGACCCATTCTAGTGGACATACAATGGCCAAGAAGATTCTGAGATCAGGGTATTATTGGTCTACCATGGAAACTGATTGCCACCATCACTCCAGAACATGTCACAAGTGCCAGATCTATGCGGATAAAGTACATGTGCCTCCTGCTTCATTGAATGTGTTGATAGCACCTTGGCCTTTGCAATGTGGGGCATCGATATGATTGGAGAGATTAAACCTACGGCTTCCAATGGACATCGTTTCATCCTCGTCGCTATTGATTACTTTACAAAATGGGTAGAAGCGGCCTCATTTGCTTCTGTCACCAAGAACGTGGTGACACGGTTCATCAAGAATAGTCTCATTTGTTGTTATGGCATCCCTGAAAGAATTATCACTGACAATGGTACTAATTTGAACAACAAGATGATTACTGAACTCTGCACGCAGTTCAAAATAAAGCACCATAACTCTTTTCCATACCGGCCAAAGATGAACGGCGCTGTGGAGGCTGCTAATAAGAATATTAAGAAGATCATACAGAAGATGACAGTAACCTACAAAGACTGGCATGAGATGTTACCATTTGCTCTTCATGGTTATCGCACCTCAGTACGAACTTCGACAGGGGCAACTCCTTTCTCTTTAGTCTACGGAATGGAAGCCGTCTTACCTGTGGAAGTTCAGATTCCCTCTCTAAGAATCATGAAAGAGGCAGGTTTAGACGAGGATGAATGGATTCAGACTCGACTCAATCAGATAAGTTTGATTGATGAAAAGAGACTCGCGGCTGTTTGTCATGGGCAGATATATCAGAAGCGCATGACCCAGGCATTCAACAAAAAGGTCAAGAGACGGGTGTATCAAATCGGCGAATTGGTGATAAAGCGTATCATTCTACCACAAGGTGATCCCAGGGGCAAATGGACTCCCACATACGAAGGGTCATTTGTGGTTAAGAAAATATTCTCTGGTGGAGCCATGATACTTGCTACAATGGATGGCGAAGACTTCCCGCATCCCGTGAACGCGGACATAGTTAAAAAATACTACGCATAAAAGAGACCCGCTAGGTCGACATACCTAGGCAAAAGTAAGGGCATCCCGGCGAACCAAAAGGGTTCGGGCAAAAATTAGGGATAAACATATAAAAAGGTACACCCGGCAAGTCGAAAACCTGAAAAGGCGGCTTGGGCAAAAAAGGGTATCCTGGTGGACTGAAAACCTGAAAAGGCGGTCCAGGCAAAAATTAGGGATCAAAGCGTATGACTATGCCCCGTTCTCTATCAGCTTCAACCAAGTTCAAGGGACTGAACAAGCCAATCACTTCTATCCGACAGCAGGAGATGAGATGCTTGAAGACATAATGACAGTGGTGGAATTAGAATCGATAGGACTTTTTCTGCATAGCTTTCTCTTTGATTGCCTGACAATTTCCTCTTACTAGGATTTTTGTCTCCTTGTACACAAATTGCCTGTTTACAGGCCCTCTTCCAAATCAACATAATTTTATTTCCAAAAAGATGCTTTGGTTTTACTTCCTCTGATTTGCTTGCATAAACGTCCGTTGATTTAATTTGAATTGATTTATGCATTTGAATATGATCAATGTTTACCAAAAGTGCACGCCTAGAATAGTAATAGCAATTACTGCACGGCTTCAGGATCGAGGCGAAGGTCTAATCATGCTTTCCAATGAATCCGCTGCTAATTCGGTTCCCCGGCAACGCCAGTTATTCCCCAGAAGAAATTGGCATCACTAGACAAATTGGTCATCTCTTCTACCCCCAACCAGGCTCTGTTAAATATCCCTGCCATCAGACAGAAATCAAATGCCCCCAGCTGAGACAGGGTCATCAATACAAATATCTCCGACCAGAAGACTGAGATTTATTTCCCCAGTAGAGTCCCCTGGAAGAACGTTTCAGACACATAGTGCATTCATTACATCATTTCATATCATATACATGCGTACAATGTTCGCATTTATTCCGGACGCATAATTCATTCATTACGTCATTGCGCAGCACACGCATGCATACAACATTCGCATCTCATGCATCATGACATTGCATGAAACTAACTTGATTTTTCAGGTTAAGCATCATCCTGATACGGTCAAATAAAGATCCACTCAGGCGGGCATCTTTATCGATTACAGATACGTCTTTCAGATATCCTCCGTGTCAACATTCATCCTGACATTCTCCTAATGATGGCATCCCTAAGCCCATCCCAGACATTTATTGCAGATACAACATATACAAATCTTATCGGATATAGCCTAACGTACGGTTCATTCTGATTCAGCCCAACCTATGATTCCTTCAAATATTTCAAGACGGTCTAGCGTACGACCCATTCGGATGTTCATCTCCTCAGATGCTACCTAGTGTACGGTACATTCTGACATGGTCTAGCATACGACTACCCTTTCATCCTCAGACGCGGCCTAACATACGACCCCTTTGGATCTTCAACTCAGATACGATCTAGCGTACGATCTATTCTAATTCCACCTGCTTCGGATACAGCCTAATGGATGGCTCAGTCTGCAACTCAGATACGATCTAGCGTAGGATCCATTATGATCGTTCATCCCCAGCAAAGTCATCCGCCTAATGGACAATTCACTCAGATACGATCTAGCGTACAATCTATTCTGATCCTTTATCCCCAGTAGTGTATAACACACTCCGACTCCCCAGCGAAGTCGACAGCATAATGGATGACTCACTGTACGGTCTAACGTACGACCCGGTAAGGACACCCGTGTTTTCAGATATTGTCTAACGTACGACGCAATCCGAAGCTCTCATCATAAAACTTCCTGGATGGCATCTCTAAGCCCATCTCCCTCAAGACTAATTGACAAGCGCCAATTTTTGGGGTGTTCTAGTGTTCAATAATCTTCCACCTCCAGACCACGAATGACGTACATACCATTCTAACTCTCTGGGTTCAAAAACATTGAACAGGGACAGCTGTCATACCCCAAAATTTGCCCGTTAATATTACAAGGCATTTTTCAAGGCCCTGACATTAAAGGAACAAAAGTCCAGCTCACAACAGGCCCAATCCAGAAAATGGCCCAGGCAAGCTTGCTCGCTAGGCGAGCAATTCCTTCGCCTAGCGAACACCTCGTTATGACACTCGCCCCAGCGAAGCACCAGATCCAGTAAAAGCCCAAACTAGCTGGCTCGCTAGGCGAGCAACTCCTTCGCCTAGCGAAGCTTGCGAATATCAGAATTTCTGGGCTTCATTCTGAGCCCATTAGGTCATCATAATCACTATAAATAGCCAAGCTTCAGCCACAAAAGAGACAGAGACAAGCGGACGGAAACCCTGGTGTAGAAACCCTGGAGAGCAACCTAGAGTATTCCGAATAGAGAAACCCTGAAGGCCGCTCATCCGCTCCGAAGCTACCGCCGCCCAACTCCATCCGATACCACAAGTGGTCAGTCCCTTCAACACAGCAGCTTAGTTGCAAACAGGTTTGCACATCACCACTGTTTTATGCTTTTGATTAGTAATCTCTATATCCATAAAGCATCATGATTGAAGTTTCGAATATGTAATGTGATTTCACATGCGAATTTAAATATGCTTGAATATCCTGAATGTTTGTCCATGCTATTCTTATAATCAAATGCCATAAAGCTCAGGGTTCCGAAGATCATACTACTGTCAAACTCAAAACCCGTAGCCGCTCGCTAGCACATCGCTAAGCGAGCCGGTAGCGAGTACTCGCTAGGCCTTCGCCAGGCGAAGCAGGGGCGAACGGAACAGTGGTTGTTTCATTTCCTTGCTGTTCTATCTTATGTTTGTCTAATCATGATTTATTATAATTCTGCATCATTTGGCCTGAGTTCATGACTGTTGTGTTTATTTTATGGTGCAAATTTCAATTATACTTTATCTCGATGCTCTAATCCGTGTGTTGAATTGTGTAAAGGCTTACATATTCTCAAAGAAACGGCCGGCTAGGTACTCCACCTTATGTGTGGGATACCCTTGTGGAAATTCACCCTGAATTACTCAATTGATTTTAATGTATTAATCTTATGGCGAAGATCCACCCTAATGGCTTAATTGGTCTTAATGTACTAATTTTAATGTGGACCTAATTACCTAACTGATTACGGCTATTTAATTAATTGTAAAACGTTGCCTTTAAATAAATGATATCGGACCTCTCTTTTGTTACCCCCACGATTACGGTATTACGGTCATGTCCCACGAATGTGGGGATACACTTAGCAAAGACCCTTCGGTTAAATCATCATAGTCCCTCGAATGTTGCCTTTGTCCTTCGATGACCCTTCGGTGTAGCCTACGGTTAAATGATGATAGTCCCTTCAAATGCTAAGGTATCCTCACAACTGTTGCCTTCAATGACCAATCGATGACCCTACGATGACCCTTCACATCCAAAGGGTAAAACTACTTACTTCTCTATAGTAAGGACAGTTTTACCCTCATAAGGATAGGAAATGCCCGGAAAGACCTCGGATAGGTATAATTCTTAATTGCTCATTCACAATTCAAAACTACTTTTCGCACCTTACACCTTTCAAAACCTCCATTAGAAAATCACCACTTGGCATACATTCGCACTAGAATCATTGCCGAGTTATATTTTTCTAAGTAACTTTCAAAACTAAACGAGATAACCACTTTGTATACATTCATACAAGAATCATTACAAGGTTAAATTCTCCTTTTTCAAAACATTTCCTACACACTTCTCAAACACTCTTTCAAAATTAGAAAAAACATAAATGATTGAGCAATTAAGAGCCCATGGATAACCATGGATACAAAGGGTGCTAACACCTTCCCTTTGTATAATGTACCTCCCGAACCTAAGAATCTAAATTAAGGTCTTTCCTGTTCTTTTCCACCTTTCCTTATTGGATAAAAGAAAAGTCGGTGGCGACTCTTGTTAACCGCGACATTGCGATTAAAAACACATTAAAGTCAGTTCACCGTATGACAGTCATGTACCGCGAATGTGGGGATATGCTTAGCAAAGACCCTTCGGTTAAATCATCATGTCCCTATAAGATAAATCATAGTCCCTCGGACATTGCTTGCGAATATATGATTTTGTCCCTCGATGACCCGTCGTTGTAGCCTACGGTTAATGATGATCGTCCCTTCGAATGCTAAGGTATCCTTACAACTGTTGCTTTCAATGACCAATCGATGACCCTACGATGTCCCTTTTACATCCAAAGGATAAAACTACTTACTTCTCAATAGTAAGGATAGTTTTACCCTCATAAGGATAGGAAATTCCCATAAAGACCTTGGATAGGTATAACTCTTAATTGCTGGCTCACAACCTAAAACATTTTCCATACATCATACTTTGCAAAACATCTACTAGAAAATCACCACTTGGTATACATTCATACTAGAATCATTGTCAAGTTATATTTTTCTAAACAGTTTTCAAAATTAAACGAGATAAACACTTTGGATACCTTCGTACAAGAATCATTACAAAGTTAAACTCTCTTTTCAAAACATTTTTAAGCAATTCACAAACACTTTTTTCAGACAAACATAAGTGATCAAGCAATTAAGAGCCCATGGATAACCATGGATACAAAGGGTGCTAACACCTTCCCTTTGTATAATGTACCTCCCAAACCCAAAATCTAATTAAGGTCTTTCTTGTTCTTTTCCGCCTGTCCTTATTGGATAAAAGAAAAGTCGGTGGCGACTCTTGCTAACCGCGACATTTGCTTTCCAAAGCAAAAAACACAAAAGTCCAGTTCACCGTATGACAGCAGGATTCAAGGGGACCAGGGGATGTTGGCACCACAAACAACCAACCTTCTCAAACTACTCCTCTCTCAACTACTTCTCCTTCATCTTCCCAGGGGATGGCAATAAAGCCTTCTGCTCTAGAAGCAATTGCTATGCTTTGTAGCCTAGTAAGATCATGTGATGCTTCTTCAGATTCTGAGCAGCTTCACCATTCTGGTAAGATGGGTTCTGAGGCAACGAAAATCAAAGCTCTAATGGACAAGGTTCGTTTTCACGCCTTGAACCCAGATCTCCCCCATGTGCTTATGAGTGAACCTGTTGTCGGCCCAGAAATCTTGCATGTGCTTGCCCAACTCAAAGAGCTTCAGCTTTCAGAGTATGCTAAGTGTGTAACGACCGCTTTAGAAAAACTTATGGTTCCCATGTTGCGTCATCTCGACAGCGTTAGGGAAAATGAACGCCAAATTGTAACTACCAAGGCCTTTGTGAATGAGAAATGAGAGTTGGTGATGAATGTCGACGCAGAGGTCACCAAATTGCTGGGGACGATTGAGGAGAGGAAAAGAGAATTGGCCTCCAAACAAACTAGAGCTGCTGAGATACGCCAGCAAATTAATAACCTTCGACATCAAATTGTTGCTTTGGACAGTGAGTTGGAGTCAATTATTGAGGATGAGCCGAGTATTGTCGACAAGACTATAAAGCCTGTCCAAGACACTGTGGAGCAAACCACCAACGATGCCTTGGTTGTAGCTGAAGAACTTTCCAACGTTGAAAAGAAGCTTGAACAGCTTAAAGTCCAGGCCGACACCTTGGAACCTATGTCTCTCCACTACAACTTTGAGCTTCAATCCTTTCGATCTAGATTCGGCCAACTTTGACCGATTTTATGTTTATGTAATATTTGAACAATGGCCTTTTTGCCAATTTTTATGTCATTATTTTATTTTTCAACACTATGTACATTCTATTTTATATGCTTTTATAGCTGGTTTCAAACATAGTTTTCTCCAATCTAGTTTATTCGACAGCTATTTAGTCTGTCAAAATCTTGACCTCTTGAAGGAGAGACCTATACTTTTTTAAGTATTTTCCATTTACCCTCAAGATTCGCCTATCTAGTGCTAACTCTTCGACCTCGTAGGCGTTATTAGAGAAAACCTGCAAAACCTTAAACGGTCCTTCCCAATTTGGGAACCATTTACCCAAAACTCTATCATTTCTATCCTTAGGCAAGATCACTCTCCAAACTAAATCGTCGACATCGAACATTTTGCTTTTCACCTTCTTATTGTAGGCTCTGGCGACTTTTTCTTTCTGCCTTTGTAGTGAATCCAAGGCTAACATTCTCTCCTCATCTAAATCGACCAGTTCGTCTGCCATCATGCTCCATTAATCTTCATATGGTATTTCATATTGCCTTTGGTTCTGACTGCATGAATCTGAATCTCTACTGGTAACACTGCATCGTGCCCATATACCAGTCGAAATGGAGTTGTTCTAGTTGCTTCTTTTGGCGACGTTCGACATGCCCACAAAGCTTGATCTAACGTCTTATGCCAATTTCTTGGCTTCTTGCCTACATGTTTCTTTATTAGGCTAATGGTCACCTTATTGGCCACTTCGACTTGGCCATTTGCCTGTGCGTAATATGGGGTAGAAGTCAATAATTTGATTCCCATTTCTTTTGCAAAATCTTGCACTTTTCGACCAGTAAAGACTGACCCTTGGTCGGTTGTAATTGTTTCTGGGATACCAAATCTGCAGATGATGTGACTTTGGACAAAGTCTATCACAGCCTCTTGATCTACATTTGTCAATGCTACGACTTCGACCCATTTTGTGAAATAGTCGATACCGACCAAAACATACCTTTGTTTTTTCGACGAAGCTAATTTTACTTCTCCAATCACATCCAATGCCCACCCTCGGAAAGGCCAGGGCTTCACAATTATATGCAACTCGCTTGCAGGCATATGTTGTATGCCCCAATGTAATTGGCATTCCTGACAGCTTTTAGCAAATTCAATGCAATCTTTCAACATTGAAGGCCAATAAACTCCTGAGCGCATCAAAAGCCATTTCATCTTCAGTCCCGCTTGATGCGCCTCACACGCTCCACTATGTACACTAGACACAGCCACATATGCCTCACTTTCTCCTAGGCATTTTAGTAAAACTCCTTCAGCTGTCTTTTTGAACAATTCATCATTCACCAGAACGTAGCTAAGGGCCATATATTTTAACTTTCGATTTGTCAACCCTATAGGATTACGTAAATAATTGACTAGCGGTTTACGCCAATCACTTTCCCCCTCGTCGTCGACGGTCAGAATTTCAAAATGGTATTTATCTATAGCTCCTAACTTTATAATCGACAAATCTGATGGTGATAACAATGTTGCTCGTACCTTTTCTCTTACTTGGACCTCTTCTTCATCCTGGTCTTTTGACGCTTTGTACCCTGAAGCTTCCTGCGCCAAATCGTTTACTCTCTGGTTCTCTTTCCGTGGTATGTGTTGGAGGCTTACTTGCTCAAACCTCTTGAGTAATCTGATGGTAACCACAAAATATATGATTAAATTTTCTTTAACACACCTGTATTCTTTTGATACCTGCTTAATTACTAACTCAGCGTCTCCCATAATTTCGACATTCCTTGCCCCCAGTTCTAGCTGAAGTTCAAGTCCTGTAATCAACGATTCATATTCTGCTTCATTGTTTGTGCATACTCCTTCAATTCTGTATTTGAACTCTGCTGGAATTCCATCTGGAGAAATTATGACTCCACCTATCCCAGATCCGTTCTTATGCCTTGAACCGTCGAAGTATAGTCTCCATGGCACTATGTCTACGTAATTTTGCGTCATTTCGACCATTGAATGGTCGACAAGGAAATCTGTCGTCACTTGCCCTTTCATCGCTTTTAAAGGCACGTACGTTAGAGAATACTCAGTTAACGCTAAAGCCCATTTACCAATTCGACTATGCAAAATTGGTTTAGATAACATGTGCTTAATAATATCAAAGTGAGAAGATACATACACATCAACAAGCTTAATATATTGCTTTAGTTTCATACAAGAAAAATACAGGCATAGACATAGTTTTTCTATCTCACTATACCTAGTTTCAGGATCATTAAGTATTCAACTAAGGTAATACACAGGTCTTTCGACACATTTTTCATCCTCTTGGACTAACATACTTCCTATAGTCGATTCTGAAGCTGCAATATACAACCTCATTGGCCTATTCCTAACATGAGGGGCCAGTACTAGAGGCTTAGTCAAATACTCTTTAATTTTGTCGAAAGCCTCTTGGTGCTCTTCTTGCCACTTAAAGTCCTCATTCTTCAGTCGAAGGAGTGGTGAAAAGGCTTTAGTTTTACCACTTATATTTAATATAAATCTTCTAAGAAAATTTATTTTTCCCAACAAAGATTGCAGTTCCTTTTTGGTCGACGGAGGCTTGACGTCCATAATGGCTTTTGTTTTGCTTTGGTTTACTTCAATACCTTTTTTATGCACCACAAAGCCAAGGAAATCACCCGCTTGCACACAAAAAGCACACTTTAATGGATTCATTTTCAATCCACATTTCCTCATCCTTAAAAAGGCCTTTCGAAGATGTTCGACGTGAGTAAGTCGACCATTTGATTTTATCACAATATCATCAATTTATACTTGCATGAAATCTTCAATAAAATCATGGAACATTGAGTTCATTACCCTCTGATATGTCGCTCCGGCATTTTTCAAGCCAAATGGCATGATAACCCACTCATATGTACTTAAGGCTCCTGGGCATCGAAACGGCGTCTTCGACACATCTTCTTCTGCAATAAAAATTTGGCTATATCCAGAATAACCATCTAACATACTTAAATATTCAAAACCAGCGGCATAATCGACCAGCATTTCTGCTATGGGCATGGCATACTCATCTTTGGGGGTAGCAACATTTAGATCTCTAAAGTCAATACATACTTTTAAAGACCCATTTTTCTTAATTACTGGCACAATATTGGCAAACCATTCAACATACCTTGCAGTTTGTATAAACTTGCTTTTGAGGAGCCTTTCTACCTCAGCTTTTATCTTTGCCATGATCTCTGGTGCGAAACGCCTAAGTGTCTGCTTTACTGGCTTTCTTCCAGTTTTTATTGGCATTTCGTTATAATCCCAAGAAAAACAATCCTTAAATTCTTTAAGTAAAGATATTACCTCAGATTTTAACTCTTTGTCGATGTTAGCGCTGATGTATGTTGGCCTTTTGTCGCCATTTTCGCCAAGGTCGACTTCTTCTAAGGGGTCTTTTGGTCGCATCTTTTCTGGCGCCTTTGGGTCTTTTTCAAACCCTAAAGGTTCATCGTCATAAATGCAATCCAAATGCTGCATGTTGACGTTTCCTTTAGCCAAAACTGGCTTATCTGGAGGCTCTGGCTCAATAGCCAAATTACCTTCTTTCTTTAACACATAGGCTTCGACAGCCATGTTTTCTTCAGCCTCTAGAGCCGATTTTATTTTGTTCTCTGTAACGTATGCCGAAATCCTTTTTAGAGCTTCTAGCTCAGTCATCATCAGTGACATCCCCCCAGGCTGTCGGTCGGATACCTGTATAGGGTGGATCATCTAAACGTTCCACATCCCAAATGAATCCATGAGTCTCGTGCAGAGTTAGAGAAACAAAAGCTTCACTCAGATTAGCGTACACATCCTCAGCTGGAAAACAAGGAGAAATGTTGGCCAATTTTCTCTCGAATTCCTTCTTGCCGACATTGTTCACGTCAGCCATGAAGTACCCTTGGTCAACTTCGATATTTTCGACCACTCCATCTTCTCTCCAAATCACCAATCTTTGGTGTGCTGAAGATGGTACAACTCCGACACCATGAAGTCATTCTCTGCCGAATAGCAGGTTGTAACTTGGCTTGGCATTTATCACCATAAACAGTGTCGGTCTAGTTATTGAACCAACCGTGATATTCACCACGATCACACCCATGGTGCTTTTCGTTTTGCCCCCGTAGTCAGAAAAGACCACGTTGTTGGATCTAATATCAGTATCATACTTGTAAATCTTCCTCAGAATATGGCGTGGCATGATGTTAACAGTGGCGCCACAATCTACCAACACTTTGTTGATAGTCACACCTTCCACTTAGGCCCTAATCAACAACAGTTTCAAATGATTTTTCATAGTCATCATGGGACTTTCAAAAACTGTTTCTTGGCTCTCAGCAGAACCATAATTTAACACAAAGTAGCATCTTGACTGGTGTAAAGCCATTTCTTCAGCGTCGGCATCATCTACAGACTCCTCCACCTCAGTCACACAATTATATTCTTGTGGTAGAATTGACACCACGTTGACTAAGATGTCCAGACTTGCTTCCGACTCTGAATTCAAGTCATCAGTAACTTCATCAGAACATTTCTCAGTTGGTCGACGGACATACTCCCTGATCCGTTCTTTTGCTGCTGTGTCGACCTTCACAATAACTTTCTTTCCAGCATTCGCCTCATTGGCCATGCCTTTTCCAGCTATTCCTCTAGTAGCCTCTCTTTCGGCCTGCTTATGCCTCTGAAAGCGTCTCCATTGAGTCCTCGACATGGGGTTCTTCCCCAAATAATTTTCAGAGACATGAGTCATTTTCTCAGACTTGAACTCACGCCTATAATTAATTGCTAGACCTTCTCTAGCGGCAGCAACCCCTTGTGGGGTTTCTTGTTTTCCCTGAGGCTTGACCCAGGTGCCTCTAGGAACACTTGCCGACGGTACGAAGCTCCTAGGCCTCTCCTGAGCACTTTCCACAGCCTTCTTTGGGACTCTTTCATTCTGGCGCTCTCTGTTTAGCCCACTTCTTTTGCTTTTGCCCAATTGTAGCTTTTGGAAATTTTCAGCAGCTATTTTGTCGGTGACGGCACCACATATAGGGCACAAGCAAACTTGCGAGCCCTTATTCTTGCATTGATATAGGAAATCTACCAAATCTTCATCAGCCCTTGGGTAGACTTCAATTATGTTGATATCTAGGCTTTCACCAGTTTGCTCTAGCATGTCGGCCTCATCGTATTCGGTGATCTCGACCATGTTGATCTTGACTGGATCCACGAATAGAGCTTCCTTCTGGTGGAGAGGGTCAACGTCAATCTTCATTATGCGGCCAGCAAATTTCAGCGTGCCTTCTTGAATCGCTTTCTGAACCAAATCCCTGAAAAGGTAACAATTAGAGGTATTATGACCAAGATAATTATGATACTTACAAAATCCTCTTTTCTGTCTTTGTTCTAATGGTGGTATTTTAGTACCAGGTGGCACCACCATTTGGCCATCTTTAACTAACAAATCAAAAATTTCCTCACACTTTGTCACATCAAAAGTATAAGTTTTCGAAGGGAATTTTGGATTGTTTTCGATAGGATTTTTTCCTTGCGCAGGAAGTATGATCGACACTCATAGGCAGATCCTGGATTTAACTCAGCCACATCAATTTCTAATTCGGTCGGTGAGGCATAATCAGCCTCATATATTGGATCCGTCGCGTCATAGTCGACAAACACTACTTTTTCTTTCTTAGCCTTATTGTGTCTAACCTTTTCTAACCTTAGTCATTCGAGATGTCGAACTATATCAGTCAATTGTGACATACTCTTCACAAAAGTTGGGTCTACTTTCTTCCTAATGGAATAATATAACCCCCCCAACAACCATCTGAACAAGTTCATGTTCTGGTACTTGCGTAAAGCACCTGGCCTTTAATGATCTGAATCTATTCAGATAATCGTCGATGCTCTCAGCAAACCTTCTCTTAATACTAGACAATTTTGCCAAACTAATTTTGGAGTGTCCTTCGTAAAACTGTTCATGGAACTTCTTTTCTAACTTGTCCCACGAATCAATCGAACTTGGGGCCAAAGAAGTGAACCATGTGAAGGCAGCCTTAGTCAGAGAGGAAGGAAAGTTTTTTACTCTCAAACACTCATTATGAGCTAAATCTCCTGACTCTGTTAGATATCTGGCAATATGCTATATTATCGACTCACCAGATTCTCCCCCAAACTTAGTGTACTTAGGCACTTTCATTCCTCTAGGTGCCTCAGTTTGGAGAATAAACTCAGCCAACGGGGAAACATATAGTGGCCTTTGCAATGTGACACTCATACCATTCCTAGCCATAATCATTTCGACAATAGTTGTCAAATTATTTTCTACTGCTAAGTCTTCTTGTCTATGTTGATCGAAAATTTGACCAGTGTCTTGGTGTCGGTTAACCAACACCATATGGTTACGTCTTGCTACTCCTGATTCGACGCCTTGATTTCATTGGGGTCTAAGGATTTGTTCCTCGTGGACTCTTTCATCTTCTGCTGCCCCTATCTCCGTCTGAACAGGAATGGTTTGCCTAACCACTTGTGCCATCTGTCGAGCCGGTGCCCCCGGAAAATTACACAAGCACGTCAATTGATTCGCCACCTGCCTATTTATTTCAGCAAATTCCTGTATCACCGGATTAAAAACTGTACCCATTTGATTAGTTAACATATTAACCAACTCATGGTTACTATCATCCATTTGCTGCCTCAACACCGCTATTGAAGTGTTCAACATCGACATGGTTCTATTCTGAGTATTATTCCTATTCTGAATATTGCCCCCTTGCGCTGATCCTTGCAAGAAGGGATTAGTATTTTGAGCGTTGACTGAAAACAATGTTGCACTTGATGTCGACTGATATCCTGACATTAAGGAATACGACATTCCATAAAGAGGATATGTGGTGCCAAAGCGAGGCACATAAGGTCTGAACGTCGTTATCGTTGATCCTAAACCTCCCGGTGAAGGTAAAGGAATTGATGCTCCAACCACACCCGTAGTCGACATCGTTGAGGTTGCACTTTTCATCGGCGCCAAAGTTGCAACCTGTGAGATTACTGTTTCCGTAGTGGATAAAGTCCCTTGTGGCACTTCATCTGTATTGGAGTTTGACATTTTCGCAGTTTCTTGTGGCCTACTGTATAGTTTGCCACTTCTAAGTTTCATGCAATTTCGTAACTGCACTAGCACCGTCCCAATGGGCGTGCCATTTTGTTTACTGTGGAAATTGGTAAACAACCGCTGGTCCTCCCTAGGCCTTAAACTAATGGTTACTTGCAGGATCGACCAGTTGATCATAAGACATGTGTTAGTGTGACTTATTCAATTCGACCGATAATTAGCTTTGTGAGGAACGACTCCTGACAAAGTATTGAACAAGCACGGGTTTTTTCCACACAAAATGATAATGATGCTATAGCCTATGGGTGACTCGTGACCGACAACACTACAACATTCAAAAGACGTATACGACAAACACGCTTTTGGTGAATTCTATTATCGTAATAGAACCAATGTCGACAGCGTAGACGACAACGTAGAGTGATAACTCAAAAGTAAATGAAATTAAAATAAAGTGTTCCATGGGAACAATTGAAAAATAAGGAAGTTGCATTGAAATAAATGTGGTGATTCACGTACATAGCACTCTCAAAAACTCTTGCTTCCTCGCGCTGGGAATGAGAAGTTTTTTTACAAGTGATTTTGGTACAAAGTGAACACCTCGAGCCCCTCGTGGGATATCCTATTTATAATAAACTAAAGAAACTGCCTACAGGCAAAAACTTCTACAAAATAATAGACGTCGTGCCACACGATCTACAAACCGCTCCATACACGTTCTGCAAATTGCTCCATAATTTGGCGCTTATTGTCCTTGTAACTGCTAGTCATTTTCAATTTCAAACTTTTCCCTCCCAGGTATTTAGGTCGACCCTGTCTCCTATGTGTTTGACACAACCAAGAATTCCTTAAGTCCCAATCTTCATTTCAGTCGACAGAATGGGTTTCAACCAAACATGATTCTTCTGTCGGTTTCATCTCTTGGTGACTTATGTTTTTCTCTACTTCTTGCTTATCTTAGGCACATCTTTCTTTCAAACCACCCCTTGGTGGGGTATAAACCTTAAATTCATAAGGCACTTTCTTTAATTACGCCTTCAACATGCCTTACAGATTTCTTGTGGTAACACATACACCACGAAGACAAACCATCCTTGTCTTCTTGAGTCTATCTGGATAAAACCTAGTCACTCAAGGAAACCACTCAAACATATTTGAGATTTACAAGTTGTGTTTATAAAGAATTTCATTGTCATCTATTATTTTGGTTTAAGGCTCATCTATATTCATGAACATCCATAACCTCTAGTATTCTAACATCATCATAGATTCAAAGGTTTGAGGTTGATTCTACTTGATAAGAACCTAGGGTTTTATGGAGAATCAAGCCCTATGAATTGTGGTGCTACACTAATTATGGGTAACTTATCATGGTAATAAAAGGTGCAAAACCCTAATCATGGACAGTTGGTGCTTGAGACTTAGAAGACTGTGTCATGGTTTTCATGCATTACCCAAACCCTAATTCTGGATTTGGAAAAGGGGTGAATCCTCTAGTTTGCTTGGAGAGGTTGTAAACCCTGGCTTGGTTCAGGATATTGACATTTGTTGCTCAATTAGATTGAGGTTTTATTATTGCTTGACTTGAGGTTTGACTGAAGCTAAACCCTAATTTCTTGGTTCATGTCATTTGTGGACCTTTTGGTTTGTGACCTTGGATTGGGCAACTTGTACCTTAATCTTGTGGTTGGCTTGAAACCCTAATTGAGGATGCTCATAATGGTGATTCATTTGTTTCCCCCTTGTTGACCCATGAAACCCTACTTTTGGTTGTTTGACTTTTGTCAATAAGGTTGATCTTGTAATGCCCTAATTCATGGATTTGGACTAGTTGGTCATTATGGTTTAATTGCTTGACTTTTGTTTGATGATCATTTTAACCTAATGCTTTGTTTCATGGGCTTAAGTTTGTAATGTATTGACTCATCCATTTTGATTCTTAGTCATTGCATTTGTTTGATTTGGATCGAGGTTTATACACTCATTCTTCATGGTTCATGTCTCATTACAAGGTGCCATAGGGCTTGCATTTCATTGATTTGATTTTTCTTAGGTCATGGCATTGCATTAGTGCAAGGCGCAATCTTCAAATATAAGTCATTTGACTGCTTAACTTGCAAGTTTTATTTTTCATTTCTATCCATTCATCCATTGCCCATTTATTTCAAGATTCATCACAAGCATTGTACATTAAAGTGCATGATTTTTACCTAAGTTGACTATTCGTCAACGACTGACTTTTTGGTCAACCAGTTGACCAAAGTCAACAATCAAGGTGGGAATATCCTAAGCCTAATATATACCATTATAATCCTAATTGACAATTACCATTGAATTGCTTTAGGCCATGGCGTGAAGTTTGATTCATATAATCAAGTTTTGCTCCATTTGCATTAAAGTGATTTATGTGGAATTAAGGCGTTGAATATGTTGTCATTAGGCTATTTCATATAAAAAAAATCATGCAAAAAGCAAGTGGAGATAGTTTGAATTTTGAGTCATATCTTGAACCAATCGTCATAATTTATTTTACAACATACCATTCAAAATCCCATAGAAATTCCAATCAATTACATCTAACCATACATTAAACCATTAAAATAAAATTCCAAAGCATTCCAAGCATCCAAATAAATTCAAGCATCCACAAATGCATATCATAATAAAAATCTAATAACCATAACCATTAGCACACCCCAGGGGACGACCACACATTTCAAGACCAAATTCTTCAATCCAAAGCAACAAATGATAAGAAAATGACAAAATCATACCATTTCCGAATTCAATGTAACACATTATTCAACCATTAACATTGCAATTCCAATATAGTGGCATAGCAATTTAACAATCCAAGACTAACAAAAATGTTCTAAAACCAATAGTGTATGTTAGCTTATCACGATGCATGAATTTGGGAAAAATCATATATAATAGTGATCTTTTTTTGGCCTACTACTAGAGACGTATTCAAATTTATTCGAATACACAAGTTGCATTGTCGACATATGCATCAACACCGAGCATTATATGCATGCTAGAGGATTACCAAAGTCTAAGATCACCCGGAGCACCGACTTAGGCTCTTCTCTTTGCTTCGCGCCATATCCATTCATTATTTTCTTGCATCAATAGACTTGTTAAAGCCAACAACCAAAGCTTGTTATGGATTCAATCATGTCGGCATTTTGACATATATTTCTATAACCAAGTTAGCAATCAAAGGTTGTGATTGAAGTTTCCAAGGGTTACCAAGAGCAAATCGTCATAGAGGATTTCAGTCCTAAAGTTAAATGTGTTGTCGGTGCTGGTAACACGAGTTTTTCCATAACATTTGTTTTGCATTTGTGTGGGGGAGTTCACAACCACTTTCAGCCAACTGCAGCAAACCAAGGAAAAGTCAAGTATAGCCCAAGAAGTGATAATTCAGTTCAAACATTTTTAAGACTACCACACTAACAAAACCCTTGTAGCAACACATTTCACACAAAGCTAACCAAACTTAATTCAACATAGTCATTGCATAAAACAAGGAAGGAAAGGGATGACAATTCAAATAAAGTTTTATTTCACGGTAAATGTTCATTACATTTAAATTTGAATAACAACTAACAACAACAATTAACTAACTAATGCTAACCGAATTGAAATTTGTAACTAACATCTGAATTTCAGGTGAATTACATTTGAGTTTCAAAATAGAATCAGAACCATATAAATTCACTTCACACACATGAATTGAAAAAAGCTGATTTTTCATTCAATCTATTTTTTTTCATTTAACCACTTTTTCTGCATCAAATCGAATTGTTTTTTTTTCATCCATTTTTACATCATAGTATAACATAAAACTCAGAACAAAGGAAGCATGACCATAATAGAGAATTCACGCACCAAGTGATTCATTCATAATCACGAATTTGCAACAAATGCAAAATTCACACAAACGGATTCAATGTCGCTCGATTTAATGTAGCAGTAGCAAAAGAGTTGGATAAGAAGAAGGAAGAACCTAAGCAAAGAAAAGAAGAAGATTCGTACCTGTCTGCAATTGGAGCTTTGATCCGGTGAGTTTCTTTAAACCGATTTTGACATTGTTCCCTTCTGTTTGCGTACATACAATAACATGGCCAATGGAATTTATGAACCTTTGAATTTTTAACGAATGATGGAATGATGTAAGCTTGATGATGATGCTGAACAAAGCGATGCTGAAGAGTAGGAAACACGAATTGATGCTCAGGGATACAATGTAAACACGATGATGCAGGATGCTAACGCGATGATGCTGAAGCGAATATGCAAGATCACTATAGTGGTAAACTCATGACAATTAAGCTATGGATAAGCTTGACATCAATAAAACCAGAGTCGCCATCGCGCTTTTATTGTTTCCAAAGGGAAAGGGAAAAGTACGAACAAAACCCAAAGATAAGAAGTTTTCAAATCAAAACTAATAAAATGCCAGAGATTACAGGTAAGGGGGTTGGTTACACAGAGGGAGGGTGTTAGCACCCAAAGTGTCCTAGGTACTCCTAGTGAGCCCTTTTTTTTTATGTGTGTATGTGTTTTTGGTATAAAAGATGTTTGAGAAAAATAAAGTGAGGGGATGAGAAAAGAATTCATTGATTATATTTTTATGTTTGATAAGACCTTCGGATTTGTGCCTACGTACCAACATAAAAATGAGAGATAAAAACCTCGTAGTTCATGGTAAAAAATTCAAAATTGGTGAGTTGCTTTTAACAAAAGGTTAATAAGAAAGGCACAAAAGGCCCAAAAGTTTGAATGAGGTTGTTAGTTCTTTTTGTATTTTGAAATTTTAAGTCATTATGATTAGATTTATTTACAAGTTTGTTGTAAGAAAGAGTTTGAAAATTCATTGGCATAAGGCCAAAGTTTCTATTTGAAATAAGGTCTAAGTTTGAAATTACAAGCAAAGAAAGTTTTTGAAAAGGGGGAGAGATTTTGAAATTTAAGAAGTGGGAGCAGATGAAGAGGCTATCCTAAGCATAAAATTAAAAGTTAAGAGTTTAAAAGATCTGACCAATGGGATGCAATCCAACATACAAGAATGTCATATAGAAACCCATTTTCCCTTGGACTTTGAATCAAGCAATAATCAACAAGCAATTAGAAATATCATACATCATGAAGATCAAGGCATCAAATAAATAAAGCCACATCCAAGCAAGCAAATCCCATAGCTAACAGTCTTCTTTGTCTTCTTATGTATCAGATGAAATGTTCCTTTGATCAACTCAGAAGAAAGCATCAGACATAAGATTAAAATGAAAATTAGCAACAAGACAATGTAGCAGATGAATTCAAACAGAGTTCCCAGGCTTGCATCAGATGAAGGCTCAATTCACAATGACTTAGTTTCAAAATATTGGCATTGGCCAAGTCCTTTTTGCACAGGGGGTGTTGCCTAGTTCTAAGTCCAAAAGTTCAGATCAAGATCAACAGTCCACCAAACATTTTTTAGGGTTTTGGTTGTTTATTAAGTGTTTTAAGGTCCTAAGACCACAAAAAAAATCAAAATGCACAAACAAATATATAATCACAAGATATGGCTCAAATGAGCAAAGTGAAAATGGCATAAACATAAACAAGTTTAATGAATTATAAATGGCAATGAATGATAAATGACTGAAAATTAAATTTGCATAAAGTAAATGACTTGAAAATAAAGCAATATTAATAAGAGTTAGTCAAATGTTAGTCAAGTGTTAGTAGTGTTTTGCTTTTTAATTGATTAAGTCATTCTTTGGAGAATACTCAACCATCCATTCGCAAGCATGGATCCTTGAACCAAGACATCTTCCATAGGAAGGAAAAAAGGCCAAGTTTCTACACAATACCATGAAGGATGGGAGACTTACAATCTCGCTTATTAGAATATTATGCCTTTAGGGTCAAATGTAGCTTTATGTTAAGCAATCATAATTGGACTTATGTAGAAGTCACAACTATCCGAGGTCGGGCAATAGAAATTTAGGTGTTAATGCATGTTAGAGATTTGGTATAATGAACCAAACTCCTAAAACATACCGCACACTAAAAGAAAAGATCAAAAGGGATGGACATATCTCATCCATACTTGTATTGGTTTATCTGACACATAGTCATTGTAAGACCCCAATTTTGACCCTAAGATCCCTCATGTAATTTCATCATAAGCATTAGCATTGGGATCATACCTTGCCATCCTCCTTACCCCTCTATCATTGGGTTTGTTCTGGGAGAGATCACCAAACACTATGTGATTGTATCATACTTGTATTTTATCAATTCACTAACCAAAATACCAAAAATATGTCTTTGCATTTGTCTAACTCTTTTGTAGGAAGGGCGTGATTCCATTGATTCATCAAGTTCACATCCAGGGTTTGAGATCCTTAAGAACAAAAAACACAACCAATAATTGATACAAGAATGGTTATGAGCATAATATATGAGTCCCAATGTTATCTACATGTTATATTTATCAAGTTTTCTTCAAGAGTTTGAGGGTGATTTGCCTTTGAAACCCTAGTTCGACTCGGTATCTTGAGCAACTTCTCCAATAAGCTATCTCACCAATTGATCAAATTTCTCAAGTGACACTTCAAAATTCATAATCTTATGCAGATATGATCTACCATGAGCCAATAAAGTCAAGAGAATTGGAAGTTAGCAAGTTGGTTGATGGTGATTGGCCAGATAGATTCATCTAATCAAAACTGGGTCTCCTTAGACCCTATCTCCTACAATTTTCACAAAATCAAAATGATTCTAAGAGAAAACTCACTATAAATTACATTCCAAACAACTTTCATGTTGAGACATAGATCTAGTTTTGCTTGGCAAATCATTTTCTATGTTGAAACATTATAGGTCATTTTGTCTAAACCCTAATTTGAAAGTCAACTTCCCAAGGCCATAACTTGCTCAATTTTTATGATATGAAAGATTTCCAAGTTGCACAATGAAATTCAATGTGTATACTCCAACTTTGATGTTTGGAGTGAGAGCTAATTCAACTTTTTTGAGCATGTGATATGAGGTTACATTATAGGTCACTTTTGACCTATACCATTGATCAAGTGATTTTTCCAAACTTCAAAAATGCATAACTCTATCACTTCAAATCCAAATGACATGAAATTGGTTACCATTTTGAAGGTCTTTATAGAGCTACAACTTTTATGAAGACACTTTTCTCATTTGAAGTTCATATAAAAAGTTAAGCAAGGTGGAATATTGAGACATATGGCTTGACACTTAGAAAAATTTTGATATGTCAAAAATTTCCAAACTTCCATCTCAAATTTCTCCAAGTTACAAACTCCAAATGGAAAATTGTTGAACATGAAAGTTGTTCCTCTTGATCTCACCTTTCCAAAGAGCTCAAATTCAGTCATTTTGGACAAAGAATGCATAGGCTGTGCATGGCATGAACATGGTGTCATCATTTGACAATGATCAAACTTCAAATCAAAATGCAGACTTGCCTTGCAATCCAAGCTGAATTCAGACTATCTAACATTCATTTATGGACTTATGGCAATGATTTTATGGTCTTATACGCGAAGACATGGGTGTGAATGATGCGTCGAGGAAAGGTTGGAAAGGTTGTTGGGGTGTTTGGTAGAGATAGGATTGTTGGATGTTTTGGTTTTGTGAGGTTTGGGCTTCTTGGCTATGGTAAGAAAAGGGGCGGTTGGTGTTGAATGATCGTTGAATGTTCTGGCTAAGGTGGCTTTGGTAGGGTGATGGGGTGGGTGCAAAGCGATGTTGGGTCTCAGGTTAATGGTCAATTTGTTGGTGGTGGTATGAGGTATGCTCTTGGTATTGGGGTTGGGTGTATGGCATGTTTTGGTTGTATGTTTGTGTGTTGGTTGAAAGGAACATTTAACGGACGGGGGGTTGTGTGTATCCGGTCTGACACTGTTGTTAGGGGTTTGATGTTGAGGTGTCAAGGTGTGTAAGTCATCTGGCGTGGGTTGTAGAGATACATATCCTCGACGATGAACTGAAAACCAACCGATCTGTATCAAGCCATATAAGTACAACTTGGTTTTTCTTCATATGGCATGATTACGTCAGTTAAAACATGGTCATGGCGGTGCTTCCATTTGTGACACTCCAATCTTGCGAAGCTTTGTCATGGATTGAAGTTCCATTGGTCGGTAACTTTGTGCAAATGCCACTCTCCTAGGCTTGCTGGGGGATCTGGGATGTTTTAGGGCATACCGAACTGCAACTTCACACGATCACTGTTGTGCATCTCCATAGTTGTGAACCGTATTATCGGTGTGCATGCGGTCCATACGGACGCGTCTTCAGTGTTGACCTCATGGTCATGATCCAAATTAAGGTATGGACGCCAAATGAACTGAAATGTGAAAGAAGATAGGATTATAGTCTAGGTAGAAGAAGTTGACAAATTATAACAAAATAAATTAAGTTATTATCCTTACGTCTGTCGATCGAAGGTGATCCAATAGATTGGGATACTGAGTAATACAGTGTATAGGACATCTGTTATAACTCATTCCACGTGCAGACCATCTACACCAAAAAGGTATAAATATTAGTTAGAGATAATAATCTTTAAAAAAGTAAGTAAAGATATAGCAATTTAAACAACTTACTTTTGTGCATAAGGGAATGTGAAAGGATTGTTGTTGACGGGTGCTAGGGACGGTAGTCTTGACCAACCTCATGCTTGTAGCAAAACAACACGTCCATAAAACGTAGATGTGTCTTTGTGTGAGTTTTTGCACAAGGAGCTATAGAGATAGGCTAGACAAGCAGATCCCCAACCGTAACTTCTTATTCTATCTACATGTCTAAGTAAAGGTAAATACATAATAGTCTTGGAGGATTCACCGTCACTTTCGCATGTGATGTACGCTCTTCTAGGCTTGCTAGACTTCTTTTGTTAACCCTTTCCTTTATTTTCTTAAGCAATGGACCATCTAACTTGTAATGATCGACTCTTCCACATTTATAACACGAACCTTTAGATTTTTCCTTCTTACTCTCATATTTCTTTGAGGTATTTGATTGCCTTCTATAGTTGATGAGATTATTGTAGGAATGCTTCACTCCATTTCTTTTAATATAATTATGATACCTTATAACAAACAACTCCATATCTTCATCATCTGAATACTCACCATCACTAGTTCCACTATCATCTTTCTCTATAGTAGAGGATATATTCAAATAATAATAGTAATGACAATTTGATTGACCATAAAATCTCTTTTTATTCGTAAAAATTTGGAAGGATTATATTGAGTACAATTTCAGAAACCAAAGTACAAATACAAGAGAAAAGGTAACTAATCATCATAAGGATCCCCTAACAACAGCGTCAGATGATCTGGCTGTCGGCGCGTACTTCCTTCGGATACATCAGATCTCAGACTCAAAAGATGTCTTCACCCGAGCCTTCTCAAGGACAAGCTGATCAACAATCTTCCAGGTAAAGACCTGTTTAGGAAGAGTGTTGTTGAGTTGTGCTTAGTACACAACGTCAAGATCCCGGTGAAGTTCAAAGTGCATGACTTTGAAAAGTATAAGAGGAACTCTTGTCCGCTCAGTCATCTTGTGATGTATGCTCGCAAGATGTCTACTCAGACCGAGAATGATCAACTACTGATTCACTACTTCCAAGATAGTCTGATCGGCGCTGCACTCTGTTGGTACATGGGATTGGACAATGCCAGCTTAAGAACCATGGTCAGATGGATTGAGGTTTGAAGTGTAGGGATCCAATTGATATGTTTAAAGACCATGGGGCATGAACAAACTTTGGATTTTAGGGGGTCTCAATGGCATGGTCAAGATCCATGGTGAATCAAAACTTGTACAATTCAAAGGAAGGGTCAAGAGTTAGGGTTTGGTCTTTGGGTAACTAGATGAATCTTAATGCTTCTTCAAAGAGGACTCACCACCCAAATTGGACCTGGGGAGTGAGTAAGATGTATTGAGTGATCCTCCAATCTTTTTTGGATGATTGGGGATGATATTAGGTTCAAGGATTTTGGCAACACATTCAGCGATGACCCTGTGTCTACCAACACATTAGATAAGGCATCATCCTTGCAGTTCATGGAAATGTGTAGAGCCAAATTATGGTCTTTTCCCTCCTCAGGAAGATCAACATCACAAAAGCTCAGATTGTTACAAGCAGTTATGTTTTCAACAATGTTATCAAACTGTTCAATTGTGACATCGTGATCCACGTATGCCACGTCCAACACCCTCTGCAAAGCTTCGCGGTGTGGCTCAGAATTCATCAGCAAAGATAGGACAAATATCTTTGATGGAGTTTGAAGCAGCTGATCAACAACATTATACTCGCTCCTCTTGATGAGCCTCATCATCTCATCACAGTCCTCTTTCAGAATGCCATGCTGGCCAACAGGGACAAGAGCTTTAACAACAACATTAGGGTCAACGCCCTTCACAGCTAGTGTCCGATTTAGAGAAGAAGAAGTCCCCACAGGACTGGCAGAATTATTAACAACAGCTCTTCTCATGTCATCTTGGGGTTTCGGCGGCGCCGAGAAAACACGATCACTACGGGTCATACAATTGACATCAGATATACTCACAACAAAAGTGGAAGGCAACAACACCTCCTTCCCATCTTCTAACGCGACTGCGTTATATCTGTAGGGGAGAGAGGAACTACTGCAGCAACTCAGAGATAAGGATGCTGTGATAGAATTTCTGGAGCATCAGATTATTGATGAGCCTGATGATGTCGTTACTTCTCTTCTTCCTCATTCTTCCAAGTTTTGGAAGAGGAAGTATGATCGACTTGCCAAGGAGAAGGCAAATATGGAGGTAGCCTATGAGAGAGAGGTGAAGAGGCTTCGTGCAACTTATCTTCCGGTCTCGAGAGCTTTGGACGATTGCTTCTAGGGTTCCATAGGATGTTCATTTTCCTTCTCTCTTGTATTGTATTTGGTTACCAAGACTGTACTTCTTTGGTGTAATTTTTTTCCCAAATATTATTGATATGAATATTCCATTATATGTCTAAAAAGAGTAATATTTTCAAATATTTGCAAATAGATCTCTATAAAGTTCCTCTAATAAAAAATAAATCATATGCACAAAGCAACGAATGTGACTGAAGCAATGCCTTCTACAACGAGCACGACGGTAATACCGTTGAGCGCTCAAAGTGGACCAGTAATATCATCTCTCGTGTGAACGCATGGGCAACCAGTAACCCAAAAACTAGTAGGGACCAATAGTTTTAGGCCTTATGTGACTGGGTTTACAATGCCAATGAATGGGAGAATCAGAGCTTCGTAGTTCAGAGTAGAAAATATTTGTGGGTTGATTGATTTTACCTTTGAGAAAAGGGTTTTTAGGATGATGCCCCAAGGCACAAAAATGAGTTTGATGAGTTGTATTGTTTTTACCTTGAATAAGGGTTTTATAAAATGAATGTTTGTGATTATATTGCACTAAAGTCTATGGGCGGAGGCGATTATTCTAAACAACAAGCCAAGCGTCTTGTGTCCAAAATAATCAGAGTAAGGGTATGAATGCTCAATTCTTACTCATTCTCCACCACTCAAGGCTCGTGGCGCATAATAATAATCGTAACTTTATTGTATTTTTGAATTTGATTATGAAAATGCCACTTGACGTTGAATCAAAGGTTTGTTTATTTGATTATGAAATTTGGCTTATACAATATGAATGCAAAGTAACCAACAAGAAACTAAAGGGTCTCATTGTAAGATAGCCCAAGAGAAAGCCTTGTGTGTGCCAAAGCGATCTATGCTAAACAAAGGATAATGGTCTTACTGTTGGTGTAAGCCCTAGAGGCCAATACTTTTTGGTACTTGTATCAAATTATTTATTAATAATAAAAGGCATTTTCTTTATTATGGTTGATTAATAAAGTCCCTGGAATAGATAGTCCATTTAATGTATTAAGTGTGACTTAATCATGAGAACACATTAAACATAAGGACACCATTCTTAAAGTATCCGTAGTCGAGCTTTAGTGTAAAGTGGGATAACATTAAAGCATTAAGACTATTATATTTGTAGACTGATGATCACATCTCATGGATCATGGATAAAGAGTTATCGAGTCTTAAACATAGGTATGAATATTAAGAGTAATATTTATACCAGATTGACCCGTTATGAGAATACTATATAGAAAGTTATGCAAAGTGTCATAAGTTATTCTCATGGTGATAATAGTGTATACCACTCTTCGACCCGAAACCACTATGGATCCTAGATGTAGAGTCGAGTGCTTTATTGCTGATCCAACGTTGTCCGTAACTGGATAACCAAAAGACAGTTGATGGGTACTCCACGAAGCATGCTGAGGGACATGAGTGACCTAGATGGAATTTGCCCATCCTGCATAACAGGATAAATGTCTATGGGCCCAATATTGAACTGGACAAGGATGACACGGTCTATGCCTTGTGTTCAATATAAAAATAAGGGCAAAAGGGTAATTATACACATAAGTATTATCACAAAAGGAATTGTCAGATCACATGACATTTTCGTGTCTTGGGTAGCAGTGATGTGTTGCTAGATACCGCTCACTGTTTATTATGTTAAAATGCGTGATTTAATATAATTGCCAACGTCATGAAAACCTATAGGGTCACACACAAAGGACGGATTGATGAGAGATAGAGTAACTAAGGAATACCGTAAGGTACGATGCCCTTAAGTGAGTTATAGAACATCGTAAGGTACGGTGTACTTGAGTAGAATACGAAATATGGTAAGGTACCATGAGCTTAAGTGATTTTGGGCATATTATAAGATATGGGCCAAAATACACTTAAGTGGGCTTTTTAGCTTGAAGCCCACACAAATGGTTCTATAAATAGAACCCTTGTGCAGAAGCATTAATTGCGGCTGCATTAATTTCGTTTTCTCTCTCTCTCTCTCTCTCTCTCTCTCACTCAAAGCCTTCATTCATACCAGCTAGCACTGAGATTGAAGGAATCCGTTCGTGTGGACTGAGTAGAGACGTTGTCATCGTTCAACGTTCGTGATCGCTTCGTGGATCTGCATCAAAGGTTTTGATCATCACAAGAGATCTGCATCAAAGGTTTCAATCGTCACAAGAGGTAAATATTCTATCACTGATCATGACCATTCGTAAGGATCTTTAAAGGAGAAAATTTTAATTTCCGTTGCGTTTTGGATCGCAATTCTTCTTCACTTACAAACATATCCCCCTAAGGTGGTGCCATGATGTCATTCTTACAAAATGCATGTAAGTTACGGATAAAATCCAAGTGTTCACAAAGTATCACAAAAGAGTAAAGTGCAAATAGAACTTCACATGTGTTCCTTGAAATTAAAAACAAAAAAAAAACATTGCATTTCATGCATCATTTGCATAATAGGTTTTCTTTTGCCAGATGTCTTATCGATTATTCTTCTGTGCTTCAGCCAAGCTGACTCACTAATACAACACTCGTGCCAATCAACCCATAATTATGGAGCATTTGGAACAAGAGAACAGAGAGATACAAGATGAGATTGTATGGCTGTCTGCCACGATGGAGTCTGTTATTGCCTTCAACCGTCCCGATCGCCCACCAATGAGTCAACCACAACCCAACTACTCTAGCATGGATCATGAACTCAGCTATGGCGGTACACCCTCGATGCATACTGAAGACTATGCCGACTTGTCTGACAACCTCAACAGACCATCTCCTGTAGTTGGTAGTGACGCTCATGGCCCCTTAGATGCTCAAACACCAGTGGTGAATCATCAACGTGGGTTAGGGCCACGTGTTAGGGTAGATAGGGGATGTGGGACCGGAGGTCGGTTAGGTGATCCCGGTCATCACCATTAGGATTTTTTGTGTAAACGGAAAATTATATTAATATCAATTGATCCTATTTCAAATTTATGTATCACGTAGACCATTTACCAAAAAAAATTGTATTTTACACCGAGGTGCCAATCCAATTGGCGCCTCCTATCGACTAATACATATGGGCGCCAATTGGATTGGCTAGGGCACATGCCCTATGTAACACCCTTCTAAAATACCCCAATTATTTAATTAAATTAGCAATATATCATCAGAGTAATTATGCACTTAAGGGTGTCACACAATCATATCACAACATTCACCAAATAACTGTCATGCTCTTTTATTAATTCAAAACATAACGCATTTGCACAATACGCAGCGGATAGAAATCAAATCAATCATGCAAAACATGTAACACATTACATGCAAAATTATTCAACAAGGTAAAACATCCTGTCCCGATGTTACATCTCTCAGAGCATGACCCACTAAGGAGACTACACTAGACTCCAAGGACTAGCTTCTACTCAATCACTGCTCGTTACCTGAAAAATAGTTGTAAGGGTGAGTTCCTCGATCGATATAAAAAGCATTATAAAATATCATGCAATGTTAAGTAATTTAACACATATCATCACCCTAATCAGATCACACATATTCAGCACGGCAATATCAACTCATAATCATCATCATCATCATACTCAAACTCAACACAACAATAAAACACACATATAATATTGGAATACATCCATTCATATTATACGCCATACATACATACATTATGCAATGAGACTCCATGCATGCGGTACCGACTATTCGTGAACATATAGTTCAACCTCACCGACCAAATCCAGGTACGGCTACCAAGCCCACTAGTCCCACTCATTTGAGACCTAGTGACTCACTCACTAATTCCTCACCATGGGAATTAGCTACCACCCCAAGGGCCATGATATGCACGCTAATCACCTAGCATGCAAACATCAACAACAATCCACAATACTAACTCACTAATTCCTCACCATGGGAATTAGCTACCACCATAAAGGCCACAATATGCAAGCTAAATCACTTAGTCATGCAAACATCAACAATCATCCACAATGGACATATGCTCACACTCTAAGCCATAAACAGTCCATTCATAATTTCATACATGATAAATACATTCACAATATTATGCATATCATCATGCATCATCAACATATTCACCACACAATCATATCATGTCATACCACATAATCAATCACAGCATTAGCATACTCTACTAATACCTATACTACTCAAAACAACGGGAAATGATCCCCACTCTATCATACATCAGCTAAATTACATTACTCAGCTGAACAACCAAAAAACTGCACAACAACAGCACAGAAAAATCACAATCCTGCCCATACGCGTATTGCCTAGTCCCATACGCGTATGGCCCATTTCTACGCCAATCCCATACGCGTACCACCTATCTCATACGCGTATGCTACGCGTACCACTTCCCCATACGCGTACCAACAGAGACCAAACCACGTTCAAAACATCATCTTCCTCATCCATACGCGTAATGCCTAGCGCCATACGCGTACCAGACCATCTCATACGCGTATTGCCTAGTGCCATACGCGTATGACCAGAAACCAGATTTCCAGATCTGCAATGGTGTTCTCTGCTACGAGATCTCCCAATTCCAACCTCCTACAATCCAATTTCTACACAGTAATCGTTCATATCACCTAACACGAATTATCCCCCATTCGATTTCACAAATTCTAACATTTTTACATCTAATTCCTACGAATTCCCTTCAATTATAACCCAATTTTCGTTCATCCAATATTTCACAATTTCATCATACATCATTCGAATCAGAGACAAATCAATGGTCTATCACTACCCACTACATATTATCCCATAATACCCATTAATCGACGATAAACCCCCCTTACCAGAGTTAATCCGGCGAATCTTTAAGCTTCAAGCTTCTCCTCTCTTCAACCCTTGTTCTCTGGCTCTCTTTGCCCTTTTCCACTTTTCTGTCTCTTTTCCTTTTCACGTGAAAATAACCCTTTTACCAAATGGGACCTTTTCTAATTCCAACTTTTATTCCAATAATAATAATAATAAAATAATCCAATAATAATAATTCCCATAAAAATATTCCAATTATTTAATTAAATTAATAAATATATTATTAACTTAAATTAAATAATTATCTTATTTTTTTATTTTTTTTTATCGGGGTGTTACAACTCTCCCCCACTAAAAGAGTTTTCGTCCTCGAAAACATACCTCAAGCGAATAACTCCGGATACGACTCCTTCATCTGGCTCTCAAGTTCCCAAGTTACATTGCCACCTGCTGGTCCTCCCCAAGCTACCTTTACTAAAGCAATCTCTTTACCCCGCAACTGCTTCAACTCTCGATCCTCAATCCTCATAGGTGATGTTTCAACAGTCAGGTTATCTCTCACCTGTACATCATCTACTTGGACCACATGCGACGGATCAGGAATGTACCTCCTCAACTGAGACACATGAAAAACCTCATGCAAATTCGCAAGTGACGGCGGTAAAGCGATACGATAGGCTACCTCCCCTATCCTCTCCAAAATCTGATAAGGACCAATAAATCGAGGTGTCAACTTCTTCGACTTCAAAGCTCGACCAACCCCAGTTATCGGAGTAACACGAAGAAACACATGATCTCCTTCTCTTGTCGTGATAACTCTTCTGACGACTCTGAGCAATTCTCATCTTCTCCTGAATCATCTTAATCTTTTCCGTAGTTTGTTGAACAATCTCCGGTCCAATCACAACACTCTCACCGGACTCATACCAACATAAAGGTGTCCGACATCTCTTACCATACAAAGCTTCAAACGGTGCCATACCAATGCTCGAATGAAAACTATTGTTGTAGGTAAACTCAATCAAAGGTAAATAACAATCCCAAGCACCTCCCTTTTCCAAAACACAAGCCCTCAAAAGATCCTCTAGTGACTGAATCGTCCTCTCAGTCTGACCATCAGTCTGCGGATGATATGCAGAACTCAATCTCAGCTTAGTTCCCAAAGCCCTCTGCAAACCTTCCCAAAACTTCGATGTAAATCTAGGATCTCTGTCCGAAACAATACTCGACGGAATACCATGCAAACTTACAATTTTCTCAATATACAACTCAGCTAATCTCTCTAACGAATAATCCATTCTGATCGGAATGAAATGAGCCGATTTTGTCAATCTGTCAACAATCACCCAAATAGCTTCAAAATTCTTACTTGTCCTCGGTAAACCAGAAACAAAATCCATACTGATACTATCCCACTTCCACTCTGGAATAGCCAACGGTTGCATTAGCCCAGACGGCTTCTGATGCTCGATCTTTGACTTCTGACAAGTCAAACAGGAATAAACAAAACTCGCAATTTCTCTTTTCATCCCCGGCCACCAAAATAACTTTTTCAAATCATGATACATCTTCGTAGCCCCAGGATGAATACTCAGGCCACTACGATGTCCTTCCTCCAGAATACTCTTCTTAAGTTCGGTAACATCCGGAATACACACCCGATTACCAAATTTCAAAACACCATTCTCATCAACTCTGAATTCACCACCTTGACCTTGATTTACTAAAGTCAACTTATCAACCAAAAGCACGTCGGATTTCTGACCCTCTCTGATCTCATCCAGAATACTACTCGTTAACTTCAACATTCCCAATTTAACACTATTGTGAGTACTCTCACACACCAAACTCAAGTCTCTAAACTGCTCAATTAAATCCAATTCCTTAACCATTAACATAGACATATGCAATGATTTCCGACTCAATGCATCCGCCACTACGTTTGCTTTACCCGGATGGTAATTCAAACCAAAGTCATAATCCTTCAGAAACTCTAACCATCTCCTCTGTCTCATATTCAGCTCTTTCTGATCAAACAAATACTTTAAACTTTTATGGTCACTGAAAACCTCAAATCTTGACCCGTACAAGTAATGCCTCCATAACTTCAGAACAAATACCACGGCTGCCAACTCTAAATCGTGTGTCGGATAGTTCCTCTCATGAACCCTCAATTGTCTCGAAGCATAAGCTATAACCTGCTTGTTCTGCATCAAAACACCACCTAAACCCAACAATGAAGCATCACAGAAAACCTTAAATGGTTCCGATGGACTCGGTAATATCAGAATAGGAGCAGTAGTTAACCTTCTCTTTAACTCTTGGAAACCTTCTTCACACTTTGAGTCCCAAACAAACGCTTGCCCCTTTCTAGTCAACATCGTTAACGGTAACGCCAACTTAGAAAATCCCTCAATGAACTTCCTATAATATCCTGCAAGTCCAAGAAAACTCCTTATCTCAGAAACTGACTTCGGAGCTTCCCACTTAGATACCGCTTCTATCTTAGAAGGATCAACAGCAACACCACCTCTCGAAATCACATGACCAAGAAAACTAACCTCTTCTAACCAAAACTCACACTTAGACAGTTTAGCAAATAACTTCTTTTCTCGTAGAACTCTTAAAACCATTCTCAAATGCTCAGCATGCTCTTCTTCAGATTTCGAATACACCAAAATATCGTCAATAAACACCACAACAAACTGATCTAGGTACGGATGGAAAATCCTATTCATATACTCCATAAACACTCCAGGCGCATTAGTCACACCAAAAGGCATTACAGAATACTCATAATGTCCATACCTTGTTCTGAAAGCAGTCTTCTGAATATCCTCAGTTTTCACACGTATCTGATGATACCCAGATCTCAAATCTATTTTGCTGAACACACTCGCACCAACCAACTGATCCATCAAATCATCAATCCTCGGTAAAGGATACCGATTCTTGATCGTCACTTTATTCAGTTGTCTGTAGTCCACACACAACCTCATAGTACCTTCTTTCTTCTTAACCAATAACACTGGTGCACCCCACGGTGACACACTCGGACGAATAAATTTCTTATCCAACAGATCTTCCAACTGACTCTTCAATTCAGTTAACTCAACAACAGACATACGGTACGGAGCCATCGACACCGGCCTAGTACCAGGTACCAAATCAATCGAGAACTCAACTTCACGCTCTGGCGGTAATTCCTTCACTTCTTCAGGAAACACATCAGGAAAATCACACACCACAGCTAGATCGCAAATCACCAGTTTATCTTTAGCTTCCAAAGTCGCTAACAGCATAAACAACTCTGCCCCATCTGCTACTGCCTCATTCACCTGCCTCGCTGATAGAAACAAATCCTTTCCTTCCTCAATCTCAGGAAAGATCACAGTCTTATCAAAACAGTTGATATAAACTCGGTTAAACACCAACCAGTTCATACCCAGGATAACATCAATCTGCACTAGTGGAAGACACACAAGGTCCATTCCAAAGTCTCTACCAAAAATACTCAAAGGACAATTTAAACAAACTGAAGTAGTAGTCACTGAACCCTTCGCAGGAGTATCAATCACCATACTACCATGCATCTCAGATATCCCTAACTTAAGTTTCACAGCACAATCCAAAGATATAAAGGAATGAGTCGCACCTGTGTCAATAATAGCTACAAGAGGAAAGCCATTAATATAACACGTACCTCGGATCAAACGATCATCTGCAGAAGTCTCAGAACCCGATAAAGCAAAGACCTTGCCTCCCGACTGGTTCTCTCTCTTCGGCTTAGGACACTGTGGACTGATATGACCCACCTCTCCACAGTTGAAACAAGTCACAGTCTTCAACCGGCACTCTGCAGCCAAGTGACCACCTTTTCCACACTTGAAACACTTCTTCTCATTACTGGTACACTCATGGATACGATGTCCAGCCTGACCACATCTGAAACACTTAGCAGGGGCACTAGAGTCTCCCCCACTAGGCCTCTTCATCCCACTCTGTCTCTGAAAACCCTTGCCAGCTGCATACGGTTTTCCACGATCATTCTGATTCTTGCCTTTCCTATCAACCCTCTGCTGATAGCTCTCCGCTCTGGCCTTGGTATCCTGTTCAAAAATCCTGCAACAGTCAACCAAATCAGAAAACACTATAATCCGCTGATACCCAATAGCCTGCTTGATCTCGGGACGTAACCCGTTCTCAAACTTCACACACTTTGAAAATTCCCCAGTAGCCTCGTTATAGGGAGTGTAGTACTTCGACAGCTCTGTGAACTTAGCAGCATACTCAGTAACAGACCGGTTACCCTGCTTCAATTCCAAGAACTCTATCTCTTTCTTTCCTCTGACATCCTCTGGAAAGTACTTCCTCAGAAATCTCTCTCTGAACACCGCCCAAGTGATCTCAGCATTCCCAGCAGTTTCCAACTCAGTGCGGGTAGCAACCCACCAATCATCTGCTTCCTCTGACAGCATATGCGTACCGAACCTGACCTTCTGGTTATCGGCACACTCAGTCACTCAGAAGATCCTCTCGATCTCCTTCAACCACTTCTGAGCACCCTCTGGATCGTATGCTCCCTTGAACATTGGAGGATTGTTCTTCTGGAACTCACTCAGTTGACGAGCAACTCCCATTCCCACAACATTCGGATTCCCCCCAAGTACTCCAGCCAGCATACCCAGAGCCTCAGCAATCGCAACATCATCTCTACCTCTTCTAGCCATCTCTATTCTGAAAACCCAACAAGTTAAAACAATAAGTACGGATAGGGTTACACAACACCTATCACATACGGGGAAACAAAATAATTACGACTCGACTCGACCGACTATGCTCTGATACCACTAATGTAACACCCTTCTAAAATACCCCAATTATTTAATTAAATTAGCAATATATCATCAGAGTAATTATGCACTTAAGGGTGTCACACAATCATATCACAACATTCACCAAATAACTGTCATGCTCTTTTATTAATTCAAAACATAACGCATTTGCACAATACGCAGCGGATAGAAATCAAATCAATCATGCAAAACATGTAACACATTACATGCAAAATTATTCAACAAGGTAAAACATCCCGTCCCGATGTTACATCTATCAGAGCATGACCCACTAAGGAGACTACACTAGACTCCAAGGACTAGCTTCTACTCAATCACTGCTCGTTACCTGAAAAATAGTTGTAAGGGTGAGTTCCTCAATCGATATAAAAAGCATTATAAAATATCATGCAATGTTAAGTAATTTAACACATATCATCACCGTAATCAGATCACACATATTCAGCACGGCAATATCAACTCATAATCATCATCATCATCATACTCAAACTCAACACAACAATAAAACACACGTATAATATTGGAATACAACCATTCATATTATACGCCATACATATATACATTATGCAATGAGACTCCATGCATGCGGTACCGACTATTCGTGAACATATAGTTCAACCTCACCGACCAAATCCAGGTACGGCTACCAAGCCCACTAGTCCCACTCATTTGAGACCTAGTGACTCACTCACTAATTCCTCACCATGGGAATTAGCTACCACCCCAAGGGCCATGATATGCACGCTAATCACCTAGCATGCAAACATCAACAACAATCCACAATACTAACTCACTAATTCCTCACCATGGGAATTAGCTACCACCATAAAGGCCACAATATGCAAGCTAAATCACTTAGTCATGCAAACATCAACAATCATCCACAATGGACATATGCTCACACTCTAAGCCATAAACAGTCCATTCATAATTTCATACATGATAGATACATTCACAACATTATGCATATCATCATGCATCATCAACATATTCACCACACAATCATATCATGTCATACCACATAATCAATCACAACATTAGCATACTCTACTAATACCTATACTACTCAAAACAACGGGAAATGATCCCCACTCTATCATACATCAGCTAAATTACATTACTCAGCTGAACAACCAAAAAACTGCACAACAACAGGACAGAAAAATCACAATCCTGCCCATACGCGTATTGCCTAGTCCCATACGCGTATGACCCATTTCTACGCCAATCCCATACGCGTACCACCTATCTCATACGCGTATGCTACGCGTACCACTTCCCCATACGCGTACCAACAGAGACCAAACCACGTTCAAAACATCATCTTCCTCATCCATACGCGTAATGCCTAGCGCCATACGCGTACCAGACCATCTCATACGCGTATTGCCTAGTGCCATACGCGTATGACCAGAAACCAGATTTCCAGATCTGCAATGGTGTTCTCTGCTACGAGATCTCCCAATTCCAACCTCCTACAATCCAATTTCTACACAGTAATCGTTCATATCACCTAACACGAATTATCCCCCATTCGATTTCACAAATTCTAACATTTTTACATCTAATTCCTACGAATTCCCTTCAATTATAACCCAATTTTCGTTCATCCAATATTTCACAATTTCATCATACATCATTCGAATCAGAGACAAATCAATGGTCTATCACTACCCACTACATATTATCCCATAATACCCATTAATCGACGATAAACCCCCCTTACCTGAGTTAATCCGGCGAATCTTTAAGCTTCAAGCTTTTCCTCTCTTCAACCCTTGTTCTCTGGCTCTCTTTGCCCTTTTCCACTTTTCTGTCTCTTTTCCTTTTCACGTGAAAATAACCCTTTTACCAAATGGGACCTTTTCTAATTCCAACTTTTATTCTAATAATAATAATAATAAAATAATCCAATAATAATAATTCCCATAAAAATATTCCAATTATTTAATTAAATTAATAAATATATTATTAACTTAAATTAAATAATTATCTTTTTTTTTTTTTTTATCGGGGTGTTACACCCTATCCAATCCAATTGGCGCCTCGATTCAATTTTTAAGGGGAGTCGCCAATTCAATTGGCGACTCCTCCTAAAAGTGGGGTAGTTTGAGATTTTTTTGAAATCAGGGGTATTTTGGGAATTTCAATAAAAAAGTGGATTATTTTTGTAAAAAAATCGAAATATGAAAGACCCGATTTAAACATTTAAACCAAAAATATTAAAATTCAAAATTACTTTTCAAAAAATTATTAGTCATTTATGGAGTTTTGTGTTTTGGAAAGTAAAGTTATTTATAAGTTGAAGTGACTTGGGGGTATAAGTCTAATTGGGGAGTGTGGATCCATCGAAGTTGGACATGGGCCTTCATTAATAAACTTTCCGTCTTTATGTAAAAAGGAAAATCCATTTATCTCCCAATCTCTTGCTTTGTTTGTGATAGAAGATAGAATATCCATATATTAAATATTAATCTCTCTATAGTCTCATATAAAATTAAAAAGAAAAGGCAAATAACCAATTTTGTTTTTTAAATAATTTTTTTGAGAATAAATTATACAAACAGTGTTGCGAATTCAATCGGGAACGAAAGTCCTCGTTGTTGAAATTCTAGGGCAAGCAGAAGCTGTGTAACAGAGAACCCAAATATCCATTTTACAGTTTTACGGTTTTCTTCTCTTCATTTCCCCCTATAAAAGCACTCGTATCTGAGTATTTTGCTCGTAGAACCACTCGCGCATCACAAAATTAGGGTTTGCAATGAGTCACAGAGGAATGGACCGCGACGACGAAGACGACGAGGATTACGAAGAGCAGGGGGTTGATTTCGATGAAGAGGAGGCGGATGAGGAAGAGGAGGATAGAGGCGGTGGAAAGAAGCGGAGGAGATCTAGTTATATCGATGATGATGCAGATGAGGTTGATGAAGACGAGGAGGAGGATGATGATGGGGACGATGATTATGATGGCGGTGGAAAAACTAGCCGCAAGCGGCAGTATAAGAAAGTTTCTGCTTCGAATTTCTTTGATGAAGAGGCTGAGGTTGATACGGATGATGAAGAGGAGGAAGAAGAAGGCGAAGATGGTTCGTTTTCTTACTTCCTAGATTTTTTTTGTTTTTATTTCATCAATTTCGGTTTAGATTAGAGGGAAATTAGTATTGAGTTAGGGTTAAAACTATGAAGCGTGAGATTCGAGGATGATTTGTGACTGGGGTTCTCATGAGATTTGAAGTTATCATTGTTAATAAGTAGGTGCGCCTGTTATTATCGGTGTTTTGTTGCAATTATATTGATTTCAGTTTTTAGAGAGTTACTTTTTAGTTAAAAAAATAGGATTATCAAGACAAGCATTTTTGTTGTAATCAGAAAATGAATTAAGTGAATGTGATTTTAAAGCATTTTCTTAGGATCTGATCATGTATATGGTGGTTAAACTCGTGGTTACTCTCACCCTCGGTTTAGATTGTAGTTTTTTCATGTCATCACCCTAAACTATGATAGATCAAGGGATGTCTTGTTGCACTGGTAGTTCTCATCCATATTTGAGTTTTCGATACTAGGCTATACAATTTTTGTCCTCTGAATATACTATCTTATGTTTATGAACTGAAATCACATCTAGTAACTTTAGCTGTATATTTTGTGATACACTAGTTCATAATATATAGATTGCTTTAAGCCCTTTATGTCCAGTAACTTGTTTGATATACATGTATATTTTTTTACAATGCCGGGAAAGAGTTGAATTTCCTGTGTTTCTACTGTTCTGCTCAATGTTGGGCATTTTTATGACATTGTTCAGCTCAGGCCCTTAGCTATATCATATAAAGCCCGTCTGTTATCCATGTAGATAAGCTGATAACCATCTAATCTTGCAGATTTCATTGTTCAGCCTGACAATGACCTGCCAGAGGAAGATGATAATAGAGGGAGGCCACGGCACAGACTGCCGCCCCATCAAGAAGACCATGAAGATCTTGAAGCAGTGGCAAGGAGCATACAGGAGAGATATGGAAAGCATCGGTTAGCAGAATATGAGGAAGAAACTACAGATGTAGAACAACAAGCACTTTTGCCGTCTGTGAGAGACCCAAAGCTGTGGATGGTCAAATGTGCGGTATGACCCTCACATATTTTTTTGTTGTTTTATTTGTTCTGACTAGTGACTACTGCTATGGATACATAGTATGTCTTACCCTTTGGTTTATGTTCCTCAGATTGGCCGCGAGCGTGAAACAGCTGTTTGTCTCCTGCAAAAGTACATAGATAAGGGATCTGAATTGCAAATTAGATCAGCTATTGCTCTTGATCATCTAAAAAATTATATATATGTGGAAGCAGATAAAGAAGCTCATGTTAGAGAGGTATAGTGTGAACTATCTATTGTTTACCACACATAATTCATGCATAAAATTGTAAACTTTTTTTACACGTGTTTCAGGCTTGCAAAGGTCTTCGAAATATATTTGGACAAAAAATAACCCTTGTCCCAATAAGAGAAATGACCGATGTGCTATCAGTTGAAAGCAAAGCCATTGATCTTGCTAGAGATACATGGGTTAGAATGAAGATAGGCACGTACAAGGGGGACCTCGCCAAAGTATGCACCATATTCTGGAAAATTTATAATTCTATCTCTCACCCGCTCTTGATTTGTCACATATTTTATATCTCTTCAACAGGTAGTGGATGTTGATAATGTGAGGCAAAGGGTTACTGTGAAACTAATTCCGAGAATAGACTTACAGGCTCTTGCAAACAAGTTGGTATGAAATACTTTTTTATATTTGTTGAATGTTTTAACTTCTTTGTAAAATGAAATAACTCCCGTCCCTATTTTCTGTGCAAACTTTATTTATCATGCAGGAAGGCCGAGAAGTTGTGAAAAAGAAGGCATTTGTTCCCCCTCCTCGTTTTATGAATGTTGATGAAGCTAGGTAATGCTGACTCATAGCTTTTGCTAATTTGTTTCTACTCTGAAACTTTTTGGTTCCTGGTCTGACATAGTTTAAGCTTTATATCAGGGAACTGCATATCCGTGTGGAGCATAGGCGTGATGCCTATGGGGAACGGTTTGATGCCATTGGTGGTATGATGTTCAAAGATGGGTTCTTGTACAAAACTGTATCTATTAAATCCATTAGTGCCCAGAACATCAAGCCTACGTTTGACGAGCTCGAAAAGTTTCGAAAACCAGGCGAGGGTGGAGATGTAGCGAGTCTGTCAACTTTGTTTGCGAACAGAAAGAAAGGGCATTTCATGAAGGGTGATGCTGTTATTGTCGTCAAGGGTGATTTGAAGAATTTGAAGGGATGGGTAGAGAAAGTCGATGAGGATAATGTTCATATAAGGCCAGAAATAAAGGGTCTTCCTGTAAGTATGAGTTGATATTTGACTGTCTTTTTTCACTGTATAGTCTGCCAGTTTTGCATGTTGGTGATTAAATTGCTTTAATGATGATCTAATTATCCAGTTTTTTGTCTCTTTCCATTTGCTTAGAAAACTCTTGCAGTAAATGAAAGGGAACTTGTTAAATATTTTGAACCTGGAAACCATGTTAAAGTTGTTTCTGGTGCTCAAGAGGGTGCGACTGGCATGGTTGTAAAGGTGGAGCAGCATGTTCTGATCTTAATATCCGATACCACAAAGGAGCATGTGAGTTTTATAGTCCTTTGATTGACTTGTTGAAAGACTTCTGAATTTCTACTTACATTTAGTGCAGAAATGACAACAAATATTCTCTCTTTAGATCCGTGTGTTTGCAGATGATGTTGTAGAGAGTTCAGAAGTAACCACCGGTGTGACTAAAATTGGGGACTATGAACTTCGTGATCTTGTATTGCTAGAGTAAGCATTTTTCTTATGCCTGAGATAAAGCCGAAGTGCCTTTTACCCCCTTGTGTTGTGGTTCAAACCTTTCTTACTTCTAACTTAACCTGGTGCAGTAATTTGAGTTTTGGTGTGATAATTCGTGTAGAGAGTGAGGCATTTCAGGTTAGTATCTTAACGAATCAAAAGTTCAATACTTTCTCAATTGAAGTTAAGACTTTTTGGCATTATATTATTGTCTTTTGCCTTTGTTAGGTTCTCAAGGGGGTTCCTGACAGACCTGAAGTTGTTCTTGTTAAATTAAGAGAGATCAAGTGTAAGATAGAGAAGAAAATAAGTGTGCAGGATAGGTTTAAGAATACAATATCATCAAAAGATGTTGTGAAGATAATTGATGGTCCCTGCAGAGTGAGTTTCTGACTGTTGGCTAGATTTTGTTTTCATGGAAGTTGATATTTTTCAGATTTAACACTTTCTTTTTGTTAGGGCAAACAAGGTCCTGTGGAGCACATATACAGAGGAATCTTGTTCATCTTTGATCGCCATCATCTTGAACATGCAGGCTTTATATGCGTTAAGGCCCACTCATGTGTAGTTGTGGGAGGTTCCCGCTCCAATGGTGACAGAAATGTATCCATTTTTCCTATTGTGATTCTTAAGTATTTTTTTTTTTGAATTTTGTTTTTATGAATTTAAATCTCCGTCATCAATGTGATGTTTTGCTTACTTTATTTGCTTCCACTTCAGGGTGATGCGTACGGAAGATTCTCCGGTCTTAAAAATCCACCTCGCATTCCACAGTCCCCAAAGAGGTTTTCTCGAGGAGGGCATCCGTCTGATTGTATGTTTAAATCTTTCCATGTGTATAACATTGGATCAACCTGTTAGTGTAATATGCTTTTTCAATAAAGTTGTTTGATGTTACTTTATATGGATGTGGTAAAGCTGGAGGGAGGCACAGGGGTGGTGGAAGGGGGCATGATGGTTTGACTGGTGCAACTGTTAAAGTACGCCAGGGTTCGTATAAAGGTTATCGTGGGCGTGTTATAGAAGTTAAAGGAACATTTGTTCGGGTTGAATTGGAGTCTCAGATGAAGGTTGTAACAGGTAAGTCTTATAATTGCAAAGACCTGAGCTGCCTGCATCTTTGTATTCACATGGTCTCTGACTTGGTTATTTGCAGTTGATCGCAATCATATAACAGATAATGTGGCTGTTACCCCACAACGGTAAGTTATATCTACATAAAATTTGTGGTTTCTTGTGTGTGTTGGAAGATAATCAATCACGAGTCTTGTTTTCTGCCAGTGAAACATCTCGATATGGAATGGGAAGTGAAACCCCAATGCATCCATCTCGAACTCCCTTGCATCCATATATGACTCCGATGAGAGATCCCGGAGGTATGATTGATTTTATATTTCTAGGACTCTCCTTTATATATATTTTTTGAAAGTTAAACATTTGAGTATCCTATAAACTGCTAATATTTGTTAAATGTATTTCTATTCGCAGCAACTCCAATTCATGATGGAATGAGGACACCTATGCGTGACCGTGCTTGGAATCCTTATGCACCAATGAGTCCTGCTAGGTTTGTTCCAACATCATCCTTCCTTCTCAGCCTAATATGTGCTATTATTTACGCCCTGGGTTTTCCTTCTATTTTGTATGCTGATTGCTGAGGATTTTTTTCAAAAGTTTTCCTGTACCAGTAAAGGTTAAAGACACAATAAGATCAGCTACCAAACATTTTAATATATACCAGTATTCTAAGTTCAAGCTATTAGAACAAGAGGGTTGTAACCAATCAGTAGTTAATATATAAATGTATTTTGGCTCAGTATACAGTCTGCACCATCATCATATTAGTGGTAAAGTGTATGTTGTTTATGAATTCTGATGGTAAAATGATTTCAGGGATAACTGGGAAGATGGAAATCCAGGCTCTTGGGGAGCCAGTCCACAGTACCAGGTCAGGAGTATTAGCTAACTTCAGACAATCTGCTACTGTAATTCATTTGTGGAACCATACTGAACCATGCTGATATTTATTTTATTGTTTTTTTCCTTCTTTTTAATCGTTTCAGCCAGGAAGCCCTCCTTCCCGATCATATGAAGCCCCAACTCCCGGTGCTGGTTGGGCTAGTACTCCCGGTGGCAATTATAGTGAGGCCGGAACCCCACGGGACAGTTCTGCCTACGGTAATACTGTCTCTTATTTTCCCTGTGAAATCATTAGAATATTTGGCTTTAATTTTTTATACTAATTATTTTTGGACTTAACGGGATTGTATTGCAGCGAATGCTCCTAGCCCATATTTACCATCAACACCAGGTGGGCAGCCTATGACACCAAATTCTGCGTCTTATCTTCCTGGCACACCTGGAGGACAGCCTATGACTCCAGGAACTGGTGGTCTAGACATGATGTCCCCAGTATTAGGTAAGTTTCTGTCTTTCATCAACCTTCAGATTTAGCATGTACTAAATATGAAAATGATTAGTACTCTGCACATGTATTTGGATGGCCACTTGTATGTTTCTTTGTCTTATTTGAATTCAGTCGCCAGCCAAATATGATCTATAGTGCAGTGAATATTATAGTTAAAACATTATATCTCTTCCTAGTAATATCTTCTACTCCATCTCCATCTAGTGTTATGAACCACGGATTGCGGGAAATAACCTTTTGTTAACATTCTGCTATGTAACAGTGCTATGACCTTTTTTCGAAAATATTTTGTTCTAAATAGCATATTGCAGAAAAATAATGATTTGTTCAAATACCGCTATATGCTATAACATCCCTATTTATCAGCACCTTTCTGCTTGTTCCACATTTAGTGTCACTTTAGGTTAATTCGAATAGATTAAAAAAATTGTAAATAAATAAGTGTAACAATTTTACCATATTATCATTATTAACAATTGGGTGTTAATGATTGTCATGAATGTTTAAGGGAGTATAGTGAACTTGATAGTTATGCACATTGTGTTGATTTAAAAGATAATTTAAATAGTGTTACATTGAAAACATGAAGTGACATTTATTTTGGGACATTTATCTTTTGTTAATGTGGTGATACTGAATATGGGATTAATGAAGTTAACTTATCAGGGTGGTTTTCAGATATGTTCTTACTGCCCTCCATTTTAATTTTAGATTTCGAGATAATTTGTGATTTTGTGCTGTAATGTGGAGAGTATCCTCCTAGCATTTACCAAACGTATTCTTGGATCTATTTCTTGAATCACTTAGTTTAGAAGATTGGATAGTCAATTTATCAGCAGGATTTGAAATAACAAGTTATTTCTTCCACATGCATTTGTCAATGTTTAATTTTGTTGTAGGTGGGGACAATGAAGGGCCTTGGCTTATGCCAGACATATTGGTCAATGTACACAGGGCTGGAGAAGAGTCTGTTGGAGTTATAAAAGAAGTTCTTCCGGTATGTTGACCTAGAAATGTTGTTTCACGTGTTTTGGTTTCATTACATGATACGAAAAGTATTTTAATTTTATATTAATTAGTTTTAGATTATCTGTTGAGTTTTGTTTTTTTTTATTTCTCGGTTATTCTTGTGCTTGCTTCTCTTTGATATTAGAATCAGGAGTTGTGTTGGAAATAGCAAATGAGATTAAAGCTAAGTTATTACATCATCATCATTCATAAATAACAAATGAGATTAGTGCTTAATTGTTTCGTTGTCATCATCATCATTCATAAATAACAAATGAGATTAGTGCTTAATTGTTTCGTTGTTGTTGTCATCATCATCATCATCATAGATAAATATCAAACCATAATTGTGACTCGAAGTCCCATTTGTTATCAAACACCTCACATCTTTAAACAGAGTACTATTTTATGTTCATGCATGAAACTGTCTTTTCTTGTTATCATTCTTTTCAATTGTTTCGGTTTCCAGCACTGACATTGACAAGGGCATTATTTTCTTCAGGATGGTTCTTATAAGGTAGCTCTTGGGTCTAGTGGAAATGGCGAAACATTAACGGCCCTTCCTGCTGAAATGGAGGCTGTAATTCCAAAGAAATCCGATAAAATAAAGATAATGGGCGGGGCGTTGCGTGGTTCCACAGGCAAGTTGATCGGTGTGGATGGTACTGATGGCATTGTTAAAGTAGATGATACGTTGGATGTGAAGATTTTAGACTTGGTTATTTTGGCAAAATTAGCTTAACCATGATATCTTGTAGAGCAATTATTTAACATCAATGCTATATAGTACGAAGGAATATTTAACGAAAACATTCATCTCTTTCTCGCCCAATATTTTTTAAACGAGACTGAACTGGACAGTCAAGAAAGTCTAACTGTGAATTGGTGTCTGGTCAAGAAAGTCTTAACTGTGAATTGGTGTCTGGTCAAGAAAGTCTTAACTGTGAATTGGTGTCTGGTCAAGAAAGTCTTAACTGTGAATTGGTGTCTGGTCCGGTTCAGTAAAGCCACGTGAACAGTCAATAGAAAGTTTCTATATAACCGGTTGAACAATGAAGAACTGCTCATAAAGCGGTATAACGTGTAGCGGTTTCACTAAAAACATACAGAAACGTTTTTTTAAATTCTTTTATAGCTTTAGAACTGATGCATAGTATACAGTAGTGTAGATGAATAAAGAACAGAACTGGAAAAGGTGAGATGCAATTTTAGTAATTGACAATATCATAATTCGATTATGAGTTAACAAATTGCAACTTACCATAACCTATTTTTTTAGTAAAAGTGACACTTACCATAGCCAACTTAACATTTTATATCATAAACAAACAACTTTTTACAAAGTTTTAATGTACCTATAATTGTTTTAAAATGAAGTGTTACTAATTAAACTATGAACAAATATTACATGAGTGTTGCTTTAATAAAAAGATGTACTAAAGTAATTATCATTTTTAATTTTCAACGTGATAATATATATGAGTAGAGACATGTTCTTTTTTAATTTTTAAAATCTTGGCATCTTTTGCAATCAATTAAGATAATTTCTTAACGCACATAATATAAATTTTTAGTACATGTTGTAAAAATTTGGAAATACTTTCACATTTTAGAGATTTATCTCAAACACAACATCGAATGTATAAATGAATTACACATTCATTTCGTAAAGATTATAATAGATCGATAATTTAGGAAGATATATTTTTGGATAATTTGAATCCAAACGTTTTATATAGTGAGATGTATTTTCGGGTAATTTGAATCCAAATGTTTTATATGCTCTCCAAAAATTTCTGCAACTAATCAGATTCTTTAATGATGCATTGTAGACATACAGACCCTCAAAATATTGGTTTGATCGTTATTTTCAACCAACAAATATGTTTTAACGTATGTATAAACGATCATTCATATAATTTCTATTCATTTACATAAAAATTCAAATTTTTTTTCAAAACATCAAAAACTTGCGAATTTAGAGTTCGTTTCAGTGTTGAATAATGTCTCTGATGTATTTGATGTTGATTAAAGAAATTTTGAGTTTGATTGTTTGATTTTAAACTTGGTTGATGGATTTTTTTTTAGAGTTTGAGAAAATTTTATGTTTTCTTTTTAGAAATAGGAAGAAAAAAGGTTCATGCGCGATTTAAGGTCGAACACCGTCTGAAGATGCATTTTCGAAATACTTGTGAAGATGTATCTCCAGAGTTTTTTTAACGTTAAGTTAGAATTCTATTTACTCAGGGTGTGTCCGAAGATGCATCTCTAATTTTTTTTTTGTATTTTTACGTGGTGTCATAGTAATTTATAGAGTGTATTAAGAAATTCTCAATAACAAAAGTTGATAGTTTATATCAACTTAAAAGTAGTAATTTGTAAATAGTAATCTACACATTTTTTTAACTAAAAACTCAATTATCACTTGAAAAACACCACTTTAATATTATAAAAAAAATTTAATTTAAATGAGACAGTGTAAAAAGAATTTACACAGTCAATTAATAATAAATGTTGGATGTTGAAAAAAATTTCACTTTTATTTTAAGAACCTATAAAGTAACGTGAACCGATGATGAAGAATTGACAATTACATTGACAGTGTATAATAATTAATCTCTTATAAAAAAATAATCGTTATTGAGTATAAAACATCAAATTAATTTTATAATATTTAAATTGAAATTAATATGTAATTAATCTCTTAACTTTTAAATTTCTTTTAGAAAAGAGTTTGAGATTTCTACCATCTACATTATTAACGATTTTTGGTATTATTCAATTTAATATTATCTAATAAAAAATAAAAATAGTTTGATATTTTTATAATCTATATTTTTATTACATGAATTTTTCTTATATTTTATTTCAATATATATATATATATATATATATATATATATATATATATATATATATATATATATATATATATATATATATATATATATATATATATATATATATATATATATATATATATATATATATATATATGGATTAAATGCTAATCATTGAATTTGATAAATGGTCTTATAGATATTTTTTGTTTATTTTTGTACCTGATTTCATCAAGATCATTTATCAAATTTAATGATTAACATTTAATTCTTTTATCTCTTATTTTAAAAACTCTCATACTTTATATATATATATATATATATATATATATATATATATATATATATATATATATATATATATATATATATATATATATATATATATATATATATATATATATATATATATATATAATTTAATCATGTCAAATATACCAATTGAAAATTATGATACACATATATCAGATGTCGTATGCAATGTCACGATACGAATATCAGGACTTCACACAACAATAATAGTAAGTAGATAACAGATGTCGCATACGATGTCACGTCACCAGGATCAAGACATGTCACACCAGAAACAATTATGCAGATAACATATCTTGTATACGATGTCACAACACCAGGTTCAAGACATGTCACACCAGAAACAATTATGCAGAGAACAAATGTTGTATACGATGTCACGACACCAGATTCAGGACATGTCACAACAGGAATAATAACAATGTAAAAAGCAGGAAGAGAATAACACAAGTCAATTGTTAATCAAATTCGGTGCAACGTCACCTATATCTGGGGACATCCAAACCAGGAAGGAAATCCACTATAACAATATTAATTTGAAGTTCTAAACAACCTCTGGTTGTACAAACTTCTCACCTAATCACTACCCATGAAATTCTATCTAAGACTCTCCTAGATATGAGACCCTTTTCACTTCCCTTCAATCACACAACAGTGATAACAACTGAAAAACAATCAAAGAATAGAAGACAAACTTCCAATGAAACATAATGCACTCTTGCTTAAAAGCTCATGAGTGATTCACAATTACAACTCAATAAACTCAGTCCAATTCAAGTATCAAAGAGATACTAGAATGACTCACAAATAACAACGACAACTAAACCCTAACAATAAAATTTTCCAGCGTAACTCTCCCTTATGTACATTAGGTTTAGTAACGCCCTCTTTAAATAGACTTTGGTAAGCATGGGCTTAGACATAAAAAATCAGCAGATCCAAATCAAATCAAATCAAATCTGATCAAATCGAATATGATGTCTCCTTAAATGTTTTGATATATGTCTGCAGAATCAAATCAAATGTTTCCTTAATGTTTCAACATCCATTCTGCATAATTTTCTGCAGAATCAAATCAAATATGATATAATGTTTCCTTAAAATGTCTCAACATCCCTTTTTTATGAAACAAGTGCACAACTGGAAATGAAACAAGAGTTCCTAAAATAAACCTTCTTGAACACTCAAATATGATAGCTAAATATTAAGAGAATCGTCCGATATCTCATAATAAAACAAGTCTTCCAAGAAGTAAAACAAAACATGCAAAGATGTCTGATCAACATGTCACAACATCTTGCTCAATATCTTATTATGATACAAGTTTTAACAAAATTGTTGCCAATCATAAGAACATATAACTAACAATCTCCCCCTTTGGAATTTTTTGGCTAAAACAACCTTTGCATCATATAGCTGGAGAAAAGATAAAACAACAGCAATAATCACAAGCACAAAAGCCAAACACTTGGTATAACACCAAGACATATCAGAGGAACAACCAACAAAAATAAGTAGTAGAAACCCAACCTTACAGAAAGACGTAGATAGAAATAAACTCTCACACTCCAAGTCTCTTTCAGAAAGAAAATGTCAAGACCTTCAGTCTGACATCACATCAAGCACACAACAACCTAAGTACAAACAAAATTCTCTGAAACAAAATGTTAGGATATTCTATCTGACATCACAACAAGTACACAACAACCTAAGCACAAACACAATTATCTAAAACAAAATGTCAAGACATTCTGTCTAACATCACAGCAAGTACACAACATCCTTGGTACAAACAAATCAAACTCCCCCTGAATGTCATGATTAGCAACACAAAAATAATCCCCCTTGTCACATAGGAAACATAAGCAACACATAAATAACTCCCCCTGTCACACACCAAGCATACTCCCACTTAAAGAAACAACCTTCACACAGAGAATACAAAAAAATTAATAGCACAACTAGACATCTCTACACTATTTACTCCCCCCTTTTGGCCAGAATATGACAAACCAAGCAGACCTTCATAAATGGAAACAAAATAATAGAGTAAAGCAATAGCAAAACAAGTGAGTTAGAGGTACAAACCATGACACACAGAGGTGCAATACTCAGGGAAAAAGACCATAAAAAACATGCAAAATCAAACAGAAAAACAAACAGCTCATATGTCAGTAGAAGCATCTGATTCATTCCTTGCTGGCTCAATGTTTGACTCAATGTTTTCCATATTTTCTGAAGCATCAGTCAGCTGAGATGATGTTTCAACATCTTCATCGACATCAGTCCCTTTTACAATAATTAAATCATCTACCACAACATTAATGGATTCCATCACGCCCTTGGTTATTGAGTTAAATACTTTGTAAGCTCTACTGTTTGTAGAGTAGCCAAGAGATATCCCTTTGACATTCATATGTCCAAGCTTCTGGTGCCACAACTTAACTTCATCTTCCTTGGACATTAGGCATGTGGAAGAACAAGTAGTTTCATGTGGAACAACCTTAGGTTTCCACTCCTTTCTAGTTTTAATCATTACATGATTAGCCCTAAGATGTGTTGGATATTTTGGATAACCCTGCAGTCTGTAGCATAAAGGCTTTATATGTCCATATTTACCACAATAATGATATTTCCAAGGCAAAAACTTGACTTTAGTTTGAGTTTCCTGATGTCTGGCAGGATGTTGTAAGATTTGACCGGACATCATGGGCTCCTTTTCTGAGGAATACATTTTGTCATATGGGTTTTTCCTTGTTTATTTTGATATTTGTAATTAAAACCCATACCTTATAAGTTTCCAGGCTCTTTTCCAACTTGAAGAATTTCATCTAGAAAATCAGACCCATTGTTCAACATTCTTATGGATTTGGTCATGTTTTCAAGTTTAGAAGATAATAGAGTTACCTCATTTTCAAGATCAGTTACAGTAGATAAAAGTTTCTCTTTTTCAGCTTGTATAATCTTCTGCTCTTCTCCTGTCTCATACACCTCTTTACTTCTGACACAAAGCTCTTTGTAGGAAGCAACCAATTCTTCATAAGAGACATCCTCATCACAAGAATCTTCGTCAGATTCATATCTACCAGTAAAAGCTGTAACATGTTTAGCAGTTTCATCATCAGTTTCACCTTCAGAATCATCAGACGAAGAAACACACAAGCCCTTCTTTTGTTTCTTGAGATACGTGGGACATTCTAATCTAATGTGACCAAAACCCTCACATTCATGATACTGAATACCTTTTCCTTGATTGATATTTTCTTCTGTTCTTGTTTTTCTTTGGGAATCACTACTCTTGCTGATGTCAGATGAGATGTTCTTGACATTTGGTCTCGACTTCCTGTCCATTCCCTTCAGCACCTTGTTGAATTGTCTCTTAAGCAGTACAATAACATTATACATTCCCTCATCAATATCCAAGTCACATTTGTCCTCTTCATCTTTAGTGTTGGATACAAAAGCTATGCTCTTGTTCTTCTTTTCAGATCTGTCACTAATACTCAACTCAAAAGTTTGGAGTGACCCAACAAGTTCATCTACTCTCAAGTTCCTGATGTCTTGGGCTTCTTCAATGGATGTGATCTTCATGTCAAATTTCTTAGGTAAGGACCTGAGAATTTTTCTAACCAACTTTTCTTCTGTCATCTTCTCTCCTAAGGCACTAGATGAGTTTGCAATTTCAAGAACATTCATGTGAAAATCATGAATACACTCATCATCTTTCATCTTTAGATTCTCAAATTTGGTAGTGAGAAGCTAAAGTCTAGACATCTTCACTTTAGATGTGCCTTCATGGGTGGTTCTGAGAATTTTCCATGCACTTTTGGCCACAATACATGTGTTTATTAACCTGAATATGTTTTTGTTAACTCCATTGAATAGAGCATTCAAAACTTTGGAGTTTCCAAGAGCCAGTTCATCTTCTTCCTTAGACCAATCCTCTTAAGGCTTCAAGTCAGTAGTAGCCTTTCCATTATTGTCCTTCATAACAGGATGTTTACAACCCTTGATGACATCTTTCCAAGTCTTAATATCCATATATTTTAGGAATGACACCATACATTCCTTATAATAGTCATAGTTGGTGCCATCTAAGATGAGTGGTTTGTTAACAAATCCTCCTTTCATGGTACCAGAAAGTATATTCCCGATAGTAATCCACCTTGCACGCTCTTAAAGTCGGTTCTGTCTATTAAAGATATTAACATTAATTATAAGTTAGTTGCAATTTAGTTACAAATTGATTATAGTAACGAGTTATTTATTAGTTGCAAATTACTTACAAATTGATTACTCTAGATAAAGTTAGTTATACTCGTAGTCAATATAATTTTTTTTATCACTTTAATGGACCAAATTTTTATTTTGATCAATACAAAATTTATTACACTTTTTCATATTTTCTCTTTTCTATAATTTTTTATAGATTCTATCAAGAAGTAACAAAACTTATGGTTTCCAAGAGAGATAACCTGCTTCATTTTTGTTAAAAAAATCCAATTTTTTCTTATTTTTCTTTTTCATGCTTTCTCATTGATCATATCACATGCAACCTTTTTTTTGTTTCATATTTTAGAATTTTGATTCTCCAATGTTGCAATATTTTTAAGAAGAATATTGTGCCAAAAGTTGTCAGAGAAAATTGTTCAAGTGATTTGGTGCCTTATGGACACATTAAATTCTACAAGTTTCATCTTTCATTAACATTATGACAATTGAGATTATGGATTTGCCATGTCTTTGACTCGATTTCTTTGTTAGTATTATGACACAAATAGTTATTTAAAGTGATGTTCTTGCTTAAAAGTTTTGGGACGATGGTCTAAACAATTGTATTTGAGAAATGGATGCTTTTTTTCCTAGAAGTATTATAGTTTAATATTATTTGAAGACCATGTGTGATTTGTTCTTGTCAATAGGTTGTCTATATTTTTGAAGATCGAAGACTAATTTGAATTTTTTGATATACTTCTTTGTTGTTTGATGGTGATTGACCTTAATTGGCTTTAATTTTTCTTCCACCAAGTGTTTAAGTCTTGAGTTGTGACTTATGCTTGATGGTTAAGTGTTCAAAAATAAGATAAGAAAAATGATTTAATAAAAATCTTATATAATAAAGGTTATACAAAAATAGAAAGCAAAAGAGCAACAAGCTGCGCCACTGCCCCTTTTTGGATGGTAGAACCGATCCACCTAAAAACTACATTCTTTTAAGTGTCTGATTATTGCTTTCTCTCAGTAGTTAAAACCTAAAGTCGTGGTTTCCGCTTGAAGGTAAATTTTTTGTTGTTTTATTTGGAATTTTTGAAGGTTACTTCCAAGAATGAAGTTTCTTCTTGTTTTTATTTTGAAGTGAATGTTGTGGAGACAGTGAAAGAAGATTGTTAAGATCCGAGAGTTGGTCTAAGATTTCTAAGAACTACACACTTCATTCGCTACCAATTTAAAGTTTTTTTAAATTTAGATTGTATTTTCATTGATTGTTGATTGCATTTATGTTGTTCTTCCTAAGTTGAAAGTGCTATGAACATCTTCCAACTTAACCGAGGAGGGGGGAGAGGGGGTATTGTTAGAGATATTAACATTATTTACAAATTTGTTATACTAGATGAGAGTTAATTATTAGTTTCAAGTTAATTATAAATTAGTTACATTAGATGAGATTTAGTTATACTCTTAGTCTATATAAGTCTCTTGTATCACTTTAATAGACCAAGCTTTTATTTTAATCAATACAAAATTTATTACACCTTTTTATATTGTCTCTCTTCTATTTTTTTTATAGACTCTTTCAAGAATATTAACACAATCACAAATATTATAGAGTATCCTAATTGAGATATTATGTTGTTTTTATGACTTAATATTCAAAGTTTTGATTTTTAAAATATAAGTTATATGATTAATTTATATTATTCAATTTAATTATTATTTTTAATGCTATAAAGAAATAAAATATAATTTTTTTTTACAATAATACCCATTGAAGGTGGAGGCGAATGTTCAATAATTATTTTCGACAGGGTTTAAGGGTGGGGGTGGGGACATAACAGGAATGCGATGGTTAGGTTGGGTTGGCAATACTAAAAACTGCATTGGCCTGCCCCTGACCCAATGCCATACCTATCTAACTCACCCTCACAATAATCAAACACAAGAGTATAAGAGAAGAAAAAAATCAAGTACAAGTTTAAAATGCTTTAGACTGATACATTTTGAAGTAAAAAACTAAAGTGTAGAAAATAGGGACACCATACTACTTAAACCACCATATATCCGACCAATCACACAACCTTCTTCCCATGCACACTATCACCTTCGTACTACTTCTGCCGAAGCTTCATATCATCGGGCCTTCCATTTCTCTCCACCATAAACCACTGTTGCAAGCCATTCGCACCACCCACATCAACACCAAAAAATCTCTCTTCTCCACCACCTTCAAACACAACCTCACGACCTCTGATTCTCATTTTCGGAAGCAACATATTTCGAACTAACACAACCACCAATATGCATTTTTGCTCATATCTCCGATCAAAGAACCACCACAAAGAAAAACACATACAACCACTCAAGCTTCTTCGTTTGCATTTCCGATTTCGACACCTCCGCTCCAACAACAACAATACACGTACCACAACTCTTTGTTTGGTAATATTTGAATCGATTTTTGCTGCGTGTATTCACTATTTTTTGTATGTGTCGATTGCATTCATTTATTGCTTATTGTGGACTTGTTAAAATTTCTTGATACTGTAATGTATGTTGTAATGATGTAATTAATGTGGGACTGTATGTGCTTTCGTTTGCATTGTGCTTAAATCGGATCAGATCCATATATTCGACATGATTTATATTTAGTGACATTGCGAGACTTTTGTTTAAATTCTGTAGCATTGATATATTATAAATATTTTCAGTTGTCGAAACCAAGTCTAAATGTTGAAATCGTTAGCGTTGGTTTTGCTATTTTGTTCCAACTGTGATGACCTCATATAGTGTTACCAGTTTGCTATTATTTCTTTTCTTTACGTGTGACATTTGGATTTTATTATCATTGTGTGTGTTAACATGTAATTTTTCTGTTTTGGTTACGTTGAGCAAGCATGTCATGCTTTATTTATGCTTTGATTTCGGTTGAGATGAACGCCTCCAACGTTAGCAAGTTTGCTGTTATTTTTTTGCTTACATGTGACATTGCAATTCTGTTGTCGTTGTCTCCAATTTAGACTTGTACACACTTTCGGTAGTTTAACATAGTGTCAATTCACGTTTGCTTTCGCCACTTTTGTGTTTCGTACGTTGCTTTTGTCATCACACAATTCGTTGCGTTTAATTTATTTGCGATGATCGCGCTTTGCGCTAGCAACTTGTTATTTAATTTATGTTAGAATGCAACATTTTAATTTCATTACATCAGATTTAAATTCTGCATTGACATCTGTGTATTGCACATCCTGGCGTTATGTAAATTCAATTCGCGTCTATCACGGCGCTAAAATTGGACACGAGCGCATCGCACGCTCGAGAAATAAAACAGAGCCGCCAACAAACTTTGTTTACTCCATAAGGAAAAAGAAAATATCGATAAGACCCTTAAAAGAAAGAGAAAATGGTTGTCACAACCAAATTTGGGTTCGGAAATCGATTATGCAAGGGGAATTATTAGCACCCCTCACATCCCTTGTACTCAACAGGAACCATTTAGTTAGATTTTCAAATAGAATGTTAACTTACATTATTTGCTTTCTTCGAGTTATTAAAAAAGTTTGAAAGAAAAATAAAGAAGTCACATAAAGGTTTTTATTAGGGTGCTTGACAAGATTGCGGGTCTTGCTCCTACGTATCCTCAGGTTCGACGAAGAATTCAAATCTATGTAGTTCTTCATAGAAAACTACATATTGGTTGGTTGATTTTATTAAACAAATGTTTATATTACGTTCTAGCGGTTAAACATTGCTTGTACTTGCAATTGGAGGCTTTAAGCGTTTGTTTGTATTACGGTAGAACGAACTAAATAATGTTCTTTTGTAAAAGGTTTTTGATCACGTGGGGGAGAGAAAATATATCACTTTGATTGGTTAAGTATATTTTGAGTGAAAGACGAGTATCCACACAGCGAGCTCTACAACCAGTGTACGAGTACTCAAGTAGAAAAGAGGTCTAAACCCAATTAATCCTTTTTCGTCCAAATTTCTTGTAAAAGATGTGAGGCAAATTGAGTACTAGTTCTTTAATGGAAGATGAGTATTCACACAACGAGCTCTACAACCAGTGTCTAAATAATCGGAAAAAGGACAAGGTCTACACCTAATCAATACTTTTTCTTATATATAAGAACAAACTAAATTCGGTTAATTATTGTGTTTTAATACGCTGACGAGTCTTCGGACATCAAAGTCTACGACCAATGTTCAAATACTCGGGGTATAACAAGGTCTACACCCAATCAATCTTTTTTCATTCAATTTATGTGAAGAAAACATATTCAGAGACGATTAGGCATTTTTATTTTGATTTAGAAAATACACTCGATATGGATCGAGGTTTGATTTGCGTTAATTCGAAATCGATCAAAAATGATAAGCTTTGAAAATACCACTTGACATTGAATCAAGGGTTTTAATATTGAAAATATTCATTTTATTTCACCAATTATTTATTTAATTAGAATAATTAATAAATAAATTGATAAAATAAAATAAATAAATGAAGAGAGGTGCAAGTTATAATAATGGGACATGGCTAGTAAAAATAAAATAAAGCATGACCCAAGGCCCAAAGATCAATTGAAAGAAAAAATAAAAAACAAAGTTGTAATAAAATAGAAGGGGGTACAAATAGCAAAAGCCCAAAGGGAAGGAGGCCCAAACGCTGAGTCCAAGTCAACAGGGGAGGGAGCCAACAGAGTTGACTCAACCTCAACCCTATGATGCAATTAAATCATGATCACAAGGTCACTGAGAGAAGACAGACGAATGCTACAATTCTCCAATCACAACTCGCCAGGAGCCATCAAAAGCTCTAAAAATTAAAGCGCTAGGCTTAATCATAACTCTTCCTAAGGTCAACTTCAACAAAGTGGTCTTCGGTATAGCATTTAGTGAAGATCCAGTTTCCACTAATACTTTAAATAAGATTGTGTGTAAGCATTTCATGGAGATGTGTAAAGCTCAGTTGTGGGACCTCCCTTCTGATGGTAATTCATCATCACTGAAGCCTAGATAGCTTCCAGCAGTAATGTTAGCAACAACATTGTCGATTTGATCTATAGTAATATCCTTGGTTACATGGGCAGTGCCTAATACTTTCATTAGTGACTCTCGATGAGCCTCTGAGCTAAGTAATAAGGATAACATTGAGGTCTTGGAAGGAGTCTGGTTCAATTGGTCTACCACGCTATAGTCCCTCTTCTTGATAATCTTGAGTAACTCCTCGACTTCTTTTTGAGAAGCCTATGCCTTAGGAGAGGACGATCCTTCCAGTGATTCAACATTATGAGCAGAGTTTTAAGAATTACTAGCCATCTCTTTCCCTTTGGCCTTATCTAAGGGCTCAACACTTATGGGAGAAAACACTCGACCACTTTGGGTCATTCCCCAATGACTGGAAATGGTGGTGACATTAGGCTTGTTGATGACTAGAGGTCTTCTCTCTTGTCCCTTCCTATAGACCTTAGGCTCGCACCTCCAAGATACAACCTGAGTGATCTCATATGGGAACAAAGATGGAACTTAAATTACCAAAGGAGTGATTGGTATCTACATTTCATCAGTTGGATAAGGGATTTCCATCATAACTACCTCTTCATCGTCTTTGATTAGGCGCCCGATTTGAATGGTACCCTGGTTAATTAACTGTTGTACGCAACTTTTCAACCTTCACAATTCTCTGGTCCTGAGATATAATATTCACAATCAAAATGGTTTGCTGGGATCAAACCATGTTTTATCAGCTATTCTCCTATAACCAATATAGGTTTCTAGATCTCTTCCACCTTTTCTATCAGTTCTTGACTATCAGACTCCTCAATCACATTTACTGATGGCCTCGTATGCGTTGACATGGGATTAGTCCTGACATTTGGGCCAATGGGTGTAAATGTGTCCGCCTTGCAATTAATAAAATCTTGCACCTTATGTTTAAGTGATTTACAATTATCCACCATATGCCTGGGGGCACCCATTTTATATTCGCACCTGGTGTTGGCATCATAACCTGGTGGAAACGAAGCATTCATTGGCCTTAGCTCGTTTAGTATCACCAATCCTCCCTTGAGAAAATAAGGAAGAATTTGGTTGTACGAAATTGGTAATGGGTTGAACTGTCATTTTGACCTTCTGATCTTTTGTTGATTATAGTGACGCTAATGCGAAGCATTTTGATGGTATTGTGGTTGATACGCTGGTTGCTAATATTTAGCGGGCGTAATGACAACAAACTGATGATATGTCAATAGGAGAGGATAATGAGATTTGTTTTTCTTCGACGACCCCACTATAGAGTTTGCATCACCTTCCTTCTTTTTATGAAAGTTAGAGTAATGTTTATTTTCCCCACTCAAGGCGCCGATAGTATTTGGAAACTTTCCATTCTTTATGTTACTTTCTATTCTTTCGCCAGCGGTAACAACTTTAGAGAAGGTTGAAAAGATACTTACGACCATTTTCTCGAGATATGGGACCTACAGAGTTCCCATAAACATGTCCACTAACTCCTTATCCTGAAGGGGTGGCTGGAATCTAGAAGCAAGCTCCCTCCATCACTGTGTGTATTCCTTAAAGGACTCATTTCTCCATTGTGACATATCTTGCATCTGGGTTTGGTTCGGCGCTATGTCCGTGTTATATTGGTAGTGTTTGAAGAATACCTGTAACACCCCAAAATTTTCCCTCCTTATTCACGCATTCATTTTGAGGTCATTTAACATTAGATACATTGCATTTCATCATGTCAATCGGGATTAGCTCCAAGAAGCTTGAACATCATCCAGGACACTTTGTGGGTTCTATTTAGATGATCAGTCAACACAAGGGAAAGACTTGAGTTACTTCCAACAGGGGTCTATTCGTCAGTCAAAACGTTAATCTTGAAGGAGCAAAGGTTTGTTCATGAGCTGTCATGCTCGCTAGGCGAAGCCCACGTGTTTTGAAAAAAAAAAAAACGACGAAAATAAAAAACGGAAAACGAAAAAAAAAACAAAAAAAAAAATGAATAAATAAATAAATAATAATAATAATAATAATAATAATAATAATAAATTAAATAAATAAATAAATAAATAAAATATAATAGAAAAATCTTGGACTTGGACCTCTCTCATTTGAGCCCACAAAGCCATGAAAATCAGGTTATAAAAGAGGGAGAACAGACAGAAAAAGGAAGAGAAGCAAAATACTCTGAGGTTTCCTTGGAACAAAACCCTGGACAAAACCCGGAGAGAAACCTAGACAGAGAGAGTGAGAATTAATCTGCAGCAATCTCCAGGCAACTCTGAAAGGTTCATTCTGACTCACACACTTTCAGCTCAAGCAAACCCTAACATTGGTTTGCAAATCCAGCCGTGCCATTTGATTTCAACCGATCTCTCCAATCAAGTTTGCCTTTATTCCCATTACCTTTGTGCTTTGAAGTTGAATACTCTGAATGTTTGAGGTATGATGGATGAATTTCATTAGGTTTTTGCCCACGGGTTCATAATTATGTATGAATGTATAAATAATGCCTTGAATGCTTAATCGTTTAATTTCTGAAGTGTATGCCACAAGGTTTGAGGTTTCTGAAACCATACTGTTATCCATGAAAAAAATGCTTATCGTGTTTCACTAACCCTTTTGTTGAGTTTTTGTGAGGGCTCACATACTCTTGCAGGGATAGCTTGCCTGGTGTTCCACTTTATTTGTGGGATACCACCTGGAGGTTTATTCCGATTACCTGTACTGACTCACTTTCTTTGATGGTGTTTAGCTTGGAAGGATCCCTGGGTTTCCCATTCCTCTAATTGCTGTTACTTCGGATCTTTATCCGCGTGGTACCTTTTACATTTTCCCGTATTTTACTGCTTTCCTAGCTGGAAGACCTCGATAGGAGGCAATGTTTTTGTGTGTTTATATTTTTTTTACAGGTTCCTTCGTTCAGGACTCCTTTTGCATGAGCATCCCTAACCCTACCAACTCATTGATTTTTCTTCTTCTAAGAACACGTTAACTCCTTCTACTACAGGCGAGTAAGTCTCCAAAGGTCGAGCATCCGGTAGATTACGTAGTAACGTCGTTCGTCCAAAACCCAATCCATAACCCCGTAGTTAGCCGAACTACGGCTTGCTCTGATTCTCATTCCAGATGAGATACGTAGGCATAAGACGCGATGTCTTAGCGAGCACAATTACCCTTAACCCCTAGGTAACCGAGCTACGAAGACTCTGATTCTCATATTCAGATGAGATACGTATGCAGTGGATGCGACATCCGTGCGAGTCATTTTCTTTTGACCCTTTTTTTTAGTAAATAACACATTAGATAAACCCACACCCTTTAGACAAGAACTACAAAAGTGGATCCCGTAGAGTACTATGGATGCGTAGGGGTGCTAATACCTTCCTTTCGCATAATCGACTCCCGAACCCAAGATTTGGTTGCGAGACCCTGTCTTGTCCTTTCCTTTTTCCAGGTTTACTTCGAGCGTTTCCTTTCCCTCCTTTGGGATAAATAACGCACAGTGGCGACTCTCCTGTCTTTCTTCGCCGGTTGTTTTTTTCGCATTCCATTTTTCAGGTTGCGACAACTGGCGACTCTGCTGGGGACGCGGTTTCCCTAAGCGAGTCCCTCCTAGCTTTTGTAGGTTGTTTGTTTATTGGGTGTTTATTCTTTTGTACAGTTATTTATCTTTCAGCATTTACCTGCTTTATTGCATTGTGTACATATGACTTCCGTATTTGTTGGTTCTGTTTGTGAGATGAGTTCCATACCCGGACTCGAGTGCAATTAAGATAGGAGAATAACATAGTCTTGTTGACTTGTGTGGAGTTATTCCTTAGCAAGTTGACTTGCAAGCCCATTCACTTGGTGGAGGTCATGTTGGATCAATAATGTCACACAAGTAAGTTGTGGTTAGACATTACTTTTTCCAATATAGACCTTAGAAGCCAAGGACCTTAGTTTACCAAACCCATCTTGGCCTATTCGTAGGACGTAGTGCGAAAGTCGTTCAAGTGTAAGATTTGATACGATTGTTACGCGATACTACACTCATAAGAGTCTCTCTTGAGAATATTTTTGAAATACGAGTAGTCGTTCCTCTGATAATATCCGAAAGATGGGGTTATGACTATGGGAACCTTTTGTAGAACATGTTTGGCAGGTTTAAACCTTAGTACACTTCCTTTGGGTGGTTCTTAACCTAAATTCCATGCTCGTGACTTGCAACAAACCCTTGATTCATGGTTGATCCGTTTAGGTATCCTTAATATCAATGAAACTTGGGTGTTGATAAGGTGTAAACCATAATCCACCAAAAAAATGGATGGTTGATATTAAGGATAACATGATCCATCCCATGACCTTTGTTTGGTGTGCTTTGCTTGATCCTCTTAATTTCTCTCCAGGCAGTGCAACCTGACAGATGTTCAAGCGGATCTAGCCGTCCTGATTGACATGCCATTGCATTGCATAACATCATTCGCATATTTGCATCCAACATCTCATACTTATTCATTTGCAGGGTATTCCCTTTTTAAGGGGGGGGGGCTTAAAATCGAAGAAGCAGTGCATCGCATACCATGCATACTAACCCTTGTTTGTTTTGCAGGTGTCACCGCAGTGTCTAATGTTTGTTCCCTGTTTCAGGCAGTTATTGGTCCCAAGCGAGTTCACAGGTACCCGACAAAGGAAAACCGTCCACGACTAGCAATGGACCAGATACAGAAAGAGCTGACTGATATGCGTGAAAGGATGGATCAGTTCATGACACTGATGACTGGTATGGCAGAAGGCCAGGCGAAGCTGAAGGAATTGGTTGAGCAACCGAGGCCCGATCCAGAGGTGGAAATACCAAGTGCTGAGGGGAACCCTGGTAACCCTGGGAACACTGATAACCCTGTGAACACTGGAAACGCGGGTAACGCAAATGTTGATGGAAACCCGGGTAATGTTGGCAACACGGGAAATGTTGGGAATGGTATTAACACCCCTCACGTCTGTAGTACCCTACAAGATCCACTCTTGTTCTTCTAATAAAAATGATGTGTTTATTCTAAAGCTTACAAATTAAAAGGGAATGCATGCAGAAAGATTAAATTATTTACAAACAAAAAGAAAGTTTTTATTATTGCGCTCGCTTAGGCTTTGCAACCCAATGCCTACGTATCCCGAAAAAATAAGAGCATCATAGTTCTTCTAAAAAAATTTGGTTTGTTAGTTCTTTTTAGGGGTAATCACTCTTATTGAAAATTTTCATAAGAAAAGCCAAGCAACAAAAGGAGTTTGATTGGTTGTATATTTTTGTTGAAAACATAAATCAAATGATCCATCCAAGGCAGGAGGTATCTGAGTACTTCTCTCTTATTATTGAAAGAGTTCAAGTAGTATTTAGAATGTTTTTGGATTTTGATTGAGAAAAGTTTTTTGTTTTAGAATGAATACAAAAGAGAATGGAAAATCTAAGAGAATTCAAAAAAGAACCCTAATGTTGGCATGAAATAGTGGTCCTAAAGTTAGGATAAAATGGAAATATCTACCTAAGTTAGCATGCAAATATTGACCTATGATTAAGGATCAAGGGGACTACCCAATGTTGTCATGCTTGGTTAACAAACCTAAGGTCTACTTTAGTTCAATCTTAACCAAGAATCAACCAAAGAAATCATATAGGGAACATGTTATCCACACAAGGAAAAGAGATAGAAGAAGGTGACAATCCATATCAAGTGATGGAAGAATAAATTAACAATAAAAGATAGTCAATCCATATCAAGTCATAGAAGAAAGATGAAACAAAAAAAAAGATGAACAATCCCATTTCGAGTCATGGAAGAGAAGGTAAAATAATCCATATCAAGTCATGGGAGGAAATATGAAAGAACCAAAATACAAAGTAATCTATATTAAGTCATGGAAGAAAAATAAAGTAGGAATAACAACCATATCAAGTCATGGAAGAGATAAAGTAGTCCATATCAAGTCATGGAAGAAAAACTGAAACAATCCATATCAAGTCATAGGAGAGAAGATGAAAGAAAACCAAGTAAGCAAGAGATAAAAGGTGAATGCTCAAGTCTAAAAATTATTTAAGATATCATAAACTATCACCAAAAGGTCACATGTTAACAAATAGCAACTACTCAATCAAACTAGTCATGAAAGAAGGGGACAAAGCTCAAACAAGTCGTGAATACAACTAAAGCAAGAAACAAGTTATCAAACCAAAATGGGAAGCAATATCACATAAAAATAAGCTCATGGACATTTTGTCTAACTCCTAAAGGTCATGCATACATGGTTTAAGCATCAAAGGGTTCAAGGAAAGCATACAAATATGCATACTAGCAAGCAATGGTCCTAATGTGTCAAGTATCTAAGCAAACATAGTATGAGAATAGTGAAGTGAAGAGGAAGATATGAGAAGTCATATAAGGAAGTAGAAAACACATCAATAACCTATCATTATCACCTAAGTATACTTGAGAAATATTCTAAATCAAATCATACAAGTAATGACAACCATACAACCATAAATGGACATAAGTCCTCATGCAATGCTAATAAGAAAAACAAGTAAAGAGAAGGGATTTGTGAAAGAAGGAAGAGGCAAACATAGGCATGTTATTCAATTAACAAAAGTATCAAAATAAAGAAGAATTTCAAATAGGCATTGAATCCATGATACAAGCACCAAAGTACACAAGCATCATTCAAAGTTGTAAAGGGAAATGAACACAAGTGTCTAAGGTCCTTTGACCTTGTTTGACTTAGGATAAATCCCTTGGCCATTTATTTGGTATTTTGAAGGGATTTGAGGTTTTGTCCAAATTAAAATGCCTTTTAATTCATTTTTACTGTGATTTTTAATTGATTAAATGTTTAAAAATCATGTTGAGCCATTTTTATGGTCTTGTGATGTTTGAATTTCTGTTTGGGCCTTGGTCATGGTTGATTTGACTTTTGTTTGATCAAAACCATTGGATTTAGGGGATTGATGAAATGTACATTTCATCTCCCAAAATGAATGGATGGTATTGATCAGATGAAAGTTCCTCTCATGATAAATATATGTTTCTATCTCCTCCTCCCTCTTCATCTTCATCCCTATTCTTCCCCATTCCCTCATTTGACCAATGATTTCTCTAATGTCTAAATGCTGATTGATTCATTAATGACCTTGTGTCAGATGAATCAATACAAGTATGACTGAGATATGTTCTTACCATTTTCCTTTTAGTGTGTGGTATGTTTTAGGAGTTTGGTTCTTTGTACCAAATCTCTAACATGCATTAACACCTATATTTTTATTGTCCGGCCTCAGATAGTTGTGACTTCTACATAAGTCCAATTACGATTGCTTAACATAGATCTAAATTTGATCAAGAAGGCATATTATTCTAGTAAGTTAGATTGCAAGTCTCCCATTCTTCATGGCATTGTGTGAAAACTTGAACTTTTTTCCTTTCATGAGAGCTAGTGGCATACTTGTAGAATTATCCAAGTTGGAGCCCTTCTCATGGAAGATGTCTTGGTTTAAGGATTCATACTCGTGAATGAATGATTGAGTGTTCTCCATATAATGACTTAATCAATTAAAATTCACCACTAACATTTGACTAACCATTGACTAACTCTTATTAATATTGCTTTACTTTCAAGTCATATACTTTATGCAATTTAAATTTCAGTACCTTTATCATTCATTGCCATTTATATTCCATGCAACTTATTTATGTTTCAAGTCATTTTCACTTTGCTCATTTGAGTCATATCTTGTGATTGTATATATTTGTTTGCTTGCTTTTGTGTTGTTTGTGGTATTAGAACCTTAAAACATTTAATAATAACAAAAACCCTAAAAAAACATTTGGTGGACTGTTGGACTTGATCTGAGCTTTTGGACTTAGAATTAGGTAACATTCCCAGTGCTAAAGGACTTGGCCAATGCAAACATTTGAGACTGAGCTATCTTTGATTGTGCCTTCATCTTATGCAGGACTTTGAGTGCCATTGATTAATTTGCTACTCTGTCTTTGTGCTTAATTGCTTATTTTGTTATGATTGTCTATGTCTGATGTTTTGCTCTGAGTTGACCGAGGAATATTCATCTGATACATTGGAAGACACTGAAGACTGCTAGCTATTGGAGTGCTTGCTTGGATGTGGCCATCTTTATTTGATGCCTTAATCTTCATGATGTATGGAGATTGTTCATTGCTTATTGGTTATTACTTGATTAAAGTACAAAGGAAAATGGGTTTCTATATGACATTCTTGTCCGTTGGATTTCATCCCATTGGTCAGATCTTTTCAACTCTTAACTTTTAATTTTTGCTTAGTATAGTCTCTCCATCTCCTCCCACTTTATTTTATTTCAAAATCTCTCCCTCTTTTCAAAAACCTTCTTTGTCTTGTGATTTCAAACTTAGACATGTTTTAATGATTAGAAACTTTGGCGTTATACCATTGACTTTTTAAACTTCTTTTCTTAAATCAAATTTGTAAATGAACTTAACCATATTGACTTAAATTTCAAAAGACAAAAAGAACTAACCGCCTCATCCAAATTTTTGGTCTTTTGTGCCTGTAGCGGTAAATTCATGACCTCAAACTATGGATAAGCTTAACGTCAATAAAACCAGAGTCGCCACCGCACTTTTATTGTTTCCAAAGGAAAAGGGAAAAGTCCGAACAAAACCCAAAGATAAGAAGTTTTCAAATCAAAATTAATAAAATGCCAGAGATTACAGGTAAGGGGGTTGGTTACACAGAGGGAAGGTGTTAGCACCCAAAGTGTCCTATGTACTCTTAGGGAGCCCTTTTTTTATGTGTGTATGTGTGTTTGGTATAAAATGATATTTGAGATAAATAGAATGTGGGGATGAGAAAATAATTCATTTGATTATATTTTTGTGTTTGACAAGACCTTCGAACTTGTGCCTGCGTACCAACATAAAAATGAGGGATCAAAGCCTCGTAGTTCGTGGTATCAGTTTCAAAATGAGTGGGTTGCTTTTAATAAAAATTTTAAGTTAAAAGAGGCACAAAGGACCCAAAAGTTTAAATGGGTGTTAGTTATTTTTTTCTTTTAAAATTTTAAGTAAATATTGTTAAGTTTATTTACAAGTTTGATTAATGATTTTTTTTTTAAAATTCATTAGCATAAGGCCAAAGTTTCTAATTGTTAAAACATGTCTAAGTTTGAAATCACAAGCAAAGAAAGTTTTTGAAAGGAGGGAGAGATTTTAAAATTTAAGAAGTGGGAGGAGACAAATAGACTACCCTAAGCAGAAATTCAAAAGTTAAGAGTTGAAAAGATCTGACAAATGGGATGCAATCCAACAGACAAGAATGTCATATAGAAACCCATTTTCCTTTGGACTTTGATCAAGCAATAATCAATAAGCAATTAGCAATATGAAGATCAAGGCATCAAATAAAGATGACCACATCCAAACAAGCATTCCAATAGCTAGCAGTCTTTATTGTCTTCTCATGTATAAGAGGAAATACTCCTTGATCAACTCAGAATAAGGCATTAGGAACAAGATCAAAATAACAGTTGCATCAAGACCATGGAGAAGATGAACTCAAGTGGATCCAAATACTTGAATCAAATGAAAACCTAAATCATAATAACTTGGTCTCAGAAATGTTGGCAATGACCAAGTCCCTTTTTGCATATGGAATGCTGCCTAATTCTAAGTCCAAAAGCTCAGATCAAACCCAACAGTCCACACAAACATTTTTTAGGTGTTTTTTTGTTTATTAATTATTTTAAAGTCCTAATACCACAAATACAAACAAAATACACAAACAATATATACAATTACAATATATGGCTCAAATGAGCAAAGTGAAAATGGCATAAAACATAAACAAGTTAAATGGTATGAAAATGACAATGAATGGTAAATGACTTAAAATTAAATTGCATAAAGTAAATGACTTGAAAGTAAAGCAAAGTTAATAATAGTTAGTGTTAGTCAAAGTTAATTAGATGTTAGTGGAGTTTTGTTTTTTTATTGATTAAGTCATTCTTTGGAGAACACTCAACCATCTATTCACAAGTATGGATCCTTGAACCAACACATCTTCCAAAGGAAGGAAAAAAGGCCAAGTTTCCACACAATACTATGAAATATGGGAGACTTACAATCTCACTTACTAGAATGCTATGCCTTTAGCGTCAAATTTAGCTCTATGTTAAGCAATTGTAATTGTACTTATGTAGAAGTCACAACTATCTGAGGTCGGGCAATAAAAATTTAGGTGCTAATGCATGCTAGAGATTTGGTATAATGAACCAAACTCCTAAAACATACCACACACTAAAAGACAAAAGATCAAAGGAGGGACCTATCTCATCCATACTTGTATTGGTTCATCTGACACAAAGTCATTGATGAACCAATTAGCATTAGGATGTTGAAATTTCAATGGTCAATGAAAGGGATGGGAAATAATGGGATTGAAGATGAAGAGGGAGGGGAGATGAGAGAAACACAAATTGGTCATGGGAGGAATTTTATCAAATTAAAATCATTCATTCATTTTGGGAGATGAAATGTACATTTTATCAATCCCCTAAATCCAATGATTTTAACTTAACAAAAGTCAAATCAACCTTGACCAAGGCTCAAACACATAATCAAACATCACAAGTCAATAAAAATGACTCAACATGATTTCTATACAATTAATCAATTAAAAATCAAATTAAAAATGCATTTAAATTAAATTTAGTTTGGTCAAAACCTCTTCAAAAGACCAAATAAATGGCCAAGAGATTTATCCTAGGTCAAAGGACCTTAGACAAAAAATTGCATGATTTTTGAAAAGTCAGAAGTATTTTTAAACAATTTAAAATATGCATAAAAATAGTTAATTCATGAAAAATATCAAAAATTAATCCAAAAATAATTTTAATTCTGAAAATGAAAGAGGAAAATATTTAAAGATTTTTGGTGAAAGTCCCATATTTTTTGGATTAAAAATGAAATTAATATGAATTAATCAAAATAAGTGGATTAAATGAAAAAAAACCAGAAAATACAAAAAAACAAGGGCCATCAGATCTCCCTCATTAATTGAGGTGGATGATCTGATGGCCACACACGCGCGTTTCACCATACGCATTGGTCAATGCGTTGTACGCATGGTAATCACAATGAGCGCTTGAGATTAAAACATTTGAATCAGATCAGATGGCTTGGAGTTTGTCAATGCACCACCGGAGCCCTAGCTCCGGTCATCTTCTCCGGTGATCACCACCGGTCTGGTTCAGACTCAACTTCATGAAAAATGAAAAGTGAATACACTAATTTGAAGGAAAAATGCTCAGGAGCGCGAATCTGGCCACAATTTTCTCCAATTCCAAGTATATAAAAAGATACATGGATTTGAATTTTGAGGATCATGAACTGAGTTGCTTCGATTTAACCTCAAAGCAACTTAGTCTTGTTACCTACATTGGTAGGACTTCAACCAACCAAAAATCACAAAGAATGGTGAAGAATTGAGAGAGAATCTAAGAGATAAAGTTTCTGAAAAATCACCTTCGAGTTGATTCAATTTCACTTGATCTTGATCTGGATTTGCTTGCTTTCTCTTCCTCTTGCTTGCAGAAACCAATTGAGATGAAAAGGGAAGTGAATTTATGGAGTTTGAACTTCCAAACAGAAGATGAAGTTCAAGCTCGATTTCAAAAGAAATCTTCAGTAATTCTATGCAATGGAGGGTATGGATTGGTCTGAAAAAGCTTGGGCAAGGTCTTTATTAAGTTCTGATCACATTGCTTCTCTATTTATAGCCATTTTCAAATGCTTTCGCAACACTTTCATTTCAATGTCCAAATTTAGCAACTTCCTTCATAAGCTTGCATGGGCGTATACAAAGCCCAAAGATGATTAGAAAAGGTCCAAAAGTGTGCACATGTCATGCTGAAAGTGTTTCATTAAGCCATGCATTGTAGAATTGAATTGGATCATGAAATCCTTCCAAATGGTACCTCACATATCACCCATGGGTAAGTCCTTCATTCTTTGGCCATATGAGATGATCTTGAACTTTTTGGAAAGGTGAGATCAAGGGGAACAACTTTCATGTTTAACACTTTTTCATTTGAAGATTGGATCATGATGAATTTTGATTTGGAAGTTTGGAAAATCAAACATATTTGAAAATTTTCTAAGTCCCAAGTCAAATGTTCACTTCTTCCACTTGAATAACTTCTTCTATGGACTTCAAATGGAAACAGTTACTTCATCAAAGTTGTAGATATTTCATACCTATTAAGTTTTATCACAAATTTGACCTCATTTAGATTTGGCATGAAGGAGTTATGAGTTTTAGAAGTTGAGGAAAATCACTTGTTCATTGGTAATGGTCCAAAGTGACCTATAATGTTTCCTCTTGGCACATGCATTTTAAAGTTGAATTTGAACTTACTCCAAACATAAATGTTTAACTAGACATATTGAATTTGATCATGTAATTTGAATGGATTTCATCTCATAAGGATTGAGCAAGTTATGATCTTGGGAAGTTGACCTCTAAACTAGGGTTCAAACAAAATGACCTATAATTTTTCACCATAAAAAATGACTTTCCAAGCAAAACTAGCTCTTGACTTCAACATAAAAGTTGTTTGGAATTTCATTTTGAGTAACTTTGTTCTTTCAATAATTTTCATACGACATAAAGTGTATGAGATAGAGTCTAGGGAACCCCAATTTTGACCAGTTGACTTTCTCTGGTCAACCACCACGAACCAACTTGCTAGCTTGATATTCTCTTGAATTTTGGGACTCATGAAGGATCATAAATGTGTAGGATTATGTAGTATTAAGTATCCCTTGAAATATTTGATCACATGTTGAAGAAACTTATTGAAGAAGTTACACAAGATACCCAGATGAATTAGGGTTTCCAAGGCAAATAAGCTTCAAACTCTTGATGAATTCTTGATCAAAATGGCATGTGAAGATCATGGGGATCCATATATGATGTCTAGATTCAATGTGAACCATTTATTTATTTAACTTCTTGCATTGAGGGTCTCAAACCCTAGATGTGAGCTTGATGGAGCATACGTGAGCACACACACTACCTACAAAAGAGTTAAACTATACATTGACATATTTTTTGTATTTTGGTTAGTAAATAATGAAAAACAAATTATGATATAGTCAAAAGTGCTTGGTGACCTCTCCCAATGCAAACCCAATGAATGAGGGGTAAGGAGGATGCCAAGGTGTTATCCCAAAGCCAATGCATATGATGAGGTATCATGAGGGATCTTAGGGCCAAAATTGGGGTGTTACAACTGCCCCTATTTAAGGACATTCTAATTGAGGAGGTGAAGGTTAAAATATTCGTATTGACTCAGTAGAATGAGCTTAAATAACAACATATAGAAACATATTTTGGTCCCTAAGAGACCTTATGATGCACATGATATTAATATTAAAATAATCTCTGTGGGGAAAATGTTGCCACAAAGGAAAAGAATCCGGGGAGACTGAAAGTCCACAGGAGCATAATGCATTCCATAAGGAAAACTCATTGTGGAGACGAAGACTTTAGGGATAAAAAGTTGTGCGTAGGCCAGGCCACGACTTGAAAAGTCCTGGAGACACGAGGAGAATTTCCATGAAAATAAATCAATGGAAGGACTCAGTCGGGGATAAAGGAGAATCTGCAGAAGGAAACGGGTAGATCAGAACAAAACTAAAGTACTTGAACCAAACTCAACTGGGGAAGAATGAACTTCAACACAAGAGTAACAAAATTATATTACCTACTATCGGTTACTGGATAGGCATATAATGTATTCCGTCAGAGAGACATCCATTACCGATTAGGGTAAACATATCAAGGATGACTCGCTGAGGAAAGAAATGTATGTTTGTTACCGGTTACTGGGTAAAAACAACCTGCTGAGGAAAATATCAAATAGGATTTACAACTACCAGTTACTGGGCAGAAGACCAAAGAGAATATCTATCATCGGTTAAAATGAACATATCAAGGATAGACTCTGAGGAAAGAATATCCGTCATCGGCTAGGATGAACATATCAAGGATTGACTACCGGGGAAAAATAGGAATTATATTTATCAGTTACTAGATAGAATACCGAAGAGAGAGTATCCGTCACCGGTTGGGATGCACATATCAAGGATAGAGTCTAAGGGAAAAAGTGGGATTTATAACTTCCGGTTACTGGGCAGAAGATCGTAAAGGGGAGAAAATCCGTCATCGGTTAAGATGAACATATCAAGGGTTAACTCTCTGGAGAATGAAATAGGAATTACGACTACCTTTTTACTAGGTAGAAAACCACATAGAGAGAATATCCATCATCGACTAAGATGAACATATCAAGGATAGACTCAAAGGGAAGAATATTCGTCATCGGTTAGGATGAACATATCAAGGATAGACTGCCGGGGAAAAGTAAAATGAATCCACTCGGGAAAAATTAAGGGGAAGTAGATTACTTGTATTGGGTATTGGGTAAGAGTAAGATACTCGGAAACCGAAAAGAATACTACTAGTTATTGGGTAATAAACTTTCGGGGGGCCAAAAGCATCTATCTAGGTAAGAGCTAGAAAGAAACAGCCAAACAGAGACTTAACCTGATGAGGATATAACTTAGGAGGAATGGTTCCATCCAGACAATTAACCGGGGAGGAAATTGAAATAATAATCATCCACGAGGAAATAACTCAGTGGGGATCGAGAAAGGTTAAATTCTTTCTCCTTAAGGGGTTGACACTCTACAATTGAGTGAGGACAAACACACCAAATCTGTATGAAGAAATAATATCACCATATCAGAGGATCAGAAAATAAGGAATCAAATGCAATAACAATGCATAATTAAATATATGATGTATGAATGTATATATATATATGATTGATGATTATGCTGACAAAACAATCACAAAGGATACAAATGTCACTGATTTGAACCATCACTATAACACTCGGCTAATCTCGACAGGATGGAAGCACCAACTGGAGAAAAAGCTGGGGATGAACATAAATCATCCACCTCTGAATATCTCAAACCCTGATGAGGAAGGAGAAAAGATCTGTCGAGGACCTGAATTATCAACTCTGCGAGGAAATTTAGGTCAGCACCATACCAAATGAGAGACAACCTTGTAGAGGACCAAAAATACTGCTCAAGAATTAGTGGTGATGGAGATCAGGAGTGAACTCCGCTGGGGACTTGCGGGAGACAAAAATTTGTGTTGGATTTATGCAAACCGTTGAGAATATACGCCTATAACTCAAATGGGGGAGGCGATTACAAACTCAGCTAAGAAAAAATGACTTGCCGTTGGGTAGAAAAATGTGATCAAACCAACCGCTTGGAAAGCCAACAATGCTCCGCACTTCGAGACTCACCTGTTCTCAGACCGCTGTTGATACTCCTTACTGAAATCGATTTCTTTTTAAATTAATTGCTTTTATTATGTTAAGAAAAAAAGATTTTTATTTTATTATTTTAAAATTTCAAAATTATCATCGTAGAATTCAATTCTATTTAGCTGAAAAAAATGAATAAGAGTAGAAACAATTGGATAAAAAGCTCAACTTTATTTAATAGAATGGTAGTCTATAAATGACAAGACTCCACAAATTTTTACAAAAGTTAAAAAATGGTAATTTATATGGAAAAGGGATACATTGAATACAATGATCACTAAACCTTCTACCAACTTCAATATCCACTGTGCTCTTGGCCTCGGTTGAGGATGCTGAATCAGAGCCAAACGACTTGCTTAGAACTGCTCCAAATATCAAGGCCAACCAAATGCAGTTACTTTCCATAATCCCTAATTTTTGCATAGATTGCCCCAAGGTGGGGTATTCAATCTATCAGGATAAATTTATGTTTTATGTCTCTAATTTTTTCCTAGTTTTCCCTTTCGGGTTTTCAATCCACCGAGACACTCATTTTTGCCTAAGCCGCCCTTTCAGGTTTTCAACTTAGCGAACTGTTCTTTTCTTTTTAGGTGAAGTATTTCTTGGCTGCATTGGCTTTCACAGGAGGAGTGAACTCTTCACCATCCATAGTTGTAAGAATCAAAACACTGCCTGAAAAGGCTCTCTTAACAACATATTGGCCTTTATAATTAGGAGTCCATTTGCCCCTAGCGCCAGGTTTGAAAGATAGAATCTTCTCGAGCACGAGGTCACCTTCTCGGAACACACGAGGCTTGACCTTCTTATCAAAAGCTTTCTTCATTCTCTTCTAATATAACTGACCATGACACATGGCAGTCAACCTCTTCTCTTCAATTAAATTCAACTGATCATATCTGATTTGGCACCATTCAACCTCAGTCAACTTGACTTCCATCAAAACATACAATGATGGGATCTCAACCTCTACTGGGAGCACGAATTCCATACCATAAACAAGTGAGAATGGGGTTGCCCCTATTGAAGTGCGGATGAATGTACGGTACCCATGCAAAGTAAATGGGAGCATCTCATGCCAATCCTTGTATGTTACAACCATCTTCTAAATAATCTTCTTAATGTTCTTATTTACCACTTCAACAACCCCATTCATCTTAGATCTTTAGGGAGAAGAATTATGGTGTGCAATCTTGAAGTCTTTGCAAATAGCTTCTACCATGTTGTTATTCAAGTTTGATCCATTATCAGTAATGATCTTACTTGGCACACCATAACGACATATAATCTGATTCTTGATAAACTTCACAATAACTTGCTTGGTTACATTCGCGTACGATGCCGCTTCAACCCACTTTATGAAGTAATCAATAGACACCAAAATGAAACGATGTCCGTTCGAAGCTTTGGGCTCAATCATGCCAATCATATCAATTCCCCACATGAAGAAGGGCCATGGAGAGGAAATGACGTTCAACAGTGTCGGAGGAACATGAATCTTATCTGCATAAATCTGAAACTTGTGGCACTTCTTCACAAACTTATAACAGTCAAATTCCATTGTCAGCCAATAGTAACCTGCTCTCAACATATTTTTAGCCATAACATGTCTATTGGAATGAGTACCAAAGGAGCCTTCATGGACCTCAGTCATCAACAAGTCTGCTTCATGTCTATCCACGCATCTGAGCAGAACCATATCAGAGTTTCTCTTATAAAGCACATCACCATTCAGGTAGAAGTTGCCAATTAATCTTCTCAAAGACTTCTTATCTTTCAAAGATGTCCCAGGCGGGTAAATCTGACTTTGAAGGAAACATTTGATATCCTAATACCACGGCTTTTCATCTTTAAATTCTTCAACAACAAACACATGAGCTAGCCTATCAAGATGCATCGCAGTCAAATTGGGAACTTCATTCCAAAATTTTACCACAATCATTGAAGCCAACGTTACAAGAGCATCTGCCATCCGGTTTTCATCTCGAGGGATATGATGAAACTCAACCTTTGTAAAGAAAGTTGAAATCCTCCTCGCATAATCTCTATACGGTATCAAACCAGGTTGATTCGTCTCCAATTCACCTTTGATCTGATTTACAACCAAAGCTGAATCTCCATAGATGTCAAGATACTTGATTCTGAGATCAATGGCCTCTTTAAGCCCAATAATGCAAGCTTCATACTCAGCCATATTGTTCGTACATTTGAAAGTTAATCTAGATGTAAACGGAAAATGAGTGCCTTGAGGAGTAATAATCACCACCCCAATTCCATTACCATACTGATTAACAGCTCCATCAAATGCCATGCCCCAACGAGAACCAGGTTCTGGCCCTTCTTCAAGCAATGGTTCATCACAATCTTTCATTTTCAGGTACAAGATCTTTCATCAGGAAAATCATATTGCACTGACTGATAATCTTCAATCGGTTGGTGAGCTAAGTGGTCAGCTAAGACACTACCCTTGATAGCTTTTTGAGATTGGTATTCAATATCATACTCAGATAACAACATCTGTCAATGGAAAATCCTCCCAGTTAAAGCAGGCTTCTCAAAAATATACTTGATTTGATCCATTTTGGATATCAACCAAGTAGTATGATTTAACATATACCGACGCAGACACTTAGCAGCCCAAGCCAATGCGCAACAAGTCTTTTCAAGCATAGAATACCGAGTCTCACAGCCGATGAATTTCTTACTGAGATAGTAAATTGCATATTCTTTCTTTCCAAATTCATCATGCTGACCAAGAACACAACCCATACTCTCTTCAAGCACAGTCAAATACATGATCAAGGGTCTTCCTTCAACAGGCGGAGACAGAATCGGAGGCTGAAGCAGATACTCTTTAATACTGTCAAAAGCTTTATGACAATATTCGGTCCAATCACAAGACTGATCTTTCCGAAGAAGTTTGAATATAGGCACTCACGTGACAGTCATATGCGATATGAGTTTTGAGATGTAATTCAAATGGCCGAGAAAACCCCTGACTTGCTTCTCAATTTTGGGCGCATGCATTTCTTGTATTGCTTTGACCTTGGCAGGATCAACTTTGATACCCTTCTCACTGACAATAAATCCCAACAACTTACTAGAATGAACACCAAAAGTACATTTATTGGGATTCAAGCGGAGTTTGTACTTCCTCAAACACTGGAATAACTTCAACAAATGCTCAACATGCTCTTCTTCACCACTTGATTTGGAAATCATATCATCAACATAAACTTCGATCTCTTTATGCATAATATCATGAAAAAGAGTAGTCATATCTCTCTGGCGTGTTGCACCAACCTTCTTTAAACCGAAAGACATCACTCTATAACAAAATGTTCCCCAAGGTGTAATGAATATGGTCTTCTCCATATCCTCGGGTGCCATTTTGATCTGATTATAACCGGAAAATCCGTCCATAAATGAAAAGACTTTGAGTTTAGCTATATTGTCTACCAACATATCAATGTGTGGCAGAGGGAAATCATCTTTTGGACTTGCTTTATTCAAATCTCTGTAATCAACACACATGCGTACTTTTTCATCTTTCTTTGGAACAAGCACAATATTGGCCACCCATTGCGGATACTCAGCGGTAACAATAAAACCATCATCAATTTGTTTATGCACTTCTTCTTTGATCTTCACTGCCATATCGGGATGAGTTCTCCTCAACTTCTGCTTGACTGGCGGGCATTCTGGCTTCAACGACAATCTATGCTCCACAACCTCAGAATCCAAACCAGGCATGTCTTGATAGGACCAAGCCAAATTATCTGAATATCCTCGAAGAAGATCAATCAACCCCTTATTAGCCTCTGGACACAGCTGAGGCCCAATCTTGACTTCCTTCACATCATCTTCAGAACCCAAGTTAACTAGCTCAATCTGCTCCTCGAACGACTTAATGGCTTTTTCCTCATGCTCAAGTAGACGAGATAATTCATCAGATACTTCTTCATCATCAGTCTCTTCCTCAGCCTCAAACACAGGGAAAGCAAAGTTTGGAGAGGGAGTAAGATCATTGTATTCAATGGGTTTGGGAATCAACCGGCATAATGATTCAATATTTTGATTTTAGAGAAGTGAATTGTGACCAAATATTATGCAAATGGACATTTATTATTTATTTCTGTTTTTTGTGATTACCATTTTCAGAAAGGAAAAAAGTGTAAATAAAATATCATAGATGTGGATGAATAGAATTGCATTTTACTAATGATAATCGAAACGCCAAACAATGTTCACTTCTCCCTTAGGCATATGAGAAATATTTTTCTTAAAACATGAAAACAAATTACTTAGAGCGGTGAATAATAACAGGAACATCAACAACAATCCAATTGTTTCAAGTCTCGCCATGCGTCACAAATTTGGCGCAAGCTTCGCCTTCATCCTCTTCGATCACAGCAACTGAGTGTTGTTCATTACCATGGATGAACCCTCCACTGTGGAAACTCAGTTGCACTTCTTCAGCTTTGAAATTGAACGACCCTTGTGGAAATCCCAATCTGGCCCTGTTCTTATTCTCAGCAACCTCTACCATGTGACCTTACTGATTAGTGCATCCAGCCTCAATTGCTTTGCGTGCATCCTTGAAAGAAGACATGGGTGCCCCAACTCTCTTCACTTCAGCAATAGACAAGGCTTAGAACGAAGTTCCAACCTCCTCCTCAGCTTCAACATAAGAAAAGGATGACAAATGGCTCACCAAAAGCGCCTTCTCTCCACCAACAACGACAAGTTTGTCGCTCTTCACAAATTTAAGCTTCTGGTGTAGAGTAGATGTCACAACTCCAACTTCATGAATCCATGGCTTTCCCAATAAACATCTATAGGCCGGGTGGATATCCATCACTTGAAAGGTAATATGAAAATCACTTGGACCTATCTTCATTGGAAGGTCCACTTCTCCAATGACGGTTTTGCGAGAACCATCAAACGCGTTGACAATTACGCCACTATACCTCATCGGAGCGCCTTGGTAGGAAAGTATGGACATAGTTGACTTTGGGAGTACATTCAAAGAAGAACCAGTATCAACCAACACATCAGACAACATATCCTCCTTGTAGTTCATAGAAATGTGTAGTGCTAGATTGTGATTTCTGCCTTCCTCAGGAAGCTCTTCATCACAAAAACTCAAATTATTGCAGGAAGTAATGTTGGCAACTATGTGGGAAAACTGATCCACAGTTACATCGTGCTCAACGTAGGCTTGCTCAAGCACCTTCTGTAATGCCTCTCTATGTGCTTCGAAATTCATCAATAGAGACAACACTGAAATCTTTGAAGGAGTTTGGAGAAGCTGCCCCACCACATCAAAATCACTCTTCTTGATTAATCTTAATACCTCATCATCATCATTAGGCTTCAGCTTGTTAGATTCACCAGACTGACATACCGGAGCACTAATTGGATTCATCACATGTACATCCACATTCTTACTGACTGTAGCCTCTTCTACCTCTTTCGGAAAGACGGGACCAAATACACAACCACTACAGGTTACCTTTGCGACATCAACTATATTCACCATAGAATTTGCCACAGGCAACGAAACCTTTTGACCATTCTCCACCATTGCGGCATTATACTGATAAGGCACAACTTTATCGGATGCATATGGGACAAGGCCCGCTAACCGTATTACCAACGGCGATATCGATCTATTGATCTTGTTGTTGCTGCTACTATCAAATTGAATTACTACCCGCTCACGGGTTTTGAACACAGGGACAATTACATTCACATTATCTACCTCCCTTGACTGACAAATTTGGACCTTTCATCCATCAACCTCTGAATATCCCTCTTGACAATGACACATCCTCGAGGGTTCACACTGCATATCACACAACTATCATGGTCATGTTCACAGTCACTGACCAAACATATATCTCTATGAATTGCAACCAAAAACTGTCTGATATGGCGAACATCTTAAACCTTATACTCTCCATGACAACCATCTACCATGTTGACTGAAGCATTACCATGAGCGGGCAACAAATTGGCTTTCACATTTGGTGCACGGTCCTAAAAGGACACCATTCCACTCTTCATGAGCTTTTGCACCTCACCTTTCAACGGGTAGCAGTTCTCTATGTCATGGCCAGGGTCTCCCTGATGAAAGGCGCAAAGGAGTTCAGGCTTAAACCACCATGGAAGTGGCTCGGGAATTTGAGGTGGATTTCTTGGTTGAAGTAGGTTATTGAGAACCAAAGATGGATACATTTCGGCATATGACATAGGAATAGGGTCAAAAGAGACCTTCTTCCTCTCGAATTTATGTTATTGATTATGGTTGTTGTTGTAGTTAGTTCTTTGTTGTGGTTGTTGTTGACGTTGTTGTTGCTGAATTGGAATAGATTGATTGTTGGAATTATTGGAAAGCACTGGAATTACTGATGAAACTTGATGTTGATGCTGACACGGTTGAGGATTTCTTCTAACATGAGGCCTCCTCTGCCTCCCCACAGATACTAAGTTGGTTTCCTCTTCCTTCCTTTTGGAGAAACCACTCCCATACTTTTTGTTGGACGACGCTTCTTCCTTAGACAGACGTCCTTCACAGACTCTCTCTTCTAACCTCATCCCCATGTTTACCATTTCGGTAAAGTCACTGGAGGCACTGGCAATCATTCGTTCGTAGTAAAACAAGCTCAAGGTCTTCAGGAAAATCTTCGTCATCTCATTCTCTTCCAATGGAGGATTAATCTAAGCAGTATTTTCCCTCCATCTTTGAGCGTACTCTTTAAACGTCTCTTTATCCTTTTGAGACATAGACCTCAACTGGTCTCTATCAGGCGCCATATCCATGTTATACTTGTACCGCTTCACAAAAGCTTCACCCAGATTGTTGAACGTACGAATACTTGCACTATCTAGCCTCATATACCATCTCAGAGCAGCACCGGTCAAACTGCCTTGAAAATAGTGAATCTATAAATGATCATTATCAGTTTGAGTTGACATCTTTCTGGCGTACATAACAAGGTGGATAAATGGACAAGTATTTCCCTTATACTTTTCAAAGTCAGGGACTTTGAACTTCATCGGGATCTTCACATTCGGTAACAAGTAGAGTTCAGCAGCACTCTTCCTAAACAGGTCCTTTCCTCTAAACGTTTTCAACTCCTTGCGCAACTCAAGGAACTGATCCTTCATTTCATCCATCTTCTCATAAACATATGGGCCTTCAGATGGATCAGAATGGTAAATGGTGTCCTCAACACGAGGCAAGGTATGAACAATTGGTGGTGGCACAGACATGACCGAGCTAGATGCCGGTACGGGAGCAAAAGTGGGCGCAAACCCTTCAGGCATGAAATTTGGTGGCATCCCCCCACGGGAATCCAACATGCATTAACTGATCGGGTTGAGTAGCAGCAACAAGAATGGTTGAGGTAGGAACCTCAGAGATGACAGTCCTCTGGGGAGGAGTTGCAGGAGTTGGTGAAGACTGATTTTGCACAGCAAGAACAAACTCCATCATGGCAGTCAATCGGGAAATCTCATCCTTCATCTCTCTGTTCTCTTGTTCTAAATGTTCCATGATTCTGGATTGATTGGCATGAATGTTGTATCGGTGAGTCAGCTTGGCTGAAGCACAGAAGAATAACTGATAAGACATCTAGCAAAAGAAACTTGTTATGCAGATGATGCATGGAATGCAATGTTTTTGTTTCTTTAATTTCAAGGAACATGTTGTTTTATTTACAAACATATAATAACAATAATAACAATTTGATTGACCATAAAAATCTCTTTTATTCATAAAATTTGGAAAGATTACACTTAGTACAATTTCAGAAACCCAAGTACAAATATAAGAGAAAAAGGAAACTAATCATCCTAAGGATCCCCTAGCAACGGTATCAGATGATCTAGCTGCGGGCGCGTACTTCCTTCAGATGCGTCAAATCTCAGACTCAAAAGGTGTCTTCATTTGAGCCTTCTCAAGGACAAGCTGATCAACAATCTTCTTCCAAGCACCGGAAGGCCGAGGCATACTAGAGGAAGATGGACCCTCTGGCTTTCTCTGTCTCTTCATTTCCCGGTCTTCAAGAAGTTCAATAAGCACATTTTTGTCCTTTAACTCAAGCTGCAACTCCTCATGCTTTCGGCTCAAACCATGGAACCGCTCTTCCCACATATCTTTCTCTTGCTTCATCTTGGCGAGTGCGTCTTCCAAATCCTCTTCATCTTGGTTAGGGAGAGTTAATGGCTCAGCCACAACCAAATACATAGGTCTCTCACAGGCATACATCATCTTCAACTCCAAAGCTCTCTTCTTCACCCAAGTAGTGTAAGCTTCCAAAGCTACCCAGTTGCACAAACCAAGCTTGGATCTTCCTTTCCTATGCACATTATGCCAAGCATATACCATCTTCAGCTTCAAATGTTGGGAATATTTACCCTCTTGATAGAAAATACCTTCTAACTGAGTGTTATTAGGTTTGTCTCTGAGGGGAACCCAAGTTGACTGTGAGCCAAAGCAGGGTTGTAGTTGATTCCTCCTTGTGTACCAATGAGGGGTGATAACACTGAAATTTACCGTATTTTCGACTCCGATTTCACATGAATTCTAGTTGTTTTATTGTTATTTTGTTGTTTTATTGCTATGTTTTCCTTTGTTTTCAGGTTTTTACTTTAATCGGAGCCCTGATCGAGAAAAGGAGCGAAAAAGAGCCAAAAACCCTAAAATTCAGCATTTTGTACTTGTGGCCTACCCCATGGTTGGCGCCATAAACCCTGCCATGACGTGTCCAAGCTCAACTTCCCTCAACTTCTACGTTCCCCACTACTTCCACTAAGGCGCCTCAGATTGGCCTTGTGGCGGACGCCATGGCCTTGTGGCGGGCGCCACAAGAGGAAAAGTTTTCCCTCCCATTTTCAAGTTGAAGGGCATCCTTGTCATTTCCATCTTTTTAATTGCTTATAAATAGAAACTCGAAATCACTTTTACAATCATCCAAACTTAGAGCAGAGGCAAACTCAGAGCAACTTTGTTTCACTTAGGCATATATTCAGTATTATAAAGTGGTAATCGCTTCGCATTGAAGTGTTATCACAATTGTGTAATCAAGTCTGTGATAGAGTCTGTAATCGAGTTTGGAGCACTTTGGAAGGAAGTTAATCCTGCCGCCTTTTTCATTTCCTCTTTGCAATTTACTCAACCCTCCGATTGGAGCAGGTTTTTGTTACTTGTCTTTATCTTATTTATTTTCCCGCACTCGCTTTACTTTATTTATTTCTCGCACTCGCACTCGCTTTACTTTATTTATTTCTCGCACTCGCTTTAAATTATTTATTTCCTCGCACTCGCTTTAAATTATTTATTTCCTCGCACTCGCTTTAAATTATTTATTTCCTCGCACTCGCTTTAAATTATTTACTTTCCGCACTCGCACTACTTTTATTTACTTTCCGCACTCGCACTACTTTTATTTACTTTAATGCACTTTTACTTTACTATGTCTAACTAAATCTATAAGGTTAGAATGTAAGGATCGTAATTGAACCGATAATCCGTACAATTGTTCGTAGAAACACTTAAGGGCTACTTTAACTTTCAACTTAAGTTTTCCCGCACTTCAATTCTGTTGGGTAAGATCGAAAGCCGTCCAACGTCTTTTTAAACTTAATTGTTTTTAACTATTTCAAAAACAGTGAAAGCGCTTTGTTTAGTTCATTAGGAGTTTTTAACTTAAGAAGAAAAGAGATTTTAAAACTATTTTCGGACGCGTTTATAAGTTTAGAGTCTGGTTCGTGAGAACCTCTTTTGGTTAAGAAATCCAGGTTATAATACTTTTCAACTTAGTCAAGATACTATATTTCTTAAAAATAGGTTTACTACTCTAACGCAATAGGTGCCTTTTTATAAGTGACAATAAGAGGGTTTGATTAGGGAGTACAACTCGGTTCTGAATACGCGAAAGCCACAGTTCCTGTTAAATTAGTTCTTTTCAAAGTAGAAAACATTGCCCATAAGTAGTTCTATTAGCAAGTACTTGGATTATTAATTGATTACGTGAATTACATTCGACCCTGTCTTTATTAATTAATCTTTATTCAACACTTTACTTTTCATTGCACACTCCAAAAACACCTATTTTGATTGCCTTTGATAAACACCATAACAATAGATAACGATAGATTGACACTTGGTCTCTGTGGATTCGACAATCTTTTATATTACTCTGACGCGTTCGTATACTTGCGAAACACCACATCAAGTTTTTGGCGCCGTTGCCGGGGACCAATTTCGTCAAATTTCATTTTCCTGTTGTTATATCGTTTAGACTTAGGCTATTTCCCGCTGGTCAATGCGAAGAACTCGCAGCACCAGAAGTTTAAGCTTAGTATACCCTCTGGCGGAACCTGAAAGTTACGCTCGCGCACGTTTATTCTTTCATAGAATTAAGAGAGCTATGGCCGAAGATCAAAACCAAAGACCTCTTAAAGATTTAGCTCAACCATCAAACGAAGAACCTAGTTCTAGTATAGTAAACCCAACCATCCCAGCTAATAATTTTGAACTTAAACCGTCCCTGTTGCAACTAGTGCAACAAAGACAATTCGCAGGTCTCGCTACTGAGAACCCAAACCAACATTTAAAAATATTTCTTCAATTAGCAGACACTTTTAAAACCAATGGAGATTCTCTTGAGGCAATACGTTTAAGATTATTTCCTTTTTCCCTTAGAGATAAAGCTCTATCATGGTTAGATTCCCTTCCATCCAATTCCATTACGACTTGGGATAACCTTAGAAGAGTTTTTCTTGCTATATATTTTCCCTCAAGTAAAACCGCCGTTCTCCGAAACCATATAACTAGGTTTACCCAAAACCAAGGAGAATCGCTGTTCGAAGCTTGGGAGAGATATAAAGAGTTGTTACGAGCATGCCCACATCATGGTTTAGAAAATTGGTTAATCATTCAAACCTTCTATAATGGACTTCACTATAACACAAAGATGACCATCGACGCTGCCGCAGGCGGTGCTCTGATGAACAAACCTTACCCTGAAGCTAGTGCCCTCATCGAAGATATGGCTCAAAACCATCAATCATGGGGAGTCGAACGAGCGACAGTTGAGAAAAAGGAAGCCCAAAGAGGAGTGCATGAACTAAGCTCTATAGACATGATGCAAGCTAAAATGGACGCATTAGCCCTTAAGGTCGAACATATGTGCATAAACCCGAATACTGTAGCCGCAGTTTCGTCGGATTGTGAGATATGTGGAACCAAAGGACACCAATCTGCAGAATGCAGTCTATTAAACGAAACCCACTCTGAGCAAGTGAACTACACCCAAGGGAACCCATATTCGAATACCTATAACCCTGGATGGAGGAATCACCCGAACTTCTCCTATAAAAACAATAACCCTATCCAAAATAATGCACCTCCAAGACCTAGTTATCAAGCCCCTAGATCAAATCAACCTATGCAACCTGTGCCACCAAAGCCGAGCCTTGAGAAAATTATGGAAAATTTTATCACCGCTCAAACCCAACAAAGCAAGGAGTTCATGAATCAAAACATTCATGTTAATGAATTGATTACTCAGTTAGGAACCAAGGTTGACCAAATAGTTACTCATACCAAGATGCTTGAAACCCAGATCTCTCAGGTAGCTTTAAACCAAGCCCCTCAGACTACACCTGGAGGACAATTCCCTGGACAACCTCAACAAAATCCGAGAGGACAAGCCAATGCCATTACCCTACGAAGTGGGAACGCTTATGATGAGCCACCAAACCCTAGATTGAGTGAACCCGAAACTTCTAAGGAATGTACCAAGCCCCCGGACGAAGTAAAGGAACCAGAGGAATCTGAAAACCAGGAAGGTCGAGAAAAAGGAGAAAAACCTAAAGATAAAACTTACGTACCACCCCCTCCATATAAACCACCTATACCATATCCGCAAATACTCAAACAAACCCAGATCAATAAACAATATAAAAAACTTCATGTAGAAATCCCTTTCACAGAAGCCATCACCCAAATACCTTCTTATGCAAAGTTTCTCAAAGACATCCTTACCAACAAACGTAGACTTGACGATCCGAAGCCTTTGGAATGTAATGCTATTTCCGAGGACAAATTAGAAAAGAAAGATAAAGATCCTGGAAATTTCTCCATTCCTTGCCTTTTGGGTAATCATGTCATCGAAAAAGCTTTTCTAGACTTAGGAGCTAGTGTGAGCCTAATGCCTTTAGCAGTTTGTGAGAGGTTAAACTTAGGAGAATTACAGCCCACTAAGATGTCACTTCAGTTAGCCGATAGATCTGTTAAATATCCGATAGGCATTTTAGAAGATGTTCCTGTTAGGATAAGTCAGTTATTTATCCCTACTGATTTTGTTGTCATGGACATCAAAGAGGACAATGATATACCAATCCTTCTAGGTAGACCATTCTTATCGACTGCAGGAGCCATAATAGATGTCAAGAAAGGAAAGTTGACATTTGAGGTGGGTGACGAGAAAATAGAATTTATACTTTCGAAATTTCTTATGGCACCTGTGATGGGAGTCTCGTGTTATGCCTTAGATATCATTGATGGATGTGTTAGAGAATTAGAACAAAAAGAAATTATAAAAACAATTAAGTTACCATCAACTCTCATAAGGGAAGATGATGACTTTAAGAAACCCTACATCGATGATAACCTTTATGAATGTTTATCCCTTACTCCAGATCCTATGCCATGCCCTAAGAAACCAACCTTAGAACTTAAGGAACTGCCTAAGAACCTGAGATATGAGTTCCTCGATGAAAAGATGAACCGTCCAGTTATAGTTAGTGCTACCTTGAGCCAAGAGGAAACGAACCAACTTTTAGACGTTTTACGAAGATATCCCTCAGCCTTAGGATATAATATCTCTGACCTGAAAGGTATAAGCCCATCCGTATGCATGCATCAGATTTCACTCGAAGAAGATTCAAAACCCTCCAAGGAACATCAGAGAAGAATAAACCCTATAATGAGTGATGTCGTTAAAAAGGAAGTTCTTAAGTTACTCGAGGCAGGTATAATCTATCAGATCTCTGATAGTAAGTGGGTGAGCCATGTGCATGTAGTACCTAAAAAGGGAGGCATCACAGTCGTGCAAAACGATAAAGGCGAACATGTAGCAAAACGATTAGAAGGAGGATGGCGGATGTGTATAGATTATAGAAAATTAAATAAAGCAACTAGGAAGGATCATTTCCCTTTACCATTTATAGATCAAATGTTGGAGCGTCTAGCCAGACACTCTTACTTCTATTATCTAGATGGATACTCTGGATTCTTCCAAATACCTATCCACCCCGAAGATCAAGAAAAAACTACCTTTACATGACCTTATGGAACTTTTGCCTACAGACGAATGCCATTCGGCCTCTGTAATGCCCCAGCTACTTTCCAACACTGCATGATGTCAATCTTTGCAGATTACCTAGATGGTATCATGGAAGTGTTTATGGACGATTTCTCAGTTTGCGGATTTGATTTCCACAATTGTCTTGCTAACCTTGAGAAAATCCTGGAGAGATGCGTGGAGGTGAACCTCGTGCTGAACAGGGAAAAGTGTCATTTCATGGTGACCGAAGGAATAGTTTTAGGACATATAGTTTCCGAAAAAGGTATAGAGGTAGATAAAGCTAAAATATAAGTTATAGAAAACCTAAAACCACCAAAAAACCATCAGAGAAGTCCGAAGCTTTCTTGGACACGCTGGATTCTACCAGCGTTTTATTAAGGACTTCTCCAAAATAACCAAACCTTTAACTGGACTTTTAATGAAAGATGCTGAATTCATTTTTGATGAAAAATGTAACGACGCATTTAATCTTTTAAAGCAAGCGTTAATCTCAGCACCCATAATGAAACCACCTGATTGGTCAGAACCTTTTGATATAATGTGCGATGCTAGTGATTATGCAGTTGGAGCCGTTCTAGGACAAAGGAAAGATAAAAAATTACATGCCATTTATTATGCCAGTAGAACCCTAGATGCTGCCCAACTTAACTACGCAACAATTGAAAAAGAATTACTCGCTGTAGTTTTCGCTATAGACAGATTTAGATCTTTTCTAGTAGGAGCAAAAATTATAGTTTACACTGATCATGCTGCCATTCGTTACCTATTAAGTAAAAAAGATGTCAAACCCAGGTTACTCCGATGGATTCTATTACTACAAGAGTTTGATTTAAACATAAGAGATAAAAAAAGGCACTGAAAATGTAGTAGCTGATCACCTTTCTAGGCTAGAACATCTAAAACCTGAACTAGTACCCATAAATGATGATTTCGCCTATGATAGACTGATAGCTAGAGTAGAAACCATTGAAGATAATAACCTAGATCCTTATGAGCACCCCCAAAATTCCTTAGCAATAAGTAACGTGCCCTGGTATGCTGACTTCGTTAATTACCTAGCTGCTGATATAGTACCCCCTGATCTTGACTACCACCGCAAAAAGAAATTCTTCCACGATGTGAGAAACTTCTATTGGAACGAACCACTCCTTTTCAAAAGGGGTAAAGATGGCATTTTTCGCCGTTGCGTTCCAGAAGAAGAGGTAAATAATATTATCGAGCATTATCATTCTGCACCCTATGGTGGACATGCGAGCACCTCTAAGACATACGCCAAAATTCTTCAAGCTGGCCTATTCTGGCCTACCATGTGGCGTGATGTCTATGCTTGCATTGTCAAATGTGATAGATGCCAACACACTAGAAACATTTCAAGACATGATGAAATGCCTCTAAGAAACATTCAGGAAGTAGAACTCTTTGACGTATGGGGTATAGATTTCATGGGACCTTTCCCACCATCCTTAGGTAACAGGTATATCTTAGTAGCTATAGATTATGTGTCTAAGTGCATTGAAGCTATAGCTGCGCCCACAAACGACACTAGGATAGTTATCAAACTATTTAAAAACTATATATTCCCTAGATTTGGAACACCACGTTTAGTCATAAGCAATGGAGGATCACACTTTATATCGAGAATATTTGACAAAATTTTAAGAAAATATGGAGTTAGGCATAGAGTAACAACACCATACCATCCACAAACTAGTGGCCAAGTAGAAGTATCTAATAGGGAGATAAAACAAATCCTAGAGAAAACTGTTTCTATTTCTAGGAGAGACTGGTCTCAGAAGCTTCAAGAAGCATTATGGGCCTACAGAACCGCTTTCAAAACCCCTATAGGAACTACTCCTTATCAACTAGTTTATGGAAAATCCTGTCACTTACCGTTCGAATTAGAGCATAAGGCCTATTGGGCCATTAAAACTTTGAATTTAGACTACCTAGCCGCTGGAGAAAAGCGTATCCTAGACATTCATAAACTAGAAGAACTTAGGCAATCTGCCTACGAGAATGCAAAAATATATAAAGAGAGGACAAAAGCCTATCACGATAAAAGAATAGTAAAGAAAAACTTCAATATAGGCGATGCTGTTCTCCTTTTCAACTCTAGGTTATGACTCTTCCCTGGAAAGCTACGTTCAAGATGGACCGGTCCTTTCGAAGTATCCAAGATTCTGAGATCCGGAGCCGTGGAAATCAAGAACGAAACCTGTAGTCCATTCATTGTAAATGGACAAAGACTGAAGCCCTACGAAGGAGGAGACATTCCAGCATACTACTCAAGCCACACCCTGATTGATCCACCAATTCCTACTACTACAGGTGTATAAATTCTAATCGTCAAGCTAATAACGTTAAACAAGCGCTGCGTGGGAGGCAACCCATGGTTTTTCTTCCATTTTACTTTTTTCGCATTTATTTAATTTTATTTTTATTTTATTTTATCATATTTTGCATTAAAACTAAAATTTGAATGGTTTGTATTTTCAGGATCACTTTCTTAACTTTTACAGGATGCAGGATTTCGATGACATGCACGTGGCCTATAGAGATAATGCTCAGAGAGAGCGCTACATCGCTCTGTATCAGCGTCCTATGGCACCCACACGTTATCCTGATCAGCACTGTATGGAGGCACTGGGTATCGAGCCGAGTATCCAATTCCTTAGCCACCAGCTTCACTGGGACGAGTTTGCTGATGACTTGAATAACACCTACAGGAACCTGACATTGGAGTTCCTGAGTTCATTCGACTATGACCCATACTCTGGACCAGATGGGTATGCTGCTTTCAGGCTCTTTGGAGTTGAGTACTCCTTCAGCCAGAAAGAGTTCGGCGACCTATTGGGTTTCCAAACCACTCCTGATGCTATCCCGGAGACACCTATGGGATATTTTCTAGGTAAGGAGGTGGAGAAGTTTTGGAGTGATATATCGGGTGGCGGAAGCCAAGATCCATATACGCAACTGTCTCATGTTATACATAACCCCGCCTTCAGATACTTTCAGATGATATTAGCACATTCCTTCCTAGGAAGACCGGATGCAGAGACACTACTGAGTGAAGAGGAGATCTTCCTATTATTTTATGCATCCCAGTCTCGCCCAGTAGCATGTGGGAACTTTTTATTATACAGTCTCAGCGGTATCTCCAGATCTACCGAAGGAGTCATCCATGTTGGCGGAATCATCACGCAGATTGTTGTCGCTTTAGGTCTGTCTCGCAAGCTGTTACATCTTCGGACCTACTGTGGGTACACTACCATGGACATCGACTTCTGTTTGACCAGAGGGTTGATGAGGAGGGCCTCTTTCCACCCATGTCAGTTCCGATTGCTAGTCGACAGCGAGGCTATCCACTATTTCACACTGCCAGATCCTATGATGACCAGTGTGCATGATCCAGCGAATTGGAGTTATGCTCTAGAGGGCCAGGGAGAGACCGTCGAGGAGCCGATATCACCACCCATTGCTGAATACACGCCTACACCACCATCTCCTAGGATCACTGATTTCTCTATTAATCTTTCATTGCAGACCCCCGACATCCGTACTCAGATTGCTGAGTGTTGTAGAGAGATCGCAGAGCTTAGACAGGAGGTGGCTGACCTCACTTTACAGATAGGAGTGTCTGATCTCACCCATGCTACTGAAGCCGACTGTCTATATCAGAAGATCGCAGAGCTCAGGCAGGAAGTAGCCACGCTCCGTGGATCCACTCAGGAAGATGACATCCCTACTATATGATCTCACCATTCCATCTTATTTTATCTTTATTTTATTTTATTTTTCTCGTATTTACATAACCCATCTTATATTATCGCATTTGGAATATTATATAAACTACATCTATACATCGATATTTCTACTTTTATCTATATATGTCTTATGTTTGTTTTATTTGCATTTTTTATTTTAGTTGTTTATTTATTTATTAGTCTAATATTTAATTTTTGTTTCATTTTTATTTTTATTTTTTTACTTTTATAAAATTATGCAAGCCAATGATGCTAGGAAAATCACAAAACAAATGCTATCCGGACCCCTCAAAGCCAAAAGACAAGAGAAGCCCAAGCCAAAGGACCAAAATCCGGCCCAACCAGATTTTTCCTTGTGGCGCCCGCCATAGACCCTGTGGCGCCCGCCACAACGTCTGTAAAAGGTCGGGGCATAACCCCTTTCTTCACCATTTTCACACCTTACAACCTTCCAAACCCATTTTTTCACCTTGGAAAAACATCCTTGAACCCACAAAAAGCTCATACTTTTCTAACCACCACACCGTACAAATCATTTTTCCGATTTCCATTTTCATTTTCATCCATCGGATTTCGTAAAAATCCAACCTTTTCACAAACCACTTCATCTTCTTCATCACTTTTCAAGAGCTTTCAAATGGAGTTTAACGGATTCATTCTTCGAGGAGGGAAACCGGGGGATAGACAAAGAAAAATGATCGAACGGTTGCAAAATCGGGAAATCCTCCCGACAAGGTATGTTGGCGAAAACTGTCTCTACACTTTAGGTATCTATCATAGCATATTTCATTTATTAGATAACTTAGGTTTGCATAATTTCTTTTCCAACAAAGAACCCACCTATGAGCGGTTGACAATTAAATTTTTAAGTTCCTTAATTTATATTGTCAACCCTAACACTGCTAGCACAGTTGGTACTGTCAGATTTAGAATGTTTGCTGTTGAATACGAATTCAGTACCGACGAACTAGCCAGCTTGTTAGGGATCCCTCATGGGGACGGTGCTATTTGTGAGGGCCCTTTGGATTCAAAGTGGTCAGTTGAGGTATTTTCCTTCTGGGAGCGTTTATCAAACACTTCCATAAACTCTTTTGAAGGAGTTCTTGCCTCAACTATCCATAACCCAACCATCAGAGTTTTTAGATATCTGTTGGCATGCACTATTTTTGGCCGGGAGAATCCAAACAAGGTTAATGCTAGAGAGCTTCTATTTTTACAAGGAAGCCTCACAAATAGACGTATTAATTCGGTCCCGTTCATGCTTGCTCATATCACTTTAACTTTGAATAAAGCGGGACCGATTTCTTTTGGTTGATTGATTACATCTATTGCTCGGGCGCTTAACCTGAACCATGAGATGGCTACCCTAAACCCCTTACCTCCTCGCACAATTAACCTAAAATTTTTGAGAGACATGAAACTGTGCCGTTCGAGGAGAGAAGGAGGCTATATGCTTATGGTTCATGGTGTAGCCATCCCATCTGTTGTTTTACTGTGCACTAGACGTACAGATGTACGAGATGAAAGGAATTGGGCCTATGCTTTAGATGCTCCACCTGTTTTGGGTCCTCTTCCTCCTAACATTCATGATGAGGTGGGACATGACACCGATGATGAATATGATCGGAGAGAGAGATCTCCCGTACCCCATATGTCCCCCCATCATCCTTCACCACCACACACCGCACCATCTTCTTCTTCTGCAGGTACCACTCCTGGCTTTTATATTACGGAGGAGATGTGGCGTGACCATATGGCTAGAGAGCAGAGGCGTGACGACCTACTCTATACCATCCAACAACAGCTGGCGAATAACATGAGCTTCATGCAAGAGTCACAGCGGAGGACAGACAGGTCCTACAACACTGTTCTACAGTCCTTGCAAACGATCACAGATACACAAGCCCGTCAGCAACACCACCACCGTCATCATATTGCTCTCATAGAAAACACTCAGGGTACCATTTTAGGTAACCTTCGAGAAGTGAGGACCGCTTAGGATGCCCTGCAGGCGAGGATGGATCAGAGAGACCGTCGTCGTACCCGATCCCGTCGTCCACCTCAGGATGGCGAGGGCACTAGTGGTCAGCAATAGGTTGTCAGATAACTCTTCCCTTATCTTATTTCGAAACATTGGGGACAATGTTCGATTTAAGTGTGGGAGGAGACTCTATCGTCTTTTCTTTATTGTTTTTCTCGTTTTTTCCTTTATCGCTTTTGCTTTGCTGTTTTTAGATAGTTTATTTCCTTTTAGTTATTTATTTTTCTTTTTAGTATAATGCATGAGTCTGACGAGTCACCAAATATAGTAGATCTTTAGTACAATCCTACCTCCCCATACCTTTAGCCCCACAATTTTTTTTTTGCAAAAGAAAATAGTGTTATTTCGAAAGTTTTCAGGTTTTAAGGACATGTTTTGAGTAAGGATGCGGTGACTTGGGAGAACTTTGCGAAACATCAGTATTATTTTAGCACCATAGACTTCGTAAATATACGAACCACTCCCGAAACCCCATATACCATGGCCCTAATCATCATTTCCGTATAAGTCCTCAGTAGTTTATCTCAGCAGTCAGCTTCGGCCTACGCATCCTCTATGTAGGGGACCGATGCAAATAAGTGAATGATCCAAAAAAACAAAAAAACAAAAGAAAGAAAAAAGGCAACTCCGGTATAGGTGACCCTCACAAAGTCATTTAAACCAAAGAATTGTAAAAATTTGCTACAAAAAGAAAAACTTACCCACTGTTAGTTGGTTCAGAGGTATCTGGCACTGAACTCGGTAGGGCGGATTACGATCCGATCCCCCACAACTACAGTTGGATCCAATAAAAGGGTTTACACATATTTATGTGCCAGAAACCCCATGCTCAGATCATAATCACTAACAGGCCACTCTACTATGAAGCATGTACGGATAACAGGCTTAATGTGATTGCGCCTGAATGAAAAGGACACAAAAAGAGATGAAGAGGCAGGCCTAGGTATTGTGGGATAATATGGGTTGGTTAATATAGGAATGAAGTTTATGTCCGTATTTGCGGATTAGTGTCATCATGATACCCTTAGTTCACTCAGTTAGTACCTATCACTGCATCCCGACTTGAACTTAGAATTTTTACCTGAAGCACTCGTATACATAAATTTTCTTTTATGAGCTTTTTAATGTTTTGCTTGAGGACAAGCAAAGGTTTAAGTGTGGGAGAGTTTGATAACACTGAAATTTACCGTATTTTCGACTCCGATTTCACATGCATTCTAGTTGTTTTATTGTTATTTTGTTGTGTTATTGCTATGTTTTCCTTTGTTTTCAAGTTTTTACTTTAATCGGAGCCTCGATCGAGAAAAGGAGCGAAAAAGAGCCAAAACCCTAAAATTCAGCATTTCGTACTTGTGGCCTACCCCATGGCTGGCGCCATAGACCCTGCCATGACGTGTCCAAGCTCAACTTCCCTCAACTTCTACGTTCCCCACTACTTCCGCTAAGGCGCCTCAGATTGGCCTTGTGGCGGGCGCCACAAGAGGAAAAGTTTTCCCTCCCATTTTCAAGTTGAAGGGTATCCTTGTCATTTCCATCTTTTTACTTGCTTATAAATAGAAACTCGAAATCACTTTTACAATCATCCAAACTTAGAGCAGAGGCAAACTCAAAGCAACTTTGTTTCACTTAGGCATATATTCAGTATTATAAAGTGGTAATCGCTTCGCATTGAAGTGTTATCACAATTGTGTAATCAAGTCTGTGATAGAGTCTGTAATCGAGTTTGGAGCACATTGGAAGGAAGTTAATCCTGCCGCCATTTTCATTTCCGCTTTGTAAATTACTCAACCCTCCGATTGGAGCAGGTTTTTATTACTTGTCTTTATCTTATTTATTTTCCCGCACTCGCTTTACTTTATTTATTTCTCGCACTCGCTTTACTTTATTTATTTCTCGCACTCGCACTCGCTTTACTTTATTTATTTCTCGCACTCGCTTTAAATTATTCATTTCTCGCACTCGCTTTAAATTATTTATTTCCTCGCACTCGCTTTAAATTATTTATTTCCTCGCACTCGCTTTAAATTATTTACTTTCTGCACTCGCACTACTTTTATTTACTTTCCGCACTCGCACTACTTTTATTTATTTTAATGCACTTTTACTTTACTATGTCTAACTAAATCTATAAGGTTAGAATGTAAGGATCGTAATTGAACCGATAATCCGTACAATTGTTCCTAGAAACACTTAAGGGCTATTTTAACTTTCAACTTAAGTTTTCCCGCACTTCAATTCCGTTGGGTAAGATCGAAAGCCGTCCAACGTCTTTTTAAACTTAATTGTTTTTAACTATTTCAAAAACAGCGAAAGCGCTTTGTTTAGTTCATTAGGAGTTTTTAACTTAAGAAAAAAAGAGATTTTAAAACTATTTTCGGACGCGTTTATAAGTTTAGAGTTTGGTTCGTGAGAACCTCTTTTGGTTAAGAAATCCAGGTTATAATACTTTTCAACTTAGTCAAGATACTATATTTCTTAAAAATAGGTTGACTACTCTAACACAATGCGCGTCTTTTTATAAGTGACAATAAGAGGGTTTGATTAGGGAGTACAACTCGGTTCTGAATACGCGAAAGCGACAGTTCCTGTTAAATTAGTTCTTTTCAAAGTAGAAAACATTGCCCATAAGTAGTTCTATTAGCAAGTACTTGGATTATTAATTGATTACGTGAATTACATTCGACCCTGTCTTTATTAATTAATCTTTATTCAACACTTTACTTTTCATTGCACACTCCAAAAACACCTATTTTGATTGCCTTTGGTAAACACCATAACAATAGATAACGATAGATTGACACTTGGTCTCTGTGGATTCGACAATCTTTTATATTACTCTGACGCGTTCGTATACTTGCGAAACACCGCATCAAGGGGCACATTAGATAATTCACCACAACTATCAATAATATCCAAGCTACTCAATGTAGAATCATACCAAACAATATCATCATTAGTGCTAGACATGAGTCTCTGAGACCACCGTAGACATTGTTTGTTCCCCAAAAAAGCAGGCGTCTGAGGAAAGTGCGAAATAAACCACTTGTACAGAAGAAGAACACATCACACAATAGTCCCACTACCTTTAGAATTCCTCAAATGCAAATAGAAATACATATCACCCAACAAAGTAGGCACATGATTCCCAATCAAGAAGATTATAATGGCGTTAACATCAACAAAACCATCAATGTTAGGGAACAACACTAAACCATAGATGAGCAACATAAAAATGGCTTCATAAGTGTCCATACTACCGGCTTGATCAAATACAATAGCTTTCCCTATGAGAAATTCAGAAGTCAACCCAAACATTCCTCCTTTCTTCATCCAATGAGCCTCAATCTCAGACTTCTTTAGATGAAGAGCTTCATCTATGATATGAGATCTGGGAATCTCCTCCAATCCACTAAAAGGCACCTTGTCAGAAATAGGTATTCCCAAGAGATGGGCATACTCCTCTAACGTAGGCATAATCTGATAATCGGGAAAAGTGAAGCAACGTTAGAGAGTGTCATAAAACTGAACCAATACACTCAAGAGTCCTTCACCCACATCAGTATACAACACAGGTAAAAGCTTCCCGTGACGTTGCTTGAAGTCCAAGGGATCTAATACAAAGGATGATAGCTTCCTTAGCTCTTTCAAATCAGGACATCTAAAACTGTACTTCTTAGTGTTCCTTCGTCCATAATCCATGGTGTGAAAATATTTGCAAATAAGACCTTCGTTCCTTGAAATTTAATTTTGTGTGATGGATTAAGGGATCACACACGAGGCAAGCACAAACAAAGGTCAAGGTATGGATTAAGTCATTGTCAAGATCAATCGTCCATTTTGATGGATTATGGTTTTCACCTTATCAACACCCAAGTTCCATTGATATTGACAAGACTTGATCGGATCAACCAAGAATCAAAGGGTTTGTTGTGAGTCACGAACATGGAGTCAGGTTAAGAACCATCCCAAAGGAGTGTACAAAGGATAAAAACCTGTAGATCATGTTCTAAAAAGTTCCAAGAGTCTTAATTCCATCTATCAGATATTATAGGTTATGATGACTGACTCATCATCCCATAATATTCTCAAGAGAAATTCGTCTGAGTGTAGCATCGCGTAACAACTGTTATCAAGTCTACACCTGAACAGTCTCCACACTACGTCCTAAATAGGCCAAGTTGGGTTAAATGTTCTACGGTCATCAACTTCTCGGACCCCAAAATCAGAGAAAGTAATGCCTAACCACAAATGACTTGTGTGACATTTAATAACTCCAAAAGGGTCTCCACTGAGTAGATGGGTCTCAAGCCAACTTGTTAAGAACTACTCCGCAAAAGTCGAACATGACTATACCATCCTCCTATCTTAATTGCACTCAAGTTCGGGTTAGAACTTATCTCACCACTCAGAGATCACCAAGCACAACAAGAAGATTATATCACACAAACAAGTATACAAACATCAAATATACAAATATATACACATAAAAAAGTAGGCTAAACCCACTGAGGACTACTCCCCAACAGAGTTGCCACTTAATTTCTATAGTGGTAAACTCATGACCATCAAACTATGGATAAGCTTAACGTCAATAAAACCAGAGTCGCCACCGCACTTTTATTATTTCCAAAGTAAAAGGGAAAAGTACGAACAAAACCCAAAGATAAGAAGTTTTCAAATCAAAACTAATAAAATGCCAGAGATTACAAGTAAGGGGGTTGGTTACACATAGGGAAAGTGTTAGCACCCAAGGTATCCTAGGGAGCCCTTTTTTATATGTGTAGGTGTGTTTCGTATAAAATGATGTTTGAGATGAATAGAATGCGGGGATGAGAAAAGAATCCATTTGATTATATTTTTGTGTTTGACAAGATCTTCAGACTTGTGCCTACGTACCAACATAAAAATGAGGGATCAAAACCTCGTAGTTCATGGTATCAATTTCAAAATGAGTGGGTTGCTTTTAATCAAAATTTTAAGTTAAAATTGGCACAAAGGGCCAAAAAGTTTGAATGGGTGTTAGTTCTTTTTGTCTTTTGAAATTTTAAGTCAACATTGTTAAGTTTATTTACAAGTTTGATTAATGATTTTTTATAAATTAATTGGCATAAGGCCAAAGTTTCTAATTGTTAAAACATGTCTAAGTCTGAAATCACAATCAAAGAATTTTTTTGAAAGGAGGGGGATATTTTAAAATTTAAGAAGTGGGAGGAGATGAAGAGACTATCCTAAGCAGAAATTTAAAAGTTAAGAGTTGAAAAGATCTGACCAATGGGATGCAATCCAACAGACAACAATGTCATATAGAAACCCATTTTCCTTTGGACTTTGATCAAGGCAATTAGTAATATGAAGAGCAAGCAATAGTAAACAACTTCAAGTTATAGTCTTTCACCTAATCTCTACCCGTGTGACTTCTATCTAAGAACTCTTAGATATGAGACCCTACTAACTCCCCCTCAATCACAACAGTGATATAAAAATAAATATTACAAAGAAAGAAGACACACTTCAAGGACATATACTTGATCTTTCTTAAAAGCTTCAACCAAGTAAACACACACTCGTGCTTCAAAGCTTAGAGTGGACAAATTACAACAAAAAAGTCAGTCCAATTCATACATCAATAAGATGAATGAATGGCTCACAATACACAAGCTTACACAAGACTAAAACCCTAAAACTCTCTCACTCTTTTGTTCGTTTCTTGTGTATTTAAACCAGGTTTTACATGGCCTTTAAATAGAAGCTTTTGAATGGGCCTGGGCAGCATAAAACCCTAATTCTATTTTCCTTGCGTATCTTCTAAGAAACAACAGCTAATCATCCCTTATTGGAAAATAGATCATTATGGTTTTAAATCAAATTACTCCTTGAATAGCGCATTCAATCTTCACATAATCACACACATATTTGTATGAAAAGCGCAATCTCAAGATACATAGCAATCAGACTGAATGTTCTGTATACACATGTCTTAACATCGGGTCTGGCATCTTAGCTAAATCCTGCACAACCATATTTAGACATCCTGTAGGAAGCTGATATCACATGTCAAGACAACACACATGACAACTTGTGATAACACTAAGTTTTACCAAAATTGATGCCAACACATAGAACCAACAGAAAGAGTTTAAGTAGTATTTAGAAAGTTTTTGGATTTTGATTGAGAAAAGGTTTTTGTTTTATAATGAATGAAAAAGAGAATGGAAAATCTAAGGGAATTCAAAAGAGAACCCTAATGTTGGCATGCAATAGTGGTCCTAAAGTTAGGATAAAAGGGAAACATCTACCTAAGTTAGCATGCAAAGATTGACCTATGATTAAGGATCAAGGGGACTACCTAATGTTGTCATGTTTGGTTAAAAAACCTAAGGTCTACTTTAGTTCAATCTTAACCAAAAATAAATCAAAGAAATCCTATGGGGAACATGTTATCTACACAAGGAAAAGAGAAGAAGGTGACAATCCATATCATGTCATGGAAGAACAAATGAGCAATAAAAGATAAACAATCCATATCAAGTCATAAAAGAAATATGAAACAAAAAAAAAGATGAACAATCCCATATCAAGTAATGGAAGAGAAGGTAAAATAATCCATATCAAGTCATGGAAGAAAAGATGTAAGAACCAAAAGACAAAGTAATCCATATCAAGTCATGGAAGAAAAATAAAGTAGCAATGACAATCCATATCAAGTCATGGAAGAGATAAAGTAGTCCATATCAAGTCATGGAAGAAAAATTGAAACAATCCATATCAAGTCATAAGAGAGAATATGAAAGCAAACCAAGAAAGCAAGAGATAAAAGGTGAATGCTCAAGTCTAAACATGGTTTAATACATAACAAACTATCACCAAAAGGTCACATGTTAACAAATAGCAACTACTCAATCAAACTAGTTATGAAAGAAGGAGACAAAGCTCAAACAAGTCGTGAATACAACTAAAGCAAGCAACAAGTTATCAAACCAAAATGGGCAGCAACATAATATCAAAATAAGCTCATGGACATGTTGTCTAACTCCTAAAGGTCATGCATACATGGTTTAAGCATCAAAGGGCTCAAGGAAAGCACATAAATAGGTATACTAGCAAGCAATGGTCCTAATGTGTCTAGTATCTAAACAAACATAGTATGAGAAGAGTGAAGTGAAGAGAAAGATATGATAAGTCATATAAGGCAGTAGCAAACACATCAAGGACCTATCATTATCACCTAAGCATACTTGAGAAATATTCTCAATCAAATCATACAAGGAAAGACAGCCACACAATCATAAATTGACATAAGTCCTCATGCAATGCTAATAAGCAAAACAAGTAAAGAGAAGGGATTTGTAAAAGAAGGAAGATACAAACATAGAAATTTTATTCAATTAACAAAAGTCTCAAAATCAATAAGTTCAAATAGGCATTGAATCCATGGTACAAGCACCAAAGTACACAAGCATCATTCAAAGTTGTAAAGGGAAATGAACACAAGTGTGTGAGCAATTAAACATGGAAAAGTACATAAAAAATGAATGGGGTCATAAGCATATACATGGTGTAAATACAAATAAGAAACTCAAGACATCACAAAGGCATCATATCAAAGTACACTCAAAGATTGAGATAAGTAATGATCAAAATTAAACCCTAGTCATGCTTCTAAAGGCAAATGAACTTCAAGCAAGTATATATGAAGTAGAATCATGAAAAAATGGTATAAAACCACATAAGTCATAAGTATATGACATATTAAACTCAACATACAAGTCACTAAAGCATAATGAATTAATCACACAAACTATGTTCAAAGATAGACCAAAAGATTGGCAAACAATCACACAAGCTCAAAGAAGCTTAAGCAAGAAGCAATCAAACAAAGAAAGCACACACATGAAATAAAGGGATATGTGACTTGTTCAATAAGTTATCTCAAGATGAGATTCAAGAGCAACAAGAGAATTCATCAAAACTTCACACACAAATCAAAGTAAAGTAACTTGGTAAACAAGTAAAGATATCATCCTAGAAAAGGCTTCCTTTATCAAAATTCAACAAGATAAACAGAGATCAAAAGAGGGGGTGCTTATAGGTTATGGTACAATGGTAAAGTCCTATTTAAAGCATAATATACAACATCCAAACTTTAAGAGGTATCAACAAGCAAACAAACTCAAAGTTCATGTACAACTAGCAAGTCAAAAGGTGGACATCATCCAAGCAAGGAGTCCTTTGTCCAATCAAAGTAAATGAGAATTGTAAAATGAATTTAAGACACAAATAAATGAAATGGTAAAAAAATAATACTACACAAATATGGATCCCAAGCTCCTAAGAACTTCACCATCTACTAAACTCAAAATTAGGTCAAGAAAAGAAGAATTTAGCTCCTAATGTGTCATCATGATGAAGTGGCAATGGAATACCATTCAAAGAATCATAGGAGCAAGGTATAAAGATACCAATACCAATTAATTAATAAGAAAAAAAAATAATAATCGAATTCATTTGGACCCATAGTACTCAAGTTGGAATGCATAAGACAAAATCCAAACTATGGTCTCAAAAGCAAGCAAATAGTACTCAAGACAAACAAGCAAAGAAGCATCAATTGGAGGTACCTAAAATGGTTCATATGAGTGAATATAGGACTCATAAATGATGATGAAGATGTAAATAAATAATGTGAAAGAGGTCCCATATGGTTGCACAAGTGCATACTAAAATAAACATCTATGGACAAGAGTGCCACAAGAAACAAACATACTTTGAATAATACAAGAAAAATAGTTAGAAGCATGGAAAAAGGAAATATCTAAATAAAAATTAAAAAGAAAAAGAAACAAATATTAAATAATAGAAACAAAAGGGGGTGCGTGCTAGTAATTTGCATAAAAGACAAACAATTTAAATGATAATGGGTAAGCACAAAGGGGGGTGGGGAAATCATGATTGCACGCGGCCCAGTACAAATACCAATCAGAAAAATAAAAATGAAATAAAATGAAGGGATGTCACGTTTATGTGGTAAACATGATATCAATTGATCACACTTTTTAAAACACAAAAAGACAAAATAAAACAATAGCCAATCACGCCCTGCCATCTCTCCATCTTCAACCTTCGGCCATGCACAAACGTGAAAACAAAAACCCTAACCCGACCCTCACATGAATTCTTCTCCCTCATCACTCCAACAAATCAAACAAAATTTGAAGCAAACTTGTAATACTCATTTAGTAGAACAACATGGTATCCTTAGTTTTCACAAATGAATAAAAAATCATGGAGAAAAATAAGCAAAAACATACGGGTCCAAACATGTTAAGCAACATTCATTCAAGACTATAAACAAAAATTTGAGCCTAGCTCCATGATCTACTCAATAGTAGATCTTCCAGATGCATATGTATGAGCCTAAACATGGTTAATAACTAAGCATGAAGAAGAACAAGGTGAAAAGTGTTTACCTAGTGGAGAATGTCCACTGCACCTTTGGTTCTTTGAGAAAGAAGAAGAAATTGGATCTGAGGAAGATGATGAACACGGATGAGCAAAATAAATGCTCAAGAGGAAGCTTCAAATGGAGATAAAAAATGGTGAGAGATAACAAAGTTCCATATTTATTTCCTTTATTCCAACGTGTCTTCCCTAGGTTTAGAGAGTGAGAGTGAGTTTTATAGAGGCTAGTGGAGAGGGAAAAAAGGTCAGTTCATGCCACAAAGTTGTTACTCAAATTTGGGGAAAAAAAGAGAGTGAGAGAGCATGTGATTGTGTGATGCATTTTGGATGGTATTATGGTGAGTTTTTGTGTTGTTTGGGAAGCTGAAAGGGAGTGGAAAAAAGTCAGTACTTGTGGCCTTGGGAGAGAGTGGAGAGAGAAGGAATGGACAAAAGGGATATTTTCTCCATTTGGCCAACTTGATGAATGGTGTGCATGCATGATATATGCACATGGTTTGGTCATAAAAGGCAAATAAAAGGTGAGGCATGCGTGTGACATTGGCCATGCTGCAAGCAATTGGTGACAAACATGCACAAAACCAACAATACTCATGATAATGAAAATTAAAGATCAACCATGTTCAAACTATCAAATTTCCATTGTTTCTTGCCCAAATGAAATGATTTTGGGCTTTTTGGAAAGAGGGCAAGGAGATGAACAAGTTTCATGCTGGAGGAAATTTGAGACAAGGCCTAGAAGTCCATTAAAAATGGCCACGAAAGTAACAACTTAAAACTACATGCATGCATGTAAATTATAGGTCCTTTGACAATTTTGAGGACCCAACTTTGCAGCTCCATAACTTGCTCATTAAACCACCAAATGAGAAACTTTCTGAAGCTAAAATGAAGAGGGTAATTTGATCTACAACTTTCATGTTAAAGTCATTTTGAAATGAAACCAAAAAGAAGCTCAAAAGTGGCCTCGAAAGTAGTTACTTGAAACTGATTAAACACTTAGCAAAAAATTTACCAAGTACAAAACCAATTACAACCTTAAGGTATTGACTTTGAAAGAGAATAACTTGAGTTATATTAAACCAAATGAGGAGTTCTTGGAACCATTGGAAAGAGAAAACGTTGTACTACATTTTTAATTTTGAAGTTGTCTTGAAATGAAGCTTGAATCTAGGTGAAGAATGGCCATGAAGTTGACTGAAATTAGTTGTAAACTAGCCAAAAATAGTAACTTTCCTTCAAAACCCTAATTTCCAATTTTGGTAACTTTTCATAATCTTTGATTTTTGATGAATCTCTTGACTTTTCTTGCTCAAATTTCAACCATAGACCATATTTGACTTGTAGAACACAATTTTGACCAAAAAATTAGGAGTTGACTTTTTGATCTGCTTAGTTGACCTTTCCCCCAATTGAATCAAATTATTGATCATCTAAGCAATTGAACCTCTTCTGATTAAAATTGATGGACAATTTTTCATACATAGACACTTAGGGACACATATGAACTAATTTTATCACAAACCTTAATTTCAATCCAAAAAGATAGGAATGAGTGCACAACTTTACAACCTTGATTCTTCTAGGGAAAGTGGAGAATTTTTTTGAACAAAGATGTCTTTTATAATGATATAATGAAGATGATTCAAAATTTTGTCCATGGGTATGCCACACACTGAGATAATCAACACTCCTAGCTCAGGGATCAAAAGATAGGAGAGTGTGATCAACTTCCAATCTCTTGCAATTCTCAATCAACTGATGAAGTAATGGACCATTTGATATGTCTTAGGGCATAAAAAACCCCTTTTAGCTTGAGTAATCATGAAGTTAAGGATATCTCACACTCCTTGTACTAATTGTCACCTCTCTCTCTCTCTCTCTTCTAATGCCTGAAGAAGGTAGCTTGATCCCATAACCATAGAACCAATGATATGCATGAATGTATATGTTGACAAAACATAAGCCAATTAAGGTTGAAAAAAAAGGGTAAATTTTGAGGTACAATAATCTCTACTCAAGCTTCAAACAACTTTCATAAGAAGCCTCTGACTAGTATATTTTATTTAAAGGTCTTTACTATTTGATGTGACAGAAGTTCAAAAAACGAATATACTTTTAAAGTAAAGAAGACTTCTCATGTCCCATCATCAAACAACTCTCTGCTGCAAGCGCTGCTCAGCTGCTGCACATGAAACAACCTTCATACAACAGATAATTCAAAGTTCAATTCCTATTGTACCCTCAAACAGATCTAGTCATCCCCTATATATTCTAAAGATTATGGAAGGTGAAAAGAGACAAAAAAAGAGCAGCATACAAGAGAGAAGAAAGTAGAAAGGAAGAAAGAGCGCGTGGACGCAAGCATACATGTGGATGTGTTTGAATCTTAGCAAAAACTGAAGCTACAACACCACAAAACAACAAAGAGAGAAACACTTAGAACTTTCATTGTATATCTTTTAAGTGTAATTATCTGAACTTTAACTTGTGTAATATGCTTATCTAAGAAGCACACCCAGGTTGGTCAGGCTCTTGGGAAGTCAGTGACAGGAAGTCATTGAGAAATCTTGTTAAGCGACCAGGTAGGTGAGGTCTTAAGGAGTCAATAACCATTGGGGTTTCTCAAGCGACCTGGTAGGTCAGGCTCTTGAGGTAATCATCGACAACTTGTCATTGCTTTGTAATCATAATTTGATTATTGGATTAAGTCCTTGGCTAAGGAAAATCACCTGATGGGTGGACTGGAGGTAGCCTAGTTAACGGTGAACCATGATAAAATGCACATGTCTTTTATCATTGTCCTTATTACTCTTGCTGTTATTCTTGCATTTGTTTTTGGAGCGAAAAGTTATCAAACTGGAAGCCCAATTCAAACCCCGTTTTTTCTTGTGTTTTATGCATCTTCAATTGGTATCAAAGCATCAATTATGTTATTGACTAGATTATGTCAAAACTTAACAGTGTCAAAAAAAGATCCATTCTTTTTTAAATACATTAAGGCAATCCAAATTGTAATGATAAAAGATCATTTATCCTCCACAAGCATACATCACTCAGTTGCCGATGATATTGATGTGAAACAAGATGAAGATCAACAAAGAAGATGAGCAAATCAAGAAATCCAAGATGCTGACCTGGATTCAAGTTTAAGGCTTTCAAAATAAGATTGAAGAAAATTTTGAGGACATGATGCTCAAAATATTCAAACTCATATTTTGATTGAAAAGTCTTACATAAAGGTCACTTCAACTGAACAAGTAAAGAAGCTCATATGTAGCTAACCAATGAGGCAAAGGGCTACGATGACTACTCTTAGATTACTCACCTTCCTGAAATGAAGAATCTGGCTAAGTTCTCTAAATAGTTAAAAGACTGTGCTTAAAGAGGATGAACCACATAAGGTTTCTGTGACTCCTAAAGAAGCATCAACCAACGATGAAAGTAGAGTCAAATCAACTCCAGAAGCTAAAGACGAATATATGGACTTGTGAAGTCAACCTCTGTGCAAAAGAAGTATGAAGAGCTGACAAGAAGATCATCTACCCCACTTACAAGAAGATATATCGCTACAAATGAAGTATTCTTTGTTCGACGAAGAAAAGACATGAAAGAAACTCTTCAAGGACAAGAAGAAGCTCTGATGAATACACAAGGAAACTCTAGAAAAAGAAGATCATGTTTTGATGAACAAGCCAGAATGAAGCTGAGCACAAAAGCATCCTACTTCTCAGAAGAAGATGCTAAAGAAGCACAAAAGCAATGATGCTGCAAAATCAAACTCAGGTGCTGGAAAAGGTACTCTCACTTAACTCTTTATTATTTTTTCAGTTGAAATTCTTGAAAAGAATCAGAAATTTTAGAAAAGTCTATTGAAACTAAGATAGATTCATATAGCTTTGTCTGAAGACCATTGTGAGCCAATAAAAGAAAACTCTGGTTTATCAAGATCAAAATTATTTATTCTCTCAAAAGCTAAAATAATAATCTAGAAAAAGAAACTCTTTCAAAGCTCCCATGGCTATGAGTGTGTGTTGAAGAAACACTACACATTTTTTGCCAGTAATTTCGGCTAAAAGGTTAGTAGAAGCATATTGACTTCTATGATCTGTTAAGCTTATTGACATAAAAAATGGGAATTTATTTTTAAATTGAAAAACTTATTTTTCATAAAGGTTAACATGCCTTTTCCTGGATTTATACTAACAAGAAATTAGACAAGTTTGATTCTCAAGAGTGTATCCTGTTAGGATATTCTAAATGGTCAAAAGACTACAATGCATCTAAAATTGAAACCAATATTGAAAATGAATAAATTCATGTTTATTTTTGATGATAAGCTTGGCTCTAAAAATTCAAAGTTAGTTGAAACATTTGCAGGGTTAAAGAATAGCCTGTCAAACTCTAAAAGAAAGGAATATGAAGAAAGCGACTTTGAGAATTGCTAATAGCACAAGTGTTCAAAATATGATGCAGAAATCATTCCAGTAAACACTAAGGATACTTGAGCAAAGTCAGAATGTGATAAAAGTCAAAATCCATATAAAAACACACGTTATCTGGACTCAAAAGCTAAAGTAACCAAACGTGTTCCTATGGTACCATTGTAAAACAACTATCATACAATGCCATCTGAACGTCTGAAGAAAGTTTGTGGAATGCATAAATCCTTGGCTCAAAAGTCAAAAACAAGAACAACAATATGGGAATGAAAGATGAAAGCACTCAAAATCTGGATGCAACATTCAAATCCTCAGAACCTATGGATAAGAAGGTCATCAAAGAAATAAGGGTAAAACTTTCCTTTTACCTTGATAACTCTTTTCGATGTGTTTATCTATTAACCATATTTGGCATTTGAAATACTAACCATACTAGTATAAACATCATTTCATCAAGAGAAATGTTTAGAAGGATATTCACTAATACATACCCTAAAAGGGATGGTATCTTATGTAAATCCCTTGTTGAATATAAGTTTCTTTTCCTTGAAAAGAACTTAAAAGAAAATATTGTTTTGAAATGAATGATGAAATCTCAGAATGCGTAGCATTAGAATGATTAAATCTGATTCTAAGTTTTTCACCTATGAACCTGTCAACTCTCTGAGTGAGAAGATTGTCTTGGGTAGAAGATCCTAAGTCATAACCCTGTTGGGATTTATCTGTATTTTAATCTCTGATTTTTTTTGGTTACTCTCAAGTATTTTGTTATGGCTAAGATGTGTGACAAGATGTACTACTATCTTCTAAGCTGTTAAAAACGCTTGAAGTACCTTGGGTAATTAGTTTTTCATTGGGTAAAACAAAATCATGCTTTGGCACTCCCTACGTTAGTAATCAATTAGAATAACAATGGTCTCTCTCTCTCTCTCTCTCTCTCTCTCTCTCTCTCTCTCTCTCACACACACACACACACACACACACACACACACACACACACACACACTCCCACACACACGCACACGTGTTTCGTGTCTTTTCAGTTTTCTTAAGTTTTAGTTTCGTTCCCTCTCTTTTCTCTCTGTTCATCGAGTCTTTTCAAAACTCTTACTCTTCTTTAAATCTAGTCTTATTTTTTTTTCTTATCATCTCATTCCTTATTTTCTATTTTACTCTCATCTTCTCCTTGTACCTTCAACTAATATCTCATAAAATGGCTTCCTTAAAAACTTTCAACGACGATGAATCCAAGCTTGTTACCATTCTGGAACAAGTTGTCAACTTTGAAGTGCTAAATGCCATAGGGTCCAAACTTAAAAATCTAGTTACCTCTCAATGATGCGGAAACTATTTTGAATGCTCCATGGTCCAGTCTTTCCCAGTCTTGTCAAAAGCTTTTGGGTAAATGATGCGATTCATTTTAATAATGATAATGTTGAGGAAATATGGTATGTTGTCTTAAACACTCATATTACCATCACTTATTCGCTCACTGGTGATGTTATTAAGTGTTAATAAGATGGTGTCAATATTGAGTGCTACAGAGCCAACCTCGGCTTTTACAAAGACATTCTTTCCATTACCGAAAGTTCTGGAAACCCTTCCAAAGCTTCCGACCTAACTCTTACAGCAAAGTTGTGGTATCAGTTGATCATCACAAACTTTTTACTAAGGGATCAAATCTAGCCTTTATTGTCTATGGATGACATACACCTCATCTACTTCCTCATTTCAAGAGTAAAGGTGAATCTACCTCTTACTATCTTTAGCTATTTGAAGGAGAAAATATTAACCTCGCATGAGGGTGAGTTTTCCTTCATTCCTTTTGGGAGAGTTCTCTCTAAACTGTTTGTTCAAAAAGGGATAGTTGAGAATGTACATATGAAAGGTCTAACTGAAGCACTTGAGACCTCCTGAGGAAAGAAGTTTGTAGGTGTTTAAGGCTTGGGGACTCAAAAGAAGAGGAAGTGAGATCCTTAGGAAAAATCCTATGGATATTAGTTCCTGTATCTTTTGTATTTTTGGTGTTTTTCTTTGTGTTGTCTTGTCTCCCCTCTAAAATACTTTTGCAAAATTTTCTCTATCGAAGAATATTTTATTGTCTCTATCCTCATTTAAATTCCTTCAATTAGGTATCATTCTATGATTCTTTTTGATGACGACAAATGGAGAGAAGAGTAATGATTTTGGTCGTTTTTATTCAGTTGATAATACCCCATACATTAAGCAAAAGGGAAGAAGAAAAATGATCTAAAGAGTGTGTTAACATTAACATTCTGAAGAGGTCAATGATAATGACTCTGAAGAATTAGTCTAACAACTCTGAAGAGAGAACTGTTGTTTTCCAAATGTAGTTCATGGAATAAAAAATTCTAAGTCTTGTACTTAGAGGGAGCTTGCAAATCTCACTTGATACTTTGAGATAATGAATATTTGATAGTCTAAAATACCCAGAAAAATCTTACAAACCTTACTCTGAAGTTTTTAGCATATTGATCTGAATTGAACCTTCATTGAAACCAAAATTATTTTGGATCTTAAACTCAGGTGGAGCTTGCAAACCTCACTCTGCAAATTTAAGTTGAAGATATAATTTTGAAAGTATAGCATTCAAGTGAAGCTTACAAACCTATATATATGTTTTATAAATATGTTTATTCAAAATGCATGTATATTTGTCTGATATGAACTTTCATTGGAACCAAAATTATTTTGAATCTTAAACTCAGGTGGAGCTTGCAAAGCTCACTCTGTAGATTTAATTTAACTCTTTTAGACTTATACCCGGTGTCAACAGATTCCTGACTCATATATATAAAAAAAATAAAAAATCGCAAAAAACTAAATTTTATCGAATGTGTTTGGATCTCTTATGTAAAACCCGTTCGATTCGAATCAAATTTCATATTGATTTTTGAAAACCAATCAAAATCAAACTGAATCACGTTTATATATTTTTGGCAAAATACCCATTTTGGTCCTTTAACTATAACTCATTGTCTATTTTAGTCCCTTAACTTTTAAAAGTACCAATGTAGTCCCTTATGTCTTCAAACATCGTTGTTTAAGTCCTTTTAGTCTAAGCATCACAAACAACGTTTATATTTGCATGTGTGGCATCCGACGTGGCATATTGTCATCAAAATTCCAAGAAAAGTTTCAAAATTCAGTCGCAACCCAAAATCAAACCAACGATCTCAACCAAGATAAGGTGCACCTCCACCAACCGGGCTATTGTCCACTTGTGATATCAAAACCCATTTATATAGAATTAAACTATTTTTATCAAGAAAACTAGAACCAGAGGTAGAACATGAACATCTAAGCTCATGAGATATGAAATGGTTACAAGTGAATAAACTTATAGCAGACTCCAAATGAATACATTTAGACTCTTTCAGTTTCGAGAAGAGAAACACATTTCTAGAAGGCGACGAAATCTAATTTGCGTTAGCGATGACATTGAACAACAAACTCAGATCTGTTGCAAAGCTCATCGCTTCTTATGAATCCTCCATCTCAAAATCAGGTTAAATCCATCACCTTTCTCTCTTTCATTCTAATGAAATTTGATTATTACTAGATTCTTCTGTGTTTAATCCGTTAGGGTTAAGGTAGGATCTGTCTTCTTTTGTTTTTAGTGTGGATTCTTCTCAATCGTCACAAAGACAGTGTTGCGGTGGTAATTTCAGCAAAAACATTTTTGGGAAGATGATGAACAATCTCCATAACAAAAGAATTTCTGGGTTTTATATTTGTTATGTTGAATATTTTCTTTTTATGAATAATCAAAATTTCAATATATATTTAATTTGTAAGTTAAATCACAAAAGGTGAATTGGCCTAATAGTAAAGTATCTTGCTCAACAACCAAAACGACCATAGTTTGAATCCATGGAGAGAGATTTTTTTTTTGGAATTTTCTTGAAATTTTGATGACATTATTGATGAGCATATGCCACATTAGCGCCAAATGTATGTCAAGTGGTCTTTAATTTTGACTTTGACTAACATACCTAATGAAAAGGACTAACGTGGCATTGTTCGAAGACATAAGGAACTATATTGGTCCTTTTTAAAATTAAAAGACTAAAATGGACCCCGAAGTATAGTTAAGGGACTGAAAATGATATTTTATCAATATTTTTTTACTTATTTATTTTTTATTAATATGATATGTTGTGTTAATTTATTATTTTATGATAGTTATATTTTTTAGTACTACTTATTAGTTTAGTTTAATCTATTTATTTTATTATTTTATTTGTTTCAACTATAATCAAACATTTTGATGGTGTAATATTAATTTTTAACATCCTATATGTCATATATCATATCAAATCTATTATTTATTAAATTTTTTACAATCATAATAAAAAATATAATTTGTAATTTAGATATCAAAAAAACAAATTCAAATTAAACCGCATAAAATTGAATTAGATCAAAATTTTCAAATTAATCATTCATAACAGAACAGAGCCGCGAGTAAATATATCTTTGAATCAGATGCATTTTTACCTCAAATTTGATTCAAACCACACAACGAACACGCACGCGCATGCATATATATATATATATATATATATATATATATATATATATATATATATATATATATATATATATATATATATATATATATATATATATATATATATATATTCAACCCATCCAGATAAACATTTAAACATTAAACCTTCACCTATATCGATTTAATGATCGGTCCAATTTTAATTAGCTTGGAATTAATCACTTTCTATGAATGTGTCATCTTTTCATCACACAAGTCAAAAAATAATATCATTTTCTTTCTTATAATTAATTAATAAAAAAAAGAATAATTGTTATTTAAAATTTTTGGTTACTAAAAAATTAGGAATTTAAAAGATGAATGCTCAAAAAGTCAAAATTAGGGATTAACACAGACCTTAAATAACCCACACATACCTTGATTAGCACTATGTATGGAAGTATAAAAGGATGAAGTTAGGGATTGAAGAAGACAATGTAAGAATTTAGAATTTACGGCAAGGAAGGAGCAACTCTACTGCAAACACAATGACGAAGACAAACAAACTCAGAATGTGCATATGAACTTGTTATTTCTTATTTTTATATTAAAAAATATATAGATAATTATAAACAAATTAAAAAAATGAAAATAAAAGCTTCAATGTGCCACGTCATGAAAAAATGCAACGTAAAAGAAGTACACATTGGCGTTTTTTAAAATAAATTTAGGAATGGCTGATCAAAACTATTTAAAAAATAAATATAGATCAAAATTATAATTTAACCAGTTAATTAATTTTTATATAATGTGATTAAAGAAAAAATCAAAATTTTAAACATAAATTATATAAATTATAGGCATAATTAATCATCATGTTTCTAAAGGGAAAACAAGTTGATTTCTGCGAAGAAGGCGGTAAGGGAAAAGTATTGATGATAACATTGGCAGAACTACAACTGATGCGGCACCATCACATATCTCGATTTCATCTGCAAGTGACATGTAATTCTTGAAGCCTTATTAATACATAGAAGGTAGTTTCCATGTTTATGGAAGAATTTAAGTCTGGATAAGTATCGTTTGATCAAATGTATTATCAATGTAATCGGTATTTAGTATCATCCTTTTAATTGTCATTTGATCTGAAAAAGTCTTGATAATAAGATTTATCATTTTTACGAAATGAATTTTGTGAATAAATATTAGAAAAATACATTATAAACGTTATAAGTATAACAATTTAAGGGATAATTTGTAAATAATGGTCAAGTGTATGTTAGAAGACATTTCATGGATGTTTTGTAAATGCAATTCTGATGAAAACAAAACTGATGATGAGTCCAGTGATGAAGACCTATTTAACCGGCCTAGGTTTGTAGTTTGGAAGAAGGAAATCAAAGATGGAAAGGTTGTTCAAAGAAACGTACTTGGAAGTTAAATTATTATATCCTTAAATACTGATATATCAAGATGTTTGTAATGTGATATATCTATATAAACATATGAATATACATATGTGTGATACAATTGATGCTATTGCGTTACAAATTCCCCAATTAGTCATTAAGAAATGTTCCTTATATGGACAAAGCAACATAGAACTGGTGGATGCTGATACTATGGAGTCCTATGAATGTGAAGTCCATACTTCAGAAAGGAAATATTGCACTGAAATGTTTATAGGGTGTGGTTGGTACGACTATGCCAAGAAGAAAGGCCTTAAGAAAGGTGACACGATCGGTTTCAGCATTCGCCACCCACCAGGATGACGCATCGTTGTTAGCGTGTTGAACCGTTGATCCCGGTTATCAGATTGGACGCAAGGTCAATGATGATGGTGTGAAGTCGTTGCAGGAAGTTCTAAATTGATTGTCTAATGATAAGTTTGGTTTACGCAGTTAGAAATGTAATGATAGGTAAAGAATGATATTATTATTATCTACTGGTGATTACAGTGTACATATATATAGCAAACAATGGCAGATACATGATCCTATGATTAAGGCTAGAATTAAGATGCTACAAGCAAATAAGGCAACAAATAATGCTGACAGTAATTACACTAATTATATTGATTGACAGTGTCAAGGTAAATTATTGGATCCACACATTAAGGGATCTTGTCTCTAATTTACGCAAATTGTAATGGTATATGTATTATGATTCCCTCTATGGTTAATATTTTGGATAATGTAATATGAATGTTTGGATTTCGGTTGATGTTTTTTTTGAGAGGATGTTGTATTCCCTCCCGCATGTGTCATTTGACTAGTAATGTAGAAGTAGCATGACTATGTAATTATGTATTAAAGTTTGCTTATGGTACATGTTACATATGTTTTGTTTGATTATCTCTTATATGGGTATATCTATAGTATGCTTGTGGCCATTGTTATGTATATTTAGTATGCTAATACTAGGAACAACAATAGTTTAATGTGAAAAAACAAATTCATGTTTTACAATTGCTCCTACACTGATTGGTTTCAAAGTCATAAACATATAGTTATCATTATTTACAATTGCCCCTACGCTGATTGGTTTCAAAGTCATAAACAAATTATCAGAACCTTTTGAAATAAAGTTATCATTGCATACCTAATTAAACATATATTTTTTGTAAATAAAATATGGTCCAAAAATTGAGAAAATAATAAACTACAAAATATTGCACGTGTGATCAGGTCTAAATAAGGGAGTACATGTTGTAATGTACAAAAAATGTTGGTAATATATTGTGTTGGATATATTTGTACAACCAGATTTTTTATGTTGGATATATTTATACTTTCAGAAGCAATACAAAACTCTTGATTTGAGATGCTAGATTAGACAATTACTTTTAGAAACAATAATTTAATGTGAAACATTAAAAACCGTACAAAAAATCCAAACATAATTATTTCTATTTTAAATTACTTTACCATTTGGCTACCATGACACAAGTTCAGTCACAATTTTGTTATCCAGCTTTTGACATTGTCATTTTAATAATATATTTTCATTTATTTGAATTAAAATGTATATCCAAATAGAAGATAAAGTCAGCCCTACACAGATGTTTGCATCCTCATTTCTGTTAGCTTCATGATTTGAGAATGTGAGGGAACTTTGTGCACCATTTTTTTCATTCCATTCTCCTCCCATGAATTTCCCCTCTGTGTATTATACACATAACCCAGTAGCATACAATCTTTGTCATGTTAATTTGATATTTATTTAATAAAATACCATGGATACAAACAACAGTGTTGCCTTTGCTGCTAGGAAAAAACGCAAATGGACATTAATGAATAGAAGATTCCATTCATGTTCTTCTGAAAAAGAAAATATCCCTCCCCAAGGACTTTCGACGCCACATTTTGATCAGACTGTTGAAATATTAAATACAACACCACTTCACGGTTCAAGTTCTAATTTTAAACACACTCAACATTCAAAAAGTCATTGTAGGTCTACAATCAACTCATTTGTTAGACCTATTGGAGTTAATCTATTTAAGCAGTTTGATGCAACCATAATTGAAATATCTATTTCGACTCTTACACCACCACAAACAACTACACACGAAACCTCATATATAAACAGTTCCGTGCGCAATCAAAGTATTCCACAATATTATAGTAACCTTTCAACCAATTCCTATGTCAACGACAATGACTCGGATATGGGGTCAAACATTATGGAAGTTCTGAAACTAATGTTGATATTGACGATGATTATATGGTTGATGAACATCTTTAAGGTTTGCCATTACTTCAAATTTCATTACCATGTTATACAATCATTTGTACAATAGATAGTTTCATAAGTTATCAATATCATGTATATGCAATAATTTTGTTTCCATTTTATGGTTACACAAGATTCTTTGATATTGGAGACACTACGCCAAATAAGGGAAAATAGGGCGCTTTTTTTGGCCTATAACAGCGCTTTAAAGCGCCCTCTAATCTGGCGCTGGCATAGGTAAAGACAGCGTTTTTTTTCCTGGTGAAAGCGCTGTCTAAAGTGGCTTTTTAAGCCCTTTAAGGGCCACTTTAGAGGGCGCTTTTTAAAGAAAGCGCCCTCTAAAGTGGAAACTTTTAAGGGTTTAGAGGACGCTTTTACTGGAAAGCGCCCTCTAAAGTGGAAACATTTAAGGGTTTAGAGGGCGCTTTTACTGGAAAGCGCCCTCTAAAGTGGAAACATTTAAGGGTTTAGAGAGCGCTTTTACTGGAAAGCGCCCTCTAAAGTGGGTGGTTATTTAAATTTTTTTTTTTAAAAAGCGCTATATTTATTTATTTATTTTAGACAACCTGTATATTGAAGCAGTACACCCAAAACTGTATAATTTGAAGCCCTTTTTCACACATTGCATTCAACAAGCCTTATATACAACAATCCATACATATACAACAATCCACTGATATATAATCATTTAACTTCTAAAGATTCTAAATATACAACCAATTCATAACTTAAAAAGAAATAAAGCTAAGTAGCAAAAGCATCTCTGAGATGTATGTTTTTTTTGCTAGCAGCAGTCTTCTTAGCAACAACCTCTTTTTATTCAATATCAATAGCATGAACCTAAAATATCATAAAATTAGTTAGGTGATGTATAAGATCAAGAATTAACATTTTCTATGCATAAATATCATATAATTGTGTTTATACCTTTTTTTTTTTGATGCAACTGACTCGATTTGCTGCGTAATCCCCTTATATTTTTGGTCTCTTATCTTTTGAAGATAGAATTGATATTTGTTTAGATGGACATGTTCCATTGTCGTAGAGGGATACTTTCAAATATCCAGCATCATCATCTACGCGAATGAGGCTTGACGACAATGGAACATCTCCATCTAAACAAATATCAATTGATACTTTCGAGTATCCCTTGCCCCTTGCACGAATGATTGACTTCATAATAGCCATTTTACCTGTAATAAAGAAAACAATTAAAATCAGATGACAAATATAAAAACAATTAAAATCATAAAAGTCATTTTACCTGTAATAAAGAAAATAATTAAAATCATTTGACCTGTACCTTTTTCACTAAGTTCTCTTTCTTTTCTTGGTTGGAATATGTTCTACATGTCTCTTAACAACACGGACGGTTGGATTGATCCAAATACCCTCATTATGATCATTTCTAATATATGAATCATTTGATATAATATTCTCATCTTGATCATTTCTGGTAAACGATTCAATCTCAACATCAATATCACCTTGATCTCCAGTGTTTTCATCAATTACTTTGTTGGAAAAAAGAACTATAGACCATTTCGTACTTTTCGGATCATTGACATAGAACACTTGTCTAGCTTGAGAGGCTAGAATAAAAGACTCATCTTTGTATCCCACCCTATTAAGATCCACTTGCAAAAATCCTGACTTATCCATTCGAATGCCGTTATTGTTTTCAACCCACTTGCAACCAAATATAGGAATCTGAAACTTCTCATAATCAAACACCCAAATGCGCTCGATAACACCAAAATACGACAGATTTGCAAATTTGGGGTTTAAGTCCTTCACACTTGATATGTGCATTGCTTCAGCTACCACGGTGACACCACTATTCTGCATAGTACTTTTATCATCTTGTTCTTTGGTATAAAATGTGTATCCATTAATCGCGTATGCGCTATAAGAAAAAACATGGAAACTTGGACCATATGCTAAGCATCTCAACCTTTCTGTTATTGAAGCGGGATCTGAATAATACTTTGGATAAATATGATCCTTAAACCAAGGTATAAAACATCGATTATGCTCTCGTACTATCCAATTTTCATTTCTATTGGGATTTAAACCTCGGAGAACATCCTTGTGAATTTCAACATACGGCTCAACCTCATTCTCATTGTGCAGAACATACAAATGCACTTGATCCCGTTCGACCCTTGATACTGCCACGATTTTATTTCCAATTAGATTTTTTCCTTCTTTCTTTTCGACAAGCTGAGACTTGGGGAGTCCGATTGACTGAACATTAGACAAATATTCAGTACAAAACTCAATCGCTTCTTCAACAATGTATCTTTCAACCATACAACCTTCTGGTCGACTTCGGTTCTTCACGTACCCTTTTAATATTTTCATATAACATTCAACAGGGTACATCCATCTCATATAAGCTGGTCCACACAATTGTGTCTCTTTCACAAGATGAACAACTAGATGTACCATTATGTCAAAAAATGATGGAGGAAAAAACATTTCAAGCTCACACAAAGTAATAACGATTTCTTTTTGCAACATTGGTAAGATCGCAGGATTGATCACCTTACTGCAAATTGACTTGAAGAAAGAACACAACTTAGTTATAGAGCTTCTTACTTTTTCTGGAAGAATAGAACGTATACCTATTGGGAGAAAATGTTCCATTATAACATGGCAATCATGGGTCTTTAAACTCTTTAACTTGAGGTCTTTCATAGACACAAGTCTTCTAATATCTGAAGAGTACCCTTCTGGAACTTTAACTTCACTTAGAAACTTACACAATGTTTTTTTCTCCTTTCTAGATAGAGTATAAGCAGCAGGAGGTAGATATGTTCGTTTTCCTTTCTTCAAGGGTCCTAATTCAGTTCTTATTCTCATCGCTATCAAGTCCTTTCTTGCCTTAAGGTCATCCTTATACTTTCCTTGTATATTGAGTAACGTGCCAATAACACTTTCAAATACATTTTTTTCAATATGCGTAACATCAAGAAAATGTCTCACATACAAGGACTTCCAATACGGCAATTCAAAAAAAATTAACCTCTTCTTCCACCCACTTTTGACAAGTGTGTGGGCAAAAGGCTTGCCAAACTGAGTATCCAAATCTTTCACCTTTTCAAAAATTTGATCACCCGTCAATATAGGTGGAGCTCTGCCTTGTTCTGTCTCTCCATTGAACGCCTTTCTCCATCCACGGTAGTGATGATTTGAATTTAAGAATCTCCGATGACCGAGAAAGACATTCTTCTGACCAAACTCCAAGCGCTTCCAATCTGTTTTATCTTCACAAATAGGACACGCACATTGACCTTTTATGCTATACCCTGATAGATTTCCGTATGCTGGAAAATCATTAATTGTGCCAAACAACATCGCCCTCAAGTTGAAACTTTCTTTCCTATATCCATCATAAACCTCCACACCGGTCTCCCACAAAATCTTTAAATCTTCGATTAAGGGCTTCAAGTACACGTCTATGTCATTCCCTGGTTGTTTAGGTCCAGAAATCAACATAGACAACATCATGTACTTACGCTTCATACATAGCCATGGAGGTAGGTTATAAATCATAATAATCATAGGCCATGTACTGTGTGAGATACTCTGGATACCGTGTGGGTTCATTCCATCAGTAGATAATGCCAAGCGAAGGTTTCTTGATTCTTCTCCAAATTCAGGATAATCATTATCAATTTTCAACCACTGTGGTGAATCTGCCGGATGTCGATACTTTCCATCTATAATTCTTTCATCTGCATGCTAGGTCAAGTGTCTTGAATCGGTTTCACTACGAAACATGCGTCTACTGTGGGAAGAACATTATCCTCAGGAAGCATATCTTTCAAAAGGGCTAATAACTTTATGAAACTTTTATCCGACCATCCATTGCCCGCCTTTAAGTTGTACAACTTTAATACCGCAGACAATCTTGTGAATTTAGTGCAACCATCATACAAAGGTTTCTCTGCATCACTTACCAACCTCTCAAACATTTCGGGACAATCCTTAAGATCTCCTTCAAGTGCTTCTGCAATCTCTTCAACTCGATCACAATCGTATGTATCTGCGCCACTATAGTTTAAGGCATAGGTCGTACTATCCCCCGGTTCAACATTCTCGTTACTTTTCTCACCATGCAAATTCCAACATGTATAACTTCGATCAATTCCATGCCTCATTAGATGCGATGTCAACTGAACTGCGTCAACCCGTTTCCCATAACAACAACCCAAGCAAGGACATATCATTCTACTGGGGTCTTTGGCGTGCGCAACGGCAAACTTAACGAATTCTGATACCCCATTCTCGTACTCTCTCGACAATCGATTGGAAGACATCCATGTATTATCCATTACTAATTAGAATAAACAAAAAACAATTTCAGAAGAGTTCAAACACATTCGGACCTAGGTTTCTAATGATACTGGTGTTGACACAAAATCATATGTTCATAGGTCGTATAACCCTAACTACTGGGTAATGTAGTCCCATTGCATGCGCTATCATGGTCACTAAAAACCAACCGTCAATTTCCTAATAAACCCAAACTATTTAAATGACTATGAATATTGAAACTTTACAGGTCGAAACAAACGTAGCATAGACAACAATAACATAAAATTGAAATTGGGCAAAGCTAAAACAAAGCAATACTGCAAGTAATAATGTATGCATCGTGTACCTTTGATTGGTAGAAGGAGGAAACGCGCAGTAATAATGTAGATCTAACAGAGGTGGAAGGAAAACGCCTTAGAACCCTAACGTGAAAAAGAACGAAAATAACAGATAGTGAAATAACAAAACGCGCAGTATGTTATAATTTTAATGTTTACTAAAGGGGACATTAGAGGGCGCTTGTGGAAAAAAAGCGCCCTCTAAAGGGGGCCTAAGAGGGCGCTTATGGAAGCGCTCTCTAAGGCTTTCCAGAAGCGCTTTATAAGCTGGAAATGCACATGGACTTATAACAGCGCTTTATTAAAAGCGCCCTCTAAGGGTAACCTTAGAGGGCGCTTTCTAAAAAGCGCCATGTATTGTTGTCCCTCTATCTCCTCCTTATTTTTTCGTTTCACCTTAGAGGGCGCTTGTGGAAAAAAAGCGCCCTCTAAAGGGGGCCTAAGAGGGCGCTTCTGGAAGCGCTCTCAAAGGCTTTCCAGAAGCGCTTTATAAGCTGGAAATGCACATGGACTTATAACAGCGCTTTAGTAAAAGCGCCCTCTAAGGATAACCTTAGAGGGCGCTTTCTAAAAAGCGCCATGTATTGTTGTCCCTCTATCTCCTCCTTATTTTTTCGCTTCACCTTAGAGAGCGCTTTATTAAAAAAGCGCCATCTAAAGTGCGCTGTCTATTGCTCCTTATTTTTCGCTTCACTCTAGAGAGCGCTTTTATAATAAAGCGCCCTCTAAGGTGCGCTGTCTATTCCAGTTTTTGGCGTAGTGAGATCCTGTTTGGGAATGCCAATTTTGTGCAGCTTGCATGTGGTATGGTGAACGTATGAGTAAATCAAGGAACACGATGTCGCCAAAGTTTCAACGTTGTTGTCATGAAGGAAAGGTTAAACTATCATTGATTGGTGACCGACCCGTAATTATTAAAAAATTACTTTTCGACTGTGCTTCAACTCATGCAAATGATTATCAAGCCAACACAAGGACTTATAATGCTATGTTCTCTTTCATTTCACCTGGTATGAAATTTGATACCAAGTTTACAAAAGGTGGTGGCCCCCAGACACTAAGGCTTCATGGACAGACCTGGCATAAAATAGGGACGATGCTTCCAGAGATACGTTAACTGTAATACCCCGAATTTAATTAATTAATTAATTTGAATTATTTAGATTTTTATATGATTAATGAATGTTTTAAATTAATTGTGTATGATTGTGGGATAGGTATCCTTGAAATAGAAGTATGGAGGGAGTAAGAGTTTGGTATAGTTGTTGATAATTAATTAAAATTTTAATTAGTGATTGAAATAAATAGTGTTTTATTCGAATTAATTAAATAAATAATTAAATAGCTAGAATATGAGTATCTTAATTAAATAATGAAATTTAGTTATTTTTACTAATTTAATGGGATATTGAGAATTTTTAATAATTAGCCTATAACTATTTTATTTAATTGGTTGGAATAAAATAGAAGAGTAGAAATAGTAGGGAGAAAAAGAAGAATATTATTAGTATTATTTTATTAAAAGAAAATTAGAGTCAAGAGAGGTATGGTGGTAAATAAGATGATAAGTGAGGGCAATGGTGGAAGTTCCTAATTGAGGGGGGATTAGGTTAATGATAAAAAAGTTAGTAAGAGAGTTTATAGGGTTGTACGTAAAATAGAATTTTGTGGTGAGAAGAGGCAAGAGTTAGGACTAAAGGAAAACTCCATTGTTAGAGTTTGAAGTGTGCATCTTGTTGGAAAATCTAAGGTAAGGGTGAGAACTTGTTCCAATAGTAAAGGGTATGATAGAATGATAGAATGAATGAACCCTTAACCTTCTTAGGGTTGGGTGTTTTGATTCATAATTTTGAATTTGGATGCTATGATGATTATTATATGATGAATTTCATGTGCCTTATATGTGTGTAGGTTTCTATTTTTATGATTGAACTTATATTCACCATTGTTACAATTTTCAAGATTTTAAGCATAATGTTAAAATTGTGATTAAATGATTTAATTGTGTTAAAATTGTAAATTAACTTTAGATAATTAGAATATTGTATGAGTTGTAATTTTATTAGCATTTTCCTTTTTACGGAATCGAAATCGGAAGTTCGGAAGACCTCCAACGATGAAAAACGCAGAAAATTCTGGATTCTGTCTGTCACAATCGCGAGCCTTTTTTTATGTTTTTCGGTCGAAATCATTTTGGCCATAACTTTTGATTCGTAAGTCCAAATAGAGTACCGTTTGAAGCGTTGAATATCTGAAATAGAGGGATATAACTTTGTTTTATGGATAAAATAATTTTAGTGATTATTTCATGGAAGTTTTTGGGGTTGAAGAAGATGAAAATTATGTTAGAAATTTTAGAAAACAACAACTTTTTAGTAACGCCTTCGTGCACGGTTTTGATCATAACTTTCAACTCGTTAATCATTTTGGGTTGGGGTTTGAAGTATTAGAAAGTAGAATCTAAGAGATATAATATGATGGTGATAAGTGAATTGATTGAGTATTATTCCTATGCCTAATGTGTTGGTGAAGTTTTTGTTCATACGTTCGGTTAATGAATTGTTGACACATCCCGACGATTTTGGTCATAACTTTTATTTCGTAAGTCTGATTTTGATGTCGTTTGAAACGTTAGAAAGATAACGCCCAGACCTATAACATGGTAGTGATTGTTGATATGTTTTAATAATATTCACATGCCTAATATGTTAATAAATGTATTGGTTTATACGTTTGGTTGATGAATCGCTGTATTGTTGTAATATTGTGGTGTGATGATTATGTTGTTATGTCGATGATGTAAGATGTTGACGAGTTGCGACTGTTTATTGATATTATTCATGTGGTAACATGAATTAGTTGTTGCATTATGAATGATGTGGTGCATAAATGATGAGATGTGTGTGGGGATCCTTTAGGTGAACCTTGTTATGTTAATGCATGTTATTTGAGAGTCATGCATCTTGGTGTACGGGCTTCGGTCCAATTTTGGTGAGCTTCGATTCTATGGTGATGGATCGTATGCGAGTAGCTAATTCCTATTATGGGTGATTAGTGAAGTGTTCCTTATGTTTATGGTAACAGGTTTTGGTGAGTCTCGATCCCATTGTGATGGATCGGGTGCGAGTAGCTAATTCCTATTATGGGGGATTAGTGAAGTGTTACCTATGGTGATGGTAGTGATTTTGGTGTACTCCGGTTCCAAGAGGGAATCGATCCTATGGCGGGGATCAAGGAGTGAGATGAACCTGAGTGTTCATATTTGGTACCATGTGCATGTCGAGTCGATGTTGAGTACATTGCATAAGTGTTGCATTTGTATTGGTTGTTATTAATGTATTGTTGGATGAGATATTATTGCATATGATGTTAATGATAATTGAGATGTGGTTTTGTATGATGTTGATGATAATTGAGATGCTGTCGTGTATGATGTTAATTATGATTTGGATGTAAGAATGTGATATATTGTTGTGCATGATTATGTAGATGTTGTACTCTATTCTTCATTCTATATCGTTATTATTGAAATGAATTTTTATCCCTTCTGTTTGAATGTTGCCTTTACATGGACATCGTGCAGATACTCAAGAGTAGTATTGCTGAAGTAAGTGGAAGGTAGCTCTTGTGTTACTTCTTTATTTTGTCGCTTTTACTAGTGGTACCTTGCTCTGATCATGTAACATCGGGTTGGGTTAAACGCTTATTTTATTCCTTATGTATGATTATGTTGAAGTCATAAGACTAATTTTATTGTTGAGAATTCTTAAGATGTTGAGTTGATTGATTACAACTCTCTTATTTTGTTATTAAAATTGAAGTTGAGACTAAATATTATTACTTGCTTTATCTTCCATAATTGTGATGATAATTCCGCTGCGATGATACTTTAAAATGGAAGTGAGCATGCAGTGACAAGTTATGAATGTCTTATTATATGAATACATAATACCGATCAGATGAGAAGGATGTCGTGTAAACATCCCAGGTATGATTCAGATAAGTGGGATGTCGTGTAAACATCCTTATTACAAATGTGTGTATTGAAATTTACTGTTAAGCATGTGTTATGGATCAGGTCATGTGTGTTATGAATGTGTGACACCCTACATGGTTTTATTTTATATTTAATTTATGCGATAAATTATGTGAGGGGTTTAGGGTGTTACATCAACCACCAAAATATGAACAATTGTATATATTCGACACTGACAATGAAATTCCAAACTGGATGGAATGTTTCAGGTACATATTCACAACATAGATTTTACAATAGCATTTGCTGATGTCATTTTGTAGCATACTAAATAAATTTATTTATTTTCATATAGGGATAACAAACATATTGACAGTGACATTGTAACAAATCTGAGTCTCATGTTGGATCAACACAATGTTCATGCAAAGGCTTTTAGGGTGGCACATGATATGCTACGACATAAGAATGTTAACGATTTGAAGTTGAGAATAATTTTTTATCGTCTAACGGGTGGTCGCCTTTACAATAAGCCCACAATTTCTGAAGTTGCAGCCGTTATTGTTGGTGACATTGATTCAGGTACATAACGAGATATCGTCATTCAGGCACGTGGAGATAACTTACATAGAATTGATGACTTTCATCCTAGCTACCTAGATTTTCAATATCCATTGCTATTTCCATTTGGTGAGGATGGATACAGAGATAATATTCTCCATGCATACCAAGGTGAAATTGTTATGACAAAATGAAACCGTCAGATTATTATGGAATGACTTTCATTCAGATTGCAACAAAGAAAACATGAAGCTATAATTTTGTCACCACGAAGACTATTTCATCAATTTTTGGTTGATGGATACACAATGATGGAAACCGAGAGACTAAATTGGCTAAGGAAAAATAAATCTAAATCGACGGCTGGGAAATATAACAAACTTAAAGAAAATGACATGAAACCTAGTCAAAATAGACAAGGAAAAAATGGAAAAAGAGTTGTTCTTCCTTCTTCATTTGTTGGCAGCAAACAATATATGGATCAACTTTATTTTGATGGAATGGATATTTCAAGTACAATTGGGTTCCCTGATTTGTTTTTGACATTCACATGTAATCCCAATTTGCCCAAAATCACAAGAGAGTGTGCAAAATACAATTTAAAACCTCACGATCGTCCTGATATTATTTCGAGAGTGTTCAAAATCAAATTTGATGAATTGATGATTGATATCACACGCGGACATATACTCGGCCGCATGTTAACATGTGAGTAATGTTCTAATTGGATTCAACTTTCCAAATAATTTTGTTTGCAGTATTAGTATACGAACATGAGCAATATGAACACAACTGTAGCTCACACCAATATTCAATATTGCAACACTGCTATTACTATCATGATTAACGCATACATAAATCCTAACATTATTATACTATTTTTTAATTTTTCTATTGGATGTTCACTTTATAATATACACATTCTTTAAATTTTTTGTCAAATTTTAGTACTATTGCAATACTTCTTCAGTTTGACAGAATGCTTTAGAAATGTTGTAGTTACACAATGCATTTGCCATTACAATACCTTCACATTTCTATCATTCATTTTGCTTTATGGCTAATGCACATTTACATTATTTTGATGTTTTTGTATTTCGCCTTCGCTAATCATATTCATACATTTCATAACACTTATATATACAATTGAGTTTCAAAAGAGAGGTCTGCCGCATGCGCATATTCTCATTTTCCTTCACCCTCAAAGTAAATCTGAACCCTACTAATATTGACAAAATCAATTCATGTGAAATTCCTAACCCTGTGTTACATCCAAGACTATATAAATTAGTGAAGCAACATATGATGCATGGCCCATGTGGGTTGGCTAGATTATCATCACCATGCATGAAAAACAGAAAATGTTCAAAGTTCTATCCAAAAAAATTCAATGAAACCACAATTGTTGACTCTGATGGTTTCCCTCAATATAGAAGACGTTCAAACACCCACACAATTGTCAAAAACGAAATTTCTCTTGATAACAGACATGTTGTTGCGTACAACAAAATGTTGTTGTTGAAGTATCAAGGACACATAAATACGAAATGCTGCCATCAATGTTCAGCCATTAAGTACTTATTCGAATATATTCATAAGGGCTTTGATATAATTACTGTTTCTATTGTTCAATCTAAGGGATAAATTTCTACTTCTGGCGGGGCTATATATGAAATTCAACAATATCTTGATTGCCGTTATGTATCACCAAGTAAGGCATGTTGGAGGATTTTCTATTTCAAGATTCATGCACGAAAATCTGTCGTGGAACATATGTTTTACCATCTCATTGGAAAGAAGACTATTTTTTTTACTGAGCATGCCACAATGGAAGATGTCCTTGAAAAAGCAAGTGCAACCGAGTCGATGTTTACAGCATGGATGAATGCAAATCAAAAGTTTGAAGATGCAAGAACCCTCACATATGGCCAGTTTGTATCAAAGTTTGTTTATGAAAAGAGAAGTAGAAGTTGGAAACCAAGGAAAAAAAGTTTTACTATTGACAGGTTAATATGGGTTCCACCTACAACAGGGGAATTATTCTTTTTAAGAATGATGCTAACTGTTGTTAAAAGACCAACAACTTACGAGGATATTCGTAAAGTTGGTGGTACACAATACTTTACCTTCAGAGATGCGTGCTTCGCAATGAGGTTCCTTGAGGATGACAAAGAATTTATTTTGGCGATAAAGGAAGCAAGTGTATGGGGGTCAGGAACTTTTTTGAGAAAATTATTTGTCATTATGTTGTTGTCTGGTACAGTTAACAAACCATTTCATGTTTGGAATAATACTTGGACATGGCTGTCGGATGGTATTTTGCATGAACACCATATTTTATCTTGCAATTCAGGTACAACTATTTTACCTACATTGAATCATTGAAGGATTAATTACGTCGACGTATGAGGATATACATTACAAATTACACGCTCTAATGCAAACCTATGTTCTTACTGTAGGACTTATATTATATGATGAAGAACTTCAAAATTTGACATTACTTGAAGTTGAAAAGATATTGCAAACAAATCGACATACTTTGAAATATTTCCGTCCCATTCCATATCCTATTGGCTATGTTTTGGAACAACTTGGTAATCGGTTGATTTACAACGAAAGAAATTACGATGTAGCTCAACTGAAAACAGAATTTGCAAATATGTTTTCATCACTTACAAGTTCTTACATTTCATTTTCATATTTGAACCTTATTTTCATATCTGAATGTTATGTATATGTTACTTCCCATAATATTTTTTCCAATTCATTTACATTCTCTATTATATATCTTCTATCTTTTGCATCACTAACAAACAATTTTAATATTTCAATTATATTGATAGTGGTATTGTTTTTATGCAATTGTTCATTCCAACTAAAATTATTAGCATTTTTTGGAAATTCCTGGCTATTACTATTTTAAAATTCCAGTACTGCATCAATGACATTAAAACCATGTATTTCTTTTAACTGGTACATCATACATCAGACTTGCATTCATTTCGTCATAATAATTAATTCTATTCAATATTTGTAGGTGACCAAAACATAATTTTTAATAAAATCATCAATGTTGTCACAACACAACAATGTGGTGTTTTCTTCCTGCATGGGCATTGAGGAAGGGGGAAAACTTTTATGTGGCGAACTCTTGCAAGTTATTTGAGATCAAAACATCAAATTGTCATAACCGTTGCATCAAACGAAATTGCATTGTTGTTGCTGCCTGGAGGGAGAACGGCCCATTCGAAGTTCAAAATTCCTGTACCAACTTTAGAGAATTATGTTTGCAACATAGAACCTAAGGATGGTCTTACAGAATTGATGAGACAAACTCAGTTGATAATTTGGGATGAGGCACCCATGACACACAAACATTGTTTTAAGGCTCTTGATATGACACTTAGAGACATTATGGGTAATAATCTTAATTCCAACTCCATCTTCGGTGGTAAAGTCATAGTTTTGGGAGGTGATTTTAGACAAATTCTTCCTATTGTACCAAGAGGAACCCATTTAGATATTGTACACAGTTCATTGAATGAATCTTACATTTGGAATGATTGTGAGGTACTTACACTTACAAGAAATATGAGACTTCAAAGTGGTTCAAACCCAACCAAAAGTCATGAAATTGAACAATTTTCAAAATGGTTACTCAATATTGGAGAGGGTAAACTTTCAGTACCTAATGATGGATATGCCGAGTTTGATATTCCTTCTGAAATGTTAATATCAAATTTTGATGATCCAATTACAACAATTGTCGAGAGTACGTATCCGAATTTTATGGATAACTACCGCTCGTATGATTATCTTAAAAGTCGAGCTATTCTAGCAGCAACAATTGAAACTAAAAATCAATGAACATGTTCTTGATCTAATGTCAGGTATATCATCTCATATACCACATTTCTTTCAATTTCTTTAAATTATATCCCTTTTCTTAACGATTTGTTTATTATTCCGTTTAGGTGAGGCAAGAAACTACTACAACTCTAACTCAATTGATAGATCGAAAATACATGACATGAACGTTATAAAACTACTAAGTCCTGAATTTCTCAGCACATTAAGAACTTCGGGCTTACTTGGTCATCACATTAAATTGAAGATAAGAACTCCTATAATGCTAATGAGGAATCTTGATCAATCCAAAGGTTTGTGTAATGGAATACGTTTAATTGTGACTAAGATGTCGAACCACGTCCTTGAAGCTAGAATAATAGGTGGTAAAGGTCACGGAAATATCATTTACATACCACGTATGGATATGTCACCATCACAATCTTCATGACCATTTAAATTGAATTGTAGACAATTCCCAATTATTGTCTCATGTGCAATGATCATAATCAAATCACAAAGACAACCCCTTGATTGGGTGAGTTTATACTTGTCTCAAGATGTTTTTTGTCACGGCCAAATATATGTCGCGATTTCAAGGGTCACTTCTAAGAAAGGAATAAAGATTTTGGTTCATGATGAACAAAATAATTTCAAGTTATCAACGACAAATGTTGTTTATAAAGAAGTGTTTCATAATATATAACAGGTGCAAATCTTTTTCACACTATGCAATGAATTAGTATGATAGTTTTAATTTATATTTCCTATTCCTTTCGTTGTTACTATTATCATTTTCCTACATCTACTAACCATTCCAGTTATTATTGTTGTCCAAACCATGCAGTTGACTCATCTGTCCTTTCTGGTTGGATTTCAACAATTATGACATCTAGATTACCACTCTTAAGGATTTGTAATTTAATCCATCAATTTTTTGTTTATCATTTAATTCACATTGCAAGTCGATTGAACAATACAATGACAAAGTTGACATCTCCCACATTTGAAAGTTATGTTAATGAATTTATGGTAGTGTTAAGTCTGATTTTTATTGAGCAGAATTTTTGTTAAATATATGTAACACTACTAAATATCTATTAATGACAGTTAGCTATGCGGTTATTGTACTTTGAAGTTATTAATGATTATGAAATGTCACTTAATGATTTTACTTTAATTGATTTTGTAGGTTATGTGTATTTGAAGGATATTTAGTGAGGATTACAAACTGAGAATATTATTCTTTGTTTGGACTAAATTAAAGTCTCTGCAACTATAATTAAGTTAGGGTTGCTTATGATGTTATCATTTAGGAATCTTGAAGTTACAAACGCAAACGCACAATAACGTTACGTCTGGTTTTGTGACACTAAAAATTAACCATAAGGTTACAAATCCTCTCTAAGAGGAAAATTAACCATAAGGTTACAAATCCTACGGGTTCCTTACTAGTTTTCTTAGAATAAAAATAAAATAATCTCTAATAAAGAAATATTGGGGATCACAAATCACATACACAGTGGCACAATCTAGTCCACAAAAATCTTATACTACAGTACTAGGTAAGGTAACCTTAGCTTCTGTACCTCAATTTCCACGTTAATCTTCCCACCCACTAGTTTTTACTCTGAAACCTCGTTCTCTAAGATCACTAAATTATATTTTCTTAATAAGCACTTCATCAATCTTCCTGGACATGGCAACAGCCTTGTCCACAACCACTCTGCTTTCCTGGAGAAGAAACCCACAGCACAAGTATATCCAACCCTCTTCCATTAAAAATAAAATTTCAAGAACTGTACCTGCTTCAGTCTCAAAAGACAGTTTTTCAATCAATGAAGAGAGTGATCAATGTACAGCATCTTTGTTGGTGAACAGAAGAACAGTTTTGGGTTCTGGAATTTCCTTGTTGGGTTTTCCAGGAGTGAGTTTGGCTGTGGTTAAACAAGGTCTTCTAGCAGGGAGAATTCCTGGCCTGTCTGAGCCAGATAAACAAGGTTCGTTAACTTTGGCTCATCAAAGATTAAAATTTTCCTATCTAATTCTGAACTTTGTGGTTTTACCTATTTTCAAATCTGAATTCCACCTGTCTAATTGTTTTAATGGATTTGAAGTGAAAATGAAATGATATGGTTGAGTTTTTGACCAGACAGGTTGGAGGACATATCGCAGGCCAGATGAGAAGTCAGGAGGACATGGTGTTGGATGGAGTCCTATTATTCCATACACCTTTTCAGTGCCTCAAGAATGGGAAGAGGTGATGATTTATGAACACTTCTGTTCTCAACCGGTCCCAAACTATTTAGAACTTAGAGTGGACAATTTTTCAGAAGAGCTTGTGAAATAGCATTTCTTCTTTATTAATCGGAAGAGTTTTTTTCACATTTGATCATCTAGATCATCTAGAGTACATTGTACATGTTTTTTTGTTCTCATGCTTGTTTGCTTTATGTAAAGTTAAAGCATGCATCTGCTTAACAGGTACCCGTATCAATTGCGGATCTTGGTGGCACTGAGATAGATTTGAGATTTGTCAGCCCTAAGGAAGGACGCCTGTTTGTTATAGTCGCTCCTGTTCTTAGATTCTCTGACGGTGAGTTTGCTTGATTTCTGTCTGTAGACAAGGAGAATATGACTGAAAGTGAAACAGAAAAAACATCGAAACTTGTTTTAGATTATAACAATTTTTTGCTATGCAGATCTTGGTGATAATGCTACAATAGAAAAAATTGGACCTCCAGATAAAGTGATCAATGCATTCGGTCCAGAAATGATTGGAGAGAATGTAGAAGGGAAGGTTCTTAGTTCCAGTGTAGCAGAGCATGAAGGAAGAACTTACTATCAGTTTGAGTTAGAGCCTCCTCATATTTTCATTACTGCCACTGCTGCGGGCAACCGCCTTTACTTGTTTGGTGTAACCGGTAATGGTATGTTTACTTATTCTCTTCTAAGTAGTTTTGCGGCATCAAATCTGAACAGTCATAAATAAATTATAAAAAAAAGTTACAATAACTAATAGAAAATAATATAAAGTTGTGTTAATTGCAGGCCTTCAGTGGAAGAGACACTACAATGATTTGAAGAAGATATCTGAATCTTTCCGAGTTGTATAATTGGATTTTTCAACGAATCAAAAGATTACCTGTATGCAATTTTCTGCACCGGTAGAATAGTGTACTGTAACACAGAAATTTCTCACTACTTTGCCTGATTGGGATTTCTGTAAATCAAGAAATCAAATCTGCAGAGTCTATGTACAATCAATATACCAAAACAATTTTGTTACATTACAATGCTTAGTCAGTGTGGAACGTAAATAATCTGCGCTATGAAGTTGAGCATTCTTGGTTGTTGCTTTTCAACTTGCTAAGTATTAACAAATGCTAATCTTTCAAGCTTGATCACAAAAACTCGGTGATAATTAAGAAAGAAGCCTTGTTATAATAACTTTTCAACAATTTAAAGGAAGGGGGATTTTTTTCTATTAAGTCAAAGGAATTGCCACAGGTCTCAGTAAGACTTGCTTTTCTACCTGACTGTCCATTGTGTTAATCTTCATTGGTTTTCAACACTTCATATGTGGCTTCCTCATAGCACAGTTTTTACCCACCAGAACACAGCTCCTTGCCCTCAGCTGAATCACATATTAAATAGCAGAAGTGATTGAGAGCTATGAGAATATTAATGGAGGAAGCAATAATCAATTGGTCATGGCCCGGAGCATGGAGATAGGACATAGTAGTATTAATTTCGTTACTATATTTGTTTAGATATTATCATAGTTATAGTTATGCGTGATTTCAATCTTTAAATACATTATCAGACTATTTTGAATTGTGAAAATATCAGTTGAACTCTAACACAGCATTAGTATATATACACTAGTTTTGCTTTAGGTCTCAACTTACGTTGAGCCAACTCTGATCAACGACAGAGTTGCTAATGATGATTGAACTACACCCTGGTATCTTTTCAGACCCTTTATCAGTCATGTTCGCCCTTATTATTTCAGATTTTTCCCATTTTTCTGAACCTGCATAAATATTCGACAAAAGCACGTTGTGAGAATTAGCACACGTAGGAGAGTCTGTACCAATCATCTTAATAGTTTGTTCTGCCATTTTCATATCTGAATGAATCCAACAAGCACTAATCATTGCCCCCAAAATGTTTTTATTAGGCTTCAAAGGCATTCTTTTTATTAACTCATATGCCTCCTTTAACCGCCCTGCTCTACCCAAGAGGTCAACCATGCATCCATAGTGCCAGATGTTTATTTCAATTCCACATGCCTCCATTTTCGATATTACTTCCAACGCTTCACTAACCAAACCTCCATGAGCACAAGCTGAGAGTACACTGGTAAATGTGACAGCATCAGGCCTTATATTTGACTCCTCCATCTTGCACAGATACTCAAGAACCTCCTTGCATTTTCCATTCACCGCAAAACCCGAAATCATAGCATTCCAGCAGACAGCATTCCTGTCATTGTAACTTTCAAACACCACCTTTGCATGAACCAAGTCCCCACATTTCGCATACATGTCAACTAATCCACTCAAAACAAACTGGTTCACAGCTATTCCTTTCCGTTCTATCATGCGATGGATTTGTTTGCCAGCATCCAAGTCCCCAAGCTGAGCACAAGCAGATAAAACACTAACAACAGTAAACTCATCTGGCTCAAACCCTTCAACTCTCATTTCCCCAAAAGCCTCCAATGCTTTCTCACCAAACCCATTCTGTACATATCCAGCAATCATGGAATTCCAAATCTCCAAATTCCGGACCAAAATCCTTCGAAAAATAGCCTCAGCCTCCACAATACTACCCTCCTTGCAATACCCACAAACCATAGATGACCAAGCAAAACAATTCCTTTCAGGCATTAACTCAAACACCTCTCTTGCATCCTCCATCTCTCCTTTCTTAGCATACCCATCAACCATTACACTCCACGTCACCACATCCTTAAACTCATTCGGAACCTTATCAAACAATCTCCTAGCCGTTACAGTATCACCATTTTTCGCAAACCCACCAATCATCTGCCTCCAACTCACCCTTGATTTCCCCGGCATTTCCTCAAACGCTAATGAAGCAGATTCAGTATCACCATTTCTGAAGTACCCACCAATCATTGCATTCCAAGTCACAACATTTCTCTCAGGCATAACATCGAACAGCTTGCGTGCATCCAAAACAACACCGCATTTGGAATAAGCAGTAATAATTGCCGTTCCAATGAAGACGTTGATGTCCGAACCGGCTTTTATGGTCTCTGCATGCAAGGATTTAACGTAATGAAGGAAGGGATGAGAATCGCATGCTTTGAGTAACTGAGGGATCACGGTGGGGTCGTGTGTTGCTTCGTGACGAGTTTGCTTGTACAGAACAAGAGCTCTTGTTAATGATCCTTTGTTAGTAGTACTGTTGTTGCAATTTGATGGGTTGAAAGTTTTTGTGATTCCACGAATTTTGTGAATTGTTGCCGTGTTCATTTACCTTTTCTTTGTATGTTGTCGGTTTCTTCGTCCAATACTCTCCAGAAATTTGATTCAAACTGTGATGTAGTTAACTTTTAGAAATCTACTCCCTCCGTTCCAGATGTTCATTTCAGACAAATTAATAAAAATGAATAAATAAATAAAAATTGATATTTTTACTAAAATAATATTCATTACTCCCTCCCTCCGTTTTTATTATAAGTAGTTTATATTGTGGTATAAAATATTTTTTTAAAGTAATTTATAATAAAAAATGGAGGTAGTATTAATTATCGAGAATAAAAAAAATAATATTAATTAAATAATAGAATTGAAAAAAGTTGAATTGAAAATTAAAATAAATCGTTTATTTTGAGATATTTTTTATCTTAAATGGATCAATCATTGTAAGACAAAGGAAGTACTCTCTCAGTCTTAAAATAAAAATCTTTTAAAGTTGTTGCATATAGATTAAGAAAAATAATGATTAAATAATTAAATGTAACAACTTTACAAAATTGTCCTTGATTACTATTGGTTGTTATAAAAATATAGTATGATGTAATATCTTGAAAGTAGTGTAGACAATAGTTATGAGGGGTGAAGTTGGTAAAAATTAATTAATGTTGCATTGAAAACGTAAAAATGCAAGGTCATTTGAGAAGATCGTCGACATTAGTGATCGAAAAGAGCTCTGGAAAGTCACTGTTAAAGTTCATCACAAATGGACCGTCATAACTAACAACAAGGAGCACTTGGAATTCATATTTGTTGATGCAAATGTTATCATACCCTCAAATTTGCCTTACCCCATATCGTCCTCTTAAACCTTAAATCCTAGGCATATATCTCATACATGTCATCTCATATGCATTTGTACTCAATGATCATAATAATCCACAAGTCCAAGGCACGTGATCCATTTGCACAACCCAAGATCCTCTAATCATGAGATGCGCCCAAGCCACCATAGCCTCAATCTCATCCTTAAGCATCCCACAAAGCTTGGAGGATCACAAAAGACATCTCACTCACTCCCCTAAGTCCAATTTGGGTGATGAGTCCCCTTTGAAAAAGTCCCAAGATTCATCTGGTCACCCAAGGACCAAACCATGGCTCTTGACTCTCCTTTGGCTTGAACAAGTTTTGATTCTCCATGAATCTTGACCATGCCATTGAGGACCCCTCAAACCAAAGTTTGTTCATGCCCCATGTCCTTTAAACATCTCAATTTGATCCTTACATCTCAAACCCTAATCCATTTGGCTTTGGTTCTTGATGAAACTTGTGGCTCAAGAAATCCTAATTTGGGGATCCCTTGGTCATGGAACTTGCTCATTTTGACCATCCAATCACCCAACCATTCATTCAGCATCATTTCATGTCCATTATAATCAAAATCCACCATTTAAACATCCATTCAATCCATGTTACAAGTAGTTGGGTTGTACATGATTTTTCAACTTTCCATGACTTGATCCATCCACCAACTTGACCTAAAATCATCCCACAAAGGTCCAAATATCATTTCCTATCATGGTATGATCATAGGAACTCAAAACATCCATCATTGTGCCTTGGAAATCAAGAAATCACAAAATCCCCAAATTAGGTCGTGTTGGTTTGTCACATTTTGGCAAGAATGGCCTATGGGAAGTTCCAAAGACCATAACTTTCTCACTTCACAAGATTTTTGAGTTCCACTTCGAGCCAAATGTCCTAAATACCTTCCTCTTCAACTTTATTTCAGGGTCCAAGACCTAATTCATTGAGGAAGGGGGTTCAACTTTGCTATTGGCCAAGCTGGTCCACCATGCCCACCATGTCCTAAAATCATGTCATGACCACTACTTTGACGTATTGCCATTTCCAAAACACAAACCCTTTTGACCTGGTTCTTTTTTTCATTCAATCAAGAGTATAACAAGGAACAAATGGCCCAAAATTGAGACAAAATGCACAAGCCAATTTTATTTGTTCTTGGTTCGAACATGAGTGTTCATCCTAATGTGCAAGACAGACCAAGCCAAGACAGATTTTGCAATTGGATGCACCAAGTCCTCAAACTCTTTCCTTCTTACCCTAATGGTCAACAAACACTTTGAAAATGATTATTGTAGGATTGGAGGTCAACTTACAAGCCAAAACCTCACCAAACAGAAAAATCGACCCCATGTGCAAAAATCAATTTTTGCCCAAAATGGCAAAAAGAAATATCCACAACAGGCATTCTCTTTGGTCTTGTTGGTTCCAGATCAATGCTAAGGACCAAAGCAAACTTGTCTGAGCTACAAGCAAGGTCAAAGCACAACCATTTCATGTCCCCCCAAGTCAATCTCAAGTATGCTTCAGGTCAAATGCCATTTTTGATAAAGCCTCCATATTCTCCCTCCAAAACCATCCACACACCTTCCCTATAAATAGGGGAAGGTGTTCCACTTCAGAACCAAGATCTCAAGCCCCTAAAACCTCTGCTGCATTTTCATCTAGAGCTCCAAAAACAAAACTTTGAGTTTTGAGTTTTAGTAAGTTTCAACTCCAAACACCCACCCAAAAACCTTCACCAACCATCAACCAAGCTTTCCAAACACTTAACTCCCTTCCCCCAAGCCTCACCTGACCTGAGCTATACCATCGAAAAAATTCCATGAGCTACTTTTGATTAGGTAGATTTCTCCATCCCCATCATCCAAGCAAGTTACCATTTCCCTCAAAATATTATTCTGATCATTTCCCCTAAGGTTGCAGCATTGATTACTTGATATTTGGAATTTAATTTTTGTTTTAGGTTAAGTTCATCTTTCTAATTTTTGAGAGAGAACTCCACACTCAGAGCCAATCAATGGCTCATAAGTATGGAGGATAATTTGTTTTTGTTTATGCAATGAGATTCCATAGAAAAATCTTATTGATTTTGCTTATTTCCAACTTTTGATTTTCAAAAATCTCGAGGTTGAAGACGACATTGTGGTCGTTGCTTCGCGCGAGATTCAAATTCAAAAAGAAACCGTGTCTCACTGTGATTGGGTAGCCAGCGCGTGTGTTCATTTTTAAACATTGTTTTATTATTTTATTACTTCAGTGTGGTTTGTTACTACCTCCGAGCTTATGAAGGAGAAGAGCGATCCAAAACGCAGCGAAATTTAAAATTTCTCCTTTAGTGATCCTTACGAATGGGCATGATCAGTGATAAAATCGTTACCTCTTGTGGCGATTGTAACCTTTGATGCAGATCTACGGAGCGATCACGAACGTTGAACGATGACAACACCTCTACTCAGTCCACACGAACGAATTCCTTCAATCTTAGTGCTAGCTACTACGAATGAAGGCTTTGAGTGAGAGAGAGAGAGAGAGGGAAACGAAATTGCAACTGCACAAATGCTTCTACATAAGGGTTCTATTTATAGAACCACTTGTGTGGGCTGCAAGCTAAAAATCCCACTCAAGTATTTGTGGCCCATATCTTATAATATGCCAAAATCACTTAAGCGCGTGGTACCTTACCATATTTCGTATTCTACTTAAGTACAGCGTACCTTACGATATTCTACAATTCACTTAAGTGCACCGTACTTTACGGTATTCCTTGGTTACTCTATCTCTCATCAATCCGTCCTTTTGTGTGTGACCCTGTAGGTTTTCGCGGCATTGACAATTATATTAAATCACATATTTAACATAATAAACAGTGAGCGGTGTCGCATACGCGAAAAACAACCGGCGGGAAAAGACACAAAGCCGCCACCGTGCGTTATTTATCCCAAAGGAGGGAAAGGAAACGCTCGAAGTAAACCTAAGAAAGGGAAAGGAATGGTCTTACGACCAGAGATTTCTAGGATCGGGAGTCGGTTACGCAAGTGGAAGGTATTAGCACCCCCTCACGTCCATCGTACTCGAAGGGATCCAAGCTCGAAAGAATAGAATAAGGTTGCTAAAAAAACTGCTCAAAACTGCACACTCTGGAATGAAATAACACAGGTGAAAGACGGAAGAAGATGACTCGGCAGGATGTCGCATCCTGGGCCTACGTAGTTTGTCAGACACAAACATCAGAGTCGGCGTAGTTCGGGGAAAGGGGAAACGTGCTCGCTAGGACATCGCATCATATGCATACGTATCTTCTCTAATCAGAGTAAGAATCAGAGCACTCGTAGCTCGGCTAACGCACGCCGAAACAAGACACTGAAATGAGACGCTGAGACGTCAAACAAAACACACAACTGGAAACGGAATGCCAATCAATGGACTTACATCCAACTCCGACAACCAAACACAAATGGGAAACCGAATGCCAATCGCTGGACTTACATCAGACTCCAAACAAGCCACAGACACGGGAAACCAAATGCCAATCGCTGGACTTATATCAGACTCCGAACACACACATAAACAAATCAAAAGGTTGGAAAAAGAAAAAGGGTGCCCGGAGAGGTCAGCTCAATCTCCTGCCTACGTACCTCATCTGGTATGAGGATCAGGGTGACGTAGTTCCCCTTAACAGGGAAAAAACTGCTAACCAGAGACCAGGGAGATAACAAACTACTAGGGAGACTATGACTCAAGCCTAGAAGTTGTCATGCATACGATCCCTAAGTTGAGGCCTCTAATCAGAACCTAACTCGCACAGGGAGCAAGTCAATCACACAGCAAGTAAGCAACACAGATACCACACACTATATGCAAACAAGTGGCTCATACAAGGCTGGGCTTTAGTCAAGGGGTCATATCAACCTCGACAAACAAGCCAATACTGGAAGGGTATGATGGGCTCTTAACCACTGACATTGACCGTCAGGGTGAGCAGATGAAAGGTAATGAGGGTTGGACCTCATAGCTCTTAACCCGGGCCTGGGTGAGCTTGAATCAATGAAAACGTGGGAGTCCAGAATGAGGGACTCTACTCCACTTGACCGACTCTATATACAAAGATCTTGGGTTAGGTTCAAGAGCGTCAGCACGTAGTGCGAGCATAATGAACGACTCAACGATTAACAGGGGATTGATTGCTAATCCCTTCTATCTGTCAATTGCCTCTTCACTTATGAGGACTTGAAGTACATGGCACAAATATAAACAATCACAGTCATTGCCTCTTAAGGAGGACTTCAGCCAAATGCCTGCCAAAAGAAACGACAGGGCTTCCAGACTACATGGAGTTAGAGGATGATTACCTAGGTGGTATGCCAACCACAAGCAAAGCAAAGCAACTCAAGCAATGAGTTAAAGCTACTAAAATACCTGTAAGAAAATCAAACAAGTCAATATTCACATTCAGACAAACCAAACAGACAGTCAACAATGAGACAACCAATATACACAATGCAAGTCAACAACTCAAGTGAATTCATCACCAAGGAACCTTCAACACAAGAAAGGTTAGTGGACAAAGAATTTTGCATCTCAATTCATGAGATCAACATAAACCATTGGGACTAGGAGCTTGAACCTGAAATGCAAACTTCAAAAGATGAGTACAAACCACTAGCACCAAGGCTAGGGTCAAAGGCAAAGTAAAAAGTCAAAACAGCAACCAATATCCAACATGAAGCATATTTATTCAATCAAGAACATGTCCTAAAAAGGACCAAACCTAAATCAAATGGAAAAGTCATCTCATGAGCAAGATATGGCAAAGGCAATTACAAAGTTCACAATTGGACATTAAGAATCAAAATTCCATATTAAAACAGAAATGAATCAAACAATCATGAAATTTTTTATGTGCACACAACATGTCAAACACAAGCATCATGCAAAAAATTGGAATCAACAGAGCTCAATTGACCTAGAAATGAAAATGAACAAGTATGACATCAAATTGTGTGGCACACATTGTCACACCCTACATTCATGTGCCTAAAACAGAGATGGAAAATGATAAAAATGCACAACCAAGCCTCAAAAATAATGCAACATGTTGGGAATCAGCATACCAAATTTCAAATCAATTGGGCAATGTATGAGCATTTCACAAAAGAATTGGTACAACATGTCACATTTTGCATCACATTCAAGCAATCCATCACATTCAAAAATCCAGACATGATAAAAATCAGAAAATCACATCACAAAATAATAGACACTTCAAGGAGCATGTGAGAAAAAATTTGGAATTATTTGGATTAGTTTTCAATTTGTTATGATTTTTACAAGTTGCATGAAAATATTTGGAAATAATGTGAACCAATTGGAAAATGTTATTGAATGGAAATTGGAGAAATGCTACAGGCAAGAATTGAACCATGTATGCTTGAAAATATAGGCGCTCATGAAAATTAAATTCACAAAGGTTCAGAGCCAAGGATCGAAGGGTGGTATGGCGCGCTAGCATGAAACACAGTCGTTTTGGCTTGGAAATAAAAATGGAAAACAATCGCTCGGCCAGAATCGAACACAAGACACTAACGTTATAGGCGCGTGTACAGTGAAATTGAAATGCCGAACCAGAAGAACCCTAGCTACAGTATGCACGCGGCCAAGGGCGGTTGTTTCCACCGTCTTCTTCATGAAGACGGTGGTGCTACAGTACCATACACAATTTTTTTTCCATTACGCCATATGTACACCGTTAGAAAGCTTGTTTCACGAGGAATACGGATCGAGCATTGGTTTGGCTTAAATCTCCATGGATTAAGAGAATCGATCGAAAACATTTTCATGCATCAAACTTTAAACACTCATATCTCATTCAATATTCATCCATTTTTCAAGATCTTTATATCAGAATGATCAGGAGAACACGCACTACAATATTATGGCAATAAAAACAAGAAGTAAGAGAGTCGAATTTCTGACCTCTTGAAGAGCAGTGTATGGATTCTATGGATTCAAGGCTTCTCCAGCTCCAAGTCTCCTCTATCAACCTGGATATGAAGCTTTGCACACGAATTGGCTTGGATCTTGCTGAAATTCAAAACTTCATGTTCACGTTCAAGCTTGGAGCATGCATGATTCTTCACCAATTTCTTCAAATCAATGCTTGAATCCTACCAAATGATGATCAAGGAACAAGGATATGCAATAAAATTCAAGTGTTATGTGAAGAATTTTTGAATTTGGATTGAGAGAAAAATTGGAGGGAAAACTCAAATCTAGATCTAGAATGTGTTGTTATGAAAATTCTGTTATGATTAAGGCTTTATATGACATGTTAATCACTCTGAAAAATTAATTAGGCAATGGCTAATTGTAATTAGTGAGAATAAGGTGCATGACCAAAAATGGAAAAGTGTGGTGCATGGCAAATTGTACACGTGAACAGTACCATGTGGATACTCAAATTCACTTAAAATCATCTCATAAGCATAATGGCAATGGTATTTTGTTCATATGATGCACCAATTTTGAATTTCCAAATTTCCCTCCAAAATGAACATGCATGGGCATTTTGATCATGTGATTAAATTTCATGCAATGCAATGATGTATTTGGAAAATATATGTCATGAGGAGCATAATGCAAAAAGAGGCACTCAAATTGGAGCTTTGGAGCAAAAGTTATGGCATTTTGAAGTTTCATGCACACTTGGTGATCATTTGCTTATAACTCCTCAACCATTCATCAGATGCTCGTGATCTTGGACTTTTTGGAAATGGGAGAGAAGGATCTTAAACTTCCATGTTGGACAAAATTTCATTTGAAGCTTCTTTGATGTTAGAAAGTCAAGTTGAATATGGTCCAAAAACTTGCCATTTTTGGAAACTTGAAATTACAGGTCACTTTCCATTTTTGGAAACTTTTGATCTGGCTTCAAAATCTTCAATGTAGATGTTTGACATGATGAATAAACCTCTTTTGGACATGAATGAAGTGTCTCAAACCATTTCTCCACCTCCTAGCCCTCAGTTGACTTTCAGTTGACTTTCATGGCCCCCAGATGACCTGGACATGCACTGATGACTTTTGAGCCTCTAACACTTGGTCAAGTTGCTTCAAAATGAACCTTGGCTCATGTAAGATCTTTTAGAATACTCATGTGGCGTTAAACTCAAGGAAAACTTACTCTCTTTGCACAGATGAATTCTCTTGATGCCAACTCTTGTTGGTATGATGCAATGCACTATGTAATGTTAATGACCTAAAAAAATGAAATGAATGCATGAGTAGGGGGTGCAAATCTGAGGTGCTACAAGCGGTATCTAGCAACACATCACTGCTACCCAAGACACGAAAATGTCATGTGATCTGACAAATCCTTTTGTGATAATACTTATGTGTACAATTACCCTTTTGCCCTTATGTCTATATTGAACACAAGACATAGACTGTGTCATCCTTGTCCAGTTCAATATTGGGCCCATAGACACTTATCCTGTTACGCAGGATGGGAAAATTCTATCTAGGTCACTCATGTCCCTTAGCATGCTTCGTGGAGTACCCATCAAATGTCTTTATGGTTATCCAGTTACGAACAATGTTTGATCAGCAATAAGGCACTCGACTCTACATCTAGGGTCCATAGTGGTTTCAGGTCGAAGGGTGGTATACACCATTATCACCATGAGAATAAATTATGACACTTTGCAGAATATTCTATATAGTATTCTCATAGCGAGTCAATCCAGTATAAATATTACTCTTAATATTCATACCTATGCTTAAGACTTGATAACTCCTTATCCATGATCCATGAGATGTGATCATCAATCTATATACATAATAGTCTTAATGCTTTAATGTTATCCCGCTTCACAATAAAGCTTGACTATGGATACTTTAAGAATAGTGTCCTTTTTGTTTAATGTGATCTCATGATTAAGTCACACTTGATACATTAAACGGACTATCTATTCTAGGGACTTTATTAGACAAACATAATAAAGAAAAAAACCTTTTATTATTAATAAATAATTCGATATAAGTACCAAAAGTATTGGCCTCTAGGGCTTACACCAACAATCTCCCACTAGCACTAGAGCCAATCAGGAATACCCCTAATGCCCATAGATCGTGTATGGCCATCATGCTTCTGCTGCGCAAGAGGCTTTGTCAGTGGGTCAGCAATATTGTCAAGTGTAGGTACTCTGCATATTTTCATATCTCCTCTATCTATTATCTCTCGAATGAGGTGATAATGCCTAGGTATGTGTTTGGATCGTAGGTGAGATCTAGGTTCCTTAGCTTGTGCGATAGCACCATTGTTATCACAATAGAGACCAATGGGATCCACAATGCTAGGAACTATGCCAAGTTCACTAATGAACTTTTTGATCCAAACAGCTTCCTTTGCTGCACTTAAGGCAGCAATATACTCGGCCTCGGTTGTAGAATCAACAACTGTATCTTGCTTTGAACTTTTCCAACTCACAACACCACCATTTAAGCAAAACACATAAACAGATTATGATCTAAAGTCATCCTTATCTGTCTGGAAGCTAGCATCAGTGTGTCCAATCACAGCAAGCTCTTCCTGACCTCCATATATCAAGAATGAGTCCTTAGTCCTTCTCAAATACTTAAGGATATTCTTGACAGCTACCCAATGAGCATCACCAGAATCAGATTGGTACCTACTAGTTACACTGAAAGCATACGAGACATCTGGTCGAGTACATAACATGGCATACATGATAGATCCTATTGCAGATGCATATGGAATCTTATTCATGTGATCCCTTTCTTCCTTAGTTGAAGGGGATTATGTTTTTGATAGACACGGGCCATGTTGCATAGGTATGAATCCTTTCTTGGAATCATGCATATTAAAGCGTCTCAACACTTTGTCTATGTACGTACTCTGACTTAGGCCAAGCAGTTTTTGTGATCTATCTCTATAGATTATGATTCCTAATATATAGGCTGCTTCACCTAGGTCCTTCATAGAAAAGCATTTCCCCAACCAAGATTTTACTTGTTGCAGGGTAGGGACATCGTTTCCAATGAGTAATATGTCATCTACATATAATACCAGGAAAACGATCATGCTCTCACTAACCTTCTTATAGACACAAGGCTCATCTTCGTTCTTGATGAATCCATATTGTTTTACTGTTTCATCAAAATGAAGATTTCAGCTTCTGGAAGCTTGCTTCAATCCATAGATTGATCTTTGTAACTTACATATCTTTTGGGCTTCTTCTGGTATGTCAAATCCTTCAGGCTGTGTCATGTACACATCCTCAAGAAGACTCCCATTAAGGAAAGCAGTTTTGACATCCATCTGCCATATTTCATAATCATGATATGCAGCGATATCAAGTAAAATCCGAAAAGATTTAAGCATTGCAACTGGTGAAAAGGTTTCATCATAGTCAACCCCATGAATTTGTTTATATCCTTTTGCAACCAATCTTGCCTTATAGGTATGTACCTTACCATCCATGTCAGTCTTCTTTTTGAAGACCCACTTGCATCCTATAGGGTTAACTCCTACAGGAGGCTCTACCAAGGTCCAAACTTGGTTTGTGTACATGGAATCCATTTCAGATTTCATGGCTTCTAGCCACTTCTTAGACTCGGGACCAGTTATGGCCTCTTGGTAGGTCACAATCTCATCTTGATCCATGAGTAATACATCATCTTGATCAGTTATGAGATATCCATATCTCTCAGGTTGGTGACGTATCCTGCTTGACCTACGTTGGTCTTGTTCTACTTGAGCAGGTTGCTCTTCCACAACTACTTGTGTTTCCTGCTCTAATTCCTCCATAGGTGTATCAATGCTTTGTGATTCTTGAATTTCTTCAAGCTCTACTTTCCTACCACTGATTCCTTTGGAAATAAAATCCTTTTCTAGGAAAACTTCAGTTCGAGCGACAAACCCTTTTCCCTCAGAAGGATTGTAGAAGTAATACCCTCTTGTTTCTTTAGGATACACCACAAATAAGCATTTGTCAGATTTGGGCTCAAGCTTAGTTGAAATTTGTTGTTTCACATAAACTTCGCAACCCCAAATCTTCATGTAAGACATATGTGGTTTCTTACCACTCCATATCTCATATGGTGTCTTCTCAACCTTTTTGGATGGAACACGGTTAAGTGTGTAAGCTGCTGTCAATAGTGCATGTCCCCAAAAGGAGTTTGGAAGATCGGCGTGACTCATCATGGATCGAACCATGTTTAACAAGGTTCGATTTCTTCTCTTAGATACACCATTCCATTGGGGTGTTCCACGAGGAGTAAGTTGGGATAGGATCCCACACTCTTTCAGATGGTCATCAAACTCTAGGCTTAAATACTCACCACCTCGATCTGATCGAAGAGTTTTAATATTCTTACCTAGTTGGTTTTGTACTTCATTCTTGAATTCCTTGAACCTTTCAAAGGAATCTGATTTGTGTTTCATTAAATACACATAACCATATCTACTGAAATCATCAGTAAATGTGATGAAGTACTGAAAACCTCCTCTGGCCGGTATGTTCAGTGATCCACACACATCAGTATGTATGAGGGCCAAAAGATCATTAGCTCTTTCACCTTTTCCTGTGAATGGAGACTTTGTCATCTTTCCAATTAAACAAGATTTGCATGTCCCATATGATTCATAATCAAAAGAGTCCAAGAGTCCATCTTTATGGAGTTTGGAAATGCGTTTCTCATTTATGTGGCCTAATTGACAATGCCAAAGGTAAGTTGGATTTAACTCATTAGGTTTCATCCTTTTAGTATTAATGTTATAAATAGGCATTTCAAGATCAAGGACATATAGTCCATTGTTCATTTGTGCAGTAGCATAGAATATATCATTCAAATAAATTGAGCAACAATTGTTCTTTATTATAAATGAAAAACCAAACTTGTCCAAACAAGAAACAAAAATAATATTCCTGCTAATTGCAGGTACATAATAACAGTTCTCTAACTGAATTATTAAACCACTAGGTAAAGTCAATACATAAGTTCCTACGGCTAAAGCAACAACCTTTGCTCCATTGCCAACTCGTAGGTCAACTTCACCTTTTGCCAAATCTCTACTCCTTTTTAGCCCCTGCACATTGGTACAAATGTGAGAACCGCATCCAGTATCTAATACCCATGATGTAGAAGTAGATAAATTAATTTCAATAACAAAAATACCTGAAGTTGAAGTCTCTACTCCATTCTTCTTATCTTCTAGGTACTTTGGGCAGTTTCTCTTCCAGTGTTCGGTCTTACTGCAATGGAAGCAAGTGCCTTCCTTTGCTATGCCTCCACTAGGCTTCAAAGCAGAAACAATGGGTTTGGGTTTGGCAACTTCCTTGCCTTTCCCTTTATCACCCTGCTTGGTGGGTCTTTTGTTCTGTCTCTTTCTATTTCCGATCATCGGAATGGACTTCCCTTTTGACTTCAGATTTTGCTCAGCAGTTCTTAACATGGCTAGCAGTTCAGGAAGAGATTTGTCCATATCATTCATATTGAAATTTAGGACAAATTGACTGAATATATCTGGAAACGATTGCAAGATCAAATCAGTCGGAAGTTCCTTTCCGAGGGGAAAACCCAACCTCTCAAGGTTTTCCACATACCCAATCATCTTGAGCACATGAGGACCTACAGGGGCTCCCTCAGCTAACTTGCCTTGAAAAAGGGCTTTTGAAACTTCAAACCTTTCATGCCTTGCTTGTTCTTGATAGAGCATCTTCAGGTGTTTGATCATATTGAACACTGCCATGTTCTCATGTTGCTTTTGCAACTCCGAGTTCATGGTAGCATGAGACAAGAAGTTTCATTGGCATCATCGACACGCTTCTTATAAGCATCTCTTTCTGCCTTAGGTGCAGAACTAGGAGGTTCCTTATCAGGAACAGGGAACAGGTTTCTCCAAGACATACAACTTTCTATCATGTTTGAGGACAATCCTCAAATTTTGGTGTCAATCCAGAAATTTTGTCCCCAGACAATTTTTCCTTGTCAAGGATTGATCGCAAAATGTTGTTAGAGGTGTTTGTTGTCATGGTAATCTACATGAAAATAATGAAAATATAAGTATCAATAACATATTTAATTAGGCCTTTAATTAAATATGCTCCCACTATTTTACTCAAAACAAATGACCCTCACCATTTGATTCGGAAAATCCCGTTGGAAGATTTTCTAGTGGGTCGAGATCCACATTTCACTTTGTTTTAAGTCCGCGTAGGCGGATTACACAAAACTAGGTTATTTAGGTAGGAACTCCTTCCAATTGTATCTAATACAACTCTCGAATATTTTAGTTGGGTGAATAACTCCTTATTCCAATCCATCACATGGAGCATTTTCAACTCTTGCTTCTAAACATATATAATCTTATTATAATTTGTTTAGTTAAGTTTGACCCATTGTTTTAGCAATTGGATATTACAATTATCCTATCGCACCTTACTAATATAGAACATGCACCTCGCGTAGGCGAAACCTACATTATCCGATACTAGTCTTGATGAGTGTTAAAACTTGGAAAGCATAAACTTAATATTTAATTTGAGGGAATTTGCAATTATTCTGATCTCACATGCTTATTTATCATATAAACCGTCTCTCACATGCATCAACATATATTCGCATGCATCAACATACATAATGAAACAGTTATGACCCCTAGCGCAATTGTTCTCCCAAGCCAATGAGAGAACCTAAGCTAACCTAATAACGATTTAAGCTTCTCCAAGCAAGATCTTCAAGGTTGTCCTTCTTTGATATTGAATTCTTCTCTATCTTCATAACATTACATTACATAAAAGAAAATCGTTTTACATACGAGGGAGTGAGATGAGAAAAGAAGTTACATTGAGAGATTAAAAGAGAGGCACGACACGCAGGTCGTATTTTAAAAGCCCAAAACAAAATAAAGGAAAACTAAGGCCATAACCGATCACCACAAGACAATAATAATAAACGCATTATTATTATTAATTTTAATTCTTTTAATTAATTAAGACCAAATTAAATTTTGGCAACCGATCACACTACGCAGAGTTAGCCGAAATTTTTAATGAACAGTTCATTTGAAATCGACGTCGTTTTTCGCATCAACACTTGATACTTTAAAGCACAACTCTTGCGCAATCACAACCCTAATCGCATAACTCTTTGACAACACAACCCTTGTGCCGTCATTAACCCTAATGCACCAATTTCAGACCGTCAAACACACCTCGATTGTTGATTCAGTATGATTGATCAACACGTCATTGCTTCACCATACTAATGTCGGATCAAGAAGCAAACAACCATTGATCGCTCAAAGGAAAACAACCATTAAGTGTTTGAATGAACGAAACAGAAACAGTATATCATATATACCGTATTTTGCATCAGGATTACTTATATCATATATATAACTTGATCAATCTCAATTGCATAACCTATGGACGATCGATGTATCGCTGCTTCACCATACTAATGTCAGATTCCAAAGCATAGTCAACATCAATCATCCAAATCGTAAACACATGATGCCAAATTTAATTACTCTTTTATTCTTTGATTCATTCTGTCTTTTAATCGTATTAATACAGAAAATACAAAAATAAACAGCTATCAGATGCATGGTTTCGTAAGTGGCTCTGATACAACTGAAGGAGAAGAGCGATCCAAAATGCAGCGGAATTTAAAATTTCTCCTTTAGTGATCCTTACGAATGGGCATAATCGGTGATAGAATCGTTACCTCTTGTGGTGATTGTAACCTTTGATGCAGATCTACGGAGCGATCACGAACATTGAACGATGACAACGCCTCTACTGAGTCCATACGAACGGATTCCTTCAATCACAGTGTTAGCTGCTACGAATGAAGGCTTTGAGTGAGAGAGAGAAAGAGAGAGGGAAACGAACTTGCAACTGCACAAATGCTTCTACACAAGGGTTCTATTTATAGAACCACTTGTGTGGGCTGCAAGCTAAAAAGCCCACTCAAGTGTTTGTGACCCATATCTTATAATATGCCAAAATCACTTAAGCGCGTGGTACCTTACCATATTTCATATTCTACTTAAGTACACCGTACCTTACGATGTTCTACAATTCACTTAAGTGCACCGTACATTACAGTATTCCTTAGTTACTCTATCTCTCATCAATCCGTCCTTTTGTGTGTGACCCTGTAGGTTTTCGCGGCATTGGCAATTATATTAAATCACGTATTTAACATAATAAATAGTGAGCGGTATCTAGCAACACATCACTGCTACCCAAGACACGAAAATGTCATGTGATCTGACAAATCCTGTTGTGATAATACTTATGTGTACAATTACCCTTTTGCCCTTATGTCTATATTGAACACAAGGCATAGACCGTCATCCTTGTCCAATTCAATATTGGGCCCATAGACATTTATCCTGTTATGCAGGATGGGAAAATTCCATCTAGGTCACTCTTGTCCCTTAGCATGCTTCGTGGAGTACCCATCAACTGTCTTTATGGTCATCCAATTACGGATAATGTTTGATCAACAATAAGGCACTCGACTCTACATCTAGGGTCCATAGTGGTTTCAGGTCGAAGGGTGGTATACACCATTATCACCATGAGAATAACTTATGACACTTTGCATAACATTCTATATAGTATTCTTATAGCGGGTCAATCCAGTATAAATATTACTCTAAATATTCATACCTATGCTTAAGACTTGATAACTCCTTATCCATGATCCATGATATGTGATCATCAGTCTATATACATAATAGTCTTAATGCTTTAATATTATCCCGCTTCACAATAAAACTCGACTATGGATACTTTAAGAATAATGTCCTTTTTGTTTAATGTGATCTCATGATTAAGTCACACTTGATACATTAAACGGACTATCTATTCTAGGGACTTTATTAAACAAATATAATAAAGAAAAAAGCCTTTTATTATTAATAAATAATTCGATACAAGTGCCAAAAGTATTGGCCTCTAGGGCTTACACCAACAGCTTATGGCCCCAATGTGTGCAAATCTCATTTATCATTTTTTTAGTCATGTTATTTTTATTTATTTATTTTCCTCGTTTATTTCCATTTTGATTTTATTTTTTAACCCTTTCATTTTTATTATTTTATAAACATGTTGAACATAGACTCATGTTATTTATGTCTCTAGTATTTGATTTTATTTTATTTTAAGTCATTTGAATTATTTTTGGTAGAGTTGTGAAGTCTTAAACTTATGTACTAATAAAATCTATTTAAGTCATGACATGTTTGAATTAGGGTTGATTAAAACCTTCCATACTTCAAATCTACCAATGTATGATCAAGTGTTCACCCATGGTACTTTGAAGCATGGATAGGTTGCCCCTAGTTTAAATAACTTGCTCATTTTATTTATGGATGAAGTCTTATCTTGTTAACTTGGATTCATAGGATACATTGTTGTTTCATTTGGTTTATACTAAACCACTAACACCTTATACTCTTTTGTTTATACACTAACCCCTTACTAACTTGTTAATATTATGCTTTATCCATATAACTTGCTAACTTAATCAATCTTTAAACTTTCAACTTTGGGTAGTATAGTCTTCCTTTTGTCAATCTATTGATAGATGGACTTGAGGCTAAATAACTTTCTTTGTTACAAATCTATGGTAAGTTGATCCATTGATCATCTTTCATACTTTATATAAATGATAAATCATCCCTTGATGCACCATATTTTGGATCTATTGACCCAAGGATAGATAATCCCCAAATGTTGGTCCATTTGTTCATAATCCCAACCTAACCTAACTTTACTAGCTTTTGATTACTACTAACCTTTTGTTATTGTCATTGCTATTATCCATTGTTATTTACTTTTATGTCATTTATATTCAAGTACTCATCATCATCATTATCATTGTATAAACCTCATCATGCATGTTTATTATCTTGTCTTTACTTTATTGTTATCATACACTTAAAAACAACAAAAACATGCTAAAATTATAAGATAAAAAATAATCCATTGCACTTTAATCCACTTGTACTTAGAGGATCTCATCTTAGGACCTTTTATTGGAGGCTTTTTTCACTACTCTTTTGTGATACTTTGATTCAACTTTGGATTTCATCTGTACTTACATTCCGGTTGTAAGAATGGCATCATGGCACCACCTTAGGGGGACATGTTTGTAAGACCATTATCCTTTGTTTGGCATAGGCCACTTTTACACAAATAAGGCTTTCTCTTGGGCTACCTTACAATGAGATCTTTTACTATCTTGTTTGGTACTTTGCATTCATGTTGCATAAGCCAAATTTCTCAATCAAATAAACAAACCCTTGATTCAATGTCAAATGGATTTTTCATAATCAAATCCAAAACACTTAATAACTACGATTAATATTGTGGGCCACGAGCCTTAAGTGGTGGAGAATGAGTGAGAATGAAGCATTCATACCCTCACTCTGATTATTTTGGACGCAAGACGCTTGGCTTGTTGTCTAGAGTATTCACCTTCACCCCTAGACTTTGGTGAAATCTAATCACAAACATTCTTTTCATAAACCCTTGTTTAAGGTAAAATCAACACAACCCATACAACCTAATTTTTGTGCCTTAGGGAACCCACCCCGAAAACCCTTTTCTCAAAGGTAAAATCAATCAACGCACAAACAATTTCTACTCTGAACTACATAGATCTGATTCCTCATCACCGATGAGTAATACATAGGCACAAGGGCCACAATCCTTGGCGAGCACCATAATAAAAAACCCAAAACCCCTCTCTTTCACACATCCATTCTTTTGAAAATAAACAATAACAAGATAAATCCCCATGAACGTAAACAACCGAAATGGTTCCCATGGAATACCATGGACGTGAGGGGTGCTAATACATTCCCCTTGCGTAATCGACTCCCGAACCCTAATCTCCATTGCGAGACCGATTTCTTATCCTTTTCTAACGCTTCTCGTGCGCTTATATTTCCAAGGGTTTTATCGACTATTTCCCCTCGCCTCTCCAATAGAGAGGCACACAAATAAAATTCGGTTATGACTCTTCTGACTTTAATTCAAAAAGTCCCCGGTTTTCATTATCGCGTTTAAACCTCGATAGCGACAGATGTAAGTCTTGGTTTTCCTATTTCTAATGCCTTTGTAATAGTTATAATGTTTTAGAATCAGTTCATTGTTAACTGACATATGTAATGTATTTTTAGGGGACTGATATTCATGTTGTAATACCTCCGACATTGAAGACAATTTTTGATTCAATTTTAGCCATAAACAAAACATACACTGTTACAAACTTTATCCCTCAACCAAATGATCTCATGTTCAAAACTTTTGAACATAAGTTTATCATAAAACTTACTGGTGGAGCGTTCATGTCTGATATAAACAAACATGAAATCCCTGGAAAAAAAATCAAATTCCAAACCTTTTTCTGACATTATCTCTGGAAAATGGAAGAAAGACTTGCAAATAGGTTATATGTTATCAATACGGCACTCATATCAAGTATTCATACATATTTTTTAATTTTATTTATTGTATCTAACACCATATTCATTTCAAATGTTATTGGCAAGGTCGAGGATATTTTCTATACCCAAACGAATGCTGTCAGCAAGAAAAAACAAGTAAACCTAATTTTAAAAGATCTGGGGTAAACTTTTAGCTCATCTTATTAAGTTTTTCAACATTGTTACAACTTTATGTGTTATGTTTTATTAAATATATTTTCATGGAAACAATGATAGTAATAACACTTTGAATTGTACATTATAGGAGTCATATGCCGTGAAATTCATTAACTACAAACAACAAAACAAGGATCATGACCCTACAATTGTATTATTACAATATGCAAAAACAAAAGAGGAAGGTAATTTACAGAGATTTCTATGTTATGGCTTTATTATCTATTAAAAGTATGTGTCTGACCTCTTTCATTTGAATGTATATATACTCAAAGGGAAGTATCCTCTATCTGTGTTGAATACATACAATATCACAAATTTGCACATCAATGGAGACTTCAATGACATTGTTGAATTTTGAAAAAGGTACTCTTTGATAAAATTAAATAATTTACAATATATACATTTAATTTGTGTTATTGCCAAAACAAACCATTTAAAACATATTTTTTTAATATAGGCTACATAAGGACTCCCATGTTGGAACTTCAAGTCAACTTATGAGTACACATTCTAATATGTGGTCGCAAAACTCTTTTGGTTCTCAAATTATTGTTTATGATAAGTTCATATCACATGCTACACCTCTTTGTCTGAGTGATATTATAAAGCTTCCGAATGTAAGTATCTTAATGGTTTTCTTTAATGATTTATATATCATTCAACCTTAAACCATTAATACTATATTAAACAGTTAGATTTTTCAGTTGACATGGTGTGTCACTGTTGCTACTACTCATAAACTAAAAGCATATGGAAACGGTTGGTATTACCAGACATGTTACATGTGTCTAAGAGTTACTAAAGGAAATTGTCCACCTTATAAATGTGAAAGTGGTCATTCAACGGAAATTGAGATTCCTAGGTATTATTTAATCAGTCATTCATAGTCACATATAATGTAATCCATGCTACTAATTATGAAATTAATGAAACATGTTTAGGTACAAAATCAAGATTGAAGTTGTCGATGATGGTTGTCGTGCCATTTTTCATTTTCTAGGACCGTGAGTGTTCTGAATTGGAAATTTATGCTTCTCAACTTTGTGAAACAGTGCTCGAGGTCTGATCCACAACTAGTCACTCAAGTCTATCCATCCAAAAGGGGTGCACATCATGGGTCCAGGGAGTCATAAACTATTAAAAAACTTACTAAAGGAGAAAATTCTTCAACCAGGCTACGTCCCAAACATGTCAAGCTGGAGAATAACTAAATGAACTATATGTTGTATTTATCCCAACTATTTTCTATGTTCCATACTATCAAACTTATTCAGTTCTCTATGAATCATTTTTTTTGAAAGAGTCAAAGATATGAAAGCCTATTATTCTATTTTGTAAGTTTATTGACCATTCCTCATGTCTCAATAACTATATTTCATTTTCTATGTAAGTTGTATGAATTATTTAACTATTACATTTATCCTTCAGAAATTATGTCATCAATTCTATTATGCACATTGTGTCAATTATGTAAGATGTATGAATTGTTTAACTATTATCCTTATCCATAATTAAATGATGGTTAACAAATGAGACTTAAAACCAACTCATTAAAGTTAGATCAACATAATATTAGAGATATATTTTAATGTCATGTAAGATAATGTGGTCCATATATGTTTTAGTTTATATATATTAAGTTCTTGATTCTCAATATTTAGAAACTAAAACTTATGTGGGAAAAATTATTTGTTTCATATTTGTTTAATATTTTTGAATAACGAAAGTTTGGAAAAATTATATCACTCTCCATGTAATTTATTAAATAATATATTTTAATATTGTAAGAGTTACTTTAAATCACCTTCCTTACATTTCTCTCTTAACTTTTTAACTATTAGTTTACCATTATTTCATTATTGACTCTGTTAAATATGACCTTTCATAATAGCTATAAGCCTGTAGCCTGCATAGAAAGATGATTTCCAGCTATTCAATTGATACTCCCATGTATAAAATTATTTTTCTACTACATATATGTAGTTTAATAATACTATTCGATTAGTATCTGGGAGACATCATCATGTGTCAGATAAATGAGACATCTCCCATACTCATGTCAATCAATTTATAAATTTTAAAATTTTATATATGTTGCATATGTACTATGAGGCGTGATGCAATAAACTAACAAATATAGCTCTTCAGATCATCACTTTCTCGTTTATAAGCACACTGCCTTATTTTCCCCATGCCCTGCTATATACAACTCCTGTGTATACACCTTCTTCAGGAATCAAAACCTAGTATGACACCCTCAGGTGGCTTCTAAATCCTTCATGGCATCCTCAATGTCAACTCCCGGATAGTCTACCATCATCTCTAGTGCATCATCTATGTTGATCTTGCCATGGTCTAAAAGTTCCCCCTAATCGAAAGATGCAACAGGCACGAGACATCGTCCACTGTGATAAACATCTGATGATGTGGAAGATAAAATGATGATGTTTCCATGTGTCATATCTCTATAAACATAGACAACATACCATGGTTAACCGTAAGATAATTGGTCATGCATAAGTATCTTAGCCCAACTAGCCACAAAACATTCGAGAACCACTACTTATTAGGTTGCTGCAGGCCCGTAATCGTTCAATCCTGGTTGATAAATTTTAGAGCATCACGCTCAAAAACTTTTAATAATAAAATAAGCATGATTTATAAAGAACGAGTCCAACTAAAATTTACCGCTCCGTCCCAGACATGTATGGCAGTATTGTCTGGGTAAAGAGGAAGTAGTGACAAGTCTGACGGGCCTCCCTCAAACCCCTCAGGTTCTTGCGGTGCCTCCTGTGCTTGGGGTGCCTCTTGTGCCCTAGTGTAGCACCTCAAATTTGCACCTACCTTTTGTACATACATTTTCATTATTAGGTCATTAACATAACATAGTCCACTGCATAGCATTGTATTATCCTTTGCCCAAGTGCAAGTCATCAGACAAAATTAGGTCAAGATGATCAGGAGATCAGTCAAGCAAGCAAACATGTGCATTTCTCAAGGAAGCAAAGCCCTATGGTTGATTCAACAAGTTCATATGACCAAAGGATCATTTTGAAGTGGTTTGGCCAAAGATTGGATGTTCAGAAGTCATCAGTCAAGTTGAAGTTCATCTGAAACCCTAGAAAGTCAACTGTGGTCAACTGTGCATGAAATCAAGGATTTGAAGGTGAGAGATGGTTTGAAAGGCTTCATTCATGTCCATACAAGTCTCATTTGACATTTCAAAGATCAAGATTGAAGAATTTGAGGTCAGATGAAAAGTTTCCAAAAATAGCAGGTGACCTGTAATTGGAAACTACCAAAAATGGAAAGTTCTTCTCCTCAAATTTACATCATCATACAAGCTTCAAATGGAATTTTGTCCAAAATGAAAGTTGAAGATCTTGCTCTCACCTTTCCAAAAAGTCCAAGAACACTCATTTCTCATGTGTGGTTGGCAAGTTATGATCAAATCATTTTCAAGAAAAGTTGAACTTCAAAGTGGGATAACTCTCGAATCATTTGGCCAAATTGAGTGATTCTTTTTTGAGCAAGTCACATTTGACATGTACTATCATAATCCATCATCACATTCCATCAAAAATCATCACATCAAAAGTCCATTTTTCAAGTGTTCATTTTGCATTTTGGTGGGAAAAAAGGTCATTTTGAAAAATACACATGATTTTCACTCCAAACCACTTCCAACAGCTTCTAAACAGAAATTTGGATTTGCTTCAAAAGAGTTTCTACTGTTCCATTGGTTCTATGTGAAAAAGGGCATTTTGGCCAAATTCCATTAACATGTGCATTTCACTAATTTCATTCATTTTGCCTAAGCATGATTAACAGTTGGATTAAGAGGTGGTATATAGCCTTAATTGTAACAGAAGGATGAACACAATCACAATCTCAGATCCAAAACAGAAAATCTCCAAATTCTCTCAAATTTCTCTCAAGCTTTTTTTCACTTTTTCATCAAATTTCACCATTGCCTTTGCTTTGTTCTTGTTTGATTCACCATCTGCAGGTGTCATTGAGCAACTGTTGAAGGCAAAAAGTGGAAGGATCTTGCATAATCGTGGCTGTTGGAACCTAGCACCTTCTATGGCAGTTGAGGATTTCTCCAAATTGAAGTGGTTTTGAGCTGAAATTTTGCTTCCAAACACTCATCAATACATCATCAAGCATCTGTTTCAGCACTTGGAGCTTTGAATCCAACAAATTCAACAGCTGCATCTCCATTGAGGTAAGATTCGACCGAGCTAATTCTTGAAATCTTCATGTGGCTTTTGTAGATCCTAGTTCATAGATCACAATGCAAGTTGAATCGTGCAATTCCATTGAGTATTGATGAAGATATGCTGATTTGAATTTTTGACACCAAAACTTATTTGCTTCGATTCTCTTCATGTGCATAAAATTAGAACAAATTAATATGATATTGTTGATCTATGTTGAATGCTGGTTCGATCCATATATGATTTGCAAATTTCTGTGAGATTTGTTCTTGGCGCTTATGAACAGCATGAAGATTGTGATGAATGTTTGAATTCTGTTTCCAGAAAATGCTTCAATCCGTTTTGCCTTGCCTTCGCGTGTGTTTTTGTGTTTTCGTGGCCATGCACCAATCGCTGACTGCCACGTCCGTTATTGAAACGGAGCGTTTCATCCTAGTGGCGCCATTATTTGAATTGGCCAGGGGTTCGATTCCCCGTTCCACACATTTCCAATTGCCTTGTGTATTTTCTCTCATATATGCTTATCATGTTCATGCTTCCATTTCACTCATTTTTTATTTTCTTCCACAATCAATAAATCATAACTCATTCATTTTTTGTCCAAATCATATGAGGTTTTTTATGCCATGATCCTTAGGATGTCCTTGATTTTTTGATGATTTTTATTAATATTGTGCACGGTTGGAAAAAATATTTGCCTAGGGTTTGTTTTCACATGTCACTTCTTGCACCATGCTTACTCTTTTGATCATGAAATGATGATGCCTAATTAGAAATTCTTGAAATTTTATATGTGTGTTCTAGACTCATTCCTGGTCATTTTGGTATATGGTTTGTGATTTTTGCATTCCTGGATTGAGAGATATGACATGATCATTAGAGGTGTGACAATTTGTGTCACACCATTTCTTGTGCAACTTCATGATTTTTGTTACCATGCCATATGAACTCAAAATGACCTGAATTTTTGCATGTTGAATCTTCTGGATGTTAAGTTTGAATGTGAATTTGTGTATATTTTTTGAGTGCATTTTCAATTTGATTGAGATTTTCTACCCTGCTTGACCAATTGTTGACTTCTTGTGAGGCATGATTTTATATGATTTGGGAAATTCTTGTTGTTAATTGGATGGACTTGAAATTTGGCATGTGTATTATAGACATCTTGAAGTTTGCCATGGTTTTGATTTGGTTCATTTATCATGTTTGGTTTCTGTTTTATGGTTGCTTGAAGTGGATGCATGTTTGGATGCTTTGTATGAGCTTGTTTGAATTTGTGTTGACTTTATGAATTTCATTGACTTGCTTCCCTTGGTCCAAATGAATTGAAATTTGGTGTGTAGGTCATGTTGTGAATTCTGTTTGATCATGAATTTTTTGGTGATTTATTGAAATGTTTGTGAGTTGATTTGAGTTGAGCCATTCTGTTTGGTCCTTTGAGGTTCTAAATTGCATGTTTTGTACTCTTTGCTTCATGAAATGATATTGATGAATGATATGAATGTGGAACCACTTGGGTTTGATTCCTATTTGATGGATTTTGATTTTGGATAAGTTTCATGTTCTGTTTTGACTTTTTGATCTCATTTTGACCCTAGTCTTGTACTAGTGGTTTGTGCTCTCACATTTGGGCTTTGTTTCAGGTTTAAAGCACAATTTGCTTATGCTTGATGATGTGCCTTCAATTGGAGTTGGTTTGTTGCTTGTTTATGACTAACTTGGATTTTTTTTTGTAGGTTTTGAAACTTGAGTTTGTGCCATGTGGCTTGCACCTTTGTGCATTGACTGTTGTGTGACTGTATAGTTAACTGTTGACCATTGTCTGTTTGCTTATTGTTTGAGCTGAGTACTGATTATATTGGATTGATTTCAGGTACCTTAGTTGCTATAGTTCCTTTGTGAACTTGATTGTGCTTTGCTTGCTAGCTTGAGCACTGAGGTATAATGATCTCTTCTCCATGTAGTCTGAAAGACCTGGCCTGTTACTTGGCCAGGCACCTGTCTGAAGTCCTCCTTCAGAGGCAATGTTTGTGCTTGTTTATATTTGTCCCTGTACATATCAAAGACCTTTGATAAGGCAATTGGAAGATACAAGAGATGTGCAATCCATCTCCTGCTATTCTGTTGAGTCGTCCCTTGGCTCACATCACATGTTGATGCCTTGTGGACATTAACCCCAAGATCCTTGTACAGTTGTACAGTTGAGTCAGTGTCATAAGTGTAGAAGGGTTCCCACTTTCTGAACCCACACTTCATTGTCTTAAGCTCTCCCAGGCCAGGGATAAGAGCTGTGAAGTCCCATCTTCACTCACCTTTCATCTGCTTCACCTTGACTCTCAATGTCAAGGTTAAGAGCTAACCTCACCCTGATACAGTGGCTTGTTTGTCGAGGTTGACATGACCCCTTGACTAAAGCTTAACCTTTGTTTGAGCCCCACTTGGTGTGAATATAGTGTGTGCTATCTGTGATTGTTTGCTTTTGCATGTGCTTAGGTTTAGCTTGCTCCCTGTGCAAGTTAGCTAGAAACCTTGACTTAGGGATGATTTTGCATGATAACATCTAGGCTCGAGTTAGTCTCCCTAGTTGTGTCTCCCTCTGTTATCTGGTTAGGCTAGTCCTGTGTCCCTGCGTAGGGGAACTACGTCGCCCTGATCCTCATACCAGATGAGGTACGTAGGCAGGAGATGAGCAGATCTCTCCGGGCGCCCGTTTTTGTTTTGTCTTTGTGTGTGTTAGGAGATGGATGTAAGACCAGCGATTGGCATTCCGTATCCTCTTGTTGTGTGCTTGGAGTCCGGTATAAGTCCATCAAGTGGCATCTGGTTTCCAGTGTGGGTGTGTTTGGTTCGGAAGCTGATGTAAGTCCAGCAATTGGCATTCGGGTTCCACGTTTGCCAATGTCTGTTGTGTTTGGTGTGCGTGAGCCGAGCTACGAATGCTCTGATTCTTCTTCGTCCAAGAAGATACGTATGCATAGGATGCGACATCCTAGCGAGCATGTGTTTTCCCTAGTCCGAACTACTGCGACTCTGATGTCTATGCCTGATAGACTAAGTAGGCCCAGGATGCGATATCCTGCCGAGTCAGTCTTGTTTGTTTTCCTGTGTCTCTTTCAGCCGGTGTCTGTGTGTTTATTTGAGCAGCGTTTTAGCAACCATTTCCCTTCCTATTGTGCGTGGATCCCGTCGAGTACGACAGATGCGTAGGGGTGCTAATACCTTCCCTTCGCATAACCGACTCCGATCCCATTCTCTTTGGTCGCGAGACCATGTCTTTTCCAGGTTTACTTCGAGCGTTTCCTTTCCCTCTTTTGGGATAAATAACGCACGGTGGCGGCTCTGTTGTTTTCGTTTCCCGCCGGTTTTTCGCGTAATGCGACAGCTGGCGACTCTGCTGGGGAACAGAGAAGTTGACCTCTTGCTGGTCCATCTTCCCTAAGCGAGTCTCTCCTAGCGCTCTCTAGGTTAGGGCTTTGGTTGTTTTTGCTGTTATTTATTGCATTCATTCATTTATTGTTTGCATTTATGTGTGCATTAATGTTTGCATTCATTCATATTCATCTGTGCTGGCTGTGTTGTGTTTCTCTGTTTGGGGTGGGAGTTACTCGAGGTAAAAGGCCCAATACCCAGGCTATGAGTGAAATCTAGGAAACCTAGGAATAGAGTGATTCATGGGAAGCGGGTGGTATGCGCCACTTAGCGGAACATTGATATCACGAGCAGTTCAGACCCTGGTGGGATATTATCGTTACATACTTTGGGTGTGTATATGATGATATTCTGCGAAAGGTTATTTATGCTGCGTTTCTTTCGACCTTACCCTGGCCTAGATGACACCCGTGAGTGGGGAGGGAATGATCATTTTAACATGTACAGTTGGTGACCAGTTGGTGACTTGTGGTCCCGTTGGTGATTCAGTTTTCTCAGATTGGGTTCAGATGACAGTTTATCAGATGACTTTGGAGTTTCAGATGAATTGTGGTCCAGAGTTCGAGCCGAAGCTTCGATCCTGTGTTCCGAGATGCACAGCCTGCCAGTCTTGTTTGCATCATTTGCATCATAGCATGTTTATTTTCAAAAGAAACGCAATAAAAAAAAAGAAGAAAAGAAAAGAAAAAAAACTAATCTCTGCATGCATATCATTTCTCAGGTACATTCCAGAGTCTGTTCACTGATAGAGATGGCAACAGTTCTAGAGCCGAAGCGAAAGACCTGTTCCTACAGCTTTTACCGTGAGCCTTTGACGTCTCTGATAGAGTTGAGTAGCTTGGTGACCAGTGATCATCTGAGGGGGTTCGTGGATCAGTATGGGGATATCCTGACACTGTTGAAGATGGTAGTCGACCCGATGCCGTTGCAGACTCTTCTTCAGTTCTACGACCCAGAGCTTCGTTGCTTCACTTTTCAGGATTATCAGTTGGCGCCTACTCTCGAGGAGTACTCCATTATGATGAGTGTCCCGATTCAGCATCAGGTTCCTTTCTTGGACGTACCAAAGGAGGTTGATTTCAGAGTTGTTGCTAGGGCTCTCCGTTTGGGTATCAAGGAAGTCAGTGATAGTTGGAAGTCCAGTGGGGATGTCGTGGGTTTGCCTTTGAAGTTTTTGCTGAGAGTTGCTAAAGGAGAAGCAGAGAAGGGGAATTGGGAAGCTTTTCATGCCCAGCTTGCTGTTATGATCTATGGGATTATCCTGTTCCCGAGTATGCCCAAATTTGTGGACTATGCTGCAGTCTGTATCTTCATTGGAGGGAATCCGGTTCCTACTCTGTTAGCTGACACTTATTATGCTATCCACAGTAGGCATGGTAAGGGTGGAGCTATCAGATGCTGTCTACCACTGTTGCTCAGATGGTTCATGTCTCTCTTGCCAGTCAGTGGACCTTTTGTTGATGCTCAGAGCACTTATAGGTGGACTCAGAGGGTTATGTCTCTTACCTCATATGATATCAGATGGCAGTCATACCGGATGGATGTGCATGATGTTATCATGAGCTGTGGAGAGTTCCGGAATGTGCCACTTGTAGGGACTAGGGGTTGCATCAACTACAACCCAATTCTTTCTCTTCGCCAGTTAGGGTTCGTGATGAGTGGAAGGCCACTTGAAGCTGAGATAGTTGAGAGCGTGTATTTTGAGAAGCGAAGTGACCCTACTAGAGTGGAGCAGATAGGGAGAGCTTGGAGGTCTATTGGTGTTAAGGATGGATCTGTCCTAGGGAAGAAGTTTGCCATTGCTATGCCTGATTATACTGATTGGGTGAAGAAGAGAGTGGAAACTTTGCTGTTGCCCTATGATAGGATGAATCCGTTGCAAGTGCAACCACCTTTGATCCTTGCTGAGAGTGTACCTGCTGAGCAGTACAAGCAAGGACTGATGGAGAATCGTAGATTGAAGGAGAAAGAGCAAGATGCCCAGATGGAGTTGTATCAAGCCAAGGCTGATAGGTTGAACCTGACTCATCAACTCAGAGATGCCCAGAGTGCAGATGTTGGTGGTGTAAGGAGCAAGAAGAGATCTTATGCAGAGATGAAGAACTTGTTGGATGCAGAGCACAGAGAGTGTTTGAGATTGCAGAGAGCTGAGGCCAGTTATCTGAAGAAGATCAGAGACTTGGAGAAGCAACTCAGAGACAAAGACATCCAGTTGAAGAAGGAAGTCGACTAGAGACTTGCATCAGAGAACCACCTTGGAGGAGAGGTGTTAGAGCTCAGAAGACAGTTGAAGGAGAAGATCACTCCCTTTCCAGAATGTTCAGAGTGTGAACTGTTGATAGACCAGTGTCACTACTTGAAGACGCTCATTCCTGGAAGCCATTTGTCTTAGCTTGTGTTCCTGATATATGTTGTGAATCACCCCCAGGCTTGTTGGGTGGGATTCATTGTTGTATTTTGTTGGATCTTTGTTGACTTTGTTGTATGATCCTGTTGCTCATTTATAGATGAGATGTTGGTTTCACTTTGTACTCAATGCTCTTGTATGTTGTTTTTGTGCTTCCTGTGTGATTTTTGTTGCAGGTTGCCATCTTTCGAAGATGAATCAGGCTCTTTGAATGCCTGAGAAATGATCATATCATGTGCATCATATGCATTAGCATCATACTCATATCATTTTGCATGACAGGTGTTCTAGTGCTCGACTTCTCACTCTGGTTCCTGTGTCAGGCAGGATAGCTGATCGAAGACCGCACCGGTATTCTACCAGACTCAATCAACAACGAAGTATGGATCAGGTTCAGAATGAGTTGGCTGAAATGAGGGAGAACATGGCCCAGTTCATGACTATGATACAAGGGGTTGCTCAGGGTCAGGAGGAGCTCCGAGCTTTGGTTCAGAGACAAGAGACGGTTATTCAGGCGTCTAACCGTGGTTCACCTGCTGGTATCCCTGTTCAGGAGAATGTTGCTGCTGCTCCCGTTCATGACTATGCCGTCGGGGATGAGTTGAGAGGAATAAGGATTAATGGACAGCCTCTTGCTGCTGAGACTGTCAATGTCAGAGCTACCCGGGCTCCGGTTCGTCATCCAGCTCCTATTGTCGACAGACAAGAGGACATGTTCACGCTGCTGAGTGAGGATGATGGTGATGTGGGAAGGGTTGAAGATAGGGATCGTAAGGTCGATGCCCTGGCTGAGAAGATAAGAGCGATGGAATGCCAGAACTCTCTCGGGTTCGACGTGACCAACATGGGGTTGGTTGAAGGTTTGAGAATCCCGTATAAATTCAAAGCGCCATCCTTCGACAAGTACAATGGCACTTCTTGCCCTCGCACCCACGTGCAGGCATACTATCGGAAAATCTCTGCGTATACAGACGACGAAAAGATGTGGATGTACTTTTTCCAAGATAGTCTATCTGGGGCATCTTTGGACTGGTACATGGAATTGAAGAGAGATTCTATCCGCTGTTGGAAAGATCTGGGAGAGGCCTTCTTGAGGCAGTACAAGCATAACATGGATATGGCACCGAGCCGGACTCAGCTACAGAGTCTTTGTCAGAAATCCAATGAAAGCTTCAAGGAGTACGCCCATAGGTGGCGTGAGTTGGCTGCGAGAGTTCAACCCCCTATGCTGGAAAGGGAGTTGACAGATATGTTTATTGGCACACTTCAGGGTGTTTTCATGGACCGAATGGGGAGTTGCCCATTTGGAAGTTTTTCTGATGTGGTCATTTGTGGGGAGAGGACTGAGCGTTTGATCAAGGCTGGGAAGATCAATGATGCTAGTTCCTCGTCTTCCAAGAAACCTTTCTCTGGGGCACCTCGCCGTAGAGAAGGAGAAACTAATGCTGTTCAACACCGCCGGGGTCAGAACAGAAATCAGTATCGACAGGTTGCTGCAGTGACCATTCCTGCACCTCAACAACGTCAACCTCCGCAACAACAGCCGAGACAACAACAACAACAACAGCAACAACGTCCGTATCAGCCGAGGCAGCGTATGCCTGACAGACGTTTTGATCCCCTGCCAATGACCTACTCTGAGTTACTGCCTGAGTTGCTCAGATTAGGGTTTGTTGAATTGAGAACCATGGCTCCGCCAACAGTTTTGCCTCCCGGGTACGATGCCAATGTCCGGTGTGATTTTCACTCTGGGGCACCAGACCATCATATTGAGAAATGTCGGGCCTTTCAACACAAAGTCCAAGATTTGATCGATGCCAAGACGATCAACTTCGCTCCAGTGCCTAATGTTGTTAACAATCCTATGCCTCAACATGGTGGGCATAGGGTAAACTGTATTGAGGGTGAAGAAGCTGAAGATCTTGTTGTCAAGGTGGATGAGATTCAGACTCCTTTGTTGACTATAAAGGGCCGTTTGTTGAGTGGTGGGGTGCACCCGGGTTGTAATGAAGTTTGTTTGGGCTGTGCAGAATCTGATAATGGTTGTGAACAATTGCGGGCCGGTGTTCAAAAGTTGATAGATGAGGGTTGTGTCCAGTTTGGCCGGGCTGATAACAGAGATCGTGGGGCAGTGTCAACTGTCACTATATTTTTCAAACCGTCAGAAGGACGTGGGTCGAGGGTCAGTGCGCCTACAACTGCTGGTAACCCTGTTACCATCTCTGCACCAGTTTCTGCCAATAATCCAACAACGATTGTCGCTCCGGTCAGAAGGGCTGTGGACAGTATGGCTGTACCCTAGAAGTATGACAACGCCTACCGAAGCAACAGAAGGGCTGAGAATCGGGTCAGGCCAACTAATCAGGCTCCGGTAACTATTGTTGCACCTAGTAGAACTCCCGCGGTTGTGAGTCCAATTGTGGACAATGTCGGTGGACCGGGAGGATTTACTCGTAGCGGACGACTGTTTGCTCCTCAACCGTTGAGGGATGCCAGTGCTGAGGCTTCTGCTAAGTCAAAGGGCAAACAGGCCGTGGTGGATGAGGAGCCTGCTCAAACGAATGTGCCTGGTGGCTCGTTTGAAAAGGAGGTGGAGGAATTCATGAGAATCATTAAGAAGAGTGATTACAAGATTGTGGATCAACTCAACCAAACTCCGTCTAAAATTTCCATCCTCTCTTTGCTGTTGTGCTCTGAGGCACATCGCAACGCCTTGCTGAAGATGTTGAACATGGCGTATGTACCTCAAGAGATCTCCGTCAACCAGCTGGAGGGCGTGATCGCTAATGTGAGCACCAGACACGGCTTGGGGTTCACTGATCTTGATTTGACGCCTGAAGGGCGAAACCATAACAAGGCCTTGCATATCACGATGGAGTGCAAGGGTGCTGTACTGTCACACGTGCTAGTCGACACCGGGTCTTCTCTGAATGTGCTGCCGAAGCAAATCCTGAAGAAGATATCTGTTGAAGGGGTTGTGCTTACTCTTAGCGACCTGATCGTGTGTGCTTTCGACGGATCCAAACGTTCTGTGTTTGGTGAAGTCACCTTGCCTGTGAAGATAGGTCCTGAGGTGTTCGACATCATCTTCTATGTCATGGACATTCAGCCCGCCTACAATTGTCTGTTGGGGCGTCCATGGATTCATGCAGCAGGGGCAGTCTCGTCGACTCTCCACCAGAAGCTCAAGTATGTCTGGAACGGTCAGATTGTGACCGTATGCCATGAAGAGGATATCTTGGTGAGTCACCTGTCCTCGTTCAAGTATGTCGAGGTGGATGGCGAGATCCACGAAACTTTGTGCCAGGCATTTGAGACAGTTGCTCTCGAAGGGGTGGCGTGTGCTGAACAGAGGAAGCCAGGTGCTTCGATTGCTTCGTACAAGCAGGCTAAGGAGGTCGTCGACTCCGGTAGAGCTGAAGGCTGGGGCAAGATGGTGGACTTGCCGGTCAAAGAAGATAAATTTGGCATTGGTTATGAGCCTCTCCAAGCAGAGCAGGGTGTGCCAGCAGGTCCAAGTACCTTTACCAGCGCTGGGCTGATGAATCACGGTGACGTCTTCGCAGCTGATGTTGAAGACGGTGATAGTGATTATGATCTCGACTACTGGGTTCGCCCGAGTGCGCCAGGGGAGCAGATCAACAATTGGACTTCAGAGGATATAGTCCAAGTTACTCTTCAAACAGAGTAATTTGCTTTTGTTTTTTTCATTCTGCACAAAACCCTACGTTCTGCCCAAGACGTAGTGGTCCATTGTAGGGCCACATCATGTTTTCAATTTTTATCATGAATAAAGGACGTTTTGCAAACAATTTTGTGATCCCTGTCTTTCTATTTTCGTTTTCACTTTTTCAAAAAAATAAAAATGGCAATGTTTTTGTTTTTGTGACTTTATTGAAATCTTTTTCTAAAACAAAGCATTAAAACATGCAGAAGTGATTTCACGGCATCTACTATGAACAGTTCTGTTATGGCTCAGTATGATTTCGACAATCCCATCTACCAAGCTGAAGAGGAGGGTGAGGAAGACAGTGAGCTCCCGAAGGAATTGGTTAGATTGTTGAAGCAAGAGGAAAGGCTCATCCAACCTCATCAGGAAGAGTTGGAGATTGTGAATCTTGGTACTGAGGACACCAGAAGAGATATCAAGATCGGGGCTGCTTTGAAACCAGAAGTCAAGAGCAGGTTGATTGAGATGCTGAGAGAGTATGTAGAGATATTCGCCTGGTCTTATCAAGATATGCCTGGGTTAAATACTGATATTGTGGTTCATAGACTACCTCTCAGAGACGATTGTCCTTCGGTCAAGCAGAAGCTTCGTAGAACGAGTCCTGATATGGCAGTGAAAATCAAGGAAGAGGTTCAGAAGCAGTTCGATGCTGGTTTCTTGTCAGTGACAACATATCCACCGTGGGTAGCCAACATCGTTCCAGTGCCGAAGAAGGATGGCAAAGTCGGAATGTGTGTCGATTATCGAGATTTGAACATAGCAAGTCCGAAAGATGATTTCCCATTACCTCACATTGATGTATTGGTGGATAATACAGCTTAATCCTCGGTATACTCTTTCATGGATGGATTCTCGGGCTATAATCAGATTAAGATGGCGCCAGAGGACATGGAAAAGACGACATTCATTACACCTTGGGGCATGTTCTGCTATAAAGTGATGCCATTTGGGCTGAAGAATGCCGGTGCTACCTATCAGAGGGCAATGACGACTCTCTTTCATGACATGATGCACAAAGAGATTGAAGTGTACGTGGATGATATGATTGCGAAGTCGCAGACAGAAGAGGAGCACCTGGTTAATTTGCAGAAGTTGTTTGACAGATTGGTCAAGTTCAAACTGAGGCTGAACCCAAACAAGTGTACGTTTGGCGTGAGATCAGGGAAGTTGTTAGGCTTCATTGTCAGTGAGAAAGGGATTGAGGTTGATCCAGCAAAAGTCAAAGCGATTCAAGAAATTCCTGAACTGAAGACAGAAAAACAAGTTCGTGGGTTTTTAGGGAGATTGAACTACATTGCAAGGTTTGTATCTCACCTAACTGCCACGTGTGAACCTATATTCAAATTGCTAAGAAAGAATCAAGCAATCAGGTGGAATGATGACTGTCAGAAAGCTTTTGACAAGATAAAAGAGTATTTACAGAAACCTCCAATCCTGATTCCTCCAGTTCCTGGGAGACCGTTGATAATGTACCTGTCAGTTACCGAGAACTCGATGGGGTGTGTATTGGGTCAGCATGACGAGTCTGGTCGAAAAGAGCATGCCATACACTACCTTAGCAAAAAGTTTACCGACTGTGAAATCAAATATTCACAGCTTGAGAAAACTTGATGTGCTTTGGCCTGGGCTGCTCGCCGACTGAGGCAGTATATGTTGAACCATACTACCTTGTTGATTTCTAAGATGGATCTAGTGAAGTACATCTTTGAGAAGCCGGCTCTCACTGGATGTATTGCCCGTTGGCAGATGATTTTAACGGAATATGATATTCAGTACACGTCGCAGAAGGCTATCAAAGGTAGTGTTTTGTCAGACTATCTTGCCGAGCAACCGATTGATGACTATCAGCCTATGATGTTTGAATTCCCTGATGAAGACATCGTGTATCTTAAGATGAAAGATTGCGAAGAGCCTCTTGTCGAGGAAGGACCGGATCCTGATGACAAGTGGACATTGATGTTTGATGGGGCTGTGAATGTGAATGGTAACGGTGTTGGTGCAGTGCTGATCAATCCAAAAGGTGCTCATATACCCTTTTCTGCAAGATTGACTTTTGATGTCACCAACAACGAAGCTGAGTATGAGGCTTGTATCATGGGAATAGAAGAAGCCATTGATCTGAGAATCAAGATGCTTGACATATCTGGAGATTCCGCTCTAGTGATTAATCAGGTCAATGGAGATTGGAATACGAACCAGCCGCATTTGATTCCGTATAGAGATTACACCAGAAGAATACTGACGTTCTTCAAGAAGGTGAAGTTATATCATGTCCCCCGGGATGAGAATCAGATGGCTGATGCTTTGGCTACTTTATCCTCTATGATAAAAGTTCATTGGTGGAATCATGTGCCACATGTTGCGGTGAATCGACTCGAGAGGCCTGCGTATGTGTTTGCAGCCGAGTCTGTTGTGATTGATGAGAAGCCGTGGTACTTTGATATCAAGAACTTCCTCAAGAGTCAGGAGTATCCTGAAGGTGCGTCAAAGAATGACAAGAAAACCCTGAGAAGGCTAGCTGGAAGCTTTTACTTGAATCAGGATGATGTGCTATATAAGAGGAACTTCGACATGGTCTTGCTCAGATGCGTGGATAGACACGAAGCAGACATGTTGATGCAAGAAGTGCATGAGGGTTCGTTTGGTACCCATGCTGGTGGTCATGCAATGTCTAAGAAATTGTTGAGAGCCGGTTATTACTGGATGACTATGGAATCCGATTGTTTCAAGTATGCTCGGAAGTGCCATAAGTGTCAAATTTATGCTGATAAGGTGCATGTACCACCAAGCCCGTTGAATGTCATGAACTCGCCTTGGCCGTTCGCCATGTGGGGCATTGACATGATTGGGAAGATTGAGCCTACTGCTTCTAATGGACATCGCTTCATCATGGTTGCGATTGATTACTTCACCAAGTGGGTGGAAGCAGCTTCCTTTGCTAATGTTACCAAACAAGTGGTTGCCCGGTTCATCAAGAAAGAAATCATCTGTCGTTATGGGGTTCCTGAGAGAATCATCACTGATAATGGTTCGAATCTCAATAACAAGATGATGAAAGAGCTTTGTAAAGATTTTAAGATTGAACATCACAATTCTTCTCCTTACAGACCGAAGATGAATGGTGCTGTAGAGGCGGCAAACAAGAATATCAAGAAGATTGTGCAGAAGATGGTCGTGACATACAAGGATTGGCATGAGATGCTGCCTTTCGCTTTGCATGGATACCATACCTCAATACGTACGTCGACCGGGGCAACCCCGTACTCCCTTGTGTATGGTATGGAAGCGGTCCTACCTGTTGAAGTGGAGATTCCTTCTCTGAGAGTTTTGTTAGATGTCAAGCTGGACAAGGCCGAGTGGATTCGAACGAGGTTTAACGAGTTGAGCCTTATCGAAGAGAGACGGCTAGCAGCTGTATGCCATGGGCAGTTGTATAAGGGAAGGATGAAGCGAGCCTTTGATCAGAAAGTGCGTCCTCGGAGCTATCAGATCGGTGATTTAGTTTTGAAGAGGATCCTTCCTCCCGGTACAGATAACAGGGGCAAGTGGACTCCTAATTATGAAGGTTCATATGTTGTGAAAAAGGTTTTCTCCGGTGGAGCCTTGATGCTTACAACTATGGATGGTGAAGATTTCCCGTCCCCTGTTAACTCAGATGTAGTCAAAAAATACTTCGCGTAAATTGACCCGCTGGACAAAAAGAATAAAAGAGTCCAAGCAAAAAAGGGCATCCCGGCGAACAAAAAAAAACAGAAAGAAAAGGTTCGGGCAAAAATTAGGGATAAAAATGAAAAGAATTTGTACACCCGGTAAGTCGAAAACCCGCAAGGGCGGCTTAGGCAAAAATGGGTATCCCGGTGGATTGAAAACCCGAAAGGGCGATCCAGCCAAAAGAGGGATTAGAGTGAAGACTACAGTCTGAATTATCTGTACTTCATCGTGCTTTGTCATCTGCCATCTCGAAAGATGTGATCGGTCCAGTCATTCTTCTCAGAAAGCAAGGAGTTGGGAGGAAAACTGATGATCTGTGAGTTATAACAGAATTGGGAAATAGTGGATGTCGTGTTCACATTGCCATTAGGATAGTTTATTTTCCTTTTGTGCACAATTACCTCTTTCTAGGAATTGCTTCCCAATGTATTTGCCTTTTCAGGCACATTTTCAATCAATAAAAGTCGTTATTCAGATAAATAGCTCTCTTGTTTTTATTTTTCTGTTTGTTTGCAAAAACGTCCGAATTTTTGATAAACATTGCATATAAAAACATGAAGGCTTAACAATAACTTGCAGAGAGATAAAACATTTGAAAATCATTTTGAATGTTGAGGACACTTGAGCATATCTTTGTCCATGTATCCCCTGGGGCATTTGTTGTGCTGTTTGCAGGTTGTTATCTGTGAGGACGTTTCCCCAGCAGATATTTTCTTTCCATATGAGAATTGCATATCCCCAGCAGGCCTGTGTTTGCAGATTTCCCCAGCGGATGTATTCCCCAGGAGAGTTACCCACTGAGTTGGAAGGATGTCATATCCCCAGCATGGTCGTGGTCGCTTGTTCCCCAGCAGGGTTGTGGATATTTATCCCCATCACAGAGTCTGGTATATTACTTTCCTCACCAAAGTTTTTGCTCTTCCTCAGCAGAGTGGCGTTGATAATTTTCCCCAGCTAGTCCCCGAGTGGAGCGGGTTCAAAGAAGTTATCTCCAGCAGAGTTATATTATTTACTTCCCAAGCGGAGTCCCCAAATGGATTGGGTCTTGTGCATGGATGTTTCCAGCGGAGCCTATCCTTTCCCCAGCAGCAGTTTTGTTTTCTCCAGCATGAGTGAGAAGTTGGTACTCTCCCCGCAGAGTTTTTCCTCAAGCAGAGTCTCCCCGCAGAGTTGGAGCATCTGATCTTTTAGCTCCCCAGCCAGTTTTGCATTTTGCATGTAGTATTCATTGCATCCTCAAGATTGCGTAGCATTTCCATTCAATATGGAGCATTACGCCATAGAAAAATTCAAACATATGCATTCATGTGTTCGAAACCAATTAGACCGTATCCCCGGCAGAAGTGGATTGTTGGTTCAACATCTGTACGACACATTTGCTACAGTTGCTCCTGACGGCATTCAAGATTGATACCCCCAGAGAGTTTTATTTCCTCATCTGTTGGTGACGAGAAAGCCTGTTTTCTCCCCAGTGAGACCCCTGCAAGTGTTTAGCCTTGCCTTGACGTGTATAGGTGTCATCCTTTCGCGTCAGCACCCGCGTGTGTTATTTCTTTGGTGTCGGTCAACACCATCTTTCGGTGTATACATCGAGTCCTACCCCAGTCATTCGTTAATGTCTGGTCTTCTTTTGGTGTCGGTAAACATCATCTTTCGATGTTCGTAACGTCGTTTTTCTTCCCCAGAAGTTGTCTCCTCTCTGTTGGTGTCGATAAACGTCGAGTTTTTCCTATGCGTCCGTTGACGTATAGTCGCTTGTTCCCCTTAGATCATTTGGTAAAACCTGATGATTTCCCCCGCAGGGTCACCTCTCCGTTGGTCTCGGTAAACGTTGAGTTTTTCCTATATGTTCGTTGACGTATAGTTGATGATTCCCCTCAGAGTTACCTCTCAGTTGGTTTCGATAAACGTCGAGTTTTTCCTAGTTATCCGTTGATAACTAGTTGTATCTCCTTCCCAGTTCATCCGTCGTCCGTTGATGTATGGTTACCTCTCCGTTGGTTTCGATAAACGTCGAGTTTTTCCTAGTTATCCGTGGATATCTAGATGTATTCCTCACCGGTCGTCCGTTGACGTATTGTTTACCTCTCCGTTGGTTTCGATAAACGTCGAGTTTTTCCTAGTCGTCCGATGACGTCTAGTTGTACCCTTCCCCATGCGGATTTACCTCTCCGTTGGTTTCGATAAACGTTGAGTTTTTCTCATTCGTCCGTTGACGTTTGATTGCATACCCTATTCCTCAGTCATTTATTAATGTCTGGTTGATTCCCAGCCAGAATCCCCAGTAGAGTCGTCAGTGACGTCCTATTTGGTTTCAGGTTGTTGTATCCCTTCCTCAGTGAAGTGGTTTCTCCTTCTCCGTTGGTGTCTATAAACGTCGAGCTTCTCCCTTTCGTCCGTTGACGTCTGGTCGAGTTTCTCCTTCTCCGTTGGTGTCTATAAACGTCGAGCTTCTCCCTTTCGTCCGTTAACGTCTGGTCGAGTTTTCTCCTTCTCCGTTGGTGTCGATAAACGCCGAGCTTCTCCCGTTCGTCCGTTGACGTCTGGTCGAGTATTCCCAGTTCATCCGTCGTCCGTTGATGTCTGGCTACCTCTCCGTTGGTCTTGGTAAACGTCGAGTTTTTTCCTGGTCGTCCCCAGTTGAGCCACCTCTCCGTTGGTTTTGGTAAACGTTGAGTTTTTCCCATTATGTCCGCTGACATGTGTTTGTTTCCCCGCAGTCATCTGTTGATGTCTGTTACCTCTCCGTTGGTTTCGATAAACGTCGAGTGTTTCCTAGTTGTCCGTTGGCATCTAGTTGTGATTTCTATTCCCATTCATCGTGTTGAGATGTCTGGATGTGACTGTATCCTTTGAAAAAAAATCAAAATCCCCAGTAATAGATATCAGATCCCAGTGGACGTTTCCGTTGGTGGATCCCCGCATTGTGCAAATTTCTACGGTTCTTGGTATTCAATCCCTGTTTACCCTGAAAGTCTGACAACCGTTGCTCTCATCTGTTCGGGTTCCCAGTTGATTGAATAGGGGCAGCTGTAGCACCTCAAATTTGCACCTACCTTTTGTACATACATTTTCATTATTAGGTCATTAACATAACATAGTCCACTGCATAGCATTGCATTATCCTTTGCCCAAGTGCAAGTCATCAGACAAAATTAGGTCAAGATGATCAGGAGATCAGTCAAGCAAGCAAACATGTGCATTTCTCAAGGAAGCAAAGCCCTATGGTTGATTCAACAAGTTCATATGACCAAAGGATCATTTTGAAGTGGTTTGGCCAAAGATTGGATGTTCAGAAGTCATCAGTCAAGTTGAAGTTCATCTGAAACCCTAGAAAGTCAACTGTGGTCAACTGTGCATGAAATCAAGGATTTGAAGGTGAGAGATGGTTTGAAAGGCTTCATTCATGTCCATACAAGTCTCATTTGACATTTCAAAGATCAAGATTGAAGAATTTGAGGTCAGATGAAAAGTTTCCAAAAATAGCAGGTGACCTGTAATTGGAAACTACCAAAAATGGAAAGTTCTTCTCCTCAAATTTACATCATCATACAAGCTTCAAATGGAATTTTGTCCAAAATGAAAGTTGAAGATCTTGCTCTCACCTTTCCAAAAAGTCCAAGAACACTCATTTCTCATGTGTGGTTGGCAAGTTATGATCAAATCATTTTCAAGAAAAGTTGAACTTCAAAGTGGGATAACTCTCGAATCATTTGGCCAAATTGAGTGATTCTTTTTTGAGCAAGTCACATTTGACATGTACTATCATAATCCATCATCACATTCCATCAAAAATCATCACATCAAAAGTCCATTTTTCAAGTGTTCATTTTGCATTTTGGTGGGAAAAAAGGTCATTTTGAAAAATACACATGATTTTCACTCCAAACCACTTCCAACAGCTTCTAAACAGAAATTTGGATTTGCTTCAAAAGAGTTTCTACTGTTCCATTGGTTCTATGTGAAAAAGGGCATTTTGGCCAAATTCCATTAACATGTGCATTTCACTAATTTCATTCATTTTGCCTAAGCATGATTAACAGTTGGATTAAGAGGTGGTATATAGCCTTAATTGTAACAGAAGGATGAACACAATCACAATCTCAGATCCAAAACAGAAAATCTCCAAATTCTCTCAAATTTCTCTCAAGCTTTTTTTCACTTTTTCATCAAATTTCACCATTGCCTTTGCTTTGTTCTTGTTTGATTCACCATCTGCAGGTGTCATTGAGCAACTGTTGAAGGCAAAAAGTGGAAGGATCTTGCATAATCGTGGCTGTTGGAACCTAGCACCTTCTATGGCAGTTGAGGATTTCTCCAAATTGAAGTGGTTTTGAGCTGAAATTTTGCTTCCAAACACTCATCAATACATCATCAAGCATCTGTTTCAGCACTTGGAGCTTTGAATCCAACAAATTCAACAGCTGCATCTCCATTGAGGTAAGATTCGACCGAGCTAATTCTTGAAATCTTCATGTGGCTTTTGTAGATCCTAGTTCATAGATCACAATGCAAGTTGAATCGTGCAATTCCATTGAGTATTGATGAAGATATGCTGATTTGAATTTTTGACACCAAAACTTATTTGCTTCGATTCTCTTCATGTGCATAAAATTAGAACAAATTAATATGATATTGTTGATCTATGTTGAATGCTGGTTCGATCCATATATGATTTGCAAATTTCTGTGAGATTTGTTCTTGGCGCTTATGAACAGCATGAAGATTGTGATGAATGTTTGAATTCTGTTTCCAGAAAATGCTTCAATCCGTTTTGCCTTGCCTTCGCGTGTGTTTTTGTGTTTTCGTGGCCATGCACCAATCGCTGACTGCCACGTCCGTTATTGAAACGGAGCGTTTCATCCTAGTGGCGCCATTATTTGAATTGGCCAGGGGTTCGATTCCCCGTTCCACACATTTCCAATTGCCTTGTGTATTTTCTCTCATATATGCTTATCATGTTCATGCTTCCATTTCACTCATTTTTTATTTTCTTCCACAATCAATAAATCATAACTCATTCATTTTTTGTCCAAATCATATGAGGTTTTTTATGCCATGATCCTTAGGATGTCCTTGATTTTTTGATGATTTTTATTAATATTGTGCACGGTTGGAAAAAATATTTGCCTAGGGTTTGTTTTCACATGTCACTTCTTGCACCATGCTTACTCTTTTGATCATGAAATGATGATGCCTAATTAGAAATTCTTGAAATTTTATATGTGTGTTCTAGACTCATTCCTGGTCATTTTGGTATATGGTTTGTGATTTTTGCATTCCTGGATTGAGAGATATGACATGATCATTAGAGGTGTGACAATTTGTGTCACACCATTTCTTGTGCAACTTCATGATTTTTGTTACCATGCCATATGAACTCAAAATGACCTGAATTTTTGCATGTTGAATCTTCTGGATGTTAAGTTTGAATGTGAATTTGTGTATATTTTTTGAGTGCATTTTCAATTTGATTGAGATTTTCTACCCTGCTTGACCAATTGTTGACTTCTTGTGAGGCATGATTTTATATGATTTGGGAAATTCTTGTTGTTAATTGGATGGACTTGAAATTTGGCATGTGTATTATAGACATCTTGAAGTTTGCCATGGTTTTGATTTGGTTCATTTATCATGTTTGGTTTCTGTTTTATGGTTGCTTGAAGTGGATGCATGTTTGGATGCTTTGTATGAGCTTGTTTGAATTTGTGTTGACTTTATGAATTTCATTGACTTGCTTCCCTTGGTCCAAATGAATTGAAATTTGGTGTGTAGGTCATGTTGTGAATTCTGTTTGATCATGAATTTTTTGGTGATTTATTGAAATGTTTGTGAGTTGATTTGAGTTGAGCCATTCTGTTTGGTCCTTTGAGGTTCTAAATTGCATGTTTTGTACTCTTTGCTTCATGAAATGATATTGATGAATGATATGAATGTGGAACCACTTGGGTTTGATTCCTATTTGATGGATTTTGATTTTGGATAAGTTTCATGTTCTGTTTTGACTTTTTGATCTCATTTTGACCCTAGTCTTGTACTAGTGGTTTGTGCTCTCACATTTGGGCTTTGTTTCAGGTTTAAAGCACAATTTGCTTATGCTTGATGATGTGCCTTCAATTGGAGTTGGTTTGTTGCTTGTTTATGACTAACTTGGATTTTTTTTTGTAGGTTTTGAAACTTGAGTTTGTGCCATGTGGCTTGCACCTTTGTGCATTGACTGTTGTGTGACTGTATAGTTAACTGTTGACCATTGTCTGTTTGCTTATTGTTTGAGCTGAGTACTGATTATATTGGATTGATTTCAGGTACCTTAGTTGCTATAGTTCCTTTGTGAACTTGATTGTGCTTTGCTTGCTAGCTTGAGCACTGAGGTATAATGATCTCTTCTCCATGTAGTCTGAAAGACCTGGCCTGTTACTTGGCCAGGCACCTGTCTGAAGTCCTCCTTCAGAGGCAATGTTTGTGCTTGTTTATATTTGTCCCTGTACATATCAAAGACCTTTGATAAGGCAATTGGAAGATACAAGAGATGTGCAATCCATATCCTGCTATTCTGTTGAGTCGTCCCTTGGCTCACATCACATGTTGATGCCTTGTGGACATTAACCCCAAGATCCTTGTATAGTTGTACAGTTGAGTTAGTGTCATAAGTGTAGAAGGGTTCCCACTTTCTGAACCCACACTTCATTGTTTTAAGCTCTCCCAGGCCAGGGATAAGAGCTGTGAAGTCACATCTTCACTCACCTTTCATCTGCTTCACCTTGACTCTCAATGTCAAGGTTAAGAGCTAACCTCACCCTGATACAGTGGCTTGTTTGTCGAGGTTGACATGACCCCTTGACTAAAGCTTAACCTTTGTTTGAGCCCCGCTTGGTGTGAATATAGTGTGTGCTATCTGTAATTGTTTGCTTTTGCATGTGCTTAGGTTTAGCTTGCTCCCTGTGCAAGTTAGCTAGAAACCTTGACTTAGGGATAAGTTTGCATGATAACATCTAGGCTCGAGTTAGTCTCCCTAGTTGTGTCTCCCTCTGTTATCTGGTTAGGCTAGTCTTGTGTCCCTGCGTAGGGGAACCACGTCGCCCTGATCCTCATACCAGATGAGGTACGTAGGCAGGAGATGAGCAGATCTCTCCGGGCGCCCGTTTTTGTTGTCTTTGTGTGTGTTAAGAGATGGATGTAAGACCAGCGATTGGCATTCTGTATCCTCTTGTTGTATGCTTGGAGTCCGGTATAAGTCCATCAAGTGGCATCTGGTTTCCAGTGTGGGTGTGTTTGGTTCGGAAGCTGATGTAAGTCCAGCGATTGGCATTCGGGTTCCATGTTTGCCAATATTTGTTGTGTTTGGTGTGCGTGAGCCGAGCTACAAATGCTCTGATTCTTCTTCGTCCAAGAAGATACGTATGCATAGGATGCGACATCCTAGCGAGCATGTGTTTTCCCCAGTCCGAACTACTGCGACTCTGATGTCTATGCCTGATAGACTAAGTAGGCCCAGGATGCGATATCCTGCCGAGTCAGTCTTGTTTGTTTTCCTGTGTCTCTTTCAGCCGGTGTCTGTGTGTTTATTTGAGCAGCGTTTTAGCAACCATTTCCCTTCCTATTGTGCGTGGATCCCGTCGAGTATGACGGATGCGTAGGGGTGCTAATACCTTCCCTTCGCATAACCGACTCCCGATCCCATTCTCTTTGGTCGCGAGACCATGTCTTTTCCAGATTTACTTCGAGCGTTTCCTTTCCCTCTTTTGGGATAAATAACGCACGGTGGCGGCTCTGTTGTTTTCGTTTCCCGCCGGTTTTTCGCGTAATGCGACACCTAGGTTTCTCGGGTACCTCTGGTGCCTGAATAGGTGAAACCTGTCTCCTATAGGAAGATGGAGGCAAATATTCATGAGTAAGTGACACCCATCTCCTATGGGAATATAAAGCTTACAATGCATGATCCCCCAAAGCTGATGACCCCATAGCAACCATGTTAGAAACAATAGGTGCCTGCGATGGTTGAGTCTTTTCCCTTTGAACTGATGCATGATATGCAATCCTTTCGTACCTGAATTTGTCTTTCCTATCAACCATAATGCCTATAAGTAAACCACACAAGAGTTATACATATGAACACAATGAGTTCAAGCAAAAAAAGATGCAGAATGATAAATTCTGGAGATGCAACTCTGATTTCTCGGAATCAAAACATTGAAAAATTATGGAGATGCATCTCTGGGATTTTCTACAACCTAGATTAACGTCAATGGAAGACATGCAGTTCCTCAACATATCCAAAATACTGCATTGATTGATAAACCTACCTATCAAACACATTTATCATGTATATAACATGTATAAACTACCTATTTCATAACTGAATCATCAATTTCTACAAATTTATATAGAAACAATTTTTAGAAAAATAAAAAACATACAAATTGTGAGTTGAATTTGGTGTTGAGTGAGCTCTTTTATCGACTTGATGTTTATAGAAGAAGCTTTGAAGTTGGTTGAATGATTTTGAGAGAATGTGAGTTGATAGATTTTGAGAAACTTGAGAGGTTTAAAGAGAGTGTTTTTTTAGAAGTGAGGAAGGAGAAAGGGTTATGAATTTTTTATTAAACAGTGTCTGGGGATGCATCTTCGTAAGTTACATGGAGATTCATTTCTGTAATTTTTTTTTAAATTGCCTAGGGGTCTGATTAAGGAATGTATTAAGTTGGAGTGCGTCCGGAGATGCATCTCCGTAATCTAGGGGTATTATTGGAATTTCAATAGGGTTTGTTATTAATTCATAAGGTGCATTAAGTATTTCCCTTTTTATATATCTTGGATGGGGAATGGATTCATTAAATTTATTATGGGAAAGACACATGCGTTTAAAATTAAGATGTATTAACAACTACTTAACTAAGAATGAAACATGCCACCATTTCCCCTAATTTTCCCTTTTACCATTTCTAAAATTAAACATTGTCTAATTGCTCACAAATGCCCCCACACTACAACAAGTCGACATACCATTGGTGGAAATTGTTTCATTTTCCTCTCTTCCATTAATATGAAATTTCCCAATCTTCCCTCTCTCCACTTTCATAATAACATTTCCCCCCCTCTTCTCTATCTCTCACAATTTTTACTTCTCAAAATTTCAATTTCCCCCCTTTTATCAGAACCATTTCCCCCCTCTCTCCAAGAACAATCCTAAAAGCTGCAACAAAATAACCCATTATTGTCATAAAGTTTATCGATCTATCAAATCCAGATATTCAAAAGGGGAAGTCTTCTGATACATCACTTGCAACTATAGAGACACGATCTAACGTTCCATAATATGGAGCATCAAGATTTTTTTCATGAATTACTACATCCACCATTCCCTAAAAGGATAAGTAAAATCAAGGAACATTAGTTGTTTGTGAAGTTGATGTTCATGAAGGATGGAGACCTTGACGAGGAAGGTGTCTTAAGAAGGCTCCACCAAAGCCACCCGATGAAATTTGGTTCAAAAAGCATGAAATTATGGAGATGACCTCTAATATGAAAAAGAAGAATATACCCTCTATGATGAAGCCTCCTGTTCTGCAATTGTAAAAACTAATCTTTCATTTAGAATACACATACTTAGAGACAAGTCAGAAGTTATCTGTCATGCCACCTACATAAAATATTCCACTTCTATCAGTTTTGAAGATTTCATAAGAGCGTGTTCCGAAGAATAAGCATGGGAAGACCTTTGTGTCCTCCCCACGACTAAGGAAAAAGAAGATGAAATCAAAGGATGTTGTTGTCCAGGAGGCAACCTCTGTCATGCCTCCTGAGGGCGAATAAAGTTGGATGAAAGAAGTAGACAAAGTATGAAAGAAAAGAAAAAAAAGAAAAAAAGAACCGAAAATATGGAATTAGGAAAACTAGAAAGCTAGTAGCCTGACAAGTATTTTTCACTTAACTAACCAACCATATAATGATTAATTTTAGTTTTCTATTTTTAGGTTATGTCTTGTCCTCTCATGCCACAACGATATGCATCCTTGATAATAGGGACATTTCCCTTGAGCTAAGTTTAAGGGTGTGACATTGTCTATTTAAATTCTATTTTAAGTTTGTGTCTGCTGTCGTGCCATATCCCACCAGGTTAAGTTTTTGCTTTAAGTTTTTTTAGTTTTATATAGTTTTTTGTATTCTTTTTTTTCCCTTTGTAATTGGAATTAATGAACTATTTTGTTTAGTTTCTTTTGTGTTTAAAAAAATCAATCAAATAAAAAAGAAAATAACCAACTCTATCTCTAAAATAGTTGACTTTCTAAGAACTTAGATGTCTTTTAATTAGAATGATGACAATATTGGAAACAAGGTCTCAATAATAAAAATCAATGCACCTGCTTTTGACTTTACAATAAACCTTGTCGCGCTAGAAATAGTCAGGAAAATAGTTAGCCTCTTAAGAAGTTTGAATTATTTTAAAACATGGAATAAGATTCATTGTAGGATTTAGTTAAGGTGAGGTAAACACTATTACTTAAGGCTAGCACAAGGATACACTACATTTACAAATAAACATACAAAAGTGTGCAAAAATAATGAAAAATCCCAATGAGCATTACAAATAAAGTTCATATGCCAAAAACAGAAGGTACAGTGGATGTCTTCACCAGTAGTAATAGGTTGGACTCATTGCAAGTCAAAAGGTAGAGCATCTAGCAAAACTTTATTAAGAAAAATAATAAGAATGCAAGTGGAAGCCTCAAGTTTAAAATGATCTAAAAGACAACGGCAAAATAGTTAATCTCTTGTTCTGAAAATGAAAGAATACAATCTTGGTCCATATGATAGAACAATCAAACTAGGATCTAGGATGACTATCTTAACCGAAGACTTATTGAATGATAGACACCATCAGGAAGAAGACACACATACACACACACACATACACACACACACACACATACACTAACATGACTAAATTGTAAAGAGAATGAATTGTGCCAATTTTCGCATGTGGTCCCTTTAGATAGATTCTGAGTTGTATAAGAAATTAGCTACTAAAGTAAAGGATGAAGAAGAAGTAAAATACCATTTTATGCTAACTAAATGTATCATTTTGGGGCATAAAATCTCTTCTAAGGGCGTAGAGGTAGATCAAGCCAAAGTTGAGGTGATTGCAAAATTACCCCCTCTAGTGAATGTAAAAGGAGTGAGGAGTTCCCTTGGACGTGCCGATTTTTATTGAAGATTTATAAAGGACTTCTCCAAGATTGCAAAACCTCTTTACAATTTACTAGTAAAGAAAAATGATTGCCTTAAATCCTTATCTGTTATTAAAGAAAATCTTGTATATGCACCTGTAATTGTTACACTAAATTGGAATTGCCCTTTGAAATGATGTGTGATGCAAATGATCACATGATAGGCGTAGTTCTTGGTTAACACCACAAATTTTTTTCCCATGCGATCTACCATGTTAGCAATGTTTTGAATGAAAATTGGGTGAATTATACCACCACTGAAAAAGAATTACTTGCAGTAGTATTCCCTTTGGAAAAATTTCAGGCATATCTAATTGGTTCGAAACTGGTTATTTTTACAGATTATGCAACATTGAAATACCTTTTCAACAAAGGAGATTCTAAGTCGAGGCTACTCTAATGGATATTATTTCTACATGAGTTCGACATGGAAATAATAGATAAAAAAGGTGTTGAAAATGTTATAAAAGATCACTTGTCAAGGTTGGAGAATGGAAAGGTCACTAAGAAAAAAAAGACAATCGATGAAGAGTTCCCGAATGAACACTTGATGGCAATTTGCGAACAACCAAATTTTATTGATATGGCCAAGTATAAAGCCACAAAAAGTGTTCTAGAATACTATACTTGGCAAAAAATACTTATATAAATAGGCTAACCATTATTTGTGGGACGAGCCTTATCTGTGTAAAGTTAGTGCTGACGGTTTAATTCGCAGGTGTGTTACAGGTAAAGAATCTAGAGACATTATGTGGCATTGCCATAAATCAGCTTATGGAGTCCACCATAGTAGTGAAAAAACAGTAGCCAAGGTACTCCAAAGTGGCTTCTGGTGGCCAACACTATTCAAAATTGTAACTCATATGTGCAAGAATGTGTCCCGAGTGCCAGAAAACTGATAACATATCAAAGCGAGATGAGACAATTCTTAAAGGTATAATCGAGGTTAAAACTTTTGACAGTTGGCGAATCAATTTTATGGGACATTTTCCTCCATCCAACTCTAATGTTTACATTCTGACTTATGTTGATCATGTTTCTAAATTGATTGAAGCAATAACTTTTGTTACTAATGATGCCCAAACCATATCTAGTTTTTTGAAAAAGAATGTTTTTGCTAGGTTCAAAGTCCCCGGGACGATGATCAGTGACGGGGGACACACTTTTGTAACAAATGCTTGAAAAGTTGATAAATGGTTTTCCCACCATTATTTCTAGTCATTTTTACTTAGCATTTCATCACTTTTTTTGTCTTTTTTATTTCCTTTTACCATATTTTACGCTTTGGTCACATGTTTTTACTATTTCCAGGGCCTAATGAGTATCCGATATGAAAAGTGATAAAAAACGAGCGAAACATGAAAAAAAGGCAAATGTTAGAAAATCCCCATACAAAAACCAAGGGGCTGCTACGACCATCTGTAGCAGCTGCTATGGGCCGTAGCAGCAAGGCAGCTAGGGTTCCCACTTTGCAACCCTCTAGTATAAAGACCAGAGGCCTACTACTGCCACCAGGAGCAACTACTATGGGTCGTACCAGAAGGGCGAGGCAAATTTTATTTCTTTCCTTTTTTTAGATTGATTCTCACGTTTTTGGATTTTAGGCCGGATTTGATTTGATATGTTTCTGATGTAATGAGCATTGAACAAGAGATTTTATCATAGTTTTAAGGTTTTCTATGAAACTCATAGTTAGTTATGATTTTAGGAGGGGAGTTTTTATTCTTCAAAGTTTCTACGTAATTTTCTATTTTTCTCTATACTCAAGTCTCCTTTGGAGCAATTTGGATCAAAGCTATCAATTCATGTTTTTATATTTGTTTTCATATTCAATTGCTTGTCTATTTTAATTGCATATTATGAATTCATATGTGATCATTGAATTGGTTTTGTTTTCCCTCACCATGAGTGAATAATCCAGGAACTAGGGGTTATGAGGATCATCTTATAACCTTTTGTATTATCCGTCACATGTCGATTACGAGAGTATTTATCTAAATTTATTTTGTTTGCTGAGTTCATGCATTCAAACTCTTGTACCAAAGTAAAATGTTCTCAGGTACTGACCATAGTCTGAAAGGATATGTGTCCTTACCAGAGTGCGGGTTTTTAAACAGACAAGTCTAATACAACGAAAATGCTTGGACGAATTTGAGAAAGTTTTATAGCTGAGCAAAAGTAACGAATCTTTGACTAATAATTTGGCCGTGCAAAAGCAAACAAATTATTCTTCATCGATAGGGAAATGCACTAGCAAAAGCGGGTATTGCCAACATTGATCTATTTTCTATAAATTATGTCAAACTCTTGTAATAGAAGCGACTTGGATTGTATGAACGTGTTAGAGTGAGAACCACAATCCTAGGTACTATTTGCCTCAAATGGAATTTAAGTGATTTTGAAAATAAGTTGTTTTCATTTAAGTGATTTTACATTTAATTTATTTCCCCCAAAATTCATACTATTTATTCCTTTAGATATACATCGATAGGACAAAATTTAATACTTAAACCACTGGTCTCAGTGGTTCGATAACTTTTTACTAATTCGCACAGTTGTGCACTTGTGGTGTGTCAAGTTTTTTGCATCGTTGTTGGGGATCAATTGCGTTTAATATTGAATTATTGTTTGATCACCATATAGACTAGAGCTTTATTTTTCTATTTATTTTACTGTATTAATTTTGTCGTGGTTCTCGTTGCTCTTATATATGAAGACCTCGTTCTGTTGGGAATTTAGTTGAGCCTGTGAACAAAATCGAGCGTTTCTTACTTGAGAGATGCGAAAATCTTAGACAACAAGCTATGACTGATCCAAGAACTGACACTAAGCCTTTTAAGGATTACGCAATTCCTATCGAAGAGGAACCACATTGTAGTATTATGCACCAATCGATTGTGGAAAATAACTTTGAATTAAAACCTTCTTTGATTGGTATGATGCACCAAAATCACTTTTTTAGGTTATCATCTGAAAACCCGAACCTTCATCTTTCGATATTTGTTGACAACAGTGGTACTGTTAAGGCTAGTGGCATTGGCCAAAAATCTATATGCCTTTGTTTGTTCCCCTTTTCTTTGAGAGATCGTGCGTGCGCTTGGATTCAATCATTTCCCGCTAATTCTATTACTTCCTGGACCTAGTTGAAAGCGACATTTCTTGCACGGTACTTTCCACCAAGTAAATTGGCCCAAGTTAGGAATGACGTCAATAATTTTAGGAAAGAAGATGGGGAATCATTATTTGACACATAAGAGCATTGTAAATAAATGTTAAGACTATGCCCTTTTCATGGGCTTGAGAAGTGGATGATTATCCATACCTTTTACAACGTTCTCCTTTACTACATAAGGATGACCTTAGATACGGCTTATGGCGGAGCCCTAATGAATAATCCTCAAGATGTAGTCTATAACTTGAAAAAAAGATTTCCAAAAAACACCATTCATTGGGAAACGTGCGACAAGTTTCCGCTAAGTCTACCCCTAATACTAGTGGTCTTTATGAGGTTAATGTGTTTGACCATATGAATGCTAAAGTTTATGCCCTTTACCAAAAGATAGATAGTTTAAGAACCGCACCTTCCACACCCGTTACTCCTTCTCTTGTTGCTTCTGTTGCCCTCGTTACTCTCTACTGTGAGATATGCGGAATTAATAGGCATACCGATAGAGATTGACAAATGATCCTCGCCAGAGGATCCACAAAGAAAATGCCAATTTTATGAACTACAACTAGTGGAATAATCCGTACTCCAACACCTTATAGGAACAACAACCCCCAGCAAGCCATGAGACCATCGAGTTTCCAAAAAGCTATACCAACCGAGCCTAAGACCTAGAAATTTTGATGGAAAATTTTATGATGACACAAACCTATAAAAATCATGAGTTTAGAAATCAAAAACTCCTCATCGATGAAGCACTTAGGTAATTGAACACTAAGGTTGACAATGTTGCCACCTATACCAAAATGTTGGAGACTCAAATCTCCCAAGTACTTAAACAACAAGCTGCCTCCTCCGTCCCTCCCGGATCATTTATGGGGCAACCCAAGCAAAACCACAAGGGACATTTGAGTGTTGTGATAACTCGTAGTGGTATGAAAGTGGGTATTTCTGATGTGTGTATGTGTGTGTGTGTGTGTGTGTGTGTGAGAGAGAGAGAGAGAGAGAGAGATAGAGAGAGAGAGAGACAGAGGTTGAAGAGAGTGTGTTGACACCGCCTAACAAGGAGGTTGTTGGAGAGGTTGTGAAGGAAGTACCCTATATTGCTCCTCCTGCCTACAAACCTATTGTTCCTTTCCCATCGAGGCTTGTGAAAGGCAAAGCGGAGGCCTAGTTCAAAAAGCTCGTGTAGCTTCTTAAAAAGCTTCAACTCAATATGCCCTTTGTAAGACCCCAATTTTGTCCCTAAGATCCCTCATGGCATCATAACATTGCATTGCATAGCCTCAAGGATCATTGAGCATCTTGGCTCCCTTTCCCTTTGGGTAGGGATCTCTTGTGAGTGGTTTGAGATCACCAAGCATGCTTTAATTGTATATCATTGCTTTTCTTGTTTTATTCACTAACCAAAAGCACAAAAATATGTCACTAACATTTTTTTGTAGCTTAAGCAATCACCGGGTCAAGAGCTTCAAGAAGATCCTTTGTGCAAAAGATGAGGTATTTTATTGGGATGAGGATCACATGATTATTATAAGGAGCTTACATGAGATAGGGTTTCATTTTGAATCAATTTCACCCAGTGGTAGAGGCCCAAGTTAATCAAGACATTTCAAGGTCATCTGAGGACCAAAAGTCAACTGTGCAGTCAACTGAGGGCTATGAGGTGGGGAAATGAGTTGAGACGCCTCAATCATGTTAAAATGAGGTCTATTCATCATTCTAAACATCCATCTTGAAGATTCAAAGGTCATGGCAAAAGTTACTAAAAATGGAAAATGACCTGTAATTCAAAGTTTCCAAATTTGGCAAGTTTTTGGTCCAATTTCAACTTGACTTGTCAATGTCAAAGAAGTTTCAAATGGATTTTTGGTGAACATGAAAGTTGTAGATCTTTGTCTCCCCTTTCCAAAAAGTCCTAATTCATGTCCATATGATGAATGGTTGAGAAGTTATGGTCATTTGATCACAAGGTGTACATGGAAATTCAAAATGGCATAACTTTTGATGTAATGCTTCAAATTGATTCATTCTTTTTGCAAAATGCTCCTCATGTTCAAGGCATATAAAAATGATATCATTTGGCTCAATTGTGCAAAGGAATCATGACCAAGAGTTCACTAGTTCACACATGTGCAAATTGAGGAAAATATTCAACATTCATTTTTTGGTTTAAGATGCAAGCAAAATAACACTTCAAGCATGACCATTGGATGATTTTGAGTGAATTCCAAGCTTAACATGGGAAAGAACACGTGCACTATGGCCATGCTAGCTTAATGTGCATTTTTGCAAATTGCTCCAATACTCACTAATCATGATTAACCAATGGAAAAGAGGATTAGCATGGTCATTAGCAAGGCATATAAATACTGAAACCCTAATCCTAACTGCATAACAGAACCATTTCAAATCAAAATTCAAGAAATTCTCTCAACTTTCTCTCTCTTCGAATTTCCATTTTCTCCACACATTTCTCAAATCTCTTTGCATATTCTTGTTCCTGGTGCTTCAGTGATCAAGAATCATCATTCATTTGTTGCAATTCATCAAGAAATCATGCAGTTCATGTGCATTTTCATGTGGATCAGATTTGGAAATTGAAGAAAATTCAAGAGGTTTCAATTGTTGATTCTTGCTTAAAGCTTCAAAGGAAGTGCAGTGGAGTTGATCTGGAGCTTATGAGCTTGTGAGAGCGCGAATTCAGAGGTCTTCACTTCAAGGTGACTCGAATTTCACTTTCTCCTTTTGCTGTTTTTAGATCATAGATGTGTAGATCTTGATGTGTAGAGCACGAGTATGTGTTTAGAATTGAATTTGGCTGAGAATTGAGCATGTAGTGATGAATATAAGTTTGGATCTCAAATCTTCTTGCCTTCGATCTGCAAAACCTAGGTAGATTTAGGATGAATCGAGATCATATTTGGAATCAACATTGAAAGAGGATTCAAATTGTATAAGTCTTGTGGAATTCTGGAAATTCTCACGGCGGCGCCACCGCGCGTCTCGCCGGAGAAGATGATCGGAGCTGTAGCTTCGGCCTCTGTATGTTTTTAGGGTTTGGTTACGTGTACTGCCATGTGTGCGCTTGCATGTGAGTTTGATTGGTTGTGATTCCCTTGACCAAGCCACGCGTGCCTTTGACTGCTGAGTGGCATGCTGAGTGTGTTAAGTGAAATGGTGCGTTTCACCGTTTGAACGTGAACCATTGATTTGAGCACGCGCCAAGATCATGTGGTTGATGTTTTTTCTGGTTTATTTGAATTAATTTCGTTTCCCTCCATTTCTTTTAATATTTCAATTGTTTTTGTTTGTTTTGTTTAATTCATAAAAAATGCAAAAATGATCCAATTTAATCCCAATTTTTTCCCTAGATTTGTATGAATGTCTACATTTTTTTGATGTTAATTTCATGAATTGTTGATGTCTGGTTTTTTATTTGTGAATTTTTGATTGAACATTGTGCTAATTTGATCTATTGCATTCAATGCATTGTGAAATTCTCTATGTTGAACCATTTGATCCAATTTTTTGCATACATGATCTTCATACATGATATGATTTTTTGGTCACTGGTTTGGAATTTTTCTCATATGTTATCATCACTTTTGACACATAGAGAATAATGTGACAATTTGTGTCACATTTTTTGACATTGAATTGGTGCATTTTTGTTCACATAGCATTTGCATCATTCTGGATTTGATTTTTTGCATGTTGAATATTCATGACATGATGAAATTGCACAAAAAATTTCAAAGTCATTGCATGCATTTCTGATTTGATATGGATTTTCTAAGTTGGAAGTTCATTTTGTACATATTTTTTGGTCGTTGCATTACATGAGCCATTTGAGACACTTGCTTATTGATTTGATGCTGGTCCTTTTGAGGACATTTAGATGATTGTTTGAATGTGTGATGTGTAGAAGATTGGGTTCTGTTTTTGTCATTTGGTTAGGTTTTGAATTCATCTTTTATGCCTTTGTTTGTTGGTGTTTTGTTGTGTTGTTTAAATGCACATAAACTAACTTTGTCACTTGTTTCAGGTGTGGATACTCATTGATGATATTGTGAGATACAAAATGCATTTGAGTACTGACCTATGTTTGTTTTGTAGGATTTTGATTGATGTGGTGAACTCATGAGCCATTTGAGTGCTAAGGCACTTATGCACTGAATTGTGTAACTGTTAGGTGGTTTCACTGTTTGTCTGTTGGTTTAATAACTGAAGTACTAATTGTTTATTCTTTGTACAGGTACCTTAGTTGCTTGCTTGCTTTAGCTCTTTCTTGAGCATAGGATTGTGGTTGATACACCACTCAGGTAGTTAGCTTCTTACCTCATGTAGTCTGAAGTCCTGTCACCTTTTTGGCAGGCATTTTGCTGGCAAGTCCTCCTTCAGAGGCTCTGTTTGTGTTTGTTTAAAATTGTGCTCAAAGACCTCCAAGGAGAGGCATGTGATATTTGATAAGACCTCCAAGAGTAGAGGCAATTGACGGACAAAAGGGATTAGTAGTCAATCCCCCGTTATTCAGTGTGTCGTTCTTTATGCTCGCACTACGTGCCGATGCTTCTGAACATGTACCCAAGATCTTTGTCCAGTGTCTGTCAAGTGGAATAGGATCTCACTTTCTGCATCCCCACGCTTTCTTTGTCATGAGTTCACCCTGACCAGGGTTAAGAGCATGAGGTCTCATCCTCATTACAATTTGATCAGCTTTACCCTAACGTTCAATGTTAGTGGTTAAGAGCTACAGATTACCCATTACAGTTTGGCTTGTTTGTCGAGGTTGACATGACCCCTCTTGACTAAAGCCCACCCATTTGTTTGAGCCTCTTGTATGGATATTGTAAGACCCCAATTTTGGCCCTAAGATCCCTCATGGCCCATATCATATCATATCATGGCCTCAAGGATCACTGCATGCCCTAGTTTCCCTCCTAGTGGGTTGGTTGCCTTGTGAGTTGATTCTTGATCACCAAGCATGCCTGGCATTTGTATATCTTTGCTTTTCATATGTTTATCATTCAAAAAGTACAAAAATATTGTCATGCTAACCTTGTTGCTTGCAGTTGAAGCAATCATCAGCAATTAGGTCAAAATCAGTCAATAGTCAGTCAAAGCAATGGATGGTGGTCATTCTTGCAGAATTTGGGCACCATGATCCATAATCAAGAGTTCATACATCTTGGGACATCATTTGAAGTCAAGTTCTCAAGGAATCAGGGTTTGGAATTCATCAGAAGAGGTTCAGTCATCCAAAACCCTAGAAAAGTCAAACTTGGTTAACTGTGGATTTAATCAGTGATTTGATGGATGGAACTGATTTGAAGGAGCTCATTCATGCTTATATAAGCCTCATATATCATGTCAAACCTCATCATGGAAGAAAATCAAGTCAAACAGAAAATTTCCCAAAATAGAAAGTGGACCTGTAATTTCAACTGCCAAAAATGGAAACTTCTTGATCTTAAACTTACATCATGATACAAGCTCCAAATGAATTTTTGCCCAACATGAAAGTTGAAGATCTTGTCTTCCCATTTTCAAAAAGTCCAAGAACTCTCAAATCCCATGTGTGGTTGTCAAGATATGATCAATTCAATTTCACAAATTTATGAACTTCAACAAGCCATATCTCATGAACCATAAGGCCAAATTTGGTGGGGTTTCTTCCTACAAACCACATTTTTCCTCCTCTTTCCAAAAATATAAATTTCATGAACCAAAACCTTGCCAATCAAAATGGCATTTTTTGACTTGTTTCATTTAAAATTCAAGTTTGACTCAAGTTTGACTTTTTGATTTAAACATTTTTGACACAATTGGCCAATTGGGATTCATTTTAAATGTCATTTGCAAGATGTTCCAAGCCCAAATTCAAGTTGCTTGCTGTCATACCACCTCCATTTGCCTTTGTTGTCAAAATTAGCAAATGATGCATTTTGTTCCTTTTAAACAAAACAAGTTTACCAATCCATCAGCAAACACAAAACAGCAGATATATTGGTCATGTACAGCCTGTTTCAAGGCCCAATTCGTGCAGAATTGCACACCTCCATTTCCACTTGAACAAAATTAGCAAAGTGAGCAAAATGGTTCATTTAAGCTAATGTGGTTTAACACTTGATTAAGGGAGTTAAAACAGAAGTATAAAACCTCACTTTCTGTCATTTGCCAACCCTAGAAAAGCAAGCTGCAGCCTTTACACAGAAAAAAAATTCTTATTCTCTCCTTCTTGCATTTTTGGCATTTGGCAATTTCTGTTCAAAATCTCCAAACAACTCGAACAATCCTTCATGGTTCCATCATCTAATCACCATTGAGAGTTGTTTCTAAGCATAAAATACCAACTGGGATAGCATTTCAAGGTCTGTTTCTCCATGAATCCAACAATGGTGAAATCGAGATTTGGAAGTTTCAAGCAAGTTTGAGCTGAAGTTCTTCAAGGTTCCTTCATTCCAAAGCATTGTGGACCTCTGTTTGAGCTGGAAACACACAAATAACCACTGCTGCTCGATTTTCTTCACAGCCAAGTAAGATTTCGACCTTCCTTTCTCTCCAATCCATGTTATGTTTCTGGTAGAATATGCATTGCTGAGTCCATTACAACTTGTATCATGTAAAATAGTTGAGTTATGCATGAGAAATCTGAGTTTTCATTTTCATGATCAAACATGTTTCTACTCGATTCACACTGTTTGAAGCTGGTTTTGTTAAATGGATGCCACATTATGCTTGTGTTTGGTTTGCTGAATCATTTGATATGCTTGTTATCATTTTCTGGGCGCATTTGTTCTTGATGATTTTGATGAAGATGATGAATACCCTGTTCATAAACCCTAAGCCATTCCCAGTTTGTTCTTTTTTTCTGTATCGTGTATGGCTGTTGTTTACATGGTGATTGCATGAACTATACCATTGCCATGCTATTTGTAAATTCTGGTTGAAATTCGTTGGTAATGCATGATGAAGATGAAGCTGCTGTAAAACCCTAAGCTCCCTTAAACCCTAGCCTTTTTTTCCCAGAAAACATGAAATTCGATTGGCTGTTGTTGTTGGTTTTCTGCGAATTTACTGTTCCATTGAGGAACCACCAATCAAAACATTTCCTCTGCGTGCTCAAAACTCTGCGTTTTGATAAGTGAGGGTGGTAATTGCAAAATTGCCACCGGTCAACCTTGGTTGACTCTCCATGCCATGTCTTTTGTTCATGCTTGGTCTAATTTGTTACTCATCTTCCACAATTCATTTTTCACTCAATTTAACCCCAAAAATCATGAGATTTTTTGCATTATGACCTGTTGAATGTCTACGTTTTTATCATGATTTTTAATTAATTTTTGGTTGGCTGGATTTTAAATGCTATTAGGTTTTGTGACATGTATGCAAATTTTGTACACCTTGCCAAATCACTTGTGAAATTGTGATACATTATCCATTTGACCTGAATTTTTTTGTGGAGAAACTAGACTCATTCATCTTTGTTTTGGTATAAAGTTTGTGGATTTATCATTTGTGGTGTGTGAGTTATGAATTTTGGAAGTAGGGTGTGACAATTTGTGTCACACCAATGATGTGCAAGTTCATGATTTTTATTCACATGCTTCCTGGCCTTCAAATAATGTGAAATTTTGCATGAATGATCTCTTACATGTCTAGTTTGTGTATGAATTTTCTGGGATTTAATGATGCAATTTCCAATTTGTTTGTGAATTTTATTCCCTGCCTAGTCAATTGTTGACTTTATGTGATACATGTTGCCAAATCCTTTGGGAAATCCTCATGCCTTATTGTATGATCATGAAATTTCACATGTGCATACTAGACATCTTGAGCTTTGCATTGGTGTTAATCCCATCCATTTCTCATCTGTTTTCAATTTGTTATGATTTTTTGAAGTTGACCCATGTTTGTTGACCTTCATTGTGCACATTTGAAATTGTGTTGACTTCCTGATTTTATTTGATTATCTTCCCATGATCCAATTGAGCTGAAATTTAATATGCATGCTATGTTATGGATTGTGATTGAGTATGATTTATTTCATAATTTTTGGAATTGATTATGCTTGCTTTTGAGCTTGGTCTTGCTGTTGACCCTTTGTATGCTTCATTTTGCCATGTTTGACTTCTTTGGTTTATGAAATGACAATGATGCATGATTTGATTGTGAATCCAATTGAGGAAGCTTCTTAAATGTTTGAATATGAATTGGGTTGACTTTTCTTTGCTGTTTTGACCTTTTCTTTCATCTTTGACCCTAGGCTAGTCCTAGTGGTCTTTTGAGCTTACAATTGAGTTAATGTTTCAGGTTAAGCACCAATGCCTCAAAGATCATTCAAACTTGATTGAGTTGGATTATATATATCATGTGCTAACCCTTGTTTTGTAGGTGTGACTCATATAGTTGAGTCTTGTGCTTTGCACATTGGTCCCTCTGTGGTTGACTGTTGTTTATCCATTCCTTTTGCTTTAAACTGTTGAACTGTTTACTAATTGGTTTGACTTTTTCAGGTACTTTAGTTGCTTAAGTTCTTTGAACTTGCTTTGCTTTGCTATTTAGCAATTGCTTTTGAGGTATAATTACTTCTTCTTCATGTAGTCTGGAGACCCGGCTTGTTATTTGGCCGGGCAAACTGTCTGAAGTCCTCCTTAAGAGGCAATGCTTGTGTGTGTTTAAAATTGTCCCAAGCAGGAAAAGTCCTTCAAGTAAGGCAATTGGTAGATCAAAGGGATAAGTAGCCTATCCCCTACTATTCAGTGAGTCCTCTCCTTGCTCCCATTACATGGTTGAAGCATTGAGATAAATACCCAAGATCTATAGAGTCAATAATGTGGAAAGAGCTCCATCTTTCTGAGCTCCCACACTTTCTTTGATGCTCTCCCTGATTAGGGATAGAAGCAATGAGGCACACCCCTCATTCTCCTTTTCATCTGCTTCACCTTAGCCTCTCAATGGCAAGGTTAAGAGCAACTTTTTACCCTATTCCAGTTGGCCTCAGTGCCTAACCCTCTTGTGTGAGCCCCCTTGTTTGGCTATAGAGTGTGCTGTTTGATATTCATTGATTGATTGATTGCTTCATATGCACATGTTTGCTTGTATGTTATGCATTTATCATCATCAATTGCCATTAGTGCATGATCATATCATTTGTCTGTGTGACTTTTATTATTGTTGTTTGCCCATTGAGGACAATCGTAAGTCCATTGCTTTGGCATTTGCTCCTATGATATGGAAGGATAGAGTGTAAGACCTCATTGGTCACTCATATCTTCTGTTTTATCTGTTTGTGTGTGAGGATACAGTTATAAGTCCCTGTAAGTTGGCATCTGTTGTCCTGTGATCATAATTTGATCTGTTTGATTTGTATGTGAGGTTGCAGTTATAAGCCCCTGTAAGTTGGCATCTGCTTTCCTGTGATCATAAGTTTGTTTTATCTGTTTGTATGAGAGGTTGCAATTATAAGTCCCTGTAAGTTGGCATTTGCATTCCTGTGATCATATTGTTGCTTTTGTTCTTGTATGTGAGGATCCATTGTAAGTCCCTGTAATGTGGCATTGGATTTCCTAGGACCATACTGTGGAGTTAACCTAAGTCCAGATAGATTGGCAGTTGACTTCCATTTCTCATCTTCGTTTTCTTTTGAGGAGATTAGTGTAAGACCATTGAGTGGCCTCTGATATCCTGTTCTGTTTTAGGAGACTGGTGTAAATCCATCTATTGGTATCCGGTATCCGCTTTTATTTCTTTGCCTGTGGAGATTAGTATAAGACCATTGAGTGGCTTCTGATATCCCGTTTTGTTTAGGAGATTGGTATAAGACCATTGATTGGCATCCGGTATCCGTCTTTCTTATTTTGTTTGTTTGTTATTGCTTATTTCTATTCCAAAGGACACACTTGAATCATCCTCCATATGATTTCAAGAAGTGAACCTTCTAAGAAGTTTTACTATCCATTCCATCCATTCATCCCCATTATGTCTTAGAACCTTTTCACACTCTTGACTCAAACTTGACATAAGTGTTGTGCAAACTTCTTCATGTTTTTTCAAACTAAAAACCTGGACTCAAGTCCTTGACTTTTTTCAAACTCATTTCATAATACTTCTTTGAATTAACTTTAATCATACTTTGACTCCATTTTCATAATCATAATCAGTAACTTTACTCATTCACTTGTTTTGGCTTTGTCCATTGTTAACCTTTTCATACATGAGCTATAGGTTTGATTTATCTTAGTGGTTGATGTTAATCTCACCTTCTGTCTTTAGTGATTGAATTGTAAGTCTTCCTTGCCTATTATAGGGTTAACCCCTCCCTGGCAAGTTGAAGCTGTTCTCACATGGTGGACGTTGTTGTTTGTATAAGGTTGAGTTTTCTCCCGTGGATAACGTAAGACCTGGGGTTTGTGTTTAAAATTGAACCTAACTCACTTTTGGAAATCTTTTAGCCGAACTACGGCGTTTTGATCCTTACCTTTGATGGAAGGTACGTAGGCAGCGGGTTCATCCGTTCGAACACAAAAATAACTAACTTGTATACTCTTTTCTCATCATCCCAATCATGTTTGCACAATGTTTATGTCATAACAAATAACAATCTTATACAACAAGTGTGAAAAGGGCTCCCTAGGAGTACCTAGGACGTAGTGGGTGCCTAACACCTTCCCATTGCGTAATTTACCCCTTACCCAGAATCTCTGATCTTTTTATTAGTTTTCTACGTGTAAAACTTCTTAGGCTTTTGTTCGCTTTTTAGCCAATCCTTTGGATAAATAAAAGTGCGGTGGCGACTCGAAATTTCATTGTATCTCTTGCTTATGATTTAATCGATAGATCATATAGCGACGAATACACCGCTACAGAAAAGTGGCGACTCTGCTGGGGAAAATCTCACCAGAATCCTTGGTGGTATTGCCTACTTTTCACCCTTGTTGTGCTATATTATTATTTGTCATTTGACATATTTTTGTACGATTTGGGATCACTGTATTGATTGTAATGTGTGAATTGCTTGATATACATTTGCTGTTTGCTTTGGTGATCTGTGAGATGAGTTCTATACCCGAACTCGAGTGCACTCTAGGATAGGAGAATGGCATAGTCTTGTTGACTGGTGTGGAGTATTCCTTAGCCAGTTGACTTGCGAGCCCATTCACTTGGTGGAGGTCATGTTGAACTAATAATGTCACACAAGTTATTTGTGGTTAGGCATTATTCTTTCAATCATGTTCCGCAGAAGCCAAGGACCTTAGCTTACCAAACCCATCTTGGCCTATTTTTAGGACCGTAGTGCGGAGGTCGTTCAGATGTCAGTTCTGATACGATTGTTACGCGATACTACACTCATAAGAGTTTCTCTTGAGAATATTCTTGGAATACGAGTATTCGTTCCTCCGATAATATTCGAAAGATGGAACGATGATTATGGGAACCTCTGATAGAACATGTCTGGCAGGTTTAAACCCTAGTACACTCCCTTTGGGTGGTTCTTAACCGAGACTCCATGCTCGTGACTCTCAACAAACCCGTGATTCGTGGTTGAGTCGTTCAAACATTGTTAATATCAATGGATCCCGGATCGGGTGTAAAACCTAAAATCCATCAAAGCGGCTGGTTGATATTAAGAATGTCTGAACCGGTTCATGTACCGTTAATATCAATGGAACTTGGGTGTCGATAAGGTGAAAACCTAAATCCACCAAAATGGATGATTGATATTAGGGATACAATGAGCTTTCCCACGACCTTTGTTTGGTGTGCTTTGCTTGATCCTTGAGTGTGTTTGTTGCATTCATGCATTCACGCATTCATCCGCATTCATGTCATCAAAAGAGAAAATTTTCAAGGAACTTAAAGGGTTATTTGCAAAATTTTCAGACATGGAAAGACCAAAAAGGCATACAAAGAAGTACAGCTTCAAACAGCCCGATGTAAAAGAGTTAAGGAATCTGACATCATATGTATTAGATCCCTTGGGTTTCAAAGCTCGCTATGGGAAGCTTCTACCTCTGCTCACCACTCAAGTTGATGAAGGATTGATGAGTACCTTGGCTCAGTTCTACGATCCGTTGCATCATTGCTTCTTATTTCCGGATTTCCAGTTATTGCCAACTTTGGAAGAATACTCTCACCTTATTGGGATTCCGATTCTGGATCAAGTGCCGTTCAGTGGCTTAGAGAGTATTCCATCTGCTCGAGAGATTTCCAGCCTGTTGCATATAGATGAGGATCTGATTGGAGCTAATCTGACTACCAAAGGCGGAATTCAGGGTTTTCCTTCCGAGTTCCTCATTGCCCAAGCTACCTTTTATGGGAAAGCCATGAGTGAGGATGCCTTTGAGGCTCTATTTGTTCTGCTCATCTATGGATTGGTGCTGTTTCCCAACTTCGACAAGTTCGTGGACATGAATGCCATTAGGATCTTCTCAGTTCTTAATCCAGTTCCGACTTTGTTGGGTGATGCGTATGTCTCCATGCACCTGAGGAATATGAAGAATGGAGGAGTCATTGTCTGATGTTTACCCCTGCTGTACAAGTGGTTTATTTCGCACTTGCCGCAGACAGTTGCTTTCAAGGAGAATAAGGGATGTCTACGGTGGTCTCAGAGACTCATGTCTCTCACCAATGATGATATCACCTGGTATGATCGCGTGTATGATACCGTTCAGATCATCGATTATTGTGGTGAATTCCCTAATGTGCCTCTTCTTGGCACATGTGGTGGGATTACCTACAATCCTATTCTTGCACGTCGTCAGCTTGGGTTCCCCCTAAAGGATAAACCTAATAGCATTCTGTTAGAGGGTGTGTTCTTTCAGGAGGGTAAAGATCCCCAAGGCCTGAAAGCCAGATTTGTCCGTGCATGGCGCAGTATTCACAAGAAGAGTAGGAATGAGTTGGGTCCAAAGAACTGCATTGCTTTGGAGCCATACACCTCTTGGGTCAGACAGAGGGCTGCTACCTACCTGATGCCATATGATCATCCGAGACCTACACTGTTGGATGTGGCTGGGCCTTCAACCCTCCCTACCCAACGTGTAGAGGAGTTGAGAGAAGAAGACCTTTCGCGTGCTTGGATCCGTGAAAGAGAGGAATTGCTGCAGCAGCTCAAGGAGAAGGATGCTATGATTGAATTTCTCGAGCACCGAGTGATCGACGATCCGAACGACGCTTGGACTTCTCTGCTTCCTCAGTCATCCAAATTCTGGAAAAGGAAGTATGATCAACTTGCAAAGGAGAAAGCTGATATGGAGGCTGCCTATGAGAGAGAGATCAAGAAGTTGTGCACTTCTCGTCTTCCAGCATCCCGAGCTAATAGGGATCCATAGGATGTCATTTACCTTTTCTCTTTGTAATATTTAAAAGAATGCTGTACTTCTTTGTCTCAATATATTTGAATGAAATATTTTCCATGAGCAATTAAAATGTTTAAATATTCAAAATATTGCAAATAAATACCCTGAGGGTTCCTTGAAAAACAAGCATATGCACAAACACTTCATGCATCATTTGCATAAGCAGGTGTTTTGTTCCGGTCTCCCGTCCTGTGGTCTGACCCTGCGGTCTTCATTTATTTTGAAGACGCACTTTGCCGGTACTATACCAGAGCCAACTCTGCCAGATTGATGGATCATCCTGAACAAGAGAGTTGTGGACTCGAAGAGGATTTTTGCCAGCCTTAGTGCTGTTGATGGATTTATTCCTGGTGATGGATTTATTCCTGTTGATGGATTTATTCCTGGTTATCCAATCCCGGGCTGGCATTGGCTGCTGTTCTGGGGCACTTAATGAGCAGGGTTTGTTCGCAGAGTGGAGGATTCATCCATGACGATCAACCTAAAGAAGAAGTTGCTGCTATCTTAGAAGACGCAGAAGAGCTGAACAATTTCATCATACCTGGTGGTGTCTGCCACAATTGGGTCGCTGTGGATGTTCCTACGGTCATTCATAAGACAGCGTGATTTGTTCATTTTGTTTAAAACCCTTCTCCCATGCCAAAAGGAGAAGTGATGACATTGTTGGCAAAGCATTTAATACAATGATGTTTTCATTCAATTAATGCATTGCTAAACATTTGTTTTTCCATTTGTTTTCACTTTTTGCTTTTGCATGAAATCAGTGATCACAAAAAAACCCTGAAAAACAAATAAAACATCTTTTCATCTGCATAAATGATTTGCTTGTTTAAATATCAAAAGCTTTTCATTATCCAGAATCATTATGCAGGGACTTCTAAACCCATTGAACATAATGATCCAACGCCATCTCCCAATCTTGAAGTCCTTGTATCTGAGGCAGAGGAAGATGATGTTGAAGGGGATTCCTGACAAGATTACCCACCTTCTTGAGCCCAAAAGAAGCTCATTCAGCTGTATCATGAGAATCAGCAAAACAGTCAAACTGGGGCATTGCAAATGCAATCAAAATAAAATAAAAAAAGAAAAAGAAAAAAAAAAAGAAAAAAAAAGAGGGTGAAAAAAATAAGAAAAATCAAAAACCAGGAAAATTTTTTCAAAATTTTTCCAAGGGAAAAAGAAAAGTATACCCTCAAGTCCCTAGTTGACTGATGCTGAATGGATTCAGAGTCGTTATGACCAGTTGAATTTGATTGAAGAGAAACGTTTAACTGCCATGTGCCATGGTCAGTTATATCAGCAGAGAATGAAGAAAGCATTCGACAAGAAGGTCAAGCCTCGTGTGTTCCGAGAAGGTGACCTTGTGCTCAAGAAAGTTTTGTCTTTCGCGCCCGATTCCAGGGGCAAGTGGACTCCAAACTACGAGGGTCCATATGTTGTTAAGAGAGCCTTTTCAGGCGGTGCTTTGATGCTTACAACAATGGATGGGGAGGATTTCACTCGTCCTGTGAATTCAGATGCAGTTAAGAGATACTTTGCCTAAAAAAAAAGTATATGCAAATGAAAAAACAAATGAAAAAACAGAATAACTCGCTAAGTTGAAAACCCGAAAGGGCGGCTTAGGCAAAAATGAGCGTCTCGGTGGAGAACCCGCAAGGGTAATCCAGGCAAAAAAATTAGAGACTTGAAAAAAAGAGAATATATTTGCATCCCGCTAGATTGAGTACCTCACCCTGGGGCAATCTAGGCAAAAATTAGGGATTTGGCAAGTAACTGCATCCTGACAAGACTTTCTGTTCCACAGCCGTCTTTGCGTCAGAGGATTCTCGATTCGTCGTCAACCGAAGCTCCGGATACATCGAGATTCAAATTGGTAGAGAAAGGATCATTATGTTCAATGTAGCCCTCTTCCAATATATATCATTGATTTCAAATTTGTACAGATCTATGGAGTCTTGCCATTTGCAGGCTACCATTCTATCAAATCAATTTGAGCTTTTTATCCAATTATTTGCACTCTTATTTGTTTCAATTCAACAAATGTTTTGCATGTTTTAAATTGATAAAATGTCATTGTTTTAAAACCAAAATTTTCAAAATATATTGTTCTAAACCAAGTGAACATTCACAAGATTGAAAGGATACTCAAGAATATCTCAGTGCTCTCCCGAGGGTGGCATGATTTCCAAAAGGTAAGACATTTGTTCATATTCCTGGTTTGGTGGTATCTTCTTTCTTCAGATCTTTGTTGAGGTTGTTCCTCAGACAGAGGTGTTGTTGGGGTTATTCCCCAGTACAGTCGCAAGTGATTTGTTGTTGAAGACTTCGTTTTCTCCAGCAGCAGTTCCCCCAGCATGGGTGTTTTCTTGTGAAGTTTCGGCGGTTGATGGTTTGTCATCTTGGTGCTCCATCACTTTCTCCAGTGGGTCATATCCCCAGACTTTATTTATCTCCTCAGCAGTCATGAGTATAGCCATTGACTGATACTCCCCTCGGAGTCGCGAGTAGAGCTGTTATTGATATCCCCACCAGGGTGGCAAGTGGAGTTGTTACCGCTTTTCCCCATGCAGTGTGCCAGCAGGATTTGTCTGTTTCTTCAGCACGTTTGTTTTCTTTTGAAGACTCGGTAAGTCAGTGGTTTGATACCCGGTACTTTACCTTCTCCCCGGCGAAGTCGTCTGTGGATTTGTTGCTATCTCTCCATTAGAGTTGTCTCTTCAGCAGAGCAGGATTTATTTTCCTATTCAGTGGTTGATTGGGTTGACATCCCAGTATTGCAACCATCTTTTCCTCAGCTTAGTCTGCAGAATGTTTGTTGTGGCAGTTTCGCCTGTTGAATACTCTTTCAATCCCCAGTATGGTCGGATGATGGCTTTTGCCTCCAGTGAACGGATTGATTTCCTGACTGTTTGTGATCCCCAGTAGAGTGGTTCGTTGCAGAATCTACTTGTTGTGATCAGTTTGCTGTGTATATCCTCCCCAAACGGAGTGGTTTATTGCAGAACATACTTGTTTGATCTGTCCTCCCTCAGTGGTTTGTTCCCAAAAGAGTAGCTGACAGTTTTCCCCAGTAGAGTTGCTTATGCAGTAGATTCTATTTGGATGATATCATTCTCCCTCAGTGGGTTGTTCCCCAGCGGAGTTGTGTGGATTTGCTTCTACAGCAGTTTGTGCCTGTGCTTATGCACTTTTGTTTCTCAGTTGACACTGGGATCCCCTGCAGATATACTTTGGGACTTCTCTTGTTCTCCTACAGATTTGTCTTGGTGGCTATTTTGCCTGTTGTGACTTTCTGTACCCTGATTGGGTTGTTTCCTGATATCTTTGGCTCGCTGCTTCTTCAGCAGTACCTGCAGATCTTTGCTTCTCAGCTTGTAGATCTCCGCAGATTGGCTCTCCAGCTGGTTTTTCCCCTGGAAGTATAATACCGGACGTTTGGTTCCTGAACCTGTTTGTGTTAGAATTGTCTGTTTTGTCAGCATTCATTAAACATAAATCACGCATATTCATGCATATTCATAAACATTCAGATATTCATGTTGCATTCCTTGCCATATATCTTTTGTTTGTCGTGTCTCCTGCTATGGTGATATAGATCTCTTTATAGATCTCCCCAAGCAGATGTCGGGTGTTTTAAATCTCTCCACTTAGAGTCAGCCCATAAGCAGAAATGTTGTCTTTCCTTCTGCAGTTCCCCACTGAGATATATCCTCGTGGACGACGGTTTCTTCCGTTTCCTCCCAACACATATATTGGGATGGATTTTCCTATTTGAGTTACATCCTCATTAGGACGTGTCTTGATTCAGTCCGTCTTTTCGGATCATTCCCGAATTGGCTATTTGTCAGATATCTTGTGCTTCCCAGTGGGTTGTTCCCCAGCGGAATGTTTTGGGCCTCTACCCTCATAACCGGTAGTTATAAGTCCTTTTGTTCCTGGCTTTCTTGATAGAATTTGTGGTTATACACCTTTTATTCTCCAGCCAGAGTTTTGGTTTTCTACCTACTACCCGGTAGTTGTAAAATCCTATTTTCCTGCTCTCCAGCAGTTTGTGGTTTGTTATAAACCCTATTTTGGTTTCCCGTGCGGATTTGTGATTTGTTCTATCCCCACGCGGAGTTTTTGGTCTTCTACCCCGTATTCGGTAGATGTAAACCCTAATTTTGTGGTTATCTTCATCTAGTCTTTGATGATGATTTTCCTTTGCTTGTATAAGTTGCTCAGATCAACACTTATATCCCTAGCAAGTCTTTTGTGGATAATTGCCGTATGCTAGCAATTTTATCCCCGGTGGGTCTTTTCACCGTATGCTAGTGATTTGTTCCCCGGATCATTGGTTGTTTACCAGTGCATCCCCAGCTAGTCTTCTGTGGATAATTGCCGGATGCTTGCAAATTATCCTCAGCAGATCGCCTTTCAGTTACCCTCTTGTTGGTAATGTCTGTTGCTCCCTTTTGATTGGTTATCATTATATATCTAGTTTGGTATCCCGATACCTTTCTTTTCGGTTGATTTATCCTTTATTAACCCAGTAACCGGTTGTGGATAATCTTCCATGCGAGTATATTATTCACGGTCTGCCGGTAATGAATAATATATCTCATGCACTCTTCAGTCGAAGCCTTTTGCGTTTCCCCGGTCGAGTAAGATTCGTTATTTCCCTTTTGTGGAGCCGAATATTCTTGTTGTTGGATAATTGCCGGATGCTTGCAATTTATCCCTTTGAGTTGTCTTTCGTTTACCCGGATGCTTGGTATCGATTGTCTCTCTCTTGTGGTTAGTCACCTATTATATACCCAGTAACCGGTATCTCTGGTGTCTTTTCCTTTCGAGTGTATTATTCACGGTCTGCCGGTAATGAATAATATATCTCATGCGCTCTTTAGTTGGAATCCTTTGTTGATTTTCCCCAACTGAGCAAGATTCGTATTCTTTGTAGAATCGAATATCCATCCTTTAACCAGTTCGTGTTTTGGATGATTAGTGTTTTGGAAGTGAAATCCAATTCACGTTTCGGTAGATCACCTATTATATACCCAGTAACCGGTATCTCTGGTGTTTCTTACCATGCGAGTTTATTATCTACGTTCTGACGGTAATAGATAATATATCTCATGCGAGTATCTTATCCACGGTCTGCCGGTAATGGATATTGTATCTCATGCACTCTTTGGGTTTGTGTCCCCAGTTGAGTAAGATTCGTTTTCCCGTTGTGGATTCGAATGCCCATCCTGTAAGTCGATTTGCTTTTTCAAGCCCTCCTTTCGGATGATGAGTGTTTTGGAAGTGAAAACCAATTCACGTCTTCGGATCTTATCCTATAAACAACCCAGTAACCGGTTCAGGATAATTTTCCTTTCGAGTATATTATTCACGTTCTGACGGTAATGGATATTATATCTCGTGCGCTCTTGAGTCAATCCTTTGTTGCTTTCCCCTCAGAGTAAGATTCATATTCCTTGTGGAATTGAATATCCATCCTATAAACAAGTTTGCGTTTCTAGCTCTCTTCAGGATGATGAGTGTTTTGGAAGTGAAATCCAATTCGCGCTTTGGTCGGTCACCTGTTATATACCCAGTAACCGGTATCCTTGGTGTTCCCTCCTTTCTGCTCCCTATTATGACCTCGGTCCCCCTGTGGAGTCAGATTTTCCTGAGTTTGTTACCCTTATGCCTGGTAACATCTCGTTTTCTTTGGTGCTTCCCTAGTGGAACTTCTTTTTGCTTCTCCCCAGGAGTCAGCTTGTGTCTCTCCAATGGATTTATTTTCCTTTGGAAGTTTCTTTTTCCCAGTGTGAGTCCTTCACTCCCCAGTGAGTTCTCCAGTCTGTTTTCTGTTATTTCCTAATCAGAGTCGTGTCTTGTTCACGTTGTGTCAGTTTTTTTTATCCCCATAGAGTCTTGTCAGAGTCTCTGTTCCTGGTGAGTGTATTACTCCGATGGATCGTCTTTTCTTCTGTGTGAACCATATTCCCCATAGAATTTGTGTCTTTTGCATACATACATTTGCATCATGAGGTCTCTTAGGGACCAAAATTTGTCTCATTACTGTTATTTAAGCCCATTCTACCGCGTCGAGATGAAGATTTCTAAACTTCACTTCTCCGGCTAGAATGACCTTAAATAGGGGCATCTGTAAGACCCCAATTTTGGCCCTAAGATCCCTCATGGCCCATATCATATCATATCATGGCCTCAAGGATCACTGCATGCCCTAGTTTCCCTCCTAGTGGGTTGGTTGCCTTGTGAGTTGATTCTTGATCACCAAGCATGCCTGGCATTTGTATATCTTTGCTTTTCATATGTTTATCATTCAAAAAGTACAAAAATATTGTCATGCTAACCTTGTTGCTTGCAGTTGAAGCAATCATCAGCAATTAGGTCAAAATCAGTCAATAGTCAGTCAAAGCAATGGATGGTGGTCATTCTTGCAGAATTTGGGCACCATGATCCATAATCAAGAGTTCATACATCTTGGGACATCATTTGAAGTCAAGTTCTCAAGGAATCAGGGTTTGGAATTCATCAGAAGAGGTTCAGTCATCCAAAACCCTAGAAAAGTCAAACTTGGTTAACTGTGGATTTAATCAGTGATTTGATGGATGGAATTGATTTGAAGGAGCTCATTCATGCTTATATAAGCCTCATATATCATGTCAAACCTCATCATGGAAGAAAATCAAGTCAAACAGAAAATTTCCCAAAATAGAAAGTGGACCTGTAATTTCAACTGCCAAAAATGGAAACTTCTTGATCTTAAACTTACATCATGATACAAGCTCCAAATGAATTTTTGCCCAACATGAAAGTTGAAGATCTTGTCTTCCCATTTTCAAAAAGTCCAAGAACTCTCAAATCCCATGTGTGGTTGTCAAGATATGATCAATTCAATTTCACAAATTTATGAACTTCAACAAGCCATATCTCATGAACCATAAGGCCAAATTTGGTGGGGTTTATTCCTACAAACCACATTTTCCTCCTCTTTCCAAAAATATAAATTTCATGAACCAAAACCTTGCCAATCAAAATGGCATTTTTTGACTTGTTTCATTTAAAATTCAAGTTTGACTCAAGTTTGACTTTTTGATTTAAACATTTTTGACACAATTGGCCAATTGGGATTCATTTTAAATGTCATTTGCAAGATGTTCCAAGCCCAAATTCAAGTTGCTTGCTGTCATACCACCTCCATTTGCCTTTGTTGTCAAAATTAGCAAATGATGCATTTTGTTCCTTTTAAACAAAACAAGTTTACCAATCCATCAGCAAACACAAAACAGCAGATATATTGGTCATGTACAGCCTGTTTCAAGGCCCAATTCGTGCAGAATTGCACACCTCCATTTCCACTTGAACAAAATTAGCAAAGTGAGCAAAATGGTTCATTTAAGCTAATGTGGTTTAACACTTGATTAAGGGAGTTAAAACAGAAGTATAAAACCTCACTTTCTGTCATTTGCCAACCCTAGAAAAGCAAGCTGCAGCCTTTACACAGAAAAAAATTCTTATTCTCTCCTTCTTGCATTTTTGGCATTTGGCAATTTCTGTTCAAAATCTCCAAACAACTCGAACAATCCTTCACGGTTCCATCATCTAATCACCATTGAGAGTTGTTTCTAAGCATAAAATACCAACTGGGATAGCATTTCAAGGTCTGTTTCTCCATGAATCCAACAATGGTGAAATCGAGATTTGGAAGTTTCAAGCAAGTTTGAGCTGAAGTTCTTCAAGGTTCCTTCATTCCAAAGCATTGTGGACCTCTGTTTGAGCTGGAAACACACAAATAACCACTGCTGCTCGATTTTCTTCACAGCCAAGTAAGATTTCGACCTTCCTTTCTCTCCAATCCATGTTATGTTTCTGGTAGAATATGCATTGCTGAGTCCATTACAACTTGTATCATGTAAAATAGTTGAGTTATGCATGAGAAATCTGAGTTTTCATTTTCATGATCAAACATGTTTCTACTCGATTCACACTGTTTGAAGCTGGTTTTGTTAAATGGATGCCACATTATGCTTGTGTTTGGTTTGCTGAATCATTTGATATGCTTGTTATCATTTTCTGGGCGCATTTGTTCTTGATGATTTTGATGAAGATGATGAATACCCTGTTCATAAACCCTAAGCCATTCCCAGTTTGTTCTTTTTTTCTGTATCGTGTATGGCTGTTGTTTACATGGTGATTGCATGAACTATACCATTGCCATGCTATTTGTAAATTCTGGTTGAAATTCGTTGGTAATGCATGATGAAGATGAAGCTGCTGTAAAACCCTAAGCTCCCTTAAACCCTAGCCTTTTTTTCCCAGAAAACATGAAATTCGATTGGCTGTTGTTGTTGGTTTTCTGCGAATTTACTGTTCCATTGAGGAACCACCAATCAAAACATTTCCTCTGCGTGCTCAAAACTCTGCGTTTTGATAAGTGAGGGTGGTAATTGCAAAATTGCCACCGGTCAACCTTGGTTGACTCTCCATGCCATGTCTTTTGTTCATGCTTGGTCTAATTTGTTACTCATCTTCCACAATTCATTTTTCACTCAATTTAACCCCAAAAATCATGAGATTTTTTGCATTATGACCTGTTGAATGTCTACTTTTTTATCATGATTTTTAATTAATTTTTGGTTGGGTGGATTTTAAATGCTATTAGGTTTTGTGACATGTATGCAAATTTTGTACACCTTGCCAAATCACTTGTGAAATTGTGATACATTATCCATTTGACCTGAAATTTTTTGTGGAGAAACTAGACTCATTCATCTTTGTTTTGGTATAAAGTTTGTGGATTTATCATTTGTGGTGTGTGAGTTATGAATTTTGGAAGTAGGGTGTGACAATTTGTGTCACACCAATGATGTGCAAGTTCATGATTTTTATTCACATGCTTCCTGGCCTTCAAATAATGTGAAATTTTGCATGAATGATCTCTTACATGTCTAGTTTGTGTATGAATTTTCTGGGATTTAATGATGCAATTTCCAATTTGTTTGTGAATTTTATTCCCTGCCTAGTCAATTGTTGACTTTATGTGATACATGTTGCCAAATCCTTTGGGAAATCCTCATGCCTTATTGTATGATCATGAAATTTCACATGTGCATACTAGACATCTTGAGCTTTGCATTGGTGTTAATCCCATCCATTTCTCATCTGTTTTCAATTTGTTATGATTTTTTGAAGTTGACCCATGTTTGTTGACCTTCATTGTGCACATTTGAAATTGTGTTAACTTCCTGATTTTATTTGATTATCTTCCCATGATCCAATTGAGCTGAAATTTAATATGCATGCTATGTTATGGATTGTGATTGAGTATGATTTATTTCATAATTTTTGGAATTGATTATGCTTGCTTTTGAGCTTGGTCTTGCTGTTGACCCTTTGTATGCTTCATTTTGCCATGTTTGACTTCTTTGGTTTATGAAATGACAATGATGCATGATTTGATTGTGAATCCAATTGAGGAAGCTTCTTAAATGTTTGAATATGAATTGGGTTGACTTTTCTTTGCTGTTTTGACCTTTTCTTTCATCTTTGACCCTAGGCTAGTCCTAGTGGTCTTTTGAGCTTACAATTGAGTTAATGTTTCAGGTTAAGCACCAATGCCTCAAAGATCATTCAAACTTGATTGAGTTGGATTATATATATCATGTGCTAACCCTTGTTTTGTAGGTGTGACTCATATAGTTGAGTCTTGTGCTTTGCACATTGGTCCCTCTGTGGTTGACTGTTGTTTATCCATTCCTTTTGCTTTAAACTGTTGAACTGTTTACTAATTGGTTTGACTTTTTCAGGTACTTTAGTTGCTTAAGTTCTTTGAACTTGCTTTGCTTTGCTATTTAGCAATTGCTTTTGAGGTATAATTACTTCTTCTTCATGTAGTCTGGAGACCCGGCTTGTTATTTGGCCGGGCAAACTGTCTGAAGTCCTCCTTAAGAGGCAATGCTTGTGTGTGTTTAAAATTGTCCCAAGCAGGAAAAGTCCTTCAAGTAAGGCAATTGGTAGATCAAAGGGATAAGTAGCCTATCCCCTACTATTCAGTGAGTCCTCTCCTTGCTCCCATTACATGGTTGAAGCATTGAGATAAATACCCAAGATCTATAGAGTCAATAATGTGGAAAGAGCTCCATCTTTCTGAGCTCCCACACTTTCTTTGATGCTCTCCCTGATTAGGGATAGAAGCAATGAGGCACACCCCTCATTCTCCTTTTCATCTGCTTCACCTTAGCCTCTCAATGGCAAGGTTAAGAGCAACTTTTTACCCTATTCCAGTTGGCCTCAGTGCCTAACCCTCTTGTGTGAGCCCCCTTGTTTGGCTATAGAGTGTGCTGTTTGATATTCATTGATTGATTGATTGCTTCATATGCACATGTTTGCTTGTATGTTATGCATTTATCATCATCAATTGCCATTAGTGCATGATCATATCATTTGTCTGTGTGACTTTTATTATTGTTATTTGCCCATTGAGGACAATCGTAAGTCCATTGCTTTGGCATTTGCTCCTATGATATGGAAGGATAGAGTGTAAGACCTCATTGGTCACTCATATCTTCTGTTTTATCTGTTTGTGTGTGAGGATACAATTATAAGTCCCTGTAAGTTGGCATCTGTTGTCCTGTGATCATAATTTGATCTGTTTGATTTGTATGTGAGGTTGCAGTTATAAGCCCCTGTAAGTTGGCATCTGCTTTCCTGTGATCATAAGTTTGTTTTATCTGTTTGTATGAGAGGTTGCAATTATAAGTCCCTGTAAGTTGGCATTTGCATTCCTGTGATCATATTGTTGCTTTTGTTCTTGTATGTGAGGATCCATTGTAAGTCCCTGTAATGTGGCATTGGATTTCCTAGGACCATACTGTGGAGTTAACCTAAGTCCAGATAGATTGGCAGTTGACTTCCATTTCTCATCTTCGTTTTCTTTTGAGGAGATTAGTGTAAGACCATTGAGTGGCCTCTGATATCCTGTTCTGTTTTAGGAGACTGGTGTAAATCCATCTATTGGTATCCGGTATCCGCTTTTATTTCTTTGCCTGTGGAGATTAGTATAAGACCATTGAGTGGCTTCTGATATCCCGTTTTGTTTAGGAGATTGGTATAAGACCATTGATTGGCATCCGGTATCCGTCTTTCTTATTTTGTTTGTTTGTTATTGCTTATTTCTATTCCAAAGGACACACTTGAATCATCCTCCATATGATTTCAAGAAGTGAACCTTCTAAGAAGTTTTACTATCCATTCCATCCATTCATCCCCATTATGTCTTAGAACCTTTTCACACTCTTGACTCAAACTTGACATAAGTGTTGTGCAAACTTCTTCATGTTTTTTCAAACTAAAAACCTGGACTCAAGTCCTTGACTTTTTTCAAACTCATTTCATAATACTTCTTTGAATTAACTTTAATCATACTTTGACTCCATTTTCATAATCATAATCAGTAACTTTACTCATTCACTTGTTTTGGCTTTGTCCATTGTTAACCTTTTCATACATGAGCTATAGGTTTGATTTATCTTAGTGGTTGATGTTAATCTCACCTTCTGTCTTTAGTGATTGAATTGTAAGTCTTCCTTGCCTATTATAGGGTTAACCCCTCCCTGGCAAGTTGAAGCTGTTCTCACATGGTGGACGTTGTTGTTTGTATAAGGTTGAGTTTTCTCCCGTGGATAACGTAAGACCTGGGGTTTGTGTTTAAAATTGAACCTAACTCACTTTTGGAAATCTTTTAGCCGAACTACGGCGTTTTGATCCTTACCTTTGATGGAAGGTACGTAGGCAGCGGGTTCATCCGTTCGAACACAAAAATAACTAACTTGTATACTCTTTTCTCATCATCCCAATCATGTTTGCACAATGTTTATGTCATAACAAATAACAATCTTATACAACAAGTGTGAAAAGGGCTCCCTAGGAGTACCTAGGACGTAGTGGGTGCCTAACACCTTCCCATTGCGTAATTTACCCCTTACCCAGAATCTCTGATCTTTTTATTAGTTTTCTACGTGTAAAACTTCTTAGGCTTTTGTTCGCTTTTTAGCCAATCCTTTGGATAAATAAAAGTGCGGTGGCGACTCGAAATTTCATTGTATCTCTTGCTTATGATTTAATCGATAGATCATATAGCGACGAATACACCGCTACAGAAAAGTGGCGACTCTGCTGGGGAAAATCTCACCAGAATCCTTGGTGGTATTGCCTACTTTTCACCCTTGTTGTGCTATATTATTATTTGTCATTTGACATATTTTTGTACGATTTGGGATCACTGTATTGATTGTAATGTGTGAATTGCTTGATATACATTTGCTGTTTGCTTTGGTGATCTGTGAGATGAGTTCTATACCCGAACTCGAGTGCACTCTAGGATAGGAGAATGGCATAGTCTTGTTGACTGGTGTGGAGTATTCCTTAGCCAGTTGACTTGCGAGCCCATTCACTTGGTGGAGGTCATGTTGAACTAATAATGTCACACAAGTTATTTGTGGTTAGGCATTATTCTTTCAATCATGTTCCGCAGAAGCCAAGGACCTTAGCTTACCAAACCCATCTTGGCCTATTTTTAGGACCGTAGTGCGGAGGTCGTTCAGATGTCAGTTCTGATACGATTGTTACGCGATACTACACTCATAAGAGTTTCTCTTGAGAATATTCTTGAAATACGAGTATTCGTTCCTCCGATAATATTCGAAAGATGGAACGATGATTATGGGAACCTCTGATAGAACATGTCTGGCAGGTTTAAACCCTAGTACACTCCCTTTGGGTGGTTCTTAACCGAGACTCCATGCTCGTGACTCTCAACAAACCCGTGATTCGTGGTTGAGTCGTTCAAACATTGTTAATATCAATGGATCCCGGATCGGGTGTAAAACCTAAAATCCATCAAAGCGGCTGGTTGATATTAAGAATGTCTGAACCGGTTCATGTACCGTTAATATCAATGGAACTTGGGTGTCGATAAGGTGAAAACCTAAATCCACCAAAATGGATGATTGATATTAGGGATACAATGAGCTTTCCCACGACCTTTGTTTGGTGTGCTTTGCTTGATCCTTGAGTGTGTTTGTTGCATTCATGCATTCACGCATTCATCTGCATTCATGTCATCAAAAGAGAAAATTTTCAAGGAACTTAAAGGGTTATTTGCAAAATTTTCAGACATGGAAAGACCAAAAAGGCATACAAAGAAGTACAGCTTCAAACAGCCCGATGTAAAAGAGTTAAGGAATCTGACATCATATGTATTAGATCCCTTGGGTTTCAAAGCTCGCTATGGGAAGCTTCTACCTCTGCTCACCACTCAAGTTGATGAAGGATTGATGAGTACCTTGGCTCAGTTCTACGATCCGTTGCATCATTGCTTCTTATTTCCGGATTTCCAGTTATTGCCAACTTTGGAAGAATACTCTCACCTTATTGGGATTCCAATTCTGGATCAAGTGCCGTTCAGTGGCTTAGAGAGTATTCCATCTGCTCGAGAGATTTCCAGCCTGTTGCATATAGATGAGGATCTGATTGGAGCTAATCTGACTACCAAAGGCGGAATTCAGGGTTTTCCTTCCGAGTTCCTCATTGCCCAAGCTACCTTTTATGGGAAAGCCATGAGTGAGGATGCCTTTGAGGCTCTATTTGTTCTGCTCATCTATGGATTGGTGCTGTTTCCCAACTTCGACAAGTTCGTGGACATGAATGCCATTAGGATCTTCTCAGTTCTTAATCCAGTTCCGACTTTGTTGGGTGATGCGTATGTCTCCATGCACCTGAGGAATATGAAGAATGGAGGAGTCATTGTCTGATGTTTACCCCTGCTGTACAAGTGGTTTATTTCGCACTTGCCGCAGACAGTTGCTTTCAAGGAGAATAAGGGATGTCTACGGTGGTCTCAGAGACTCATGTCTCTCACCAATGATGATATCACCTGGTATGATCGCGTGTATGATACCGTTCAGATCATCGATTATTGTGGTGAATTCCCTAATGTGCCTCTTCTTGGCACATGTGGTGGGATTACCTACAATCCTATTCTTGCACGTCGTCAGCTTGGGTTCCCCCTAAAGGATAAACCTAATAGCATTCTGTTAGAGGGTGTGTTCTTTCAGGAGGGTAAAGATCCCCAAGGCCTGAAAGCCAGATTTGTCCGTGCATGGCGCAGTATTCACAAGAAGAGTAGGAATGAGTTGGGTCCAAAGAACTGCATTGCTTTGGAGCCATACACCTCTTGGGTCAGACAGAGGGCTGCTACCTACCTGATGCCATATGATCATCCGAGACCTACACTGTTGGATGTGGCCGGGCAGGTGGTCGTTAAGTTTATCAAGAATCAACTCATATGCCGTTATGGTGTGCCAGATAAGATCATTACTGATAATGGATCTAACTTGAATAACAAGATGATGAAAGAACTGTGTAGTGAGTTCAAGATTGCACACCATAATTCTTCTCCTTATAGACCCAAGATGAATGGGGCTGTTGAAGCTGCTAATAAGAATATCAAGAAGATTATCCAGAAGATGGTTGTCACGTACAAAGATTGGCATGAGATGCTGCCATTTGCTTTGCATGGATATCGCACATCTGTCCGCACTTCAACAGGGGCAACCCCTTTCTCTCTTGTTTATGGCATGGAGGCCGTACTCCCAGTAGAGGTGGAGATCCCATCAATGAGAGTCTTGATGGATGCCAAGTTGACTGATGCTGAATGGGTTCAGAGTCGCTATGACCAGCTGAATTTGATTGAAGAAAAGAGATTGACTGCCATGTGTCATGGTCAGATGTATCAACAGAGAATGAAGAAAGCTTTTGATAAGAAGGCCAAGCCTCGTGTGTTCCGAGAAGGTGACCTCGTGCTCAAGAAAGTCTTGTCTTTCGCACCCGATTTCAGGGGAAAGTGGTCTCCAAACTATGAAGGTCCATATGTTGTTAAGAGAGCCTTTTCAGGCGGTGCTTTGATACTTACAACTATGGATGGGGAGGATCTCACTCGTCCTGTGAATTCAGATGCAGTCAAGAAATACTTCGCCTAAAAATAAAAACAGAATAGCTTGCTAAGTTGAAAACCCGAAAGGGCAGCTTAGGCAAAAATGAGCATCTCGGTGGATTGAAAACCTGAAAGGGCGATCCAGGCAAAAGTTAGAGACATAAAAAATGAATATATGCATCCCGCTAGATTGAGTACCTCATCCTGGGGCAATCTAGGCAAAAATTAGGGATATGGCAAGTAACTGCATCCTGACAAGACTGTGTTCTACAACTGTCAACCGTCAGAGATTCTTGTTCGTTCGTCGTCAACCAAAGCTTCGAATACATCGAATTCAGAATTGGTGGAGAAATGGTCATTATGTTCAATGTAGCCCTTTTCCAATATATATCACCAATTTCAAACTTGTAAAGATCTATGGAGTCTTGCCATTTGCAGGCTACAATTCCATCAAATGAATTTGAGCCTTTTATCCAATTATTTGCACTCTTATTTGTTTCTATTCAACAAATGTTTTGCATGTTTTAATTGAGAAAATATCATTGTCATAAACAAACAAATTTTTCACAATTTTTTTTAAACAAAGTGAACATTCACAACGACAAAAAGATACTTAGGAGATCCTTAGTGCTCTCCCAAGGGTGGTATGATCCCAACAGGGTAAGACATTTGTTCATATCCCTGGCATGAGTGTATCCTCTTCTCCCAGAATATGTGTTGTGGTTTATCCCACCGAGTGGAGTGCTTGTTAAGGTTATTCATCTCCCCTCCCTTCAGCAGAGCAGTGGTCTTCCCTCCTCAGCAGATGTGTCCTCTTTGGAAGGTTCGGTATTTGGTGGTTGATCCCCAGTATTCCTTCATTACCTCGGATAAATCCCCAATAGAGTTGTTGGTGTGGTGGATTTTGTCTGTGATGGTTCATCCCCGAGTGGTATGCTTGTTGAGATGTTCACCACTCTCCCCTTCAGCGGAAGAGCGATCTTTTCTCCTCAGCATGTGTGATTTCCTTGGTGAGTTTGGTATTTGGTGGTTGATCCCCAGAATTCCTCTTATATCCCTCAGATGGATTCCCCAGTAGAGTTGCTTTTGTGGCAGTTTCTGCCTGTGCAATGAACTTTTTTCCCCAGCCGGATTGACTGATGATTCATCCCCCAGAGATTTTGTGATTTCCTGGTATCTCTGATTTCTCGGCAGATTGGATGCTCTCCATTGGAATTTTGGGCTTCCTCCCTTGAGATGTAGTACCGGACGGCTGTGTGCCTTCTCCTTTGGAGCTGTTTGTGTTAGAATGCCTGTTTGTCAGCATTCATCATACATAAATCACGCATATACATGCATAATTATAACATTCAGATATTCATGTTGCATTTTTTGCCATATATCTATTGTTTGTTGTCTCTTGCTATTTGGTGATATATATTTCCCAAGCAGATGTTGGTGTCTGATCCCTCAATATAGAGTCAGCCCCTTTAAGCAGAAAGTGTTTATCTTTCCTGTCATATTCCCCTCAGTGTTTATCTTTTTCAGAGTTAACCTGGTGTTCATCATAATCGATGACAGTTGCTTTTTTGTGGTTTTCTACCCAGTATCCGGTAGATGTAATCCCCTCTTTGACGGTTATCATTATCCAATATTCGGTATTGATATTCCCTCTTCTCCCTGGATAGTTGCCCTGTTTACGCAATTCATCCCCAGCGGGTCATCTCTCGTCTACCCTTTGTTGTCGATGACGATTGTTTCTCCTCTGGATTGGTCATCATTATATACCTAGTTTCGGTATCCCGATGCTTTCCTGTTCGGTCGATTTATCCTTTATTAACCCAGTAACCGGTTGTGGATAATCTTCCATGCGAGTATATTATCTATGTTCCGACGGTAATAGATAATATATCTCATGCACTCTTTGGTCGAAGCTTTTGTTCTTCCCCAGTCGAGTAAGATTTGTATTCCTGTTTTGGAATCGAATGTCCATCTAATCGAGTTTGCGTTCTGCCCTCTTTTTGGATGATGAGTGTTTTGGGAATATTCCCCAATTCATGCTTTGGTTGGTCACCTATTATATGCCCAGTAACCGGTATCCCTGGTGTTCCTTCCTCTCTGCTCCCTATTATGACTTTGTTCCCCTGTGGAGTCAGATTTTCCTGAGTTGAGATATACCTTTTAGGTCTTCCTCAGATGATTTGGTTGATTGATATCTCTCACCCTTATACCGGTCTTAGATATCCATTCTTCCCGATCTTGTTGTTCTCTCACCCTTATACCGGTGATCAAATCACATGTCTCATTGAGCTTGTTACCCAGTAACCGGTAACACCGCATCCCGCTGTTTCCCAGGAGAGTCTTTTTAGACATCCCCAGCGAAGTATCTGTTGTGGATCGCCTTTTGCTGTGTTGGCATATTCCCCAACACATGCATCTTTGAGTCAACTCGAGTCTTTCCAACGGATTTATTCCCTTTGGAGACTCTTTTCCCCAGCTTTGAGTCATGACCTGCTCACGCGGTTTCAGTCCTTTACTCCCCATAAGAGTCCCCAGAGTCTCTATCCTTAGTGAGTGTATTACTCCTACCGATTTTCAATTTCTCCGGATGTCTTTTTCTTTCTTTGTGGACCCATATCCCCACAGAGATTTGTTTGTTTTGCATACATACATTTGCATTATGAGGTCTCTTAGGGACCAAAATTTGTCTCTTTGTTATTATTTAAGCCCATTCTACCTCGTCGAGACGAAGATTTTAACCTTCACTTCTCCGGCTAGAATGACCTTAAATAGGGGCATCTATAAGACCCCAATTTTGTCCCTAAGATCCCTCATGGCATCATAACATTGCATTGCATAGCCTCAAGGATCATTGAGCATCTTGGCTCCCTTTCCCTTTGGGTAGGGATCTCTTGTGAGTGGTTTGAGATCACCAAGCATGCTTGAATTGTATATCATTGCTTTTCTTGTTTTATTCACTAACCAAAAGCACAAAAATATGTCACTAACATTTTTTTGTAGCTTAAGCAATCACCAGGTCAAGAGCTTCAAGAAGATCCTTTGTGCAAGAGATGAGGTATTTTCTTGGGATAAGGATCACATGATTATTATAAGGAGCTTACATGAGCTAGGGTTTCATTTTGAAGCAATTTCACCCAGTGGTAGAGGCCCAAGTTAATCAAGACATTTCAAGGTCATCTGAGGACCAAAAGTCAATTGTGCAGTCAACTGAGGGCTATGAGGTGGGGAAATGAGTTGAGACGCCTCAATCATGTTCAAATGAGGCCTATTCATCATTCTAAACATCCATCTTGAAGATTCAAAGGTCATGGCAAAAGTTACTAAAAATGGAAAATGACCTGTAATTCAAAGTTTCCAAATTTGGCAAGTTTTTGGTCCAATTTCAACTTGACTTGTCAATGTCAAAGAAGTTTCAAATGTAATTTTGGTGAACAGGAAAGTTGTAGATCTTTGTCTCCCTTTTCCAAAAAGTCCTAATTCATGTCCATATGATGAATGGTTGAGAAGTTATGGTCATTTGATCACAATGTGTACATGGAAATTCAAAATGGCATAACTTTTGATGTAATGCTTCAAATTGATTCATTCTTTTTGCAAAATGCTCCTCATGTTCAAGGCATCTCAAAATGATATCATTTGGCTCAATTGTGCAAAGGAATCATGACCAAGAGTTCACTTGGTCGCACATGTACAAATTGAGGAAAATATTCAACATTCATTTTTTGGTTTAAGATGCAAGCAAAATAACACTTCAAGCATGACCATTGTATGATTTTAAGTGAATTCCAAGCTTAACATGGGAAAGAACACGTCCATTATAGCCATGCTAGCTTAATGTGCATTTTTGCAAATTGCTCCAATACTCACTAATCATGATTAACCAATGGAAAAGAGGATTAGCATGGTCATTAGCAAGGCATATAAATACTGAAACCCTAATCCTAACTGCATAACAGAACCATTTCAAATCAAAATTCAAGAAATTCTCTCAGCTTTCTCTCTCTTCGAATTTCCATTTTCTCCACACAATTCTCAAAACTCTTTGCATATTCTTGTTCCTGGTGCTTCACTGATCAAGAATCATCATTCATTTGTTGCAATTCATCAAGAAATCATGCAGTTTATGTGCATTTTCATGTGGATCGGATTTGGAAATTGAAGAAAATTCAAGAGGTTTCAATTGTTGATTCTTGCTTAAAGCTTCAAAGGAAGTGCAATGGAGTTGATCTGGAGCTTATGAGCTTGTGAGAGCGCGAATTCAGAGGTCTTCACTTCAAGGTGACTCGAATTTCACTTTCTCCTTTTGCTGTTTTTAGATCATAGATGTGTAGATCTTGATGTGTAGAGCACGGGTATGTGTTTAGAATTGAATTTGGCTGAGAATTGAGCATGTAGTGATGAATATAAGTTTAGATCTCAAATCTTCTTGCCTTCGATTTGCAAAACCTAGGTAGATTTAAGATGAATCGAGATCATATTTGGAATCAGCATTGAAAGAGGATTCAAATGGTATAAGTCTTGTGGAATTCTGGAAATTCTCACGGCGGCGCCACCGCGCGTCTCGCCGTAGAAGACGACCGGAGCTGTAGCTCCGGCGTCTGTATGTTTTTAGGGTTTGGTTACGTGTACTGCCATGTGTGCGCTTGCGTGTGAGTTTGATTGGTTGTGATTCCCTTGACCAAGCCACGCGTGCCTTTGACTGCTGAATGGCATGCTGAGTGTGTTAAATGAAATGGTGCGTTTCACCGTTTTAACGTGAGCCATTGATTTGAGCGCGCGCCAAGATCATGTGGTTGATGTTTTTCTGGTTTATTTGAATTAATTTCGTTTCCCTCCATTTCTTTTAATATTTCAATTGTTTTTGTTTGTTTTGTTTAATTCATAAAAAATGCAAAAATGATCCAATTTAATCCCAATTTTTTTTCCTAGATTTGTATGAATGTCTACATTTTTTTGATGTTAATTTCATGAATTGTTGATGTCTGGTTTTTTATTTGTGAATTTTTTATTGAACATTGTGCTAATTTGATCTATTGCATTCAATGCATTGTGAAATTCTCTATGTTGAACCATTTGATCCAATTTTTTGCATACATGATCTTCATACATGATATGATTTTTTGGGCACTAGTTTGTAATTTTTCTCACATGTTATCATCACTTTTGACACATAGAGAATAATGTGACAATTTGTGTCACATTTTTTGACATTGAATTGATGCATTTTTTTTCACATAGCATTTGCATCATTCTGGATTTGATTTTTTGCATGTTGAATATTCATGACATGATGAACTTGTACAAAAAATTTCAAAGTCATTGCATGCATTTCTAATTTGATGAGGATTTTCTAAGTTGGAAGTTCATTTTGTACATATTTTTTGGTCATTGCATTACATGAGCCATTTGAGACACTTGCTTATTGATTTGATGCTGGTCCTTTTGAGGACATTTAGATGATTGTTTGAATGTGAGATATGTAGAAGATTGGGTTCTGTTTTAGTCATTTGGTTAGGTTTTGAATTCATCTTTTATGCCTTTGTTTGTTGGTGTTTTGTTGTGTTGTTTAAATGCACATAAACTAACTTTGTCACTTGTTTCAGGTGTGGATACTCATTGATGATATTGTGAGATACAAAATGCATTTGAGTACTGACCTATGTTTGTTTTGTAGGATTTTGATTGATGTGGTGAACTCATGAGCCATTTGAGTGCTAAGGCACTTATGCACTGAATTGTGTAACTGTTAGGTGGTTTCACTGTTTATTTGTTGGTTTAATAACTGAAGTACTAATTGTTTAGTCTTTGTACAGGTACCTTAGTTTCTTGCTTGCTTTAGCTCTTGCTTGAGCATAGGATTATGGTTGATACACCACTCAGGTAGTTAGCTTCTTACCTCATGTAGTCTGAAATCCTGTCACCTTTTTGGCAGGCATTTTGCTGGCAAGTCCTCCTTCAGAGGCTCTGTTTGTGTTTGTTTAAAATTGTGCTCAAAGACCTCCAAGGAGAGGCATGTGATATTTGATAAGACCTCCAAGAGTAGAGGCAATTGACGAATAAAAGGGATTAGTAGCCAATCCTAGTGTGTCGTTCTTTATGCTCGCAATACGTGCTGATGCTTCTGAACATGTACCCAAGATCTTTGTCCAGTGTCTGTCAAGTGGAATAGGATCTCACTTTCTGCATCCCCACGCTTTCTTTGTCATGAGCTCACCCTGACCAGGGTTAAGAGCATGAGGTCTCATCCTCATTACCATTTTGATCAGCTTCACCCTAACGTTCAATGTTAGTGGTTAAGAGCTACAGATTACCCATTACAGTTTGGCTTGTTTGTCGAGGTTGACATGACCCCTCTTGACTAAAGCCCACCCATTTGTTTGAGCCTCTTGTATGGATATAGAGTGTGATGGTTGTTTACTTGTGAACTTTTGATGTGTGTGCTCTTGAACTAGGAGTTTCCATTTGAGCTTAATTGAAGTATCATTACCATGTTCATCTAAGGGGAAGATACAAGATACATTGAGGATCTCTTCTGAGACTTGTTTGATTGCTTATACCTTGTGTTTGCTTATTCCAAAGGATGGGAGCCACCTGGATCATCCATATGATCTCAAGAGAGGAACTCCTAGTGTGGTTTCATTTCTTACCCCTCACCTTTTTGTTCTCTTTAGGACTTAACCTTTCTTCTTCATCTCTCCACCCTAACCCAAGCCAAAACCTTTTGTGCAAACATTTCACTTGTTTTCAACATTAGAAACCTAAGCCTTATGCTTTTGATTTTCAAACTTTCTTTTCATAATACTCATTTTGAATTGAATCTTTAAGTCAACTTTGAACATCTTTTGTATATATACTTCTAATTGGTAAATATAACCCATTCAAATTTCTTTTGTGGTTTCAATGTCCACTTTCTTAATCAAATCTTTTCATAACCTTTAGCTATTAGGTTTGAGTTATCTTTGTGGTAGATGTAATACTCACCTTTCTCCTTAGTGATGGACAATGAGCCTTCCATGCTTATTATAGGGTTAACCCCTCACTAGCATGTTGAAGCTATCCTCACATGGTGGATTTGTGGTTTTAGGTTGAGTTTTCTCCCTTTGATAACAAAAGACCTTAAGGCTTTTGGACCAATTAATCCACTCATTTGTTTTTGATATTTTTACCCCAAACTACGAGGTTTTGATCCTAATCTTTTTATAAGAGGGTATGTAGGCAATGGGTTTATCCATCCAAACACAAAATGTAAATAACTTGTATATTCTCTTCTCATCTCTTCAATCATGTTTGCACAAATAAAATTTTCACAAAACCATAACCTTTCACAAGTATGAAAAGGGCTCCCTAGGAGTACCTAGGATGTTTTGGGTGCCTAACACCTTGCCATTGCATAACCAACCCCCTTACCCAGATCTCTGTTTATTTTACTAGTTTTGTTTGTAAAACTTTTAGGTTTTTGTTCGCTTTCTAACCATTCCTTTGGATAAATAGAAGTGCGGTGGCGACTCGACTTTGTATGATTTACCTTGGATTTAGTCAATATCTCCAATGGTAACGAATACACCGCTACACCCTTCACCGAGGCACTAAATCAAATGCCCTCTTACACTAAGTTCTTAAAAGAGATTATTTCCAATAAAATAAAGCTAGAAGACCATGAAACTATGGCTATGACTCTTGATAGTAGTGTTATGATCCAAAACATGGTGATCCCTAAGCTCAAAGATCCAATAACTTTTCCCATCCCTTGTCATATAGGAACTATGGACTTTGAGAGAGGACTTTGTAATCTAGGATCTAGTGTTATCTTGATGCCTTTGTCTGTGTGTAAGAAGTTAGACATGTGAGATATGAAACCAACTAGTGTTTCTTTGCCACTTGCAAATAGATGATTAAGCATCCCATATGTGTGTTAGAGGATGTTCCAGTGAGAGTTGGAGAGTACTATATATTGGTAGACTTTGTCATAATTGACATCAATGAGGATTTCTAAATCCCAATAACTTTAGGTAGGCCCTTCTTGGCTATGGCAGGGGCCATCATCGATGTAATGAGAGGGAAATTGAATTTTGAGGTAGGTGAAGAGAAGAAGTAATTTATTTTGGCACAACTTTTGAAGAACCCTTCTTTGAGGGATTTTTGTTGTTTGGTGGATTTTCTAACCAATTGTGTCCAAGAGAGCAAACTGAAACCTCCTTCGACCAATAAGTTGGAAGAATGCTTAATTGGTAGCGCTAAAGTTGATAAAGATGATACCAAATATAAGGTCTATAGAGAAGTTTTAGACGAGAGTCCCATACCCACTAACCAAGGCTTTGAAGCACCTATTTTGAAAGGTAATGAACCTAAGAACCATAGATCCCGTCTGTAAGACCCCAATTTTGACCCTAAGATCCCTCATGCTATCTCATCATTTGCATTGACTTTGGGATCATACCTTAGAATCCTCCTTACACCTAATTCATTTAGATTTTCATTGGGAGATATCACCAAGCATATTTGACTGTATCATACTTTATTTTTCATTGTTTACTAACCAAAATACCAAAAATATGTCTATGTATAATTTTGTTTCTTTTGTAGGTAGTGTGTGCTTCCACCCATGCCTCATCAAGCTCACAACTAGGATTTGAGACCCTCAGTACAAGGATATCAATTAAGATATGGTTCACATTGGTTCTAGACATCATATATGGATCCCCATTATCTTCACTTATCATTTTGATCAAGAATTCATCAAGAGTTTGAAGCTTGTTTGCCTTGGAATCCCTAATTCATCTGTGTATCTTGTGTGACTTCCTCAACAAGTGTCTTCATCATTTGATCAAATATTTCATGGTATACTTCATATTACATCATATTTTACATATATGATCCTCCATGAGTCCCAAAGATCAAGAGAACTTCAAGTTTGCAAGTTGGTTCAAAGAGGTTGACTAGAGAAAGTTAACTGGTCAAAACAGGGGTTCCCTAGACCCTATCTCCTACAATATTTGTCATATGAAAATGATTCCAAGAGAAACGTTACTCTTTATGACATTACAAACAACTTTCATGTTGACATCAAGAGATAGTTTTTCTTGGAAAGTCATTTTTTTATGGTGAAACATTATAGGTTATTTTGTCAGTGCCCTAGTTAGGAGGCCAACTTCCAAGGACCATAACTTGCTCAATTTTTATGATATGAAGGCCATCCAAGTTTCATGATGAATTTAAATATGTTATATCCAAATTTTATTCTTTTAGAAATGTCAAATTCAAATTGCAAGGGCATGTTCCAAGAGGAAAGATTATAGGTCACTTTGGGCCATTACCATTGAACAAACAATTTTCCTCAACTTCTAAAATGCATAACTCCTTCATGCCAAATCTAAATGAGGTCAAATTTGTGACCAAATTTAATAGGATTTAAATATATACAACTTTTATGAAGGAACCATTTCTATTTGAAACTCATAGAAAAAGTTATTCAAGGTGGAAGAAATGGATATTTGACTTGGTACTTAGAAAAATTTCAATTATGTTTGATTTTTCAAACTTCCACCTTAAAATACATCATGATCCAAGCTTCAAATGGAAACGTGTTCAACATGAAAGTTGTTCCACTTGATGTCTCCTTTCCAAAAAGTCCAAGATCACCGCATTTGAAGAATGTTTGAATGGCTTGCGCATGGTTACTCTTCATGGTCCCATTTGGATGAATCCCATGATGATTTCTAAAGTACAATTGCATGGCCTCATGTTATGCTTTCAACATCATTCATGATCATTTGTGGACCTATTCTAATCATCTCATGGGTCTATCACACGCCCATGCAAGCATGCACTAACCTTTCCAATTTTGGCCTAATTTTCAAGTGTGTGAATAGCAATGCAAAACCCTATATATACATGACAATCGTGATCAGACTGAGGACCCTGCTTGCCCAAGCTTTGAACCATTGCTTCCCTAACCTCCATTAAAGGATAAACTTGAATATTTAACTTGAAATCGAGTTTCAAATCTCCTTCTGTTTTAAGATTGAAACTCCAAGAATCCAAGCCTCTCTTTGATCAATTTCACTTCCTACAAGCTTCTAGAGTCAAGCCAAGCCAAATTGGAAGCAAGATCAAGCTGCTTTGAAGCTCCCCAAAGGTGAGATTTTAGAAACTTATCTTCTTCGATTCTCCCTTATTTCTCATTTATTTTGATTGATTGTTGGTTTTCTGAAGTCCTACCAATGTAGGCAACAAGATTGAGTTGCTTTGAGGTCAAATTGAAGCAACTCAATTCATGATCCTCAAAATTCAAATCCATGTATCTTTCAATATACTTGGAATTGGAGGAAATTGAGGCTAGACTCGAGCTCCTAAGCATTTTTCCTTTAAAATCTTGTCCTTATTTTTCATTTTGGTGATGGTTGGTGGTCATTCAGTCCGGTGAGGTCCACCAGAGAAGATGATCGGAGCCCTAGCTCCAGTGATATGTTGGCGTGTTCCCAACCTTCAGATCCTTTGAAAATGATTTAATCCTGGCCCTCCTTCCTGATTACCACATGCGTACATGCGTTGACTGCAGAACATGATGGAAGCGTGCACTTGGACATCAGACATGCCACCTCAAATAATGAGGGAGATCTGATGGCCCTTGTTTTTTTTTTGTATTTTTTGATTTTTCCGTTAATTGCCTTATTTTGTTTAATTCATAATAAATCCATTTTCAAACCAAAAAACTTTAAATATTTTTCTCTTCCATATTCTGAATTAAAATTATTTTTTGGATAAATTTTGGTATTTTTCATGAATTAAATGTTTTTGTGAATATTTTTAATTGTTTAAAAATACCTTTGACTTTTTAAAAATCATGAAATTTTTTGTCTAAGGTCCTTTGACCTTGTTTGACCTAGGATAAATCCCCTGACCCTTTATTTGGTGTTTTGAAGGGATTTGAGGTTTTGTCCAAATTAAAATGCATTTTAATTCATTTTTAAATTGATTTTTAATTGATTAAATGTTTAAAAATATCGTTGAGCCATTTTTATGGTCTTGTGATGTTTGAATTTTTGTCTGGGCCTTGGTCATGGTTGATTTGACTTTTGTTGGATCAAAACCATTGGATTTAGGGGATTGATGAAATGTACATTTCATCTCCCAAAATGAATGGATGATTTTGATCAGATGAAATTCCTCTCATAATCAATTTGTGTTTCTATCTCCCCCTCTCTCTTCATCTTCATTCCTATTCTTCCCCATTCCTTCATTTGACCAATGAAATCTCTAATGTCTAAAGGTTAATTGATTCATCAATGACCTTGTGTCAGATGAATCAATACAAGTATGACTGAGATAGGTCCCTCCCCTTTTCCTTTAGTGTGTGATATGTTTTAGGAGTTTGATTCTTTGTACCAAATCTCTAACATGCATTAACACCTATATTTTTATTGCCCGACCTCAGAAAGTTGTGACTTCTACATAAGTCCAATTACGATTGTTTAACATAGAACTAAATTTGACCCTCAAGGCATATCATTCTAGTAAGTGAGATTGTAAGTCTCCCATTCTTCATGTCATTGTATGGAAACTTGATCTTTTTTCCTTTCATAAGAGCTAGTGGCATACTTGTTGAATTATCCAAGTTGGAGCCCTTCTCATGGAAGATGTCTTGGTTTAAGGATCCATACTTGTGAATGAATGGTTGAGTGTTCTCCAAAGAATGACTTAATTAATTAAAACTTAACACTAACCTTTGACTAACCATTGACTAACTCTTATTCATTATGCTTTTACTTTCAAGTCATTTAGTTTATGTAATTTAAATTTTAGTCATTTCTCATTCATTGCCATTTTACTTTTCATGCAACTTGTTTATGTTTAAGTCCTTTTTCACGTTGCTCATTTGAGTCATATTTTGTGATTGTATATATTGTTTTTGTATTTTGATTTTATTTATGGTCTTAGGACCTTAAAACACATAATAACAACAAAAACAAAAAAAAACATTTGGTGGACTGTTAGAACTGGATCTGAGTTTTGGACTTAGAATTAGGCAACTTCCCCTGTGCTAAAGGACTTGGCCAATGCCAACATTTTGAGACTAAGCTATCTTTGACCATTGCCTTCATCTGATGCAAGAGTTGAGGATTTCTTGGATTCATCTGCTACTATGTATTTGTGCTTAATTATTATTTTGATCTAATGTCTGATGTTTTATTCTGAGTTGATCAAGGAAAATTTCATCTGATACATTGGAAGACAATGAAGACTGCTAACTATTGGAGTGCTTGCTTGGATGTGGCTATCTTTATTTGATGCCTTGATCTTCAGGATGTCTGGATATTACTCATTGCTTGTTGCTTGTTGCTTGATTAAAGTCCAAAGGAAAATAAGTTTCTATATGACATTCTTGTCTGTTGGATTGTATCCCATTGGTCATATCTTTTCAACTCTTAACTTTTAAATTTGTGCTTAGGATAGCCTCTTCATCTCCTTTCACTTCTTAAATTTCAAAATCTCTCCCTCTTTTCAAAAAAATTCTTTGCTTGTGACTTTCAAACTTAGGCATGTTTTAATAATTAGAAACTTTGGCCTTATGCCATTGAATTTTGAAATTCTTTTCTTTAAATCAAACTCGTAAATAAACTTAATCATATTGACTTAAATTTCAAAAGACAAAAATAACTAATAACCTCATTTAAATGTTTGGCCTTTTTGTGCCCTCTTCTAAAAAAACTTTTGTTAAAAGCAATTCACCAACTTATTTGAAATTTTTACCACGAACTACGGGGTTTTGATCCCTCATTTTTATGTTGGTACGTTGGCATAAGACCGAAGGTCTTGTCAAACACAAAGATATAATCAATGAATTCTTTTCTCATCCCCACACTTTATTTTATCAAATATCATTTATATCAAAAACACATGCATACATAAAAAAGGGCTCCCTAGGTGTACCTAGGACACTTTGGATGCTAACACCTTCCCTCTATGTAACCAACCCCCTTACCTGTAATCTCTGGCATTTTATTAGTTTTGATTTGAAAACTTCTTATCTTTAGGTTTTGTTCCTACTTTTCCATTTTCCTTTGGAAATAATAAAAGCATGGTGGCGACTCTGGTTTTATTGATGTTAAGCTTATTCATAGCTTGATGATCATGAATTTACCTCTATATCGTCTAGGGTTAAAAAAGAGTAAGTCTAAGGAGAAGAAGGGAGTGAAAGAGAAATTCCGTTAAAAACTGGACCAAAAGTATGAGCCTTTGCATCAGATGAAGAAAAAGGAAGAGGGATGCATGGCGTGAATGACTAGAGTTAGTTAGATCCTGACAATAACTAGACGAGATACTAAGGATTCTAGCTGGAAGGAATCACCGTCTTGAGTTAAGGGTGTAGGTGGCTGAGTTAAACGACCTTAAACAAATCACTACGTGGGAGGCAACCCATGTTTTTTCTCACTAATTTGTTTTCTTGTTGTTTTATTTATTTTTTAGTTAATAAAAACTCACAAGGATGAAGAAAAAGAGGTGAGAATGTTGGAAAAAGTCGAGAAAAACCACAAAGAACAAAAAATTCCCATATAAAAACTAGGGGCTTGCTACAGGCACCCGTAGCAGCCCCCACCATAAACCCTAAAAAATAAGCCTTTCCCATATTGGAACCAGCACCCTGCTATGGACGGCCGTAGCAGGTGCTACAGAGCATAACAGGGCATGCAAATAAGGGTTCAATTTTTTTTCAAATTTGAATTTTTTTGGGGCCCACCCACCTTCATATAATCCAATTATCATCCATTAACCCTCTCTAAAACCCCTAAATCTGAACTTTAATCATCATTACTACAAATCATATCATCTTCTTGAATTCTCCCACTTTCTTCCATATTTTCTCCAAAACCTCCATTATTTTCAAAGAAAAAGATCTCACCTTTAACCTTCTATCAACCCCAATCCTTAAACCACCTTTACAAAGACTTTGTTATCCACCACTCGATCATACTTCCCAATACAAAAGTTCAAAAACTCTCATTTTGATTTTTTTTTTATTTCAACCATCAATTACACCCAAGAGAAGCGATAAGGGCAAGCAAGTACGAAATCGTCAAGGTCTTATAAGAGAGGAAGCACTCAATCATCAAACCCTCACAACATTTTCTTTGAAGACGACTCTCAAGCTAAGTGGCAATCCACTCTCATCAAGCGTAAAATCACTCCATCAAGGTGCATGTGCAAAATCACTCTTACTACCCTTGGTCTTAATGCCGAAATAAATAAAATGTTCCACTCTATAGGCTTGCTTGATTTTATGCAAAGGGAAGCGCCAACCTATGATTGTATCACCTTTGAATTTCTTAATGTTGATGCCTTTGCGGAAACTTATTTGGGTAAGGTAGCTCGAGCGGCCACCAGAGACATTCCGGTGGGGGGTATGATTACCCAAATTGCTGAGCATAATGGTTTAGAGTTTAACTTGGTCGAGGACTGTATTATTGAGGGAGGAGTAAGGTTGATATGGATGCCTTTGTGCATCAAGGTATGATTTCCATGGACGGTAAGACCTATACAGTGATGATTTGTAATAAGACCATTCTTGACCTGTCTAATCCTAGAAAGGTAAGAGTTGACATTCCTAACAATTGGCTCTACCAAGTGGGCTTCCCCTCCCCGGGTAACGCATATGAGAAAGAGGGAAAGCCTAACATTACTAACCATCTTACATGTACTGCAATGGAAGATGACATTGTTTCTCCACCCACACTTCCTACCCAACATGAAGCTGGGGCTAAAAATGCAAATCAAGATAGGTGGGAATGGGTTCAATCCAAAATCTATGGGATGAAGGTTGAGAAAACTAGGCAATGATTCCTCTTGGATGATGTCCAAGCAATGATGCAAAAACTCATGTTCCGGTTCCCATCTCCCGAGTGAGGTTCTTGTGAGTTTACTCCCTCTTGCTTGAGCCAAAACATTGAGGATAATGTTTAGTTCAAGTTTTTTTTTTGGGTACTTATTTACTTTTCTTTTCTTTTTATTTTCTTTCATTTTTATGTTCATATTTTTTCTTCGTGTTCTCCGACTATTTATGTATTATTTGTTTAAAAAGACCACTTATTCATAGGTTTTCCCAAACTAGAACCGTGCAAAAAAATTTCTTGAAAAACTTTGGTTATGGGGAAAACGAAAAAGTATATAGAGTTGGAGGTATGAAAGGATAGGACTAAGGATATTGAGAAAGTTTGATAACTTAGATATTACTCGAACACCCTAGGTCGCCCGAAGTAGGATGCGAGTCTAACATGTAAATTTGTTCCATAGTACTCGACTTCTTAAAAGTACCCCCTGGTTAGTTTAAATGATAGTCTCACATAATTTAGACTCGCGTGCATATATGATTGGTTGGGAAATAAATAATTTTGGCACCAAATTGATGGAAAGACGGTAAAAGGCAACTACACCTTCTAAGTTGGGTAACCCTCATCCGATTATTTATCCGAATGGTGGTTAAACCCCAAACATCATCCTAAAATGGATAAATAAGCGCACAAAAGTGTGTAAATTAATCGGTAAAAGAAAAAATAAATGAAAAGGTGCCTAAATAAAAATTCGTGACCGGTCTTGTGTATGCGACGAAAAAACCGAACCAATTACCTTAATTTAATTATCTGAATGAAAGGGGAAGGAGAAAAAATAGACTTAAGCCCAAAGCATAGTTGGAGAGGTGTTTGAAAGGGAGACTTAGGTCTGTGGCTTTACCGCGGTTAGTGTTCTTGAGAATACCTTTGTTTTCAAGTGATTACCAAGAGAACTAGGCTTAGCCAATCGGAAAGAAATCTCACGTATGAGTACCAGTGACTTCAGTTTCGTATGCTTTTTCATGTAGTGAACCACTTGATTCAAAAATTTCTATAAGCAAGCTTTGTTGCTTGAGGACAAACAATGATCTAAGTTTGGGAGAGTTTGATAAGTGACTTTTGTACCATTATTTCTAGTCATTTTTATTTAGCATTTCATTGCATTTTGTCAGTTTTATTTTTGTTTACCATATTTTATGCGTTGGTTGTGTGTTTTTACCATTTTCAGGGCCTAATGAGTATTCAAGATGAAAAAGGATCGAAAACGAGCGAAACATTAAAAAAAGGTAAAAGTCAGGAAATCTTCATACAGAAACCAGAGGGTTTCTACGGCCACCCGTAGCAGCTGCTACATGCTATAGCAACAAGGAACCTAGAGTTCCCACTTTGCAACCCTCCAATACAAAGACCAGAGACTTGCTACGACCGCCCGTAACAGCTTCTATGAGCCGTAGCAGGAGGGCGAGGCATATTTCACTTCTTTCCTTTTTTAGACCGATTATCATGTTTTTGGCTTTTAGGCATGATTTAATTTGATTTGTTTATGATGTAATGAGCATTGAATAATATATTTTATCCTATTTTTAGGTTTTTCCTATAAAACTCATAGTTTGTTATGAGTTTAGGAGGGGAGATTTTATTCTGCAAAGTTTCTATGTATTTTCTATTTTCCTTTGTACTCAAGTCTCCTTTGGAGAAATTTGGATTAAAGCTATCAATTCAGGTTTTTATATATGTTTTCGTATTCAATTTCTTGTCTATTTCAATTGTATATTATGAATTCGTATGTGATCATTGAATTGGTTTTGTTTGCCCTCGCCATGAGTGAGTAATCCATTAGGGACTAGGGGTTATTAGGATCATCTTATAACCTTTTCTATGAGCCATCACATGCCGATTACGAGTGTATTTGTCTAAATTTATTTTATTGCATGAGTTCATGCAATCCAACTCTTGTACGAAAGTAAATTATTCGCAGGTACTGACCGTAGTCTGAAAGGATAGGTGTTGGTACCGAATCACAAGTTTTTAAACTGACAAGTCCAATATAACGAAAGTGCTTGGATGAATTTGAGAAAGTTTTATTGGGGAGAAAAAGTAACGAATCCTTGACGAATAATTCGATCATGCAAAAGCAGACAAATTATTCATCATCGATAGGACAATGCGCTGGCGAAAACAAGTATTGCCCATATTTATCTATTTTCTATAAATTATGTCGAACTCTTGTAATAGAAGTGACTTGGATTATATGAACGTGTTAGAGTGAGAAACATAACCCTAGGTTCTGTTTGCCTCAATTGGAATTTAAGTGATTTTTCAAATAAGTTGTTTTCATTTAAGTGCTTTTTCATTTAAGCTATTTTCCCCAAAACCCATATTATTGATTCCTCTAGATATACATCGATAGGATGGAATACAGTACTTCAACCATTGGTCTTTGTGGTTCAATAACTTTTTACTACTTCAACAAGTCATGCAATTGCGGCGTGTCAAAAGTGCGTTGGCCAAATATAATGTGAAGCATAAAGTATCCATACCATATCATCCTCAAACTTGTGGACAAGTAGAAGTTTCAAACATGCAACTTAAACACATTTTAGAAAAGGTGATTGCTACTGTAGTGGTAAATTCATGACCATCAAGCTATGGATAAACCTGACGTCAATAAAACCAGAGTCGCCACCTGATCACACCGAATTACACCGTGTTTTTGACTCGGATTTCACATGTTTATTAGGACTTTATTATCATTTTATTTGTATTATGCTCTCTTTTCTCTTGTTTTCAGATATTTAGCACTTTCAGACTCTTTTGGAAGAAACGAAGCAAAAAGACCTAAAATTAGGGTTTTTCGGCGAAATTACACACATGGCGTTCACATGGCGGCTGTTATAGGGGAAGCCATGAGTCACCAGTCCTCAACTAGGAGGTAACCGCCACGTTCTCATGATTCACCCCATTTACACACATGGCGGGCGCCATGAAGGGATGGCGGGCGCCACCTTTGAAAATCACGTTCCCACTAAAGCCCACTAAGGAGAAGTTGGAGGGCACCATGGTCTTTACAAACTGCTGAGAATCTCTATAAATAGCTCATTTCATTTCGTTTTCTATCATCCAACTTAGTTTTACAACACTAAGCATATAGTTATCATTTGTAATAGCGATAATCCGTCACATCGGGGGGTTATCGCACCTTTGTGAGATTGAGTTGGGTCACTTCGAGTTGATGTCGTCTTTAGCTTCAGGAGTCGGAGGTTTATTTTTGTACCAGAATCGAAGCCTCCGTTTGGAGTAGGTTCTTATTTATCGCTTTTTATTTTATTTATTTCCCGCATCTCTTTTACTTTATTTATTTCCCGCATCATTTTTATTTTATTTATTTCCCACATCGTTTTTATTTTATTTTTTTCCTGCACTCACTTTATTTTATTTACTTTCCACACTCGCTTTATTTTATTTATTTTTCGTACTCGCTTTACTTTATTTATTTCCCACACTCGCTTTTACTTTATTTATTTTACGCACTTTACTCTCTCTCTACGCCTCACATTCTAACACAAACTTTTCATCATGATCAACACCGTTATATTTATTTGTGTTACCATGTCTGGCTAAATCTTTTAAAGGTTAGAATGTAAGGATCATGGTTAAAGTAATGTTTCACATATTGAAATCTGTAGAAATACTTTAAAGGCTGTTTTAATTTTTAACTTGAGTTTTCTAAAACAAGCTTGGTTAGTTTTAATTATTTGAGGAGTGCGAAAGCACCCTGACGTAGTAACTAGGAATCTTTATCATTTTAAGGAAAATCTATTTTTGAAACTGTTTTCGGACGCGTTGATAGGTTTAAAATCAGTAAACCCCTTGGGTAAGCTTTCCAAATCAAAATCACTTCTCAACTAAGTTTACGAGTCTCATTTCTTAAAAATAGGTTTACTACTTTAGCGTTTTGTGCACCTTTTATAAGTGACAATAAAAGGCCTTAATTTAAGGGTAAACTCGGTTCTGAATACGTGAATGCGAAAATTCCTGTTAAATGGATTCTTTTCAAGAGTAGAAAATATTGCCTCATAAGTAGTTCTATTTAGACAATCGAAACATCACTTAACTGACGTGAATTACATTCAACTTGTCTTTACCTACATTTATTATTTACCGTTATTTTGCAAACCCAATATCTCTTTTATACCGCCTTAGATAAACACCGTAACGATAGTAATCGATAGATTGACGATTGGTCTTTGTGGGATCGATATTCTTTTATATTACTTTGACGTTATTTGTGCACTTGCGAATCACAGCAATCTAGTTTTTGGCGCCGTTGCCGGGGACCAACTTCGTCAAATTTCGTACCCTATTGTTACACCGTATAGACTAAGGCATTACTAGCCGGTAAATGCGAAGAACCCGTAGTACTGGAAATTTAGTAGATCCTTTAGCGGAACCCGAACGTTATACTCGTACACGCCTCTTACTCAACCGAATTAAGAAAGCTATGGCCGAGAATCGCGATAGGCGACATCTTAAGGAATTTGCCCAATCCTCTGATGAGGAACCTAGTTCGAACTAAAACCGTCTTTGTTGCATTTAGTGCAACAAAACCAATACGCGGGTCTCGCTACTTAGAACCCGAATCAACATTTAAAAGTTTTTATCCAACTAGCCGAACCCTTTAAATCTAACGGCGTTTCACCCGATGCGATCCATTTAAGATTATTCCCTTTCTCCCTCAGGGATAAAGCACGTTCATGGCTAGATTCACTTCCAGCTAATTCAATAACTACATGGGAAGACCTTAGGAGAGTGTTCCTTGCTAGATATTTCCCCCTAGCAAGACTGCTGTTCTTCGAAACCAAATAACTAGATTTGCTCAAAACCAAGGAGAATCGCTTTTCGAAGCTTGGGAGAGATATAAAGAGCTATTAAGAGTCTGCCCACACCATGGCCTAGAACAATGGCTGATCGTTCATACCTTCTACAATGGACTCCATTATAACACCAAGATGAGCATCGACGATGCCGCAGGTGGCGCGCTGATGAACAAACCTTATCCAGAAGCTTGTGACCTAATTGAGGACATGACCTAAAACCATTATCAATGGGGAACCAAACGAGCATCAATAGAGAAAAAGGAGACCCAAGGTGGAATACATGAGGTTAGCTCTCTAGACATGATGCAGGCGAAAATGGACGCTTTAGCCCTTAGGGTCGAACATATGTCTACAAACGCTAACACCGTAGCAGTAGTCCATACAGAGTGCGAACTGTATGGATCTAAAGGACACGAATCGGCGGAGTGTAACCTTTTGAACGAACTAAATACCGACCAAGTGAATTACGCCCAAGGTAACCCGTTTTCAAACACTTACAACCCTGGATGGAAGAATCACCCAAATTTCTCTTATAGAAACCAGAACCCTATCCAAAATAATGCACCTCAGAGACCGCAAGGTTATCAAGCCCAAAAACCAAATCAACCTATGCAAGCTGTGCCCTAGAAGTCTAACCTTGAGAAGATCATGGAAAGCTTTATATCGGACCAGACTCAGCAAAATAAAGAATTCCTAAACCAAAACATTCACGTAAACAAACTTATAACATAATTAGGAACCAAGGTTGATCAGATAATCACTCATAACAAGATGCTTGAAACCCATATCTCACAGGTAGCACAAAACCAAGCCCCACAAACTACACCTGGAGGCCAATTCCCTGGATAACCTCAACCAAACCCTCGAGGGCAAGCTAACGCTATATCGTTACGAAGTGGGACCGCTTACGAAGGGCCTCAGAACCCAGCAATGAGCGAGTCCAAAACTTCTAACAACCAAGAAGAGGAATAGGAGGAATCCGAGAAACAAACCAACCAAGAAGGTAAAGCCAAGGATAAAACTTACAAACCACCACCCCTGTACAAACCACCAATCCTGTATACGCAAAGACTTAAACAAACCAAAGTCAACAACCAATATCAAAAATTTATAAAAGTGATAGAAAAGCTTCATGTAGAGATTCCTTTCACTGAAGCTATCACCCAAATTCCGTCTTACGCCAAGTTTCTCAAAGACATCTTAACTAACAAGCGTAGGCTCAACGATTCGAAACCCTTGGAATGCAACTTTATTTCTGAGGATAAACTTGCTAAGAAGGAGAAAGACCCTGGCAGTTTTTCTATACCTTGCATTTTAGGAAACCATGTGATCGACAAAGCTTTCATAGACTTAGGCGCTAGTGTAAGTTTAATGCCCTTAGCTGTATGTAAGAGGCTAAACTTAGGAGAGTTACACCCAACTAAGATGTCCCTTCAATTAGCTGATATGTCTGTTAAGTATCCTGTAGGCATTTTAGAAGACATCCCAGTTAAGATCAGTCAACTTTATATCCCAACATACTTTGTGGTCATGGATATAAAAGAAGACGAAGATATCCCTATCCTTCTAGGTAGACCATTCTTATAAACAGCGGGAGCTATAATAGATGTCAAAAGAGGGAAATTAACCTTCGAAGTAGGGGATGAAAAGATCGACTTCATTCTTTCGAAATTCCTGATGGCACCAATTCTAGGAGACGCATGTTATGCGATCGATATCATAGATGAGTGCATAAGAGAATTTGATCAGGGAGAACCTAAGATTGAACCATTTTCAAACCCGAATGAAAAGGATGACGAGTTAGAGGAAACAGAACCTCACGAATGTTTGGATCTTACTCCAGACCCTTCACCTAATTCTCAAAAACCAGCCCAAGAACTTAAGGAACTACCCAAGAACCTAAGATATGAGTTCCTGGATGAAGAAATGAACCGCCTAGTAATAGTTAGTGCCACCTTAAACCAAGACAAGATGAACCGACTCTTGAACATTTTAAGAAAATACCCCTCTGCCTTAGGGTACAACATCTCTGATTTAAAAGGTATTAGCCCATCCGTGTGTATGCACCGGATCTCACTAGAGGAGGATTCAAAACCTTCTAGAGAACATCAGAGATGAATCAACCCTATGATGAGCGAGGTGGTGAAGAAGGAAGTCCTTAAACTACTGGAAGCTGGTATAATCTATCAGATTGCTGATAGCAAATGGGTAAGTCCTGTACATGTGGTACCTAAGAAGGGAGATATCACAGTCATGCAGAACGAAAAGGGAGAGCACGTCGCTAAACACACAAAAGGCAGATGGTGTATGTGCATAGATTATAGGAAGCTCAATAAGGCAACTAGGAAATACCATTTCCCCCTTCCATTCATAGATCAAATGCTGGAGCGTCTTGCCGTTTGGACTCTGTAATGCACCAGCTACTTTCCAATGTTGTATGATGTCAATCTTCGCAGATTATCTCAACGGAATCATGGAAGTATTCATGGACGACTTCTCGGTATGTGGATTAGACTTTGAAGACTGCCTTATTAACCTTGAGAAAATCCTAGAGAGATGCGTAGAAGTCAACCTAGTGTTAAACTGAGAGAAGTGCCACTTTATGGTCAAAGAAGGCATAGTGTTAGGACAGATAATATCTGAAAGAGGCATTGAGGTCGATAAAGCAAAAATAGAAGTTATAGAAAACCTTAACCCTCCTAAGACAGTAAGTGAAATTCTGGTGTAGTCAGAATTCAGATGTTCTACTCCAAGTCATGACATCTGATCTAACATTGTATCTAATACAGCAAGATAGTTATTAATCATTGTACTGATATGCACACGTTCACAGATGTCACGACATCTCATTCTATGTCACCCTAGAATGTATGAACACCTGGTTCTGTGCATCAGGAAGAAGGACTCAACAGAAATCAATCCTAACACTCACTTCTGTTGTTTTCTTCCACAGTTATCAGCATGATGTCTTACTGTTGTTTTTGGACATCAGCTGTTACATTGTTCCAGTGTGTTTGTATTTTACTTGTATTTCCTGAATTAAAGGTTGAACACGTTAATCTAATTTCCACTTATTAGATTGCTAACAACTAGGCTATTTGTTAGGTTCATTAATTGTAGGTTAGTAGTTGGTTTCCTGGTTTTTCTCTAAGCTGTTGAATCCCTGAAGAATAGCCTGAGAAAAATACTGACCCAGAAAAACCAATCATCCTGCACTTTAGCTCCTGCTGTTGGGAATGAATATCACAACATTCAGTTCGACATCCAGAACATATGCTGATTCTGTTATGTTCCTGGAAATCTACTGTACTAAGTTTGCAGTACTGTAAAAGACTAACTAGTCTCTACTTCAGTATCAACCTTCAGTATCAACTGTCAAAACATCCAGTTTGACAGTTTCACAATGATCCTTCAGCCAGGTCTGTTATCCTTGAAAAGAACAGACTTAAATAAATACTGAACTGATATTAACCTGCTTATCATTCAGTATCTACTGTCCATGATGAATGTTACAACATTCTGATTGACATTCAAACAGAAGGCTATATGCCAGGTCTGTTATCATCTTGATAAGCTAATTGGAATACCTGCTGAGTTATGACAGTAATAAAACCACATGCAGAAGGAAAACAAACACAGGAAATTGTTAACCCAGTTCAGTCCAACATGACCTACATCTGGGGGCTACCAAGCCAGGAAGAAGATCCACTATTAGCAGTATTAATTCAGAGCTAAACTCACCTGTTTACAACTCTTCACTTAATCTCTACCCAATGCAATCTATACCTAGGAACTCCTAGATAGAAACCTCCAGTTTCCATTCCTATCACTACAAATACAATGTAATGTAAACACACCTTGAACTTGCTTCACAGCTTCATTCAAGAACAAAATCACTCTTGCCTACAGGCTTCGAGTTACAACAACTCTCAGGATTTACCACTGAGATACACATGGTAACCTTCCCACAGATTGGGAGGTTTACCTTACACACACCCCTAAAAATTCATTCTAAGAGGCTTACAAAAACTAGATTACAATCAGCTATTTATAACCTAATCACCCAACTGGATTTGGGCCTTCAGAAGTCGCAGCAGACTTGTTCTTTGCTGTTACAACTTCAGCAGAAAAATTCTGCTACAAACAAGGTCTTCAAGTTCCTAAACTCTCTCCATATATATCTCCATATTTAGAGCCTATATATATTCTGATTGAGTCTTCAAGACCTCCACATGGGAGTTAGGATATTCACCAGATATCCTTGCTGATCCCAGAATATATACTGAATTAATTAATTCAGTTTTCTACACAAGTGCGATGTCACAGACCTGATGTCGTGACATCGTACAAGACATGTTGGTCCAGATGTTGAATTTCTTCAACCCAACATATTAAAACAACAGAGGTGATTACATTATTTGTTTTACTAAAATTAATGCCAATCCTAAGGTATTATCAATCTCCCCCTTTGGCAAATTTTAGCTAACACAAATAAGCCTGTCATTCTCTCCACCACCACAAACACCAAAGTTGGTGTACATGAGAAAGTAGAGGTACCAGAGTCAGTTGTACCAGAACCCTTCCCCTCAACAGGAGAGCTTCCTGAAGAATATGTAATGTTGAGTACATAGACAATGTAACTCAGATCACAAGGCACAACTGTCTTCTTAACTCAGATCACAAGACACAAGTGGTAAACCCAGTTGGTGGATTTTGTGCCTGATGCGAACTTCTGTTTGCTGCCACATCCACAGTTGGCTTGCTTCTGGTACATTCTCAACCCCAGGACTATATTTCTCTCCCCCTTTTTAGCTAAACATTTGTAAAGGCACCCTTCACAAAACCAGATCCAGGCGCAGCTTGCCCAAACCTTAACATACCCCATGATTCTAAGAATGGAGTGTTTTTCTTGTGAGAGGAAGAGGGCTATTGCATCCTTTAAATAGTCCAGCCCGTGCTTAGGAATTTCTGGTAGAAATAAATGCTTGGTCAAGATGCATTTATTTTTGCTGAGAAACAGTCAGAGAATCACCAACAAAATCTCAGATTATCTTTGAATACCTTTTATAGCTCTTGACTGTTTCTTTTCCAAAACAGCCGTTCCAGTGCATGGAGAATATTCCATATATGCAGTCAGACACGTTGCACGCGATGTCTTAACATTTCACTCGGCTTTTTCCTGCATTCTGCTAGTATTCAACATTTCCCAAGGTTCCTGTCATACCTCCAGTAGAGACTTGACATCTGGCACTGATACATTCAAATTCCCACACTTCAGTAGATGGTTACTCCCCCTGTACCACACAGCTGTAGCCATCTGGCTTATTCTGATTTATCAGAATTTGACACATCACCCTTATAATTCCTAATGACTTCAAGACTCAGAAGGACTTTATAGCATTGTTCAGGGCAATGTCATGACATCCGGTCAGACATTCTTCTGCTCACTCAGCCTTGACATACATCACAACATCCTGATAACTGACAAGGTGCCATATCTAGTTATCTGAGTACACATAGACCACAAGCTTGATGATTACTTGCAGCTTCAAGGACAGAACTCCCCCTGTCGTGGACGCCCTACTCTCCTCTTGAAACTTGGAGGTCACACATGAGCTTATCCAACACCCAAAAGTTGGACCTTCACATATTTCCTGATTCAAAGAGAATCCAGACCACTTGATGAATGGAAAACATAAGACGCGTCTTCATGTCTTCAAGAGCACACCCTCTGTTCAACCCTCTTAGCTGAACACATTCACACTTTGTGTCAATCTCTCTTCTAACCAGAACAGAAGACCACTTAACAAGATGTTCTAACATCAGCTGGGACATCCTTTACATCTGATAGTCTTCAGATATCACTGAGTCACCGGGTTGATCAAGAAAAACCCAGTCATACATTGGGACATAAACATTTTCATCCCATTACAAGAGATAGTTTTCCATAGATAGCTCAGAGCTCCTACCACAAGCTCCAAGGGATGAATAGAAAACACCTCCTTTTGTCTTCAACTTAATACTTTTCTGCTCAAAAGTAATTTGTTTCAGACTTTCCTCAAGACTAATCAGCTGCCGTATGTTGATTATCTTGATTCTTCGAACTCACTTCTGAGGTAGACCAATTGCCACTGGTTGATTACCTCCTTCATGAATCCTCATATGAAAGGTCAAATGTTGCTTTTTGACCTCCCCAAGTTTATCAGACTTCTCCCAAAGATATTCTGACCTTCCAAGTGAGACTTAAACTTCAAGCTTTTTGAAGTATCCAATCTATAACCCTGTAGACCTTTCTATCTCAAGTTGATGTGCCACTTCACCAACTAAGAATCTGATGTTGAACCAAATGTCACAACATTGTGTTTTGACATCTAGCTGTTGAATTCAGCTCCTTCTTCTGCCACTTGAAAGAACTTCCTCCCTTCACAGAACAAGAGTTCAATGTTCTCATAGACTTGATTGTGGAACCAAGTTTGAATAAACAACCTCCATCCTGCAGGTTTGCAGTTAAGTCATCCAAGCTCACACCTTGATGAATCCTTGCTTCTTCTCCAAAGACATCAGACATTTTGATGTATGAGTCTTCAGAAGGAACAGTTAGAAACTATCCCTTCAGCTATGCCAAGGATTCCTCTTCCTAAAGCAAGGTTGTTTCCATGATGTCAAGACTGCTGCCACTTGTTCTTGACTTCACAGTGTGCATAAGCTAATGCACTTCCTTACCTAGATCAGAAATAAACTGATCCAAGTAACCACCATCAAGACTATGATGTCTTCTTCTTCTTGTACATACCAAGGCTGAACATGTTTCTTGCCAGGAAACCTTTTCAGAGATCATATGCTTTTGCTGCCACCAAAGAGATAGATCATAAGCCAATGTACTATCCTTCCTGTGATTCTGCACAGGGTCTTGAAGAAGTGATGTTCCAACATCTTTGAGAACATCAGTTATCTTGAGCTCCAAGGATAATCAATTAAACACTTGTACTTGGCACAAGTAGACATTGATCTTAAATCCTTTCCCAATTATCCTTTCAGATACTTCCACCATAAGAATACTTTGAAAGTACTCTTCTTGTGTCAACATCTTCTGCTTGCAAGCACCTAGACAATTTTTGAAAGTCTTCCCAGATTAAATTCACCCTTAGGAATGAGAGAGATGAATTCTTCCTTGCAAATGTGTCACACACTCACCAGAACCCATGTGACACAGGTCAACAGTCAACCAGACCCTAGGCTGACCAGACTTGAGGAGGTTAACCAAAACTCCCCCTCAACTTAACAATCATGGAAACTCCACACCAATAACCATGCATTGTATATAAATGTCTCAACCTGACATACACCATCCCCACCAGTGGCAACTAACTCTATGAGTTATACCTATACATACTCCAATCACACCAATCAGACTCCAGCTGACCATAAGTACTAGTGATACAAAACAACACCAGTCAATGGTAAATATGCATTGCTAGAGCATACTACCTCAACTAACCTATGAATCTTCATATTCTCACTCCTCGAAAGAACTGCCACTTCTGAAACGTGGTGTTTGAATAACAAGATTCATGGTTCCAATCCTCTTAAATGGTATAGCAATCAGGTTATCCCATTATTGACTACTAACATCCAGGGGACTTGTCTTCCAACACAACATAGTACTTCAGGGAACAACTATCCAACCTTGATCAATCAACAGGAATATGCCAAACAGCAGGAGATTGCACAATGTCACATCTCAACCAGCTCAACTTCTAGAGATCAGACTTCTAAAGGTGACCTTCTTGAGCACACACTCAGTTGTCCCTACCCTTGTCAACTTAGCACACACAGATGTCTCCTCTTCCAGGTCAGGAGTAGGTTCCAAACAGAAGTATCCCTTTGTTTGATACCTAAAAACATCTGCTCTTCAACCAGTAGTTGCATACTTGTTGAACAACATGTTCTAACATTGCATAGAACATTAGTTCCATCTCCTTGGAACAAACCTTCCTTGAAGGTCTTCAAGGTCTTCATACACCCTACTCAAGTGAGTAAAAGAATCAGTGATTAGGTGATTCTTACCATCCTGAAGTGAGAACGTCATGATGAGTGGACTTGAGGAGACTCAAGTATCTTTGACATCTTCAGTAGATTATGATGAGATCTAGAATACAGCAGCCTTTCATCCACATGAGGGGAAACAACATCAGAGTTTGAGTTTTGCCAGGTATTATGCAGCGGAAATCATAATACAACTCAACCTATGAACACACACTTCACCAAATCAGCCTCCAAGACCATACCAAGTTTGAATGTGATTCAATACTGGCACAGCTGTCCCACACACAGGCCAATTGCCACCCTCCAGAGACAGGTACACACCATTCCTGTCATGAATAGTCCATCCACCTACTTCAAGGGACCATTCAGGGTAATCACAGAACCTTCCACAGGTTCCAGCATCAGTACTAACATAACTCCTTACAAGATACCAGAAAGTATCACCCATGGATCTCATCCAGAAACAGAACAGGATGCCTGCTCTGATACCAATTGAAATTCTGGTGTAGTCAGAATTCAGATGTTCTACTCCAAGTCATGACATCTGATCTAACATTGTATCTAATACAGCAAGATAGTTATTAATCACTGTACTGATATGCACACGTTCACAGATGTCACGACATCTCATTCTATGTCACCCTAGAATGTATGAACACCTGGTTATGTGCATCAGGAAGAAGGACTCAACAGAAATCAATCCTAACACTCACTTCTGTTGTTTTCTTCCACAGTTATCAGCATGATGTCTTACTGTTGTTTTTGGACATCAGCTGTTACATTGTTCCAGTGTGTTTGTATTTTACTTGTATTTCCTGAATTAAAGGTTGAACACGTTAATCTAATTTCCACTTATTAGATTGCTAACAACTAGGCTATTTGTTAGGTTCATTAATTGTAGGTTAGTAGTTGGTTTCCTGGTTTTTCTCTAAGCTGTTGAATCCCTGAAGAATAGCCTGAGAAAAATACTGACCCAGAAAAACCAATCATCCTGCACTTTAGCTCCTGCTGTTGGGAATGAATGTCACAACATTCAGTTCGACATCCAGAACATATGCTGATTCTGTTATATTCCTGGAAATGTACTGTACTAAGTTTGCAGTACTGTAAAAGACTAACTAGTCTCTACTTCAGTATCAACCTTCAGTATCAACTGTCAAAACATCCAGTTTGACAGTTTCACAATGATCCTTCAGCCAGGTCTGTTATCCTTGAAAAGAACAGACTTAAATAAATACTGAACTGAAATTAACCTGCTTATCATTCAGTATCTACTGTCCATGATGAATGTTACAACATTCTGATTGACATTCAAACAGAAGGCTATATGCCAGGTCTGTTATCATCTTGATAAGCTGACTGGAATACCTGCTGAGTTATGACAGTAATAAAACCACATGCAGAAGGAAAACAAACACAGGAAATTGTTAACCCAGTTCAGTCCAACATGACCTACATCTGGGGGCTACCAAGCCAGGAAGAAGATCCACTATTAGCAGTATTAATTCAGAGCTAAACTCACCCGTTTACAACTCTTCACTTAATCCCTACCCAATGCAATCTATACCTAGGAACTCCTAGATAGAAACCTCCAGTTTCCATTCCTATGACTATAAATACAATGTAATGTAAACACACCTTGAACTTGCTTCACAGCTTCATTCAAGAACAAAATCACTCTTGCCTACAGGCTTCGAGTTACAACAACTCTCAGGATTTCCCTGTGAGATACACATGGTAACCTTCCCACAGATTGGGAGGTTTACCTTACACACACCCCTAAAAATTCATTCTAAGAGGCTTACAAAAACTAGATTACAATCAGCTATTTATAACCTAATCACCCAACTGGATTTGGGCCTTCGGAAGTCGCAGCAAACTTGTTCTTTGCTGTTACAACTTCAGCAGAAAAATTCTGCTACAAACAAGGTCTTCAAGTTCCTAAACTCTCTCCATATATATCTCCATATTTAGAGCCTATATATATTCTGATTGAGTCTTCAAGACCTCGACATGGGAGTTAGGATATTCACCAGATATCCTTGTTGATCCCAGAATATATACTGAATTAATTAATTCAGTTTTCTACACAAGTGCGATGTCACAGACCTGATGTCGTGACATCGTACAAGACATGTTGGTCCAGATGTTGAATTTCTTCAACCCAACATATTAAAACAACAGAGGTGATTACATTATTTGTTTTACTAAAATTAATGCCAATCCTAAGGTATTATCAGTAAGAGAAGTCCGTAGTTTCCTTGGACACGCCAGTTTCTACCGACGCTTTATAAAAGACTTCTCTAAAATAACAAAACCCTTGACCAGCCTTCTGATGAAAGACATCGAATTTATTTTCGATGAGAAATACATCAAAGCCTTTAACCAGTTAAAACAAGCGTTAATCTCAGCACCCATTCTACAAACCCCAGATTGGACTAAACCCTTCGAAATAATGTGTGATGCTAGCGATTTCGCTATAGGTGCTATTTTAGGGCAAAGAAAAGATAAGAAACTACACGTAATATATTACGCTAGTAGAACCCTAGATGCCACTCAATTAAATTATACAACAACAGAGAAGGAACTCCTAGCTGTAGTTTTTGTAATCGATAAATTTAGGTCTTATCTTGTAGGATCTAAGATTATAGTCTATACAGACCATGCAGCTATCCGTTACATTCTGAGCAAAAAGGATGCAAAACCTAGATTACTCAGGTGGATCCTTTTTCTACAAGAATTCGATATAGACATTAGAGACAAAAAAGGAACAGAAAATGTAGTTGCTGTCCATCTTTCCAGATTAGAGCATTTAAAGCCAGATCATTTACCTATAAATGATGACTTCACCTATGACAAACTAGTAGCTAAGATAGATACCGCTCCCCTTGAACCTGACAGAGACAACCTTGGTACGATTTCAGAGATTAGCAAAGTACCATGGTACGCTGATTTTGTGAACTATCTAGCCGCTGATATCATACCACCTGACCTCAACTATCAACAGAAGAAGAAGTTCTTTAAAGATATAAGACACTTCTATTGGGATGAACCACTCCTTTTCAAAAGGGGAACTGATAACATATTTCGACATTGCGTCCCGGAAGAAGAAGTCAGAAACATCATAGAGCATTGTCATTCTTCACCCTATGGTGGACATTCAAGCACATCCAAGACATACGCTTAGATTCTTCAAGCTGGTTTTTATTGGCCGATATTATGGCGTGATGTCCATGCTTATATTATTCGATGTGACCGGTGCCAGTGCGCTGGGAACATCTCAAGACGTGACGAAATGCCTTTGAAGAACATCCAAGAAGTAGAACTATTTGACGTTTGGGGTATAGATTTCATTGGACCTTTTCCATCTTCATTGGGAAACAAGTACATTTTGGTAGCAGTTGACTATGTGTCCAAGTGGATAGAAGCTATAGCCGCACCCACCAACGACACAAGAATAGTCATCAAGATGTTCAAGAACAATATCTTTCCCAGATTTGGAGTTCCACGACTTGTCATAAGCGATGGTGGATCGCATTTTATATCTAGAATATTTAATAAGCTCTTAAGGAAATATGGAGTGAAACACAGAGTAGAAACACCATATCACCCCCAGACTAATGGTCAAGTGGAAGTATCCAACAGAGAGATTAAGCAGATCTTGGAGAAAACTATATCAATATCTATAAAAGATTGGTCTAAAAAGATAATAGAAGCACTTTGGGCGTACATAACTGCTTACAAGACCCCCATTGGAACTACACCGTACCAGTTGGTCTACGGGAAGTCATGCCACTTACATTTTGAACTCAAGCACAAGGCATATTGGGCCATCAAGACCCTAAATTTGGATTACCTAGCATCTGGCAAGAAGCGAATCCTTGATATTCACAAATTGGAGGAACTTCGCCAGAACGCTTACGAGAATGCCGTTATATACAAGGAGAGAACCAAAGCTTGGCACGACAAGAGGATCGTGAAAAAGGAATTTAATATAGGAGACTTTGTTCTTCTCTTCAATTCGAGATTACGTCTTTTTCCATGTAAGCTGCATTCGAGATGGACAGGCCCCTTTGAGGTGTCCAAAATCCTGAAATCCAGAGCAGTTGAAATCCGAAACAACTCCTGTAATCCATTCGTGGTAAACGGACAAAGATTGAAGCAATACCAAGGGGGTGACATACCCACAGAATGTCATGACCAAACTCTGACCGACCCTCCAGTTCCTACCTCCAACATATAAAGTTCGAATCGTCTAGCTAACGACGTTAAACAAACGCTGCATGGGAGGCAACCCATGACTTCTTTTCCTTTACTTTTACTCTTTTTAATTTATATTTTTATTTGTTTTATATGTATATCTATGTGGAGACTAACAGTTATAGTATTTGTGATTTCAGGTGTCCTCTGTTTGTAATCTAACTTTTCAGGAATGGATAATATTGACACTATGCCAGTAATATTTTGTGATCCAGTTCAAGAGCAGCGCTATGCTATGCTTTCACAGCGCCCGATGCTGCCTACTAGATATCCCGACTCGAGCTGCATGGAGGCATTAGGCATTGAGCCTAGTGTCAGGCACTTATGCAATCAGTTACAGTGGAATGAATATACAGATGCTATGCACGTGACTTACAAGAACCTGACTTTAGAGTTCCTAAGCTCGCTTGTCTACGGGCCTTATGTTGGTCACGCCAGTGATGGAGGATACATTAACTTCAGGTTGTTTGGGGAAGAATACACCTTCAACCACAAGCGTTTCGGCGACTTTCTTGGTTTCCAAACTGCCTATGATGCTTCGTCCGAGCTCCCTATGAGCTACTTTTTGAGCCGAGACGTCGAGAAGTTTTAGAGCGATATCACATATGGAGGTAGTCCTGACCCTTCAACCCAGATCTCCAACAAGATTCACAACCCTGCTTTCCGATACTTCCAGATGATCACTGCCCACACCTTCCTGGGGAAGAGTGACCCTGATGCGCATGTGAGTGCTGAAGATATCTTCTTCATGTACTGTACCACTCAGTCGCGCCCGGTAGACTGTGGAGCTTTCTTGATCGAGAGCCTATACCTTAATGCTCGCTCTGCTGCGAGCCCCATACATGTTGGAAGCACGGTGACTCACATAGCCTCAACCCTGGGATTCGATAGGAGACTATCTCACCTGATGCCTTATTGCAGCTACACCTGGATGGATGCTGATTTTTGTCTGGACCGTGGTCTGATGAGGAGATCCTCTTTCCATCCGGATCAATACAGGCTGTTAATTGAGGGTGAGACCATTCACTACTTCACTTTACCTGACCCTCAGGTGACGTGTTATTGATCAGGCCAACTGGGTCTACGCCATAGAAGGGCAGTGAGAGACAGTAGATGCGCCGAAGATTGCACCAATAAGAATTAAAGTCCGTACCAACAATCCTAATCTCCAGACTCCGAGCGTGCAGTCCGAATTGGTTAAGCTTCGCATGGAGATAGCCGAGCTTCGTCAGGAGCTTGCTGATATTGCCCTACAGGTCGAGGTAGCAGTTTCCTCACACGACACCGAGACTGATATGCTGCATGATGAGATCGCCGATCTTCGACGCCAGATCACGGAGCTTCGAGGCTACGAAGTCGAGGAGACTCCACTATATCCCGAGCGTTGATGCCATCATGGACCGAGAAATACCGTTTGAATTTCCCTATTTTTCCGTACTTATTATTCATGCCTATTTTTATCGTTTCCTATGACAATATGCTTGCTTTATTTCCTAAGATCTCTGGACTCGTGAATTATTATTGACTCTTCACACACACACACACACACACACACACACACACACACACACACACACACACACACACACACACACACACACACACACACACACACACACACACACACACACACACACACACACACACATATATATATATATATATAATATATATATATATATATATATATATATATATATATATATATATATATATATATATATATATATATATATATATATATATATATATATATATATATATATATATATATATATATATATATATATATATATATATAATTATGTTTTTTATGTCCATTATTTTATTTTGTTTTACTTTACTATTGTATTTTGTTTTATTTTGTTTTGTTTTATTTTTGTTCTACTTTATTTTGTTTTATTTTATTTCGTTTCATTTTCTTTTATCAAGCTTAAAATCAAAAACAGAAAAAAATAGAATTCGTGGATACCTATATACACCCCCCATTGCAAAAATGAAGACGAGAGAATTGAGGACCAAGAAGCAAACAACAAAGCCAACCCAAACCATATCTGAAGACATGGCGGGCGCCATATGCTCCATGGCGGACGCCATGACGTAACGGTCAGATTTACCTTTTTCACTATTTATACCTTCTTCAACCTTTCCAAACCTATTCTCTTCTTCTCCAAACTCCACCAAATTCATAAAAAATTCCAAGCTTCTTATTTTCACTACAAGCCATTACAATTCTCCATCTTCACTTCTAAAACTCTCCACCAAAAATCCATTAAATTCCATTTTTTCCTTTCTTTTCTATAATTACTCATTTTTCTCTACAACCTCCATTAATGGCCGGAATGGAGTTTAACGATATCACTCTTCGTGGAGGAAAGCCCGGTGAGCGACAAAACAAGATTTTACAAAGATTGCAAACTCGGGAGATCCTCTCTACCAGGTATGTCGACGAAGACTGTTTATACACTCTAGGCACATATCATAGTGTATTCCACATGCTAGACAATTTAGGATTACACGATATTTTTGCTAGTAAAGAGCCCACCTACGATAGGCTTACTAGGGAATTTTTAAGTTCCCTAATTTACACTGTCCATCTTGGCACGGCTAGCACGGTAGGTACCGTTTATTTTAGAATGTTTAATGTAGAATACGAGTACACTACCGATGCTTTAGCGGGTTTGCTCGGAATGCCTTATGGTGATGGTGCTATTTGTGAGACGCCCTTGGATGCTGAATGGGCACTCGAGGAATTTACTTTTTGGAATAGATTATCTAATGTGAATGTGACTTCCTTTGAAGGAATTTTGGCTTCTAATATCCATAACCCGGCCATACGTATTTTTAGATACCTTTTGGCATGTACTATATTTAGCCGGGAAAATTCTAACAAAGTAAATGCCCGAGAGTTGCTATTTTTACAGGGTTGCCTCACTGATCGCAGGATCAATCCTGTTCCTTTCATGTTGGCCCATATGTCTGCCATCCTTAAGAAAGGAGGATCCATCTCTTTCGGTGGTTTAATTACCTCCATTGCTAGAGCGTTAAATCTACACGTTGAGTTAGCCACCTTAAAACCACTCCCTCACCGCACCATTAACTTAAAGTTTTTGAAAGATATGAAATTATGCAAGGTGCGGCGAGAAGGTGGTTTCTACCTTATGATACATGGTGCAGCTGTACCCAGCGTTGTCCTACCTTGCTCTCAGCGTACGGATGTGCGGCATGTGAGGAATTGGACATACGATCTTGATGCTCCTCCCTTTACCGGTCCTTTGCCACCTAACGTTCCTATGGACGAAGGGCAAGGAACTGATGATGAGTATGACTGGCGCAACCAGTCACCGGCTCATGATATTCCTGATGCATCACCTGCACACACCGCACCTTCTTCCTCTAACCCTTTTGCAGGTACCACTCCCGGTTTCTACATCACCGAGGAGATGTGGCGCGAGCACCTGGCTCGTGAGGAAAGACGTGACACCCTCTTGAACACCATAAACCAACAACTGTCAGACAATATGAGTTTTATGGTAGCTTCCCAGCAGTGTAGTGAGCGAGCACATCAGACTGTCACTGAGTCTTTACTTGCGATCACTAATGAGCAGCAACGCGTGCGACAGTCTAATGAGCGCCACTTCGCTTTCATCGAGGCCACCCATGGATCTCTCCTAGGTCGCTCTCAGCAATTACAGGAAGGACTTAGTACTCGATCCATACGTCGTCGACCCAGGCATCCTGACCAGGGCGGTGACGGTGATGATACCGGTGCTCACCCCTAGCTCTCTCTCTCTCTCTCTCTCTCTCTCTCTCTCTCTCTCTCTCTCTCTAGGTTACTCCTACCCTATCTCATATCGAAACATTGAGGACAATGTTCGGTTTAAGTGTGGGAGGAGATTTTATCGCTTTTTCATCTTTCCTTTATTTTTATTGCTTTTTATCGCTTTCCTTTACTTTTATCGCTTTTTACCATTTTCTTTTATTTTTAGTATGTTTTATTTATTTTAGTTGCTTGTTTTTCCTTTCAATAAAATAACACGTGTCTGAAGAGTCATCTATGTAAGTGTATCCTTATTTCCCCCATTTCTTTAATCTTACCAAAAAAAATTTAGCCAAGAAACCAGTACATCTTGAACATTCAGGCTACAAGACAGGTTTATAATAGGATGTAAAAGACTTGGGAAAACTTTTTCAAAAATCGGTATTGTTTTAACACCTTAGGCTTTATGATTATAAGAGTCGATCCCGATACCCCATATGTTGTAGCCCCAGTTTTTGTTCTAAATAGGTCCTTAAGTAGTTAATCTTAGCAGTCAACTCCGGCTTAAGCATGCTCTATGTAGGGGACCGATGAAAATAAGTGAATGATCACAAAAAATCTCTGCTTTGTTCCCAAACCGCATGAAAACCCGGGCTAGGTGACTCTCACCCGGTCATTTAACCCAGCAAAATAAAAACATATGCGGAACATGCAGGAGAAAAATAAAAAAATAAATAATAAGCCTATTTGCTAGTTGGTTCAGAGGTATCTGGTGCTGAACTTGGTAGGGTGGATTACGATCCAATGCCCCACAACTGCAAATTAGGTTGAATAAAAGGGTTACACCAACTTATGTACCAGAGCCCCATGCTTAGAAAAATAAAATAATAAGCCTATTTGCTAGTTGGTTCAGAGGTATCTGGTGCTGAACTTGGTAGGGTGGATTACGATCCAATCCCCCACGACTGCAAATTAGGTTGAATAAAAGGGTTACACCAACTTATGTACCAGAGCCCCATGCTTAAGATAATAATCACTAACCGGTCACTTTACTATGAGTATGTACAGATAACGGACTTAATGTGATTGCACTTGAATGAAAAGGACTTTAGGAAAACAAAAAGAAGGCTTAGGTATGGTGGGGTAATGTGGATTGATTTGTATAGGAACGAAGCCTACGACCGCAATTGCGGGAAGTGTCACTACAATACCCTTAGTTCGATTCGTTGGTACCTATCGATACATTCCTTTAATGAACTCTTAAGTCTTTTTGCCTCGAATTAACTCTAGTTGATACTGATTTTCTTGCATAAACTATAAAGAATTTTGCTTGAGGACAAGCAAAGGTTTAAGTGTGGGAGAATTTGATCACACCGAATTACACTGTGTTTTTGACTCGGATTTCACATGTTTATTAGGACTTTATTATCATTTTATTTGTATTATGCTCTCTTTTCTCTTGTTTTCAGATATTTAGCACTTTCGGACTCTTTTGGAAGAAACGAAGCAAAAAGACCTAAAATTAGGGTTTTTCGGCGAAATTACACACATGGCGTTGCACATGGAGGCCGCTATAGGGGAAGCCATGAGTCACCAGCCCTCAACTAGGAGGGAATCGCCACGTTCCCATGATTCACCCCATTTACAGACATGGCGAGCGCCATGAAGGGATGGCGGACGCCACCTTTGGAAATCACGTTCCCGCTAAAGCCCACTAAGGAGAAGTTGGAGGGCACCATGGTCTTTACAAACTGCTGAGAATCTCTATAAATAGCTCATTTCATTTCGTTTTCTATCATCCAACTTAGTTTTACAACACTAAGCATATAGTTATCATTTGTAATAGCGATAATCCGTCACATCGGGGGGTTATCGCACCTTTGTGAGATTGAGTTGGGTCACTTCGAGTTGCTGTCGTCTTTAGCTTCAGGAGTCGGAGGTTTATTTTTGTACCAGAATCGAAGCCTCCGTTTGGAGCAGGTTCTTATTTATCCTTTTTTATTTTATTTATTTCCCGCATCTCTTTTACTTTATTTATTTCCCACATCGCTTTTATTTTATTTATTTCCCGCATCACTTTTATTTTATTTATTTTCCGCACTCGTTTTATTTTATTTACTTTCTGCACTCGCTTTATTTTATTTATTTTTTGCACTCGCTTTACTTTATTTATTTCCCGCACTCGCTTTTACTTTATTTATTTTACGCACTTTACTTGCTCTCTACGCCTCACATTCTAAAACAAACTTTTCATCATGATCAACACCGTTATGTTTGTTTGTGTTACCATGTCTGGCTAAATCTTTTAAAGGTTAGAATGTAAGGATCGTGGTTAAAGTAATGTTTCACATATTGAAATCTGCAGAAATACTTTAAAGGCTGTTTTGATTTTTAACTTGAGTTTTCTAAAACAAACTTGGTTAGTTTTAATTATTCGAGGAGTGCGAAAGCACCCTGGCGTAGTAACTAGGAATCTTTATCATTTTAAGGAAAAGTTATTTTTGAAACTGTTTTCGGATGCGTTGATAGGTTTAAAATCAGTAAACCCCTTGGGTAAACTTTCCAAATCAAAATCAATTTTCAACTATGTTTACGAGTCTCATTTCTTAAAAATAGGTTTACTACTTTAGCGTTCTGCGCACCTTTTATAAGTGACAATAAAAGGCCTTAATTTAAGGGTAAACTCGGTTCTGAATATGCGAAAGCGACAGTTCCAGTTAAATGGATTCTTTTCAAGAGTAGAAAATATTGCCTCATAAGTAGTTCTATTTAGACAATCGAAACATCACTTAATTGACGTGAATTACATTCAACCTGTCTTTACCTACATTTATTATTTACCGTTATTTTGCAAACCTAATATCTCTTTTATACCGCCTTAGATAAACACCGTAACGATAGTAATCGATAGATTGACGATTGGTCTCTGTGGGATCGATATTGTTTTATATTACTTTGACGTTATTCGTGCACTTGCGAATCACAGGGATCACCACCGCGCTTTTATTGTTTCCAAAGGAAAAGGGAAAAGTACGAACAAAACCTAAAGATAAGAAGTTTTCAAATCAAAACTAATAAAATGCCAAATATTACAAGTAAGGGGGTTGGTTACACAAAGGGAAGGTGTTAACACCCAAAGTGTCCTAGGTACTCCTAGGGAGCCCTTTTTGTGTGCATATGTTTTTAGGTATAAATGATGTTTTTATAAATTAAAGAGCGTGGGGATGAGAAAATAATTCATTGATTATATTTTTGTGTTTGACAAGACCTTCGGTCTTGTGCCTACGTACCAATATAAAATGAGGGATCAAAACCTCATAGTTCGTGGTAAAAATTTCAAATGAGTTGATGAATTGATTTTAACAAAAGTTTAAGTAAAACGAGGCACAAAAGACCAAAAATTTGAATGGAGTTGTTAGTTCTTTTTTTCTTTTGAAAGTTAAGTCAATATAGTTAAGTTTATTTATAAATTTGATTTAAGAAAAGGTTTAAAAATTCAATGGCACAAGGCCAAAGTTTCTAATTGTTAAAACATGTCTAAGTTTGAAATTACAAGCAAAGAAAGTTTTTGAAAAGAGGGAAAGATTTTGAAATTTAAGAAGTGGGAGGAGATGAAGGGACTACCCTAAGCATAAATTTAAAAGTTAAGAGTTGAAAAGATCTGACCAATGGGATGCAATCCAACAGACAAGAATGTCATATAGAAATCCATTTTCCGTTGGACTTTGATCAAGCAATAAGTAATAAGCAAAAAGGAATGAGCAATATACAAACATCATAAAGATCAAGGCATCAAGTAAATATAGCCACATCTAAGAAAGCATTCCAATAGATAGCAGTCTTCATTTTCTTCCAATGTATCAGATGAAATATTCCTTGATCAACTCAGAACAAAACATCAGACATAGACCAAAACAAAATAACAATTAAGCACATAAATAAAGTAGCAGATGAATCAAAGAGATCCCTAAGTATTGCATCATATGAAAGTCACTGTCAAAGATAGCCCAGTCTCCGAATGTCGGGATTGGCCAAGTCCTTTAGCACATGGAATGTTGCCTAATTCTAAGTCTGAAGCTCAGATCAAATTCCAACAGTCCACCAAATGTTTTTTAGGGTTTTTGTTGTTATTAGGTGTTTTAAGGTCCTAAGACTACAAACAAAATCAAAATACACAAATAATATATACAATCACAAGATATGACTCAAATGAGCAAAATGAAAAAGGACTTAAACATAAACAAGTTATATGAAATGTAAATGGCAATGGATGATAAATGACTGAAATTTAAATTGCATAAAGTAAATGACTTGAAAGTAAAACATAATGAATAAGAGTTAGTCTATGGTTAGTCAAATGTTAGTGTTGAGTTTTAATTGATTAAGTCATTCTTTGGAGAATACTCAACCATTCATTCAAAAATATGGATCCTTAAACCAAGACATCTTCCATGAGAAGGGCTCAAACTTGGATAATTCAACAAGAATGTCACTAGCTCATTGATGAATCAATTAGCATTTAGACATTAGAGATTTCATTGGTCAAATGAGGGAAATAGGGAAGAATAGGGATGCAGATGAAGAGGGAGGGGGAAATAGAAACACAAATTGATCATGAGAGGAGTTTCATCTGATCAAAATCATTCATTCATTTTAGGAGATGAAATGTACATTTCATCAATCCCCTAAATCCAATAGTTTTGATCCAACACAAGTCAAATCAACCATGACCAAGGCCCAAACAAGAAGTCAAACATCACAAGACCATAAAAATGACTCAACATAATTTTTAAACATTTAATCAATTTAAAAATGAATTAAAATACATTTTAATTTGGACAAAACCTCAAATTCCTTCAAAACACCAAATAAATGGTCAAGGGATTTATCCTAGGTCAAACAAGGTCAAATGACCTTATACAAAAAAATTCATGATTTTTAAAAAGTCAGAAGTATTTTTAAACAATTAAAAATATGCACAAAAACATTTAATTCATGAAAAATAGCAAACTCAATCCAAAAAATAATTTTATTTCTGAATACGGAAGAGAAAATTATTTAAAGATTTTTGGTGAAAGTCCCATATTTTTTGGATTAAAAATGTATTTATTATGAATTAAACAAAATAAGGTAATTCAATGAAAAATCAGAAAATATGAAAAATCAAGGGCCATTAGATCTCCCTCATTAATTGAGGTGGAAAATCTGATGGCCAAGCTCACGCTTCCATCCAACACCTCAGTCAACTGCATCACACACATGGTATTCAAAAGTAAGGGCCAGGATTAGAATGTGGATACATGATCAAATGGTCTGGGCAATGCCAGCACACCACTGGAGCCCTAGCTCCGGTCATCTTCTCTAATGGACCTCACCGGACTGGTCCACCACAAACCACCACAAAAATGAAAAGTAAGGACATGGTTTTAAAGGAAAATGCTCAGGAGCTCGAATCTGACCTCCATTTATCCAATTCCAAGTATATTGAAAGATACATGAATTTGAAAATTGAGGTTTATGATCTGTGTTGCTTCGGTTTAACCTCAAAGCAACTCAATCTTGTTGCCTACATTGGTAGGACTTCAGCCAACCAAAAATCAAAGAGAATAGTGAAGAAATGAGAGAGAATCGAAAGCTCAAAGCTCTTGAAAAATCACCTTCGGGTAGCTTGAATTTGGCTTGATCTTGATCTGAATTTGCTTGGTTCTTCCTCCTGCTGCTTGCAGTGACCAATTGAGATGAAAAAGGCAATGAATCCTTGGAGTTTGAATCTCAAAATATAAGGTGAAATTCAAACTCTATTTCTAATAAATCCTCAAGGTATTCTATGGTGTGAGGTTCTGAGAACACTTGGCAAAGCTTGGGCAAGGTGTGTGTGAAGTTCTGATGCAACACAATTGTTTAAATAGGCAAGGGAAATGCTTTCTACACCATTTGAAATTTTTGCTAAAATTCGCAAGCTTGCTTGCATGGATGCATGGGCGTGAACAAGGCCCAATTCATGATGCCAAATGATCCAACATCTTGTGCTAATCAATCGGAAATGATATCACATGGTCATGCATTATGGAAATGAATTTTGAACATAGATCTTACCAAATGAAGCCTTGTAAAGAACCCATGCGCAAGTCCTTTAAATCCTGTCCAAATGAGGTGATCTTGGACTTTTTAGAAAGGTGACATCAAGGGGAACAACTTTGATGTTGAACACTTTTCCATTTGTAAGCTTGGATCATGATGAAATTTGAGGTGGAAGTTTCAGAATTCAAACATAATTGAAAATTTTCTAAGTACCAAGTCAAATGACCACTTCTTCCACCTTGAATAACTTTTGGTATGAGCTTCAAATGGAAATGGTTTATTCATCAAAGTTGCATATCTTTCATCCCTATTAAATTTGGTCACAAACTTGACTGTTAATACCTCAGGATTGGCATTAATTTTAGAAAACAAATAATGTAATCACCTCTGTTGTTTTAATATGTTGGGTTGAAGAAATTCAACATCTGGACCAACATGTCATGTACGATGTCACGACATCAGGTCTGTGACATCGCACATGTGTAGGAAACTGAATTAATTAATTCAGTATATGTTCTGGGATCAACAAGGATATCTGGTGAATATCCTAACTCCCAGGTGGAGGTCTTGAAGACTAAATCAGAAGATATATAGGCTCAAAATATGGAGATATATATGGAGAGAGTTTAGGAACTTGAAGACCTTGTTTATAGCAGAATTTTTCTGCTTAAGTTGCAACAGCATAGAACAAGTCTGCTGCAACTTTCTGAAGGCCCAAATCCAGTTGGGTGATTAGGTTATAAATAGCTGATTGTAATCTAGTTTTTGTAAGCCTCTTAGAATGAATTTTTAGGGGTGTGTGTAAGGTAAACCTCCCAATCTGTGGGAAGGTTACCATGTGTTTCTCAGTGGTAAACCTGAGAGTGTTTGTTACTCAAAGCCTGTAGGCAAGAGTAATTATGTTCTTGAATGAAGCTGTGAAGCAAGTTCAAGGTGTTTGCACATTACATTGTATTTGTAGTGATAGGAATGGAAATTGGAGGTTTCTATCTAGGAGTTCCTAGGTATAGATTGCATTGGGTAGGGATTAAGTGATGAGTTGTAAACGGGGGAGTTTAACTCTGAATTGATACTACTAATAGTGGATCTTCTTCTTGGCTTGGTAGCCCCCAGATGTAGGTCATGTTGGACTGAACTGGGTTAACAATTTCCTGTGTTTGTTTACCTACTGCATGTTATAATCCTGTCGGCCATAATTCAGGTTGTGTTACAGTCTGCCAATCAAGTTAATAACAAACCTGATACATAGTCTTCTGTTGGAATGTCAATCTGAATGTTTTGACATTTATCAACAACAGCACATACTGTTTAATAAGCTGATGAATTCAGTTCAGTATGTAGTGAAGTCTGGTTGTAAACAACATATCAGACCTGGACAAAAGAGCAGTGTGAAATTGTCAAACTGGATGTCTTGACAGTTCTTCCAGTAAGTTGATACTGAAGTAGAGACTGGTTGGTCTTTTACAGTACAGAAAATTTAGCAGTCTGTGTTCAGGAACTAAACAGACTGAGCATATGGTTCTGGGCTTGGATGTCAGACGGAATGTTGTGACATTCATTCCTGACAGCATATGCTATATTGTTGGATGGTTAGTTTTTCTGTTACAGGATTTTTCTCAGGCTATTCTTCAGGAATCCACCAGCTGATCTAAAATCTAGGAAACTAACAACTAAGCTACAATTAATGAACCTAACAAATAATCTATTTGTTAGCTCCTTAATAAGTGGAGATTAGTTTAACTTGTTACAACCTGTAATCTAGGAAATACAAGTACATGACCAACAAACTGGAACAATGCAACAGATGATGTCCAAAACAGGATTGAGACATCGTGCTGATAACTGTGTAGGAAAACAACAGTAGTGAATGTTATGGTGCACATAACTAATTGTTCCTCCTCTATAGGATGACATAGAAGGAGATGTTGTGACACTGTGAAAAGGTGCACAATAATACAGAGTGTGATAACTGTCTTGCTGTAATAAGTACAATGTTAGATCAGATGTCACGACTTGAAGTAGAACATCTGAATACTGACTACGCCAGAATTTCAATTGGTATCAGAGCAGGCATCCTGTTCTGTCTCTGGATGAGATCCATGGGTGATACTTTCTGGTAGCTGGCAAGGAGTTATGTTAGTACTGAAGCTGGAACCTGTGTAAGGTTCTGTAATTCCCTGAATGGTCCCTTGAAGTAGGTGGATGGACTGTTCATGACAGGAATGGTGTGTACCTGTCTCTGGAGGTTGGCAATTGGTCTGTGTGTGGGACAGCTGTGCCAGTACTAAATCACATTCAAACCTGGTATGGTCTTGGAGGCCAATCTGGTGAAGTGTGTGTTCATAGGTTGAGTTGTATTATGATTTCCGCTGCGTAATACATGGCAAAACTCAAACTCTGATGTAGTTTCCCCTCATGTGGATGAAAGGCTGCTGTGTTCAAGATCTCATCATAATCTACTGAAGATGTCAAAGATACTTGAGTCTCCTCAAGTCCACTCATCATGACGTTCTCACTTCGGGATGGTAAGAGTCACTTAATCACTGATTCTCTTACTCTCTTGAGTAGTGTATATGAAGACCTTGAAGACCTTCAAGGAAGGTGTGTTCCAAGGAGGTGGAACCAATGTTCTATGTGATGTTAGAACATGTTGTTCAACAAGTATGGAGCTACTGGTTGAAGAGCAGATGTTTTTAGGGTTCAAACAATGGGATAATACTGTTTGGAACCTACTCCTGACCTGGAAGAGGAGACATCTGTGTGTGCTAAGTTGACAAGAGCAGGGTCAACTGGGTGTGTGCTCAAGAAGGTCATCCCTAGAAGTTGAGCTGGTTGAGATGTGACTTTGTGCAATCTCCTGCTGTTAGGCATCTTCCTGCAGTTTGATCAGGATTGGATAGTTGTTCCCTGAAGTACTATGGTGTGTTGGAAGACAAGTCTCCTGAATGTTAGCAGTCAATAATGGGGTAACCTGATTGTGATATCATTTAAAGGGGTTGGAACCATGAATCTTGTTATTCAAACACCACGTTCAGAAGTGGCAGTTCTTACTAGGAGTGAGAATATGAAGATTCAGAGGTTGGTTGAGGTAATATGCTCTGGCAATGCATATCTACTATTGACTGGTGTGTGTCTCACAAGTACTTATGATCAACTGAAGTCTGATTGGTCTGATTGGAGGAGTTAGTTGCCACTGGTAGGGATAGTGTATGTCATATTGAGACATATGTATACAATGCATGGATACTAGTGTGGAGTCTCCATGATTGTTAAGTTGAGGGGGAGTTTTGGTTAACCTCCTCAAGTTTGGTCAGCCTTGGGTCTGGTTGGCTGTTGACCTGTGTCACATGGTTTCTGGTTGATGTGTGACACATTTGCAAGGAAGGATTCATCTCTCTCATTCCTAAGGGTGAATCTAATCTGGAAAGAGTCTCAAGACTGTTGAGGTGCTTTCAAGCAGAAGATGTTGACACTAGAAGAGTATTTTCAAAGTATTCTTATGGTGGAAGTATCTGAAAGGATAATTGGGAAAGGATTTAAGATCAATGTCTACTTGTGTCAAGTACAAGTATTTAATTGATTATCCTTGGAGCTCAAGACAACTGATGTTCTTAAAGATGTTGGAACATCTCTTCTTCAAGACCCTGTGAAGAATCACAGGAAGGATAGTACATTGAGTTATGATCTATCTCTTTGGTGGCAGCAAAAGCGTATGATCTCTGAAAAGGTTTCCTGGCAAGAAACATGTTCAGCCTTGGCATGTCCAAGAAGAAGAAGACATCAGAGCCTTGATGGTGGTTACTTGGATCAGTTTATTTCTGATCTAGGTAAGGAAGTGCATTGGCTAATGCACACTATGGAGTCAAGAACAAGTGACAGCATTCTTGACATCATGGAAACAGCCTTGCTTTAGGAAGTGGAATCCTTGGCAGAGCTGAAGGGTTAGTTTCCAACTGGTCCTTCTGAAGACTCATACATCAGAGTGTCTGATGTCTTTGGAGAAGAAGCAGGGATTCATCAAGGTGTGAGCTTGGATGACTTAACTGCAAATCTACAGGATGGAGGTTGTTTACTCAAACTTGGTTCCACAATCAAGTCTATGAGAACATTGAACTCTTGTTCTGTGAAGGGAGGAAGTTCTTTCAAGTGGCAGAAGAAGGAGCTGAATTCAACAGCTGGATGTCAAGCACAATGTTGTGACATTCGGTTCTGCATCAGATTCTTAGTTGATGAAGTGGCACATCAACTTGAGATAGAAGGATCTACAGGGTTGTAGATTGGACACTTCAAGTTCAAATCTCACTTGAAAGGTCAGAATATCTTAAGGAGAAGTCTGATAAACTTGGGAAGGTCAAAAGGCAGCATTTGACCTTGTCATATGAGAATTCATGAAGGAGGTAATCAACCAGTGGCATTTGGTCTATCTCAGAAGTGAGTTCGAAGAATAAAGATAATCAACATAAGGCAGCTGATTATTCTTGAGGAAAGTCTAAGACAAATTACTTTTGGGCAGAAAAGTATTAAGTTGAAGACAAAAGGAGGTGGTTCCCATTCATCCCTTGGAGCTTGTGGTAGGAGTTCTGAGCTATCTATGGAAGACTGTCTCTGGTAGTTGGATGAGAGTGTATATATCCCAATGTATGTCTGGGTTCCTCTGGCCCAAGCTGAGGACTCAGTAATATCTGAAGTCTATCAGATAGTGCTCCCGGTGATGCTGTGAAGGAAGTCTCAGCTGATGTTCAAACATCTTGTGAAGTGATCTTCTGTTCTGGTTAGAAGAGAAATTGACACAGAGTGTGGATGTGTTCAGCCAAGAGGGTTGGACAGAGGGTGCGCTCTTGAAGACATGAAGATGCGTCTTATGTTTTCCTTTCATCAAGTGGTCTGGAATCTCTTTGAATCAGGAAGTATGTGAAGGTCCAACCTTGGGGTGTTGGATATGATCATGTGTGACCTCCAAGAGAGTAGGTTGTCCATGACAGGGGGAGTTGTGCCTTTGTGCTGCAAGCAATCACCAAGCTTGCGGTCTGTGTGCTCTCAGATGACAAGGTAGTCATCAGGAAGCTGTGATGGTGTCAAGGCTGAGTGAGTAGAAGAATGTCTGACCAGATGTCATGACATTGCCCTGGACATTGCTGTTAATTCCTTCTGAATCTTAAAGTCATTAGGAATTATGAGGGTGATGTGGCTATGTCTGATAAACCAGAATAAGCCTGATGGCTACAGCTGTGTGGAACAGGGGGAGTAACCATCAACTGAAGTGTGGAAAGTTGGCTGTAGCAGTGCTAGGTGTCTGGAGGTATGACAGAGGTCTAAGTTGAATACAGGCTGAATGCAGGAATGTTAAGACATCGCGTGCAACGTGTCTGACTGCATATATGGAATGGTCTCCATGCACTGGAACGGCTGTTTTGGAAAAGAAACAGTCAAGAGCTATAAAAGGTATTCAAAGATAGTCTGAGATTTTGTTGGTGATTCTCTGACTGTTTCTCAGCAAAAATAAATGCATCTTGACCAAGCATTTATTGCTACCGGAAATTCCTAGGCACAGGCAGGGCTATTTAAAGGATGCAATAGCCCTCTTCCTCTCACAAGAAAAACACTCCATTCTCAGAATCATGGGGTATGTTAAGGTTTGGGCAAGCTGCGCCTGGATCTGGTTTTGTGAGGGCTTCCTTTACAAATGTTTAGCTAAAAAGGGGGAGAGAAATATAGTCCTGGGGATGAGAATGTACTAGAAGAAAGCCAACTGTGGATGTGGCAGCAAACAGAAGTTGGCATCAGGCACAAAATCCACCAACTGGGGTTTCCACTTGTGTCTTGTGATCTGAGTTAAGAAGACAGTCGTGCCTTGTGATCTGAGTTACATTGTCTATGTATTCAGCATTACATATTCTTCTGGAAGCTCTCCGGTTGAGGGGAAGGGTTCTGGTACAACTAAGTATTGTCCCTCTTCTTCCTCATGTACACCAACATTGGTGTTCAAGGTGGGGGAGATAATAACAGAGGATTATTTGTTTTAGCTAAAATTTGCCAAAGGGGGAGATTGTTAATACCTCAGGATTGGCATTAATTTTAGAAAACAAATAATGTAATCACCTCTGTTGTTTTAATATGTTGGGTTGAAGAAATTCAACATCTGGACCAACATGTCATGTACGATGTCACGACATCAGGTCTGTGACATCGCACATGTGTAGGAAACTGAATTAATTAATTCAGTATATGTTTTGGGATCAGCAAGGATATCTGGTGAATATCCTAACTCCCAGGTGGAGGTCTTGAAGACTAAATCAGAAGATATATAGGCTCAAAATATGGAGATATATATGGAGAGAGTTTAGGAACTTGAAGACCTTGTTTATAGCAGAATTTTTCTGCTTAAGTTGCAACAGCATAGAACAAGTCTGCTGCAACTTTCTGAAGGCCCAAATCCAGTTGGGTGATTAGGTTATAAATAGCTGATTGTAATCTAGTTTTTGTAAGCCTCTTAGAATGAATTTTTAGGGGTGTGTGTAAGGTAAACCTCCCAATCTGTGGGAAGGTTACCATGTGTTTCTCAGTGGTAAACCTGAGAGTGTTTGTTACTCAAAGCCTGTAGGCAAGAGTAATTATGTTCTTGAATGAAGCTGTGAAGCAAGTTCAAGGTGTTTGCACATTACATTGTATTTGTAGTGATAGGAATGGAAACTGGAGGTTTCTATCTAGGAGTTCCTAGGTATAGATTGCATTGGGTAGGGATTAAGTGATGAGTTGTAAACGGGGGAGTTTAACTCTGAATTGATACTACTAATAGTGGATCTTCTTCCTGGCTTGGTAGCCCCCAGATGTAGGTCATGTTGGACTGAACTGGGTTAACAATTTCCTGTGTTTGTTTACCTACTGCATGTTATAATCCTGTCGGCCATAATTCAGGTTGTGTTACAGTCTGCCAATCAAGTTAATAACAAACCTGATACATAGTCTTCTGTTGGAATGTCAATCTGAATGTTTTGACATTTATCAACAACAGCACATACTGTTTAATAAGCTGATGAATTCAGTTCAGTATGTAGTGAAGTCTGGTTGTAAACAGCATATCAGACCTGGCCAAAAGAGCAGTGTGAAATTGTCAAACTGGATGTCTTGACAGTTCTTCCAGTAAGTTGATACTGAAGTAGAGAATGGTTGGTCTTTTACAGTACAGAAAATTTAGCAGTCTGTGTTCAGGAACTAAACAGACTGAGCATATGGTTCTGGGCTTGGATGTCAGACGGAATGTTGTGACATTCATTCCTGACAGCATATGCTATATTGTTGGATGGTTAGTTTTTCTGTTACAGGATTTTTCTCAGGCTATTCTTCAGGAATCCACCAGCTGATCTAAAATCTAGGAAACTAACAACTAAGCTACAATTAATGAACCTAACAAATAATCTATTTGTTAGCTCCTTAATAAGTGGAGATTAGTTTAACTTGTTACAACCTGTAATCTAGGAAATACAAGTACATGACCAACAAACTGGAACAATGCAACAGATGATGTCCAAAACAGGATTGAGACATCGTGCTGATAACTGTGTAGGAAAACAACAGTAGTGAATGTTATGGTGCACATAACTAATTGTTCCTCCTCTATAGGATGACATAGAAGGAGATGTTGTGACACTGTGAAAAGGTGCACAATAATACAGAGTGTGATAACTGTCTTGCTGTAATAAGTACAATGTTAGATCAGATGTCACGACTTGAAGTAGAACATCTGAATACTGACTACGCCAGAATTTCATTGACCCCATTTGAATTTGGCATGAGGGATTTATGCATTTTAGAAGTTGAGGAAAATTGCTTGTTCAATGGTAATGGCCCAAAATGACCTATAATGTTCCCCCTTGGCACATGCCCTTGAAAGTTGAATATGACATTTCTCAAAGAATCAAAGTTATATAGTACATCTTTAAATTGACCATGAAACTTGGATGGCCTTCATATCATAAAAATTGAGCAAGTTATGGTCCTTCAAAGTTGACCTCCTAACTAGGTCACATACAAAATGACCTATAATCTTTCACCATAACAAAATGACTTGCCAAGCAAAAATAGTTCTTGATGCCAACATGAAAGTTGTTTGGAATGTCATAAGGAGTACATTTTATCTTAGAATAATTTTCATATGACAAAAAATGTAGGAGATAGGGTGTAGGGAACCCCAGTTTTGACCAGTTGACTTTCTCTAGTCAACCTCTTTGAACCAACTTGCAAACCTTAAGTTCTCTTGATCTTTTGGACTCGTGGAGGATTATATATGCATAAGATGTTGTGAAATGAAGTATCCCTAGATGTATTTAACCAATTGTTGAAGAAACTTGCGGAAGAAGTTACACAAGATACCTAGATGAATTAGGGTTTCCAAGGCAAACAAGCTTCAAACTCTTGATGATTTCTTGATCCATATGATAGATGAAGAACATGGGGATTCATATACTATGTCTATAACCATAGTGAACCATATCTTAGTTGATCTCCTTGCACTGAGGGTCTCAAACCCTAGTTATGAGCTAGATGAGGCATTGGTGGATGCACACACTACCTACAAAAGAAACAAAGTTATACATAGACATATTTTTGGTATTTTGGTTAGTAGACAAAGGAAAATAAAAGTATGATACAATCAAATGTTCTTGGTGATCTCTCCCAATTCCAACCCAATGAATGAGGGGTAAGGAGGATGTCAAGGTATGATCCCAAGGCCAATGCATATGATGAGATAGTATGAGGGATCTTAGGGTCAAAATTGAGGTCTTACAGCTACATCCAGGAAAGATTGGTCGAAGAAGTTAGATTATGTTCTACGGGTTTATAGAACAACATTTAAGAGTGTAGCGGTAAATTCATGACCATCAAGCTATGGATAAGCTTAACATCAATAAAACCAGAGTCGCCACCGCGCTTTTATTGTTTCCAAAGGAAAAAGAAAAAGTACGAACAAATCCCAAAGATAAGAAGTTTTCAAATCCAAACTAATAAAATGCCAGAGATTACAGGTAAGGGGGTTGGTTACACAGAGGGAAGGTGTTAGCACCCAAAGTGTCCTAGGTACTCATAGGGAGCCCTTTTTTATGTGTGCGTGTGTTTTTGGTATAAATGATGTTTGAGAAAAATAGAGTGTGGGGGTGAGAGAAGAATTCATTGATTATATTTTTGTGTTTGACAAGACCTTCGGTCTTGTGCCTACGTACCAACATAAAAATGAGGGATCAAAACCTCGTAGTTCGTAGTAACAATTTCAAAGTTGGTGAATTTCTTTTAACAAAAGGGTTAATAAGAAAGGCATAAAAGGCCCAAAAGTTTGAATGAAGTTGTTAGTTCTTTTTGTCTTTTGAAATTTTAAGTCAATATGATTAAGTTTATTTACAAATTTGATTTAAGAAAAAGTTTGAAAATCCATTGGCATTAGGCCAAAGTTTCTAATCATTTAAACAAAGTATAAGTTTTGAAATCACAAGCAAAGATTTTTTTTGAAAAGGGGGAGAGATTTTTGAAATTTAAGAAGTGGGAGGAGATGAAGAGCCTATCCTAAGCATAAAATAAAAGTTAAAAGTTGAAAAGATCTGACCTATGGGATGCAATCCAACAGACAAGAATATCATATAGAAAACCCATTTTTCCTTTAGACTTTGAATCAAGCAATAATCAATGAGAAACTAGCAATATCCAAACATTATGAAGATCAAGGCATCAAATAAAGATAGCCACATCCAAGCAAGCAAATTCCATAGCTAGCAGTCTTCTTTGTCTTCTCATGTATCAGATGAAATATTCCTTGATCATCTTAGAGCAAAGCATCAAACACAAGATCAAAATAACTATTAAGCATAAAGAAAGAGTAGCAGATGAATTTAAACTGAGCTCAAGGTTTGCATCAGATGAAGGCTCAATTCACAATAGCTCAGTCTTAGAATGTTGGCATTGGCCAAGTCCTTTTTGCACACGGGATGTTGCCAAGTCCTAAGTCCAATAGTTCAGATCAAGATCAACAGTCCACCAAACATTTTTTAGGGTTTTTGTTGTTATTAACTATTTTAAGGTCCTAAGACCACAAACAAAATCAAAATGCACAAACAAATATATACAATCACTAGATATGGCTCAAATGAGGAAAGGGAAAATGACATAACCATAAACAATTTAAATGAAATGTAAATGGCAATGAATGATAAATGACTGAAACTTAAATTGCATAAAGTAAATCACTTGAAAGTAAAGCAATATTAACAAGAGTTAGTCAAATGTTAGTCAAATGTTAGTCAAATGTTAGACAAGTGTTAATGGTATTTTTTTAATTGATTAAGTCATTCTTTGGAGAACACTCAACCATTCATTCACAAGTATGAATCCTTAAACCAAGACATCTTCCATGAGAAGGGCTCCAACTTGGATAATTCAACAAGTATGCCACTAGCTCTCATGAAAGGAAAAAAGGTCAAGTTCCCACACAATACCATGAAGGAGGGGAGACTTACAATCTCACATACTAGAATGTTATGCCATTTAGGGTCAAATTTAGCTCTATGTTAAGCAATCGTATTTGGACTTATGTAAAAGTCACAACTATCCGAGGTCGGGCAATAAAAGTTTAGGTGTTAATGCATGTTAGAGATTTGGTATGAAGAACTAAACTCCTAAAATATACCATACACTAAAAGAAAAGATCAAGAGGGAGGGACCTATCTCAATCATACTTGTATTGGTTCATTTGACACAAGGTCATTTATGAACTAATTAGACATAAGACATTAGAAATTTCATTGGTCAAATGAGGGAATGGGAAAGAATAGGGATGAAGATGAAGAGGGCGGGGAAGATAGAAACAAAAATTTACCAAGGGAAGACTTTTGTCAAATCAAAACTATTCATTCATTTTGGGAGATGAAATGTACATTTCATCAATCCCCTAAATCCAATGGTTTTGATCCAACAAAAGTCAAATCAGCCTTGACCAAGGCTCAAACAAATAGTCAAACATCACAAGACCATCAAAATGGCTCAACATAATTTTTAAACATTTAATCAATTAAAAATGAATTAAAATACATTTTATATTTGGTTAAAACCTAAAATCTCTTCAAAACACCAAATAAATGGCCAAGAGATTTATCCTAGGTCAAACAAGGTCAAAGGGCCTAAGACAAAAAATTCATGATTTTTGAAACGTCAGGAGTATTTTTAAACAATTAAAAATATGCACAAAAACATTTAACTCATGAAAAATATCAAAGTTAATCCAAAAAATAATTTAAATTCAAAATATGAAAGAGAAAAATATTTAAATATTTTTGGTGAAAGTCCCATATTTTTTGGATTAAAAACGAAATTAATATGAATTAAACAAAATAAAATGATTAAACATAAAATTAGAAATTAAAATAAAAATAGAAAAAACAAGGGCCATCAGATCTCCCTCATTAATTGAGATGGCAGATCTGATGGCCACACGCATGCGTTCCATGGTGGATCTCAGTCAATGCAATGTACGTGTGGTAATCAGATACAAGGGTCCAGATTATACCATTTAAACATGATCAGATAGCCAGGAAGCGTGACAACACACCACTGGAGGGCTCCAGTCATCTTCTCCGGTGACCTCCACCGGACTGGTCCAACTTCATCTCAATGGAAAATGGAAAACACACTATTTCAAAGAGAAAATGATCAGGATCACGAATCTGGCCTCAATTTTCTCCAATTCCAAGTATATAGAAAGATACAGGGATTTGAATTTTGAGGATCATGAACTGAGTTGCTTCGATTTAACCTCAAAGGAACTCAATCTTGTTGCCTACATTGGTAGGACTTCAACCAACCAAAAATCACAAAGAATGGTGAAGAATTGAGAGGGAATCGAATAGATGAAAATTCTGGAAAATCACCTTCGAGTGAGCTTCAAACTTGCTTGATCTTGCTTCCAATTGGCCTTGGCTTGACTTCAGAAGCTTGTAGGAGTTGAATTGGATCAAGTAAAGGCTTAGACTCTTAGAGCTTCAGTCTCAAAACAGAATGAGATTTGAAGCTTGATTTTCAAATGAAAACCTTCAAGATTATCCTCTAATGGAGAGGGTTTGGATTGCAGGTTCAAATCTTGGGCAAGGTGTCCTCAATTCTGAGCCATGGGGGTCTTATTTATAGGCATTGCATTTGTTTTCCACACACTTCCAAAATTGACCAAAAGTAGCAATTCACTTGCATGATTGCATGGGCGTGTAATAGGCTCATCAAGTGATGTGATCAGGTCCAAAATCCCCCATGTGTAATGCTGAAATCATGTTATGTGGTCATGCAAAGGAGATTGAAATGTGAATATGAATTTCATCCAAATGAACCCTTGAAAAGAACCCATGCGCAAGTCCTCCAATTCTTGGCCAAATGAGATGATCTTGGACTTTTTGGGAAGGTGAGATCAAGGGAAAAACTTTCATGTTGAACACGTTTCCATTTGAAGCTTGGATCATGATAAATTGTGAGGTGGAAGTTTGGAAAATCAAACATATTTGAAACTTTTCTAAGTACCAAGTCAAATGTTCACTTCTTCCACCTTGAATAACTTTTGCTATGGGCTTCAAATGGAACAAGTTGCTTCATAAAAGTTGTATCTATTTCAAACCTATTAAATTTGGCCACAAATTTGACCTAATTTGGATTTGGCATGAAGGAGTTATGCATTTTAGAAGTTGAGGAAAATCACTTGTTCAATGGTAATGGCCTAAAATGACCTATAATGTTTCTTCTTGGCACATGCACTTGCAAGTTAAATTTGAATTTCTTCCGAGAATCAAAGTTGAATAGGAAGTCTTGAATTTGATCATGAAACTTGAATGGATTTCATCTCATAAAAATGGAGCAAGTTATGGTCCTTGGAAGTTGACCTCCTAACTAGGGTTTAGACAAAATAACCTATACTCTTTTACCATAAAAAATGACTTTCCAAGAAAAAATAGCTCTTTAAATAAACATGAAAGTTGTTTGTAATGTCATAAGTAATAATATTTCTCTTGGAATAATTTTCATATGACAAAAATTGTAGGAGATAGGGTCTAGGGACCCGAGTTTTGACCAGTTGACTTTCTATGGTCAACCACCATGAACCAACTTACAAACCTGAAATTATCTTGATCTTTTGGTCTAATGGAGGATCATATATGTATAATATGAAGTATCCCTTAAAATATTTGATCAAATGGTGAAGAAACTTGCTGAGGAAGTCACACAAGATACTCAAATGAATTAGGGCTTCCAAGGCAAACAAGCTTCAAAATCTTGATGAATTCTTGATCAAAATGATATGTGAAGATCATAGTGATACATATATTATGTCTAGATTCAATGTGAACCATCTCTTGATTAGTCTCCTTGCATTGAGGGTTTCAAACCCTAGATGTGAGCTTGATGGAGCATGGGTGGACACATACACTACATACTAAAGAAGTAAACTATACATAGACATATTTTTGGTATTTTAGTTAGTAAATAATGAAAAACAAAGTATGATACAATCAAATATGCTTGGTGATCTCTCCTAATCCAAACCCAATGAATGAGGGGTAAGGAGGATGCCAAGGTGTGATCCCAAAGCTAATGCATATGATGAGATAGCATGAGGGATCTTAGGGTCAAAATTGGGGTCTTACAAAGAATCATTTGGGATTGTCACCATATATGTTGGTTTATGGAAAGGATTGCCATTTACCGGCTGAGGTTCAACATAAAGCATAATGGGCCATAAAGTTCCTGAGTTTTGATGAAAAAGAAATAAAATGAAAGAGATTGTAGAAGTTGGATGAGTTAGAAGAGATCAGACTAAGAACATATGAGAATGCAGTGATCTACAAAGAAAGAACCAAAAGATATTACGATAATAATTTAATGATAAGATAATTTCAAGTAGGACAAAAAGTTTTTTTGTATAAATCTCGACTGAGGCTGTTCCCTGGTAAATTGAAATCGAGATGGTCTGGACCTTTATAGTGAATAAGGTATTTGCAAATGGGGCAGTAGAAATACAAGATCCGAGAGATTTTCACATTTTTACTGTAATTGGACAGAGGCTAAATATTTATTAAGGAGGTGAAATATCATCAGAGAAGGTTTCTATGGTGCTTAGCGAGCCTTTGAGGAAAGAGTCAAGCTAATAACTTTAAAGAAATGCTTAATAGGAGGAAACCATCAGAGTTTGAATTTTAGTTTCAGTTTTTATTTCCTTCCTCATTTGTACTTCTCTTTATCTTAAATTAATCAACTTGTTTTCTTATGTTATTTCTTTCAGTTTTAGTTTTCTACCTTACCATTGCTATTATGAAAAAGAAGAGAAAAATGATCACTAGAAAAATAATTAACAAAAGAGATCAATAGTGAATTACCCCGGTAGATTGAAAGTTGACGAAGAAGTGGGAAACAAACTACTTGTACTCAACCCACGGATACCTAAGCTAGTAAGGTTATATCCAAATATTTATGTTATTTACTTTTCCTTCTTATAAGTGTATCTATGCATTAGCTATTTTATAGAATATGAATTGTTACTAATTTCAATCTATTGGTCTGATAAATACACACGGAGGTAGTTGTTTATGAAAACTCTAAGCCTTTTAAAACATCCTATTTTAATATGAATATATCCTTTGATAACCACTTTGAGTCTTAACCTTTCTTTCAGTGAAATAACCTATAATTTATCCATTTGACTTGAAAGATTAAATCTTTCTATCCTCTTTGGAGTTAGGTAAAAAAAATTAGTTTCATTGTCTGATGCAAAAGATTAAGTTTGGGGTTGCTCTTGGAAGTTAGCAACGTTTAAGTTTTGGATTAGGGTACTAGACAATTTGGTAAAAAACAAAAAGAAAAACAAGAAGTTAAAAATGACTTCTTCAAAATTTTTTTGAGAAAAGAATGACAAATATGACCGATAAAATGAATTCTCTAGTACCTGTTGTGATACCCCAAAATTTTCCCTACCTATTTTTATTTCATCTGGCTCATTTTAAATCGTTTACATGCATGTTTATTGAGTTATCAAATTAGATCATTCATTTTAGCATTTCATTCATCGCATTTTGCATAATTCATCAGTGGGCCAAAAGTTCGGTATTAATGGATGTAATTAGTTTAAATAGATTTTCAAGGAGGATATTATTTGGTAATTATTCGGGTTTATTTCTCATATTACTTGTGGCGAGGATCATCTCTATATTTGAGATTCATGGTTATCAGGGGAATTAAAGTGATTGTCGCTTAATTCAGAGGTTTGCTTGAATTCAAAGAAAAGGGCAAAGTTGGAATAAAAAGAAGATTTTATTCATTTATTGGAAATTCATGGTACAATTCACATTTCTTGATATATAAATCAAAATAATGGATTATAAGGAAAGAATGTAAAAAATTACATCTTTTTGGATACAATTGACTTTTTGGTCAAATAGTTATCTTTTTGGTCAAATGTTGACTTTTAGTAAACTGTTGACCAATGACTCGATTTTGACTCCTGAATTTTCCTAGACATATTCTACAAGAATTTGATCAAGAGATTCATCATCATTCATCACAAATGACTTATGTCATGATTACGTAAAGTGCTAATTTCCAAGAAATTTTATCTTCCATCAAACTTCACTTCCATGGTTTATTCTTCACTTTCCAATATTGCTTCAAGGTTATTCTTCCATTACAATGCTCACTTTTCTACAAGGAAGAAGGTACACCAAGTTATACATTCATATCATAGAGTTAAATCATCAAAAAGTCATGAAAAACTCAAGGAAACTTGGAAAGATTATGCATTATGTATAAAATTCAATACTTATTTTTCAATATATTCCAACATTGATTCATGCCCAAAAAAATTCATAATTTGATCCATGAGTTTACACCATTCAAAAGTACTTATTTTCAACACAAAATCACTTCTCAAAAACACTCAAAGTCATGAGTTAAGTCACTCAAAATTCAAGGCAAAAGTGGTGAAAAATCAAAGGCAAAAGCATCTAAATTCAAGTTAATTACTAATGACCCTTTGCCTTACATCCTAACTTGGTACTTCTTTAAAATTCCAATACTTATACCTCTAACTACTTCATTCCTCACAAAATCCTCAATTACCCAATTAACCCTTAACTACCCTAACTACAAAACTAACACAAAACTATCAAACTAACACAAAACTATCAAACTAACACAAATTTCAACTTCCATTTTCTCATTCAATCCTAATCATTCTTAACAATCAATCCAAGGATTGAAATTGGTGATTCACAACTAAAGCCTAAGTAAATTTCTTACCATTGATAAACCTGTTACTTGGATCACAATTCAAGGGTGTTCATTCACTTGCCAAGCCTATATACTTGAATAATCTTTTTTCCCACTATTGTTTATCAAGTTCTCTCTATTTTCTTCACTCCCCCACCATTACCAAAGTTCATATTTATCACCATCTAGAATTTCACATTGAAGTTCTAAAATGGTGGAACTTAGGCACCATCCAATTTGCACAAATTATCAATCAATAATTCATACATTATCATCAACAATCATTATCTAAACTTTATGAAGATTCATCAATAATAATCATCCAAAGTTCATCAATGCAAGCTTATTTATCAATATTCTATATTCAAGATTCATCTTCTACATTCATCCCTCATAAAAAATAATCATCAAACTTGGAAGTTAATTGGATTAAAGTAGCTTATTCTTGAAGTATTCTGGGTTTCTTTTCGACACTCCAATTTTCAACACTAACAAGGGGAAACCCCCGCTTTGTCGGTAATCCTTCACCTCTTCCACACCTTTGCCATGAATTATTGGATGTTTGCTTGTTGATTAATTTAAGCTACTGTTGTGAATTGTTTATTTGAATAACCACTTATTTTGGCCTAAGACACATAAACTTGAAAACAATTATTTTTTAATTCTTAATCATTAATAACATGTGAATACATCACTAGAAGCGATTTTTTTGTCACGATTTTAAATATGTGATTATTTTTCCATGACCCATTATACCGAATATGAATCAATCGATTCTTTATACACTTTATTCTTCACCTTTTCACCTGATTCTTTGAAATTCGTGGCTCATTTGTAAAATTCAATCATATATTTAGATTCCTTGCGAAAAATCGAGTCTGGTGATATATAATTTGCATATTATTTATTGGATTTGATAATTTTAGTAGATTAATTTTAAGAATGCATGAGAAAATGATGAACATTGAAGTCGCAACCCAGAATTCACTAGACAGTGACACATGTCCTACTCTATTTCTTTTTTTCTTTATTTAATCAGCGCCACTTGGTGCTTTCTGGTTGGCTGTCTCGGCACTAAAGACAAGTCACTAAAGACAAAATAGGAATAAGACGAAATTGATCATGTGGGCCTTTTGGGCCACTGGGCCTTATTTTAATTGTTATCTGCACCCCAAAATGGCCTAGTTCCCTTTTTTTTCTCTTCTTTTCTTCATTACCAATTCATTTTTTATCCGATTTTAATTCTAATTTCGATTTTATTTTTTGTGCACCAATTAAAATTTAATTTTCTCACTTGTCCATTAAAACAAAAAATTATTATTTTTCTTCTTTTTTTCTTAATAAAACTGCAAAATACTTAATAATTATGATGCGAATTATGCGCTACGTGCCTTAAGAAACAAAGAAGAATGAGAGGGATTATTCCTATCCTTGTTCTGAGTATCTTTGAATACGGGACGTAGGCCACAATTATTCAAAGTATTCGTCTCTGCTCATAGACTTTAGTGCAATTCAAATCAAGACAAATTTTTCTCAAATTTGAAATCAATCACAATCAATCAAACTTAGTTTTCACATTAGGGCATCCAAAATCTTTTTACAAAGGACATGTTCTATCTGTTCTACTTCAATGCGAACAATGCTTAAGCCTCCTATGCACGAGCATACACGCTACGTTTAACTGCTAGAATGCGACCCAAGTGCATCCATTTCAATCGCAAATAAAAAAACACTTAAGTCTCTCATGCGCGAGCATATAAACAAAGTTTAACTGCTAGAACACAATCTTTAACATCATTGAATAAAAGCAACCAAAAATTCTACATTTTCTACCATGAACTATAGAGCTATGATTTTCTCATTGCACAATGAGAATACATATGCACGAGGATTCAAATCCTTGGCGAGCACACAAATTAAAACTTATTTTTCCCCCTTTACCATTTGCAAGTAACCTTTAGATAGTAACACCCATTTGTATAAAGAACAATCAAAATGGTTCTTGTTGAGTACAACAGATGTGAGGGGTGTTAATATCTTTCCCTTATATAACCGACTTCCTTACCCTTTTTCTCTTCCCCTGGGTTTTATCGATATTTTCCCTTTCCTTCGGGAATAAATAAAATTTGGTGGTGACTCTTTTGTATCTTCGAGCGTGCGATACGCTCAGGCATTTTTTACAGTGCGACAACTGAAGACTCTGCTGGGGTCTCCATAAGCAAGTAAAGTCTAGTTTTGTTTGTTTCCTTTGCATGCTTGGGTGTTTATATTTACTGTTTTACTTGCTTTATCATTATTTAATTTATCACATTATTTATTTCTTTAAATATTCATTATATTCCAAATATCTGCTATATTCTCTATTATGAGCTAGGATGATGTTACATGAGAGAAAAGCTCTACACCTGAGCTTGAGTATACACACATGATAGTTTGTGGCAAGAGTCGTGTTGACCTACTTGGTGTTATGCCTCGACCAATGTTAACACGAGATACCACACCTAGAGTAGATCCTTTTGGGAGCATCACTATCCGACGAGTCATTCGTCCCAGGCAGTGGTATCTCAAAATGAGTCCATGACTCTAGGGACCTTTTTAGAGACCTCCTTATTTGAAGACTAGAACCTAAATGTGAGGGGGTATGGGATTTTTTTGTAGGAAACCATAAAATCTACATTCCTTGGAAATCATAAATGCGCCGAACCTTTGAACCTTCATAGATAAGTATATACAGACTATTCAGAATATGTTAAACCTTTAAACCTATATTATCACATACCATTATTGCATCATCATCATCATATATATATATATATATATATATATATATATATATATATATATATATATATATATATATATATATATATATATATATATATATATATAAATTATTACATCATCAGACCTTTGATTCAATGGATGTAGCATATAAATTTGCATTCCATATGCATTGTTTTAAGGGATTCCCAAATTGCTAGTCATTATTGAACATTAAAAAATGATAAGACCATACATAAACGATACATACCAGTTCATAAATACATATATTATTTTCTCCTTTTCCCATACTAGTTTCCTTTTCTATCTTTACTTCCATACTCTACAACTGATGACAAGTCCCAGATTCCCTGAAAACTAACAACATATGCATACATTCATGCATACAAACCATAAAAACCTCACCTTGTCCTTTCCTTATCTAGAAGATGACGATTCCCTAACAATGATATTTGATTCAAAGCCAGTCACTGGTGAATCATGGAAAAGGTTAAGCATGAGAATGCAATGTGCAAGGAATGCTTGGATGACCCCCAAGGCAAGGTTGACATGATCTTAGAACTATTCCTAGACAATATGACAATGGACTTCACTGATTAAGATGTGATTGATGAACGAACTGAGAATAGACTAAAGGCGGGTAAAATTTAGAATACAACTGCAAGTAATCTGCGGTTTATCCCCAAGAGCAATATCTTCTACCGAATCAGAAGCCTACTCAAGGCACCAGAAACAGGAGCAGAAGAAAAACATCCAAGGGAACAATGATCAAGGGAGGAGACATCCCCGCTTTGATCCAATTCCAATGTCTTATACGCATCTACTTCCTATTTTGATTCATGTTATGGAAATTATGCCCAAGGAGATCAAGCCTGCAAGGTTTCCCTATCGTTCTAAGCATAATCCTAATGCCACATACAAATACCATGATGATACATGGGGAACTCTACAGGAGTTTGTTTATGTTTCAAGACCAAAGTTCAAGAGCTCCTCGATCAAAAGGTGTTATGCTTCATAGAGGAGCCTTGCCATCCTCAAGAATGACAATCCTTAGGCCATCTTTAGCTTTTTCAATTGCATTTTTTTGTTGTAACAATACTGTTTGCTTTTAATATTGTTACTCACAATGGTGATATGAATAAAAAGAGGATGCGTTTTTTTGAGTCAATCCATTCGTATTCACTCTACGCTTAATTCACAGTTTCTCTTTTTCATAAAAAGAAGGAAAAAATGATATCAATACTTCTCCACTTTACTCAAGCAAGGATCAAATGGAGAATGATGAAGAAAAAATACCCACTCTATAGGCTTGCTTAATTTTATGCAAAGGGATGCGCCAACCTATGAGCGCATCACCGACCTATATGAGCGCATCACCTTTGAATTTCTTAATTTCGCCACCTTTACAGAAAACTATTTGGGTAAGGTTGCTCGAGCGGCCACCAGAGACATTTCGGTGGGGGGTATGATTACCCAAATTGTTGAGCATCATGGTTTAGAGTTTAACTTGGTCGAGCACTCATATTATTGAGGGAGGAGTAAGGTTGATATGGATGCCTTTGTGCATCAAGGTATGATTTCCATGGACGGTAATACCTATACGGTGATTTCCATGGACGGTAACACCTATAAGGTGATGATCCAACAAGAGATCAATCACATGCTATGCATCGCCTGATGTTGAAGAGGTTGAAAATATAAAAGTTCACAATGGTTTTCTCTCAATAACCAATATTATAGTAGTCAAGATCTTTCAAAAGAAAAAAAATCAGTGACTTAGGCAAAAATTAGGGCATCCCGGTGGACTGCAAACTCGAAAAATTAGTCCAGGAAATAATTAAGGATAACAAAAGAATCAAAAATATTCAGCAAAAAAATAAAAATAAAATGAAGAGAAAATCACTATGACTACCAATAAAAATGGTGACTGCCACTCAAGCAAATGATAGAAAAACCTCATTGATTCCAAAAATCGCCAAAATTTCTTTCGAAAACTGAACGCACCTGTTGAATTAGCTGAATGTAGGACTGAATAACATCAAGTAGAATGCGGTGGGCTAAAGTCAAATTTGAGCCTTATATCCTTTATTTCTCAAACCGTGAACAAGGCCATGTTACAACCTTCAAAATACCTAATTGAAGCAAATGTCTTCGTAAGGAAGACTACCACGAGGTTGTGTAAACCTAACTCCTAGAGATTTGCTAAAAACATTTGTATTGGTATCAAATTCCCACATCGTCTTTCACACTTTAAAGGAGATTGCAATGATGAGCTATAACATATGGTCCTACCAGGGGCATTCCTCCAAGATCAGTTGGCCAGGGGCATTCCCTCAAAGATCAGCCAACCAGGGAAAAAATGACTTCAAGGCTCGTACTAGGGCAGGCCACCTCAAGAGCACAAGAAGTAAACCGCTCCAGGAGATGGTTAATTAGGGGCATACAATTGCAAGACACTAGGGCAAGTCAGATCGAGATCGTCCTATGACAAGATTTCTTCATAACTTATGATTAGGGAAATCCATGCAAATACCCAACATACTGGGGAAAAGATATGTTATGAAGGTGCAACTTCTCTCCATATTTCAAGTTCCTTAGCCAAGTGCAAGAGTGCATCAACAACCATTGAGCCTGAAGCAAGCATCGGGGAATCATGTCACTATGACCCTTTTCCTAGCCTCAAATATTCCATCTCCCGCCACATGAACATTTGGTGAACCATGCATAAATCACGTCGCTTCGCTCTAACAACAAAGCATGCATATCATCATTGCATAAATCAGTGTCATGCATTAATCAAGTCGCTTCACTCAGATACCATCACATTTTTATGACATCATCATAAAGCCTTGTAACCCAAGCAATCTTTTCCAAACCCTATCATTATAAACATCTACCTTGTAACTGGTATACTTCCAAAAAATTAATCCTTAGTTAAAATGGTGGTATTTCTCCAAAAAGAATGTTATCCCCGCAAAACTTCTATTTAGTATCCCCAAAGGGTTTTATTTTAAAGTTTTTCCTTGGCAGGTTTCTCTCTAGTAAACCCTCTTGAAATGTATTGGTTCAGGTTACTTTCCAACCGTTGTGTTGACAATTATTCATTTTATCTCACCATCATAACATTGTCATTCATTTTCAATTTCATGTTGTTGGTATTTGTTTCTAACATATGTGTTGTTGTTTTGTTTCTAACCTTCGTGTTATTAATATTTTTCTAACCTTCGTCTTGTTGATCTTTTTCCAACCTCCGTGTTGTTGATCTTTTTCCAACCTCCATGGTTGATGATCTTTTTTCCAACCTCTGTGTTGATGATATTTTTCCAACCATCATGCTGATGATGTTTTTCCAATATTCGCGTTGTTGACCTTTTTCCAACATCCATGCTTGATGATCTCTTTCCAACCTCCATGGTTGATGATATTTTTCCAACCTTCGTGTTAATGATCTGGTTCCAACCTCCATGGTTGACGGTGTTTTTCCAACCTCCATGGTTGATGATCTTTTTCCAACCTCTGCATTGATCTTTTTACAACCTCTGTGTTGATGATATTTTTCCAACCTCTGTGTCGTTTCCAACCAACGAGTTAATGGAAATATACTTTTTATTAGACGTTCCTCTTAGAAAGGATCAAATTGAAACCTCCAGCAGTAATGGCATCCTGAAACTCTCTTAATCAACTCAAGTGTTCCTTAATTTAGTTATCGAATGTCAGAGAATCAAAGTTCACCACCATTCTAAAAACTAGAACCATAAACCACCTCTGTTAATACCAGTCACTCCTTTCACCTAGAAACCCACATCATTGCATAACATGCCTAATCTCATGCATCATATAAGTCATGCTAAGCATATCCCACAACTTTTCAACAATAAGTCTTGTAGCCAAGCAAGAAACTTCCCAGTTTCAACCGTACATAATCCACCTCAGGGGCACTTGTTGAACCTTCGAAACCATTACATAAATCATCACCATGCATTAATCATGTTGCTTCTCTCATGCATATCATTCATGTAGTATAATATGAAGCCTTGTAAAACAAACAAGAAAAGCCAAAGCCTAATCTTTATTGTCACCTTCAAAGCCCAATCATACTTGGCACCTTCAAAGCCCAACCATACTTGGTACCTCCATAAAGTCCAACCTCGCTTGACCTCTATAAAATCCTAATTGTAACACCCCAGAGTGCTTTCAGGATTATCGACTGACCTCGCAAACCAACTCGAGTCTTTTCAGCATGTTTTTTCCTCACTCAGAGTTTTGCGTGCTTGATTTAAAGTCGTATTTGGATGTGTGACCTTCCAGGAAGTTTCCTGGGAAGTGTATGAGTGAGGAAAAAGCATGATGAAAAGACTCATGTTGGTTTCTGGGGTCAGTTGGTAATCCTGAAAGTAGTCTGAGGCATTACAAATGGTATTAGAGCAGGCCTTTCCTAGTAGGATGTGGTATGGGGACGAACCAAGCAGAAGCTGGTGGGCATGTAACACCCGAGGCCAGAGAGGGAAGAGAGTGGTGTAATACCCCGTATTTCCTTAAACACCTAAAATTTCTATTAATTAAGATCAAGTGAGTCCTATGTGCTCTAAAAGTTGCCGATTGGGATAAATAGAGTAAATAGTGACTTCAGGTTGACTTAATTAATATTAATTGGGATTGACCTTTAATTATTTGGGACATTTTAGTAACACTATTAATGGGTCAATATCTCCGGTAGAACAAATATTATAAGTTTGGTGCCACTTGGGATATTTGTTGCTACTAGAAACCACTTACCAACCACATGTTTCTATTGGCCACTTGCATTTGATCTTTGAATCACTCATCACCACATGTTTCTACCTACCATAAGCCACTTCATTTGTTCTATGTATCAGAAAGCATAGAAAGATAGAGGAAGCTCAATAGAAGAAGGAAAAGCAAGGCTAGTGGATAAGAAGAAGAAGAAGGAAAACATGGAACCAACACCATCATCTTCATCCTCATCTCATCTTCCACAACTTTTCCTCTTCAATTTCTTGAGGTGGGTTCTAGTTAGAAACCATGGGTTCTAGAAGATTAGGGTTGTAGAATCATAGATAAATCATGAATAATCCATGCTATGTGATGAATATTTCTCTTGATGTTGTTGTTTTTATGAACATGTGCTTGATATGCTCCTCATGATTGTTGTGATTGCATGATTTGATATGGTTGTGTTTATGATGTTTAAATCCTTGTTATACATGTACATATGAACATGTAATATGATGAGTTTTGTTGGAAGAAGAAATGGATGGTGTGTTAGAAATGAAATAACAGAGGAAAATGGTGTCTGTGAAGTGGAAAAATGAAAATGTGCGTGAACCAATCGATTGGCCCCTGTCATCAATCGATTGACAGCCTTTGGTTTAGCGGAAAAATGGAATTTTCACAGGACCAATCGATTAACACTGCATGTTAATCGATTTCACAGACTTGTTGTATATGAACAATGGAAAATTTCATGAGGATCAATCGATTGACACTCAGGATCAATCGATTGACACTCAGCAAACTTTGAAAAACAGAAATGTGAGAGGAACCAATCGATTGGGCTTCCCCAACCAATCGATTGACTCAAGTTAAAAACTTCAAAATCCATTTCCTAAGTGTTTCTAAATGCATTCTTCCATCCATTAATCAATTGTGATGCTATGTTTATGTTTAATACATGTTAATGTTGAAAATTACATGATGAATCTAGTGAGTTAACCTAGGATTGAAATTAGGTCATGAGTGAGGTTTATAAACTAGATAATGGGAGAATACGGTATTCATTCGTACGACGCTTATGTGGAGGTTGTGGACGAATTGTTGCCATGATTGAGAACGAGACGCATTGTATGCAACATGCCATGTTATTATTGTGTATTGTGTTGAATGAAGTCACCTATGATTGATGAATTTTGTTATGGTTCGTGGAACCGATGATTGTAGAACCGATCATGTATTCAGAATGTGTGTTTTCTGTGATGGTACACATCTCTATTGGTATGCTTAGACGTGTAAGCATTGGGATACGGGACCATTGATTCAAGCCTCAATTGGGTTTGAGCCCCAACCATGGCGGACATGGGGGAAAGGTGGACACCAAAGTGGGATAAGGCCCATACGGTGAAAGAGACTCAAAGTGGGTAGAGTACCATACGAGTGATGGTTCTCAATAGTGGGTTTAAGTCCTATAGGGGAACCAGATATCCACCGCGAAAGTTGAATCATACGAGCATGCATGAATCGGGCCTGGCTTAAACGTAAGTCCATTCGGGAATTGATGTGTCGTGACCTGAATAATGATTTGGTTTGAGTTCCGCAGAACTCAAATGCATGTTGCCATACAATTGCGAGTTAGTTTCCCCATCGCTCAAGTCTTCGTTCCCTTGTTGACTTGAGTTGGATATGAGTTGAATATTGATTAGTAAACCTTGTAGAGCCGAGTGGACCCATAAGATATGGAACCCACTGAGATTATTATCTCACCCCATGTCGTTGATTATTTTTCAGGTGGTTATGAGTAGGATAAGGGTAAGGGCAAGATAGAGTGATGTCTTGCTTACCTGGTGACTGGTGGCTTTTCTTCCGCTGTGTAGATATTTTTGAGATCATTGTCTAATGATCTAGATCAGTAGTTTTATTTTGGGCACTCTTATGTACATTTATGCCATATTGTGTTATTTTGGGCATGTATTTGTATATGTACGATGTGCTGCTAGGCACTTATGTATTTTAGTACCAGTATAACACTATGTATAATATGTATTCTAGACATATATTATATGTGGGTGTTACAGTTGGTATCAGAGAAGGTCGTATCCTTGACCTAGCCATGAAATATTATAAGTATTCCTTTCTGCCTCATATGTGGGTTGTCATCATTGTCCTTGGTGTTATATTCATAGTATTGAGCCTGATCAACTTAATCCTATTTGTATGACATTGAGGATCATGGCTTACAGACGTAGAGGTCGTGGTAGACCCAGAATTCAGACTCAGAACCGCCAAGTGGTAGTGAAGGTTTTCAATGGCCTCAATTTATGCAACATATGCAACAACAACAGAATCAATTCATGCAACAGATGATGCAGCAGTGGAATGGTGGTTTGCATCCTCAAGGAGTTCCACAGGTAGCTGCAGGTGGTAGTTTCCGAGATTTCTTCCGCATGAATCCTCCGGAATTCCATGGTGGGCTGAATCTTGTGAAGGCTCAGGAGTGGATAACCGGCATGGAAAGGATTTTTCGGATAGTGCATTATAGTGAAGAAAATAAGGTTGTGTTTGCTTCTCACATGATGAAGGGTCCAACTATGAGATGGTGGGAGAGTGCTTCGGCTCTTATGAACAATCAGGGAATACCTAGGGATTGGGAGCATTTTAAGACTATTTTTTTGGATAAGTATTTTCCTAGTTCTTTGAGGACTCAGAAAGAGTTTGAATTTCAACAGCTTAGGCAGGGTACTATGTCAGTAGCTACGTATGCTGAGAAGTTCGAAGATATGGCTGCTTATTCTAGACAAGCTCCGTACGCACCGGATGAGAGGTGGAAGATTGATCAGTTTCTTTTTGGTCTGAGGGGTGAAATTTCTCATAGTGTTTCTCAAAGGGAATTCACTTCTTATGCTGAATTATTGAGGCAATGTAGTGTGGCTGAGAATAATTTGAGAAGGGTTCAAGGAGAGGTTGATTAGTATGGAGTTGGCTAAATGAACCAGGGAGGATCAAGTCATCAGTTTAGGCCTAGACCTCGAACCTTCAAAAGAAGGCAAGTGTGACATGTAAGACCTAACCATCCTCCGCAATGTCAAGTATGTAAGAAGTTCCATTTCAGAAGATGTACCGCTGGTGTAATTAGGTGTTTTAAGTGTCAAGGAGGGACACATGTCTAGGGAATGTCCTTAGAGTAAGAATCAGATGCAGGGGAGGAGCGTCGGTCGAGTTTAGACTTTGGATGCAAGGAAGGCTAAGAGCAACAATGCCTTAATTACTGGTACGTGTTTCATCAATAATCATCCTTGTTTTGTATTGTTTGATTGTGGGGCGACAAACTCTTTTGTATCAATTCGGTGCATGAAACGTCTTGGCTTGCAAGCAATTCCCTTGTATCCTCCTATGGTGGTTACTACCGCCATGGATGGTGTGGTTGAGACACCGTTGATTTGTGAAATTGTTCGCTCTCGCTGAATGGTAGAATTTTCCAGATTGATCTTATTTTTTTACCACTTAAGAAGGTTGATGTGGTTTTGGGGATGGATTGGCTTTCCGCCAACTCGGTGTTTATTGGTTGTGAAGAGAAGTTGATTATCATTCCATCTAGTGAAGCTACTCCAAAGGATGTGCTAACTACTATCTTGGAAGGTATGGTTGGCATGGTTAATTTCTTATTTGAGAATGAAAAGTCAGTTTTCTTGGTTCTTACCAAGGAGTCTGTATGTTCTCGAAGATTGATTTATGTTCGGGCTATCATCAAATAAGAGTTAAGAGTTCAGATGTGCCAAAGACCGTATTTAGAACCCGATATGGCCATTATGATTTCCTTGTAATGTTGTTTGGTGTAACGAATGCCTCAGCTGTTTTCATGGACTATATGGATCGGATATTCCATCCCTACTTGGACCAATTCGTGGTGATCTTTATTGATGACATTATTATTTGTTCTCGTACTCCTCAAGAGCACGGAGAACACCTAAGGATTGTTCTATCAGTACTGCTAGGGAAACAACTTTTTTCCAAGTTAAGTAAGTGTGAATTTTGGATGAACAAAGTGAGGTTTCTTGGTCATGTAATATCACAAGGAGGAGTATTGGTGGATCCATCTAAAGTTGAAGCAGTTATTAATTGGGAAAGACCGAAGAATGCTTCTGAAGTCAGAAGTTTCTTAGGTTTGGCAGGTTACTATCGAAGGTTTATAAAGGGATTTTCGCAAATAGCGTTACCAATGACTAGACTTACCCGAAAGGAAGTTTCTTTCAAATGGGATTCAAAGTGTGAGAAGAGTTTTATGAGTTTGAAGGAGAAGCTAACGACTGCTCCTGTTTTAGTCATCCCTAATCCTAATAAGTCTTATGGAGTATTTTGTGATGCCTCTAAGAGAGGATTAGGAGGGGTGTTAATGCAGAGTGGTCAGGTTGTAGCATATGCCTCTCATCAACTGAAGCCCCATGAAGAGAACTATCTGACTCATGATCTTGAACTAGCTGTTGTTATCTTCGCATTTAAAGTTTGGCGACATTACTTGCATGGGGTGCATTTTGAGATGTTTAGTGATCACGGGAGTTTGAAATACTTATTTGACCAGAAAGAGTTAAATATGAGACAGAGGAGATGGATGGAGTATTTGAAGGACTTTGATTTTGAGCTTAAGTATCACCCGGGGAAGGAGAATAAGGTTGCGGATGCCTTAAGTCGGAAAGAGATTCATAAAGCGGAGCTGATGATGTTAGAGTATGCATTGTTGGAGAAGTTCCGAGACCTTAATCTTTAGTTTAGTTGGACGCAGGATGGTGTGATACTGGAAAATTTGAATGTTACTTCTAACCTAAGGGAAGAGATCGAACAAAGACAAATGATAAATGATAAATTGCAAGAGATGTCGACTCAACCAGGTTTCACTCAGTCACCGGATAGAGTCATTCTGTTTAATCAAAGGATTTGTGTTCCGGATGATGTCGAGCTGAAAAGGAAAGTTTTGGAGGAAGCTCACAAAGGGGCATTTACTATATATCCAGGTTCATCGAAGATGTATCAAGACTTGAAGAAGGACCATTGGTGGCCTGGGATGAAAAGGGATATCGCAGAGTATGTGTCAGAATGCGTTGTATGCCAACAGGTAAAGATTGAACATCAGAAGCCAGATGGTTTATTGCGGCCTTTAGAGATTCCAGTTTGGAAATGGGATAGTATTTCAATGGATTTTGCAGTAGGGTTACCTCGGACCCAAGGTGGTTATGATTCAATTTGGGTGATTGTGGATCGGTTGACTAAGTCCGTGCACTTCTTGGCCGTGAAGACTACTTACAAGGCAAGTCATATTGCACGATTGTTCATTTCAGAAATTGTTAGGTTATACGGTGTTCCTACTAGCATTGTGTCTGATAGAGACCCAAAGTTTACTTCAAGGTTTTGGAGAGCATTCCAACAAGCTATGGGATCGAGATTCTGTTTGAGTACCTCGAATCATCCTCAGACGGATGGTCAGACTGAACGGACAATACAGACACTGGAAGATATATTAAGAGCTTGTGTACTTGAAAGTGGAGGGAATTGGAAGGAGATTTTACCATTGATTGAATTCGCATATAACAATAGTTATCATGAAAGTATTGGGATGGCACCTTATAAAGCCTTGTATGGACGGAAATGTAGAACACCTTTATGTTGGACAGAAGTTGGCGAAGAAAGGATCTTAGGACCAGAGATTATTCAAGAGACAACGGAAAAGATAAGGATGGTCCGTGATAAGATAAAGAAAGCACAAGATCGCCAAAAGAGCTATGCGGATCACAGGAGAAGACCATTGGAATTTGATGAAGGTGACCATGTATTTTTGAAGGTGACTCCGAGGTTGAGACTGAAAGGACCATTTAAGTCACAGAAGCTAAGTCCTAGATACATAGGGCCATACCAGATTATAGAGAGAATTGGAGAAGTAGCCTACATATTAGCCTTACCACCTTCTCTATCAGAAATGCATGATGTTTTTCACATATCTCAACTCCGGAAGTTCATTACAGATTCTCTTCAGCCTATTCTTCCAGATTCAATAGAAGTGGAAGCAGATTTGACTTTCGAACCTCTACCAAGTCGCATCGCAGGACGAGAAGTTAAGGTATTAAGGAAAAAGGAGATTCCTCTTGTCAAGGTTCAGTGGGATGAATCACACCCATGCGACGCCACCAGGGAACTAGAGTCAGAAATGCGAGAAGCTTACCCTCATCTCTTCCAGGTAATATTTTAAATTCGAGGACACATTTTTATTTAAGGGGGGGAGGATGTAATACCCCGTATTTCCTTAAACACCAAAAATTTCTATTAATTGAGATCATGTGAGTCCTATGTGCTCTAAAAGTTGCCGATTGGGATAAATAGAGTAAATAGTGAGTTCAGGTTGACTTAATTAATATTAATTGGGATTTACCTTTAATTATTTGGGACATTTTGGTAACACTATTAATGGGTCAGTGATAACACGAAATTATATCATATTTTAGGACTTAATTCCATTAAATTCTATGACTATTTATTTCGGTTTACTGCATTTTATGAGATATTACGTGGTATTTTCTTCCTAATTGTCGCAGGTAGTCTATTTTGAAGAACAAGTGAAAATGGAAGAAAAGGAGGTGCAAAAAGGAGAGAAAAGGGACCAAATGCCAAAGCCCAGCCCAAAGCGCACAAGTCACCAACGCTGTGCCTGTGACGGACGTCACAGGGTGCGTGACGAGCGTCACGCAAAACAGCCTTGTGACGGACGTCACACATGGTGTGACGAGCGTCACACAATTCCACTACCTTTTTGGCGCAAGTAACGCCCTCAGAAGACTTGAAGAAGAACGTTGAGAAGTTGGTCTCCTATATCCACGCCGCGCATGTAGCCACGTTGAAGAATGGGAGAAACGGAAAGCAGTTACCAACACTATTATAAATAGCCATCTCAAAAACCTAAAAGTCCCCCGGTTTTTCCACGCTCATATTGCCGAAGCTCTGCCAATTTTCTTTTCACGCTTTTTCTTATTTTTTCCTTTCCAGCAACTTAACATTGTTTATTTTATTTATTTCTTTTGCAAGTTCTGCATTCTTTTTCCCTTGCAATTTATCTTTCCCTTTTTAGCATTTAGATATTTTTCGCATAATAGTTTCTACACCGGAAACTATTGTGCAACTTTTTATCGGATCTAACCTTACGTTAGATTCTAGTTTTATTTCCTTGGTTTAATTTATTGTTTAATTGAAGAATCGAAGGACAAATCCTACCGGCTTGTGGTGGAGTGTTCAAGACTATTGTATTACGCATTCAGGTTCTTTAATCATTATTTAATATTTTGTTTTATTATTTATCTATATTATCTGCCTGGAATGAGTCTGTTTATGCATGATATAAATTCTTATTTATTTAGCATGTCTGGCTAATTTGCCTAGGTATCGGTATGTAAAGTAAGCAGAATAAGGGATCAAGACTGAGTCGGTCTATCTAAACTTAAAATCAAAATCAATCTTTTTACGGTCTCAACTTACAGGTTTAATAACAAGATTTTTTTTACAAAAGTAAAAGACATAAAGAAGTTAAAATCAATAGAGCGAGAGTTTGAGATTTTAACTGGACAGTGTAATTTAGGCATTAATTCTAGATCAGGGCGAGAGCAAGTTTTAGAGTTAATTAAATTCTGACCTTTTCCAAAAAGTATTTTTAAAGATTGAATGTGAGGACGAGAGTTAAGCATTTGGATTTAATTATATAACCTAAGTCAACAGAGCGAGAGTTTGAGATAAGGGTGTTTAAAACGGTCAGTATTTTCTTAAAAAGAGTTTCTGCAACTTTATTGCTTTCAAAATATGGTTTTTGACTTAATTATAAGTGACAGCAACATTAATATAAAATCATGGTTTATTCAACAGAGCGAGAGTTTGAGATAGAACCTTTAACCAATAAAGTTAACCGAAACGATTCATTTTAAAACCAAGAAACCGACAAAGACTTGATTCCCTAGTTTTGACGAACTACATACCGATATCCGTTTTATTAATATTTAATCTAGATATTAGTTTAGCTCTTAGTTTTTCCCAAACAATCAAACATTTTCACCTTAGATTTACGTAGTAACCTTAGATAACGGTATATCGATTCATAAGTCCCTGTGGGATCGATATCTTTTAAAACTACGCGATAGAACTGTGCACTTGCAGTTTGTATCCCATTCTCGACTCACCCAGTCGAGCGATCAAGTTTTTGGCGTCGTTGCCGGGGACTTTTATTCAATCGATATCGTAACTCTTCCGTTACGCTGTAGAGACTAAGGTTTCTTTTCCTTCTATTTTCTTTCTTTCGTTGATTTGTATGCCACGCACTCTCTCTCAAGGCGAACCGCTCTATTTACGAATCAACGATATCAAACTATATCTCCGAGTCTTACGACGAATTCGGGAATATCGTGCTGAAAACAATCTCCCTCCTATAGACCTTCCTGATCTCAAAGATTTTCCTTCTTTAACCGAGATGGCAGAACCAGCTCGTGCTCTTAGAGATTACGCCGCTCCATCGCAAGATGAACCGCATTCAAGTATTGCTCCGCCCGCAATCGAAGCAAACAACTTTGAACTTAAACCTTCGTTGTTGCAGGCTGTGCAACAGAACCAATTCTCTGGAAATCTTACCGAAGATCCAAACCTTCATTTATCCGTATTTGTCCAATACGCTGATACTGTTAAAGCTAATGGTGTCACTTCAGAGGCAATTCGACTTCGTCTTTTTCCTTTCTCATTAAGAGATAGCGCTAGAAGATGGCTTCAATCTCTTCCTTCCAACTCAGTCACCACATGGAACGAGTTGAAGAAAGTTTTTCTTGCCCGATATTTTCCGCCAAGCAAAACAGCTATGTTAAGAGCCCAGATAAACGGATTTAAACAGAAAGACAACGAGTCTCTTTTCGAAGCATGGGAAAGATACAAAGACATGATGAGACTTTGCCCACACCATGGTTTGGAAGACTGGTTAGTAATTCACACATTTTATAATGGTCTCTTATACAATACAAGGTTAACAATAGACGCCGCTGCAGGTGGTGCACTAATGAACAAACCTTACGCTGATGCTTACCAGCTTATCGAGAGCATGGCCCAAAACCACTATCAGTGGGGAACCGAACGAACAACGGTGGAAAAACCTCAACCGAAAACTGGCATGTACGAGATAAGTAACCTTGATCACGTCAATGCAAAAGTGGATGCTTTGGTCCAGAAAATTGAAAGTTTAAACGTATCACCACCATCCGCCGCGGTTGCTATAACTCAGAATTGCGAGGTCTGTGGCATCCAAGGCCACACTCCTGCGGAATGTCAACTCTTGACTGGAATCCAAGCAGAGCAAGTAAACTATGCTCAAGGAAGCCCCTATTCGAATACCTATAACCCAAATTGGAAGAACCATCCAAACTTCTCATATAAGAGTAATAATGCTTTATACGCACCTGGACAGTCTCCAAATCAAGCCCCATCTATACCTCCGGGATATCAGAAACCGAATCCTAACAATAATACCCCTAGAAAATCCAACTTGGAAATCATGATGGAAAACTTTATAGCTTCCCAACAACAAACCAATAAAGATTTCTTAAACCAGAACATACACACTGGCGAACAACTTAAACAACTAGCAAGCAAAGTAGATGCCCTGGCTACCCATAACAAAATGCTGGAAACGCAAATATCTCAAGTAGCTCAACAACAAGCACCTACTGCTGCACCAACTGGTACATTCCCTGGACAGCCCCAACCCAATCCGAGAAGCCAAGCTCATGCAATTATATTAAGAAGTGGAACGGAAATGGAAGGACCGTCTGACCCAAGGATAGAAAACCAAAACCCTAAGAAATCTACTGAGGAAAGTGAACCTAAGGAAAAGGAAGAGAGTAATAAGGAAACCCTAGAAAAGAAGGAACCTTATGTACCTCCACCACCTTACAAACCACCTATACCTTACCCTCAAAGGCTTGTTAAAACCAAAGATGTAGGCCAATTTAGAAAATTTGTTGATCTCCTTAAACAATTAAACGTTACAATTCCGTTTACCGAAGCTATTACGCAGATGCCCTCATATGCTAAATTCTTAAAAGAAATTCTTTCTAATAAAAGGAAACTTGAGGATAGCGAAACCGTTACACTCCCTGCCGAATGTAGCGCTATAATCCAAAACATGCCCCCTAAACTCAAGGATCCGGGTAGTTTCTCTATACCCTGTCACATAGGAAAATTTGTCATCGACAAAGCCTTATGCGATTTAGGAGCCGGAATTAGCGTTATGCCTTTATCCATATGTAAGAAACTGGAAATGGGAGAATTAAGACCGACCAAAATGTTTGTGCAATTAGCAGATCGTTCCATCAAATATCCTGTAGGAATCCTTGAAAACGTTCCCGTACGCATAGGTCAGTTTTACATTCCCACTGAATTCACAATTATGGACATTAGAGAAGATGATACGACACCTATTATACTAGGAAGACCATTCTTAGCAACTGCCGGTGCAATCATAGACGTAAAACGAGGACGACTCACCTTCGAAGTAGGTGAAGAGAAAATTGAATTCATTCTTTCCCAATTCTTGAAAGCACCTGCAATAAAAGATACATGTTATTTCATGGATATCATCGATGAATGCATAAAAGAAGCAGAGTCAGGAGAAGACAAATCATCAGACTATCTTTTAGAGGACAAATCTAAACAATGCCTAGCAATAACACCGGATCCTACGCAGTGTCTTAACAAACCAACCCCTGATTTGAAAACACTTCCCAAAAATCTGAGATATGAATTCCTAGACTTAGAACTTGAACGACCTGTGATAGTTAATGCAGATCTAGGAAGACTCGAAACAGAAAAACTCCTACATATCTTAAGAAAATATCCAACCGCACTAGGATACCACATCACCGATCTTAAAGGAATAAGCCATTCTATTTGTATGCACCGCATCATGTTAGAAGAAGACTGTAAAACCTCTAGGGAACACCAGAGAAGACTAAATCCGATCCTAAGTGAGGTAGTAAAGAAAGAAATAACCAAGTTATTGGAAGCAGGGATTATATATCCTATATCTGATAGCAAATGGGTTAGTCCTGTACACGTTGTACCAAAGAAAGGAGGCATAACCGTTATTGAAAACGAAAAAGGAGAAACTATAACTAAACGAATCGAATCGGGATGGAGAATGTGCATTGATTATAGGAAACTAAACAAAGCAACCCGAAAAGATCATTTCCCTTTACCATTCATTGACCAAATGTTAGAACGATTAGCTAAACATTCACATTTCTGTTATTTAGACGGTTATTCAGGCTTCTTTCAAATACCAATTCACCCTGATGACCAAGAAAAGACAACATTCACATGCCCTTTTGGTACCTTCGCGTATAGACGAATGTCGTTTGGTCTGTGTAATGCCCCTGCAACTTTTCAAAGATGCATGATGGCAATATTCGCCGACTTTCTCGAAAACATCATGGAAGTATTTATGGATGACTTTTCTGTATACGGACAAAATTTCGAAGAATGCCTTGAAAACCTGGAAAGAGTTCTTGAGCGATGTGTAAAAGTAAACTTAGTACTTAATTGGGAAAAGTGCCACTTTATGGTACAAGAAGGCATTGTTTTAGGACACATCATCTCGAACAGAGGAATTGAAGTAGACAAAACCAAAATAGAGGTAATCGAAAATCTTCAACCCCCAAGAACTGTGAGAGAAGTACGAAGTTTTTTAGGACACACCAGTTTTTACCGACGATTCATCAAAGACTTCTCTAAGATAACTAAACCCTTAACCGGACTGTTGATGAAAGATGCTGAATTCATATTCGACGATAACTGTTTAAAAGCATTTCAAACTCTTAAACAAGCATTGATCTCCGCACCCATTATGCAGACACCAGACTGGAATGAACCATTCGAAATAATGTGCGATGCCAGTGATTATGCTGTAGGTGCTGTTTTAGGACAAAGAAAGGATAAAAAGCTTCACGTTATATATTACGCTAGCAGAACCCTGGATGAAGCACAGATGAATTATGCCACAACCGAGAAAAAACTCCTAGCAGTGGTATTTGCGCTAGATAAATTTCGTTCTTACCTGGTAGGAGCCAAAATAATAGTTTACACTGATCACGCTGCTATCAGGTACCTTTTAACAAAAAAAGATGCTAAACCTAGACTCCTAAGATGGATCTTGTTACTACAAGAATTCGACTTAGAAATCAAGGACAAGAAAGGAACTGAAAACGTAGTAGCAGACCACCTCTCTAGACTTGAGAACCTTGAACCGGAAAGAACATCCATTAATGATGATTTCTCGTATGATAAACTCATAGCTACTTTGGAAGAGAACAACTCCGACATGCAAGTAGAAACCACCTTAGCTATATCTGTCACACCATGGTACGCTGATCTAGTCAATTATTTAGCTGCCGGAATAGTTCCACCTACTTTATCTTACCAGCAGAAGAAACGATTCTTCCACGACATAAAACACTATTACTGGGATGATCCCTTACTTTTCAAAAGAGGCCCCGATGGTATTTTCCGTCGATGTATACCCGAAGAAGAGGTAGAAAATATAATCCAACACTGTCACTCTGCGCCTTATGGTGGACACACAAGTACATCCAAGACCTGCTCTAAAATCCTACAAGCTGGCTTTTATTGGCCAACTATATGGAAGGACGTACATGCGGCTATTAAGGAGTGTGACAGATGTCAACGCACGGGAAACATATCTAGACGTGACGAGATGCCACAAAAAGGTATTTTGGAAGTAGAGATTTTTGACGTGTGGGGGATAGACTTCATGGGACCTTTCCCATCCTCTTTCGGTAACAAATACATACTCGTGGCAATTGACTACGTATCAAAATGGATCGAAGCTATAGCTTCTCCAACAAATGACACCCGAGTAGTAACTAGACTCTTTAAAAATATAATATTTCCGAGATTTGGCATCCCAAGAATAGTAGTCAGTGATGGTGGATCACACTTTATATCCAAGGTACTCGAAAAACTACTACTTAAATATGGAGTGAGACATAGGATAGCAACACCTTACCACCCTCAAACCAGTGGACAAGTGGAAGTATCTAACAGAGAAATCAAGCAAATACTAGAAAAAACGGTCGCCACTTCAAGGAAAGATTGGTCATTGAAATTACCAGAAGTTTTGTGGGCATACCGAACTGCTTATAAAACTCCCATAGGGACGACCCCATTTAAGCTCGTTTATGGAAAATCCTGTCACCTCCCGGTAGAATTAGAACATAAAGCCTATTGGGCTATTAGAAATTTAAATTTGAATTATAAAGCCGCCGGTGAAAAGAGAATCCTTGACATAAACGAATTAGAGGAACTCAGAAGAGACGCCTATGAAAATGCCAAAATCTATAAAGAAAGAACAAAACAATGGCATGACAAGCGTATATCAAGGAAAATCTTCAAGCAAGGCGACGCAGTACTTTTATTTAACTCTAGACTAAAGTTATTCCCGGGAAAACTACGATCCAGATGGTCAGGACCTTTTCATATCACTAAAACCTTTCCCAGTGGAGCGGTAGAAATAAAAGGACAATCTACAGAACCGTTCACCGTAAACGGGCAACGTCTGAAACATTATCACTATGCGGAAACCAACGAGGATTCGCAAATTCTACACTTAGACGAAACGCCCCCAGGACTCATAGACTATATTTAACAGTTTCTTTGTCGAGCTTGCGACATTTAAACAAAGCGCTTAGTGGGAGACAACCCACAAATTAATTTGTTATTTTATTATTCTATTATTATTATCATTTCCCTATTTTTCTCTTAATTATTCTTTTAATTTCTATTTAGTATTCATTATTGATTTATTAAAAAAGAAAAATATATATATATATATATATATATAATAATAATAATTCTTTTCTTCTTTCGGCATTTGGCCAAATCCTGACTTAAACTCATGTTTCTTTTCTCTAGCTAACACTAACCAGATGGGACATTCTGATCGTATGGGTATCAAGTTCAGAGGAATGGCTCAGAAACAAAAGTTTGAAGAACTAGCCGCTAGAGAGATGCTACCTAGTTTATATGCTGATGATTGGGCTATGACTGCCCTTGGACTGAGACAGAGTGTCCTGTTTTTGCTGAATCAGATAGGATGGGAGACCTCCCCTATCCTGAGACATTTCACCACCTACCGGAGACTCACACTAGAATTCCTTAGTTCATTAATCTATCTACCCAGCCATGGAAAAGGAATTAGCAGAGGTTTTATCCAGTTCAGAATGTTCAATATGGAGTACCAATTTAATATTAGGGACTTCACCAACCTTTTGGGTTTTCCTACCTCCTTTGATACATTCACTGTAAGCCAGGAAGAACTTTTTGAATATAGAGAGCTTGAACACTTTTGGGGTAAGCTGACTGGAAATGATGAGCCCGAAGAACATGAGTTTCTCTCTGGAAACATACATAACCCGGCTTTTCGCTATTTCCATAAGATCCTGACCCACACTTTATTTGGGAAGAAGCCAAATAGTACTTCAGTTTCACGTGATGAACTCTTCATCATATTTTGTGCTTCCCAGAACCGTCCAGTAAACGGTGCTACTTTTATGTTAGCTAATTTGGACCACCTTATCCAGGATGAGCGAGCACCCATTAGAATAGGCGGTTTGATCACTATGATAGGTAATGCTATTGGATTACGTCAGCCTATGCTTGACCTTAGCCCTTTTTGTGGCATTACTACTATGAGTATACCCTTCCTCTTCAACACTATGTTTATAGCAAACATAGGGTCTGATGAGTTTGAGCTTATTATTGATAACCAGGTTCTCTGCCTATTCACCATGCCCGATCCTAGAACTAGTGTTCATAACCAAAGGAACTGGCTCTATAACCTGAATGAAACCCCAACTCCTGCTGGATCCACTGAATCCATCCAGGACTATGAGATTTGTGATGACTATGAGCACTATGTTGACCATATCTCTCAAGCTGAATCTGACCCTCAGACACCTTCCGGCTACTATGATATTGATCCTCCTCCTCAGCCTGCCCTGACCGAAGAATCAGCCATGCCTGATCTCCGACATCATATGCCAGGAACAGATATTAAAACCGTCATTGAAGCTTTGATGTCAGAACAAGACGCCCTCAGGGAAGATTTCCACAACTTGAGACATGAAATCCTAGAATACATGAGCAGCACGGCAAGTCAGTTACGTATGTTACGGCATCATGTTAACTCTTTTGCTCCTCCGGCCAGAGATCCGAAGATAGATGGAATTTAGTTATTTCTTTCTAAGTTATTTAGTTTTAGGCTAGATTTTTCATTAATGTTATTTGAATTCATGTTCGCATTTATTTTCCTTTCATTCCATTGTTTTCCCTTCCTGTATTACATTATGTTAATTTTATTAAAGCTTTTATTTATTTAATTTATGCAATGGCTATGTTCTCTACTGTTCTACTGTTACTCAGAATGAATTATTATTATGAGAAATAGAATAGCATGCAACACAAATTAATTAGCTAAATTAAATAGAACAATCTAAAAACCAAATAAAACAAAATAATCAAAATAAATTCATCTCCAGATTAATTATGTGAAGCGCTGCTGAATGCCCTGCCAAAAAGAACTGTGTGACGAGCGTCACACACTCCATGACGAACGGCACGCATAACTCCTGTTACGAACGTCACACCCTTGTGACGAGCGTAACGCCCCTCAGACATGTGAACGTTAGGGAGCCGTTGGAGACGAACGTTACACTTTAACTTTTTATTTTCCCCATTCACTTTTCATTTAACCACACTTAATTACTCTTCAACCACTTTTTTTTTCTATCTTCCAACCCTTCTCCTATAAATACCTACCAAAACTTCCTTCATTCACCACAAAACAATTCTCTCATATCAAATACATTTCTTTTTCTTTCCAAATCATCCCTTCAAAAATTCATCACAATGGCGGGAAATCAAAATTTCGGAAATATCATCTTCCGATCCGGAGATGACAACTACCAGCAAGAGCAATTCGAACGTTTCCAACAGCGAGGCGTCGCTTCCACCAGGTACCCCGATTTACCTTGTTTACAACAATTAGGCTTACTCCAAGGTATCAAATGGATGCTCCGTCAAGCCAACTTAACCTTCCTTTGCACCCATAATCAACCCACCTATCCATCCCTAACCTTAGAATTCTTAAGTTCATATGACTACACCACTCCCGCCGGTGAAGACGAATTTCTAACCGGTACGGCAACCTTCCGTATGTTTAACACCGAGTACTCTCTAACCCAAAACCAATTGAGTACCATGCTACAATTTCCCACAGAAGGTCTGCTACATGCCAGAATCCCTCCAAACTCAAACTGGAACACAGTTGGCGTTTTCGGCCTTTTTAAGAAAATTTCCGGTATAGAAACCTACAACTGGGAAGAACTCCTTCTCTCCCATATACATAACCCCACTATCCGGTACTTCATCCGCATCTTGCAAAACACAATTTTTGGAAGACCAAACAACAGCAAGGTCAACTCAAAGGAGCTATTTTTCCTCCAATGCGTCTTCGAACCGGATACTCAGGTAAACGCCGCCTCTTTTCTCTTTCATCATATCCGCACATTATGTGCTAGAGGCCGGCAACCCTTTATAATTGGTGGATTAATAACATCCATAGCACTTGGCCTGAACCTAGGGGATAAACTCCAAACTTTAGAATCCCTACCTCCCCTGTCTATGGATATCAGCTATTGCCGCTCCAGCCGCCTGATTAAGAACAGAGTAGGCGGAGGATATTATCTTATGGTGAACAACCAGGCAGTCCCAAGCGTTGTTCTACCAAATACTGGCCTCACTGATGTCACAAACCCCGACCGCCACCTCTATGATCTAAACGCTCCTGAAACCACCGAGCCTTTACAAACAAACCCACAAACAGATGAGTTTGAAGAAATGGAACAAGGTGATCATCCTCCTACACAACATTCAGCCCCGCTCAACCCTTCCGGTAATGCAACTGGCCCATCCTCCCAACGTCGTCGACGAAGAAGGCCTGCAACCAACGACGACATTATGGATGCTATCGATGGAATGCAGGCACAGAATGTCGAGATGCTGCAGATGATGCATCAAATGCAACAGCAACAAGACGCTAGGAATGCCATAACCGACCAGCGGTTTACTGAGTTGTTTAGCAGGTTCGACAACTTAGACATACGTCAAAGATCACCAGGTCCTAGAACCAGAGGCGGAAGGCAGCCTTAGTTGTTATTTTCTTTGCATTTCCATTTTTGTATTTCTTTCCCTTAAAACATTGAGGACAATGTTTAGTTTAAGTATGGGGGGAAACAATATTCTTCCTATTTCTATTTTTCAAGTATGTTACCTTCCCTTTCATTGTTATTTCCCTTTCTTACTATCTAAAAAAAAAAAAAAAAAAGAAAGTCCGAGTGTGAAATATTTCTATTATCTATTCCCTCAATTTTCTTGAGCCATAACAAAAAAAATTTTTTTTAACACACCCAATAAGTATAAAGGTTGCTTACTTTATAAAACTTGAGTGAAATCAAAACAAAATCATTACCATAACAACGCTCTGAGAACCTCAATATGTTAGATCAGGATAAGTACCTATTATACCGATTCCTTGAACTTTTAGTTCTATGGCAACCCCAAGTAGTTTATACAGAAGTCGGCACCATCTTAATAGCAAACTACGTGGAGAGCCGATGAATATAAGTGAATGATCCCCAAAGTAACCTAAGATATATAAATATATCAAGAAATGCACTAAGTAAATTAGGTGATCCTTACCAGATCATTTAATCTAAAGGTTGCAGATCATGCAAAAACACAATATGAAAGATCCATTATGAGTTGGTTCAGTAGGAATCTGGTACTGAACTTGGTAGGGCGGACTACGGTTCGATCCCCCACAACTTGCAATGGACTGAATAACGAAGTTATCCGACTTATGTACCAGAACTTCTAGCTAAAAGCGGATCATAATCACTAACCAGTTACTCCACTATGTGCGCAAAAAGATAAAGGGCTTAATGTGATTTCGCTAGAATGAAAACGGGTAAAATAAGACCAAAGGAACCAGGATAGCTATCATAGGGTACTTGAACTGATTTGCATAAGGTAGGGTTATCTAAGTTGTAACGGTAGTTGTTGATGTCAAGATTAAACTCAAGTCCTCCTAAACAAAAACCCATTTGCAACCTAGTACGAATTGATGTGTGTTTTGAAACTTCGCCTGGCTAAATTTTTGAAAACGATTTCTATACTGAATTTTTGCTTGAGGACAAGCAAAGATCTAAGTATGGGGGAGTTTGATAACACGAAATTATATCATATTTTAGGACTTAGTTCCATTAAATTCTATGACTATTTATTTCGGTTTACTGCATTTTATGAGATATTACGTGGTATTTTCTTCCTAATTGTCGCAGGTAGTCTATTTTGAAGAACAAGTGAAAATGGAAGAAAAGGAGGTGCAAAAAGGAGAGAAAAGGGACCAAATGCCAAAGCCCAGCCCAAAGCGCACAAGTCACCAACGCTGTGCCTGTGACGGACGTCACAGGGTGCGTGACGAGCGTCACGCAAAACAGCCTTGTGACGGACGTCACACATGGTGTGACGAGCGTCACACAATTCCACTACCTTTTTGGCGCAAGTAACGCCCTCAGAAGACTTGAAGAAGAACGTTGAGAAGTTGGTCTCCTATATCCACGCCGCGCATGTAGCCACGTTGAAGAATGGGAGAAACGGAAAGCAGTTACCAACACTATTATAAATAGCCATCTCAAAAACCTAAAAGTCCCCCGGTTTTTCCACGCTCATATTGCCGAAGCTCTGCCAATTTTCTTTTCACGCTTTTTCTTATTTTTTCCTTTCCAGCAACTTAACATTGTTTATTTTATTTATTTCTTTTGCAAGTTCTGCATTCTTTTTCCCTTGCAATTTATCTTTCCCTTTTTAGCATTTAGATATTTTTCGCATAATAGTTTCTACACCGGAAACTATTGTGCAACTTTTTATCGGATCTAACCTTACGTTAGATTCTAGTTTTATTTCCTTGGTTTAATTTATTGTTTAATTGAAGAATCGAAGGACAAATCCTACCGGCTTGTGGTGGAGTGTTCAAGACTATTGTATTACGCATTCAGGTTCTTTAATCATTATTTAATATTTTGTTTTATTATTTATCTATATTATCTGCCTGGAATGAGTCTGTTTATGCATGATATAAATTCTTATTTATTTAGCATGTCTGGCTAATTTGCCTAGGTATCGGTATGTAAAGTAAGCAGAATAAGGGATCAAGACTGAGTCGGTCTATCTAAACTTAAAATCAAAATCAATCTTTTTACGGTCTCAACTTACAGGTTTAATAACAAGATTTTTTTTACAAAAGTAAAAGACATAAAGAAGTTAAAATCAATAGAGCGAGAGTTTGAGATTTTAACTGGACAGTGTAATTTAGGCATTAATTCTAGATCAGGGCGAGAGCAAGTTTTAGAGTTAATTAAATTCTGACCTTTTCCAAAAAGTATTTTTAAAGATTGAATGTGAGGACGAGAGTTAAGCATTTGGATTTAATTATATAACCTAAGTCAACAGAGCGAGAGTTTGAGATAAGGGTGTTTAAAACGGTCAGTATTTTCTTAAAAAGAGTTTCTGCAACTTTATTGCTTTCAAAATATGGTTTTTGACTTAATTATAAGTGACAGCAACATTAATATAAAATCATGGTTTATTCAACAGAGCGAGAGTTTGAGATAGAACCTTTAACCAATAAAGTTAACCGAAACGATTCATTTTAAAACCAAGAAACCGACAAAGACTTGATTCCCTAGTTTTGACGAACTACATACCGATATCCGTTTTATTAATATTTAATCTAGATATTAGTTTAGCTCTTAGTTTTTCCCCAAACAATCAAACATTTTCACCTTAGATTTACGTAGTAACCTTAGATAACGGTATATCGATTCATAAGTCCCTGTGGGATCGATATCTTTTAAAACTACGCGATAGAACTGTGCACTTGCAGTTTGTATCCCATTCTCGACTCACCCAGTCGAGCGATCAGTCAGTAGCTTCGGTAGAACAAATATTATAAGTTTGGTGCCACTTGGGATATTTGTTGCTACTAGAAACCACTTACTAACCACATGTTTCTATTGGCCACATGCATTTGGTCTTTGAATCACTCATCACCACATGTTTCTACCTACCATAAGCCACTTCATTTGTTCTATGTATCAGAAAGCATACAAAGATAGAGAAAGCTCAATAGAAGAAGGAAAAGCAAGGCTAGTGGATAAGAAGAAGAAAAAGGAAAATTTGGAACCAACACCATCATCTTCATCCTCATCTCATCTTCCCCAACTGCTCCTCTTCAATTTCTAGAGGTGGGTTCTAGTTAGAAACCCTAGGTTCTAGAAGATTAGGGTTGTAGAATCATAGATAAATCATGAATAATCCATGCTATGTGATGAATATTTCTCTTGATGTTGTTGTTTTTATGAACATGTGCTTGATATGCTCTTCATGATTGTTGTGATTGCATGATTTGTTATGGTTGTGTTTATGATGTTGAAATCCTTGTTATACATGTACATATGAACATGTAATATGATGAGTTTTGTTGGAAGAAGAAATGGATGGTGTGTTAGAAATAAAATAACAGAGGAAAATGGTGTCTGTGAAATGGAAAAATGAAAATCAGAGAAAACCAATCGATTGGCCCCTGTCATCAATCGATTGACAGCCTTTGGTTTAGCCGAAAAATGGAATTTTCACAGGACCAATCGATTGACAGTGCATGTCAATCGATTTCACATACTTGTTGTATATGAACAGTGGAAATGTTCAGCAGGATCAATCGATTGACACTCAGGATCAATCGATTGACACTCAATAAACTTTGAAAAACAGAAATGTGAGAGGAACCAATCGATTGGGCTTCCCCAACCAATCGATTGACTCAAGTTAAAAACTTCAAAATCCATTTCCTAAGTGTTTCTAAATGCATTCTTCCATCCATTAATCAATTGTGATGCTATGTTTATGTTGAATACATGTTAATGTTGAAAATTACATGATGAATCTAGTGAGTTAACCTAGGATTAAAATTAGGTCATGAGTGAGGTTTATAAACTAGATAATGTGAGAATATGGTATTCATTCGTACGACGCTTATGTGGAGATAATGGACGAATTGTTCCCATGATTGAGAACGAGACGCATTGTATGCAACATGCCATGTTATTATTGTGTATTGTGGTGAATGAAGTCACCTATGATTGATGAATTTTGTTATGGTTCGTGGAACCGATGACTGTAGAACAATCATGTATTCAGAATGTGTGTTTTCTGTGATGGTACACATCTCTATTGGTATGCTTAGACGTGTAAGCATTGGGATGCGGGACCAATGATTCGAGCCTCAATTGGGTTTGATCCCCAACCATGGTGGACATGAGGGAAAGGTGGACACCAAAGTGGGATAAGGTCCATACGGTGAAAGAGACTCAAAGTGGGTAGAGTCCCATACGAGTGATGGTTCTCAATAGTGGGTTTAAGTCCTATAGGGGAACCGGATATCCACCGGGAAAGTCAAATCATACGAGCATGCATGAACCGGTCCTGGCTTAGACGTAAGTCCGTTTGGGAATTGATGTGTCGTGACCTGAATAATGATCTGGTTTGAGTTGCGAGAACTCATATGCATGTTGCCATACAATTGCGAGTTAGTTTCCCCATCGCTCAAGTCTTCGTTCCCTTGTTGACTTGAGTTGGATATGAGTTGAATATTTATTAGGAAACCTTGTAGAGCCGAGTGGACCCATAAGATAGGGAACCCACTGAGATTATTATCTCACCCCATGTTGTTGATTATTTTTCAGGTGGTTCTAAGCAGGATAAGGGTAAGGGCATGATAGAGTGATGTCTTGCTTACCTGATGACTGGCGACTTTTCTTCCGTTGTGTAGATATTTTTGAGATAATTGTATAATAATCTAGATCAGTAGTTTTATTTTGGGCACTCTTTTGTACATTTATGCCATATTGTGTTATTTTGGGCATGTATTTGTATATGTACGTTGTGTTGTTAGGCACTTATGTATTTCAGTACCAGTATTACACTATGTATAATATGTATTCTAGACATATATTATATGTGGGTGTTACAAGTGGTCTCCGAATTCACATCGAAATGAGAGGAATCCTGAGGCTGTCCAAGGATGAGACTGCATGGTTGAAGGAAGTCTTACAAGGATTGATTGGTACTACTTATACCAACAAGATTCATCTTCTTTTCGGTAACCTAACAGATAAGAACTCCATAGTTAAGCATGCTTGACTTGGAGTAGTACTTAGATGGATGGCCTTCTGAGAAGTTTTTTGGAAAGTGTCTGATTGAGGACAAAACATGATGAAAAGATCCGTGTTGTTTATAGGGTAAGTCGGTAATCCTGAAAGCAATATGGGGTGTTACACTAATCATACTCAGCACCTCCATAAAGCCTAATCTTTATTGGCACCTTCAAAGCCCAATCATACTTGGAACCTCCATAAAGCCCAACCTCGCTTGGCCTCTTTAAAAGCCAAACTTTATTAGCACCTCCCATAAGAATCAAAGTCCAACCTTAGTTGATTCCTTGTAAATCCCAATCATTGTTCGCTTACTTAAAAACCCGTTTTTTCGGTAACTCAAAACCGTGATTTCGATTGATAAACCCAATGGTCATTGATACTTTAAATTCTAAACCTTCATCCCTTTTGACAAAAAACATTCGACCCTACATAGCCCGTACATAACAAATTCCCGATCATACATTGACATCTTGCATATAGTAAACATTATTACATGGTATTGCATCACTAAAACGTGTAGTATATCCATCGAGATAGAGTATTACGCCATACAAATTCAAACATGCATACTTAGCATAAGCCAAGATTTAAGCCTTTCTTGAAAGCACAAACAAATCCTCAGTGGAGACAATAATATTTCTCCAAAGAGGACATCACTCCCACAAAAGTCCTAGTTGGTATTCTCAACAGGTTCCTAAAAAACATTTCTTTCTTTATTTACCTTTTGCAAACGTCATTGGCCTTTTATCAGTGTTTTATAAAGGGGTTCTTATGCCAAGCACTTACCTTTTGCAAGATCTCACTGCCTTTTGCACGATAGAATCATCTCCCCTTTACACTTACCTTTTGTAAGTCCCCTCGGCCTTTTGCACGAGGGATATATCAGTCCCCCTTACCTTTTTCAATTCCTCCCTCTCCTTTCGTGCAGGGAAATCCTGGCGTTTTCACTTACCTTTTGTAATTTCTTTCGCTGCCTTTTTCAAGAAATCATGTCTCCTTATTGACCTTCTGTAAGTCCTTTCTTTGCACGAGAAAGTTACCATTGTTAAAACTTTGCATATGTATGACTTACTCCCTTCCCAATCATTTGGACACCTGACGTATGCTTGGCAGTCTAAGTGATTGCCACATTTCGAGAACTTCATCTCCGTCGTCGTGCCTGAGAGGTATCATGTTGTTCTATCACCTTTTGCAAGTTCCCTCTACCTTTTGCATGAGAATTATCATCTCCTTTGCAGTTACCTTTTGCAAGTGCTCATGCCTTTTACATGGGAAGTCTCTCCTTCAGCTTTCGTTTTATAAGTTCCCCTTGCCTTTTGCATGAGAAAATTCTCTTTCAACTTACCTTTTGTAAGTTCCCCTCTCCTTTTGCAAGGGAAAATCCTTTGGTATACTTATTCTTGCTTACCTTTTGTAATTATCCTTTTCATTTTGCATTGTAAAAATTACTTCATCCTATACTTGCCTTTTGCAAGTCCTCTCCCCCTATTGTGCGAGGAAATTCCTTCATTTCCTTTTGCATGAGAGATTGCATTCACTATTCACTTTCCTTTTGAAAATATTAACCTTTTGCTAAGGATTATCATTACCTTTTGTTTGAGAAAACATTTGTCTCCTTAGCCTTTTGCTAAGGAGTTCTCATTGTCTTTTGCGTGAGAAATCACATCCATCTTCATTCTACTTCTTAGCCTTTTGCTAAGGAGTTCTCATCGCCTTTTGCATGAGAAATACTATCCACCTTAATTATCCTTCTTGGCCTTTTTCCAAGAAGTTCTAATTTCCTTTTTATTGAGAAGTCACTCTCATCCTTCTTCTTAACCTTTTGATAAGGAGTTCTCATGGCCTTTTGCATGAGAAATCAAATTCACCTTCACATATCTTCTTGGCCTTTTGCTAAGGAATCCTCCTTTTCCTTTTGTGTGAGGAAATGTCTGTAGCGGTAAATTCATGACCGTTAAGCTATGGATAAACTTAACGTCAATAAAACCAGAGTAGCCACCGCGCTTTTATTGTTTCCAAAGGAAAAAGGGAAAAGTGAGAACAAAACTCAAAGGTAAGAAGTTTTCAAATCAAAACTAATAAAATACCAGAGATTACAGGTAAGGGGATTGGTTACACAGAGGGAAGGTGTTAGCACCCAAAGTGTCCTAGGGAGCCCTTTTTTATGTGTGCATGTGTTTTAGTATAAAATGATGTTTGCAATAAATAGAGTGTGTGGATGAGAAAAGAATTCATTAATTATATTTTTGGGTTTGACAAGACCTTTGGACTTGTGCCTACGTACCAACATAAAAATGAGGGATCAAAACCTCGTAGTTTGTGGTATCAATTTCAAAGTGAGTGGGTTACTTTTAACAAAAATTAAATTGAGGAAAGGCACAAAGGGCCTAAAAGGGTTTGAATGAGTGTTAGTTCTTTTTTTCTTTTGAAATTTTAAGTCTAATATGGTTAAATTCATTTACAAGTTTGATTTAAGGAAAAGTTAAAAATGCAATGGCATAAGGACAAAGTTTCTAATTTGCAATAAGTCTAAGTTTAGAAATCACAAGCAAAGAAGATTTTGAAAAGGGGGGAGAGATTTAAAATTTAAGAAGTGGGAGGAGATGAAGAGACTAATCCTAAGCAAAAATGTAAAAGTTAAGAGTTGAAAAGATTTGACCAATGGGATGCAATCGAATAGACAAGAATGTCATATAGAAACCCACTTTTCCCCTGGACTTTAGGATCAAGAAATATCGATACGCAAATAGAAAGATGAAGAGAAAGGAATCAAATAAAGATAGTCACATCCAAGTTAGCAACTTTATAATCTTCTTCATAATCTTCCCCATGTATCAGATGGCATACTCCTTGAATGGCTTAGAATAAGGCATTAGACACAGGTTCAAAGTAACATTTGCATCAAGACCATGTAGCAGATGAACTCATGTGGATCCCAATACTTGATCAGATGAAAGCTCACTTCATAATGACTTGGTTTCAAAAATGTTGACATTGGCCAAGTCCTTTTGCATAGGGAATGTTGCCTAATTCGAAGTCCAAAGCTCAGATCAAATCCACCAGTCCACACAAATATTTTTTAGGGTTTTTGTTGTTTATTATGTACTTTAAGGTCCTAAGACCACAAACACAAACACAATACAAAACAAGTATATACAATCACAATATAATCACAATATATGACTCAAGTGAGCAAAGTGAAAATGGCATTAAAATAAACAAGTTAAATGATATGTATAATGACAAATGATAAATGGCTTGAATTTAAAGTGCATAAAAGTAAATGACTTGAAATTAAAAGTTAGTCAAATGTTAGTTGATTAGAAGTTAGTGGAGTTTTGTTTTTCAATTGTTTAAGTTATTCTTTGGAGAACACTCAACCCCCTATTCACAAGCATGGATCCTTGAACCAAGATATCTTCCAAGGAAGGTAAAAGGACAAGTTTCCACATAATACCAAGAAAGGGGGGAGACTTACAATCTCACTTACTAGAATGTTATGCCTTTTGTATCAAAATTTAGAGCTATGTTAAGCAATCGTAATTGGACTTATGTAGAAGTCATAACTATCTAAGGTCGAGCAATACAGTTTTTGGTGTTAATGCATGTTAGAGATATGGTATAATGAACCATACTCCTAAAATATACCACACACAAAAAGAAAATGATCAAAGGGTGGACCTAATCTCATTCATACTTGTATTAGTTCATGAACTTGTTAGCCTTAGTATATTGAGATGTCATTGGCCAATGAGAGGAGTGAGATAGAAAGGGATTGAAGATGAAGAGGGAGGGGAAATGAGACAAACACAAATTGGTCATGGGAGTAATTTTATCAAATTAAAATCATTCATTCATTTTGGGAGATGAAATATACATTTCATCAATCCCCTAAATCAAATGATTTTAATCCAACAAAAGTCAAATCAACCTTGACCAAGGCACAAACACATGAGTCAAACCTCACAAGTCAATAAAAATGGCTCAACACAATTTATTTTCAATCAAACAAATTAAAAATCAATTAAAAGTACATTAAATTAAATTATGTTTTATCAAAAACCTAAAACCTCTTCAAAACACCAAATAAATGGCCAAGAGATTTATCATAGGTCAAACAAGGTCAAAGGTCCTTGGAGAAAAAAATTCACTATTTTTGAAAAGTCAGAAGTATTTTTAAACAATTTAAAATATGCACAAAAACAATTAAATCATGAAAAATATCAATATTGATCCAAAAAATAATTTTAATTCAGAAAATGAAAGAGGAAAATATTTGAAAATATTTGGTGAAAGTCCGATATTTTTTGGATCAATAATGAAATTAATATGAATTAATGAAAATAAAGCAATTAAAATAAAAATTCAAAAATTCAAAAATATGTGGACCATCTGATCTCCCTCATTAATTGAGGTGGCAGATCACATGGTCCAAAACGCGCGTTCTACATGGTCCTGAGTGAAATGAGCAACACACGTGGTAATCACAACCAACGCGCCAGATTAAACCATTTTGAATGGATCCTGTGGTTTAGAAGCTTGCGAACATATCACCGGAGCCAGAGCTCCGGTCTTCTTCTCCGATGGACCTCACCGGACTGGTCCACCTTCAACCATCATCAAAATGAAAAAGAAAGACACAAATTTAAATAAAAAATGCCAAGGAGCTCGAATCTGGCCTCAATTTTGTCTAACTCCAAGTATATAAGAAGATACAAGGAGTTGAATTTTGAGGATCATGAACTGAGTTGCTTCGATTTGACCTCAAAGCAACTCAATCTTGTTGACTACATTGATAGGACTTCAGACAACCAAAAATCAACAAGAATAGTGGAGAAGCAAGAGAGAATCGAAGAGTGGAAGTTTCTGAAATTTATCTTCGAGTTGATCCAATTTGACTTGATCTGGATTTAATTGCTTTCTCCTCCTCTTGCTTGCAGAAACCAAATGAACTGAAAATGGAAGTGAATTTCTGGAGTTTGAACTTCCAAACATATGGTGAAGTTCAAGCTTTATTTTAAAAGAAATCTCAGAAAATTCTATGGCAGTGAGGGTTTGCAAAGGTCTAGCAAAGCTTGGGCAAGGTGTTTATCATGAATATGAAGCCTTAAGATTGTTTATATAGGCAATGTGTTTGATATTTGCACCACTTGAAAAGTGGACAAAAGTAGTAATTCACTTGCATGGGCAATCATTTGGGCCTCAAGAATGATGCAATCCAACTCCAAATCATGTACAAGGTCTGCTGAAATCATCATGTGCAAGCATGCAAATGGAAATAATCATGTGAAGTTCAATCTTGCCAAATCACTTCCCATAATGAAACCATGTGTAAGTCCTTTCATTTTGGTCCAAATAATACGATCTTAGATATTTTGGAAAGGTGAGATTAAGGGGAACAACTTTCATGTTGAACACTTTTTCATTTGAAGCTTCTATAATGATGAGTTTTGAGGTGGAAGTTTGAGAAATCAAACATATTTGAAACTTTTCTAAGTCCCAAGTCAAATGTTCACTTCTTCCACCTTGAATAACTTTTTCTATGGACTTCAAATGAGAAACGTTCCTTCGTGAAAGTTGTATCTCTTTAAAACCTATTCAATATGGTCACAAATTGGACCTCATTTGGATTTGGCATGAAGGCGTTATGAATTTTAGAAGTTGAGGAAAATCACTTGCTCAATGGTATTGGTCCAAAAGGACCTATAATGTTTCCTCTTGGCACATGCATTTTCAAGTTGAATTTACACTTCCTCCAAACATAAAAGTTGAAGTAGACATATTGAAATGGATCATGAAATTTGAATCGCTTTCATCTTGTAAAAATTGATCAAGTTATGGCCTTGGGAAGTTGACCTCCAGCTTAGGGTTTAAACAAAATGACCTATAATCTTTCACCATAAAAACATGACTTTACAAGCAAAACTAGATATTGACCTCAACATGAAAGTTGTTTGGAATGTCATTTAGAGTAAATTTTCTCTTGGAATTATTTTCATATGACAAAAATTGTAGGAGATAGGGTCTAGGGAACCCCAGTTTTGACTAGTTGATTTCCTCTGATCAACCACCATGAACCATCTTGCTAGCTTGGCATTCTCTTGAATTTTGGGACTCGTGGAGGATCATATATGCGTAAGATGATGAAATTTGGAATATCTCTTTAAATATTTGATCAATTCCTAAAGAAACTTGTTGAAGAAGTCATAGAAGATACCTAGATGAATTAGGGTTTCCAAGGTAAACCAACTCCAAACTCTTGATGATTTATTGATCAAAACAACATGTGAAGATCATGGGGATCCTTATATGATACTTAGAGCCAATGTAGACCAATTCTTGATTGAGCTCCTTGCATTGAGGGTCTTAAACCCTATATATGAGCTTGATAGAGCATAGGTGAACATGCACACTACCTACAAAAGAGTTAAACTATACAATGACATATTTTTGGTATTTTGGTTAGTAAATAATGAAAAATGAAGTATAATACAATCAAATGTGATTGGTGATCTCTCCCAATGCAAACCCAATGAATGAGGGGTAAAGAGAATGCCAAGGTGTGATCCCAATGCTAATGCATACGATGAGAATAGCATGAGGGATCTTAGGTTCAAAATTGGGGTCTTACAGCTGCCCCTATTTAAGGACGTTCTACCTGAGGAGATGAAGGTTAAAATCTTCGTATTGACTCAGTAGAATGGACTTAAATAACAACATATAGAAATAAATTTTGGTCCCTAAGAAACCTCATGATGCATATGATATGAAATGTTAAAAATAATCTCTGTGGAGAAAATGTTGCCACAAAGGAAAAAGAATCCGGAGAGGCTGAAAGTCCGCAGGAGCATAATGCATTCCGCATGGAAAACCCACTGCAGAGATAAAGACTCTGGGGGGATAAAAGGTTGTGCGTAGGCCAGACTACGACTTAAAACTGCTGGGGGGACACGAGGGATTCCATGAAAATAAATCAATGGAAAGACTCAGCCGGGATATAAAAGGAACATCTGCAGGGGAAACCGGTAGATCAGAACAAAGCTGACATACTCGACCCAAGCAGGAAACAGCGATCTCATTGAGGAAATACACACTCAAACTCAACTGGGGAAGAAATGATCTTCAATACAGGAGTAACAGAAATGTATTATCCGCTACCGGTTACTAGATAAGGTGATAACAAATCTGGCAGGGAGGACATCCGTTACCGGTTAGGGTAAACATATCAAGGATGACTCGCTGAGGGCAAACGGGAGGTGTATTCATTACTAGTTACTGGGTAAGAATGACCTGCCGGTGAAAAGCCAAAATAGGTTTTACAACTACCGGTTACTGGGCAGAAGACCAAAGAAAGAGAGTATCTGTCACCGGTTAAAGTGAACATATCAAGGATAGACTCAAAGGGAAGAATATCCGTCATCGGTTAAGATGAACATATCAAGGATAGACTGCCAGAAGAAGTGGGGATTATATCTATCAGTTACTAGATAGAATACCGAAAAGAGAATATCCATCATAGGTTAAGATGAACATATCAAGGATAGACGCAGAGGGGAGAAATAAGAATTATATTTATCTGTTACTAGATAGAATACCGAAAAGAAAATATTCGTCATTGATTAAGATGAACATATCAAGGATAGACTCCAAGGAGAAGCAGGATTTACAACCACCGTTTACTAGGCAGAAGAGTGCAAAGAGAAGGAAACCTGTCATCGGTTAGGATGAGCATATCAAGGATTAACCCTCTGGGGAAGGAAACAGGGATTACAACTACCTTTTTTTACTGGGTAGAATACCAAAAAAGAGAATATCCGTCAACGGCTAAGATCAACATATCAAGGATAGACTCAAGGCAGGGGAAGAAAATATCTGTCATCGGTGAGGATGAACATATCAAGGATAAACTTCCTTGGGAAATGTGAAAACGAATCTGCTGGGGAAAACAGGTTACTTTTGCCGGGTATTGGGAAAAAGTGATATACTTGCAAATTGAGAAGAATATTACCAGTTACTGGGTAATAGACTCTCAAGGGGGCCAAAAGCATCTATCTAGGCAATATCTAGAAAGAAACAGTCAATCAAAGACTCAATCAAATGAGGACATAACTCAGGGGGAGTGGTCCATCCAGATAATCAACTGGGGAGGAAATTGAAATAAAAATCATCCACAAGGAAATAACTCAGTGGGGAATGAGAAAGGTTAAAATCTTTCTTCTTAGGGGGGGCTGACACTCTATAATGGAAAAAGGAGAGACACACCAAATCTGTGTGGGGGAAAAGGACACCACCATAGCAGAGAATCAGAGAAATAATGAATCTCAAAGTGCAAATAATAATGCAATAATGAAATTTATGAATGTATATGTATATGTATATATGATGATTATGCTGACAACACGATCACAGAGGATACAACTATCGCTGGTTTGAATCATCAATACAACGCTCGACCAATCTCGACCGGAGGGAACTAACTGGAGAGGGAGAATGCAAATTAACAATCTCAAAGGCTCAACCCTGGTCGGGGAAGAGGGAAGATCTGTCGAGGATCTGCACCATCAACTCTGCGGGGAATTTTAGGTCAACACCATATCAAATGGTGAGACAACCTTACAGAGGATCAGACAACTGCTCTAGAATCCGTGCTAAATGAAATCCGTTGGAGACTTGAGGGAAACAAGAATCTTGCAGGATAACACGCCTACAACTCAAGGGAGGCAGTCACAAACTCAGCTGGGGAAAACAACAAAACTCGGCTAGAGATGCAGAAATGTTGCTGGGAATGAAACAAAGATCACGCCAACTGCTTGGAGAAAACCAACAATGCTTCACATTTTAGGGCTCGCCTGTTCTTGGACCGCTGTTGATATTCCTTAAATGAAATTGATTTCTTTTAAAAGTGATTGCTCTTATTATTTAAGAAAACATGATTTTGATTTAAAAATTAATTTCAAAATGATAATCATAAAAATTTAAATCTATTTGGGCTGAAAGATAAATAAGAGTAGAAACAATTGGATAAGCAACTTAACTTTATTTAATAGAATGGTAGTCTGTAAATGACAAGACTCCATAGATCTTTACAAAAGTTGAAAAATGGTAATTTACATGGAAAAGGGCTACATTGAATACAATTATCACTAATCCTTTTACCGACTTCAATATCCGCTGTGCTCTTGGCTTTGGTTGAAGACGAATCAGAACCAAATGTTGTGCTTAATAAAGTTTTCAAGACTGAAGATCGGTAAGATGGAGTTACTTGCCATAATCCCTAATTTTTGCATAAATTGCCCCAAGGTGGGGTACTCAATTTATCGGGATAAATTTTCTATTTTATGTCTCTAATTTTTGCCTAGATCGCGCTTTCGGGTTTTCAATCCACCGAGACGCTCATTTTTGACTAAGCCGCCCTTTCTGGTTTTCAACTTAGCGAGTTGTTCTTTTATTTTTTTAGGCGAAGTATTTCTTGATTGCATCGGCGTTCACAAGACGAGTGAACTATTCACCATCCATAGTTGTAAGAATCAAAGCACCGCCTGAAAAGGCTCTCTTAACAACATATGGGCCTTCATAATTAGGAGTCCATTTTCCCTTAGAATCTGGTTTGAAAGATAGAATCTTCTTGAGCACAAGGTCACCTTCTCTGAACACACGAGGTCTAACCTTCTTATCAAATTATTTCTTCATTCTCTGCTGATATAACTGACCATGACACATGGCAGTTAATCTCTTCTCTTCAATCAAATTCAGCTGATCATACCTGGTATGACACCACTCAGCTTCTGTCAACTTGACTTTCATCAAAACACGTAATGTTGGGATCTCAACCTCTACGGGGAGCATAACTTCCATGCCATAAACAAGTGAGAAACTGGTTTCCCCTGTTGAAGTGCGGATGGATGTACGATACCCATGCAAAGCAAATGGGAGCATCTCATGCCAATCCTTGTACGTTACAACCATCTTCTGAATGATCTTCTTAATGCTCTTGTTTACAGCTTCAACATCCCCATTCATTTTAGGTATGTAGGGAGAAGAATTATGATGTGCAATCTTAAAGTCTTTGCAAAGAGCTTCCACCATATTATTGTTCAAGTTAGATCCATTATCAGTAATGATCTTACTTAGCACATCATACCGGCATATAATCTGATTCTTGATAAACCTCACAACAACTTGCTTGGTTACATTTGCATACGATGCCGCTTCAACCCACTTTGTGAAGTAGTCAATAGCCACCAAAATGAAACGATGTCCGTTCGAAGCCTTGGGCTCAATCATGCCAATCATATCAATTCCCCACATGGAGAAAGGCCATGGGGAGGAAATAAAGTTCAACAGTGTCGGAGGAACATGCATCTTATCTGCATATATTTGACACTTGTGGCATTTCTTCACAAACTTACAACTGTCAGATTCCATTGTCAGCCAATAGTAACCTTCTCTCAACATCTTCTTGGCCATTGCATGTCCATTGGAATGAGTACCAAAGGAACCTTCATGGACTTCAATCATCAACAGGTGTGCTTCGTGTCTATCCATGCATCTGAGTAGAACCATACATATCGAAGTTTCTCTTGTAAAGCACATCAGAATTACGGTAGAAGTTTCCAACTAATCTTCTCAAAGTATTCTTATCTTTCAAAGATGCCCCAGGCGGGTAAATCTGACTTTGGAGAAAACACTTGATATCAAAATACCATGGTTTTTCATCTTTGACCTCTTAAACCGAAAACACATGAGCTGGCCTATCAAGATGCATCACAGTCAAATTAGGAACTTTATTCCAAAACTTTACCACAACCATTGAAGCCAACATTGCAAGAGCATCTGCCATCCGGTTTTCATCTCGAGGGATATGATGAAATTCAACCTTTGTAAAGAAAGTTGAAATCCTCCTCACGTAGTCTCTATATGGTATCAAACCGGGTTGATTCGTCTCCCATTAACCTTTGATCTGATTCACAACCGAAGCTGAATCTCCATAGACATCCAAATACTTGATTATGAGATCAATGGCCTCTTCAAGCCCCAGAATGCAAGCTTCATACTCATCCATATTATTTGTACACTTGAAATCCAATCTAGTTATAAACAGAAAATGAGTGCCTTGGTGAGTAATAATCACTGCCCCAATGCTATTCCCATACTGATTAACAACTCTATCAAATACCATGCCCCAACGGGAACCAAGTTCTGGCCCTTCTTCAAGCAATGGTTCATCACAATCTTTCATCTTCAGGTATAAAATCTCTTCATCGGGAAAATCGTACTGTACTGACTGATAATATTCAATAGGTTAGTGAGCCAAGTGGTAAGCCAAGACACTACATTTGATAGCTTTTTGAGATCAATATTCAATATCATACTCAGATAATAACATCTGCCAACGGACAACTCTCCCAGTTAAAGCAGGCTTCTCAAAAATGTACTTGATTGGATCCATTTTAGATATCAACCAAGTAGTATGATTTAACATATACTGCCGCAGATGCTTAGCAGCCAAAGCCAATGCATAACAAGTCTTCTCTAGCATAAAATGCCGAGTCTCACAGTCGATGAATTTCTTACTGAGGTAGTAAATAACATATTCTTTCTTTCCAGTTTCGTCTTGCTGACATAGAACACAACCCATACTCTCATCAAGCACAGTCAAATACATTATCAACAGTGTTCCTTCAACAGGCGGAGACAAAATCAGAGGCTCAAGCAGGTACTCTTTTATACTGTCAAAAGCTTTCTGGAAATCTTCGGTCCAATCACAAGACTGATCTTTTCGAAGAAGCTTGAATATAGGCACACATGTGGCATTCATGTGTGAAATAAATCTGGAGATATAATTCAAGCGGCCAAGAAAACCTCTGACTTGCTTCTCAGTTTTGGGCGTGAGCATTTCTCGTATTGCATTGACCTTGGAAGGATCAACTTCAATACCCTTGTCACTAATAATAAAGCCCAACAACTTACCAGATCGAACACCAAATGTACACTTATTGGGATTCAGGCGGAGTTTATACTTCCTCAAACGCTGGAATAGCTTCAACAAATGCTTAACATGTTCTTCTTCATCACTTTATTTGGCAATCATGTCATCAACATAGACTTCGATTTCTTTATGCATCATATCATGAAAAAGAGTGTTCATTGCTCTCTAGTACGTTGCACCAGCATTCTTTAAACCGAAAGGCATCACTCTATAACAGAATGTTCCCTGTGGTGTAATGAATATGGTATTCTCCATATCTTCGGGTGCCATTTTAATCTGATTATAACCGGAAAATCCGTCCATAAATGAAAAGACTTTGAACTTAGCTATATTGTCTACCAACATATCAATGTGTGGCAGAGGGAAATCATCTTTCGGAATAGCTTTGTTCAAATCTCTATAATCAACACACATATGAACTTTTCCATCTTTCTTAGGAACTTGCACAATATTGGCCACCCATTGCGGATACTCAGCAGTAACAAGGAAACCAACATCGATCTGTTTATGCACTTCTTCTTTGATCTTCACTGCCATATCAGGAGGAGTCCTTCTCAACTTCTGCTTGACTGGCATACATTCTGGCTTCAATGGCAAGCTATGCTCCACAATCTCAGAATCCAAACCAGGCATGTCTTGATAGGACCAAGCGAACACATCCGAATACTCTCGAAGAAGATCAATCAACCCCTTCTTAACTTCTGGACACAGTTGACACCCAATCTTGACTTCCTTCACATCATCTTCGGAACTCAAGTTGACTAACTCAATCTGCTCTTCGAATGGCTGAATGGACTTTTCCTCGTGCTCAAGTAGACGAGACAACTCATCAGACACTTCTTCATCACTTTCTTCCTCAGCCTCAAACACAAGGAATTCAAAGTTTGGAGAAGGAGTAAGATCATTGTATTCAATGAGTTTAGAAACCAACTTACATAATGATTTGATATTTTGATTTTAGAGAAGTGAATTGTGACCAAATATTATGCAGAGGGACAATTTATTATTTATTTATGTTTTTTGTGATTACCATTTTCAGAAAAGCAAAAAGTAAAAATAAAACATCATAGATGTGGATGAATAGAATTGCATTTTATTGATGATAAATTTGAAAAATTCCCAACAATGTTCACTTCTCCCTTAGGCATAGGAGAAAGATTTTTTTCAAAAAATAATAAAAGCAATTACTTAGAGCAATGAACAATAATAGGAACATCGACAGCGACCCAATTGTTGCAAGCTTTTCCATGCGTCACAAAATTGGTGCAGTCTTCATCTTCACCATCCTCGATCACTGCAGCTGAGTGTTGTCCATTACCATGAATGAACCCTCTGCTATGGAAACTAGGTTGCACATCTTCAACTTTGATCATAGACGACCCTTGTTGGAAACCCAAACCGGCTCGATTCTTGTTCTCGGTGACCTCTATCATCTGGCCCCACTGATCAGAACTACCATCTTCAACAATCTTCTGAGCGTCTTTTAAGGAGGACATAGGTGCCTTAACTCTCTTTTCTCCAGCAATAGATAAAGCTTGGAACGGATTTCCAATCTCATCCTTAGCTTCCACATACGAGAAAGACGACATATGACTTACTAAAAGCGTTTTTTCTCCACCCATAATGACGAGCTTACCATTCTTCACAAATTTCAATTTCTGATGCAGAGTGGATGTCACAGATCCCGCCTCATGTATCCATGGCCTTCCTAACAAGCAGTTATAGGCCGGGTGGATGTCCATTACATGAGGTGTAATTTAGAAATCACTCGAACCTATCTTCACTAGAAGGTCAACCTCACCAATAACAGTCTTGCGAGAACCATCAAAGGCTTTGATGATCACACCACTGTATCTCATCGGAGCTCCTTGATACATTAATTTGGATAGAGTTGACTTGGGGAGTACATTCAAAGAAGAACCGATATCGACCAACATATTGGACAACACATCCTCCTTACAATTCATCGATATATGCAATGTTAGGTTGTGATTTCTTCCTTCCTCGGGAAGTTCTTCATCACAAAAGCTCAAGTTGTTGTAGGAAGTGATGTTAGCCACGATATGGTCAAACTGATCCACTGTTACATCATGTTCAACATATGCTTGCTCCAATACTTTTTGCAATGCTTCTCTGTGCATTTCAGAATTCATAAGCAGAGATAACACTGAAATTTTGGAAGGAGTTTGGAGCAGCTGCTCCACCATATTAAATTCACTCTTCTTAATCAAACGTAGTACCTCGTCATCATTATTAGGCTTCAAATTGCTGGATTCACCAGACTGACACTTTGGAGCACTAACTGGATTTGCTGCAGGTACCTCAACTTTCTTACCAACATCTTCTACATCTTTTGGGAAAACACGACCACTACGGGTCACCTTCGTAACATCAGCAATGTTCACAACAGAATTAGTCGTAGGCAACAGAACCTCTTGACCATTCTCCAACATAATAGCATTATACTGATATGAAACAGCTCTATTGGATGCATATGGGGTTGGGCCCTCTAACCGTATTACCAATGAGGATACCGATCTGTTAATGTTGTTACTACTGCTGCTGTCGAACTGGATTACCACCCACTCAGGGGTTTTAAATACTGGAACTATCACATTCACATCATCTATATCCCTCGACTGTTGAATCTGGATTACATTCTTATCCATCAACTTCTGGATATCTCTCTTGACAACTGAACACCCACGGGGGTTTACAATACAAATCGCACAACTGGCATGGTCATGCTCACAATCACTAATGGTACACAGGTTTTTGTGCATCTCTACCAAGGACCGACGAATACGCTGCACATCAAACACTCGGAAACTTCCCGGACAACCATTTACCATATTAATAGAGGAATTACCATGAGTAGGCAATGGGTTTGCTTTTAAGTTCGGCGCACGGTCCTCAAAGGACACCATCCCACTCTTCACTAGCTTCTGGACCTCCTACTTCAATGGGTAGCAATATTCAATATTGTGGCCGGGAGCTCCTAGGTGAAAGGGACAACGGAGTTCTGGCTTATACCACCATAGAAGTGGTTCTGGAATTTGCGGCGGATTTCTTGGTTGGATAAGGTTCTTGAGAACCAAGGATGGATAAATTTCAGCATACGACATAGGAATAGGTTTGAAAGAGACCCTTTTCCTCTCAAAATTGTGTTGTTGTTGTTGATTATTGTTGGTGTTGTTGTTGTAGTTGTTTGTTCTTTGTTGTGGCTGTTGTTGAACTGGCATTGATTGATTGTGGGAAAATACTGGAATAACAGATGATACTTGATGATGATGTTGACGTGGTTGCGGATTTCTTCTGACATGAGGCCTCCTCTGCCTCCCATCTGAAAATGTATTGGTTTCGCCTTCCTTCTTTCTAGCGAAACCGCTACCATATTTCTTGCTTAACGATATGTCTTCCTTAGACAACCGTCTATCACAGACACCTTCTTCTAACCTCATCCCCATGTTTACCATTTCGGTAAAATCACTGGGGGCACCGTGTAAGACCCCAATTTTGACCATAAGATACCTCATGCAATTTCATCATAAGCATTAGCATTGGGATCATACCTTGGTATCCTCCTTACCTCTCTTTCATTGGGTTTGTTTTCTGAGAGGTCACCAAGCACTATCTGATTGTATCATACTTGTATATTATCATTTTACTAACCAAAATACCAAAAATATGTCTTTGCATTTGCCTAACTCTTTTGTAGGTAAGGCATAATCCCATTGATTTATTAAGTTCATATCTAGGGTTTGAGACCCTCATGACAAAGAGCACAACCATGAACTGATCCAAGAATGGTTATGAGCATCATATATGAGTTCCATTGATTCCTACATGATATATTGATCAAGTGTTCTTCTAGATTTTGGAAGTGATTTGCCTTGGAAACCCTAGTTTGACTGGGTATCTTAAGTAACTTCTCCAACAAGCTATCTCACCAACTGATCAAATTTCTCAAGGAACACTTCAAAGTTAATCATCTTATGCATATATGATCTACCATTTGCCAATAAAGTCAAGAGAATTGAAGGTTAGCAAGTTGGTTGATGGTGGTTGGCCAGATGAATTCATCTGATCAAAACTGGGTCTCCCTAGACCCTATCTCCTACAATTTTAACCATATGAAAATTATTCCAAGAGGAAAGTTACTCTAAATGACATTACAAACAACTTTTATGTTGAGACCTATAGTTAGTTTTGCTTGGAATATCATTTTCTAGGTTAAAACATTATAGGTCATTTTGTCTAAACCCTAATTTGAAAGTCAACTTCCCAAGGCCATAACTTGCTCATTTTTTATGAGATGAAAGATTTACAAGTTGCACAATCAAATTCAAGATGTATACTTCAACTTTTATGTTTAGAGTGGAAGCAAATTCAACTTTTATGAGCATGTGATATGAGGTTACATTATAGGTCATATTTTACCTATACCATTGAACAAGTGATTTTTCCAAACTTCAAAAATGCATAACTCTATTATTATAAATCCAAATGATATGAAATTGGTGACCATTTTGATGGTATTTGAAATAGCTACAACTTTGATGAAGACACGTTTCTCATTTGAAGCTCACATAAAAAGTTAAGCAAGGTGGAATATTGAAGTATATAGCTTGGCACTTAGTAAAATTTTCAACATGTTGAAATTTCCAAACTTCCACCTCAAAATTCTCCATGTTACAAGCTCCAAAGAACCCAAGTTCATGCATTTTGGATGAAGATTGCTAGGTCTGTGCATGGCTTTAACAGGGTTGCATCATTGGAAAGAATCAAATGTACAAACTTCAGTTCACATTGCCTTGCCATTCAAGCTTCATTCAGACTTCAACATGAATCATTTTGGACCTTAATGCATTGCATTATGCGCCTGTACATGCCCATGCACTCGAGCCATTCACATTGCCAATTTCGTACAGATTTTGAAGTGTGCAAATATCATTCCCTTTGGCTATAAATAAAAGGCTTATGAGCTCATTTGAATCACACCTTGTGTGCCAACTTTGCGCCCCCAATTCAAACCCTCTCATTCTAAAGGAAAACCTGAGAAATTTCAATTTGAAATTTGAGTTTGAATCTCAACTGTTGGAGATTCAAGAACTCCAGGATCCACAGCCTTGCAACCTCTCCAATCACTTCCTGCTAGCTTCTCAAGTGTGATCAGATCGTGTTTGAAGCAAGCAACATCAAGTTCTGCATAACATTGAACGTAATTTTCAAAAAACTTCATCTCTTCGATTCTCACTCAATTATACTCAATTCTCTTGGATCTTTGGTTGTCTGAAGTCCTATCAGTGTAGGCAAGAAGATTGAGTTGCTTAGAGGTCAAATCGAAGCAACTCAGTTGACACACCTCAAAATTCAACTCCTCATATCTTTTTATATATTTGGAGTTAGTTGAAATTGAGGTCAGATTCGTGCTCTACGCCATTTTTCCTTTTAGATCGCGTCCTCCTTTTTTATTTTGGTGATGGTTAAGGATGGACCAGTTCGGTGAGGTCCACCGGAGAAGAAGACCGGAGTTACAGCTCTGGCGGTGCGTTGACACGTCTCCCAGCCATAAGATCCATCCAATTTGTTTTAATCCTGAGCGCTCATTGTGATTGCCCTCCCTACAGTGCACTGACTCTGTGTTTGGTGAAACACGCGTTTCAGGCCACTTGATCTGCCACCTCAATTAATGAGGGAGATCAAGTGGCTCATGTTTTTTTGATATTTACTGATTTTCTTTTATTCCTTTTATTTTCATTAATTCATATTAATTTTAATATTGATCCAAAAAATATGAGAGTTTCACCAAAAAAATTCAAAAAATTTCCTCTTTCATATTTTGAATTAAAATTATTTTTTGGATCATTATTAATATTTTTCATGATTTAATTGATTTTTTGTTTGTTTTTAATTGTTTAAAAATACTTTTAAGTCTTTAAAAATTCTGAATTTTTTTCTCCAAGGTGCTTTGACCTTGTTTGACCTATGATAAATCTCATGGCCATTTCTTTGGTGTTTTGATGAGGTCTTAGGAATTTGACAAACCATACTTAATTTAAATGTATTATTTTAGTCTTTTTAATCTGAATAAATGTCAATTAATTGTGTTGACCAATTGTGATGACTTATTTGAGTTTGACTCTTGTTGTTGGGCCTTGGTCACGGTTGATTTGACTTTGTCAAGTTAATATCATTGGATTTAGGGGATTAATGGAATGTACATTCCATCTCCCAAAATGAATGGATGATACTAATTTGGTAAAAGTCCTCCTTTGACCAATTTGAGTTTTGATCCATTCCCCTCCCTCTTCATCTCATTCCCATTCTTTATGCATTCATCTCATTTTTCCTATGATATCTCAAAGTCCTAAGGCTAGTTGATTGAAAAATCAACATAAGTAAGGATGAGATTAGGCCACCTCTTTTGCATATTCTTTTTGTGTATGGTATATTTCATGAGCATAGTCCATTATACTATGTCTCTAATAAGCATTAACATCAAAATTCTATTTCCCGACCTCAAATAGTTGTGACTTTTACATAAGTCCACTTACGATTGCTTAACATAGCGCTAAATTTGTGACACAAAAAGGCATAACATTCTAGTTAGTGAGATTGTAAGTCTCCCCTCTTTCATGGTATTGTGTGGAAACTTGGCCTTTTTTCCTTCCTTTTGGAAGATGTCTTGGTTGAAGGATTTATGCTTGTGATAAGTGGGTTGAGTGTTCTCCAAAGAATGACTAAAAAGCAAAAAGAAAAATCAAAACAATACTAACTTCTAACTCATTAGCAACTAACTTTTAATTTCAATCCATTTACTTTAATGTAATTTAATTTTAGTCTTTATTCATTTGCCATTATTCATACCGTTCTAATTGTTTATGTTAATGCAATTTTCACTTTGTCCACTTGGACCATATTGTGTGATATTTTCCATTTTGTGGATACTTTGTTTGTTTGTATGGTCTTTGACCATTAATGTACATAATAACAACAAAAATCCTAAAAAACTTTTGTGTGGACTGTTGACTTGATCTTGGACAAATGGACTTAGAACTTAGGAAGCATTCCTATGCTAAAGGACTTGGCCAATGCCAACTTTCATGTAACCAAGTGCTTGTGATTTGAAACTTCATCTGATACATCTTTGAAGATCTCTTTGAGTTCATCTGCAACATGATCATTGTGAAGTTGTTATTTTGAACCTGTGACTTGTGGAATTCATCTGCTACATAGGCCAATTTGAAGAAGATTATGGAGTGGCTAAGGCTTGGATGTGGCTGTCTTTATTTGATGCCTTGCTATTCAAGATTGATATAATTGTGCATTTTTGTGTTGCTTGATTCTAAATGTCCAAGGAAATTTGGGTTTCTATTGACATTCTTGTCTATTGGATTGTTACCCATTGGTCAGATCTTTTCAACCCTTAACTTTTAATTTTGTGCATAGGATTAGTCTCATCATCTCCCCCATTTCTTTAATTTCAAAAATATCTCCCCCATTTTTAAAATTTTCTTTGTTTGAACTAGTTTTGTTCTAAACTTTGACCACTTTGCAAAAAGATAGAAACTTTGGCCTTATGCCATTGAATTTTCAAACTTCCCTTTCTTAATCAAACTTGTAAATAGACTTAATTATACTTGACTTAAACCTTCAAAAATCCAAAAAGAACTAACTCATTCAAACCATTTTTGGGCCTCTGTGCCTTTCAAACTTAATTTTTGTTAAAAGCAATACATCCACTTTGAAATTTGTATCACGAACTACGTGGGTTTGATCCCTCATTTTTATGTTGGTACGTAGGCACAAGTTCGAAGGTCTTGTCAAACACAAAAATATAATTAATGAATTCTTTTCTCATCCCCCCATTCTATTCGTTTGTAAACATCATTTTGTACCAAATACATATGCACACAAAAAGGGCTCCCTAGGAGTACCTAAAACACTTTGGGTGCTAACACCTTCCCTCTGTGTAACCAACCCCCTTACCTGTAATCTCTGACATTTTATTAGTTTTGATTTGAAAACTTCTTACTTTTGGATTTTGTTTGTACTTTTTCCCTTTTCCCTTGGAAACAATAAAAGCGCGGTGGCGTCTCTTGTTATTTGATGTCTAGCTTATCCATAGCTTGAAGATCATGAATTTACTACTACACACCGGCAATCATGCGTTCGTAATAAAACGAACTTAAGGTCTTAAGGAAAATCTCCGTCATCTCTTTCTCTTCCAACAGAGGGTTTATCTGAGCAGCAAGCTCTCTCCATCTCTGGGCATACTCTTTGAATGTCTCTTTGTCCTTCTGAGACATAGACCTCAACTGGTCTCTATCTGGTGCCATGTCCACGTTGTACTTGTACTGCTTCACAAAAGCTTCACCTAAATTGTTAAATGTGCAAACACTTGCACTATCTAACCCCATATACCACCTCAGAGCGGCACCAATCAGACTGTATTGAAAGTAGTGAATCAATAACAGATCATTATCGGTTTGCATCGACATTTTCCTGGCATACATGACGAGATGGCTAAGTGGGAAGGTATTTCCCTATACTTTTCAAAGTCAGGGACTTTGAACTTCCTCGGGATTTTGACATTTGGCACTAAGCAGAGTTCATCAGCACTCTTACCAAACATATCTTTTCCCCTCAAGGTCTTCAACTCCTTTCACAACTCAAGGAATTGGTCTTTCATCTCATCCATCTTCTCATAAACATCAGGGCCTTCAGACAACTTGGAATGATAGATGGTGTCCTCAACACGAGGCAGAGTGTGAATGACTGGAGGAGGAACAGACATGACCGGGATAGATGCCGGTATGGAATCAAAAGTAGGCGCAAACCCTTCAGGCACAAAGTTCGGCGGCATTCTCCACGGGAATCCGGCAGGCATGGTAGGAGCAAACTGAGTGGCAGGCACAGTTGAAGTAACAACCTCTGAAATGAAAATCCTCTAAGGGGGAAGAGTTACAGGTGTTGGAGAGGACTGACTCTGAGTAGCCAAAATGGACTCCATCATGACAGTCAAGCGGGCAATCTCGTCCTTCAACTCTCTGTTCTCTTGTTCCAAATGTTCCATGATTTTTAGTTGATTGACATGAGTGGAAGGTGTACCCTCTGATATGTCGCCCTCAGAGTGGTGATTGGTGTTATTTCCGACGTTGCCAGCGGAATTATCACAAGGAAACAAGATGTCGGGGTTCAAATGCAGTGATCTGGGATCATTTGCGCGAAAGAAATCTTCGGGGTTCGAGAAAAGCACAAGAAAAGAGATAATAAAAATCCCCAGCGGATGTGTGGTGTTCAGACCATGGTTATCCAGGTCGATGTTGCTGTTTCGGTGATCAGGCCGACTTTCTCCGTACCAGACGGATTTTGGTTTCAAGGTTGTTCTTCGCCGATTCTGACAGGCGTTGTTAATTATTATCCCATCAGAGTGCAAATTGTTCGTCTGTTCTTGGTATTCAATCACTCTTCATCCTGATCATCTGAAAGCCGAGGCTATTCATATCGACAGGTTCACAGTGAATTGAATAGGGGCAGCTGTAACACCTCAAAATTTGCCCTCCTCTCTTGGGACTAGCTTAACATATTTGCATATCATTTTAGGTCACTAAGCATTGCATGTTGCATATCATGTGGTTACATTGTGCAAGTCATCTTCCCAAGTCTTGATCAGAAGATGGGAGGTCATGTGCAAGCTAGGGTTTTATTGGACTGGTCAGCAATCATCTGAGGATGTGGAGGTCCAAATTAGGGTTTTGTGATTCTCAAGGGGATTGGCCTTTATCTTGATTGCAATGATTCATCATCATCATCATGGTTTGTCATCAGAAGATTCAAGTGTTGAAGCATATTCCTTGAGATTAGGGTTTTGACCACTGGTCAACCCTAATCAGTTGCATTGGGCCAATCAGGGCATGATCAGGAGATGGGGTCTATATTGGATATGGGGATCATCCCATGGTTTTATGGAGCTAATTGAGGCTAGGGTTTCATCCTTGAGACATTTCATCAGAAAATTGGGGCTCAGTTTGATCTATGCATTGCCAAATTCATCTATCAGTTGAAAAAGTCAACTGTGGTCAATTGTGCATGATTTAATGGATTTGGAGGTGGAAATGAGTTGGATGCACTTCATTCATGTTGGAACAAGTGTTATTTGACATGTCAAAGCTTAAGAATGAAGAAAATAAAGTCAGAACAAAAATTGCCAAAAATAGAAAGTGACTTGTAATGGAAGTTTCCTAAAATGGGATGTTTTTGACCTCAAAATTACATGTCCAAGGAAGCTTCAAATGAAAATTTGTTCAACATGAAAGTTGTAGATCTTGGTCTCACCTTCCCAAAAAGTCCAAGAACTTGAATTTCCCATGTATGGTTGATAAGTTATGGTCCATTCAATTTCAAAAATGACCCATAATCAGAGTGACATAACTTCCACATGGAGTGTCCAAATTGAATGATCTTTTTATGTGCAAACTCCATTTGACACGTACTTTCATGGTGCATAATTGGAATTCCTCAAAAATGGTCAATGCAAAAAGTCAATTTTCAAGTGTACAGTTAAAGATCCAAGGGCAAAATGGTCCAAGTTGAGAAATAATGAGAATTTTGGAATGGGGATTTTTGCAACACCTCACAAATGACAATTAGAGATGGTTTGAATGGTCATAAACATTCAAGGTGCAATATTTGAACAATTCATTTTTGAACTTGCACTTGAAAATGCATAAAGTGCCATGACATGGTGAAAATGAGAATTACAAGTCCAATGACCATGAGACCAATGCCAACTCATCATAACTGATATTTGGAGAGTGTGTGAGCTGTCATACAGCTGTCACAGGGCCTGTGTGAAAAGACATATTTGCCCTTGCTTAGTAAAGTCACATTTTGCTAATCACATTGCATTTTGCTAATTCATGATTAAGGATGTGATTAAATGGAAGTATAAATACTTAATCATAACTAACTCTTGATCATAATCACATTTCACAAGAAATTGCAACTGTTTTTCCCTCCAATTCTCCAAATTCATCAAGAACATTCATCCACAAAATTCAACAAAACTCTTCCAATTCTTCATCATTGTGTGAATTTCTTCTTGCTTCGTGCTCTATGAACATGGATCTTCATCTGTTTGGACAAATTCATTGCTAACAACACCAAATCCGTGACTGTTCGTGAAGAACTCATCCATGGTGAATTGAATTTTCTTCCACTAGAAGCTACATTGGATCAAGCTAAACACTCCAGTCATCTTCTTGAGCTTCGTGCTTCATCTGTTTTGCCAGCCACGCCTTGTAACATCGAGATTCCTCACTGTCTTCGAATTAAGGTGCCAAATCGAACCTCATGATTCCTTTAATTGTTGTATGCGTTTTGTAGTGTGTTCAACATAGATGATCATGATGCCTTTAGTTTTTGGAATGGTTGATTGTAGAGAGAGATATTTCGATTTGAAGAGTTGATGTTAAAACCTAATTTGGTCGATCCATGAGATGTAGTTAGAATTAGGATAAATCATGTACATATTCGTGATCCTCTTGTTTAGACCTTTCCATTGGTTATACGCATGATGATTTTTGTTGAGATTCATTGTTCTTGATGTTCTTGCCATTTCTGGAAAAATGATGAAGATTTCTGGAAATTTTGAGCGTTTGATCTTCATGTTTGCAATGCCAGTTTGAATTCGTGTTTACCGCCTGTGTGGACCAATAGAAACATTTCGTTCCTAAGCTCAAAACGGCGTCGTTTTGAGGAAGTCCAAGTTATTTTCAAAAATGCCACTGGCTCCATTTATTTATTTAATTATTCTATTTCATTTTTTCTTGTTTTCCATTTAATTACATAAACTTCAAAAATTAATAACTCCTTCATTTTTGATCCAATTTGAGTGAAACTTTTTGTGCCATACTCATGAAATTGTGTAGAATTTAATGGACATTTTTTTGGAATTTTTTGCATGGATGGAGAAATAAAATGGCTAGGGTTTGTAGAATGTGACACAATTGTATACATGTTGCCATTTTCATTGTGAAATGCTCATACATTAAAAGAAATTCCTGAAATTTTTTGTGCTCATTATGGACATGTTGATGGTGATTTCCATGTAAAGTTTGTGATTTTTGGATACTTAATGATTGAGATATGATTTTTTGAATCTAGGTGTGACAATTTGTGTCACACCTAGCTAGGTCAACTTTCTGAATTTATTTGCATGACCTATGATTGTTGGATTGGATTGAAATTTTGCATGAATGATCATTGATGTGTTGGGATAACATGTAAATTGTTCTGGATTTTTCTATAGCATTTTCCATTTGATTGATAATTTTCTTCACTGTATGCTCATTTTGCAACATTGTGTGGTACATGTTTGTATATCCTTTGTGAAATTCTCATATTGTTTTGGATGAAGATGAAATTTGGTATGCTGGTTATGGACACAATGTAGGACATCATGCTTTTGGTCCCATTCATTTCTTAATTGGTTTCACTGTTTTATGAATTTTTGAAGTGAATGCTTTTGGTGATGCTATGAATTGGCTTAAGTAATTGTGTCTGGATTTCTTGATTTTCATTGACCTACTTTCTTTTGTCCAATTGAGCTGAAAATTGACATGCTACTTGTTGATTGTGTCCTGTTTAGGTGTGAATTATTTGAGGATTTTTGGAGTTGTTTTGGTATGCTTTTGATTAAAGTCATTCTGTTTGGACTTTTGGTGTTGTATTTGACCTAGTTTGTACCAAATTGTGCATGAAATGATATTGGTAAATGGTATGAGCAGGGGACCAATTGCATTTGCTTTTGAATTGCTTGAATTTGATTTTGGTTGAAGTGCCCTTGCTGTTTAGAATTTTTTCTCCCTTTTGGACCCTAGGCTTGGCCTAGTGGTCTAGTTTCTCACATTTGGTTTGACTTTTCAGGATGAAATGCATAATGCTCAAGGAAAATGCTTCAAGTCAATTAAATTGAGATTGTTTGATGTTGAGAACTAATTTGACTTTGTTTTGTAGGTTGTGAAGCTTGAGCTTGAGCTTATAGCTTGCACTTGTGTGCATTAACCTGTGTTGTTGTCTGTATAGATTGACTTTTGCTGTTTATTGTTGGTTTGTCTGAGTACTGATGATACTTGATTGATTTCAGGTACATTTAGTCGCTTACAGTTCTTTAAGAACTTGCTTGCTGCTGCTTGGTTTTTAAACCACTTGAGGTAGGACTTCTATTCTTCATGTAGTCTGGGAGACTCGGCCTGTTACTTGGCCGGGCAAATGTCTGAAGTCCTCCTTAAGAGGCGATGTTTGTGATTGTTTAATATTGTGCCCAAGCAGGTAAAGACCTCTATGAGGCAATTGGTGGAAGCCAAGGGATATGCAATCTATCCCCCACTATTCTGTGAGTCGTCCCTCTACTCACACGGCTGTGTGTTGATGCATTGGGGCACAAACCCAAGATCTTGTACTTTGTACAGTTGTGTCAGAGTCTTTGAGCGTAGAAGGGTCCCTCCATTCTGGACCCACGCTCCTTTGTTTGTAGCTCTCCCTGGTCAGGGATAAGAGCTGTGAAGTCTAATCTTCACTTCACCTTTCATCTGCTTCACCTTAGCCCCGCAATGGCAAGGTTAAGAGCGAGCAATACCCATGTACAGATAACTTGCTTCGGCAGTCAAATCCATTGTTTGAGCCCCACTTGACTGGTTATAGTGTGTGCTTCGTGAATATTTGTTTGCTTGTATGCTTGTATGCTTGCTTTCTTCCTGGATAGGAATAGCTTGCAGTGGTGCAAGTAGGTAGAAACCTCAACATAGGGCAACGATGCATGATAACACTAGGCTCGAGTACAGCTCCCTGGTAGTGTGTCTTCCCTTGGTTTCTGGCTAGACTTTCTTTCCCTTTAGGGGGGAGCTACATCGCCCTGATCCTTGTTCCAGACGAGGTATGTAGGCAGGAGACCGTGCGAGGTCTCTCCGGGCACTTTTTTTTCTTTTTGTGTGTGTTGCTTGTTATCTTCTGGCATGTGTTTTGGTTCGGATGCCGACGTAAGTCCAGTGATTGGCGGTCGGGCTCCACGTTTGCCTTCTGGTATGCGTTTTGGTTCGGATGCTGATGTAAGTCCAGTGATTGGCATTCAGGCTCCCAGTTTGCCTGTGTTTGTGTTTGCTTGTTTGGCGTGCGTGAGCCGAACTACGGCAGCTCTGATTCTCGTTCCAGACGAGATACGTAGGCATAGAATGCGACATCCTATCGAGCTCCCTTCTCTTAACCCCACCTGCGTTCCCTGTGTGTGTGTGTGATGTTTAACAACCTTTTCTTTTCTTAGAACGTGGATCCCGTCGAGTACGACGGACGTGAGGGGTGCTAATACCTTCCCCTCGCGTAACCGACTCCCTTACCCTTTCTCTTTGGTCGCGAGACCATTTCCTTTCCAGGTTTCTCTGAGCGTTTCCTTTCCCTATCTTGGGATAAATAACGCGCAGTGGCGGCTCTGTGTTGTTTTTGTTTCAGCCCGCCGGTTGTTTTTTCGCGGATGCGACAGCTGGCGACTCTGCTGGGGAACTCAAAAGATGTTGACCTGCGCTGGTCCATCTTCCCTAAGCGAGTCCTTCCTAGCGTTCTAGGATAGTTTAGGTTGCTTGTGATGTTTGATTTATTGCATTTATTATTCTAACCAGTGTATATATTTGCATTAAATATTTGCATGCATCATACTATCATGTTGCCGTCCTCTGTGCAGGTGGTTCCTCTGTTTGGGGTGGGTGTTCTGAGTGGGGCTAAAACCCAGGCCCGAGTATACACCTAGGACTAGTGTGGTCTCATGTCGCCTCTTTCGTGTTAGGTTAACATGTGCTTGGCGGCGTGATGTACCACAAGCCGGACGAGGTTCATTTGATAGTGCTTTCCTCTGTGGGGTACTCCACTTTGGCTTAGTCACTTCATTTGAGCTGTTGACTCTGGTGACCGATCATTTCCCGGATCTTTGGTTTAGACGATCTCAGGAGAGCTACAATGGCACACCCGAAAGGGCAACCCCATTGAGTATCTCTGCCCGATTGTCGAGACTATTATCCGCCTTAGGGTGACCTGATTAGAATTTACCTGTGAGGGGAGGGTGATTCTTTCAGATGCGTGTTCAGATGGTGACTCAGATGGTGACTTTTTGTTCCGTGGATCAGAGTCATATTTATCAGTCGGATTTATGGTCATTTATTGCCGAGACGCCGGAAGGCTGTCCGTGGTATTTATCAGTGGGGATCCGTTTATTTCAGGATTCCCCGGGCCGATTAAGAGATTCAGTGGGTATCTGCTCAGAGATTGTCAGGTGAGGATGATGATGATGTATCTGTCTTCCGTTTATTTCGGAACCCTTGAGTCGGATTTGTGGTTACATTTTCCTTCAGATGGTTGTGATCGGTTCAGAGATCAGGGTTGTGACTCAGTGCAACAGACGATCGGATGACTTGGAGGATGGCCCAGTGCATTGCATACATCTGCATCATTCTCATTTTGCATTCATCTGCACCAAACCTACGTCTAGCCATATGGGGAGCATTATTGATTGAGAATCTGGTTGAGAGACGTCTTGAATTTCAGAATATGGATGTCAAAATGTTATCTGTCTCGATGAAACCAGAATCAAAGGACAGAAGCTTCCTCATATGGATAGACGTTGCATTCATGCATATTAACCTGTTTGCTGTTTTGCAGGAATCATTGCTCGTGCTCGCAGAGTTGTACCTTTGCACTCAACCCGATCTCACAGATACTTCACCAGACGCAATACTCCCAGGTTGATGGATCTCCCAAACACAGATATCCTCGAGCTGAAGGACAAGATGACTGAGCTGATCAACATCATGCAGGGTTTTGCAGTTGGTCAAAAAGCTCTGGCTGATAAGGTCGAGAAGCTCGAGCGGGCTTCTGCTGCTAACAGTGTTGTTAACCTGGATGGTGTCTCCAACCAGGGGCTCGGTGGATCCAGAGACGGTGAAAAGAGAGCGACCGTGGGTATGGTGAACAACAATGCTGGTGGATTTGGTGCTGCTACTGGTGATGGGCCCGGTCTGGGGCATAATCTGAAGGATAGTCTGTTCCCGCCTTTCTTTGGGGTCGATGATGACAGGGAGGAGGACAGAGAGGCTTATCAGTTCTCCATGCACAATGAGCCATTCGGTCAATATGATGCTCAGCCACAAAGCAAAGAAATTCAGTTACTGGCAGAGAAGGTAAGGGCTCTGGAAAGCCATGCTACTCCGGGGTTTGTCAACATGTCCAACATGGGGCTGGTCGAGGGGATTGTGATCCCACAAAAGTTTAAGGCACCCACATTTGACAGGTATAACGGGAGTTCTTGCCCTGAGACTCACCTGCAGGCCTTCGTCCGCAAGATCTCTGCATACACTACAGATCAAAAGCTTTGAATGTACTTCTTCCAAGACAGTCTGTCTGGAGGATCCTTGGAATGGTATACCAAACTGAAATCTTCTGACATCAAGAGCTGGCAGGATTTGGGAGATGCATTCTTTAAACAGTAACAGTTCAATGCTGACATGGCTCCTAGTCGTACCCAGCTGCAGGGTATGTCTCAGAAGTCAAGTGAAAGGTTTAAAGAATATGCCCAAAGGTGGAGGGAGTTGGCTGCCAGAGTTCAACCTCCATTGGTTGATAGAGAGATGTCTGATCTCTTTATGGGTACCTTGCAAGGGGTTTTTGCTGAAAGAATGGTTGGATGCCCGGTTACCAACTTTGCTGATATTGTGGTGGCCGGAGAAAGAATCGAAAGTTGGCTGAAAATGGGGAAGATCCAGGGTGGTAATGCTTCGTCATCAGCATCGAAAAAGCCATTCGGGAACGGTCAGCGCAAGAACGAGGGTGAATCGAGTGCTGTATATGCCCAGAGAGGACACGGTAGGGATCGTTACTACCAGCACACTGCTGCTGTAACCATCCCTGCTGGTAATCAGTCAGTCCGACAGCAACGTCAATCACCTCAACAGAGAGCCGGGTATCAAGTGAGAGGTAAAGGGATTGATCGCCATTTTGACAGGCCACCCGTGACATATGTTGTTCTGTTCAAAAAGTTGATGGATCTTGGGTTGGTTCAGCCAAGGGCGATGGTTCCGATGAGATCAGATCAGAGGCCACCCAACTATGATGAGAACGCCCAGTGCGAATTTCATTCTGGAACACCGGGGCATAACATTGAGGGTTGTAGAGCGTTCAAGAATGTTGTCCAGGATCTGGTAGACTCCAAAGCCATCAATTTTGCACCATCATCAAATGTTAATGCTAATCCCATGTCGGCGCATGGTCAGGCAGTGGTGAGTGCAATTACTGAAGATTCAGATCACGTCTGTGTGATGGGTGAAGAGAATGACAGTAACTGCAAGTTTAATGGTTGGATAAAGCCGTGCGTACCAGGAAGCTGGAAGGCTTAAAAAGATCAGCACTGACACTCGTCCGGAAGAGTAATATTTCTTGTTTTCAGTTTTATCTGCATGAAAGCCATACGTGTTGCCCGACACGTAATGGTTCATTGTAAGGGCCACCTCATGTTTACATTTGCAACATTTCTGCATCATTAATAAAGGGATGTTTTTCAGTCAAAAAGCGGTGTTCCCTGTTTTTCATTTATTTTTGCAGTTTAAAAACAAATAAAAATGGCAACGTTTGTTTTCATTTTTCCTTTTTTGATTTATCTCGTCCCAACTTCGACAAGTAATTCTCCGGATCTCGTTGATAACAATTTGGTTACACCTCATATGACTTCGACAAACCGATCTATCATGCCGAAGAAGAAGGCGAAGAAGGTTGTGATCTGCTGGAAGATTAACCAGGTTGTTGAAACAAGAGGAGGAGGTGATTCAGCCGCATGAGGAGTGGATTGAGATTGTTATTCCAAGCACCGCTGAGGTTAGAACGGAAGTGAAAATTGAGGCCGCTTCAGAGGCGAATCGAGAGCAGAATGGTAGCCTTGTTGAAAGAGCATGTGGATACCTTCGCCTGGTCATGTCAGGATATGCCAGGGTCGGATACCAATGTCATTGTGCACAAGCTGCCATGGGTAGGAGACTGTCCTCTAGAGGAGCAAAACGCCAGTGCCTGTATCAGAAAGCCATGGTGACTTTGTTTCATGAGATGATTCATCATGAAATCGAATGCTATGCTATGACATGATAGTAAAGTCCCAGACAGAAGTGGGGCATCTGGATGACCGGGGCAAGTCGTTTGACCAATTGAAATGATTCAAACTGAGGTTGAATTCAGATAAGTGCACTATCAGAGTGCGGGACGGTAAATTGTTGGGGTTCATTGTAAGAGAGGAATAGAGGTTGATCCTGCTAAAAAAAAAAAAATGCCTGAACCGAGAACATAAAGGAGAGGTTCGTGGTTTCATGGATAGATTGAACTACCTGTCATGGTTCACATCTCATCTAACAGCTATGTGGGAACCCATTCAAAAAAAAAGATCAAACGGTCAGGTGAAATAGTGATTGCCAAGGGGCATTGAAAAATAAAAGAATAAGTTGCAGGAGCCTCCGATTCTGATACCTCTCGTGGAAAGAGACTGTTAATCTGTACTTGACGGCCCTCGAGGGGTCTACGAGGTGTATTGGGTCAGCATGACGAGTCTTGTCGAAAAGAGCATGCAATTTACCTTAGCAAAAAGTTTACCGACTGTGAAATAATACATTCACTGTTCGAGAAAACTTGATGTACTTTGGCATAGGCTGCTCGCCGACTGAGACAGTATATGCTGATTCATACCACTTTGTGGATTTCGAGATGGGTCTGATCAGGTAGATTTCTGAAAGAGCCAGCAATGACCGGACGGGTTGCGAAAGGGCCAATGATTTTGATTGAATACGATATTCGATATATCTCTCAGAAAGCAATCAAGGGGAGTGTATTGTCTGATTACACCGCCCAGCAACCCGGGGAGGATTATCAACCGATGAAGTTTGAGTTCCCTGATGAGGACATCTCGAGGTGCTCCAATCGAAAGATTGAGAGTAACCGATCCCGGAGGAGGGGCCTAACCCTGAATCCGAACGGATTCTGATGTCTGATGGGGAGGTTAAGGTGAATGAGCTTTTGTTGCCCGGATAACATTTGAATGCACCAACGGTGGTTGTGCAGAAAATGGTGGTAACCTATAAAGACTGGCATGAGATGTTGCCGTTTGCATTGCATGGGTATCGCACGTCGGTGCGTACATCTACTGGGGCAACTCCTTTCTCATTGGTATATGGGATGGAAGTTGTGCTACCAGTTGAAGTTCAGATTCCCTCTTTGAGAGTCCTGATGGACGCGAAATTGCAAGAGGCTGAATGGGTGAGGACCCGGTATGAAAATTTGAGCCTAATTGAGGAAAAAAGGCTGGCGGCCATCTGTCATGGGCAGTTATACCAACAGCGGATGAAGCGTGCTTTTGACAGAAAGGTACGACCTCGGATATATCACGTGGGTGATGTGGTGCTGAAAAGGATCCTTCCTCCTCAAAACGATCGAAGGGGCAAATGGACACCGAATTATGAAGGTCCATTCGTGGTCAAGAAGGTTTTCTCTGGTGGAGCCTTGTTGTTAACGACCATGGATGGCGAGGATTTTCCATCCCCTGTGAATGCGGACGCGGTTAAAAAATACTTCGTATAATTGACCCGCTGGACGAAAAGAATAAAATAGTCCAGACAAAAAAGGGGCATCCCGGCGAACCAAAAACAGAAAGAAAGGTTCGGGCAAAAATTAGGGATAAAAGAAAAATGTACACCCGGCAAGTCGAAAACCTGAAAAGGCGACTTGGGCAAAAAAGGGTATCCCGGTGGACTGAAAACCCGAGAGGGCGGTCCAGGCAAAAGAGGGATTGAAACGAACAACTGCGTCTAGCATGATCGTTTGCGCTTTGGTTAAAGCATCATGGATAATACCCGGTAGGGATCAGTCGGAAACGTCTTGTTCAGAAGGCAGAAAGCACGGAGAGTCTGAGGACATATGGGGTGTAACCGAGTTGGAACTCGATGAGATCGCGGGTTTCACATTGCCATTAGGATAGATTTTTCCTTTTGTGCGCAATTACCTCTTTTCAGGAATTGCTTCCTTTGTATTGCTCAATTTGAGCCACACTTTTTCCAATCAATAAAATGCATATTCAGTCAAATAATTTTGTTTTTTGTTTTCATTACCGCTTTGATTGCAAAAACATCCAATTATTTTTGATAAAGAATCTTGCATTTTAAGACATACAGGTCCCTTCCAATGCATGTTTATAAGATTGAAAGCTTGAAATCTTATTTGGAAGGTTGAGTGACCCAAGTGTTGAAATCTTGACACGCCTGGGGCATGGTTTTATCTAACGATCTGTTTTGCAAGAACTGTTAGATATTTTCACTCACTTGCAGGTTGTGGTGTGGAAGTTGTTGACAAAACAAATCCCCATGGAGTCCAGACAGGGACGAATGAATGTGAAGGGATGACGAAGAGACGTTGAGACGTACGATGACCCTTGAATGATAATCAAGAAGACTCTTCAAAATCGGAAGATTGGAAAGTCTGTAGAAATTCCCCACAGAGTCTGATCTGGGACAGGTGAATTGGAGAGCGACGGAGAGACGTCGAGACGTGCGACGACCTTTGGAATTAATCAAGAAGACTCTTCAAAGTCGGAAGATTGAATTTCTGTATAAATCCCAGGAGTACGTTTCTTGTCGATCGCGGCGCGACCTGGGAATACAAGATGATGGAGCAGAAAAGGCCTAGACGAGCCTGGGAGTTCTCAAAAGTGGAAAACTGATGCGAGATTGGGAGGTGGATACCATGGTTCGACGAGTCGACGGGTGTTTTGTACCAACTTTTCTCATTTCCCCAGTGAGATCCCCAAGCAGAAGTAGAGGACCATTTCCCCAGCAGATCCAAGGTCTGTGGCTTCCCCTAGCCGAGTCAGGATGGTTATCCCCGGCAGGTGTCAGAAACGGTGTTTCCTCAGCAACTAGGCCTGAAGGTTGCTAATCCCCGAGTGGAGCGGGTTTCATTGAAATATATCTCCAGCAGTGTTCATCCTACCAGTGGATCGGATAATTTTCCGTAGCAGACTGATATCTGCATCCCCAGCTGAGTGTATCCTACGTGTGGATTGCATGGGTTGTCCCCAGCGGAGTGGCATTTGCTTCCCTAGCAGGGTCAGGATGGTTATCCCCAGCAGGTGTTAGATTGATGCTTCCCCAGTCGACAGTCCTGGAGGTCGCTGTTTCCCGGCAGAGCTATCTGTGAGCATTTCCCCAGTGAAGTCGTCAGGTATCTGTGAGGGTTTCCCAAAGCAGAGTCGGGATTGATATCCCTAGCAAGTCAAAGATTGTGGTATCCCCATAGAGCGTTGGTGGTGCTTATCCCCAGCAGTTTCTCGAGCGGATTGGGTGCAAAGGAGGTTCTTCCCCAGCAAGGGTTGCCTATTTCCCAACAGCAGTGCTATTCCCCAGCAGGGTGGAGTTGGAGCAATGTCGGGTTCCTCAGCAGAGTATCTCGAGCTTACCAGAAGAGTCCCTTAAGGGGGATACTTTTTATGCATTCATCATGTAAATAAGCATAGCATATTGCATAGAAAAAATAATAAATCGCGTAGCATTTCCATAATTATGGAGCATTACGCAGAAAAAGATCATGCATCATTGTTGCAAGCATAGAGCTAATCTCAAGCCGTGGTTACCGTTTGAGAGGTGGTTGTGCCAGAAAGCGAAGATGTTACTCTGTGGAGTTTAGCATCATGACGTCAGATCAGCAATGTTCCCCAGTAGTGCGATATTGGAGGAAATGTTTCCGTCGGACAGAGACGGAAATAAAATCAGAGGACGTTACGCGATCAGCGCGATTCAAGCCGTGGTTACCGCTTGAGGATTGGTTTTGCCGGACAGTGAAGACGATACTCCGAGGAGTTCAGCAGCGGGATTTTGGAGCAGCAGTATTTCCCAGTCATTGTTTAGTGTCTGGTCGAGCTTTCTTTGGTGTCAGTAAACATCATTGTTCGATATCCTGTAAACATCATTGTTTGATGCCTGTAAACATCATTGTTTGATGCCTGTCCACATCATTGTTTGATGCCTGTAAACATCATTGTTTGATGCCTGTAAACATCATTGTTTGATGCCTGTCCACATCATTGTTTGATGCCTGTAAACATCATTGTTCGATGCCTGTAAACATCATTATTTGATGCCTGTCAACATCATTGTTCGATGTCCTGTCAACATCATTGGTTGGTGCCTGTCAACATCATTGTTCGATGTCTTGTAAACATCATTGTTTGGTGCCTGTAAACATCATCGTTCGATGTCCAGTAAACGTCGAGTTTCTTCCCAGTCATTAGTCAGTGTCTGGTGGAAGGTGTACCCTCTGATATGTCGCCCTCAGAGTGGTGATTGGTGTTATTTCCGACGTTGCCAGCGGAATTATCACAAGGAAACAAGATGTCGGGGTTCAAATGCAGTGATCTGGGATCATTTGCGCGAAAGAAATCTTCGGGGTTCGAGAAAAGCACAAGAAAAGAGATAATAAAAATCCCCAGCGGATGTGTGGTGTTCAGACCATGGTTATCCCTGCGTTGCCATTTATTTTGGTATCCAGGTCGATGTTGCTATTTCGGTGATCAGGCCGACTTTCTCCGTACCAGACGGATTTTGGTTTCAAGGTTGTTCTTCGCCGATTCTGACAGGCGTTGTTAATTATTATCCCATCAGAGTGCAAATTGTTCGTCTGTTCTTGGTATTCAATCACTCTTCATCCTGATCATCTGAAAGCCGAGGCTATTCATATCGACAGGTTCACAGTGAATTGAATAGGGGCAGCTGTAACACCTCAAAATTTGCCCTCCTCTCTTGGGACTAGCTTAACATATTTGCATATCATTTTAGGTCACTAAGCATTGCATGTTGCATATCATGTGGTTACATTGTGCAAGTCATCTTCCCAAGTCTTGATCAGAAGATGGGAGGTCATGTGCAAGCTAGGGTTTTATTGGACTGGTCAGCAATCATCTGAGGATGTGGAGGTCCAAATTAGGGTTTTGTGATTCTCAAGGGGATTGGCCTTTATCTTGATTGCAATGATTCATCATCATCATCATGGTTTGTCATCAGAAGATTCAAGTGTTGAAGCATATTCCTTGAGATTAGGGTTTTGACCACTGGTCAACCCTAATCAGTTGCATTGGGCCAATCAGGGCATGATCAGGAGATGGGGTCTATATTGGATATGGGGATCATCCCATGGTTTTATGGAGCTAATTAAGGCTAGGGTTTCATCCTTGAGCCATTTCATCAGAAAATTGGGGCTCAGTTTGATCTATGCATTGCCAAATTCATCTATTAGTTGAAAAAGTCAACTGTGGTCAACTGTGCATGATTTAATGGATTTGGAGGTGGAAATGAGTTGGATGAACTTCATTCATGTTGGAACAAGTTTTATTTGACATGTCAAAGCTTAAGAATGAAGAAAATAAAGTCAGAACAAAAATTGCCAAAAATAGAAAGTGACTTGTAATGGAAGTTTCCTAAAATGGGATGTTTTTGACCTCAAAATTACATGTCCAAGGAAGCTTCAAATGAAAATTTGTTCAACATGAAAGTTGTAGATCTTGGTCTCACCTTCCCAAAAAGTCCAAGAACTTGAATTTCCCATGTATGGTTGATAAGTTATGGTCCATTCAATTTCAAAAATGACCCATAATCAGAGTGACATAACTTCCACATGGAGTGTCCAAATTGAATGATCTTTTTATGTGCAAACTCCATTTGACACGTACTTTCATGGTGCATAATTGGAATTCCTCAAAAATGGTCAATGCAAAAAGTCAATTTTCAAGTGTACAGTTAAAGATCCAAGGGCAAAATGGTCCAAGTTGAGAAATAATGAGAATTTTGGAATGGGGATTTTTGCAACACCTCACAAATGACAATTAGAGATGGTTTGAATGGTCATAAACATTCAAGGTGCAATATTTGAACAATTCATTTTTGAACTTGCACTTGAAAATGCATAAAGTGCCATGACATGGTGAAAATGAGAATTACAAGTCCAATGACCATGAGACCAATGCCAACTCATCATAACTGATATTTGGAGAGTGTGTGAGCTGTCATACAGCTGTCACAGGGCCTGTGTGAAAAGACATATTTGCCCTTGCTTAGTAAAGTCACATTTTGCTAATCACATTGCATTTTGCTAATTCATGATTAAGGATGTGATTAAATGGAAGTATAAATACTTAATCATAACTAACTCTTGATCATAATCACATTTCACAAGAAATTGCAACTGTTTTTCCCTCCAATTCTCCAAATTCATCAAGAACATTCATCCACAAAATTCAACAAAACTCTTCCAATTCTTCATCATTGTGTGAATTTCTTCTTGCTTCGTGCTCTATGAACATGGATCTTCATCTGTTTGGACAAATTCATTGCTAACAACACCAAATCCGTGACTGTTCGTGAAGAACTCATCCATGGTGAATTGAATTTTCTTCCACTAGAAGCTACATTGGATCAAGCTAAACACTCCAGTCATCTTCCTGAGCTTCGTGCTTCATCTGTTTTGCCAGCCACGCCTTGTAACATCGAGATTCCTCACTGTCTTCGAATTAAGGTGCCAAATCGAACCTCATGATTCCTTTAATTGTTGTATGCGTTTTGTAGTGTGTTCAACATAGATGATCATGATGCCTTTAGTTTTTGGAATGGTTGATTGTAGAGAGAGATATTTCGATTTGAAGAGTTGATGTTAAAACCTAATTTGGTCGATCCATGAGATGTAGTTAGAATTAGGATAAATCATGTACATATTCGTGATCCTCTTGTTTAGACCTTTCCATTGGTTATACGCATGATGATTTTTGTTGAGATTCATTGTTCTTGATGTTCTTGCCATTTCTGGAAAAATGATGAAGATTTCTGGAAATTTTGAGCGTTTGATCTTCATGTTTACAATGCCAGTTTGAATTCGTGTTTACCGCCTGTGTGGACCAATAGAAACATTTCGTTCCTAAGCTCAAAACGGCGTCGTTTTGAGGAAGTCCAAGTTATTTTCAAAAATGCCACTGGCGCCATTTATTTATTTAATTATTCTATTTCATTTTTTCTTGTTTTCCATTTAATTACATAAACTTCAAAAATTAATAACTCCTTCATTTTTGATCCAATTTGAGTGAAACTTTTTGTGCCATACTCATGAAATTGTGTAGAATTTAATGGACATTTTTTTGGAATTTTTTGCATGGATGGAGAAATAAAATGGCTAGGGTTTGTAGAATGTGACACAATTGTATACATGTTGCCATTTTCATTGTGAAATGCTCATACATTAAAAGAAATTCCTGAAATTTTTTGTGCTCATTCTGGAAATGTTGATGGTGATTTCCATGTAAAGTTTGTGATTTTTGGATACTTAATGATTGAGATATTATTTTTTGAATCTAGGTGTGACAATTTGTGTCACACCTAGCTAGGTCAACTTTCTGAATTTATTTGCATGACCTATGATTGTTGGATTGGATTGAAATTTTGCATGAATGATCATTGATGTGTTGGGATAACATGTGAATTGTTCTGGATTTTTCTATGGCATTTTCCATTTGATTGATAATTTTCTTCATTGTTTGCTCATTTTGCAACATTGTGTGATACATGTTTGTATATCCTTTGTGAAATTCTCATATGGTTTTGGATGAAGATGAAATTTGGTATGCTGGTTATGGACACAATGTAGGACATCATGCTTTTGGTCCCATTCATTTCTTAATTGGTTTCACTGTTTTATGAATTTTTGAAGTGAATGCTTGTGGTGATGCTATGAATTGGCTTGAGTAATTGTGTCTGGATTTCTTGATTTTCATTGACCTACTTTCTTTTGTCCAATTGAGCTGAAAATTGACATGCTACTTGTTGATTGTGTCCTGTTTAGGTGTGAATTATTTGAGGATTTTTGGAGTTGTTTTGGTATGCTTTTGATTGAAGTCATTCTGTTTGGACTTTTGGTGTTGTATTTGACCTAGTTTGTACCAAATTGTGCATGAAATGATATTGGTAAATGGTATGAGCAGGGGACCAATTGCATTTGCTTTTGAATTGCTTGAATTTGATTTTGGTTGAAGTGCCCTTGCTGTTTAGAATTTTTTCTCCCTTTTGGACCCTAGGCTTGGCCTAGTGGTCTAGTTTCTCACATTTGGTTTGACTTTTCAGGATGAAATGCATAATGCTCAAGGAAAATGCTTCAAGTCAATTAAATTGAGATTGTTTGATGTTGAGAACTAATTTGACTTTGTTTTGTAGGTTGTGAAGCTTGAGCTTGAGCTTATAGCTTGCACTTGTGTGCATTAACCTGTGTTGTTGTCTGTATAGATTGACTTTTGCTGTTTATTGTTGGTTTGTCTGAGTACTGATGATACTTGATTGATTTCAGGTACATTTAGTCGTTTACAGTTCTTTAAGAACTTGCTTGCTGCTGCTTGGTTTTTAAACCACTTGAGGTAGGACTTCTATTCTTCATGTAGTCTGGGAGACCCGGCCTGTTACTTGGCCGGGCAAATGTCTGAAGTCCTCCTTAAGAGGCGATGTTTGTGATTGTTTAATATTGTGCCCAAGCAGGTAAAGACCTCTATGAGGCAATTGGTGGAAGCCAAGGGATATGCAATCTATCCCCCACTATTCTGTGAGTCGTCCCTCTGCTCACACGGCTGTGTGTTGATGCATTGGGGCACAAACCCAAGATATTGTACTTTGTACAGTTGTGTCAGAGTCTTTGAGCGTAGAAGGGTCCCTCCATTCTGGACCCACGCTCCTTTGTTTGTAGCTCTCCCTGGTCAGGGATAAGAGCTGTGAAGTCTAATCTTCACTTCACCTTTCATCTGCTTCACCTTAGCCCCGCAATGGCAAGGTTAAGAGCGAGCAATACCCATGTACAGATAACTTGCTTCGGCAGTCAAATCCATTGTTTGAGCCCCACTTGACTGGTTATAGTGTGTGCTTCGTGAATATTTGTTTGCTTGTATGCTTGTATGCTTGCTTTCTTCCTGGATAGGAATAGCTTGGAGTGGTGCAAGTAGGTAGAAACCTCAACATAGGGTAACGATGCATGATAACACTAGGCTCGAGTACAGCTCCCTGGTAGTGTGTCTTCCCTTGGTTTCTGGCTAGACTTTCTTTCCCTTTAGGGGGGAGCTACATCGCCCTGATCCTTGTTCCAGACGAGGTATGTAGGCAGGAGACCGTGCGAGGTCTCTCCGGGCACTTTTTTTTCTTTTTGTGTGTGTTGCTTGTTATCTTCTGGCATGTGTTTTGGTTCGGATGCCGACGTAAGTCCAGTGATTGGCGGTTGGGCTCCACGTTTGCCTTCTGGTGTGCGTTTTGGTTCGGATGCTGATGTAAGTCCAGTGATTGGCATTCAGGCTCCCAGTTTGCCTGTGTTTGTGTTTGCTTGTTTGGCGTGCGTGAGCCGAACTACGGCAGCTCTGATTCTCGTTCCAGACGAGATACGTAGGCATAGGATGCGACGTCCTATCGAGCTCCCTTCTCTTAACCCCACCTGCGTTCCCTGTGTGTGTGTGATGTTTAGCAACCTTTTCTTTTCTTAGAACGTGGATCCCGTCGAGTACGACGGACGTGAGGGGTGCTAATACCTTCCCCTCGCGTAACCGACTCCCTTACCCTTTCTCTTTGGTCGCGAGACCATTTCCTTTCCAGGTTTCTCTGAGCGTTTCCTTTCCCTATCTTGGGATAAATAACGCGTAGTGGCGGCTCTGTGTTGTTTTTGTTTCAGCCCGCCGGTTGTTTTTTCGCGGATGCGACACCAAGCACCGGAAGGCTGAGGCATACTGGAGGAAGATGGACCCTCTGGCTCTCGCTGTTTCTTCACTGCTCGGTCTTCAAGAAGTTTGATAAGTGCATCTTTGTCCTTGGACTCAAGCTGCAACTCCTCGTGCTTTCGGCTCAAAGCATGGAACCGCTCTTCCCACATATCCTTCTCTTGCTTCATCTTGGCGAGTGCGTCTTCCAACTCCTCTATATCTTGGTTAGGGAGAGTTAATGGCTCAACCACAACCATAGACATAGGTCTCTCACAAGCATACGGCATTTTCAACTCGGAAGCTCTCTTCTTCACCCAAGTAGTGTAAGCTTCCAAAGCTACACAGTTGTGCGAACCAAGCTCAGATATTCTTTTCCTATGCATATTATGCCAAACATGTACAAACTTCTGCTTCAAATGTTGAGGATCTTTACTCTCTTGATAGAAAATACTTTCTAACTAAGTGTTATTAGGCTTGTCTCTCAAGGGGAACCCAAGTTGACGACGAGCCAAAGCAGGGTTGTAGTTAATTCCTCCTTGTGTACCAATGAGAGGCACATTAGAGAATTCACCATAACTATCAACAATATCCAAGATACTCAATGCAGATTCATACCAAACTATATCATCATTGGTGAGAGACATAAGTCTTTGAGACCACCGTAGACATTGTTTGTTCTCTACAAAAGTAGGCGTCTGAGGCAAGTGCGAAATAAACCACTTGTACAGAAGATGAACACAACACACAATAGTCCCACCACCTTTAGAATTCCTTAGATGCAAAGAGAAGTACACATCACCCAATAGAGTAGGTACAAGATTCCCAATCAAGAATATTCTAATGGCGTTAACATCAACAAACCCGTCAATGTTAGGGAACAAAGCCAAACCATAGATGAGCAACATAAAGATGGCTTCAAAAGCATCCACACTACCGGCTTGAGCAAAGGCAATAACTTTCCCAATAAGGAACTCAGAAGTCAACCCAAACATTCCTCCTTTCTTCACCCAATGAGCCTCAATCTCAGACTTCTTCAGATGAAGAGATTCAACTATGAGATGAGATCTGGGAATCTCCTCCAATCCACTAAAAGGCACCTTGTTAGAAACAGGTATTCCCAAGAGATAGGCATACTCCTCTAACATAGGCAAAAGCCAGGAAAAGTGAAGCAACGGTAGAGAGGATCATAAAACTGAACCAACACACTCAAGAGCCCTTCCACTACATCGGCAGATAATACAGATAGAAGCTTCCCATGACGTTGCTTGAAGTCCAAGGGATCTAATATAAAAGATGATAGCTTCCTTAACTCTTTCAAATCGGGACATCTGAAACTGTACTTCTTAGTGTTCCTTCGTCCATAATCCATGGTCTGAAAATATTTGCAAATAAAACCTCAGTTCCTTGAAGTTATTTTTGTGTGATGAATGTTATGATGCGCATGAAAGCATGAATGCAACAATCACAAATAAGGGATCACACACAAGGCCAACAAAGGTCAAGGGATGAATCAAGTCATTGTCAAGATCAATCATCCATTTTGGTGGATTATGGTTTTCACCTTATCAACACCCAAGTTCCAATGATATTGACAAGACTTGATTGGATCAACCAAGAATCAAGGGTTTGTTGTGAGTCACGAGTATGGAGTCGGGTTAAGAACCATCCCAAAGGAGTGTACTAAGGATAAAACTTGTAGATTATGTTCTAAAAAGTTCCCAGAGTCTTAATTCCATCTATCGGATATTACAGGTTAGGATGACTGACTCATCAACCCATAATATTCTCAAGAGAAGCTCGTCTGAGTGTAGTATCACGTAATAGCTGTTATCAAGTCTACACTTGAACAGTCTCCACACTACGTCCTAAATAGGCCAAGTTGGGTTAAATGTTCTACGGTCCTCAGATTCTTGGACCCCAAATCAGAGAAAGTAATGCCTAACCACAAATAACTTGTGTGACCTCAATAGCTCCAAAAGGGTCTCCATTGAGTAGATGGGTCTCAAGCCAACTTGTTAAGGACTACTCCACAAAAGTCGAAAATGACTATACCATCCTCTTATCTTAATTTCTCTCAAGTTCGGGTTAGAACTTATCTCACCATTCAGAGATCACCAAGCACAACAAGCAAATTATATCACACAAACAAATATACAAACATCAAATATAAAATTATATAGACATAAAAAAGTAGGCTAAACCCACTGGGGACTACTCCCCAGCATTGTCGCCACTTAATTTCTGTAGCGGTAAATTCATGGCCGTTAAGCTATGGATAAACTTAACATCAATAAAACCAGAGTCGCCACTGCGCTTTTATTGTTTCCAAAGGAAAAAGGGGAAAGTGCGAACAAAACCCAAAGATAAGAAGTTTTCAAATCAAAACTAACAAAATGCCAGAGATTACGGGTAAGGGGGTTGGTTACACAGAGGGAACGTGTTAGCACCCAAAGTGTTCTACGTACTCCTAGGGAGCCCTTTTTTCACGTGTGCATGTGTTTTATTATAAAATGATGTTTACAATAAATAGAGTGTGGGGATGAGAAAAGAATTCACTAATTATATTTTTGTGTTTGACAAGACCTTCGGACTTGTGCGTATTACCAACATAAAAATGAGGGATCAAAACCTCGTAGTTCGTGGTATCAATTTCAAAGTGAGTGGGTTATTTTTAACAAAAATTAAGTTGAGGAAAGACACAAAGGGCCTAAAAGAGTTTGAATGAGTGTTAGTTCTTTTTGTCTTTTGAAATTTTAAGTCTAATATGGTTAAATTCATTTGCAAGTTTGATTTAAGGAAAGAGTTAAAAATGCAATGGCATAAGGCCAAAGTTTCTAATTTGTAATAAGTCTAAGTTTAGAAATCACAAGCAAAGAAGATTTTGAAAAGGGGGGGGGGAGATTTGAAATTTAAGAAGTGGGAGGAGATGAAGAGACTAATCCTAAGCAAGAATTTAAAAGTTAAGAGTTGAAAAGATCTAACAAATGGGATGCAATTCAATAGATAAGAATGTCATATAGAAACCTATTTTTCCCTTGGACTTTAGGATCAAGCAATATCAATACACAAATAGCAAGATGAAGAGAAAGACATCAAATAAAGATAACCACATCCAAGTTAGCAACTTCATAGACTTATTCATAATCTTCCCCATGTATCAGATGACATACTCCTTGAATGGCTCAGAATAAGGCATTAGACACAGATCCAAAATACCAAAAATATGTCTTTGCATTTGCCTAACTCTTTTGTATGTAAGGCATAATCCCATTGATTTATTAAGTTCATATCTAGGGTTTGAGACCCTCATGACAAAGAGCACAACCATGAACTGATCCAAGAATGGTTATGAGCATCATATATGAGTTCCATTGATTCCTACATGATATATTGATCAAGTGTTCTTCTAGATTTTGGAAGTGATTTGCCTTGGAAACCCTAGTTTGACTGGGTATCTTAAGTAACTTCTCCAACAAGCTATCTCACCAACTGATCAAATTTCTCAAGGAACACTTCAAAGTTAATCATCTTATGCATATATGATCTACCATTTGCCAATAAAGTCAAGAGAATTGAAGGTTAGCAAGTTGGTTGATGGTGGTTGGCCAGATGAATTCATCTGATCAAAACTGGGTCTCCCTAGACCCTATCTCCTACAATTTTAACCATATGAAAATTATTCCAAGAGGAAAGTTACTCTAAATGACATTACAAACAACTTTTATGTTGAGACCTATAGTTAGTTTTGCTTGGAATATCATTTTCTAGGTTAAAACATTATAGGTCATTTTGTCTAAACCCTAATTTGAAAGTCAACTTCCCAAGGCCATAACTTGCTCATTTTTTATGAGATGAAAGATTTACAAGTTGCACAATCAAATTCAAGATGTATACTTCAACTTTTATGTTTAGAGTGGAAGCAAATTCAACTTTTATGAGCATGTGATATGAGGTTACATTATAGGTCATATTTTACCTATACCATTGAACAAGTGATTTTTCCAAACTTCAAAAATGCATAACTCTATTATTATAAATCCAAATGATATGAAATTGGTGACCATTTTGATGGTATTTGAAATAGCTACAACTTTGATGAAGACACGTTTCTCATTTGAAGCTCACATAAAAAGTTAAGCAAGGTGGAATATTGAAGTATATAGCTTGGCACTTAGTAAAATTTTCAACATGTTGAAATTTCCAAACTTCCACCTCAAAATTCTCCATGTTACAAGCTCCAAAGAACCCAAGTTCATGCATTTTGGATGAAGATTGCTAGGTCTGTGCATGGCTTTAACAGGGTTGCATCATTGGAAAGAATCAAATGTACAAACTTCAGTTCACATTGCCTTGCCATTCAAGCTTCATTCAGACTTCAACATGAATCATTTTGGACCTTAATGCATTGCATTATGCGCCTGTACATGCCCATGCACTCAAGCCATTCACATTGCCAATTTCGGACAGATTTTGAAGTGTGCAAATATCATTCCCTTTGGCTATAAATAAAAGGCTTATGAGCTCATTTGAATCACACCTTGTGTGCCAACTTTGCGCCCCCAATTCAAACCCTCTCATTCTAAAGGAAAACCTGAGAAATTTCAATTTGAAATTTGAGTTTGAATCTCAACTGTTGGAGATTCAAGAACTCCAGGATCCACAGCCTTGCAACCTCTCCAATCACTTCCTGCTAGCTTCTCAAGTGTGATCAGATCGTGTTTGAAGCAAGCAACATCAAGTTCTGCATAACATTGAACGTAATTTTCAAAAAACTTCATCTCTTCGATTCTCACTCAATTATACTCAATTCTCTTGGATCTTTGGTTGTCTGAAGTCCTATCAGTGTAGGCAAGAAGATTGAGTTGCTTAGAGGTCAAATCGAAGCAACTCAGTTGACACACCTCAAAATTCAACTCCTCATATCTTTTTATATATTTGGAGTTAGTTGAAATTGAGGTCAGATTCGTGCTCTACGCCATTTTTCCTTTTAGATCGCGTCCTCCTTTTTTATTTTGGTGATGGTTAAGGATGGACCAGTTCGGTGAGGTCCACCGGAGAAGAAGACCGGAGTTACAGCTCTGGCGGTGCGTTGACACGTCTCCCAGCCATAGGATCCATCCAATTTGTTTTAATCCTGAGCGCTCATTGTGATTGCCCTCCCTACAGTGCACTGACTCTGTGTTTGGTGAAACACGCGTTTCAGGCCACTTGATCTGCCACCTCAATTAATGAGGGAGATTAAGTGGCTCATGTTTTTTTGATATTTACTGATTTTCTTTTATTCCTTTTATTTTCATTAATTCATATTAATTTTAATATTGATCCAAAAAATATGAGAGTTTCACCAAAAAAATTCAAAAAATTTCCTCTTTCATATTTTGAATTAAAAATATTTTTTGGATCATTATTAATATTTTTCATGATTTAATTGATTTTTTGTTTGTTTTTAATTGTTTAAAAATACTTTTAAGTCTTTAAAAATTCTGAATTTTTTTCTCCAAGGTGCTTTGACCTTGTTTGACCTATGATAAATCTCATGGCCATTTCTTTGGTGTTTTGATGAGGTCTTAGGAATTTGACAAACCATACTTAATTTAAATGTATTATTTTAGTCTTTTTAATCTGAATAAATGTCAATTAATTGTGTTGACCAATTGTGATGACTTATTTGAGTTTGACTCTTGTTGTTGGGCCTTGGTCACGGTTGATTTGACTTTGTCAAGTTAATATCATTGGATTTAGGGGATTAATGGAATGTACATTCCATCTCCCAAAATGAATGGATGATACTAATTTGGTAAAAGTCCTCCTTTGACCAATTTGAGTTTTGATCCATTCCCCTCCCTCTTCATCTCATTCCCATTCTTTATGCATTCATCTCATTTTTCCTATGATATCTCAAAGTCCTAAGGCTAGTTGATTGAAAAATCAACATAAGTAAGGATGAGATTAGGCCACCTCTTTTGCATATTCTTTTTGTGTATGGTATATTTCATGAGCATAGTCCATTATACTATGTCTCTAATAAGCATTAACATCAAAATTCTATTTCCCGACCTCAAATAGTTGTGACTTTTACATAAGTCCACTTACGATTGCTTAACATAGCGCTAAATTTGTGACACAAAAAGGCATAACATTCTAGTTAGTGAGATTGTAAGTCTCCCCTCTTTCATGGTATTGTGTGGAAACTTGGCCTTTTTTCCTTCCTTTTGGAAGATGTCTTGGTTGAAGGATTTATGCTTGTGATAAGTGGGTTGAGTGTTCTCCAAAGAATGACTAAAAAGCAAAAAGAAAAATCAAAACAATACTAACTTCTAACTCATTAGCAACTAACTTTTAATTTCAATCCATTTACTTTAATGTAATTTAATTTTAGTCTTTATTCATTTGCCATTATTCATACCGTTCTAATTGTTTATGTTAATGCAATTTTCACTTTGTCCACTTGGACCATATTGTGTGATATTTTCCATTTTGTGGATACTTTGTTTGTTTGTATGGTCTTTGACCATTAATGTACATAATAACAACAAAAATCCTAAAAAACTTTTGTGTGGACTGTTGACTTGATCTTGGACAAATGGACTTAGAACTTAGGAAACATTCCTATGCTAAAGGACTTGGCCAATGCCAACTTTCATGTAACCAAGTGCTTGTGATTTGAAACTTCATCTGATACATCTTTGAAGATCTCTTTGAGTTCATCTGCAACATGATCATTGTGAAGTTGTTATTTTGAACCTGTGACTTGTGGAATTCATCTGCTACATAGGCCAATTTGAAGAAGATTATGGAGTGGCTAAGGCTTGGATGTGGCTGTCTTTATTTGATGCCTTGCTATTCAAGATTGATATAATTGTGCATTTTTGTGTTGCTTGATTCTAAATGTCCAAGGAAATTTGGGTTTCTATTGACATTCTTGTCTATTGGATTGTTACCCATTGGTCAGATCTTTTCAACCCTTAACTTTTAATTTTGTGCATAGGATTAGTCTCATCATCTCCCCCATTTCTTTAATTTCAAAAATATCTCCCCCATTTTTAAAATTTTCTTTGTTTGAACTAGTTTTGTTCTAAACTTTGACCACTTTGCAAAAAGATAGAAACTTTGGCCTTATGCCATTGAATTTTCAAACTTCCCTTTCTTAATCAAACTTGTAAATAGACTTAATTATACTTGACTTAAACCTTCAAAAATCCAAAAAGAACTAACTCATTCAAACCATTTTTGGGCCTCTGTGCCTTTCAAACTTAATTTTTGTTAAAAGCAATACATCCACTTTGAAATTTGTATCACGAACTACGTGGGTTTGATCCCTCATTTTTATGTTGGTACGTAGGCACAAGTTCGAAGGTCTTGTCAAACACAAAAATATAATTAATGAATTCTTTTCTCATCCCCCCATTCTATTCGTTTGTAAACATCATTTTGTACCAAATACATATGCACACAAAAAGGGCTCCCTAGGAGTACCTAAAACACTTTGGGTGCTAACACCTTCCCTCTGTGTAACCAACCCCCTTACCTGTAATCTCTGACATTTTATTAGTTTTGATTTGAAAACTTCTTACTTTTGGATTTTGTTTGTACTTTTTCCCTTTTCCCTTGGAAACAATAAAAGCGCGGTGGCGTCTCTTGTTATTTGATGTCTAGCTTATCCATAGCTTGAAGATCATGAATTTACTACTACACACCGGCAATCATGCGTTCGTAATAAAACGAACTTAAGGTCTTAAGGAAAATCTCCGTCATCTCTTTCTCTTCCAACAGAGGGTTTATCTGAGCAGCAAGCTCTCTCCATCTCTGGGCATACTCTTTGAATGTCTCTTTGTCCTTCTGAGACATAGACCTCAACTGGTCTCTATCTGGTGCCATGTCCACGTTGTACTTGTACTGCTTCACAAAAGCTTCACCTAAATTGTTAAATGTGCAAACACTTGCACTATCTAACCCCATATACCACCTCAGAGCGGCACCAATCAGACTGTATTGAAAGTAGTGAATCAATAACAGATCATTATCGGTTTGCATCGACATTTTCCTGGCATACATGACGAGATGGCTAAGTGGGAAGGTATTTCCCTATACTTTTCAAAGTCAGGGACTTTGAACTTCCTCGGGATTTTGACATTTGGCACTAAGCAGAGTTCATCAGCACTCTTACCAAACATATCTTTTCCCCTCAAGGTCTTCAACTCCTTTCACAGCTCAAGGAATTGGTCTTTCATCTCATCCATCTTCTCATAAACATCAGGGCCTTCAGACAACTTGGAATGATAGATGGTGTCCTCAACACGAGGCAGAGTGTGAATGACTGGAGGAGGAACAGACATGACCGGGATAGATGCCGGTATGGAATCAAAAGTAGGCGCAAACCCTTCAGGCACAAAGTTCGGCGGCATTCTCCACGGGAATCCGGCAGGCATGGTAGGAGCAAACTGAGTGGCAGGCACAGTTGAAGTAACAACCTCTGAAATGAAAATCCTCTAAGGGGGAAGAGTTACAGGTGTTGGAGAGGACTGACTCTGAGTAGCCAAAATGGACTCCATCATGACAGTCAAGCGGGCAATCTCGTCCTTCAACTCTCTGTTCTCTTGTTCCAAATGTTCCATGATTTTTAGTTGATTGACATGAGTGGAAGGTGTACCCTCTGATATGTCGCCCTCAGAGTGGTGATTGGTGTTATTTCCGACGTTGCCAGCGGAATTATCACAAGGAAACAAGATGTCGGGGTTCAAATGCAGTGATCTGGGATCATTTGCGCGAAAGAAATCTTCGGGGTTCGAGAAAAGCACAAGAAAAGAGATAATAAAAATCCCCAGCGGATGTGTGGTGTTCAGACCATGGTTATCCCTGCGTTGCCATTTATTTTGGTATCCAGGTCGATGTTGCTGTTTCGGTGATCAGGCCGACTTTCTCCGTACCAGACGGATTTTGGTTTCAAGGTTGTTCTTCGCCGATTCTGACAGGCGTTGTTAATTATTATCCCATCAGAGTGCAAATTGTTCGTCTGTTCTTGGTATTCAATCACTCTTCATCCTGATCATCTGAAAGCCGAGGCTATTCATATCGACAGGTTCACAGTGAATTGAATAGGGGCAGCTGTAACACCTCAAAATTTGCCCTCCTCTCTTGGGACTAGCTTAACATATTTGCATATCATTTTAGGTCACTAAGCATTGCATGTTGCATATCATGTGGTTACATTGTGCAAGTCATCTTCCCAAGTCTTGATCAGAAGATGGGAGGTCATGTGCAAGCTAGGGTTTTATTGGACTGGTCAGCAATCATCTGAGGATGTGGAGGTCCAAATTAGGGTTTTGTGATTCTCAAGGGGATTGGCCTTTATCTTGATTGCAATGATTCATCATCATCATCATGGTTTGTCATCAGAAGATTCAAGTGTTGAAGCATATTCCTTGAGATTAGGGTTTTGACCACTGGTCAACCCTAATCAGTTGCATTGGGCCAATCAGGGCATGATCAGGAGATGGGGTCTATATTGGATATGGGGATCATCCCATGGTTTTATGGAGCTAATTGAGGCTAGGGTTTCATCCTTGAGACATTTCATCAGAAAATTGGGGCTCAGTTTGATCTATGCATTGCCAAATTCATCTATCAGTTGAAAAAGTCAACTGTGGTCAATTGTGCATGATTTAATGGATTTGGAGGTGGAAATGAGTTGGATGCACTTCATTCATGTTGGAACAAGTGTTATTTGACATGTCAAAGCTTAAGAATGAAGAAAATAAAGTCAGAACAAAAATTGCCAAAAATAGAAAGTGACTTGTAATGGAAGTTTCCTAAAATGGGATGTTTTTGACCTCAAAATTACATGTCCAAGGAAGCTTCAAATGAAAATTTGTTCAACATGAAAGTTGTAGATCTTGGTCTCACCTTCCCAAAAAGTCCAAGAACTTGAATTTCCCATGTATGGTTGATAAGTTATGGTCCATTCAATTTCAAAAATGACCCATAATCAGAGTGACATAACTTCCACATGGAGTGTCCAAATTGAATGATCTTTTTATGTGCAAACTCCATTTGACACGTACTTTCATGGTGCATAATTGGAATTCCTCAAAAATGGTCAATGCAAAAAGTCAATTTTCAAGTGTACAGTTAAAGATCCAAGGGCAAAATGGTCCAAGTTGAGAAATAATGAGAATTTTGGAATGGGGATTTTTGCAACACCTCACAAATGACAATTAGAGATGGTTTGAATGGTCATAAACATTCAAGGTGCAATATTTGAACAATTCATTTTTGAACTTGCACTTGAAAATGCATAAAGTGCCATGACATGGTGAAAATGAGAATTACAAGTCCAATGACCATGAGACCAATGCCAACTCATCATAACTGATATTTGGAGAGTGTGTGAGCTGTCATACAGCTGTCACAGGGCCTGTGTGAAAAGACATATTTGCCCTTGCTTAGTAAAGTCACATTTTGCTAATCACATTGCATTTTGCTAATTCATGATTAAGGATGTGATTAAATGGAAGTATAAATACTTAATCATAACTAACTCTTGATCATAATCACATTTCACAAGAAATTGCAACTGTTTTTCCCTCCAATTCTCCAAATTCATCAAGAACATTCATCCACAAAATTCAACAAAACTCTTCCAATTCTTCATCATTGTGTGAATTTCTTCTTGCTTCGTGCTCTATGAACATGGATCTTCATCTGTTTGGACAAATTCATTGCTAACAACACCAAATCCGTGACTGTTCGTGAAGAACTCATCCATGGTGAATTGAATTTTCTTCCACTAGAAGCTACATTGGATCAAGCTAAACACTCCAGTCATCTTCCTGAGCTTCGTGCTTCATCTGTTTTGCCAGCCACGCCTTGTAACATCGAGATTCCTCACTGTCTTCGAATTAAGGTGCCAAATCGAACCTCATGATTCCTTTAATTGTTGTATGCGTTTTGTAGTGTGTTCAACATAGATGATCATGATGCCTTTAGTTTTTGGAATGGTTGATTGTAGAGAGAGATATTTCGATTTGAAGAGTTGATGTTAAAACCTAATTTGGTCGATCCATGAGATGTAGTTAGAATTAGGATAAATCATGTACATATTCGTGATCCTCTTGTTTAGACCTTTCCATTGGTTATACGCATGATGATTTTTGTTGAGATTCATTGTTCTTGATGTTCTTGCCATTTCTGGAAAAATGATGAAGATTTCTGGAAATTTTGAGCGTTTGATCCTCATGTTTACAATGCCAGTTTGAATTCGTGTTTACCGCCTGTGTGGACCAATAGAAACATTTCGTTCCTAAGCTCAAAACGGCGTCGTTTTGAGGAAGTCCAAGTTATTTTCAAAAATGCCACTGGCGCCATTTATTTATTTAATTATTCTATTTCATTTTTTCTTGTTTTCCATTTAATTACATAAACTTCAAAAATTAATAACTCCTTCATTTTTGATCCAATTTGAGTGAAACTTTTTGTGCCATACTCATGAAATTGTGTAGAATTTAATGGACATTTTTTTGGAATTTTTTGCATGGATGGAGAAATAAAATGGCTAGGGTTTGTAGAATGTGACACAATTGTATACATGTTGCCATTTTCATTGTGAAATGCTCATACATTAAAAGAAATTCCTGAAATTTTTTGTGCTCATTCTGGAAATGTTGATGGTGATTTCCATGTAAAGTTTGTGATTTTTGGATACTTAATGATTGAGATATTATTTTTTGAATCTAGGTGTGACAATTTGTGTCACACCTAGCTAGGTCAACTTTCTGAATTTATTTGCATGACCTATGATTGTTGGATTGGATTGAAATTTTGCATGAATGATCATTGATGTGTTGGGATAACATGTGAATTGTTCTGGATTTTTCTATGGCATTTTCCATTTGATTGATAATTTTCTTCATTGTTTGCTCATTTTGCAACATTGTGTGATACATGTTTGTATATCCTTTGTGAAATTCTCATATGGTTTTGGATGAAGATGAAATTTGGTATGCTGGTTATGGACACAATGTAGGACATCATGCTTTTGGTCCCATTCATTTCTTAATTGGTTTCACTGTTTTATGAATTTTTGAAGTGAATGCTTGTGGTGATGCTATGAATTGGCTTGAGTAATTGTGTCTGGATTTCTTGATTTTCATTGACCTACTTTCTTTTGTCCAATTGAGCTGAAAATTGACATGCTACTTGTTGATTGTGTCCTGTTTAGGTGTGAATTATTTGAGGATTTTTGGAGTTGTTTTGGTATGCTTTTGATTGAAGTCATTCTGTTTGGACTTTTGGTGTTGTATTTGACCTAGTTTGTACCAAATTGTGCATGAAATGATATTGGTAAATGGTATGAGCAGGGGACCAATTGCATTTGCTTTTGAATTGCTTGAATTTGATTTTGGTTGAAGTGCCCTTGCTGTTTAGAATTTTTTCTCCCTTTTGGACCCTAGGCTTGGCCTAGTGGTCTAGTTTCTCACATTTGGTTTGACTTTTCAGGATGAAATGCATAATGCTCAAGGAAAATGCTTCAAGTCAATTAAATTGAGATTGTTTGATGTTGAGAACTAATTTGACTTTGTTTTGTAGGTTGTGAAGCTTGAGCTTGAGCTTATAGCTTGCACTTGTGTGCATTAACCTGTGTTGTTGTCTGTATAGATTGACTTTTGCTGTTTATTGTTGGTTTGTCTGAGTACTGATGATACTTGATTGATTTCAGGTACATTTAGTCGTTTACAGTTCTTTAAGAACTTGCTTGCTGCTGCTTGGTTTTTAAACCACTTGAGGTAGGACTTCTATTCTTCATGTAGTCTGGGAGACCCGGCCTGTTACTTGGCCGGGCAAATGTCTGAAGTCCTCCTTAAGAGGCGATGTTTGTGATTGTTTAATATTGTGCCCAAGCAGGTAAAGACCTCTATGAGGCAATTGGTGGAAGCCAAGGGATATGCAATCTATCCCCCACTATTCTGTGAGTCGTCCCTCTGCTCACACGGCTGTGTGTTGATGCATTGGGGCACAAACCCAAGATATTGTACTTTGTACAGTTGTGTCAGAGTCTTTGAGCGTAGAAGGGTCCCTCCATTCTGGACCCACGCTCCTTTGTTTGTAGCTCTCCCTGGTCAGGGATAAGAGCTGTGAAGTCTAATCTTCACTTCACCTTTCATCTGCTTCACCTTAGCCCCGCAATGGCAAGGTTAAGAGCGAGCAATACCCATGTACAGATAACTTGCTTCGGCAGTCAAATCCATTGTTTGAGCCCCACTTGACTGGTTATAGTGTGTGCTTCGTGAATATTTGTTTGCTTGTATGCTTGTATGCTTGCTTTCTTCCTGGATAGGAATAGCTTGGAGTGGTGCAAGTAGGTAGAAACCTCAACATAGGGTAACGATGCATGATAACACTAGGCTCGAGTACAGCTCCCTGGTAGTGTGTCTTCCCTTGGTTTCTGGCTAGACTTTCTTTCCCTTTAGGGGGGAGCTACATCGCCCTGATCCTTGTTCCAGACGAGGTATGTAGGCAGGAGACCGTGCGAGGTCTCTCCGGGCACTTTTTTTTCTTTTTGTGTGTGTTGCTTGTTATCTTCTGGCATGTGTTTTGGTTCGGATGCCGACGTAAGTCCAGTGATTGGCGGTTGGGCTCCACGTTTGCCTTCTGGTGTGCGTTTTGGTTCGGATGCTGATGTAAGTCCAGTGATTGGCATTCAGGCTCCCAGTTTGCCTGTGTTTGTGTTTGCTTGTTTGGCGTGCGTGAGCCGAACTACGGCAGCTCTGATTCTCGTTCCAGACGAGATACGTAGGCATAGGATGCGACGTCCTATCGAGCTCCCTTCTCTTAACCCCACCTGCGTTCCCTGTGTGTGTGTGATGTTTAGCAACCTTTTCTTTTCTTAGAACGTGGATCCCGTCGAGTACGACGGACGTGAGGGGTGCTAATACCTTCCCCTCGCGTAACCGACTCCCTTACCCTTTCTCTTTGGTCGCGAGACCATTTCCTTTCCAGGTTTCTCTGAGCGTTTCCTTTCCCTATCTTGGGATAAATAACGCGTAGTGGCGGCTCTGTGTTGTTTTTGTTTCAGCCCGCCGGTTGTTTTTTCGCGGATGCGACACCAAGCACCGGAAGGCTGAGGCATACTGGAGGAAGATGGACCCTCTGGCTCTCGCTGTTTCTTCACTGCTCGGTCTTCAAGAAGTTTGATAAGTGCATCTTTGTCCTTGGACTCAAGCTGCAACTCCTCGTGCTTTCGGCTCAAAGCATGGAACCGCTCTTCCCACATATCCTTCTCTTGCTTCATCTTGGCGAGTGCGTCTTCCAACTCCTCTATATCTTGGTTAGGGAGAGTTAATGGCTCAACCACAACCATAGACATAGGTCTCTCACAAGCATACGGCATTTTCAACTCGGAAGCTCTCTTCTTCACCCAAGTAGTGTAAGCTTCCAAAGCTACACAGTTGTGCGAACCAAGCTCAGATATTCTTTTCCTATGCATATTATGCCAAACATGTACAAACTTCTGCTTCAAATGTTGAGGATCTTTACTCTCTTGATAGAAAATACTTTCTAACTAAGTGTTATTAGGCTTGTCTCTCAAGGGGAACCCAAGTTGACGACGAGCCAAAGCAGGGTTGTAGTTAATTCCTCCTTGTGTACCAATGAGAGGCACATTAGAGAATTCACCATAACTATCAACAATATCCAAGATACTCAATGCAGATTCATACCAAACTATATCATCATTGGTGAGAGACATAAGTCTTTGAGACCACCGTAGACATTGTTTGTTCTCTACAAAAGTAGGCGTCTGAGGCAAGTGCGAAATAAACCACTTGTACAGAAGATGAACACAACACACAATAGTCCCACCACCTTTAGAATTCCTTAGATGCAAAGAGAAGTACACATCACCCAATAGAGTAGGTACAAGATTCCCAATCAAGAATATTCTAATGGCGTTAACATCAACAAACCCGTCAATGTTAGGGAACAAAGCCAAACCATAGATGAGCAACATAAAGATGGCTTCAAAAGCATCCACACTACCGGCTTGAGCAAAGGCAATAACTTTCCCAATAAGGAACTCAGAAGTCAACCCAAACATTCCTCCTTTCTTCACCCAATGAGCCTCAATCTCAGACTTCTTCAGATGAAGAGATTCAACTATGAGATGAGATCTGGGAATCTCCTCCAATCCACTAAAAGGCACCTTGTTAGAAACAGGTATTCCCAAGAGATAGGCATACTCCTCTAACATAGGCAAAAGCCAGGAAAAGTGAAGCAACGGTAGAGAGGATCATAAAACTGAACCAACACACTCAAGAGCCCTTCCACTACATCGGCAGATAATACAGATAGAAGCTTCCCATGACGTTGCTTGAAGTCCAAGGGATCTAATATAAAAGATGATAGCTTCCTTAACTCTTTCAAATCGGGACATCTGAAACTGTACTTCTTAGTGTTCCTTCGTCCATAATCCATGGTCTGAAAATATTTGCAAATAAAACCTCAGTTCCTTGAAGTTATTTTTGTGTGATGAATGTTATGATGCGCATGAAAGCATGAATGCAACAATCACAAATAAGGGATCACACACAAGGCCAACAAAGGTCAAGGGATGAATCAAGTCATTGTCAAGATCAATCATCCATTTTGGTGGATTATGGTTTTCACCTTATCAACACCCAAGTTCCAATGATATTGACAAGACTTGATTGGATCAACCAAGAATCAAGGGTTTGTTGTGAGTCACGAGTATGGAGTCGGGTTAAGAACCATCCCAAAGGAGTGTACTAAGGATAAAACTTGTAGATTATGTTCTAAAAAGTTCCCAGAGTCTTAATTCCATCTATCGGATATTACAGGTTAGGATGACTGACTCATCAACCCATAATATTCTCAAGAGAAGCTCGTCTGAGTGTAGTATCACGTAATAGCTGTTATCAAGTCTACACTTGAACAGTCTCCACACTACGTCCTAAATAGGCCAAGTTGGGTTAAATGTTCTACGGTCCTCAGATTCTTGGACCCCAAATCAGAGAAAGTAATGCCTAACCACAAATAACTTGTGTGACCTCAATAGCTCCAAAAGGGTCTCCATTGAGTAGATGGGTCTCAAGCCAACTTGTTAAGGACTACTCCACAAAAGTCGAAAATGACTATACCATCCTCTTATCTTAATTTCTCTCAAGTTCGGGTTAGAACTTATCTCACCATTCAGAGATCACCAAGCACAACAAGCAAATTATATCACACAAACAAATATACAAACATCAAATATAAAATTATATAGACATAAAAAAGTAGGCTAAACCCACTGGGGACTACTCCCCAGCATTGTCGCCACTTAATTTCTGTAGCGGTAAATTCATGGCCGTTAAGCTATGGATAAACTTAACATCAATAAAACCAGAGTCGCCACTGCGCTTTTATTGTTTCCAAAGGAAAAAGGGGAAAGTGCGAACAAAACCCAAAGATAAGAAGTTTTCAAATCAAAACTAACAAAATGCCAGAGATTACGGGTAAGGGGGTTGGTTACACAGAGGGAACGTGTTAGCACCCAAAGTGTTCTACGTACTCCTAGGGAGCCCTTTTTTCACGTGTGCATGTGTTTTATTATAAAATGATGTTTACAATAAATAGAGTGTGGGGATGAGAAAAGAATTCACTAATTATATTTTTGTGTTTGACAAGACCTTCGGACTTGTGCGTATTACCAACATAAAAATGAGGGATCAAAACCTCGTAGTTCGTGGTATCAATTTCAAAGTGAGTGGGTTATTTTTAACAAAAATTAAGTTGAGGAAAGACACAAAGGGCCTAAAAGAGTTTGAATGAGTGTTAGTTCTTTTTGTCTTTTGAAATTTTAAGTCTAATATGGTTAAATTCATTTGCAAGTTTGATTTAAGGAAAGAGTTAAAAATGCAATGGCATAAGGCCAAAGTTTCTAATTTGTAATAAGTCTAAGTTTAGAAATCACAAGCAAAGAAGATTTTGAAAAGGGGGGGGGAGATTTGAAATTTAAGAAGTGGGAGGAGATGAAGAGACTAATCCTAAGCAAGAATTTAAAAGTTAAGAGTTGAAAAGATCTAACAAATGGGATGCAATTCAATAGATAAGAATGTCATATAGAAACCTATTTTTCCCTTGGACTTTAGGATCAAGCAATATCAATACACAAATAGCAAGATGAAGAGAAAGACATCAAATAAAGATAACCACATCCAAGTTAGCAACTTCATAGACTTATTCATAATCTTCCCCATGTATCAGATGACATACTCCTTGAATGGCTCAGAATAAGGCATTAGACACAGATTCAAAGTAACATTTGCATCAAGACCATGTAGCATGTGAACTCGTGTGGACCCCAATACTTGCATCAGATGAAATCTCACTTCATAATGACTTGGTTTCAAAAATGTTGGCATTGGCCAAGTCCTTTTGCATAGGTAATTTTGCCTAATTCTAAGTCCAAAGCTCAGATCAAATCCAACAGTCCACACAAATATTTTTTTAGGGTTTTTGTTGTTTATTATGTACTTTAAGGTCCTAAGACCACAAACACAAACACAATACAAAACAAGTATATACAATCACAATATAATCACAATATATGACTCAAGTGAGCAAAGTGAAAATGGCATTAAAATAAACAAGTTAAATGATATGTATAATGACAAATGATAAATGACTTGAATTTAAAGTGCATAAAAGTAAATGACTTGAAATTAAAAGTTAGTCAAATGTTAGTTGATTAGAAGTTAGTGGAGTTTTGCTTTTCAATTGTTTAAGGCATTCTTTGGAGAACACTCAACCCTCTATTCACAAGCATGGATCCTTGAACCAAGACATCTTCCAAAGGAAGGAAAGAATGCCAAGTTTCCACACAATACTATGAAAGGGTGGAGACTTACAATCTCATTTACTAGAATGCTATGCCTTTTGTGTCAAAGTTTAGAGCTATGTTAAGCAATCGTAATTGAACTTATGTAGAAGTCACAACTATCTGAGACCGGGTAATAAAGTTTTTGGTGTTAATGCATGTTAGAGATATGGTATAATGAACCATACTCCTAAAACATACCACACACAAAAAGAAAATGATCAAAGGGTGGACCTAATCTCATCCATACTTGTATTAGTTCATGAACCAATTAGAATTAGGATATTGAGATGTCATTGGCCAATGGGAGGAGTGGGATGGAAAGGGATTAAAGATGAAGAGGGAGGGGAAATGAGACAAACACAAATTGGTCTTGGGAGGAATTTTATCAACTTAAAATCATTCATTTATTTTGGGAGATGAAATATACATTTCATCAATCCCCTAAATCTAATAATTTTAATCCAACAAAAGTCAAATCAACCTTGACCAAGGCCCAAACACAATAGTCAAACCTCACAAGTCAATAAAAATGGCTTAACACAATTTATTTTCAATCAAACAAATTAAAAATCAATTAAAAGTACATTAAATTAAATTATGTTTGATCAAAAACCCAAAACCTCTTCAAAACACCAAATAAATGGCCAAGAGATTTATCATAGCTCAAACAAGGTCAAAGGACCTTGGAGAAATTTTTTCACTATTTTTGAAAAGTAAGAAGTATTTTTAAACAATTAAAAATATGCATAAAAACAATTAAATCATGAAAAATATCAATATTGATCCAAAAAATAATTTTATTTCATAAAATGAAAGAGGAAAATATTTGAAATTTTTTGGTGAAAGTCCCATATTTTTTGGATCAATAATGAAATTAATATGAAATAATGAAAATAAAGCAATTAAAATAAAAATTCAAAAATACATGGACCATCTGATCTCCCTCATTAATTGAGGTGGCATATCACATGGTCCAAAACGCGCGTTCTACATGGTCCTGAGTCAAATGAGTAACACATCTGGTAATCACAAACAACACCCCAGATTAAAACATTTTAAATGAATCTTGTGGTTGAGAAGCTTGCCAACACATCGCCAGAGCCAGAGCTCCCGTCTTCTTCTTCGGTGGACCTCACCGAACTGGTCCACCTTCAACCATCACCAAAATGAAAAAGAAAGACATGGATTTAAAGAAAAAACGCTCAGGAGCTCGAATCTCGCCTCAATTTTGTCTAACTCCAAGTATATAGAAAGATACAGGGAGTTGAATTTTGAGGATCATGAACTGAGTTGCTTCGATTTGATCTCAAAGCAACTCAATCTTGTTGCCTACATTGGTAGGACTTCAGACAACCAAAAATCAACAAGAATAGTGGAGAAATAAGAGATAATTGAAGAGTGGAAGTTTCTAAAAATTCTCCTTCGAGTTTATCCAATTTGACTTGATCTTGATCTGGATTTGATTGCTTTCTCCTCCTCTTGCTTGCAGAAACCAAATGAACTGAAAATGGAAGTGAATTTATGTAGTGTAAACTTCCAAACAGATGGTGAAGTTCAAGCTCGATTTCAAAAGATTTCTCAGAAAATTCTATGGCAGTGAGGGTTTGTAGAGGTCTAGCAAAGCTTGGGCAAGGTGATGATCATGAATCTTAATCCTTAACTTTTTTATATATGCAATGTGTTTGATATTTGCACCACTTGAAAATTGGACAAAAATAGTAATTCACTTGCATGGGTGCATGGGCAATCATTTGGGCCTCAATAGTGATGCAATCCAACTCCAAATCATGTACAAGGTCTGCTGAAATCATCATGTGCAAGCATGCAAATGGAAATGATCATGTGAAGTTCAATCTTGCCAAATCACTTCCCATAATGAAACCATGCACAAGTTCTTCAATTTTGGTCGAAATGAGATGATCTTGGATGTTTTGGAAAGGTGAGATCAAGGGGAACAACTTTCATGTTGAACACTTTTTCATTTGAATCTTGGATCATGATGAATTTTGAGGTGGAAGTTTGGGAAATCAAACATATTTGAAAATTTTCTAAGTCCCAAGTTAAATGTTCACTTCTTCCACCTTGAATAACTTTTTCTATGGACTTCAAATGAGAAAAGTTACTTAATAAAAGTGTAGCTCTTTCAAAATTCTTCAATTTGGTCACCAATTTGACCTCATTTGTATTTGGCATGAAGGAGTTATGCATTTTAGAAGTTGAGGAAAAGCACTTGTTCAATGGTATTGGTCCAAAATGACCTATAATGTTTCCTCTTGGCACATGCATTTGCAAGTTGAATTTTCACTTCCTTAAAACATAAAAGTTTAAGTACACATCTTGAAATGGATCATGCAATTTTAATGGTTGTCATCTTATAAAAATTGAGCAAGTTATGGCCTTGGGAAGTTGACCTCCAACTTAGGGTTTAGACAAAATGACCTATAATCTTTCACCAGAAAAAATGACTTTCCAAGCAAAACTAGATCTTGACCTCAACATGAAAGTTGTTTGGAATGTCATTTAGAGTAACGTTTCTCTTGGAATCATTTTCATATGACAAAAATTGTAGGAGATAGGGTCTAGGGAACCCCAGTTTTGACCAGTTGATTTCCTCTGATCAACCACCATAAACCGTCTTGCTAGCTTGACATTCTATTGACTTTTGGGACTCATGGAGGATCATATATGCATAAGATGATGAAATTTGGAATATCCATTGAAATATTTGATCAATTGCTAAAGAAACTTGTTGAAGAAGTCACATAAGATACCCAGATGAATTAGGGTTTCCAAGGCAAACCAACTCCAAACTCTTGATGATTTCTTGATCAAAAACATATGTGAAGATCATGGGGATCCATATATAATACTTAGAGCCAATGTAGACCAATTATTGATTGGGCTTCTTGCATTGAGGGTCTTAAACCCTAGATATGAGCTTGATAGAGCATAGGTGAACATGCACACTACCTACAAAAGAGTTAAAATATACAATGACATATTTTTGGTATTTTGGTTAGTAAATAATGAAAAATGAGGTATAATACAATCAAATGTGCTTGGTGATCTCTCCCAATGCAAACCCAATGAATGAGGGGTAAAGAGAATGTCAAGGTGTGATCCCAATGCTAATGCATATGATGAGAATATCATGAGGGATCGTAGGGTCAAAATTGGGGTCTTACAATGTCATACTCCTTTACTCGGATTTTGTAAATATCCTCTACCTTTTGTAGTGGAAAATCCTATCATTCCCCACAAATCTCCTAGATGATATTCTTAGTAATACTTGATTTTGCTTTCCAGCCATCGTGCTGATATTTGTCTAGTTTATCTTTCCAGCCATCGTGTTGATGATATTCATTTGCTTTCGAGTTGCTATGTCGATGTTTTACCAGTTTACTTTCCAACCATTATGCTAGTGATAGTCATTTTATTTATTAGCGTGATCGCCAAGGATTTGTGAAAAAGGAAAAATAACTTTATTAATTAGTGTGATCGCCAAGGATTCGAGTCCTCATGCCTACGTATTCTCATAATGCAATGAGAAAATCAGAGCTTCGTAGTTCATGGTAGAAAATACATATGTTTTGGTTAATTTTAAGGAACAATTATAATTGTATCCTAGAAGTGTGTAGACGTTAGCTGATTTTAATCGTTGGTCGGATGCTCTAAGCTTTTAGTCTGATTGCTAAGGAACAAATTGTAACAGTTCTTTTATGAAAAGAAAATTGTTTTGAAAAAGTTTTATGTGATAAATAGGAAAAAGAAAGAGTTGCTTGAATGAATACAAAAGAAATTTCTTAAATCGAAAAGGGGTTGCTTGAATTGAATAAAATAAGGAAAAGAGTTGTGAAATGAGAAACGTGTTGCCTAGCTGTGGTGAAAGCATTGTTTGGACCAAGAGTGTGTGGTTTGAACCCATATGGTAGGTGTAACTGAACCAAATAGTGTTTGGCGTTAAATAATAGATGGTGTGGCCAATACAAGGTTACAGGATTTTGCCTAGATTTGAGAGACCAAGACCTACAAGAAAGGGGGTTGCCAGAGCATGGAGCTCCACAGGGAAATGCATGAGGGTTACCAGAGCATGACACTCCATAGGGAAATGCATGAAAGTTGACAGAGCATGAAGCTCCATATGAAAATGCATGAAGGTTTCCAGAGCATGAAGCTCCACAAGGAAATTAATTAAAGTTGTCAGAGCATGAAGCTCAACATGGCAATGCATGAAGGTTGCCAAAGCATAAAGCTCCACAGGGCAATGCATGAAGGTTTCCAGAGCATGAAGCTCCACAGGGAAATACACGAAGGTATTGATTTAGATATGGTTGTTTAACCACGAGGTGATTAACCCAAAGAATGTATGGATGTCAAAGAGAATTATGTTTGGTCCAAAGAGACAAGTATTATTGATATTGATTGTTGCGTTATTGTCTGCGGAGAAGAAGACTTGAAAGTCGTTTGATTTGAATTACACTAAAGTCTTTGAGAATACTTTGAATAATTGGGGCCTACGCGAAGATGTGAAAAACACAAGAAAAAGGGGTTTGAATTCGGTTTTACAAGCAAAATATTTTTCCAAAATAAGAATACCACTAATAACTTAATAACAAAGACATAAAAACACAAGTATTTTTATCCTGGTTTGCTTGAAACTCAAAGCTAATCGAGTCCACCCGCCAAGGTGATTTTGCCTTATACACAAGGACTTAATCCACTATAATTAATAGATTACAATAATCACAATGAATAACCTTCTTTGTCTTCTCAAGGATCCAACTATACCCTAGACTCCTTAAGGACTCACAAAGAACAACCTTCTTTGTCTTCTCAAGGATAACCTCCTTAAGGAATCAAACAAACAGTTTGAATAATATTTTGTATGTTACAAGATGCTTCTATACAAGCAGATTTTACAAAAATGAATAACAAACACTTAAAGAAAAACTGTATACAAAAGAATGATAGCTTTTCACAAATAAATAGACTTGTTAAAATATTACATGTGCGACATTTTTCTTCAAGTCTCCAAGTCTTACTTATATAGCATAAGAAGAAGACCGTTGGAGGGGAAAATGGAGTAAGCTCATTGAGTGGCTGTCCACTGTTGGATGGGAAAGGAGTGATACTGCGTATTGTCCTTCGCCCATAAAATCAGTGACATGTGTGATGTATAGTACTGTCCTTGCCCATGAAATCAGGTAGTGGAAAGGATGTTCAATTTGTATTATTTACTATTTGATTATGTTCTGATTTTGATCTTATCTTCAAGTTCATTGGCTTCTGATGAAAGTTGATGAAGCATGAAATAAAGAAATAAAAAGCTGGATTCAGAAACTTCAGAATCTTTGGTCAGAACCTTGACATCGTCAGTAGTTTGGCTTGAGATCTTCAGAATATTCAGAATATTCAGAGTCTTCATAATCTTCAGTCAGAATATTGATAACTTCAATTGTATGGCTTGAGATATTCATAATCTTTAGCTATATAAAACAACTTCAGAAGCTTGCCATTCTTCAGAAGTTTGGTGATCAAAGTCACGTCCAGAAGCATGAACTGAGAGAATATTGTAGCAAAAACATAGTGTCTCATCAGTAGTTTCTTAGGAGTGAATCAGCACAGAAGCAGAAAGATCATTGCAACAGCAATATTGAACATCTTTCAGAACTTCTAATAGCTAGCGCAGAAATGGATTCGGAACACATAGTTCAAAAACTGATGACATTGCACTTCATATATTCAGAATCAGAACTGGTTATTAAAGCAACACAATAACAAACCATTAGGGTACCAAAAATTTTCTCATACAAATACAATATTGTTATCATCAAAACTCAAGGTATAGATGCAGAATCAAATCTTGTTCTAACAATGTCCCCTTTTTTAGGATGACAAAACATGTATTTTGATGAACAATTTTGTACAGGGTAATCACAGAAGAGTACATCTTATAGAAGCACAAAGCTTCCCCTGAGATGTATAATCCTATAAAGATAAAATCAGAATGAAAGAACACTTTCCTGATTAACCTATTTGAAATACCAGAGTGAATTTTCTATCAGAATCTGGTTTATCTTCAGAAGTTGATTGACGTTGTCCAGAGTACTGGTTTGATAACATCATCATTCTGATAAGCTTCAATTCATAAGCTTTGTTGGGTTATCTTGAAGAAACTTTAGAGCTGGTTATCTTCTTAAAAGAGCTAGTTTTCTTATAGGAACCTTGACTTTTCAAGTCTGATTACTATAAAGGAAAATCTCTCTTATAGCTGGATTCCAATTCCATGATTTTTAGAAATAACGTTTCAGAAACACTTCGATGCTAAGTACTTCAATGTTCTATGTTCAGAACACAATATTAGTTCTTTGAATCTCATTTTCAATCATCAGCATGAAGGTGTACAGACTCAGATAGAAGACCATTTCATTAAAAATTGGTAACTTATATTCTAATCTTTGATACTTCATGACAACTTCAAATGTTTGATGATAACCATTTGATTCTTGAGATATAACCATACAAAACACTTAACAAACTCTTTTCCGAAGTAGTTGTTAGTAGAAAACATTAATCAATGTTTGGGTTTTTAATTAAGGAATTTAGAATATCAAAATAAACACTAATTCTTCCCCTTAGATACGTTGTGTTTTCTCCCCGTTTCTCATCAATAAAAAAGACATAGACAAAATAATAAAGTAAATGAAGAGAAACAAACATATTTTCGTGAAAAATGCCAAAAAGGTAGTGAATGATACAACTGGTATTTAACAAACCGGAAATACAAAGAACTAAAAAGAACTACAAAAGAAATGCAACAAGTAAACATAAAAGACATACATACACACTTATATAAAAACACACATGTGTTAAGAAACTTTTTAGAAAAACCAAGGGTTTTGGGAAGAAGGAGGAGGAGGCGACGAAACAGTTGGGTAGTCATCCAGGAGATTTATGGGATCTACCTATGGATCAACACCATCTTCGAGACAAATCTCCATGTAGTACGCCAAAACTTTAGGTCGACCGATCTTTGTGAAGATATGATAGCTATCCAACTGGGTTTTACTGCCGCTGATTTCCTCTTTGGATGGAAGAGAGTTTTCACTAGAGACAGATCTAGGAGGAGATCTAGGCTGAACTAGTTGTAGTTGTTGAAACTGGTTGTTGTTGAGCAGCCATTGATCGACTGGAAGATTGTTGTTGAGCAGCTATTGAAGATGAAGAATATGAAGAATATGAAGAACAATTCTAGAGAGAAAGGGTTGTTTTAGGTTTGAAAACTGCAAGTGTGGGAGTAATGTGTGCATAGTGTGAAAATGTGAGTGAAGTGGGTTTATATAGAAAATTTTGCAATGATGACAAGAAGGAAATATGCAGTCATAGGGGGAAGCATAAGAGTTTAAACCTAATTCCAAGAATTTCTAAACCCAATGTGTCACTCTTTTATCACGCATGCTCAGAAAGTGGGACAGCTGTCGCCACTAAGAACCACATGAAATCAAACGACAAGACAACCATTTAATGCAATAACTTTTCAGAATCAGGAAGACAAATCGATAATATTGCTTCTGATAAGAACCTTTCTGATTCATGAAAACTTCATCACTTCAGAAAGCTCATGTTTTAGAGTAAAAAAGATAACATTCTCAGAATCTAATCTAGAGTTATGAAGACTTAAACATTCTGAAATATATCTTTTAATTCTGGACATAATTTCACAAATAAGTTTTTTAGAATGAATATGAATCTATCTTCAGTAAAGGGTTTTGTAAAGATACCAGCCCATTGATAGTCTATATCAACAAATTTTAAATGAAAAATAGCCTTTTGAACATAGTCACGTAAAAAGTGATTTTTAATTTCAATATACTTATCCCTAGAATGCAAGATAGGATTCTTAGATAAATAGATAGCAGAAGTATTATCACAGAGAATAGGAAGGTTCAACTTCAGACCTTTGTGCAGACAATAGAGAATGCACTTTTGGTCCGTGTTGATGTAGTCAGAGGAGCTGGAAGAAGGACGATGATGAATGGTTCCTAGATTGATCTTGAGCCACACCCTTAGACTATGGTGAAGCTCTTAGTTCTTGGATGATTTCCCTTCTGAGTTCTGAGAAAAGATGGTGGGGATAACTTCCTAGGACATGTACTTAGCCCTAGGGTTTATGTTATAGATTCTTCCTCCCCTAACTTTTTCCATATTCAGAAGTTTTGCTATGGATTTCTCTGTGATCACTGTGTTGATGCCCATAACATAAGACATAATGCAGTGATCATCACAATCATCGAATCTCCAAAATTCCTTCACCAAGAAAGTGTAAATGGGGCCAAAGAGACGATTGAAGTAGTTAGACCACCCTTGACTTTCCATCTCTTGTGTTAAATCCATTCCATTTTCCTTGAGGTTGTCGAAATCTACCAACAACTCGCAAAGGACTTCAAGCTTCTCAAAAGGAGTTATAAGGTTGATGTGTTGAGGACGATTAAGAACATGGGGTTCTTGATAGGAGGTTATTGAAGGCGCATCAGTAGGGGTTGCAACTTGTTGTGAAGCTTCAACTTGTTGCTCAGTAGCATTCATTTGTTGAGAGTATTTGAAAACATGTTATTGTTGAGGATTCATGTTGTTGTTGTGAAGAAGATGAAGATAGATTGTAGAGAAGTTGGAGAGAGGTTGAAGGTAATGGTTTGTGTAAGTTGTGAGTAGTGAAAAGTGTGAATGTGGGAATCGTGGGAATATATATACACAAGTTCAAAATCATGCAAAACAACAGCGTTAGCTTTGAGAGGGAACAAAAACAATTATTATTGCTAAAAACTGAGTTGACAAGCGTGCGGAGAATTAAATGCAGCTAATGATGGGTGTCTAATCTTAAGATGTGCACACTGCTCGAGGGGATCTCAACAAATTGTCCCTTGAGTTCTGAGCTAGATAGTTGTCTAGAATATCCAGAGCCACACGTTTGAGGTACCACATGTTGATGTTTCTGGAGTCAAGAATACCAAAAGGTGTCTAACTAGAGAAGTTTCTGATAAAGATATTTTCTAACTTGTAGAAGTGTCAGAACCAGAATCAGATAAAAACATATGCTTGAGTCAGAGTCTAATTTAACATCAGAGTTGAGAAGCACAAGTTCAGAATCATTCTGGGCAATCTGCCATATTAAAATTTTTCAGAATGAAAATAAATCTATCTTCAACTAAGGGTTTTATAAAGATATTAGCCCATTGATGGTATGTATCTATAAATTTTAAAATAATTGTCCCTTTCTGAACATAATCTCTAATAAAATGGTGTTTAATTTCTATGTGCTTCGCTCTGGAATGTAATATTGGGTTCTTACTTAAGCATATAGCAACAATATTTTCACAAAAGATAGGGATGTTACTCTCAAATATCTAAAACTCCTCAAGATGATTCTTTATCCAGAGCATCTGAGTGCAGCAAAGTGAGGCTGAGATATACTCTTCTTCTGCAGCTGACAATGCAATGGTTGATTGTCTTTTGCTTGCCCATGAGATGAGGTTTCCTCCAAGAAGATGACAGTTCCCAAATGTACTTTTGTGTTCTAACCTATCTCCAGCGTAATCTGCATCACAATACCCAGAAACCTTGTACTCTGATGTTTTCTTATACATCAAGCCAAGGTTAGGTGTTCCTTTCAAATACCTAATGATTCTCTTAACAACAGTTAAGTGAAATTCACTTGGATCTGACTGAAATCTAGCATATTGACATACAATAAATAATATATCTAGACGAGAAACAATAAGATAAAGGAAAGAACCTATCATACCACAATAGAGTTTCTAACAAACCTTTTGACTTACCTCTTCTTTCTCCAGAATGCAAGTAGGGTGCATGGGATTCTTGGCTGGCTTACTTTCTGACATGTCAAATTTCTTCAGAAGATCTTTTATGTATTTACTTTGATAGACATACGTGGCTTATGATGTTTGATAGATTTGAATGCTCAGAAAGAACTTTAGTTCTTGCATTAAGCTCATTTCAAATTCTACCTATATTAACTCAGAAAATTCTTGGCAAACAGAGGGGTTAGCAGAACCAAATATTATATCATCAACATAAATATAACAAATCATAAGATCATTTCTAATGTTTTTGCAAAAGAGAGTGGATTCCACTTTGCCTCTGATAAAATCATTTTCCAGAAGAAATGAACTAAGTCTTTCATACCAAGATTTGGGAGCTTGTTTCAGACCGTAAAGAGATTTCTTAAGTTTAAAAACATGTTCTGGAAGTTTTGAATTTTCAAAGCCAGGAAGTTCATGGACATACACTTCTTCATAAATGTAACCATTTAGAAACACGCTTTTGACGACCATTTGATATAACTTAATAGAATAATTAACAACAAAGGATACTAGGAGACGAATAGATTCTAACCTCGCGACTAGATCAAAGTATTCATTATAGTGAATCCCTTCTTATTAACTATAACCTTGTGCCACCAGCCGTGCTTTATTTCTGACGACTTCACCCTTTTCATTTAGCTTTTTTTTTATAGACCAATTTTGTTCCAATTACATGGGCTCCCTTGGGTCTTGGTACAAGATCCCAAACATCATTTTTGGAAAACTGATCAAGTTCTTCTTTCATTGCTAGAATCCATTCTTTATCTTGAAGAGCTTCTTCACATGATGTTGGCTCTATCAGAGATACTAGTCCCAGAAGTGTTTCTTTAGAAACTTTGAATGTTGATCTTGTTCTGACAGGTTCATCCTTGTTTCCTAGAATTAGTTCTTCAGAAACATTCTGCCTAAGCTTCTGGTACAAGCTCAGAGATTTTGACAAACAAGCTTCCAAATCAGAATGAGAAAAGTCAGAGAATACCTCTTCAGAGTCAGACTCTATTTTAGATGAACTTCCAAAGGTAGTTGTCATGAATGCTACATTTGCTTGCCCCTCTTCAGAATCAGGTTCTGAAGCTTCAGATTCAGAGTCGTCCCATGTTGCCATGAGTCCTTTCTTCTTTGCTTTGAATAAGTTCTTCCTGAAGTTTTCCTTTCTAGAGCTATCTTTATTTAGCTTTGGACATTCATTTCTATAGTATCTAGGCTCTTTGCATTCATAACACATTACTTCCTTGTTGGGTCTGCCTCTGGAGGTTGAATCTGGACGGTCTCCCTTCTGTCAGGGCCTTCTGAAGTTGTTTTGTCTTTTTCTCTAGAGTTGTTTTATTCTTCTGGAAAGAAGAGATAATTCTTCTTCATCATCATAATCTTCATTCTCAGAGTCATCAGCTTCTTCTTCTTCAGCTTGAAAGGCTTTGTTCCTTTCTGAATTACTTCTTTCTGATTTAGACTTTAGAGCCATAACTTTTCTTTTCTTCGGAGGTTCATCTTCTTCAAGCTCTATTTTATAACTTCTGAGAGAGCTGATAAGTTCTTCGAGACTTATGCTGTTCAGATCCTTGGATAACTTCAGAGCAATAACCATAGGTCCTTGGGAAGACTTCTGACTATTTTCTTGACATGATATGCTGTAGTATATCCTTTTTACAGAACCTTGAGTCCTGGAACCAAGGTTTGGAACCTTGATAACATCACTTCAACACTTCATCGTCTTCCATTCTGAAGGCTTCATACTTCTAGATTAAGGCCAGAGCCTTAGCCTCTTTAACTTGATTGTTGCCTTCGTGCATCATTTTCAAAGAGTCCAAAATTTCTTTGGATGTTTCCCTGTTGGTTATCTTCTCGTATTCATTGTAGGAAATATCGTTTAACAAAATGGTTCTTGCTTTATGGTGATTCTTGAAATCACGCTTCTGATCATCACTCATTTTGATTCTTGGAATAGAAATACCTGTTTAAGAAATGGGTGGTCATAACCATTTGTAACCATATCCCAGAGATCAGCATCGTATCCTAGGATGAAACTTCCAATTCTGTCCTTCAAGTAGTCAAAAAATTTCTCCATCAAAAACTGGAGGTTTTTCATTGTAGCTATCTCTTTCATTTGTGTTAGCCATGAAGTTTTTCTCACTCTGGGTCTCTCTAAACGATTAAGTGTTTGATTCAAAAATCAATAATAGATCCTAAGCTCTGATACCAATTGAAGGTAGAGAAAAAAAAGAAAGGGGGGTTTGAATTGTTTTCATAGGAATTAAATCTTTTTTGCAACACCACACACACAAAATAAATGCTAACAACATAAAAGAGTTAATCCTGGTTCGCTTGAAATTCAAAGCTACTCCAGTCCACCGGCCAAGGTGATTTCTCCTTCAATAAGGACTTAATCCAATAATCTCAACAGATTACAAAAACGTCTAAGAGTTTAGCAACCTCTTAGCCCTCTCAAGTCTACAGACTTAACAAAGTCACTTGAGGAATTACAACCAATTTCAAGAAATTACAAGTGTTTGACTAGATGCTTTTATGTAAGCAGTAAACACACTTTAAGAACTATGAAATACAACCACACAATCTTAAGCAACAACTCTTGTATGAATGTATTTCTTACAACAATGATAGTGAGAGTATTTTGAGTATGAGAATTTTGTTGTAGCAAGGTTGTTTCGATCTATAAAGTTCATTGTTCAGCAAGTTGTGGGGAGGCCTTTATATAGCACTTTGAGATGATACCGTTAGAGGGAAATCAATGAAGATTTCTTACCAGCTATGGGAGTTAAAGGTATTAAAATTCTTGTCCTTTCTAGAGCAGTCTTGGAACATAATAAATTGTTTCCTTAATGAGAATTGTATTGCAAGTTGAATACTTCCAGCGTAAGTTTTTGATCAAGTGGTAGGTTGCGCATGTATCAGAGTGAGCGTGATCAGAGTCTTCAAAGTTAGAGTTCAGATGCTTTTTGCAGTCTTCAAATATCACTGCTTGTAGTCTTCAAAGGTCAGAGCTTGCAGTCTTAAGATATCAAAGCTTGTATTCTTCAGATATCAGAGCTTGCAATCTTCAGATATCACTGCTTGAGCTTCAACGTCAGATTCTTCAGGTGATTGCTCCTCAGATGTGTTCTTGTTCAGAGTCAGATCTGATTTCTTTGTGTTGAGTCAATTTTTTTGGACTCCGTCAGATGCTAGATATTAGTTTCCTCGTAGTCATTTAAACTTAGAATCATGCATATTAAAGAAAATTGTTAGGGTATCAAATTGTTTCATTCTTTGTTATCATCAAAACTTAAAGATATATTGTAGAACCAAAATCTTGTTCTAACAAGGGGAACATATTAGCATCACTCACGTCTGTAGTACTCTACAAGATCCACTCTTGTTGTTCTAATCAAAGGGTGTGTCAAGTCTAAAGCTAGGTTGAGAAGGGAATGCATGAGAATGAATTATTAACAGGGGAAAAGAAACGATTTTTGTTATTGCATTCACTTAGACTTTGCAACCCAATGCCTATGTATCCCAAAAGAATCAGAGCACCGTAGTTCTTCTAAAAAATTATGGTTTGTTTGTATTTTTTTATGGGTAACAACCCTTATTGAAAATTTTCATAAGAAAATCCAATTGGCAAAAGGAGTTTTGATTGGTCGAGTGTCTTTGTTGAAATAATGCATCAGATGGTCCCTTAGAAGGTGGGGGTATCTGTGTACTTCTCTTTTAATTGCGAAAGAGTTTCAATAATGTTAGAGTGTTTTTGAATTTTGATTAAGAAAAAGGTTTTAGTTTTAGAATTGAGGCAAAACATGAAAAGGCTATCAAAAGGGGAATCTCAATCCTACTTGTTGTCATGCAATATAGACCTAAAATTAGGATCAAGGGAACTTCTACCTAATGTTGTCATACATGGATATCCATCCTAAGGTCTACTTAATTCAATATTGACCAAGAAAGAACTAAAGAAACCTATGGGGAGCATGCAATCTCACAAGGAAAGGAGAAAGAAGAAGAGGAAAGAAAGCAAGCAAACAAACACTTAAACAAGGTAATGAAAGCAAGCAAATATCACATGAGAAGTAACCACTAACTCAATAATTAGGCCCTTAAAAAAGGTACTTAAAGCATACCTACTTAACCAAGAAATTATCTAAGATGAAATAACATGCAATTAAGAAAACACCTATGCAAGTAACAAACCATGACCAAGGATAACACAAAGAGAACTTAAACAAGTAGAATTTATATCATCAAGGATAAATACTATAAGATATGGAAATTAAAAAATCAAACATCAAATAAGAAGTAAATACTTACTCACACATAGGCACTTAAACGAGATACCTAAAGCATATGATACTTAAACAAGCAACCACAAAGATGAAAGAACATGCAATTAGGTAAACACCTATGCAAATAACAAGGTAAAATGAAGGATGATAATTTAATAATCACACATCAAACCATAGAAGGAAAGAGTTAAGGCATACAAGAGATGAACATCTCTTAACCAAAAAACTATCCTATTTGAACAAGTAAGAAAGCAAATCACACAAACAAAAGTTAACCAACCAAATGAACATGTTACGAGAACACGATAAAAAAAACTTGAAGCTACTGGTCCTAACATGTTATCAACCTATTCCTACCTTAAACAAGGCAACATAGGTCAAGAGGAAAAGAAAATCCCCTAACTAGGCAAGTAGAAGAGCAAATAGGCAATTAGAAGTCACAATTTCAAATAATACCAAAGCAAGCAAGCAAATAAAAGATAAGAGGTAAACACCTAAGTCTAAACATTCTTTAAGATATTTCAAATTATCACAAACATTTCGTGTTACACATCAAAACTTAACTAGTCATGGTAATGGGAGACAAGGCTCAAGCAAATTGCAAACAAAACTCAAGTAAGGAGCATGTCATCAAACATTCATGGGGCTGGAACTTATCATCAAATTAAAATATTATACATGTCAAACAAAACCCTAAGGGTCATGCACAAGAGGCTTTGGCTTTAGAAATCCCAAAAGAAAGTAAGCACTTAATCAAGCTAGCATACAAGGTTATAAGTGTGGAATGCTTAACTTAGCATGGCATAAGAAAGTGAATTGAAGTGAAAAATATGAAAAGACATACAAGTCAACAACTAAGGAACAATAAACTCATCATTATAAATCAATCATTATTGGAAAAAGATATCACAAATTTGCACACATGTAGGGTCACAAACAAACTCTAATTGGAAACTACTCCTCTAATCTAGGTGCTAACAAGAAAAGACAAAAGAGAAGGGACATGGTGAACAAAAAGAGACAAACATGAACAAGATATTCAAATTAAACATGTCTCTATGTAATACAAAGATTTAAATAATACTTGAGTTCAAGAGCATAAGTATCAAAGTAAACAATCGTTCATCCAAGTCAACAAGAGAAGTCAACTATTCCTAATAAGGAAGGATGGGTACAAGGCAGGGGATTAGAAAATTAAGCAAGAGAGGTCAGCAGCTTAGACATGGAATATTCACACATGAAAGACCTATAACCACAAAGACATCATACCAAACCATACTCAAAGATGGGAACAAAAGATGAACACAGTGAACCCTAAACATGCCTCTAAGTGGAACATAACATCATGTTAAGAAAAAATGAGGATGGAACATGGAAATGAGGTATCAAAACCCACAAGTCAGAAGCAAATGGCATGTTCCATCAATCATATAAATCACTCAAGCATTAAGAAGCAATAACACAAGATATGCTCTAGGAAAGATCAACAAGATTGGCAAACAAGCATTAGGAGTGACACTCAATTGTAAACACAATAAAAAAGACACAGAATGACCTACAAAATAGATTAAATAGGCTCTACCTCATGGCATCTCAATCAAGAACAAGAGGTAAAAACAAACCCTAAATGGTTGTACAAGTGCATCCTCTAAACAAACAAACAATACAAGCAAAAGTTAACCAATTAGGCATGGATTGTACCACACAAGAGAAATATCTAAGAGGCTTAAAGAATGGATGAAAAACTATCAAAGCATCATGAAGTCGGCCACTTACAATTGTCCTAAAATGTTCCTAAGAGAGTGATCAAGAAACAATTCAAACAATCAAGAATCGTCCACAAGTACCTTAACAAGTAAGCATACAATCGAGGCTTATTAAAAACAATAGACATGCATCAATGTAATACCGATGGACCTCAAATACACACTCAAACCCTAAGCACATATGTTTCTAAAAATGCCCAAAATATTGGCTCAAGGATAAGTTCAAAATGGTATCAAACATCAAGCACCACAAACCACTATTGATCATATAAGTTAGGCATTAAAAATAAGACCAAACATAAACCAAAAAAAATTATCAAGTCATCAAATTAACACTCAAGGGTCCTATATATATGTGCCTAAGTGTGTGCAAAAGATAGGATCAGAACTCAAAGGGAAACATTTAAAGATCAAACCCTAATTCATAAACTAGATCAAACGAAACACCTTTCATGGTAAAATTAAAATAAAATACCTAAACAATTATACAAAATAAATAAATAAATAAATTAAATAACATCCTAAAATATATTCATGAATTTTTGGGGAATTCTCAGAGTATTGGAAGTATTAAAATAAAATCAGAAAAAAATAAAACAAAAAGAAATAAAATGGACTTAAGTGGCAAATGGGGTGCATCAGCAAAATGAACATGAACTGGAGAATGGTTAAACACGCAAATGGGCCCAAAAGTCGGGGGTGGGAAAAGCAAGCGTGTCATGCCCATGATTGAATTCCACTTAAAATCATATTTAATAAAATGTGACATTTAAATAAATAACAAAAATCACAAAAATCATGTGAACACGGTATTAATCGGCCACGCCCCCACTTAAGTCACAAAAAGACAAAACCAAGCCCAACCAATAAAAAAAAGGGCACAACATCATTTTTAACCTCACAAACATTTCATGCACGACCTAAAACCCTAGTTCCATGAATCTAACACAACAACTTCAAGCTCACATTACTTTCTCTACAATCCATGAAATCAAATAAAATAAAAATAAAAAATGTATATCTCAAAGAGTAGAACACAAACATGCCAAGAAAATCTCAAAATGATAGACTAAACATGGAGAAAATCAGCATGAAAGTCAAGCAAGCACAACTATTTTCAAAATTTCAGCAACTTCAATCATCAAGTATCCAAGCAAGCAAGCAACAATATGATCTTAAGCCAACCATATGCAATTTATATGACCTACTCATGACATTATTAGATCTAGAATGAAAGAGACGAAGAGAAGAAAATCTTACCTAGTGGAGACGGTCCACTGCCTCTTGTGCTTGCTTACAACTTCGGAGATCCCATAAAAAATGTTCTATAATCTTCAAATAATAGGAATGAATCAAGAGAAAAGAGGAGAATAGAGCTTAAAATGAGAAAATTGCTTGAAAGCTTGGAATGTTTAGATATGGTTTCTCTCTCTTCAAGGGTGTGTGTGTATGAAATGAGGGCAAGACATTGCTATATGAAGTGTGTAGAGTGAGGTGAAGTGTTGGCCAAGATTAAAAAATCTGTTAAGGGGTAAGTTTGGAAACTTGAGTTAAAATGAGAGTGAGGTAGATTGGTGCGCGTCATGTTGATTCAAGGGATGCTTTTATGTGTTTTGGACAAGGGAAATGGAGTGGATAAAACATGAGCAAGCTGGTACATGAGAGAGAGTGGAGTCAGCAAGTTTGCACACTTTCCATTTTTTTCTTTTGGCCAAATACATGGAAACATGAGTATGCATGAAAATCTTCTTGTTTAGGCTTTTTAGGGAAATAAAAGAATGATGTGTGTGATGGTAATGGAACATGTCTGGACTTTTGAAGCAAAATGTGCCAAATAGGTCAATGCAGGGAAACATCTCAAGATCAATGCATGCCCATGCAACCAACTTTGCATGATTATATCTTGATACATGTTCACCTAAACTTCACAAACTTGTTATCAATAGAGAGAGGAAAGATCAAATAACATATTTCATGTTGAAGGTGTTTTGAAATGAAGCCTCTAGCACACCTTAAAACTTCCATGAACTTGCTTACAAATTTCTGACTTGAAACACTTAGAAAAAATTCTGAGTGTTGATCATTTGATGAACTTGAAACATCCACCTTCAAATGTTCATAACTTGAACCATGATGCTCAAAATGCTACAAACTTGATATCTCCTTAAATATCGAAGAAAGGAGAACAACTTTCATGTTAAAGCCAACTTGATTTGAAACACTTGAACATAGGGAAAAATGGCCATGAAAACAGCTGATCATTCACACAAAACTTGCCAAAAATAGTAAGTTCTCATAAACCCTAAGTTCGCAAATTTGGAAATTTTGACAAATCTCTTGATTTTCTTGATTCTTGTGATTCCACTTGCAAACATCTCAACCATTCGACATATATGACTCACGGGACACAAGTTTGACCCTAAAAAGTTAGGAGTTGACTTTTTGGTTGCACAGTTGACTTTTGTTCTACACAATCAATTCATCCTCTCTCTTGATCAATTGAGCCTCTTCTGATTAAATCCAATGATCAATACTTCACACATGAATGCTTTGAGACACATATAGGACCATGGAAACAAGTTTTGCTCAAAAAGTCATTCACAAACTGACTTTGACCAAAACCCTAGTTGACAACCAAAAGATAAGAGAATGATGATCATCTTAAAATCCCTTACCAATATCAATCATCCGAGAAAACAATGAACATGTTAAAAACTCTTTGAGGCATATGGAACCCTTTTGGATTGAGTGAACCATGAGATTGAGGATATCTCCTCACCATTGACTTGAATACCAATCCTTCTTCTTTCTTGCTTGAAATAAACTAATAAAACATGATACATTGATCCCATAACCATAGAACCAATGATATGCATGAGTATGTCTTATAATGAGACATAAGCCAATTATGGTTGAATAGAAGAGGGTAAATTTTGAGGTACAATAGTTGCCCCTATTCAATCTTCTTTGACCTGAAGGGTTGAAAAAAAAAACAATGACTTTCAGACATTCAAGGTAGAAGAGGATTGAATACCAAAAGAACCATAAAATTTGCACTTTGAGGAATGGTAATGCATTGGGTAATGGTTAAACTTTTCTCTTTTCTTTTGTCACTAGAGGAAATTCGAGTAAACACTGGACTTTAAGAAATGCTAATAATGATTGGACTTAAACAAGGAGGGCTAAACAAACCTGACCAAGGAACTCCAATAAACACTGAACTCTGAGAAATACCAATAACGATTGGACTTAACCAAGGAGGGATAAACATACCTGACCAAGGAACGCCAAACAATGGACTCTAAGAAATGCCAATAATGATTGGACTTGACCAAGGAGGGCTAAACATACCTAACCAAGGAACGCCAATAAACACTAGACTATGGGAAATGCCAATAATGATTGGACTTGACCAAGGAGGAATTATGATGCTGGATTTTGAAATTTTGGCATAGCTCCATCATCATTTTGTTGTTGAGATTGGACCCATTGTCCGTAATAATCTTCTCGGGGATCCCATAACGACAAATGATATTCTGCTTGATGAAATGGGCAACCATTCGCTTAGTCATGTTGGCATAGGAGCTTACACCCACTTGGTGAAATAATCAATAGCTATTAAGATGAAACAGTGTCCGTTCGAAGCGTTGGGTTCAATGCGTCTGATCATGTCAATGCCCCACATTGCGAAGGGCCATGGAGAAGTCAAAACATTCAAAGGCACGGGAGGAACATGCACTTTATCACCATAAATTTGGCACTTATGACACGATCTAGCATGAATGTGGCAATCAGTTTCCATGGTTATCCAGTAATAACCTGCTCTCAGAATCTTTTTAGCCATGGTATGACCACTGGAATGGGTGCCAAATGAACCTTCATGAATCTCCTTGATAATTCTTTCTGCTTCGCGTCTATCCACGCATATGAGCAGAACAGAATCGTGATTCCTTTTATACAACATATCACCATTCAAGAAAAACTTGGAAGACAACTTCCTCAGTGTTTTCTTATTTGTGATAGATGCATCCTCCGGGTACTCTTCTTTTTTAAGGTATCTTTTGATATCATAAATCCAAGGCTTATCATCTTGCACTTCATTATTAGCATAGCAAAATTTTGGCTCATCCAACCTCATGATTCTGATGGAGGGGGCCTCATTTGCCCATTTTTTACTTTAAACATGGATGCCAGAGTAGCCAGTGCATCTGCTAAGTGGTTCTCTTCTCTCGGGATATGGTCAAACGTGATCTCCTCAAAATATGGAATAAAATTCATTACATGTTCCCTATACGGAATCAGATTTGGGTGCCTTGTCTCCCACTCTCCTTTGATTTGGCTGATAACCAAAGTTGAGTCTCTGTATACCTCCAGAAATTTGATTCTCAAGTCAATAGCTGCTTCAATCCCGTAGATGCAAGCTTCATATTCAACCATGTTATTGGTGTAATCAAAATAGATTTTGGTAGTGAAAGGAATATGAAAACCTGTGGGAGAAGTAATGACAGCTCAAACCCCATTTCCCAAAGCATTTAAAGCACCATCGAACATGAGTGTCCATCGTGCTCCTGGTTCGGGGTCTTCATCTGGGTCTGGTATATTGTGATAATCTTTGAGAAACAATACATCCTCATTAGGAAATTCAAACTTCATTGGCTGATAATCCTTTATAGGATGATGAGCCAAGTAATCATCAACTATACCATTCTTGATGGCATTTTGAGTCATATAATGAATATCATACTCCGATAAAATCATTTGCCAATGGGAAACCCTTCCTGTGACACCAGGCTTTTCAAAAATATACTTAATCGGGTCCATCTTTGAGATCAACAAGGTAATATGAGTCAACATATATTGTCTCAGCCGGCGAGCAGCCCATGCTAGCTTACCTGGAAAGTTTTGCGTTCCATTATTAGAAACACCTGCTTTCTCTGAGCCGCTAACTTTTTGAAACTTTTGTCGTCAATCCAATTGTATGGTTTCATTTCTTTCCTTTTCAGTTGCCATCACGCTTTTCAACTGGACAGAGCTTTCCTGCACATCTACAAGAGAACATTTTATACTTTTGAATGCCTTAAAGAGGCCCAAGGATAAATTTGATATAGCTTCACTAGCACTGGAGTCCACAAGTTTGATGAGTGGAATGGTGATAAGAGGCATTCCTTTTTATTTTTTTTTAGCAATTAATTAGGCAGAACTGACACCATCAAAATTTGATTCTTCCTCTAGAACTAGCTTCATATCTTCTGACTTGAGGGAAATTACAAAATAATCAATAAACTCTGACCAAGAGCTCCCCCCTATTCTAATATATCCCTAATGTCCTTAAAATGAAACTGAAAGATGAGCTTCCCAAGTATCAGAGTGGAAATCAGTGGCATGAATTACAAAGTGGGAAGAATGAGGAGCGTACGCATGGAACAAAAGGGACGCAAAGGTGAAGAAGTATGAGTTTTCCACTCCAGTTTGGGTTCGGAAAAGATTGGTTCAAAGTGTTGAGACGTCATTGCCAGATAAATTGATGCAGTGAAACTTCATTAGGTAGCTACTAGAGAGCTTGTTCCATGATGTTAGAAGTTTATTGTTCAGGTGATAAAACGCAAGACTGGGGATTTTTGGATGAAAATGGGTTGTAATAATACCAAATTTTGTAATTTTCCAATACTAGGCATTTTATGGTTTGTAATGATTGATGTTGTGCTTGTTGGTTCTGTAATGTAGGATTCGCCGACTTGCTGAACGCGTTGTCCATTAAGTTATGGTTAATGTAATTTGCTCATGATGAATGACTTGAAATGATAGAATTCTAGGTTACGTTCATGCTTTGTGCCACCCTGTCATGGTATTAAGTTCATATACTGTTTAGGATTACTTTTGTTGTAAATAAGATCTTGTTGTAATTCGCTTTTGTTTTGCTTAAAACCATCATTTTGGACTTTGGGCTATGAAATGTGGAATTGAAATATGTTTTAATGAAATGGTTTAGGGGTTATGGTTATTATGGACATAACTTAAAAGTTATGGTTATTATGGATAGGGAATGGATTGGAAAAATGGATTTAGAATTGGATTATGGCTTATTTAGTGGACAACTGTATTATGATGGATATGAAGGAACTTGAATGTGGATTAATTGAAAACTGGATCTAAATGATTTGGATTCGAAATGGGCCCGAAAAAGAAGTGTGGAATGGGCTTTAACAAAAATGAAATGTTTAAAGAACCAATTCATCTCCTCAAAATCAATTTGGATCGTCTAACTCAACTCAAACTTCTTGAAATTAATTCGGAAAAGAGAGAAACGATTTCAAAAACCAAATTTATCTTTAAATATCAAATCTAACCTCCAAGTCAGCTAAAACTTCAAAAGTTAATTTGAAGTTGAAATCAAAACGAGGTTAGAATTAATCGAACAATTATTATGACATGATGACAAAACGATGACTGCATACGAATGGATTGGTGAATCCAACTGACGCGACTTGTAAATCAAATCGAACCACAATCAAATTAATGAACAAATATCGACCCAGTTATGCACCGGAAACACCTGACCAAGAACCAAACGGATAACCAAGGATGGACTCAAACCCATGCATAAGATGAGATACAGAATCACATGTACACCCGGTTATCAAGATACATGGTAGACCCTGATGATCAAGGCATGATTAGGCTGGATCAAATGCCTCAAAACTAAACGGTTTACCAAGCTAATGAAATTGTCCACCATTGTTATCAACCAAGGGATTAGGGTTTGATTGCCTTGATCCAGTAAGGACCCTCAGATTGGGATTTAGCTACCTTATTGAACATAAGTTAGGGCAATAACAACAAAAACCCTACTTTCCTCCTTCGGTAAGATCCCCACGTTTTAAGTCTGTGCGTCATGCTTTAAAGTTATAAACACCAATGAAAGCTTCAAACAGTCTGGACAAAATTGGGATATGGCACTAACTTTCAGGGTCCATCCCGCGCCACCGTACCGAAGATCAACATCACCTATTCCAGAGTCTTATATTATCGATCAACACCAAATCTGTTTTAAGTATGGAACATAGTTTTTTTTATAAAAAAAAAAACTCTATAACAAAGGGTTATTTTTTAAAACTTTTTTTTAAATTCCTTTTATTATGTTTATAGTACGGTGAACAGTGTTTTTTTTAATAAAATAATATTAAAATTTTATTTTAAATAAAAAAATATTTAAAAAAATATTTTTTTTAAATTAATTTTGTAAAAAAGTATAATATTTTTTATTAACTTCTTGTATTATTGCATTAACCACAAAATATATGTTATTAACCACATATTTTTCTGATAATTTATTAACCAATTTCACTCTTTTATTAATCAATAAAATATCTAATATTGACCAAGTTCTAACATTAATTTGTAATATTGATATATTTTATTTTACTATTTATAATTTTTAATTTTTAAAATTTATTAATCAAATTATAAATTAACTTCAGAACTTGATTTATATTATGTATTTTATTAATTAATAAAGTTGTGAAGTTGGTTAATAAGTTATCAGAAAAATAAATGGTTAACCACGTATATTTTTGTGGTTAATGCAATAATAAAATTGGTTAATAAAACATATTATATTTCTTTATAGAATTAATTTTTTAAAAATATTTTTTATAAATATTTTTTTATTTAAAATAAATTTTTAATATTATTTTATTTAAAAAACATACGGTGAACAATGTTTGATAAAAATATTAGTGTATCATTATGATGTAAGAATAACATTATTCGTTAAAATATGATCATCTAGCCTTATAATCACTTCTTTCTTTGCTTTGGCTTTTGTTCGAATCACCCCAAACTTACAACACATACATTACACGGGTCTTCTTATCACCACACTTTACACTGGATACATAATTGATGTAAAATATAATGTTGATCTGATTGAAAAGTATTTTATGTAGTAATGTTTACTCTTTCTTTTCTTCTCTTGATGATTATTGTCCAGCCTTGATCATTAATTACATATCTCATCAAGTCCACATTAGAATCAAATCCAATTAACATTATCGGCTAGCTTGACGTCATGGCAACCTACCTAAAATTCTTATCAAATAAATGTGAGTTATTTTGCATAATATTCTTGTCAAACCACATAATGAGCACGAATTTGCCTCAAATGAATATATTCGTCATTTAGCATGTCAACTTTCCCTATTTTCCCTATATATTCGGGATGAATATTGGTAAATAGTGAGAAAAAAAATCTTTTACGAGTCATGAATAAACAACTGTCCTTAATATTGATAAGAAATATACAATAACTGTTGATAATGGGTAATGAGTGAATTATTTTGCAAAATTTAAACTAATGTTAGAAGAACACATATCCATTTTAATGAAACCCAGAGTTAGGACGTGTTATATATTCTAAAATTCTGGCTAGAAATTATTCTCACTTTTGTGACTATTTTATAAGTGCAGATTGCTTTTAGTGTGACAGATACATGCATTGAAACGAATGGTCCTACCATAAACGTGCTTCGGTTTACCAACATAATGGGAGACAAAGGGATAGTTTGATGTCCACTGCGGCACGTATGCATATGGTATTCAATTATTTGTTTTGAATATGTTCTCTCTATTTTGAAAATGTGACACTTTGATTCAATTATATGTTAATCAAATGCTAAGCAAAATACATATGTAATTTTGCTTCATCTACGATAAACCTAGAATTTTGTTGTGTTAGAAAAACTCTATTCTTGAAGATAATCGAATTAATTTTGATGAATAAGATCCAATCTTTTGATTGATCACGCCTCTTGTTCTTCACCATTTATTCAGGTGAGACAATCAGTCATTGGTTGCAAGATGATTCTACACTACATAGAGAATTGAAAGTGAGAGAAAAGAGAAATTCTTGAGGATGAAGAAGATGGTAACTGTTGTGCAAACTGCACTCAAAGTGTTTGCTTTAATGTGTGTTAATCAGAACTGTGATTTCAGAAACTACACAGTGCAAAACTATTACAAAAGTGATTCTCACTTTGTTACAAATGAAATAAACTCCTATCTATTTAAAGAAGAATGAAGGTGAGAAAAATACACAAGAAGGGGGGGGGGGGGGGGGGGTGTTGAATTGTGTATGTCAAAAAATTGTTTCGCTTCTGATAATGCAACTTCTGAGTCTGAACAATGTTCAGAGTCTGATATCATAAGTGGTAATAGAAGCGGACATAATAATGATCAGAAGTAAAAGCAAGCAACACACAAAGATTATCCTGGTTCCTTTCCTCAACTGAAAGTAGTACAATTCCCTTGCCTCAACAAGAGTTTTTCACTATAATCAACATATTACACTTTGCTCAAGCACACTTACAAGAGAATTCACTTGCTCAATCAACTTAGAAAGAGACTTCAGCTCAAGTAACCTTGCAAGACACTTCTTCTCAAGCAACTTAGAAAGAGACTTCACTGCTCAAGTGCTCAAGTACACACATAAGAGACTTCATTGCTCAAGCACGCAGGCAATAGACTTTCTCTACTTTAAACAATCAATTTAATAGAAAAGATAACCATTATACTTAGATACACAATCAGAAGTATAGTAATTGTGCAACAACCACAAAGGTTCTTAACCTCTTAAGATTTCTAAGATACACAAAGATAAGAAATTTTAAGATCTTAAGCAATAATTATTATAGATGAAAGCTCGGAGTTATGCTCAAGATATTGAATTGTGTATGTAAAAAAATCATTTCGCTTCTGATAATGCAACTTCTGAGTCTGAGCTACATTCAGAGTCTGATATCATAAATGGTAATAGCAGCTAAAATAATAATGATCATAAGTAAAAGCAAGCAATACACAAATATTATCCTGGTTCCTCTCCTCAACTGAGAGTAGTACAATTCCCTTACCTCAACAAGAGTTTTTCACTATAATCAACAAATTACACTTTGCTCAAGCACACTTGCAAGAGAATTCACTTGCTCAATCAACTTAGAAAGAGACTTCAACTCAAGTAACCTCGTAAGAGACTTCTTCTCAAGCAACCTAGAAAGAGACTTCACTGCTCAAGTACACACACAAGAGAATTCATTGCTCAAGCATGCAGGCAAGATACTTCCTCTACTTTAAGAAATCAATTTAATAGAAAATATAACCATTATACTTAGATACACAATCATAAGTATAGTAATTATGCAACAACCACAAAGGTTATTAACCTCTTAAGATTTCTAAGATACACAAAGATAAGAAATTTTAAGATCTTAAGCAATAATAATTATAGATGAAAGCTCAGAGTTACACTCAAGATATTGAATTGTGTATGCAAAAAAATCATTTCGCTCTGGATAATGCAACTTCTGAGTCTGAGCAACGTTCAGAGTCTGAGCAACAGTCAGAGTCTGATATCATAAGTGGTAATAGCAGTTGAAATAATAATGATCAGAAGTAAAAGCAAGCAACACACAAATATTATCCCGGTTCCTCTCCTCAATTGAGAGTAGTACAATTCCCTTTCCTCAACAAGAGTTTTTCACTATATTCAACAAATTACACTTGCCTCAAGCACACTTGCAAGAGAATTCACTTGCTAAATCAAATTAGAAAGAAACTTCAGTTCAAGTAACCTTGCAAGAGACTTCTTCTCAAGCAACGTAGAAAGAGACTTCATTGCTCAAGTACACACATAAGAGACTTCACTGCTCAAGCACACAAGCAAGAGACTTCCTCTACCTTAAACAATCAGTTTACTAGAAAAGATAACCACTATACTTAGATACACAATAAGAAGTATAGTAATTATGCAACAACCACAAAGGTTCTTAACCTCTTGAGATTTTTAAGATACACAAAGATAATAAATTTTAAGATCTTAAGCAATAATAATTATAGATGAAAGCTCAGAGTTATTCTCAAGATATTGTGGTGTTTTATTGTTGTACACCTTCCTTCAAATCTCCAGCTTCCTTTTACAGAGGTAGAGAAAGAGTTGTTGGAGGATTGAGCATAAGAGAAAACTTAGTTAAGAAGCATGCCAAGAGAGAAGTTAGAGAATGTATCTGGTTAGAAGCATTACCCACTGGATAATGGCATTGTTCACAACACCTTTCGAAGTACTAAGCATCTACCAAAAGGTAGAACAAACTGATGAGGTCACATCACCATTCCTCAAGCCTTGCAAAACGAAATCCTAGTTGACTCTGTCTAGAAATCTGGAGCTTTGACAAGACTAATTTGCTTTGGTACAGTGTACGAGTCAGAGACTCCTCAAGCCTTAATAGTCTGAGTTGTCACCAGAGGCTAGAACACATGACCAGAGTCTAAATCTTCAGAAGTTGATGAACACATTCAAAGTTATCAGATTCTGATAAATCATAATTAGAGTTATATTACTTATCCATATATGCTTTCAACATGATTAATTCTATGCATGTGATCCTGCACACTTGAACTTATGTCAGTATACCCATTTGTTCTTTAAGTACTTTTTTATCATCAAAACCCAAGGGATATGAACAATCTCCCACTTTTTAATGATGACAAACAAATTTACTTAAGAAGAACGGTCGACCAGTTTAACTAACTTGATAGCATCATAATCTAAGGTTTGTAATCTCCTCCTGAGTCAAATAGTCCATAGGTTTAGTTTTGTAAGCTCCCCATAAGTTCTATGGAAGTTAATGTAAACTTATTTTGATAAAATAATGTCCAAAAGAAAGATATATCAAAATAATTATTGTTCAGGTAAATTAAAAGCATTCAATAAGAACTTTTAATCCTCTTAAATATTACCATGAATTTCTCTCCCTTTTGTCATCAACAAAAAGTTAATAAAGACATATACTAACGAATGATAAGCATATGTACCACAGATTTCAAGATGGTCAAAGGTAGATTCTGACAACATGGTTTTCAAGAAACAATAATCAAAGAGGATCAAGACTGAAGGAACACATATATTAAGAGAAAGAAGATGAGAAACAAACCCTTATAAGAGCAGATGCATAAAGAACACCAAATCACACAACTCTAAAGTTTCAATAATGGGAAAAATAAATACATTCAAGGGAAATAAGAAAGATTTTACAAAAGAGATGCGTAATTTTATGAGAAAAGATGCAAGAAACGAAAATAATAAGGCTGAGGAAATAACGAAAGCTCAGAGATCCACAACATCAAATGAAGAAGGCACATCTGGTTGAGTCTCTGAGGAGGGAAAGTTTCCAGATGCAGATCTGAAAACTCTTACAGAGGAGGAGTGAGATTAAGACTGAAAACCATTTCTGGAGACATAGAAGAAGACATATGATCAAGTCTAAAAACAAATGTAATAGTTTTGAGGATCATATCATGTAGTGTCTTTTGAATGAATAAAGTTTCCATTCCTTTTCCAATAATCACAATCTTTCTTTGAAATCCTTAAATTATGGTCATTCTTTTCAATCAGTCAGTAAGATGATACGAAAGACAAAACACATAAAATAAATAAATAATTCTTTATTAAATACAAAGAAAATAAGTTGCAAAGATAAACACAAAACACTACGTAACTAAACAGAAGAAGATGATCCATCGATAGAGACCACATTGACCTTAAATAAGTCAATACCTTTCAAAGCTTATGAAAGCTTTAACTTGTCACCCTATACTTGTGAATTAACTCCAGTCATAGTTTTCTCAATTCCTTGATGAATGAAGAGTTCAGAAAGAACCCTTCCATAAGGAATGAAACATGACTTTCTCTTGTGAAAGGATTTGAGAGTCATTTTTAAATAATTAAACATAACTTGAGAGGGGTTAACATTTAGATATGAGTTGAGAAGTAACCGAAAATATTTTTCATCAATATCCAAAGATTTTAGATCCTTGTTCTTTGGCAGAAAGTTTGAAATTAGCAAGTGATACCAGACTAATGCCTTGGAATTGAGACTAGAAACTTTGGATAGGTCAGAGAGATCATCAAATATGAGATGAGGAGACACACTAGATTCCCAAAATACCATATCTATAACCACACCTTCATCTTCACAGTTTATTGGATTAGCAATAGTCGCGGGGTGATGGTGATAGGAACTCCAGATACAACAGGAAGACTAGCATATTCTAGATTTAGTTCCTGGATAAAGGTATTCACCCGGAATTCCTTGATCATGTTAGGGTAAGTAGGACCATATAGCATATCAAATAAATTATCCCAACCATTTCAGGAGATAATGCTTTGAAGATCAAGGCCATGAGCTATCATTTCTTAAAAATCAACATGTCCTTCAGTGATGACTACTACCTGGTTTTCCATACCAAGAATAGATCTAGAGACTATCTTAGAAAGGAAATAATCTTAAGAAAAAAAAAGTTGAAAAAAAAACTTAAAGATGTGTCCAAAGATATAGACAATGATTTTCCAGAAAGATTCAAGACAACTGTCTTTTCTTTAAGACCACTCAAAGATATCCTTTAGGAAACAAAACAATAAAGAAAAATAAACAAGTAGGAAAACATGAGGTGATGACAGAGGGGAAGATTCAAGAATATTAAGGAGTTTCACATCATTACCCAACAATATTTACCCAAACAACTATTGTGCAAGATAATTATCAAACATGTGAGCACTATATGAAACAAGCAATCGACACCCAGAGTCTCAGAGTTTGATAATTTTCTGAAGTCATTTTTCATCAGAGGTAGTTTCCGAAGCTTTGATTGAAGCTACTTCTGAGCAGCATCAAACATTGATACTCTTATCAGAAACACACGTTATTCTTCAATATAGACCATGTTCAGATTCTTTTTTATAAAATCAAATCTTTCAACTACTAAGGGTTTTGTAAATGTCTCAGCCCATTGATGATCAGTATCAATGAGTTGAATATCTATAACTCCCTTATGAACATAGTCTCTAATGAAGTGATATTTAATCTCAATATGCTTAGTTCTAGAGTGTTGAACTGGATTTTTTGTTAGACATGGATATTGTTTCCAATAATTTGATAATCCTCTAGCTGATATTTCATCCAGAGCAGTTGTGTGTAGCATTTAGCAGCAAATATGTATTCTACTTCTGCTGTGAAAAGAGAAAAAATTTATTGTCTCTTACTAGCCCAGGATATTAGGTTTTCACCTATGAATTGACAGTTTCCACTAGTGGATTTTCTCTCAATTCTATCCCCAACATAGTCAGCATCATAGAATCCAATAAACTTATAATCTAGGGATTTGTTGTAAAGAAGTTCTAGATTTGATGTTCCTTTCAGATACCTAAATATTGTTTTAACAACAACTAAATAAGTTTCTCTAGGATCTGATTGAAACCTTGCACACAGACACACGCTGAATAATATATCATACTTAGAAGCTGTGAGGTAAAGCAAAAAACCGATCATACCTCTGTATATCTTATGATCCACCTTGGAGCTAGTTTGTTCCTTGTTCAGACTGCAAGTTGGATGCATATGAGTTGCTATAATCTTGTAGTCTTCAAGAATAAATTTCTTTGGAAGCTCCTTTGTGTATTTGGACTTATGAACATAAGTTCCATCCATGTCTTGATTGATTTGGATTCCCAGGAAGAATTTCAATTCTCCCATCATGATCATCTCGATATCATCCTGCATAGCCTTAGAGAATTCTTGGCACAGAGAGGCATTAGTGGAACCAAAAATTATGTCATCAACATAAATTTAAACAATTAAGATTTCCTCGTTCAGAGTCTTTCTGAATAGTGTAGTGTCAACTTGACCCTTTTCAAAACAATTTTCAAACAAGAAATTATTTAATCTCTCATACCAAGCTATAGGAGCTTGTTTGAGTCCATAAAGTGATTTATTAAGTTTATACACATAATCTGGGTGGACTGAGTCCTCAAACCCAATGGGGTGTTTGGCATACACCTCTTTAGAAATGACTTCATTCAAAAAGGCACTCTTAACGTCCATTTGATATAGAACAATATTACGATTGATAAAATAAGAGATAAGAAGTTTGATTTCCTCTAACCTTGCTATAGGAGAAAAGGTTTTAGAGAAATATATACCTTCCTGCTGACTGTAGCCTTGAGCTTCCAGTCGAGCCTTATTCCTTACCACTTCTCCTCGCTCATTCAGCCTATTTTTTAATATCCATTTTGTTCTAATAATGTTCTTCTGATTTGGTCTTGGAACCAGATCCTAAACATCATTCCTCTGGAACTGATTTATCTCTTCTTGCATAGACACAATCCATTCATCATCTGATAAAGCTTCATCCACATAATTTGGATCAATCAAGGAAATAAACCCTAGCATACAATTATCATCTATGAAAGTTGATATAGTTCTTAAAGGATCATCCTTATTTTTAATGTTTAGATCTTCTGGATGAGAATCTTTATGTTTGAAGGACTTCTTGGGTTGAGCAGATACTTATGAACCCTCTTAAGCATATTTGAATCCTTAACTTCTGGAGGAGCTTCATACATATGGCCAGCTTCTGGTTTAACTACTTCTGATTCTCTGACTTCCGTGATACTAACATCTGAAGGTCTAGCCTATGGATGTTCTTCAGAAACCTAAAAATCTGCAAAACTTTCAACAGGCTCTGATGTATCATGGTCACGCCCTTTGTCATCAAAATTTACATGTATAGACTCTTCAGCCATTGTTGATTGTAATTTTAAGTGTCGGGGTTTTGTTATCGTATCCACAGGGATTGTAAGATATCACCGCCTTTCGATGGTTGTATTAATTCTTAACTTAAGGTAACAATAGGGTTTTGGTGTTTGTCACGGTGTCTTGCATAAAATGTAATAAAATGCGGTAAAAGTTTTGGTTTGAATATTTGAGAAATATTGTCAAAGTTAGGGTTCAACGATCACTTTGCATGTATTTGTTCGGTCAACAATCTTATAAACTCCTTTAGATGATAAATTATTTCACAAAGTCCTCCCAATGTGTTTCTCTCGAACACACATTGTGAGTTTTCCCATTTTGATCCATTGTTTATCTCTAACACAATCTATCAAAATGACAACTTCTTGGTTCAACCTTATGGTGAACAAAATCATTCATTACTATCTCTAGCTAACAAACAAGATTGGATGAAAACCTAGGTTAAGAGTTGGTAAACATCTCTCGATCATAAACCAACACAAAGAGTTTTGAATAAGAACAAAGTTTTCATCATAGATTCACCATTAAAGAGTTTACAAATGAAGATCCTTACATTTACACACAAAGCTAATGATCATCTACATCTAACCTTGACAAATGGAGGACTTAGCTACTCATTTTCATGGTAGCTTGGTCGGCAAGTTTCGGAAGAAGGTTGATCAACATCCAAGTCGAATAATCAAGATTGGATGGGAATCCGCCTTCTTTTTGTGAAAGATGGTTAAGAGATGAAGAGAAATGGTTTTTAGGTCACAAAAGATCCTTGGAACAATGCTGTAAAAATATCTGGAAAAAGTACAAAAGTATGGAAAAACAAGGTATGGCTCTCAAAAGTGGCACTTGCTACTTATAGAGCAGCTACTGGGCTGTCATGTTCGCTAGGCGAGCAGACTGCTTCGCCTAGCGAACCCCTAAATTTGGCACCTGAGGCACCTGCGCCCAAAGAAACAGCCTATCTCAGACTGTCATGTTCGCCTAGCGAACAAAACCTTCGCCTAGCGAAGGGCACGCTTCAACCTTCGCTCCAGCGAGGTTGAGAGGTTTTGCTACTGGAATCCTCGCTGGGAGCTCGCTAATGGCTCGCCTAGCGAGTGAGTGCTGGCTGCGCTTTTCACCAAGTCTGGACGTGTTCGCCACACTCCTCGCTGGAAGCTCGCCTAGCGAGTGTGGTGATGTTTGCCTCTGTTAATCACTGGAGCATTTCGCTGCACGCTCGCCTAGCGAGTCCTTCGCCACAGCCCTCGCCTAGTGAGGAAGCTGATGAATGCTTGTTTCATTTGATCCCTTTGCCACATTTCTTGTGTCTTCATTTTCTATTATTTCATGCCTACTTCCTGCACAATAACACACAAATCAAAGGTACCAAGATAGATTATCATTGTATTGCATTTCATCTGAAACAAAGGTGGTTTCGACATTTTAGCAAGGAAATGGAGTGAAAGATACCCATATTTGATAGCTCAAATAAGCACTTTTGGGTATCTAACAACTCTCCCCAACTAGATTCTTGCTTGTCCTCAAGCAAAGTATGCCTCTTGAAGGACAAGAGGATTTGCTTTAAGAAAATGGTTTCTCCGAAGTTGGATAAAACGGCTCAAACACAAGCGAATCAGCATATACAAGTTTCCAACGGTTCGAATAAAATAATTCACAAGAACTAAAACTTAATAGCAATGCGAAATATTTATCTATCTACAACAATATTATTCTGAATGAATCACCCTATCTCTCCTCTTCGAATAAGGAATGAAGAAATTACGCGTTTGCAACCGCGGGAATAATCTCACTCTCTAACAAATAATGAAGAAATCAATTCGATTCATACAATGTCTAACAATTATAAATGGTAATGTGGAAGCACGAAGATCACTAAGGGCTTTTCGGTTGAAGCTTGGTTAGGTTAACAAACAAGGGTCATTTCTAAGGCCATTGAAAACGAAATTGCCGATGCAAAAGAGACATTCACTGTACATTATTCACACATCTCGACTTCGTTCAATTTGTTTCTTATTTGAAACCTTCACAACTCTTATTTCACAACTCAATTTTTATTTTTCACTATTTTTCTTCCAAGCAAGCATTCATTTTCATTCTTTCTATTTTTGTTCTTTTCTTTCACATCATATTTACAAAACAGATGTTTCTTTTCTATATTTTTATTTTCAATGCTTGCTCGGTTTTTCTTTTTTTTAAGAGTTGTGGTACTTACCGATTCTCCCCAACTTATTTCTTACTCACCCTAAGTGAATGCTCTTAACTTTTTACGGCAAAAGAACAATAATCAAGATTTTCCGGGTTGTAAAAAAAAGATTTTTGAAATCTCGCTTTATTTCAAGCTGAGATTAATCTGTTTAAGCTCAAAGGGGTTAACGAATACTCTCTCTGCTCACAGGTAAGTTGTTTTTGGATGTAGTTGTGCTCGATAGAAAACAAGTGCCTCGATCATTTCTAATTGCTTCCACATATTCACAATAATAAAAGATAAAGCATGAATCAAATGAATCAACAAAACTTATTAGAATCCAGCATTTAAGTGTAAAATGGAGGTTTCCTCACAATTTGTGGTTTTAAGTTCTAGATGAAACATTCATTCAATTATGTTGCAAAAAGACAATATTCAATTTACCAAAAAGAGTAAAGTTCTTAATGCATTCTAAAATTCTAGCCGAAGGTAACCATGTACCTTAGCCTCATTCACTTGTTTATTCTTATCATTGCCATCCAAGCTCGGATGCACCTTCATTGGGTACTTCTTTGAGGAGCAACCAATCTAGAAGGTTTGCCACTCAACCAACCAAAAATTTATTAAACAAACAAAATTCAAAACATAAATACTAATAATACTTTAAAATATAAAATTGTTCATGGGGGACAAAACACCCCAAAAGTACAAAACCAAAGTCAAAATACAGAATCCGAAAATACAATAGAAATAAACATAAAAACTGAAAAATACAATAAGTTAACCCTCCAAGGGCTCAGAATCCTCCTCGCTACCGGCTTCATAACTGGTAGCCTCATCATCATCATCATCAGCTGCAACACCCGAAGACGCACCAGCGCCCGCCCCCTCACCATACACAGGCCTGTCCACAGGCCAGTTAGCGTTAAGCAGAAACTGCTCACGCGTCATCAATGCATGAGCACCACTTCCCTGCAGCTGTAACCGCTGCATAGAATCGTGCATATCTATCATGGCACGCTGGGTTGCCGCCATCCATTCCCAATTGTAATCGGACACAGCTTGCAGGTAAGGATCTGGTCCAGGAGCAGAAGTACCAGGACCATCAGAAGCCCGGGTACTCTCTGCAGCAGCACTGCCTCTAACATTCTTCGCTCTGCAATATTTGGCCACGTAATGGTCATCGATCGGCGACGAGATCCTTACCTGACCCCGAGAGGGTAGCCTTACCCTTGCCTGAATGCACAAACTCATGATTAAGCACGGGAAAGCCAGGGGACAATTCACACGAGCCCCCGACTTTAGCCCGCTCTCAATCACGGACTTAAGCTCATTAGCAATAATCCTCGCCACATCGATCTGGACGTTGGTGAGGATACAATGGACCAAATGTGCCACTGGGATCGGCACGGTAGAAGTGTGGGACTTTGGTTGGATGTTTGTCAGCACCATCAGCAGAATCAGTTGAGCCAAGGGAGTCATGTCCTCCCTATGATACCTCATGGGAACCCCAGATGGGTTCAGCTCAACAGATTTCCCTCTTAAAATAGCAGGGCGGCAGAAATGGCTTCAACATCCCGGTGAAGCCGTAAGTCTGTGTGGTATGTGTCCCTCTCTTCGGCTCCCAGTTGGAGCGGATCTCCAAGGACTCGGCTAATAGCATCCCTATCAAATGCAACAGGGCGACCGGCCACTCTGGACGTCCATGTAAATGGCTCGTCATCATCCGACAGTGCGTTCGCATAGAACTCACGCACTGTTGCTATATCATAGTGCTCCAGGGGATTAATCAACTGATCCCATTTTTTTGTGTCAATCAACCCGGCAAAAGTTCTGTTCGTGCCTTGAGGGTTGATGATGAATCTCTTCTCCGGTAGAATTTTCCGCTTCTCTAGAGCAACGTATCTTGCCGCTTGCTTCGGCCCGACAAATTTGTCGGTATCAAATTGGATCATTACTGGACGGGAAGTGCTCGCTCCCTTTCTCTTCTTTAAAGCGCCGGATCTAGATTCCATCTGCAAAATCATAAAGAGGAAGCAACATACACAAAACAGATTAGACAGCAAAACCAGAATTCAAAGAACTGTCATGCTCACTGCTGCTTCGCCTAGCGAAGTTGCAGCAAATGCTCGCCTCTGGTTCGCCTAGCGAGTGCTAGCGAACCTTACGGGTTTTTGGGTTCTGCAGCATTTTCAGAGAAATCTTCCCAAAACCCACATTCTAGTGGTTTCAATTTCAGAACCTAATGATCTATCAATTAAAGAAACGTTCTATGCTATTGGTAATTACATATTCACATGCAAACCTAAAATTCCCAATTGCAAAACCTAAAATCCCACATGCAAACCTAAAGTTTCCCATACCAACAACTTCATCCTAAATGACATTCAAATCGGAAATAAACAGAGTTCAAACATAAAGAAATTGTATTAGGGCAAACCTTAGTTACACGGATTGATTGAAATGTGAAGTGGAGTAAGGTTTGCAATCTTCCAATTAGGGTTTGAGTGTTTGTGAAAGAGATGAAAATGAGAGAGTGTGGAGAGTGCTCGGTTAAATTGCCTCAGCAGAGTTGCAAAAACAGAAAAGTTGTGTTTGGGCCAAAATGAGTGGCCTGCCGAGATTTTAAATAAGTGCTGTCAAGCAGTGCTCGCTGTTGCTTCGCCTAGCGAGCAGCTAGCGAATCAGCTCGCTACTGCCTCGCCTAGCGAGCATCAAGCGAGCATGACAGCAATTGCCTTTTCCAAAGGCAGCAATCCAGGTACATTCAGCATGGTTTTAACAAGTGGAAACCCAATACAACAGAACAGGAAAACAGTAAATACTTACAATGTTGGGGTGCCTCCCAACAAGCGCTTGTTTAACGTCGGCTAAGCTCGACGGTGCGATGCTCACAGAGGAGCATTCAACAGAATTGTGCAGCTTCCGTTATCCACTTTGTTGTTTGACTTTCCGGGATCCATTTTGTTGAGCAACTTCCTCAAGGGCTTTGTTGTCTTCAAGAGGTTCTTGATGAACCTTCGATAAAATCTGATACCACCCTTTTTCGGAACTATTTGTACAACGCTCACCCATTCACCATCTGCGATAGAACAATTCATCCCGGCCTCTACTAATTTGACAACCTCCTTCTTTTTTAGCACCCGCATCAATTGATTCTCTTCGTTTGTGGACAAATTATTGCTAATGATCACGGGTTTAACAAAGTTATCATCAAGGTACACATATTTCAAATGTGGCTCCAGTTTTGGCTCCTCCGCTATATTGGTCATATCCACGCCTTCCCTTGTCTCTTTATGATAGACAAGTTCTCCACAAGCTTCTAATTCATGCAACAATGCTTCCATGTCTTTTCCTTTATTTTTGGTTGAACCTTTGTATACTCCGATAAGAAATCTTTCAAAAGGATTAGAAACATGAACCTGGTTTGCGACCTCCACAAGTTTCTCCTCTGTGGCATCAATTCGGAAAGAATCATGTTTATCATTAAGATGCTTTTTGGCTTCAAAAAGATGGAAGGCTACCTCTTCATTTTGGACCCTTACCTTCATCAAACCGTTGTCAACATCAATCATCATGCGCGCGGTTTTCATGAACGGTCGGCCCAGGATGAGCGGAGCATCATCATCCTCTTCCATATCAATAACAATAAAATCAACCGGGAAGAAGAATTTATCAACTTTGACTAACATGTCTTGAGCCACTCCATATGGTGCAGTGGTAGATTTATCAGCAAGTTGCAAATTCATCTTAGCAGGTTTGATATCAACATTTCCCAATCTTTTGATAATGGACAGGGGAATTAAATTGATGCTAGATCCCAAGTCAATCAAGCCATTACCCATGTAGGTGTCTCCGATGGTTACCGGTAGAGCGACTCGTCCCGGATCGGATTCCTTCCTTGGGAGAGTTTTTTGAATGATGGCACTACATCGTGCATCAAGCAAGATTGTCTCAGGTTCCGTGTGCCTCCGTTTTTTTGTAAGTATGTCCTTCATGAATTTGGCATACTTGGGCATTTGCTCCAAGGCTTCGGCAAACGGAATGTTGATTTGTAGTTGTTTAAAAATATGCATGAACCGGGCGTAATGCCGTTCATTCTCCCTTTTGGACGGAGCATGAGGATAAGGAAGGTTTTGGATTGGAGTAGTGCTCACTACCTCCTTTCCTTTAGCAATTCTAGAACTCCTCCATCTAGGCTTTTTTACTGTCTCCCCTCTTTCTTCATCACTCTTATTTTTCTCACTTTCCACACTTTCTCTCTTTTCAACTTTTTTCTCCTCATTCCACTCCCCCACTTCACCATCAATATTTTCCGCCACTATTTCCTCCTCATTTTCTTTCTTTTTCTCTCTTTGTTCACTCTTAACTCTTTTGTTATTCTCACTCATCAACTCCTTCCCACTTCTCGTTGTGATCGCCTTACAATGCTCCTTAGGATTTGTTTGCGTATTTGCCGAAAAGGAAGGACCGGTTTGTTGTTCCGCGAGTTGCTTAGCAAGTTGCCCAACTTGAGTCTCGAGATTTTTTATAGCCGCGTCATTTCTCTTTTGGTTAGCCATTGACATTTGCATGAATTGCGTCAATGTCTCTTCCAACTTAGAAGTTACGACCGACGGTTGTTGAGATTGATAAGGATTTTGTGGAGGGTTTTGACGGCTAGAAGAACCACCTCCATAACCTTGGTTATGGTAATAGTTACTCCTAGGTTGGAACCCTTGGTTCCCTTGGAAATGTTGTTGTTGATTTTGAGGGTTTGGTTGATAAGGTTGTTGTTGTTGTTGTGGTCTCGGTTGGTAGTCCCTTTGGTTTGCCATGTAGTTTACTTCTTCAAACCCCGGAGGTGGACAGAATCCGGTGTCATGCTCACCTTTGCAAAGCTCACAACAAGCTATTTGTTTAGCTTTAGAAGGTTCTCTCAACTCTTTTATTTGTTGCGTTAAGAGTTCCACTTGTTGTGAGATGAGCTTGTTTTGGGCAAGGATGGCATCGTTCGTCCCTAGTTCAAGCACTCCCGGCTTTTTCAAAGAGTTGCCTCGACTTTGACTCTGAAGATCATTTAGAGCCATTCGATTTATGATATTTGTAGCTTCTTCGGCACTTTTAGACAATAAAGAGCCACCCGAGGTAGCATCCAACAACGTCTTGCAATTTGGTTGAAGTCCATTTTTGAAAATATGGATTTGAGTCATCTTATCAAATCCATGCCCTTTACACTTCCGCAACATGGATTTGAATCTTTCCCACGCTTCATTTAAGGATTCATTGATTCCTTGTGCAAACACCGAGATGGCCGTCTTGGATTCCATGAACCGGTTATGGGAGAAGAATCTTTCGATGAATTTCTCTTCTAACACGTTCCAGTCTGTCATGACGGCTGGTGTTTGGTCTAAGTACCAATCTTTTGCTTTGCCGAGCAAAGCGTGGGGAAATAATCTTCTGAATAACGGGAGCTCCTGAGCCTGATCCACTCCGGCCGCCAATGCTATCTCATAAAATTTTGTGAGAAAAGCAAAGGGATCTTCATGGTCCATTCCGGTGAATGGACTTCCATATAATAAATTGAGAGTTCCCATTTTCATCTCAGCTTGCCTTCCCGTGTGGTTGGCAAACTGAGCGGTGTTTCTTGGACTGTTTATGCATGGAGTAGAAATAGGCGGTTGTGGTGGTGGCTCCATGTTAGGTATGAATGGTGGTGGATTTGTGGTAGAAGAACTTTCTCCTTGCTCTTGACGTTGTCTAGCCTGTTGCCTCCTACGTCTCGTTTTTCTATTGAGCCTCCTTGCAGTTCTCTCGATCTCAGGATCAAAAAGAAGTTCGTCCACAGGGATTTGCCCTCGCATAAAACGTAAGCTGCAAACTAAACCAAACAAATTACAAGCACAAGTCAAAAATTCAAAAGCTAAAAATTAAGCAACCATTGCGATGCTCGCAATATCAATTTACAATCCCCGGCAACGGCGCCATTTTGTTGATTGTAATTTTAAGTGTCGGGGTTTTGTTATCGTATCCACAGGGATTGTAAGATATCACCGCCTTTCGATGGTTGTATTAATTCTTAACTTAAGGTAACAATAGGGTTTTGGTGTTTGTCACGGTGTCTTGCATAAAATGTAATAAAATGCGGTAAAAGTTTTGGTTTGAATATTTGAGAAATATTGTCAAAGTTAGGGTTCAACGATCACTTTGCATGTATTTGTTCGGTCAACAATCTTATAAACTCCTTTAGATGATAAATTATTTCACAAAGTCCTCCCAATGTGTTTCTCTCGAACACACATTGTGAGTTTTCCCATTTTGATCCATTGTTTATCTCTAACACAATCTATCAAAATGACAACTTTTTGGTTCAACCTTATGGTGAACAAAATCATTCATTACTATCTCTAGCTAACAAACAAGATTGGATGAAAACCTAGGTTAAGAGTTGGTAAACATCTCTCGATCATAAACCAACACAAAGAGTTTTGAATAAGAACAAAGTTTTCATCATAGATTCACCATTAAAGAGTTTACAAATGAAGATCCTTACATTTACACACAAAGCTAATGATCATCTACATCTAACCTTGACAAATGGAGGACTTAGCTACTCATTTTCATGGTAGCTTGGTCGACAAGTTTCGGAAGAAGGTTGATCAACATCCAAGTCGAATAATCAAGATTGGATGGGAATCCACCTTCTTTTTGTGAAAGATGGTTAAGAGATGAAGAGAAATGGTTTTTAGGTCACAAAAGATCCTTGGAACAATGCTGTAAAAATATCTGGAAAAAGTACAAAAGTATGGAAAAACAAGGTATGGCTCTCAAAAGTGGCACTTGCTACTTATAGAGCAGCTACTGGGCTGTCATGTTCGCTAGGCGAGCAGACTGCTTGGCCTAGCGAACCCCTAAATTTGGCACCTGAGGCACCTGCGCCCAAAGAAACAGCCTATCTCAGACTGTCATGTTCGCCTAGCGAAGGGCACGCTTCAACCTTCGCTCCAGCGAGGTTGAGAGGTTTTGCTACTGGAATCCTCGCTGGGAGCTCGCTAATGGCTCGCCTAGCGAGTGAGTGCTGGCTGCGCTTTTCACCAAGTCTGGACGTGTTCGCCACACTCCTCGCTGGAAACTCGCCTAGCGAGTGTGGTGATGTTTGCCTCTGTTAATCACTGGAGCATTTCGCTGCACGCTCGCTGCACGCTCGCCTAGCGAGTTCTTCGCCACAGCCCTCGCCTAGCGAGGAAGCTGATGAATGCTTGTTTCATTTGATCCCTTTGCCACATTTCTTGTGTCTTCATTTTCTATTATTTCATGCCTACTTCCTGCACAATAACACACAAATCAAAGGTACCAAGATAGATTATCATTGTATTGCATTTCATCTGAAACAAAGGTGGTTTCGACATTTTAGCAAGGAAATGGAGTGAAAGATACCCATATTTGATAGCTCAAATAAGCACTTTTGGGTATCTAACAGCCATCTTGGTTTCATAGTTATACACTTTGTATTTTATAGAGAAATCGTAGTATCCTAGAAAGATACCCTTTTGAGCCTTAGCATCAAATTCTTTAGATAGACTTTATTGTTCAAAATGTAACAAGTACATCCAAACGGATGCAAGTAAGATATGTTTGGCTTTCTTCCTTTAAATAACTCATATGATGTTTTGTTCAGAATTTATCTGATAGAGATCATATTCTGAACATAACAAGAAGTATTAACAGCTTCTGCCCACAAGTATTTTGGAAGATGATTCTCATGGATCATGGTTCTAGACATTTCTTACAATTATATGTTCTTTATTTCTACTAATCCATTTTGCTGTGGAGTTCTAAGAGAAGAGAACTTATGGATAATTCCATGTTTATCATAAAGAATCTCAAAAGGCTCGTTTTCAAACTCACCACCATGATCACTTATGACTTTTATAATTTTTAGTTCTTTTTCATCTTTAACTTGTGTGCAGAAGATGTTGAATACCTCATATGATTCATCTTTAGATATGAGGACTTTAACCTAAATCCAACTGCTGTAATTATCATCAATGACCAATCAGTACTTTTTCCCATTGATTGAAGCAGTCCAAACAAGACCAAATAAATCAATGTGAAGTAATTCTAAGGGTCTAGAGGTTGAAATAATGTTTTTAGATTTTAAATAGGTTTTGTTAATCATTTTCTAGGTTGAAACATAATAAGTCATTTTGTCTAAACCCTAATTTGAAAGTCAACTTCCAAAGGCCATAACTCGCTCAATTTTTATGAGATGAAATATTTCCAAGTTTCAAAATCAAATTCGATATGTATAATTAAACTTTGATGTTTGTAGTGAGAGATAATTCAACTTTTATGAGCATGTGATATGAGGTTACATTATAGGTCACTTTTGACTTATACCATTGAACAAGTGATTTTTCCAAACTTCAAAAATGCATAACTCTATCATCCCAAATCCAAATGACATGAAATTGATGACCATGTTGAAAGTCTTTGAAATAGTTACAAGTTTGATGAAGACACTTTTCTCATTTGAAACTCACATAAAAAGTTAAGTAAGGTGGAATATTGAGATACGTGGCTTGACACTTAGAAATTTTTTTGATATGTTGAAATTTCCAAACTTCCACCTCAAAATTCATCATGATACAAGCTTCAAATGGAAAAGTGTTGAACATGAAAGTTGTTCCTCTTGATCTAGCCTTTCTAAAAAGTCCAATTTCTTCCATTTTGGACAAGGTTTGAATGGGTTGCGCATGGCTTGAACATTGCATCATCATTTGGAAAAAATCAAACTTCAAGCTTCCATGTACAATTGCCTAGCACTCCAAATTGAATTCAGACTTGTTCACACTCAATTATGGACCAAATGGAATGATCTCATGGGCCTGTACACACCCATGCACACATGCATCACTCATTGCCAATTTTGGAAACTCATTTGGAAGGTGCAAATATCACATGATTCAGCTATAAATAGAGCTCCATATGCTCAGAATTAAGGACCCCTTCGCGCCAGATTTGATCCCAAACGCCAAACCCTTCCATTTGAGAGGATAATCCTGAGAATTTCCTTTGGGAAATTGAGTTTGAATCTCACTGCTTTGAGATTCAAAAATCCAGGGATCCAAGACCTTTTGTGGATTCTAATATACTTCTGCAAGCATACTGAGCAAGATTAAGCATAAGCCAAAGCAATAACAATTGAATCCAGACCTGCATTGAAGGTATTTTCCAAAAAATTTCATCTCTTCGATTCTCTCTCAATTCCACTCAATTCTATTGGATCCTTGGTTGTCTGAAGTCCTACCAATGTAGGCAAGAAGATTGAGTTGCTTAAAGGTCAAATTGAAGTAACTCATTTGACACACCTCAAAATTCAACTCCTCATATCTTTTTATATATGTGGAGTTAGTTAAAATTGAGGTCAGATTCGTGCTATACGCCATTTTTTCTTTCAGATCATGTCCTCCCTTTTCATTTATGATGTGGTGATGAATGAACCATTCTGGCCAAGGTCGCTTGAGAAGACGACCGCCGCTTTGCTCTGGCAATGATGTGGCACGGTCCAGAGCCATTAGATGGATTCAAGATATTTTAATCATGAGCGTACATATTGATTACCAAGCACGTGGATGTTTGACTCAGGCGCATCATGGAACACGCGCACTCAACCACTTGATTTGCCACCTCAATTAATGAGGCAGATCAAGTGGTCCACTTTTTTTTAATTTTTATTCCTTTGATTTTCATTAATTCATATTAATTCTAATATTGATCCAAAAAATATGAGAGTTTCACCAAAAAACTTCAAAAAATTTCCTCTTTCATATTCTGAATTAAATTTTTTTTTTGGATCATTATTAATATTTTTCATGATTTAATTGATTTTGAATTTATTTTGAATTATTTAAAAATACTTTTAAGTCTTTAAAAATTCTGGAATTTTTTCTCCAAGGTCCTTTGACCTTGTTTGACCTATGATAAATCTCTGGCGATTTCTTTGGTGTTTTGATGAGGTTTTAGGAATTTGACAAACCATATTTAATTTAAATGCCTTATTTTAATATTTTAAATTTGAATAAATGTCAAATAATTTTGTTGACCAATTGTGATGACTTGTTTGTGTTTGACTATTGTTGTTGGGCCTTGGTCAAGGTTGATTTGACTTTGTCAAGTTAATATCATTGGATTTAGGGGATTGGTGGAATGTACATTCCATCTCCCAAAATGAATGGATGATATTAATTTGGTAAAAGTCCTCCTTTGATCAATTTGAGTTTTAATTCACTCCTCTCCCTCTTCATATCATTTCCCTTCTTTATGCATTCATCTTATTTGGCCTATGATATCTCAAAGTCCTAAAGCTAGTTGATTGAAAAATTAACATGAGCATGGATGAGATTAGGCCACCTCTTTTGCATATTCTTTTTGTGTGTGGTATGTTTCATGAGCATAGTCCATTATACTATGTCTCTAACATGCATTAACACCAAAATTCTATTCCCCGGCCTCAAATAGTTGTGACTTCTACATAAGTCCAATTACGATTGCTTAACATAGCGCTAAATTTGTGACACAAAAGGCATAGCATTATAGTTAGTGAGATTGTAAGTCTCCCTTCTTTCATGGTATTGTGTGGAAACTTGGCCTTTTTTCCTTCCTTTGGAAGATATCTTGGCTCAAGGATCCATGCTTGTGATAAGTGGGTTGAGTGTTCTCTAAAGAATGTCTTAAAATGAAAAGCAAAAGCAAAAAAATACTAACTTCTAACCCATTAACAACTAACTTTTAATTTCAAGCCATTTACTTTAATGTCATTTAATTCTAGCTTTTATTCATTTGCCATTGTTCATATCATGCTAATTGTTTATATTAATGGAATTTTCACTTTGTCAACTTGGACCATATTATGTGATATTTCTTGTTTGTATATACTTTGCTTGTTTGTGTGGTCTTTGACCATTAATGTACATAATAACAACAAAAAACCCTAAAAAAAAATTGAATGGACTGTTGGCTTGATCTTGGACAAATGGACTTAGAACTTAGGAAACATTCCTATGCTAAAGGACTTGGCCAATGCCAACTTATTGAGAAATCAAGTGCTTGCAATTTGGAAATTCATTCGATACATCATTCAAGATCCCTCTAAGTTCATCTGCAACATGATCATTGTATAGCCGTTATTTTGAACCTGTGACTTATGGAATTCATCTGCTACATGGGCTAATTTTGAGGAAGATCATGAAATGGATAAAGCTTGGATATGGCTATCTTTATTTGATGCCTTTGCTCTTCAAGATAATATAATTGTGCATTTGTGTGTTGCTTGATTCTAAATGTCCAAGGGAATTCTGGGTTTCTATTGACATTCTTGTATATTGGATTGCTACCCATTTGGTCAGATCTTTTCAACTCTTAAACTTTTAATTTTGTGCATATGATTAGTCTCTTCATCTTCTCCCCATTTATTTAATTTCAAAATCTCTCCCTCCTTTTTCAAAATATTATTTGATTGAACTTGTTTTGTTCTAAACTTTGAACACTTTGCAAAAGGGTAGAAACTTTGGCCTTATGCCATTGCATTTTTAAACTTCTTTTCTTAAATAAAACTTGTAAATAAACTTAACCATACTTGACTTAAACTTTCAAAAAGCCAAAAAGAACTAACTCATTCAAACCATTTTTAGGCCTTTGTGCCTTTCAAACTTAATTTTTGTTAAAAACAATGCATCTACTTTGAAATTTGTATCACGAACTACGAGGTTTTGATCCCTCATTTTTATGTTGGTACGTAGGCACAAGACCGAAGGTCTTGCCAAACACAAAAATATAATTAATGAATTATTTTCTCATTCCCCCATTCTATTTGTTTGTAAACATCATTTTGTACCAAATACATATGCACACAAAAAGGGCTCCCTAGGAGTACCTAGGACACTTTGGGTGCTAACACCTTCCCTTTGTGTAACCAACCCCCTTACCTGTAATCTCTGACATTTTATTAGTTTTGATTTGAAAACTTCTTACTTTTGGGTTTTGTTCGTACTTTTTCCCTTTTCCTTTGGAAACAATAAAAGCGCGGTGGCGACTCTTGTTATTTTATCTCTAGCTTACCCATAGCTTGATGATCATGAATTTACCGCTACACTCCTGAGCATTTTTTCTTTAAATCCATGTCTTGCTTTTTCATTTTGGTGATGGTTGATGGTGGACCAGTCCGGTGAGGTCCACCGGAGAAGAAGACTGGAGCCCTAGCTCCGATGATGTGTTGTCATGCATCTCAACCATATGATCTAACTGTTTTGTTCTAATCTCGTGTGTTGCTTTTGATTACCAGGTGCGTGGGATAATTGACTGAAGCACATGTGGAACGCGTTTTCCATCCATCTGATCTACCACCTCAATTAATGAGGGAGATCATATGGCTCTCCTTTTTTTGAATTTCTGAATATTTTATTTAATTGCTTATTTTTAATTAATTCATACTAATTTTATTTTTAATCCAAAATATATGGGACTTTCACCAAAAAAATTCAAATATTTTCCTCTTTCATTTTATAAATTAAAATTATTTTTTGGATTAATTTTGATATTTTCCATGAATTAATTTTTTGTGTGCATATTTTTAATTGTTTAAAAATACTTCTGACTTTTCAAAAATTATGAAATTTTTTGTCCAAGGTCCTTTGACCTTATTTGACCTATGATAAATATCTTGGCCATTTATTTGGTGTTTTGAAGAGGTTTTAGGTTTTTGATCAAACATAATTTAATTTAAATGTATTTTAATTTGATTTTTATTTGGTTAATTGTGTAGAAATTATGTTGAGCCATTTTTATTGACTTGCGAAGTTTGACTATGTGTTTGGGCCTTGGTCAAGGTTGATTTGACTTTTGTTGGATTAAAATCATTGGATTTAGGGGATTGATGAAATGTATATTTTATCTCCCAAAATGAATGAATGATTTTAATTTGGTAAAAGCCCTCCCATGAACAATTTGTGTTTGGATCATTTCCCCTCCTTCTTCATCTTCAATCCCATTCTATCCCATCCCTTCCATTGACCAATGAAGTCTCAATATCCTAAGGCTAATTGGTTCATCAATAACTTCATGTTAGATGAACCAATATAAGTATGGATGAGATTAGGTCCATCCTTTGATCATTTTCTTTTTGTGTGTGGTATGTTTTAGGAGTATGGTTCAGTATATCATATCTATAACATTCATTAACACCAAAATCTCTATTTCCCGGCCTCAGATAGTTGTGACTTCTACATAAGTCCAATTACGATTGCTTAACATAGCGCTAAATTTTGACCCAAAAGGCATAACATTCTAGTAAGTGAGATTGTAAGTCTCCCCTCTTTCATGGTATTGTATGGAAACTTGGCCTTTTTTCCTTCCTTTAGAAGATGTCTTGGTTCAAGGATCCATGCTTGTGAATAGAGGGTTGAGTGTTCTCTAAAGAATGACTTAATCAAGTGAAAAGCAAAAACTCTACTAACTTCTAATAAAATAGCATTTGACTAAACTTCTATTATTATTGCTTTTAATTTCAAGTCATTTACCTTATGCCATTTATATTCAAGTCATTTACCATTTCATTTGCCATTTACATATCATTTAACTTGTTTATGTTTATGCCATTTTTACTTTGCTCACTTGAGCCATATATTGTGATTGTATATATTTGTTTGTGTATCATGTTTGTGTTTGTGGTCTTAGGACCTTAAAATATCTAATAAACAACAAAACCCTAAAAAATATTTGTATGGACTGTTGGATTTGATTTGAGCCTTGGACTTAGAATTAGGCAACATTTCCTATGCAAAAGGACTTGGCCAATGCCAACATCTCTGAAACCAAGTCATTGAGAATTGAGCTTTTATCTGATGCAAATATTAAGATCCACTTGAGTTCATCTGCTACATGGTCTTGATGCAAATGTTACTTTGAATCTGGATCTAGTGCTTTATTCTGAGCCATTCAAGGAGTATGTCATCTGATACATGGGAAGATTAAAAAGAAGACTATGAAGTTTCTAGCTTGGATGTGGCTATCTTTATTTGATGCCTTGCTCTTCACCTTGCTACTTGTTTATTGATATTTCTTGATTCTAAAGTCCAAAAGGAAAAATGAGTTTCTATATGATATTCTTGTCTATTGGATTGCATTCCATTGGTTAGATCTTTTCAACTCTTAACTTTTAAATTTTATGCTTAGGATTAGTCTCTTCATCTCCTCCCATTTCTTAAATTTCAAATCCCCCCCCCCCCCTTTAAAAATCTTCTTTACTTGTGATTTCTAAACTTAGACCTTATTGCAAAAAATAGAAACTTTGGCCTTATGTCATTGCATTTTTAAAATCTTTTCTTAAATCAAACTTGTGAATGAACCTAACCATATTGACTTAAAACTTCAAAAGACAAAAAGAACTAACACTCATTCAAACTCTTTTAGGCCCTTTGTGCCTCTTTTTAAAATTTAAATTTTGTTAAAAGCAATCCACTCATTTTGAAATTGATACCACAAACTACGAGGTTTTGATCCATCATTTTTATGTTGGTACGTAGGCACAAGTCCGAAGGTCTTGTCAAACACAAAAATATAATTAATAAATTGTTTTTTCATCCTCACACTCTATTTATTGCAAACATCATTTTATACCAAAAACACATACACACATAAAAAAGGGCTCCCTAGGAGTACCTAGGACACTTTGGGTGCTAACACATTCCCTCTGTGTAACCAACCCCCTTACCTGTAATCTCTGGCATTTTATTAGTTTTGATTTGAAAACTTCTTATCTATGGGTTTTGTTTGTACTTTTCCCTTTTCCTTTGGAAACAATAAAAGCGCGGCGGCGACTCTAGTTTTACTAACGTTAAGTTTATCCATAGCTTAATGGTCATGAATTTACCGCTACAGCATGGAATCCCATATATCTTTGGTTGTGTCGTGATTTAGAATTGTTTCAAGAATTATTTGATCAATTTCTTGAAACAAATAGTTCTTGGCCTTGAGATCTCTGAACTTGCTTTCTTATTCAAGTTTTCTTTGTTTCGGCGTTGCATCTGGCGGTGAAACCGTAACACCTTTCTCTACTAATTCCCAAAACTCCTTGGATCTAAGAAGATTTTCCATAAGCATGGACAAATGATCGTAGAATCCATCAAATTTGGGAATTATTGGTGTCAATAATTTTGATAATTCAACCATGAAGATGATTCAGATGAGGGACTGGTACGAGAGGATAACAGAAATAACGACTTTCTCTCACCACGGTATTGAAATTGTGTTTCTTAAATGAAAGAGGCACACCTAGATCATCAACCGGTGCTCTAGATACCATTTGTTAGAATGTGAGAGAAAGTTGTTATTAGATAATGAAGCTTCAAGCTATATGTGTACATGACTGATGAATTACTTATATAGCAATGAATCACACTCATAGCTAATTATCTTATAACTAATTCCTCGTTAGCTATTCTATTAGTTAACAATATTCTAACATTTACATGTTGCACACAATGTTACAACATGTTGTTTGACATTCCAGTTGGACGCTACGTTGTGAAATGCAAACATTAATAATGAAAGAATTTGTCATGAAAAAAGTGAAACTTAAAAAAATTTGAAAAGATTTTTGCGATGGATTGCAAGAGCAGGATTTCTTTTTGGTTTAAGATTGGTTCTCTTACATAATCTTTTTTCCTCTAACTAAAAACTTATTTTATTTATCTAATCTTTTTTTATTTTAATGCAATATCTAACATTTGTTTTTTTTTTCAAAATACAATGAAACGGGTTCCAGTATTGTTCTTTATCCCAGATTGATAATAATGACGATGAATTGGATTCATAATTTATCAAATATTTGTATTTATAGATTAAAACAAAAACAATGTAAAATAAGAATATATATATAAAATATATGGTCAAGATTAAATGGCATAAATGTGTCAAACTTATTAACATGACACCTTCAATAGTTCTTTATCGCATATTTGCATGATAAAATCCACCGTTGAATTGAAAGATATTATCATATAGATCATCTCTATAAAATTTAACATCAATAAAAAATTATTTGATGTGTTAAAAAGAAGAATCAAAATTAATGATTTTGTTAAAGTTTTGTAAGAGGTTAATTTTTATGTATCTCGTTGACATATCAAATAATTTTCGATTGATGTTAAATTTTAATAGATGAAATATATGATAACAACTTTTAATCTGACGGTGAATTTTGTTATACAAATATGTGGTGAAGAGTTATCGGATGTGTCATATTATTATGTTTGACACCTTAATGTCATTTGATTATATATATATATATATATATATATATATATATATATATATATATATATATATATATATATATATATATATATATATATATATATATATATATATATATTCGAATATGAACTAGAAATATGGTATTGCAGAAAAGAAAGATAAATAAATAAAATAAATGATTAGATTATTATGTTGGAGGAGATAATAATTCATAACTATGGAAATTAAAGGTAAGAGAAGCCCGTGGAAATTTGATTTTTTTTTAAATTTGGGATAAAGAAGTTTAAAATAGAATAGTATTCAGAAAGAAAAATTTAGTGTGCCTAATAAATTTGTATGGACTTTAAAGCAAAATAGAATACTAGTATTTTATTTTACGGTAAAAGGAAAATTTGGGTTGCCTAATAAGTTCTATAGGGCTTTAAAACAAAATACAACAGTATTATTAAATGAAAATTTGGTTTTTGTGGTGGCTTGAGCGCACAATGTGATTCAAGTACATATATATGCCATGACACCTTTCCCACGGGTTGGATGTTATTGTCTCTTAGCTAAATTTACTATATGGATTGTATATTTAGATACCATAGGAAAATTATTAACCATTTAAATTAAGAAATATTTGTAATTAACTAGTAGGCCCTAAGATAAGGCATTGATGTGTGTAAGTCATAGACCGCTCGAAATATAGGTTCCTAGACTTGCGTCAAAAACCAGCATATATATTCCAAAAGAGAAAATGACATATGCAGAAAGAAAGCGGTGAGAAACTAAGAAGAAGAGAGAGAGAGAAAATGACACATGCAGAAAGGAAGCGGTGAGAAACTATGAATATTGTGTACTATAAAGCAAGATTGATGTGATGCTTTCTACAAGTTGCTTGTATATCTAAAGCTCGTTGCGTGCTGGTAAAATGCATAACCAATAGTTACTTTTTAATTAAGTGATTAACTCAAGTGGTTAATACATTTTAATTAAATATAACTTATTGGAAAGAATTTGAATTTAAATCTTAATTGACACAATTATTAATCAGATTTTATTTATCTTTCAATTAAATATAGAAGTAAATATGAGGTTGAAGATGAATATTGTGATTAATTTTTCTTTTTTAGGAGTGGAATAGGTTTCATTTAGATTCGTTGTTATCAACATATAAAAAAAAGTTTGAATCGATGATATTTTTATTGGTTTGGATTAGTTCTATCTTTAGTATTTTTTAAAAATAAAATTTAATTGATCGATTTATAATATTTTTTAAATATTATATTTATTTATATATTATCCGTTATTATGTTTTCATGTATTTTCTAATGTTATTTTTGTAAACAATACATTCACACTACCACGAAAAATGTCTTTTACCTCGATTTAGAAAGAGGTTTTATCACGGTTGAGCGAACAAGATAACAAAGGGTGTTATGAAAATTTCGTCACATTTCACCTCTGATCAAAGATTGAGGTGGAAAAATTGGGAATCACGCCTCTTTTTCCCTTAGTGTATGTGACAATTATGGAGAGAAATGACACTGATAATTGGTTCAATTTCCAACAACATTATTTTTGTATATTCAAAGTTGAAAAGTGTGTCACTTTTCCCCTTGGTTAGACATAAAACTGAGGTGATAATACTAACTTTTCCTCTCGATTTTTTTACCTAGGTTGGTTGATCTAACCGAGTTAAATCCCTTGTTTCTAAGAAAATTATTTTATAAAAGTTTTTGTTTCAAACTTGTATTTTTTATACAGAACCTAAATTGTACATTTTGTGAAATAGAATAAATAACATATTTGTGAAAAAAATGGTACTCATATTTGTACAAAAACTATACATTGCTTACACCAAAGCCAACAAAATAGCACACACACATTCTTTTTTACTACAAAACTAAAACATATACAAATGATTAACTAACATAGGAAAAAATAAAAGTTGCCCGACTTGAACGGACATCCTTAAGTTTTCTTTTGTGAATGTTGTTCGTTTGTTAAACACCTATATACAATTTGAACGACAATTAAAAATAATTTGGGTAACACAACAACAACATTAAACTTTCAATAACAACAACAACATTAAACCTTCAAATCACCAATCTTAAATGCGATGGGTCATCATGAGGGGGAAGCATACACATTGGGTCAAACACTCACTTAAAGGTCAAAGGATCACTCAAACAAGTGAGAGAGACACCACATATTCACCCAAAATCTTACGGTGATAAGTGTATGGGTCCCCTCACTTATAAAGTGCTCAACCTCCAGTTTTCTAAGTAATTTGGGACTTAGAACTCATACATGTTTCTCAATAATCTCCCCCTCAAGTGTGATTCCATCCACTATGTTCACCCTTAAGAGGAAGCTCTTTCATCCACATACTTGTACCGTCTTTGAGACACATCCTTACTCGTCATTGGCACTTCAACGAAACATGATGTCTGACCACCATGTCAGGAAGACTTTCGACACAAGGAGTCGGTCCTTTACTCGAACTATCGGCTCTGCTAACACCGATGGGTCATCATGAGGGGGAAGCATACGCATTAGGTCAAACACTCAACCAAACAAATGTGAGAGACATCACATATTCATACAAACCTTAAGGTGATAGGTGTATGGGTCCTCTCACTTATAAAGTGTTCAACCTCCATTTTTCTAAGCAATGTGGGACTTAGAACTCACACTTGTTTCCCAATAAAATACAATAACAATATTAAACTTTCAATCTCAACAACAACATCTTTAATTTTTCTTAAAATAACAACATTAAACCTATTACTAACACAACAACAACAACAACAAATCAATAAAATAATTAATCATCGAATCTCAATAAATAAATGTCACAAATAATACCAATAACTTTATGCGTAATAAATCTCGACCTTTTACCTCTAAAACCATGCAACATATGGTATCCCTCAGAAATATCAAGAGTTAAATATTGATTTTCATCACTACCAGGTATGTGTCTTACTTGTACAAGAACTAACTGTAGTGGTAAATTCATGACCATTGAGCTATGAGTTAGCTCAACGTCAATAAAATCAGAGTCGTCACCGCGCTTTTATTTTTTCCAAAGGAAAATGGAAAAAGTATGAACGAACCCAAAGATAAGAATTTTTCAAATCAAAACTAATAAAATGTCAGAGATTACAGGTAAGGGGGTTGGTTACACAGAGGGAAGGTATTAGCACCCAAAGTGTCCTAGGTACTCCTAGGGAGCCCTTTTTTATGTGTAAGTGTTTTAGTTGAAAATGATGTTTGATAAAAAAAAAAAGAGTGAGGGGATGAGAAAAGAATTCATTAATTATACTTTTGTGTTTGAGAAGACCTTCAGTCTTATGCCTACGTACCAACATAAAAATGAGGGATCAAAACCTCGTAGTTCGTGGTATTTCAAAGAAGTTGGTGGATTGATTTTAACAAAGGTTTAAAAGAAAAGGGCACAAAAAGGCCAAAAACTTAAATAAGGTTGTTAGTTCTTTTTGTCTTTTGAAATTAAAGTCAATTTGGCTAAGTTTATTTACAGGTTTGATTTAAGAAAATGTTTGAAAATTCAATGGCATAAGGCCAAAGTTTCTACTCATTAAAATAAGTCTAAGTTTGTAGCGGTAAATTCATGACCATCAAACTATGGATAAGCTTAACGTCAATAAAACCAGATTCGTCACCGCCCTTTTATTGTTTCCAAAGGAAAAGGTAAAAGTACGAACAAAAGCCAAAGATAAGAAGTTTTCAAATCAAAACTAATAAAATGTCAAAGATTACATGTAAGGGGGTTGGTTACACAAAGGGAAGGTGTTAACATCCAAAGTGTCATAGGTACTCCTAGGGAGCCCTTTTTATGTGTTATGCGTTTTTGGTATAAAATGATGTTTGAGAAAAATAGAGTGTGGGGATGAAAAAAGAATTCATTGATTATATTTTTGTGTTTGACAAGACCTTCGGACTTGTGCCTACGTACCAACATAAAAATGAGGGATCAAAACCTCGTAGTTCGTGGTAACAATTTCAAAGTGAGTGAGTTGCTTTTAATAAAAGGTTAATAAGAAAGGCACAAAAGGCCCAAAAGTTTGAATGAAGTTGTTAGTTCTTTTTGTATTTTGAAATTTTAAGTCAATATGATTAGATTTATTTACAAGTTTGATTTAAGAAAAGGAGTTTGAAAATTCAATGCATAAGGCCAAAGTTTCTACTTGAAATAAGGTCTAAGTTTGAAATCACAAGCAAAGAAAGTTTTTTAAAAAGGGAAGAGATTTTGAAATTTAAGAAGTAGGAGAAGATGAAGAGGCTAATCCTAAGCATAAAATTAAAAGTTAAGAGTTGAAAAGATTTGACCAATGAGATGTAATCCAACAGACAAGTATGTCATATAGAAAACCAACTTTCCCTTTGGACTTTGAATCAAGCAATAATCAACAAGCGATTAACCATATCAGACATCATGAAGATCAAGGCATCAAATAAAGATAATCATATCCAAGCATGCAACTCCATAGCTAATAGTCTTCTTTGTCTTCTCTTGTATCAGATGAAGCGCTCCTTGATCAACTTAGAATAAAGCATTAGACACAAGATCAAAATAATAATTTGCATCAAGACAATGTAGCAGATGAGTTCAAATGAATCCCAAGACTTGCATCAGATGAAGGCTCAGTTCACAATAACTTGGTCTCAGAATGTTGGCATTGGCCAAGTCTTTTTTCCAGAAGGAATGTTGCCTAGTTCTAAGTACAAAAGTTCAGATCAAGATCAACAGTCCACCAAACATTTTTTAGGGTTTTTGTTATTTATTAAGTATTTTAAGGTCCTAAGACCACAAACAAAATCAAAATGCACAAGCAAATATATACAATCACAAGATATGACTCAAATGAGCAAAGTGAAAATGGCATAAACATAAACAAGTTTAATGAAATGTAAATGACAATGAATGATAAATGACTAAAAATTAAATTGCATAAAGTAAATGACTTGAAAGTAAAGCAATTATTAATAAGATTTAGTCAAATGTTAGTCAAGGTTAATTGAATGTTAGTAGTGTTTTGCTTTTTAATTGATTAAGTGATTTTTTGGAGAACACTCAACCATCCATTCACAAGCATGGATCCTTGAACCCAGAAATCTTCCATAGGAAGGAAAAAAGGCCAAGTTTACACACAATACCATGAAGGATGGGAGACTTACAATCTCACTTACTAGAATGCTATGCCTTTAGGGTCAAATTTAGCTCTATGTTAAGCAATCGTAATTGGACTTATTTAGAAGTCACAACTATCTGAGGTCGGGCAATAAAAATTTAAGTGTTAATGCATGTTAGAGATTTGGTATAATGAACCAAACTCCTAAAACATACCACACACTAAAAGAAAATATCAAGAGAGATAGACCTATCTCATCCATACTTGTATTGGTGCATCTGACACAAGGTCATTGATGAACCAATTAGCCTTAGGATATTTGAGATTTCATTGGTCAATGAACGGAATGAGGAAGAATAGGGATGAAGATGAAGGGGGGGGGGGGGGGGGGGGGGTAAGAGCAACACAAATTGGTCATGGGAGGAATTTTATCAAATTAAAATCATTCGTTCATTTTGCGAGATGGAATGTATATTTCATCAATTCCCTAAATCCAATGATTTTAATCCAACAAAATTCAAATCACCCTTGACCAAGGCCCAAACAAATAGTCAAAAATCACAAGACAATAAAAATGACTCAATATAATTTTTACACAATTAATAAATTAAAAATGCATTAAAATACAAATTAGTTTGGTCAAAATCTAAAACCTCTTCAAAACACCAAATAAATGGCCAAGAGATTTATCCTAGGTCAAACAAGGTCAAAGGACCTTAGACAAAAAATTTCATGATTTTTGAAAAGTCATAAGCATTTTTTAATAATTAAAAATATGCACAAAAACATTTAATTCATAAAAAATATCAAAATTAATCCAAAAAATAATTTTAATTCAGAAAATGAAATAGAAAAATATTTAAAGATTTTTCGTGAAGGTCCCATATTTTTTGGATTAAAAATGAAATAATTATGAATTAAACAAAATAAAGCAATTAAACATAAAATCAGAAAATACAAAAAAAAGGGTCATCAGATCTCCCTCATTAATTGAGGTGGCATATCTGATGGCCACACACGCGCGTTCCACCATACTCCTTGGTCAATGCAATATACGCATGGTAATCAGAATGAACGCTCAAGATTAGAACATTTGAGCTAGATCAGATGGCTTGATACTTGCCAACGCACCACCGGAGCCCTAGCTCCGGTCATCTTCTCCGGTGATCACTACCGGACTGGTCCAACCTCAACTTCATGAAAAATAAAAAATAAGGATAATATTTCAAAGAGAAAATGCTCAAGAGCTCGAATCTGCCCTCAATTTTCTCCAATTCCAAGTATATAAAAAGATACAGGGATTTGAATTTTGAGGATCATGACCTGAGTTGTTTTGATTTAACCTCAAAGCAACTCAATCTTGTTGCCTACATTGGTAGGACTTCATCCAACCAAAAATCACAAAGAATAGTGAAGAATTGGGGGAGGATCGAAGAGATGAAAATTCTGAAAAATTACCTTCGAGGGACCTTCAACCTTGCTTGATCTTAATCCCAATTGTGCTTGGCTTGGCTTCAGAAGCTTGTAGGAGGTGATTAAGATCAAGGAGAGGCTTGGACTCTTGGAGTTTCAATCTCAAAATAGAATGAGATTTAAAGCTCGATTTTCAAATGAAAACCTTCAAGATTATCCTTTAATGGTGAGGGTTTGGATTGAAGGTTCAAAGCTTGGGCATGAGGTCCTCAATTCTGAGCCATGAGGGTTGTATTTATATGCATTGTGATTCATTTCCACACACTTCCAAATTTTTCCAACTTTAGCAATTTTCATTGCATGTTTGCATGGGCGTGTGATAGGCCCATCAAGTGATGCTATCAGGTCCAAAAATGCTTGTGTATCATGCTGAAATCATGTCATGTGGCCATGCATTTGAATTTGAAATGTGAAGGTAAAATCCATCCAATTGGTCCCTTGAAAAGAACCCATGTGCTAGTTCTTTATTCTTTGGCCAAATGAGGTGATCTTGGACTTTTTGGAAAGGCGAGATCAAGGGGAACAACTTTAATATTTAACACTTTTCCCTTTGAAGTTTGGATCATGATGAATGTTGAGGTGGAAGTTTGGAAAATCAAACATATTTGAAAATTTTCTAAGTACCAAGCCAAATGTTCACTTCTTCCACCTTGAATAACTTTTGGTATGGATTTCAAATGGGAAACGTTCCTTCATCAAAGTTATAGCTCTTTCAAACCTATTCAATTTGGTCAGAAATTTTACCTCATTTAGATTTGGCATGAAGGAGTTATGTATTTCAGAAGTTGAGGAAAATCACTTGTTCAATGGTAATGGCCCAAAATGACCTATAACGTTTCCTCTTGGAACATGCATTTGCAAGTTGAATTTGAACTTCTTCCGAACATAAAAATTGAAAAGAACATCTTGAATTTAATCATGGAACTTGAATGGATTTCATCTCATAAACATTGAGCAAGTTAAGGTCCTTGGAAGTTGACCTCCTAACTAGGGTTCTGACAAAATGACATATAATCTTTCATCATAAAAAATGACTTTCCAAGAAAAACTAGCTCTTGAATTCAACATGAAAGTTGTTTGTAATGTCACAAGGAGTGACTTTTCTATTTGGATCATTTTCATATGACAAAAAGTGTAGAAGATAGGGTCTAGGGAACCCCAGTTTTGACCAGTTGACTTTCTCTGGTCAACCACCATGAACCAACTTGCAAACTTGACATTCTATTGATATTTGGGACCCATGGGGGACCATATATGTTTAAAATGATATAATATGAAGTATAACTTGATATATTTGATCAATTGATGAAGAAACTTGCTGAGGAAGTCACACAAGATACCCATATGAATTAGGGCTTCCAAGGCAAACAAGGTTCAAACTCTTGATGAATTCTTGATTAAAATGATATGTGAAGACCATGGGGACCCATAAATTATGTATAGAGTAAATGTAAACAATATCTTGATTTATCTTCTTGCATTGAAGGTCTCAAACCCTAAATATGAGTTTGATGGAGCATGGGTGAACACACACACTACCTACAAAAGAAGCAAACTATACATTGACATATTTTTGGTATTTTGGTTAGTAAATAATGAAAAACAAAGTATGATACAATAAAATGTTCTTGGTGACCTCTCCCAATGCAAACCCAAAGAATGAGGGGTAAGGAGGATGCCAATGTGTGATCCCAAAGCCAATGCATATGATGAGATGGCATGAGGGATCTTAGGTTCAAAATTTGGGTTTTACAGCTGCCTCTATTTAAGGACATTCTAACTAAGGATGTGAAGGTTAAAACCTTCGTATGAACTTAGTAGTGTCGCATTACGCGAAAAACCGGCGGGAAAACGAAACAACAGAGCCGCCACCGTGCGTTATTTATCCCAAAGGAGAGAACGGAAACGCTCGAAGTAAACCTGGAAAAGACATGGTCTCGCGACCAGAGAGAGATGGGATCGGGAGTCGGTTATGCGAAGGGAAGGTATTAGCACCCCTACGCATCCGTCGTACTCGACGGGATCCACGCACAAAAGAAAGGATAAGGTTGCTAAACACTGCTCACACACTGCACAAGGCTGGAAGGAAACACAGAACGACAAAAGAAACGAGACTCGGCAGGATATCGCATCCTGGGCCTACGTAGTCTGTCAGGCACAGACATCAGAGTCGACGTAGTTCGGGACAGGGGGAAACATGCTCGCTAGGATGTCGCATCCTATGCATACGTATCTTCTTTGACTGGAGAAGAATCAGAGCACTCGTAGCTCGGCTAACGCACGCCAAACAAAACCACACAGGAAACCGACTGCCAATCGCTGGGCTTACGTCAGACTCCACACAAACAGGCAAACATGGAAATCGAATGCCAATCGCTGGACTTACATCAGACTCCGAACCAACAAACACATGTGTGGTTAAGGAGATGTGATCAAAACATGGCAAGGTGTACTTGAAGATTCAAATGGGCATAACTTCTTAACCAAAACTCCAAATTGGATGGCTCTTTTTGCATTGCTCTTATTTTGACCTCTAGTTTCCAAATCTTGCATTACATGGCATGCATTATCATCATATAAACATTTGTCATTTCACTTGATTTTTGGAGGGAAAAATTAAAGTTTAAAATTGGTGCATGGTTTGAACATTCCACCATTGCATTTAGCTCCAAAACAAAATTTTGAGTGAAATTGAGTCAATTTTCGTGCACTATTCGCCATGCATTTCATGCATAGGGTGAAAAACCAAATTTGCCAAAACACCTTGAAACTTAATCCATTCCATTAGCATTTGGTTTAGACTTAATTAAACATGATTAGGGAGAGGTATAAAAGCCAAACCCTAACAGTTTTCAGCAGAACAACATCCATTTTTTCAGATCTAGATCCAATTCTTCAAACTTTTTCTCTCAAATTTTCTTTGAAATTATTCAAATACAATCCACTTCTCTTGATCAATTCATGATTCTGAAGCATCATTGAGCAATATTGGACTTGGAACCAAGAGAATCCGTGCCTGTTGGAAGCATATTGAAGCTTGAACTCATCCATGGCAATTGCAAATTCTGGTGGATTCGTGTGTAATTGAACCTCAAGCTCTCATCCAATCAACTGTACAAGCATTATAGAAGAAGTTTGGAGCATTGCAAGGCCTGAATCACACGAATTCCAATTCTGCTCTTCAAGAGGTCATTGAATCGAATCTCTTATTTCTCAAATGTATCATGTTATTGTTGTAGATCTTAGTGCGCTGATTAAACTGAGCTTTGAATCACAAATTTTCATGCAACATTGAGTGAGATATGCTTGTATAAAGTTTGGATGATGAAACTTGTTTGCTTCGATTCATGCATGATTGATTGTTTCTTGATGAAATAGCTATGGATTATTGATGTATGATGAAGGATGTACACGATGATATGCTTAATTTTAAATTCTGGAACAAATGTTCTTGATGTTCTTGAGAGGATACTGTTCATGCATGAACACGTGTTGAAGATGATGAAGTTTATTTTAGGCAACAGTTTCAATCCATTAGGCCACGCTTTGCTGTGTTTGCATGAGTTTGTTAGGGCTTGCATTCTGATTGGTCCGTTCAAATTGCCATGCTGTGTTATGATTGGTTCCCTCCGTTGACCGCGCCTTTGACCAGTCCAGCGCATAAGTGAAACGACTGTGTTTCACATTCAGCGCACCATTCATTTCAAATTAGCACATGCTTCGATCCTCCGCTGCATCATTATTTCAAATGCTCACTTATTTTCTCCATTTCCCTCTTATTTTCATACCATGCTTCATACATCATTTTTTTATTTTTTCTTCAACTTCACAAATTCATATCAAATGGAAAATTGATCCAAAAATGATGAGATTTTTTGCATTGTGATCCTGATTTTGTCTAGTTTTTTTGATCATTTTTTCATAAATTGTGCCTGGCCTGGAAATTATTTTGCCTAAGGAGATTGAATACATGTCCATTCTTGACCTTGCCATGCTATATCATTTGTGAAATGCTTTATTCTTATCCAATGCTCATGAAATTTTGCATGCTATGACTAGACATTTTGCTTGACATTTTGGTGTTGATTTGGTATTTTTATCAATTACCATTGCTGTTTTATGAATGTGCTAAGTTAGGTGTGACAATTTGTGTCACACCTTGTGATGTTCAACTTGATTGATGAGTTTGCCATTCCAAATGAGCTCCAATTGCCTTGATTTTTTGTATGATGCATTCTATAGATGTTGTTATTGCTCATGATTTTTGTTGGAATTTTTGGGATAAATTTCTGATTTAATTAAGAGTTTTCCTTCTGGATGGTCACATTTGAGCTTTTGAATTGCTTTGAACTTCATTTGATTGTGAAATGCTTGTTCCTTATCCAATGTATGTGAAATTTTGCACATTATTTCTAGACATGTTGAGTGTTGTTTTGGCTTTGGTTTGAGGCTTTTACCATGATCCATCTCTGTTTTATGCCTATGCTAACTTGGTGTGACAATTTGTGTCACACATGTGCTTGTTGTGTTTGTCTTGACTTATGCTATGTGATTGCCATGCCTAGTAATATCCAATGCGTCTAATTTTTTGTGTGATGATCATGTTGTATATTCTGTTTACTTATGAATTTTGCCAAGATTATTTGAATCATTTTAGATTTAATGTGCATTTGTTTCTTCTGATGTCACAATGTGGTCACAACTTGCATACCTTGCCATGTTTGGTTCATGAAATGAATTTGGTTAATGATATTGATATGGGACCTTTTGGATTGTGTTCCTGATTGAATGAGGTTGATTCATGTCAAATTTCATGTTCTGTTTTGAATTTTTTCTCCACCTTTGACCCTAGGCCTTGACCTAGTGGTTTGTGACTCATAGTTGAGCTTTGATTTCAGGTTTACACATCCAAGTCCATAGTTGATGATGCTTCCTCACTTGAGCATTGATGTTTGCTCTAGATGTTGAATAACCTTGGGTTGTTTTGTAGGTTGATGCCAAGTCATTTGTGTTGTGCCTATTGGCTTGTGGCTTGCACATTGTTGCATAATGCCTTATCTGTCTGATTGTGTGATTGACTGTTGTCTGTTTGATTGTTTGACTCGTAAACTGATTGGTTTAGATTGTTTTCAGGTACCTAAGTTGCTTTGAGTTCTTTTGAACTTGCTTTTGATTTGCTTGGTTATTTAACCATTGAGGTATAACTCTCTGACTTCATGTAGTCTGGAAGACCTGTCCTGTTACTTGGGCAGGCACCTGTCTGAAGCCCTCCTTAAGAGGCAATGCTTGTGTTTGTTTACTTTTGTGCCAAGCAGGAAAAGTCCTCTTATGAGGCAATTGGCAGATAAAAGAGATGTGCAATCCATATCCTGCTATTCAGTGTGTCATTCACTTTGCTCACACACCTTGTGTTGATGCATTGTGGATATTAACCCAAGATCTTTGTTGTGTCAGTCATCTGTGGAGAAGATTTCCTACATTCTGAACTCCCACCCTTTCATTTGTCTGAAGCTCTCCCAGGCCAGGGATAAGAGCTGTTAGGTCTTACCCTCACTTCCCATTTCATCTGCTTCACCCTAACTCTCAATGTTAGGGTTAAAAGCTAACTACACCCGATTCTAGTTGGCTTGTGTTTCACAGCCTAACCTTGTATGAGCCCAATTGTGTGCATATAGTGTGTGTGCTTGCTTTTTGTGCTTGTATGTTTTTGCCTGTGTTGTCTAGAATAGCTTGCTCCCTGTGCAAGTTAGATAGAAACCTCAACCTAGGACCATGGTGGATTTGCATGATAACTATTAGGCTCGAGTCAGTCTCCCTTCTAGTTTGTCATTTCCCAGTCTCTGGTTAGGTTAGAAGTCCTCTTTCCCTGCGTAGGGGAACTACGTCGCCCTGATCCTCATACCAGATGAGGTACGTAGGCAGGAGATGAGCAGATCTCTCCGGGCGCCCTTTTTCTTTTTCAACCCCTTTGTGTGTGTTTGGAGTCTGACGTAAGTCCAGCGATTGGCAGTTGGTTTCCTGTGTCTTGCTTGTTTGTTGGAGTCTGACGTAAGTCCAGCGATTGGCAGTTGGTTTCTTGTGTGTGTTTGTTGGTTCGGAGTCTGATGTAAGTCCAGCGATTGGCATTCGGTTTCCATGTTTGCCTGTTTGTGTGGAGTCTGACGTAAGCCCAGCGATTGGCAGTCGGTTTCCTGTGCGGTTTTGTTTGGCGTGTGTTAGCCGAGCTACGAGTGCTCTGATTCTTCTCCAGTCAGAGAAGATACGTATGCATAGGATGCGACATCCTAGCGAGCACGTTTCCCCCTGTCCCGAACTACGTCGACTCTGATGTCTGTGCCTGACAGACTACGTAGGCCCAGGATGCGATATCCTGCCGAGTCCCGTTTCTTTTGTCGTTATGTGTTTCCTTCCAGCCTTGTGCAGTGTGTGAGCAGTGTTTAGCAACCTTATCCTTTCTTTTGTGCGTGGATCCCGTCGAGTACGACGGATGCGTAGGGGTGCTAATACCTTCCCTTCGCATAACCGACTCCCGATCCCATCTCTCTCTGGTCGCGAGACCATGTCTTTTCCAGGTTTACTTCGAGCATTTCCTTTCTCTCCTTTGGGATAAATAACGCACGGTGGCGGCTCTGTTGTTTCGTTTTCCCGCCGGTTTTTCGCGTAATGCGACAGCTGGCGACTCTGCTGGGGATGCCCTTTTTTGCCTGGACTCTTTTATTCTTCTTTTTTTCTTGGTTCGCCGGGATGCCCTTTTTTGCCTGGACTCTTTTATTCTTTTTGTCCAGCGGGTCAATTTATGCGAAGTATTTTTTGACTACATCTGAGTTAACAGGGGACGGGAAATCTTCACCATCCATAGTTGTAAGCATCAAGGCTCCACCAGAGAAAACCTTTTTAACAACATATGGACCTTCATAATTAGGAGTCCACTTGCCCCTGTTATCTGTACCGGGAGGAAGGATCCTCTTCAAAACTAGATCACCGATCTGATAGCTTCGAGGACGCACTTTTTGATCAAAGGCTCTCTTCATCCTTCTCTGATATAACTGCCCATGACATACAGCTGCTAACCGTCTTTCTTCGATAAGGCTCAACTCGTTAAACCTTGTTCGAATCCACTCAGCTTCATCAAGCTTGACATCCAACAAAACTCTCAGAGAAGGAATCTCCACTTCAACAGGTAGGACAACTTCCATACCATACACAAGGGAGTAGGGGGTTGCCCCGGTCGACGTACGTACTGAGGTACGGTACCCATGCAAAGCGAAAGGCAGCATCTCATGCCAATCCTTGTACGTCACGACCATCTTCTGCACAATCTTCTTAATATTCTTGTTTGCCGCCTCTACAACACCATTCATCTTCGGTCTATAAGGAGAAGAATTGTGATGTTCGATCTTGAAATCTCTGCAAAGCTATTTCATCATTTTGTTATTGAGATTCGAACCATTATCAGTAATGATCCTCTCAGGAACCCCATAACGACAGATGATTTCCTTCTTGATGAACCGGGCAACCACTTGTTTGGTAACGTTAGTATAGGAAGCTGCTTCCACCCACTTGGTGAAGTAGTCAATCGCAACCAGGATGAAGCGATGTCCATTAGAAGCAGTAGGCTCAATCTTCCCAATTATATCAATCCCCCACATCGCGAATGGCCAAGGCGAATTCATGACATTCAGAGGGCTTGGTGGTACATGCACCTTATCAGCATAAATTTGACACTTATGGCACTTCCGAGCATACTTGAAACAATCGGATTCCATAGTCATCCAGTAATAACCGGCTCTCAACAATTTCTTAGACATTGCATGACCACCAGCATGGGTACCAAACGAACCCTCATGCACTTCTTGCATCAACACGTCTGCTTCGTGTCTATCCACGCATCTGAGCAGAACCATGTCAAAGTTCCTTTTATACAGCACATCATCCTGATTCAAATAAAAGCTTCCAGCTAGCCTTCTCAGGGTTTTCTTGTCATTCTTTGACGCACCTTCAGGATACTCCTGGCTCTTGAGGAAGTTCTTGATATCATAGTACCACGGTTTCTCATCAACAACAGACTCGGCTGCAAACACATACGCAGGCCTCTCGAGTCGATTCACCGCAACATGTGGCACATGATTCCACCAATGGACTTTGATCATCGAAGACAAAGTAGCCAAGGCATCAGCCATCTGATTCTCATCCCGGGGGATATGATACAACTTCACCTTCTTGAAGAACGTCAGTATCCTTCTGGTGTAATCTCTATAAGGAATCAAATGCGGCTGATTGGTATTCCAATCTCCGTTGACCTGGTTAATCACTAGAGCGGAATCTCCATATATATCCAGAGTTTTGATCCTCAGATCAATGGCTTCTTCTATCCCCATGATGCAAGCCTCATACTCAGCCTCGTTGTTGGTGACGTCAAAAGTCAATCTGGCAGAAAAAGGTATATGAGCCCCTTTTGGATTAATAAGCACTGCCCCAACACCGTTACCGTTCATATTCACAGCCCCATCAAACATCAGTGTCCACTTGTCATCAGGATCCGGTCCTTCCTCGATAAGAGGCTCTTCACAATCTTTCATCTTAAGATACATGATGTCTTCATCAGGGAATTCAAACATCATCGGCTGATAATCATCAATCAGTTGCTCGGCGAGGTAGTCTGACAGAATACTACCTTTGATGGCCTTCTGCGACGTGTACTAGATATCATATTCTGTTAAAATCATCTGCCAACGAGCAACACGTCCGGTGAGAGCCGGCTTCTCAAAGATGTATTTTACTAGATCCATCTTAGAAATCAATAAGGTAGTATGGTTCAACATATACTGTCTCAGTCGGCGAGCAGCCCAGGCCAAAGCACAGCAAGTTTTCTCAAGCTGTGAATATTTGATTTCACAGTCGGTAAACTTTTTGCTAAGGTAGTATATGACATGCTCTTTTCGACCAGACTCGTCATGCTGTCCCAATACACACCCCATCGAGTTCTCAGTCACTGATAGGTACATTATCAACGGTCTCCCAGGAACTGGAGGAATAAGGATTGGAGGTTTCTGCAAATACTTTTTTATATTGTCAAAAGCTTTCTGACAATCATCATTCCACCTGATTGCTTGATTCTTTCTTAGCAATTTGAATATTGGTTCACACGTGGCAGTTAGGTGAGATACAAACCTTGCAATGTAGTTCAATCTCCCTAAAAACCCACGAACCTGCTTTTCTGTTTTCGGTTCAGGCATCTCTTGAATAGCTTTGACTTTTACTGGATCAACCTCAATCCTTTTCTTGCTGACAATGAAGCCTAACAGCTTCCCGGATCGCACCCCAAACGTACACTTGTTGGGGTTCAGCCTCAGTTTGAACTTTCTCAGCCGATCAAACAACTTCTGCAAATTAACCAGGTGCTCCTCTTTTGTCTGCGACTTCGCAATCATATCATCCACGTACAATATCTTTGTGCATCATGTCATGAAAGAGAGTCGTCATAGCCCTCTGATAGGTAACACCGGCATTCTTCAGCCAAAATGGCATCACCTTATAGCAGAATGTGCCCCAAGGTGTAATGAATGTCGTCTTTTCCATGTCCTCTAGCGCCATCTTGATCTGATTATACCCAGAAAAACCGTCCATGAAAGAGAAAACCGAGGATTGAGCCGTATTATCAACCAATACATCGATGTGAGGTAATGGGAAATCATCTTTCGGACTTGCTCTATTCAAATCCCGGTAATTGACACACATTCTAACCTTACCATCCTTCTTCGGCACGGGAACAATGTTGGCCACCCACGAGGGATAAGTCGTCACTGACAAGAAACCCGCGTCGAACTGCTTCTGAACTTCTTCCTTGATTTTAACAGCCATATCAGGACTCGTTCTCCGAAGCTTCTGCTTGACTGAAGGGCACTCTTCTCTGAGAGGTAGTCTATGCACCACAATATCGGTATCCAACCCAGGCATATCTTGATACGACCAGGCGAATATCTCCACATACTCTCTCAGCATCTCAATCAACCTTATCTTGACATCTTCCTTCAAAGCAGCCCCGATCTTAATATCTTTTCTGGCGTCCTCAGTACCAAGATTAATAATCTCCAACTCCTCCTGATGAGGTTGGATGACCCTTTCCTCTTGCTTCAACAATCTGACCAATTCTTTAGGGAGTTCACAGTCTTCCTCACTCTCCTCTTCAGCTTAGTAGATGGGATTATTGAAATCATACTGAGCCATAACAGAACTGTTCATAGTGGATTCCGTGAGATCACTTCTGCATGTTTAATGCTTTGTTTTAGAAAAAAGAGTTCAAGAAAGTCACAAAAAACAAAAACATTGCCATTTTATTTTTTTGAAAAATGAAAACAAAAATAGAAAGACAAGGATCACAAAATTGTTTGCAAAACGTCCTTTATTAATGATATCATTGAAAAAACATGGTGAGGCCCTACAATGAACCACTACGCCTTGTGCAGAACGTAGGGTTTTGTGCAAAATGAAAAACAAAAGAAAATTACTCTGTTTGAAGAGTAACTTAGACCACATCTTCTGCTGTCCAGTTGTTGATCGACTCCCCTGGTGCACACGGGCGAACCCAGTTGTCCAGATCACAATCACTGTCACTGTCTTCACTACTGGCTGCAAAGACGTCACCGTGATTCATCAGCCCAACGCTGGTAAAGGTACTCGGACCTGTCTGCACATCCTACTCCGCTTGCAGGGGTTGATAACCAATTCCAAATTTATCTTCTTTGATAGGCAAATCCACCATCTTGCCCCAGCCTTCTGCTTTACCAGAGTTGACAACCTCCACTGCCTGCTTATACGATGCAATTAAGGCACTCGGCTTCTTCTGCTCAGCAAAAGCCACCCTCTCAAGGGCAACAGTCTCGAACGCCTGGCATAAAGTTTCATGGATCTCACCATCCACCTCTACATACTTGAAAGAGGATAGGTGACTCACCAGAATATCTTCTTCACCACATACAGTCACAATCTGCTGTTCCAGACATACTTCAACTTCTGGTGGAGAGTTGACGAAACTGCCCCAGCTGCGTGAATCCAAGGACGCCCCAATAAACAACTATATGCTGGCTGGATGTCCATCACATAGAAGATGATATCGAATACCTCCGGGCCAATCTTCACCGGCAATGTAACTTCACCAAAAATGGACCGTTTGGATCCATCAAATGCACGCACAATCAGATCACTCGGAGTGAGGACAACCCCTTCAACATCAATCTTACCCAGAATCTTCTTAGGCAACACGTTCAACGACGAGCCAGTGTCTACCAACACATGTGACAACACTGCACCCTTGCACTCCATAGTGATGTGCAGGGCCTTGTTATGGTTACGTCCTTCAGGCGTCAAGTCCAAATCTGTGAACCCCACACCATGCCTGGTACTCACATTAGCAATCACGCCCTCCAACTGGTTGACAGATATCTCTTGAGGCACGTAAGCCAGATTCAGCATCTTCAACAAGGCATTACGGTGTGCCTCAGAGCACAAAAGCAATGAGAGGATAGAAATTTTGGACGGAGTCTGATTCAGCTGATCTACAATCTTGTAGTCACTCTTCTTGATAATCTTCATGAACTCCTCCACGTCTTTCTCAAACGAGCCCTCAGGCGCCTCCTTCTGAGCTGGTTCTTCATCAACCACAGCCTGTTTACCCTTCGCCTTGGCAAGAGCCTCAGCATTGTTATCTCTCAAAGGTTGGGGAGCAAACAGGCGACCACTTCTGGTAAACCCTCCTGGTCCTCCAACATTGTCCACCACTGGGCTTGCAATCACAGATGTTCTACTAGGCACACCAATAGTCACAGGAGACTGATTCACTGGCCTTGTCTGACTTTCAGCCCTTATGTTGCTGCGGTAAGCGTTGTCATATTTCCATGGCACAACCCTACTATTTTCAACAACCCTTCTGCCCGAAGCAACGATTGTAGTTGGAGCACTGACGGTTACAGGAGCATAAATGGTAACAGGAGTACCACCAGTTGTAGGCGCACTAACAGTCCTCTGGCCACGTCCATCGGACGGTTTAAAATAAATGGTGACGGTTGACACCACCCCACAATCTCTAGCAGCCCGAGCAAACTATAAACAGCCCTCATCGATCAGATTCTGAATACCAGCCCTCAACTGTATGCAACCATTTTCTGAACCAGCACATTCTTCACAATCATGACCACAGCCCGGGAATACGCCCCCATTCAACAAATGATCTTTCACAACAAACAACGGAGTCTGAATCTCCTCCACACTGACCACCAGGTCTTCAGCTTCTCCCCCTTCAACATTGTTCACTCTGTGTGCACCATGCGCAGGCATAAGATTGTTTACAACATTCGGCACAGGAGCAAAATTGATAGTTTTAGCGTCAATTAAGTCCTGGATCTTATGATGAAAAGCCCGGCAGTTCTCAATGTGGTGTCCTGGAGCACCAGAATGGAAATCACAACGCACGTTGGCATCATACCCAGGTGGTATCTTTGTCAACGGAGCCATAGTACGCAACTCCACAAATCCCAATCTGAGCAACTCAGCATAGGTCATCGGCAAAGGATCAAAACGTCGATCAGGCATCCTCTGTCTAGGATGATACGGACGTTGATGTTGTTGTTGTTGTGGTGGTGGTGGTTGTTGAACCCTCTGTTGTTGTTGTTGACGAGGTTGAGGTGCCGGAATGGTTACAGCAGCAACCTGGCGATACTGATTTCTGCTTGCACTCCTTCGATGTTGAACAACATTGGTTTCACCCTCTCTCCTGCGAGGTGCCCCAGCAAATGGTTTCTTGGAAGATGAGGAACCAGCATCCTGAATCTTCCCAGCTTTGATCAAACTCTCTGTCCTTTCCCCACAAATCACAACATCCGAGAAACTACCGAATGGGCAACTTCCAATCCGGTCCATGAATACTGTAAGGTACCGATAAACATGTCAGTCAACTCCCTTTCCAGCATAGGGGGTTGTACTCGTGCAGCCAACTCACGCCACCTCTGGGCGTACTCCTTGAAGCTCTCGCCAGATTTTTGACAAAGACTCTGCAACTAAGTCCGGCTCGGCGCCATGTCCATGTTATGTTTGTACTTCCTCAAGAAGGCCTCCCCCAAATCTCTCCAATTTCGGATAGAATCTCTCTTAAGCTCCATGTACCAATCCAAGGAAGCCCCAGACAAGCTATCCTGGAAGAAATACATCCACATTTTCTCGTCATCTGTGTAAGCAGAGATTTTTCGGTAATACGCCTGCACATGGGTGCGAGGACAAGAAGTACCGTTGTATTTATCGAATGAAGGTGCCTTGAATTTGTAAGGGATCCTCAACCCCTCCACCAGACCCATATTTGTAACATCAAAACCTAGGGAGTTCTGACATTCCATAGCTCGGATTTTCTCAGCAAGGGAATCAACCTTCCGATCCCTCTCTTCAACTCTCCCAACGTCGTCATCTTCACTGAGCAGAGTGAACATGTCCTCCTGCCTATCAACCAAGGGAGCAGGATGGCGAATCGGAGCCCGGGTAGCTCTAGCATTAACAGTCTCTGCAGCAAGAGGCTGTCCGTTGATTCTGATACCCCTCAATTCATCCCCTACAGCGTAGTCATTAGCGGGAACAGTAGCAGCAACATTCTCATGAACGGGTACACCCACTGGTGAAGCACGGTTGGACGGCGGAATCACAGCTTCCTTTCTCTGGGCTAAGGCACGCAGCTCCTCTTGCCCCTGAACGACCCCTTGCATCATAGTCATAAATTGGGCCATGTTAGCCCTCATCTCAGCCAATTCTGCTTGAACTTGGTCCATATTCCTCTGATGATTTAGTCTGGTTGAGTAGCGGTGCAGTCGCTGATCAGCTATCCTGCCTGACACAGGACCCAGAGTGAGAAGTCACGAACAAGAACACCTGTTATACAAAATGATATGTGTATGATGCTAATGATGCGTATGATGCACATGATATGTTCATTTCTCAGGCATTCAAAGAGCCTGATTCATCTTCAAGAAATGGCAACCTGCAGCAAACAACAAGGAAGCAACACAAGATAACTGAGCACTAGGTGAAACATCAACAACCTCATCTATAGATGTGAGCAACAAAGATCATACAACAAAGTCAACAAAGATCCAAACGATCGGAGTACAATAATGAATCCCATCCAACAAGCCTGGAGGTGATTCTCAACATAAACAACAGAGATATAAGCTAAGACAAATGGCTTCCAGGAATGAGCGTCTTCAGGTAGCGGCACTGGTCTATCAACAGGTCGCACTCTGAACATTCTGGCAAGGGAGTGATCTTCTCCTTCAGTTGTCTTCTAAGCTCCACAACTTCTTCTCCAAGTTGGCTCTCTGATGCATGTCTCGAGTCTACTTCCTTCTTCAGTTGGATTTCTTTGTCTCTGAGTTGCTTCTCCAAGTCTCTTATCTTCTTCTGATAACTGGCTTCAGCTCTCTGCAACCTCAAGCACTCCCGGTGTTCTGCATTCAGCAAGTTCTCCATCTCTTCATAGGACCTCTTCTTGCTCCTCACTCTAGCAACATCTTCACCCTGCACGTCCTTGAGTTGATGAGCCAAGTTCAACTTATCAGCTTTGGCTTTGTAGAGCTCCATCTGGGTATCTTGCTCCTTCTCTTTCAACCGGCGATTCTCCATCAGGGCTTGCTTGTACTGCTCAGCAGGTACACTCTCAGCAAGGATCAAAGGTGGTTGCACTTGCAAAGGCTTCATCCTATCATAGGGCAACAACAAAGTTTCCACTCTCTTCTTGACCCATTCAGTGTAGTCAGGCATAGCAATGACAAACTTCTTCCCTAAAACAGCTCCATCCTTGACACCGATGGTCTTCCAAGCTCTTTCTACTCGCTCCAATCTAACAGGGTCACTTCGCTTCTCAAAATACACACTCTCAGCTACCTCAACCTCAAGTGGTCTTCCATTCATCACAAACCCCAACTGGCGAAGAGAAAGAACCGGATTGTAATTGATGCAGCCCCTGGTCCCTACAAGTGGCACATTACGAAACTCTCCACAGCTCATAATGACATTACGCACATCCATCCGGTAAGATTTCCACCTGATATCATAAGAGGTAAGAGACATAACCCTCTGAGTCCACTTATGAGTGCTCTGAGCATCCACAAAAGGTCCACTGACTGGCAGGAGAGACAAGAACCATCTGAGCAACAATGGGAGACAACATCTGATAGCTCCACCCTTACCATGCCTACTGTGAATAGCATAGTAAGTGTCGGCTAACAAAGTAGGAACCGGGTTTCCTCCAATGAAGATAGTGACTGCAGCATAGTCCACAAAGTTGGGCATACTCGGGAACAACACCACTCCATAAACCATGATGGCCAACTGAGCATGAAAAGCTTCCCAATTTCCCTTCTCCGCTTCTTCTCTAGCTATCCTTAACAAGAACTTCAAAGACAACCCTACAACATCCCCACTGGACTTCCAATTATCACTGACTTCCTTGATACCCATATGAAGAGCTCTGGCAACAACCCTGAAATCAACCTCCTTAGGCACATCCAAGAAAGGAACCTGATACCGGATCGGGACATTCAGCAGAATGGAGTACTCCTCAAGAGTGGGCGCTAACTGATAGTCCTGGAAGGTGAAGCAACGAAGCTCTGGGTCGTAGAACTGTAGAAGAGTCTGCAACGGCACTGGATCTACTACTGTCTTCAACAGTGTCAACAGGTCCCCATACTGGTCAACAAACCCCTTCTGAAATGGCACGATTTGCAAAATTGAGACCACCACTGGCCTGCCTCATGCTTGAGGACTTTAGAAAACAACACAAACCAAAGGAATTCACATCATATTTCAAGATCTGAATCAAATAAGTTTGGTGATATACCTTTGAAATGGAGCTTCAAATAGCACGAATTGTCCAAGCTCTTGATCCAATCTTGATCTGGAAGTGTGATGATGATGCAAGGTTAAGGAATTAAGACTTGAAGATCAACTAGTGATGTTGAAATTCAAGCTTAAAATTGAAAATGAAAACTGAAATTCCTTTGGTGTGGGTTTGGTTTTCAATCCAGCAGCGTTTCAGATCTCCTTCAGGTTCATTTTTGAATGAGCATGAGCTTCTATTTATAGCTGGAATGGATGCAAGGTGGTGTTTGGCTCGTGTGCATGAAAGTTGGACCCTTCATGCATGGGCCTGTACAAGCGTGTGCAAAGCCCGAGAATGAATGGAAATGCACGATGAGATCAAATTTAGTTGAATTGGACGTGCACAAGAGGCTGCACAAGCTTGCATTCTAAGTTATGATGTGAATTGCAAAAATGAGCACAAACATTAAGCTATTCAAAACTCACACATGAAAAATACAAAAATGGTCATGTGAGTAATGGTTGGAAATCTCTTGAGATGAGGAACAAAAGTCATGTTGGGGAAAAATTCATTTGGAGTTTGTAAATTTATGAAAACTAGTTGTGAAGTTTAGGGTACAAAACATGTTTAGGTCCTCTTTGAATTTTTTTACCAAAAGTAACCATCTTCAAGCCCTTCTATTTCAATGATGCAAGCCTCAAATGGAAAACCCTCCAACATAAAAGTTGTATATATGTTCAAGATGATTAATTTAGACTTAAATTTTGCAACATTTGGATTTTTAATGATAAAGTTATGGGCACTTAAATTTGGACATTTTTCAAATTCAATGACTTACGTCCAAAGTGACCTATAATGTTTTGTATTATCACATGTATTTATTTTAGGATTATGAAATTTTATCCAACATAAAATTTGAATTAGACATCTTAAGCTTTCCAATTCATTTGGTCTCACCTCAAAATCATAAAAAAATAAGGAAGTTAGGTCCTTGGGAATTTGACCCAAAATTAGGGTTTCAATCAAAATGACCTATAATGTTTTTCAATGAATGATAACCTTCCAAGTTTCAAATGGATTTTTTATGAACATGAAATTTGTTCGTATGGTTCTTACAAACATTTTTCATCTTGGGGTCATCTTCATTTGGAAAACACATCAAACATTGTGTCTCAGTGATCCTCAGTTTAGTCAGATGACTTGACTGGTCAACTTCTCAAGGCCAAACTTCAAATCTTGATGAATGAATGATTAAGGATACTCACATAGGCTCATATATGCATAAAATAATGAATGAAAGAATTTCCCTTGATTAAATTTTATCATAGGTTGAGGTTGCTTCATGTGTAAGGCACAGTCAATGCACAATTGAATTAGGGTTTCCTTGGGAAACAATCCTCAAGCCCTTTGGGTTATCTTGATCAAATTGAAAAATTGAGATACTTGGGAGACATATATGATGATTAGGAACATTGTGGACCATTGTCATGCTTGTTCTCATCTTCATCTAGCCATTTCATTGAGCTTAGGAGCCTCCTAGGAGCATAAGAACACATGATAACTTGAGCTTCAAAACAAAAAGAGTTAGTGACATATTTTTGTGCTTTTAGTTAGTTAAAAAAAATAAGAAAAACAATAATATACAATACAAGCATGCTTGGTGGTCTCAAACCACTCATACAAGTCCCAAACCTAGGGTTAAGGAGCCAAACATGCTCTGATCCTCGAGGCAATGCAATGAGCAATGATATGATGCCATGAGGGATCTTAGGGTCAAAATTAGGGTCTTACATTATCCTTTGGGAACATCAACCCAAACACACGACCACTGCGGGTCACCTTGGTAACATCAACAATGCTCATCATAGAGTTAGTCGTAGGTAACGAGACCTCTTGACCACCTTCTATCATTGTAGAATTATACTAATACGACACAACTTTATCAGATGAATACGGGACTGGACCCGCTAACAATATAACCAACAACAATACTGATTTATTGCTGACATTGTTACTGTTGCTGCTGTCGTACTGAATTACCAATCTCTCTAGCTTCTTGAAAATGGGCACTATGACATTTACATCGTCATCTACATGATGGGATTGAATAATTTGAATCATGCCTCCATCCATCAGTCGTTTGATGTCCCTTTTCATAACTTCGCAACTTCTTGAGTTAATACTGCAAACATCACAACCATCATGGTCATGCTCACAATCACTTACCATACAAATGTCCTTATGCATCTGCACCAAGAATCTCCGGATAAAACGCACATCAAAAACCTTAAAGTCGCCAGGGCAACCATCCACCATGTTCACAGAAGAGTTCCCATGAGCGGGAAATGGATTTGCTTTCACATTCGGCGCACGATCCTCGAAAGACACCATTCCACTCTTCATGAGCTTTTGAACCTCATACTTGAGTGGGTAACAGTTCTCTATATCATGTCCAGGTGCTCCTTGATGAAAAGCACAACGAAGCTCAGACTTGTACCATCATGGAAGTGGTTCTGGAATTTACGGTGGGATTCTTGGTTGGATTAGGTTCTTGAGAACCAAAGACAGGTATAATTTTGTATAAGACATATGAATCGGGTCGAAAGAGACATTCTTCCTCTCGAAGTTTTGTTGATGATGATTGTTGTTGGTATTGCTGTTGTTGTATGTGTTTGTTCGTTGTTGCGGTTGTTGTTGTTGACGTTGTTATTGTTGAACTGGTGTTGATTGTTGATTAGAAAACACAGGGATAACTGAAGATACTTGATGATGATGTTGACGAGATGGTTGATTCCTTCTGATTTGAGGCCTCCTCTTCCTCCCACTGCTTATTGCATTCGCTTCATCATCCTTTTTATTCCCAAAATTGCTACCACATCTCTTACTCGACGATGCTTCATCTTTCGACAAACGTCCTTCTCGGACTCCTTCCTCAAGCCTCATCCCCATGTTTACCAATTCGGTAAAGTCACTAGGGGCACTAGCAATCATACGTTCATAATAAAATGAACTCAAAGTTTTCAGAAAGATCTTTGTCATCTATTTTTCCTCTAAAGGAGGAGTGATATGGGCAGCCAATTCCCTCCATCTTTGCGCATACTCTTTAAACGTCTCCTTATCCTTCTGAGACATAGACCTTAGCTGGTCTCTATCAGGTGCCATGTCCGTTTTGTACTTATATTTCTTGACAAAATTCTCTCCCAAGTCATTGAAAGTACAAATGCTTGCACTATCTAATCCCATATACCATCTGAGCATAACACCGGTCAGACTGTCTTGGAAGTAGTGAATCAACAATTGATCATTGTCGGTCTGAGTATACATCTTGCAAGCATACATCACTAGATGACTGAGTGGACAAGTGTTCCCTTTATACTTTTCAAAGTCAGGCACTTTGAACTTCATCGGGATCTTCACATTGGGCAATAAACACAATTCAGCAGCACTGTTTCCAAACAAGTCCTTACCCCTTAGCGTATTCAATTTCTTGCGCAGCTCAAGAAACTGATCTTTCATTTCATCCATTTTCTCGTAAACACCCGGACCCTCATACGGTTCGGAGTGATAAATGGTGTCCTCTACACGAGGTAAGGTGTGCACAACTGGAGGTGGCACAGACATGACTAAACTAGATACCGACATGGAAGCAAATGTAGGCGCAAAGCCTTCAGGCATAAAGTTGGACGACATTCCCCACGGGAATTCGGCAGGCATAGTGGGTGCAAAATGAGTGGTAGCAACAGGCATGGTAGAGGTAACCACCTCTGAAATAATAGTCCTCTGAGGAGGAGGAGTTGCAAGCATTGGAGAAGCTTGGCTCTGAGCAGCAAGAACTGACTCTATCATGGCAGTCAGGCGGGCGATCTCGTCCTTCAGCTCCCTGTTCTCTTGCTCTAGATGCTCCATAATTCTCAGATGATTTGCGTGTGTGTTATACCGATGAGTCAGCTTGGCTAAAGCACAGAAGAAACACCAATGAGACATTTGGCGAAAGAGAAACATGCTTATGCACATGATGCATGAAATGCAATGCTTGTTTATTTATTTTTGTTTTCAAGGAACTTACTATATCATTTGAAAATATATATATATCAACAATTGCAATAATTTTTATATGACTAAAAATCTCTTTTCATTTATATAATTGGAAGGATTACACTGAGCACAATTTCAGAAACCAAATAAAAAGTACAAGAGAAAAGGAGACTAGTCATCCTAAGGATCCCTAACAACAATGTCAGAAGACCTAGCTGAAGGCGCTTACTTCCTTCGAATACGGCGGATCTCGGTCTCAAAAGAAGCCTTCATCTGAGTCTTCTCAAGGACAAGCTGATCAACAATCTTCTTCCAAGCAATGGAAGGTTGAGGCATGCTAGAAGATGAAACCTCTGGCTCTCTCTATCTCTTTGTTACTCGGTCTTCAAGTATCTCAATGAGTGCATCTTTGTCCTTAGAATCTAACTATAACTCTTCATGCTTATTGCTCAAAGCACGGAAACATTGTTCCCATATATCTTTCTCTTGCTTCATCTTGACGAGCGCGTCTTTCAACTCCTCTACATCTTGGTTAGGGAGAGTTAATGGCTCAACCACAACCATAGACATAAGTCTTTCACAAGGATAAGGCATCTTCAACTCCAAAGCTCTCTTCTTCACCCAAAGAGTGTAAGATTCCAAAGCTACACAATTGCACGGACCAAGCTCGGATCTTCCTTTCCTATGCACATTATGCCAAGCATGCACAATCATCTGCTTCAAATGTTTGGGATCTTTATCCTCTTGATAGAAAAAACCTTCTAACAAAGTGTTATTAGGTTTGTCTCTCAAGGGGAACCCAAGTTGTCGACGAGCCAAAGCAGGGTTGTAGTTAATTCCTCCTTGTGTACCAATGAGAGGCACATTAGAGAATTCACCATAACTATCAATAATATCCAAACTGCTCAAAGATGGATCATACCAAACTATATCATCATTAGTGAGAGACATAAGTCTCTGAGATCACCTTAGACATTGTTTGTTCTCCATAAAAGTAGGTGTCTGAGGCAAGTGCGAAATACATATCACCCAACAAAGTAGGCACATGATTCCCAATCAAGAAAAGTATAATGGCGTTAACATCAACAAAATCGTCAATGTTAGGGAACAAAGCTAATCCATAAATGAGCAACACAAAGATAGCTTCAAAAGCGTCCACACTACCAGCTTGAGCAAAAGTAGTAGCTTCCTTGATGAGTAAATCAGATGGCAACCCAAACAATCCTCCTTTCTTCACCCAATGAGCCTCTATCTCAGACTTCATCAAGTGAAGAGCTTCAACAATAAGATTAGATCGGGGAGTATCCTCAATCCACCAAAAGGCACCCTACTAGAAACAGGAATCCCCAAAAGATGAGAATACTCCTCCAATGTAGGCACAAGTTGAAAATCTGGGAAAGTGAAACAACGGTAGAGAGGATCATAGAATTGCAATAGCACACTCAAAAGTCCTTCAACCACATCAGCAGACAAGATGGACAGAAGCTTCCCATGACGTTGTTTGAAGTCCAAGGGATATAATACAAAAGATGCTAGCTTCCTTAACTCTTTTAAGTTGGGACATCTGAAACTGTACTTCTTAGTGTTCCTTCGTCCACAATCCATAGTCTGAAAATATTTCAAATGATACATTAGTTCCTTGAAATTTTCGTGTGATGAATGTTATGATGCGTATGAATGCAACAATCACAAATAAGGGATCACACAAAAAGCAAACAAATAAAGGTCAAGGGATGAATCAAGTCATTGTCAAGATCAATCATCCATTTTGGTGGATTATGGTTTAAACCTTATCAACATCCAAGTTCCATTGATATTGTCAAGACTTAATTGGATCAACCAAGAATCAAGGGCTTGTTGTAAATCACGAGCATGGAGTCTGGGTAAGAACCATCCCAAAGGAGTGAAATAAGGATAAAAACCTGTAGATCGTGTTCTAAAAAGTTCCCAGAGTCTTAATTCCATCTATCAGATATTACAGGTTAAGATGACTGACTCATCGATCCATAATATTCTCAAGAGAAACTCGTCTGAGTGTAATATCGTGTAACAACTGTTATCAAGTCTACACTTGAACAGTTTCTGCACTACGTCCTAAATAAGCCAAGATGGGTTAAGTGTTCTAAGGTCCTCAGCTTCTCAGACCCAATTAGAAATAGTAATGCCTAACCATAAATACTTGTGTGACATTTCCAAATCCAAAGGAGTCTCCACTGAGCAGATGGATCTCAAGCCAACTTGTTAAGGACTACTCCACACAAGTCGAACATGACTATACCATCCTCCTATCTTAACTTCACTCAAATTCGGGTTAGAACTTATCTCACCACTCAGAGATCACCAAGCACAACAAGCAGATTATATCACACAAACATGTATACAAACATCACATATATACAAATATATTCACACAAAAAGTAGGCTAAACCCCCTGGAGACTACTCCCCATCAGAGTCGCCACTTAATTTCTGTAGCGGGAAATTCATGATCATCAAGCTATTGAAAAGCTAGAGATCAAATAACAAGAGTCGCCACTGCGCTTTTATTGTTTCCAAGGGAAAAGGGAAGAAGTACGAACAAAACCCAAAAAGTAAGAAGTTTTTAAATAAAAACTAATAAAAGTCAGAGATCACAGGTAAGGGGGTTGGTTACACAAAGGGAAGGTGTTAGCACCCAAGGTGTCTAGGTACTCCTAGGGAGCCCTTTTTGTGTGCATATGTATTTTGTACAAAGTGATGTTTACAAACAAATAGAATGGGGTGATGAGTAAAGAATTCATTAATTATATTTTTGTGTTTGACAAGACCTTCGGTCTTATGCCTACGTACCAACATAAAAATGAGGGATCAAAATCTCGTAGTTCGTGATACAAATTTCAAAGTGGATGCATTGATTTTAAAAAAATTTAAGTTTGAAAGGCACAAAGGCCTAAAATGATTTGAATGATTTAGTGTTTTTTGGATTTTTGAAACTTTAAGTCAAGTATAGTTACGTTTATTTACAAGTGTGATTTAAGAAAAGAAGTTTGAAAATGCAATGGCATAAGGCCAAAGTTTCTATCTTTTTTACAAAAATGGTCAAAGTTTAGAATAAGAGTAGTTCACACAAAGAAGATTTTGAAAAATGGATGGAAAGATTTTGAAATTAAAGAAATGGGGAGAAGATGAAGAGACTACCCTATGTACAAAATTAAAAGTTTAGAGTTGAAAAGATCTCACCAAATGGGTAGCAATCCAATAGACAAAAATTTTAATAGAAACCCAGAATTCCATTGGACTTTTAGAATAAAGCAACACACAAATGCACAATTACATTATCTTAAAGAGCAAGGCATCAAATAAAGATGGCCACATCCAAGCTTATCCCTTCCATGATCGTCTTCAAAAATTACCCATGTAACAGATGAATTCCACAAGTCACAGGTTCAAAATAACAGCTTCACAATGGTCATGTTGTAGATGAACTTAGAGAGATCTTGAATGATGTATCAGATGAATTTCAAATTGCAAGCACTTGGTTCTTCAACAAGTTGGCATTTCCCAAGTCCATTAGCTTAGGAAGGTTGCCTAGATTCTAAGTCCATTTGTCCAAGATCAAGCCAACAGTCCACTTAACAAGTTTTAGGGTTTTTGTTATGATTATGTACATTAATGGTTAAAGACCACACAAACAAGCAAAGTATACACAAATAAAATATATCACACAATATGGTCCAAATGGACAAAGTGAAAATTGCATTATCATAAACAATTAGAATGATATGAACAATGACAAATGAAATAGAGTGCTAAAAGTAAATTGTATTAAGATAAAAGCATGAATTTAAAAGTTAGTAGTTAGTATTGTTTTGCTTTTGCTTTTCATTTCAAGATATTCTTTGGAGAACACTCAACCCACTTATCACAAGCATGGATCCTTGAACCAAAACATCTTTCAAAGGAAGGAAAGAGGGCCAAGTTTCCACACAATACCATGAAAGAGGGGAGACTTACAATCTCACTAACTAGAATGCTTATGCCTTTTATGTAAAAAATTTAGCGCTATGTTAAGCAATCGTAATTGGACTTATGTAGAAGTCACAACTATTTGAGGTCGGCCACTAGAATTTTGGTGTTAATGCATGTTGGAGACATAGTATAATGGACTATGCTCATGAAACATACCACACACAAAAGGAATATGCAAAAGGTGTGGCCTAATCTCATCCATACTCATGTCAATTTTTCAATCAACTAGCATTAGGACTTTGAGATGTCATATGCCAAATGGAATGAATGAATTAAGAAGAGGAATGAGATGAAGTGGGAAGGGGATGAATGAAATCACAAATTGGTCAAAGGAGGACTTTTACCAAATTAATATCATTCATTCATTTTGGGAGATGGAATCTATATTCCATCAATCCCCTAAATCCAATGATATTAATTTGACAAAGTCAAATCAACCTTGACCAAGGCCCAACAACAACAAGCAAACTCAAACAAGTCAATACAAATGGTCAACAAAAATAATTGGCATTTATTCAATTAAAAATAATAAAATAGTGCATTTAAATTAAATATGGTTTGTCCAATTCCTAAAATCTCATCAAAACACCAAATAAATGGCCATGAGAAAAAATTCATAATTTTTGGACATTTAAAAATATTTTTAAACAATTAAAAACCAAAATAAAATCAATTAATTCATGAAAAATATTAATAATGATCCAAAATATAATTTTAATTCAGAATATGAAAGAGAAAAATATTTGAATTTTTTTGGTGAAAGTCCCATATCTTTTGGATCAATATTGAATTTAATATGAATTATTGAAAATAATGCAATAAAAATAAAAATTCAGAAAATCAAAAATACGTGGAACATTTGATCTCCCTCATTAATTGAGGTGGCTGATCAGATGGTCCCTAGCACACGTTTCACATGGTCTTTAGTCAACAGCGCTGCATAGGTGGTAATTAAAACCAACGCTCAAGATTAAAACAAAAGGAATGGATCATGTGGTTCAGATACTTGCCAATGCACCGCCAGAGTCAGAGCTCCGATCATCTTCTCCGGTGGACCTCACCGGACTGGTCCACCATCAACCATCACCAAAATGAAAAACAAGGACATGACCTTAAAGAAAAAATGGCACTGAGCTTGAATCTAACCTCAATTCACTCTAACCCCAAGTATATTGAGAGATACATGGAATTGAAATTTGAGGTACATGAACTGAGTTGCTTTGATTTGGCCTCAAAGAAACTCAATCTTCTTGCCTACATTGGCAGGACTTCAGACAACCAAAGAATCAATAGAATTGAGCAAGAATTTGAGAGAATCGAAGAGATTAAAATTTCTGGAAAATACCTTCAATGGAGGTCTGGATTGAACTGGTCTTGATCTTGCTTGTGCTTGATCTCACCCCACTTGCTTGCAGAAGAAGGATTAGATGCTTGAAAGGCTATGGATTCCTGGAGATTTGAATTTTAAAACAGTGGAAATTCAACCTCAAATTCAAGAGAATTTCTCAGGCTTATCCTTTGCAAAGTGAGGGTTTAAGATGGGGGATCAAAGCTGGCGCGAATGTGTGTTTAATTTTTGAGCAATTGAAGCTCTATTTATAGCCAAAACAATTGATAATTGCACACTTCAAATCACTTTCCAATTTTGGCAAATGGTGATGCAAGTGTGCATGGACGCGTACAGGCCCATGAAATCATTGCTTGAGGTCCACAAATGAATATTGGATGGTCTGAATTAAGATTGGATTGCAAGGTAAGTGTGGATTAATGTTTGAAGTTTAATCCTTGCCAAGTGATATCACCCTGTTTATGCCATGCGTAGCCTATGCATTTCTTGTCCAAAATGAAATAAATTGAGCTCTTTGAAATGGTGAGATCAAGAGGAACAACTTTCATGTTCAACACTTTTTCATTTGGAGCTTGAAACTTGGAGAAATTTGAGGTGGAAGTTTGGAAAATTTTGACATATCAAACTTTTTCTAAGTGTCAAGCCATATGTCTCAATATTCCACCTTGCTTAACTTTTTACATGAGCTTCAAATGAGAAAAGTGTCTTCATCAACATTGTAGCTATCTCAAAGAAATTCAAAATGGTCACCAATTTCATGTCATTTGGATTTAAAATGATAGATTTATGCATTTTTGAAGTTTGGAAAAATCACTTGCTTAATGGTATAGGTCAAAAGTGACCTATAATGTAACCTCATATCACATGCTCAACAAAGTTGAATTAGCTCCCAATTCAAACATAAAAGTTTAAGTAGACACATTTAATTTGATTGTGCAACTTAGAAATATTTTATCTCATAAAAATTGAGCAAGTTATGGTCTTGGGAAGTTGACTTTCAAATCAGGGTTTAGACAAAATGACCTATAATGTTTCAACATAGAAAATGATTTTCCAAGCAAAACTATATCTAGATCTCAACATAAAAGTTGTTTGGAGTGTCATTTAGACTAAGTTTTCTCTTTGAAATATTTTCATATGGTGAAAATTGTAGGAGATAGGGTCTAGGGAGACCCAGTTTTGATCAGATGAATTCATCTGGCCAACCACAATCAACCAACTTGCTAACCTTCAATTATATTGACTTTATTAGATCATGGTAGATCATATATGCATAATATGATGAATTTTGAAGTGTACCTTGAGAAATTTGATCAATTGGTGAGATAGCTTGTTGGAGAAGTTACTCAAAATACCCAGTCAAACTAGGGTTTCCAAGGAAAATCACCCTCAAACTCTTGAAGAGAACTTGATCAATATAATATGTAGAGGACAATGGGACTCATATATGATGTTCATAACCATTCTTGAATCAATTCTTGGTTGTGCTCTTTGTTCATGAGGGTCTCAAACCCTAGATGTGAACTTGATGAATCAATGAGATCATGCGCTTCCTACAAAAGAGTTAGGCAAATGCAAAGACATATTTGTGGTATTTTGGTTAGTTAAATGATAAAAATACAAGTATGGTATAATCACAAAGTTCTTGGTGATCTCTCCCAAAACAAACCCAATGAAAGAGGGGTAAGGAGGATGCCAAGACATGATCCCAATGTTAATGCTTATGGTAGACTTGCATGAGGAATCTTAGGGTCAAAATTGGGGTCTTACAGTACTCAGGCTGATTAGGAAAAGTGAGTTCAATATGGTGGAGCAGTTGCTCCAAACCCCCTCAAAGATTTCAGTACTGTCTCTGCTTATGAATTCAGAAGCACACAAAGAAGCACTGGAAAGAGTTCTAGAGAAAGAATTTGTGGAACATGATGTTACGGTGGATCAGTTTGATCATATTGTAGCTAACATCACTTCCTGCAACAATCTTAGCTTTTGTGATGAAGAATTCCCTGAGGAGGGTAGGAATCATAACTTGGCTTTACATATCTCCATGAATTGTAAAATGACGCTTTATCCAATGTATTAGTTGACACCGGGTCTTCATTGAACGTAATGCCAAAGTCAACTCTTTCAAAGCTATCATATTAAGGAGCGCCCATGAGATATAGTGGTGTAATCGTCAAACCTTTTGACGGTTCACGCAAGACAGTGATATGTGAAGTGGACCTTCCGGTGAAGATAGGTCCGAGTGACTTCCATATTACTTTTCAAGTAATGGATATCCACCCGGCCTACAGTTGTTTGTTGGGAAGGCCATGGATCCATGAGGTAGGAGCTGTTACCTCCATATTGCATCAGAAACTCAATTTTGTTAAGAATGGAAAATTAGTCATTGTTGGTGGGGAAAAGGCGTTGTTGGTTAGCCACCTGTCATCTTTCTCTTACGTTGAAGCTGAGGATGAGGTTGGAACTTCGTTCCAAGCCTTATCTATTGTTTTTGAAAAGAGAGTTAGGGCATTATGTCCTCACTGAAAGATGGAATGAAGATTGTTGAAGAAGGAAATGTGGATCAGTGGGGACGCATGGTAGAGGTCTCCGACAACAAGAACAGATTCGGTCTGGGTTTTCAGCAAGGTTCATCAACAGCTAGATCATAGAATATGCATCTTATCTTCCATAACAGAGGGTTCATTCATGGAAATGAACAACACTTAGCTGCTAGGCTAGAGGATGACGAAGAAGAGGACTGCACCAATTTTGTGACGCATGGAAAGGCTTGCAACAATTGGACTGCTGTTAATATTCTTGTTATTTTGCATCGATCTAAGTAATTGCTTTTATTTGTTTTAAAAATCCTTCTCCTATGCCTAAGGGAGAAGTGAACATTGTTAGACATTTTAAATTTCATCATCAATAAAATTAATTCTATTCATCCACATCTATGATGTTTTGTTTTTACTTTTTGCTTTATTCTGAAAATGGTAATCACAAAAAACATAAATAAAAAATATAATTGTCCATTTTCATAATGTTTGGTCACAAATTCACTTCTCTAAAATCAAAATATCAAATTATTATGCAGGTTGGTTTCTAACCCCATTGAATACAATGATCCTTCTCCTTCTCCAAATTTTGAATTCCCTGTGTTTGAGGACGAAGAGGAAAGTGATGAAGAAATGTCTGGTGAATTGTATCGTCTTCTTGAGCATAAAGGAAAATCCATTCAGCCATTCGAAGAGAAGATTGAGTTAGTCAACTTAGGTACCGAGGATGATGTGAAGAAAGTCAAGATTGGGTCTTGACTGTGTCCAGATGCGAAGAAGGGGTTGGTTGATCTTCTTCGAGAGTATTTAGATGTGTTTGCTTGGTCCTATTAAGACATGCCTGGTTTGGATTCTGAGATTGTGGAGCATAGATTGTCTTTAAAGCCAGAATGTCCACCAGTCAAGCAGACATTGAGAAGAACGCGTCCTGATATGGCAGTGAAGATCAAGGAAGAAGTGCAAAACAGATTCATGCCGGTTTCCTTGTGACCGCTGAGTATCCGCAATGGGTGGCTAACCATGTGCATATGCCAAAGAAATATGGAAAAGTCCGCATGTGTGTTGATTACAGAGATTTGAATAAAGCCAATCCGAAAGATGATTTCCCTCTACCACACATTGATATGTTGGTAGACAATACTGCTAAATTCAAGGTCTTTTCGTTTACGGATGGATTTTCCAAATATAATCAGATCAAGATGGCACCCGAAGATATGGAGAAGACCATATTCATTACACCTTCGGGAACATTCTGTTATAGAGTGATGCCTTTCGGTTTAAAGAATGTTGGTGCAACTTACCAAAGAGCAATGACTACTCTTTTTCATGATATGATGCATAAAGAGATTGAAGTTTATTTCGATGACATGATTGCCAAATCGATTGATGAAGAATAACATGTTGAGCATTTGTTGAAGCTTTTCAAGCGTTTGAGGAAGTATAAACTCCGCTTGAATTCCAATAAGTGTACCTTTGGCGTTCGTTCTGGTAAGTTGTTGGGCTTTATTGTCAGCGAGAAGGGTATTGAAGTTGATCTTGCCAAGGTCAAAGCAATACAAGAGATGCATGTGCCCAAAACCGAGAAGCAAGTCAGAGGTTTTCTCGGCCGCTTGAATTATATCTCGAGATTCATTTCACACATGACTGCCACATGTTCGCCTATATTCAAGCTTCTTCCGAAATATCAGTCTTGTGATTGGACCGAAGACTGCCAAAAAGCCTTTGATAGTATCAAGGAATATTTGCTTGAACCTCTGATTTTGTCTCCACCTATTGAAGGAAGACCGTTGATCATGTATTTGACTGTGCTTGAAGATAGTATGGGTTGTGTTCTTGGTCAGCAAGATGAGACTAGAAAGAAAGAATTTGCAATATACTACCTCAGTAAGAAGTTCACCGACTGTGAGACTCAGTATTCTATGCTAGAGCAGACTTGTTGCGCATTGGCTTGGGCTGCTAAGCGTCTGCGTCAGTTTATGTTGAATCAAACTACTTGGTTGATATCCAAAATGGATCCAATCAAGTATATTTTTGAGAAGCTTGCTTTAACTAGGAGGATTGCCCATTGGCAGATGTTGTTATCAGAGTATGATATCAAATATCGATCTCAGAAAGCAATCAAAGGTAGTGTCTTGGCTGATCATTTGGCTCACCAACCAATTGAAGATTACCAGTCAGTGCAATATGATTTTCCTGATGAAGTGATCTTATACTTGAAGATAAAAGATTGTGATGAATCATTGCTTGAAGAAGTGCCAGAACCTGGTTCCTGTTGGGGCATGGTATTTGATGGAGCTATTAATCAATATGGTAATGGTATTGGGGAAGTGATTATTACTCCTTAAGGCACGAATTTTCCGTTTACAGCTAGATTTACTTTCAAGTGTACAAATAATATGGCAGAATATGAAGCTTGCATTATGGGGCTTGAAGAGGCCATTGATCTCAGAATCAAGCATTTTGATGTCTTGGGAGATTCAGATTTGGTTGTGAACTAGATCAAAGGTGAATGGGAGACGAATCAACCCGGTTTGGTACCGTATAGAGATTATGCGAGGAGGATTTCAACTTTCTTTACAAAGGTTGAATTTAATCATATCCCTCGAGATGAAAACCGGATGGCAGATGCTCTTGCAATGTTGGCGTCAATGATTGTAGTGAAGTATTGGAATGAGGTTCCCAATTTGACTGTGATGCGTCTTGATAGGCCAACTCATGTGTTTGCTGTTGAAGAGGTCAAAGATGAAAAGTCATGGTGTTATGAGATCAAGTATTTCCTCCAAAGTCAGATTTACCCGCCTAGGGCATCTTTGAAAGATAAGAAGACTTTGAAAAGATTAGTCGGGAATTTCTACCTGAATGGTGATGTGTTATATAAGAGAAACATTGATATGGTTATGCCTAGATGCGTGGATAGACACGAAGCATACCTATTGATGACTGAAGTCCATGAAGGTTCCTTTGGTACTCATTCCAATGGACATGCGATGGCAAAGAAGATGTTACGAGCAGGTTAGTATTGGCGGACAATGGAATCTGACTATTGCAAGTTTGTGAAGAAATGCCACAAGTGTCAAATATATGTAGATAAGATTCATGTTCCTCCGACACTGTTGAATGTCATTTCCTCCCCATAGCCCTTCTCCGTGTGGGGATTTGATATGATTGACATGATTGAGCCCAAAGCGTCAAATGGACATCGTTTCATTCTGGTGGCAATTGACTACTTCACAAAATGGGTTGAAGCGGTATCGTATGCAAATGTAACCAAGCAAGTGATTGTAAGGTTTATCAAGAATCATATTATATGCCGATATGGTGTGCCAAGTAAGATCATTACTGATAACGGATCGAACTTGAATAATAATATGATGGAAGCTCTTTGTAAAGACTTCAAGATTTCACATCATAATTCTTCTCCCTACAGACCTAAGATGAATGGGGCTGTTGAAGCTGCAAACAAGAACATCAAGAATATCATTCAAAAGATGGTAGTGACGTATAAGGATTGGCATGAGATGCTCCCATTTGCTTTGCACGGGTATCGTACATTTATCCACACTTCAACAGGGGAAACCCCCTTCTCTCTTGTATGTGGTATGGAAGCAGTGTTCCCCGTAGAGGTTGAGATTCCTTCATTGTGTGTCTTGATGGAAGCCAAGTTGACCGAGGCTAAATGGTGTCAGACCAGGTATGATCAGCTGAATTTAATAGAAGAGAAGAGATTGACTGCCATGTGTCATGGTCAGTTATATCAGCAGAGGATGAAGAAAGCTTTTGACAAGAAGGTCAGACCTCGTGTATTTAGAGAAGGTGACCTTGTGCTCAAGAAGATTATATCTTTCAAACCAGATTCTAGGGGCAAATGGACTCCTAATTATGAAGGATCATATGTTGTCGAGCCTTTTCAGGCGGTGCTTTGATTCTTATAACTATGGACGGTGAAGAGTTCACTCGTCCTATGAACGCAGATGCAGTCAAGAAATACTTTGCCTAAAAAAAGAACAACTCGCTAAGTTGAAAACCCAAAAGGGCGGCTTAGGAAAAAATGAGTGTCTCGGTGGATTGAAAACCCGAAAGGACGGTCTAGGAAAAAGTTAGAGACATGAAACAGAAAGAATCATCCCGATAAAATGAGTACCCCATATTGGGTAAATTTATGCAAAAATAGGGATTACGGAAAGTAACTGCATCCTACCGATCTTCAATATTGGGAAACCTTGTTGAGCACAAGGGTTGACGGTGACTCATCACCCGGTAGCGGCCAAAAGCATAATGGATGTCAAGAGTTGGTAGAAGGATTAGTGATAATTTGTATTCAATGTAACCCTTTCCCATGTAAATTACCATTTTCAACTTTGTAAAAGTCTATGGAGTCTTGTCATTTACGAACTACCATTCCCTTAAATAAAGTTGAGCTTTTATCCAATTGTTTCCACTCTTGTTTATTTCGGCCAAATAGTTTTAAATTTTATTATGATCATTTTCGAAATTAAAATTTTAAAATCAAAATTGTTTTCTTAAACATATAAAAGCATGAAGCAATAAAAAGGAATGTCAAGAGCAGTTCGAAAGCAGTAAGCCCTAAGTGTGGAACACTGATAGGTCTCCCCAAGCAGTTGATTCTTCGTAATCCCCAAGTTGAGATGGTTAGTTCATTTCCCTAGCGGAGTTTGTGTTTGTTACCCAGCCAATTTTTATCTCCAGCAGAGTAAGAGAAGTGTCCTCCGTAGTTCGAGTGGTTACGGTAGAGCTTTGGTTTCCTCACCAATCACCATCAGATTCGCTCCCAGTCAGAGTTTCCTCCTGGTTTCCAAGCAGCTTTTCGCGCTTGTTCCTCTGCAGGGTTGTCTCGCATTTGATATGGTGTTGACCTAAAATTCCTCACAGACTCGATAACATTTTTTCAGTAGATCATCTCCTTCCCCATCTAGGTTTGAGCCTTTGGGATGTTGATCTCTCTTTTCTCCGACATTTGTCTCCCCCTCTTGTGGATTGACCGAGAATTGTACCGATGAATCAAAATTGCGACACCTTTGTATCCTTTACGATCATTTTGTCAACATAATCATCATATGCATATACATATATACACTCATATAATTTCATGATTGCATAATTACATGTTCCTAGTGGTTGATTCATTCCTGTGATTATTATTCTCTGTTATGGTAGTACTTTATCCCCATATGAGTTTGATGTATGTCCTCCCTCAATTGTAGAGAGTCAGCCCCTTAAGAAGAAAGACTTTAACCTTTCTCTTTTCCCCACTGAGTTATTTCCTCGTGGATGATTATTGCTTTAGTTTCCTCCCTAGTTGATTATCTGGATGGAACCACTCCCCTTGAGTTATATCCTCATTAGGTCGAGTCTTGATTAACTGTTTCATTCTAGCTCTTACCTAGATAGAGGCTTTGGGTCCCCTAAGAGTTTATTACCCAGTAACTGGTAATATCCTTCTTAGTTTGCAATTTTCTACTTCTTGCACAATACCCGGCAAAAGTACCCCTGTTTTCTCCTCGGTGGAGTTCCTAGTGGATTCATTTTTGTGATTCCCTAGGAAGTATATCCTTGATTTGTTCATCCTAACCGATGACAAATATTTTCTTCCCCTTTTTTAGTTTATCCTTGATATGTTCATCCTAACCGATGACAGATGCTCTCACCTTTGGGATTCTACCCAGTAAAAAGGTAGTTGTAATCCCCATTTTGTTCCCCGGAGGATTAATCCTTGATATGTTCATCCTAACCGATGACGGATTTCCTTCTCTTTGCAATCTTCTACCCAGTAACTGGTAGTTGTAAATCCTGCCTTTCTCCCCTTTGTAGAGTATATCCTTGATATGTTCACTTTAACCGATGATGGATATTCTCTTTGGTGGTAGTCTATCCAGTAACTGATAGATGTAATCCCTATTTCTCTCCTCGCAAATTCTATCCTTGATGTGTTCATCCTAACTGATGACAGATTTTCTCTTTGTTGGTTTTCTATCCAGCATTTGATAAATGTAATTTCTACTTTTTGTTTAGTGGGTTTATCCTTGATATGTTCATCTTAACCAATGACAGATATCCTCCTTAACATCCTCAGGCAAGTTTATCCTTGATATGTTCATCCTAACCGATGATGGATTTTCTTTCCTTTGAGTCTATCCTTGATATTATCATCTTAGCCGGTGACAGATATTCTCATCTTTGGTTTTCTGCCCAGTAACTGGTAGTTGTAAATCCTTTTTCTGCAGTTTTCCCCTAGCAAGGTTATTCTTACACAAGTAACCGGTAACGAATTCTCCCTCCTGGTGGTGATTCCCGGCGAGTCATCCTTGATATGTTCATCCTAACCGATGACGGGTTTCCTCTCTGTCAGATCTTTATTATCTCCTAACCCAGTAACAGGTAATGGATAATAGATTTCTGCTCCTCCTGTGTTGAAGTTTATTTCTTCCCCAGTTGAGTTGAGTGCGTATTTCTTTCGTGAAATCGCTTTTCCTACATGATTTGAGTACTTCAGTTTTATTCTGATTTACTTGTTTCCCCTGCAGATGTATTATTTCCCTGGATGAGTCCTTCCATTTTCATGGAATTCCTCTAGTCTCCCAGCAGTTTTTAAGTCGTAGCCCGGATTATGCGTAACCCTTTTTATCCCCACAGAGTCTCTGTCTCCTCAGTGGGTTTTCCTTATGGAATGCATTGTGTTCCTACGGACCTTCAGTCTATCTGATTTTCTTTTCCTTTGTGGCAATATTTCCCCACAGAGAATTCGCTTTTACATTCATATCATATGATTCATGAGGTCTCTTAGGGACCAAAATTTGTTTCTATTTTGTTATTTAATCCCATTCTACTGATTCGATATGAAGATTTTAGCCTTCGCCTCCTCAGTTAGAATATCCTCAAATAGGGGCAACTGTAAGACTCCAATTCTGACCCTAAGATCCCTCATGCAACTTCATCATATGCATTAGAATTGGGATCATACCTTGGCATCCTCCTTACCCCTATTTCATTGGGTTTGTTTTGGGAGAGATCACCAAGCCCCATGTGATTGTATCATACTTGTATATTATCATTTTTACTAACCAAAATACGAAAAATATTTCCCCATTGTGGATCTTTCCCTCAGGGCTACAAGAGCACAACCAGGGAATGATCCACAATGGCTTTAAGCATCATATATGAGTCCCAATGATCTTCATATGTTACTTTGATCAAGTATTCTTCAAGAGTTTGAAGGTAGTTTTCCTTGGAAACCCTAGTTTGTCTGGGTATCTTGAGTAACTTCTTCAACAAGCTTCCTCACCAATTGATCAAATTTCTCAAGGGACGCTTCAAATTTAATTATATTATGCATATATGATCTACCATGAGCCTAAAAAGTCAAGAGAATTGGAGGTTAGCAAGTTGGTTGATGGTGGTTGGCCAGATGAATTCATCTTATCAAAATTGGGTCTCCCTAGACCCTATCTCCTATAATTTTCACTATATGAAAATGATTCCAAGAGAAACTTTACTCTAAATGACATTCCAAACAACTTTCAAGTTTAGACCTAGAGCTAGTTTTTCTTGGAAAATCATTTTCTATGTTGAAACATTATAGGTCATTTTGTCTAAACCCTAATTTGAAAGTCAACTTCCCAAGGCCATAACTTGCTTAATTTTGATAATATGAAAGATTTCCAAAAATGCAAAATCAAATTCAAGATGTCTACTTAAACTTTGATGTTTGGAGTGAGAGCTAATTCAACTTTTATGAGCATGTGATATGAGGATACATTATAGGTCATTTTTGCCCTATATCATTGAACAAGTGACTTTCCTCAACTTCAAAAATGCATAACTCTATCATTCTAAATCCAAATGACATGCAATTGGTGACCATTTTTAAGGTCTTTGAAAGAGATACAACTTTGATGAAGGCATGCTTCTCATTTGGAGCTCACATGAAAAGTTAAGTAAGATGGAATATTGAGATATATGACTTAACACTTAGACAAAATTTCAACATGTTAAAATTTCCAAACTTTCACCTCAAAATTCACCATGATCCAAGTTCCAAATGAAAAAGTGTCCAACATCAAAGTTGTTCCCATTGATCTAAACTTTCCAAAGAGTCTCATTTAATGCATTTTGGATAAGGTTTGCTAGGGTTGTGCATGGTCTTAACAGGTTTGCATCAAGTGGAAAAATCAAATGTCCAAAACTTCACATTGCATTGCCTTTCCATTCAAGCATCATTTGAACTTTAGTACAATTGGAATTGGATCAAAATGGATTGCTTCACGGGCTTGTACACGCCCATGCAAGCTTGTGCATGACATTCCCAAATTTTAGAAAATTTCCAGTGTGCAATTATCAATCCCAAATGCTATAAATACATGACCTCTGAGCTCATTTCAAACACACCTTGCACGCCAGCTTTGCCCAACCTTTTCAAACCCTCATAATTCAAAGGAAAACCTGAGAATTTTCAACTTGAAAATTGAGTTTGAATCTCACTGTTTGGAGATTCAAAAACTCCTGGATCCAAAGCTTCGTTCCATTGCCAAACCACTTTTGCAAGCTCCTCGAGAGTGATCAAGTCATGTTTGAAGCAAGCAAGATCTAGTTCTGCACAACATTGAAGGTACTTTCCAGAAATCTTCTTCTCTTTGATTCTCACTCAATTCTCATCAATTATCTTGGATCTTTGGTTGTCTGAAGTCCTACCAATGTAGGCAAGAAGATTGAGTTGCTTTGAGGTCAAATCAAAGCAACTCAGTTGACACACCTTAAAATTAAACTCCTCATATCTTTCTATATATGTGGGGTTAGTTAAAATTGAGGTCAGATTCGTGCTATACGCCATTTTTTCTTTCAGATGATGTCCTCTTTTTTCATGTATGTGATGGTGATGAATGAACCAGTCTGGTGAGCCTCGCTTGAGAAGGTGACCGGAGTTCTAGCGCCAGTGGTGTGCTGGATAGGTTCTGAGCCATTGATCTTGTTTAAAATGTTTTAATCTCACACGTTGGTTTTGATTACCATTCCTGTGGCGCATTGACTTAAGTCCGTGGTGAAAAATTCGTTGATGACCACTTGATCTGCCACCTCAATTAATGAGGGAGATCAAGTGGTCCACGTTTTTTTTTATTATTTGAATTTCATTTAATTTGTTTTATTTTCATTAATTCATATTAATTTTAATATTGATCCAAAAAATATGAGAGTTTCACCAAAAAACTTTAAATAAATTCCTTTCATATTTTGAATTAAAATTATTTTTTGGATCATTATTAATATTTTTCATGATTTAATTGATTTTGTGAATATTTTTAATTGTTTAAAAATACTTTTAAGCCTCCAAAAATTCTGAATTTTTTTCTCCAAGGTCCTTTGACCTTGTTTAACCTATGATAAATCTCATGGCCATTTCTTTGGTGTTTTGATGAGATTTTAGGAATTTGACAAACCATATTTAATTTAATGCATTATTTTTAGTATTTTTAAATTGAATAAATGCCAAATAATTGTGTTGAGCCATTTTGATTGTTTGTATAGGTTTGACTTGTGTTGTTGGGCCTTGGTCAAGGTTGATTTGACTTTGTTAGATTAAGATCATTGGATTTAGGGGATTGATGGAATGTACATTCCATCTCCCAAAATGAATGAATGATCTTAATTTGGTAAAAGTCCTTCTTTGTCCAATTTGAGTTTTGATCCATTCCCCTCCCTCTTCATCTAATTCCCCTTCTTTATGCATCCATTTCATTTGACCTATGATATCTCAACATCCTAAGGCTAGTTGATTGCAAAATCAACATAAGTATGGATGAGATTAGGCCAACTTTTTTTGCATATTCTTTTTGTGTGTGGAATATTTCATGAGAATAGTCCATTATACTATGTCTCTAACATGTATTAACACCAATATTCTATTGCCCAACCTCAAGTAGTTGTGACTTCTACATAAGTCCAATTACAATTGCTTAACATAGCGCTAAATTTGTGACACAAAAGGCATATCATTCTAGTTAGTGAGATTGTACGTATCCCCTCTTTCATGGTATTGTGTGAAAACTTGACCTTTTTTCCTTCCTTTGGGAGTAGTCTTGGTTCAAGGATCCATGCTTGTGATAAGTGGGTTGAGTGTTCTCCAAAGAATGACTTAAACAAAAAAGCAAAAGCAATATTTAATTTCAAGTCTTTTACTTATAATGCACTTTATCTTTAAGCCTTATTCATTTGCCATTATTCATTCCATTCTAATTCTTTATGTTAATGTCATTTTCACTTTGTCCATTTGGACCATATTTTGTGATATATTTTGTTTGTGTATATTTTGTTTGCTTGTGTGGTATTTGACCATTAATGTACATAATAAGAACAAAAACCCTAAAAAACTTCTTGTGTGGACTATTGGTTGGATCTGAGACAATTATGTAGCGGTAAATTCATGATCATCAAGCTATGGATAAGCTAGAGATCAAATAACAAGAGCCGCCACCGCGCTTTTATTGTTTCCAAGGGAAAAGGGAAAAAGTACGAACAAAACGCAAAAAGTAAGAAGTTTTCAAATCAAAACTAATAAAATGTCAGAGATTACTGGTAAGGGGGTTGGTTACACAGAGGGAAGGTGTTAGCACCCAAAGTGTCCTAGGTACTCCTAGGGAGCCCTTTCTGTGTGCATATGTATTTGGTACAAAAGTGATGTTTACAAACAAATAGAATGGGGGGATGAGAAAAGAATTCATTAATTATATTTTTATGTTTGGAAAGACCTTCGGTCTTGTGCCTACGTACCAACATAAAAATGAGGGATCAAAACCTCGTAGTTCGTGATATAAATTTCAAAGTGGATGCATTGCTTTTAACAAAAATTAAGTTTGAAAGGCCCAAAGGCCCAAAAATTATTTGAATGAGTTAGTTCTTTTTGGATTTTTTGAAAGTTTAAGTCAAGTATGGTTAAGTTTATTTACAAGTTTGATTCAAGAAAAGAAGTTTGAAAATGTAATGGCATAAGGCCAAAGTTTCTATCTTTTTGCAAAGTGGTCAAAGTTTAAAACAAAATAAGTTCAATCGAAGAAGATTTTGAAAAAGAGAGGAAGAGATTTTGAAATTAAAGAAATGGGAAGAAGATGAAGGGACTAATCTTATGCACAAAATTAAAAGTTTAGAGTTGAAAAGATCTGATCAAATTGGTAGCAATCCAATAGACATGAATGTCAATAGAAACCCAGAATTCCCTTGGACTTTTTAGAATCAAGCAACACACAAATGCACAATTATATTATCTTGAAGAGCAAAGGCATCAAATAAAGATAGCCACATCCAAGCTTATCCATTCCATGATCTTCTTCAAAATAGCCTATGTAACAGATGAATTCCACAAGTCACAGGTTCAAAATAACAGCTTCACACTGATCATGTTGCAGATGAACTCAGAGGGATCTTGAATGATGTATCAGATGAAGTTTCAAATTGCAAGCACTTGGTTTCTCAATAAGTTGGCATTGGCCAAGTCGTTTAGCATAGGAATGTCGCCTAAGTTCTAAGTCCATTTGTCCAAGATCAAGCCAACAATCCACACAAAATTTTTTTTTAGGGTTTTTGTTGTAGTTATGTATCAGATGAAGTTTCAAATTGCAAGCACTTGGTTTTTGTTGTAGCGCTATGTTAAGCAATCGTAATTGGACTTATGTAGAAGTCAGAACTATTTGAGGTCGGGCAATAGAATTTTGGTGTTAATGCATGTTAGAGACATAGTATTATGGACTATGCTCATGAAACATACCACAAACAAAAAGAATATGCAAAAGGTGTGGCCTAATCTCATCCATACTCATGTTAATTTTTCAATCAACTAGCTTTAGGACTTTGATATATCATAGGCCAAATGAGATGAATGCATAAAGAAAGGGAATGAGATGAAGAGGGATGGGAGTGGATTAAAACTCAAATTGATCAAAGGAGGACTTTTACCAAATTAATATCATCCATTAATTTTGGGAGATGGAATGTGCATTCCATCAATCCCCTAAATCCAATGATATTAACTTGACAAAGTCAAATCAACCTTGACCAAGGCCCAACAACAAGAGTCAAACACAAACAAGTCATCACAATTGGTCAACAAAATTATTTGGCATTTATTCAAATTAAAAATACTAAAATAATGCATTTAAATTAAATATGGTTTGTCAAATTCCTAAAACCTCATCAAAACACCAAATAAATGGCCATGAGATTTATCATAGGTCAAACAAGGTCAAAGGACCTAGGAGAAATTTTTTCATAATTTTTAAAGACTTAAAATTATTTTTAAACAATTAAAAACAAATGAAAAATCAATTAAATCATGAAAAATATTAATAATGATCCAAAAAATAATTTTAATTCAGAATATGAGAGAGGGAATTATTTGAAATTTTTTGGTGAAACTCTCATATTTTTGGATCAATATTAAAATTAATATGAATTAATGAAAATCAAAGGAATAAAAATTAAAATCAAAAAATCAAAAAAATGTGGACCACTTGATCTGCCTCATTAATTGAGGTGGCAGATCAAGTGGTTGAGTGCGTCCGTTCCACGATGCGCCTGAGTCAAACATCCACACGCTTGGTAATCAATGGCTCTGGATCGTGCCACATCATTGTCAAAGCAAAGTGTCGGTCGTCTTCTCAGGCGACCTTGGCCGGACTGGTCCATTCATCACCACATCATAAATGAAAAAGAAGGACATGATCTGGAAAAAAAATGGCGTAGAGCACGAATCTGACCTCAATTTTAACTAACTCCTCGCATATAGAAAGATATGAGGAGTTGAATTTTGAGGTATGTCAAATGAGTTGTTTCGATTTGACCTCTAAGTAATTCAATCTTCTTGCCTACATTGGTAGGACTTTAGACAACCAAAGAATCAAGAGAATTGAGCAAGATTGAGAGAGAATCGAAGAGATGAAATTTTATGGAAAATACCTTCAATGCAGGTTTGGATTCAACTGTTCTTGCCTTGGCTCGTGCTTGATCTCACTCAGAATGCTTGCAGAAGTAGAATGAAATGCACAAAAGGTCTTGGATCCCTGGAGTTTTGAATCTCAAAGCAGTGAGATTCAAACTCATTTTCAAGATGAAATTCTTAGGATTATCCTCTCAAATGGAAGGGTTAGGGGTTTAGGATCAAAGCTGGCGCAAATGTGTGTTCAATTCTGAGCATATGAAGCTCTATTTATAGCTGGATCATGTGATATTTGCACATTCCAACTCACTTTCCAAAATTGGCAATGAGTGATGCATGGGTGCATGGGCGTGTACAGGCCGATGAGATCATTTCTTTAGGTCCAAAAATTAGTGTGAGAGAGTCTGAAATCAACTTGGATTGCAAGGCAAGTGAGTATGAATATTTGAAGTTTGATGTTTGCCAAATTATGATACCATGTTTAAGCCATACGCAACTTATTCAATTCTTGTCCAAAATGGGTGAACTTGGACTTTATGGAAAGGTGAGATCAAGAGGAACAACTTTCATGTTCAACACATTTCCATTTGAAGCTTGTATCATGATGTATTTTGAGGTGGAAGTTTGAAAATTTCAACATATCAAAAAGTTTTCTAAGTGTCAAGCCATATATCTCAATATTCCACCTTGCTTAACTTTTTATGTCAGCTTCAAATGAGAAAAGTGTCTTCATCAAAGTTGTATCTCTTTTGAAATACCTTCAAAATTGTCACCAATTTCATGTCATTTGGATTTTAAATGATAGAGTTATGCATTTTTGAAGTTTGGAAAAATCACTTGTTCAATGGTATAGGTCAAAAGTGACCTACAATGTAGCCTCATATCACATGCTCATAAAAGTTGAATTAGCTCTCACTACAAACATCAAAGTTTAAGTAGACATCTTGAATTTGATTGTGAAACTTGTAAATATTTCATCTCATAAAAAATGAGCAAGTTATGGCCTTGGGAAGTTGACTTTCAAATTCGGGTTTAGACAAAATGACCTATAATGTTTCAACATAGAAAATAATTTTACAAGCAAAACTAGCTCTAGGTCTCAACATGAAAGTTTTTTGTAATGTAATTTATAGTAAGGTTTCTCTTGGAATAATTTTCATATGGTGCAAATTGTAGGAGATAGGGTCTAGGGAGACCCAGTTTTGATCAGATGAATTCATCTGACCAACCACCATCAACCAACTTGCTAATCTTCAATTCTCTCGACTTTCTAGGCTCATGGTAGATCATATATGCATAAGATGATGAATTTTTAAGTGTCCCTTGATAAATTTGATCAATTGGTGAGATAGCTTGTTGGAGAAGTTACTCAAGATACCCAGTCAAACTAGGGTTTCCAAGGCAAATCACCCTCAAACTTTTGAAGAAAACTTGATCAAAATAACATGTAGTAATCAATGGGACTCATATATGATGCTTGTGACCATCTTGGATCAATTTATGGTTGTGTTCTTTGTTCATGAGGGTCTCAAACCCTAGATGTGAACTTGATAGATCAATGGGATCATGCCCTACCTACAAAAAAGTTAGGCAAATACAAATACATATTTTTGGTATTTTGGTTAATAAAATGATAATATACAAGTATGATATAAATCACATAGTTCTTGGTGATCTCTCCCAAAACAACCCAATGAAAGGAGTAAGGAGAATGCCAAGTTATGATCCCAATGCTAATGCTTATGATGAAATTGCATGAGGGATCTTAGGGTCAAAATTGGGGTCTTACAAATTGGACTTAGAATTTAGGCAAAACACCCTATGAAAAGGACTTGGACAATGCCAACTTTCATGTAACCAAGTGCTTTCAATTTGAAACTTCATCTGATACATCATTTAAGATCCCTTTGAGTTCATCTGCAACATGATCATTGTGAAGCTGTTATTTTGAACCTGTGACTTGTGGAATTCATTTGTTACATGGGCAAATGGGAAGGAGATCATGGAGTGTCTAAAGCTTGGATGTGGCTATCTTTATTTGATGCCTTGCTCTTCAAGTTAATACTGTGTGCGTTGTTTGTTTCTTGATTCTAATGTCCAAGGGAATTTGGGGTTTCTATATGACATTCTTGTCTATTAGATTGCAGCCCATTTGTCAGATCTTTTCAACTCTTAACTTTTAAATTTATGCTAAGGATTAGTCTCTTCATCTCCTCCCCATCTCTTTAATGTCAAAATCTCTCTCTCCTTTTAAAAACTTCTTTGCTTGTGCTTGTCTTTTTTAACCCATACCCTTTGCAAATTAGAAACTTTGGCCTTATGCCATTGCATTTTCAAACTTCTTTTCTTAAATCAAATTTGTAAATAAACTTAACTATACTTGACTTAAAATTTCCAAAAGCCTAAAATAACTAACTCATTCAAACCATTTTCTATGCTCTTGTGCCTCTAAACTTAATTTTCGATTAAAAGCAATACACCCATTTTGAAATTTGTATCACGAACTATGAGGTTTTGATCCCTCATTTTTATGTTGGTACGTAGGCACATGTCCGAAGGTATTGTCAAACACAAAAATATAATTAATGAATTCTTTTCTCATCCCCCCATTCTATTAGTTTGTAAACATCACTTTGTACAAAATACATATGCACTCAAGAAAGGGCTCACTAGGAGTACCTAGGACACTTTGGGTGCTAACACCTTCCCTCTGTGTAACCAACCCCCTTACCTGTAATCTCTGGCATTTTATTAGTTTTGATTTGAAAACTTCTTATTTTTGGGTTTTGTTCGTACTTTTCCCTTTTCCCTTGGAAATAATAAAAGTGTGGTGGCAACTCTTGTTATTTGATGTCTTGTTTATCCATAGCTTGATGATCATGAATTTACCGCTACAATACTCACATATTGCGCAATCATCATGTATACCTGCTAGAAACCCAAATTGTTCAAGTATCTTCAACACAAATGATAGTGGATTATTGACATTGTCGGCCCTCAGTTTGGATTCGGTGGTTTCCTCTTCGATCACAACATTGACTACTGAACCACCATGATTTCGTAGGAGATTCTTCTTCATATTGGGTTTTTCCTTGGAGAAGGACAGGATCTCCTGACTAATCAAGTCTTGGACCTTGTATTTGAGTGACCAACAGTCTTTAGTGGAGTGCCCTATATACCCGGCTTGGTAAGCGCACGAGGCATTAGGGTCATGCTTAGGACGGAATGAAGGAGAGGCTGCAGGTATTTCCTTTGGTACAATAGCCCCTACGTGAATCAAATATAGCACCAGTTCAGCATACGGTACCAAAATTTTATCAATTTGTGGGAAATTACCAAAATTGTTCCTGTTATTCTGACCTCGACCTTGTCCCTTGTTGTCACGGTTGTATTGTTGATTTTGATTTTTCTGAGCAGGTGTTGATTGTTGATAATTTTTCTATGGTTAATACTGACATGGCAGTTGTTGATATTGAGTAGCAGCGACATACGAATATGGATAGTACGACATAGGGGTCATCGGAAACTGATATTGGGGGTGGACACTTGCCTTCATAACATTTGCCTCCCCCAATTTCTTTTTTACGAAGCCCCCATGCGACCTCTTATTCGTTCTTTGTGGAGCGATGGTATCTGTGATCTTCCCTGATTTCATCCCATTCTCTACACGTTCACCGATAGTTACCATATATGAAATGTTTGTAGACAAACTCCCAATCATCTTCTCATAATACAACCCTTGGAGCGTACCCATGAAGATATCTACAAGTTCATTATCTGACAATATTGGTTTGACCCTAGACGCCATCTCGCGCCAACGCTGAGCACACTCTTTAAAGGTTCCATTGGATCTCTTCGCTTAATTCTGTAATTGCAACCTGGTTGGAGCCATATAAGGATTATACTTGTAATGTTTCAGAAATGCCTCAGATAGGTCTCTCCAAGACCAAACCTAAGTGTGTTCCAAGCCCATGTGCCAATCTAGAGAAGCTCCAGACAGACTGTCCTGGAAGAAATGGATCATCAAGTCATCATTATCAATGTAAAACTCCATCTTTTTGTAATACATTATGATGTGACTACGAGGATAGTTTAGACCTTTGTACTTCGGTAGGTCTGGTACCTTGAACTTTTGTGGAAGCACCACATTCAGAATTAGGCAAAGATCTCGAGCATCGATACAAAGGCTGAGAAACCCTCAATAGCCCTTATTCTATCGTCTAATAGCTAATAATTCGTCAGCCTGGCCGTATCAAGAGCGAGGAGAGCGACCTGACTGGATGATCGGGAGGTTTCTAGAGGTATTTCCTGAAGAGGCACATTCTGTGGAGAAAACAACATTTGTGATGGATAGGAGAAACCAGGAGGCACTGTTTGAGCAGAATTCACCATGTAAGGATATTGTCCTCCAACCGGAGCACTAGGGGCCTGAGGTTCCCCAATCTGCACATACTGGAGTGCAGGATTGGTGGGTGCATAAGTCAGCATGGGCACAAAAGTTTCCCCAGGGTAACTGAACGGAGAAACTTGAGTTGTACTTACAGGTTTAGAAGTCCGAGAAGGAACCTAAAAATGGAGGTGCGGACCTCAGTATTATCCTTTAGCATCAGAAGTTTCGTTGGGAACCTAACCTTGGTCGTCCTCAGGGTTGACAACATTAATCGGAGGAGTCTGGACAATGGGCACACCTCAAGGGAAAATAGTGTTTCCAACAGCAGTAGGGGTAGTAAGAGTCGGATTAGGGAAGAAAGCACCCTCATTGGCAAAGTGAGCGGGAAAGTTTTGGGGCATCCCCTAGGGGTAGGCAGCAACAAGCCTACTCAAATCAGCAGGGACCAGTTAACGGTTCCCAATAGTTGGTACTATAGTCTCAACCGGAGTTTCGACGGTACCACCACCAGCAGGATTGGTGACCCCAACAACATGGGTGACGTTGACATCAGTAGGTTTAGCAGAGGTAGAAGTCCTCTGAGTATGGAGGAGTTCCAATATGGCCTCCATGTTCCCTTGAAAGAGGTTCATTCTGGCCTGGACTTGGGCGAGAGATTCACGGACTACAGTGTTGTCAATTTCAAAATCAGCCATTATCCTTGATTCGTTTGCACGTGTGAAATAGTGATGACGAGTCATCATTAAAAATGGTGACGGTAAGCATTTTTTTTGCTAGCCATGTCTAATGAATGTATGAATGTAATAAATGCATGTTAGCAAAGAAAAATATTTCTAGGTTGCCAGTGTGTCAGTGTGCATATATAGTCATACAGTGAGTAGGAATAAGACAACATAAGTATTTCAACAAAAATATCTTTTATTCATTTGAATGTCAATCAATACAAATTATTACAACTCGAGATCATCTTAATGAACTAGCTTGGAGATCAGAGTTGATCCTTTCCATAACTACCCTACATACTGATTAGCAATCTGGGAAGGTCCTCGAGTGACTGATTAGCAAATTCGGCTAGGCGGGCATGTCTATCAGTCCAATACTGAGCATCCTTGATGAGGTTGCGCAGTAAGGAGTGATTAGGTCCGCTTAGAATATCTTGCAAAAATTCCTCTTTTTGGTCTAGGACGAGTTGCAAGTGACGACTCTAGATCTCCCACTAAGTAGCTTCCTCTTTGAGCTGGTTCCTTTCTTCCAAATTCTGATGTGCCTGACTATTCAATGCTCGTATCTCTTCAAACCTTTTGTCGATGTCACTCTGGAGTTGTGAGAGAGTTACTTCCAGCTTCTTGGCACGGGTTTGCTCGTCCTTCAACTCTTTCATACATCTTTCCAATTGGTCTTGGAGAGTCTTGATTTGGCCTTAGTAGTCGATCTCCAGTTTACATGCTCGGTATTAGGCTTAAGCTAATTCCTTTTTCTTGTTTGCAATGGTCTCAAAAGATCCCTTCAAGGCATCTCCCACATTCCTCCTTTTGTTTTGCTCAATCTGAATGTCGGTATATGCTTTATTGAACATTTCTCTCTTTTGACTGAGACTGTCTTTCAAAGCATCTTTTTTCGAGGTGAGCTTTACTAGGCTGGATCGGAGGCCGACATTCTCCTTATCCAACTTCTTGATGGTTTCTTTAAGGCGATCCACTTCAGAAATAACGACGGCAGGTGGTTTGATGGTCTTGGTACACATAGAAGGTTCCCATGGTTATGGTAGTATAATCATCTTGGCCCTTGACTTTACCCAATTGGCATACGATGTTGTTACGGTACAAAGCTGTTTGCCCAGTTCTTTCTTCCCAACTCGCTGTATCTTTCCCCAGGATCTGTGCACTTTCTTCATCAGCTCCTGATTTTCAACCCCTTCAACTAACAATAGTTCTTCCAATAGACGGTCTTCAGGTTTCTCCTTGAGTGGATATTCCAACTGACGCAATGAGAGAATAGGGTTATATTTGATCACACCCCTTTTGTGTTGACAATCGGAACATTTGGATACTCCTCACATCGGAAGATCATCTCTACCCTCAAGTAATCGAGACTATACCAGACGATGTCTTTGGCATCTAACGACATCAACCTTTGTGACTATTTCAAATCACCCACATTATCAACGAACGACCCTTTCTTCGGTATGTGGGACATGATCCACTTCTGAAACAGAGGAATACAACAATTGATAGTTCCTCCTTTATTCATGTTTCTGCAATGGAAATATAATAAGACATCAACTAGTAAGGTAGGAATCGGGTTCTGGGAGATGAATATGGTGATGACGGTCTTGTCAACGAAACCTTCAACACTCGGGAATAGTACCAAACCATAAATGAGTAGTGCGAAGTTGTCATAAAAGGCGTCCCAACTCCCTCTGTTGGAAAACACAGTGGCATTCTCGAATAGGAACTTAGACAGGAGACCCTGCATGTTACCCTTAATTCACAGAGTGGACTCGATCAAATCCTTCTTCATGGATAAGGCCTGAGCTATATCTGTGGAATCCGGGAAATCATCTTCAATCACGTAGGGAGCTTGGTCTTTAACCGGTAACTGTAGCAAGTGAGCAAACTCCTCTAGCATGGGGGCTAAAAGAAAGTCCTGGAACGTGAAGTAGTGTAGTGTGGGGTCATAGAACTATGTAAATGTGAACATCAACCATGGGTCTTCCTTAGTAGACAAAACTCCCAACAGGTTGCCATAGGCTTGCTTGAAGGCTCCCTGGTGATTTTCAACCAAAAATTCGCTGAGCTTTCTCAATTCATTGATCTCGGAGTCTCTTAATTTGTACTGATATGTTTTTCTACGGTCTGTTTTTTCCATGACTGCACTGACAATAGCAACTGACACAGTAGGTCCCTAAAAAATGAAAATATAACAAGAAATGGTTAATGTAATGATGTTATGATGTTGTGCGATGCAATGATGGTAGGGTGTCACATAATCAGAATTCTGGCATGTTCTAGATAAACTATATAATTTGTTTGTTGCAAGTTCAAAGGTTCAATGTATACACGAGAACACGGGTATGAAGGGTCTTAGTTTCTTGCAAGAAAAACCCATATTCCCCTCACATGTATGTACTATCCTCAAAGGGTGGCCCTAAGAGGTCCATAGAGTCAACGACCCAATTTGAGATACCATTGCCTTAGACGAATGACTCGTCAGACAATTATGCTCCCAAAAGGATCTACTCTAGGTGTGACGTCTCATGTCAATCATAATCACAGAATAACTCCACGAAGGTCAAACACGACTCTATTCACGTTACTATCCTGTGTGTGTACTCGAGCTCTGGTATAGAGCTTCTCTCTCCTGTGCCATTAATCCAACCCAATCAATAACATATATAGATATCCAGGATGCAAGAATATAATAATAAAGTAGATAAATAATAATTTAAAGTGAGTAAGGCATATAGATAAACACCTAAAAACTAGCGAGAAAACAACCTAAACTAGGCTCGACTCATTTTAGCGACTAGGAAATGCTCCAAAAAGCAAATTACCCAGCTGAGTCTCCAACTGAAGCTAGCGGAAATATACCTGAACGTATCACACGCTCAAACATACAACAGAGTCGCCATCGAACTTTATTTATCCTCAAAGGGATGGGAAAACATCGATAAAACCCGGGGAAAGAGATATGCTAGGTAAGGAAGTCGGTTATGCAAGGGGAAGGTATTAGTACCCGAAACATCCACGGTACTCCATGGAAACCGTTTTGATTGTTCTCGCTCGAATATGTGTTATATCTAAGGATTACTCACAAAATAATGGGGTAAAAGGAAAGTAATAGAAAAGTGCTCGGTGAGGATTAGGGCCCTCATGCCTACGTATCCTTATAGTGCAATAAGGAATTCAGAGCTTCGTAGTTCAAGGAACTAGAAGTGGGAGGTGAAAAGAAATGTGATCAAGGTATGGTCTGAACCAAAGAATAGTGTTTTGAACTCCAACAAGGGTGAAAAGATGAATTCAAGAGTAAGGTGGCTATTACCAGTACGTGGGCTAGTAAGACCGCCACAGTAGGGTAAAGCCAAAAAGATGAAGAAATAGGTGTTTGGGCATAGTCTCAAACATATCTTGGTTCACAGTCTGACGCAAGAAGGAGCGCAAAGAGGTAGTGTATTTGGCTCAAAGGATACTGGTATACCACATGGAGTAAATGAAGGTAGAATATGAGTGCATTAGGGAGATGAATGGAATGATGTGACCAAAGTCACAAAATTGATTATTTGGAAATAAGTGATTGAAGAAGTATGATTTGAAACCGAAAGGTGAAAGTGTATTGGAATCCATAAGAGAAATGGGATTTGTACCATAGAGGGAAATAGCTTTAACCGATACGTGGACTAACAGGACTACCACTATAAGGTGATTAGCCAAGAAAGAAGGAATTAAGTGTTTGGGCACAGTCCTAAACAACTCTAGGTAGAAATGCGAACTATACGTTGGGCGTCCTAAAGGACGTATATGGAATTCCAAAGAAAGTGTATTTTGATGTCAAAGGAACAAAATGTTACTGGGTGGACGATTTATGATCGAAGGTAGATAATGGATAGTGAAAGAGATGGATGATGCCCTAAGGCAGAAGAGGGAATAATTAGAAGTATGCTCTCCAAGGATTCACGTATGTTGGTTCTATGTGTTGGCAGCAATTTTGATAAAACCTAGAGTGTTCAAAAGTTGTCACATGTGTTATCTTGATATAAGATAACAGGTTCCTGCAGGGTGTTTAAAATGTGGTTGTGCATGATTTTACTAAGATGTCAGACCCGATGTCATGACATCTGTATACAGAACATTCAGTCTGAATGTTATGTATTGTGTGATTGTACTTCTTATGCTAATCTCTGTGTGATTGATGAGATGATTGAACATGACATTCAATCAGTAATTAAAACTAGATTGACTTTCTTTCCAACAAGATATAATCAGCTGTCATGAGAAGATATGAATGGAAAATAGTTTTAGGGTTTTGTGATGTCCAAGCCCAGCCAAACACTTCTATATAAAGGGCATGGAAAACCTAGTTTTAATACACAAGAAATAACGAACGAAATATTGAGAGAGGATAAGGGTTTTAGTCCATTGTGGTCATGTGTATTGTGAGCAATTAATTCATCCATAGATGATTGAATTGGACTGACTTTTGAGTTGTAATTTGTCCATTATAAGCTTTAAAGCATGAGTGTGTGTTTACTTGGTTGAAGCTTTTAAGCAAGATCAAGTATGTGTTCTTGAAGAGTGTCTTCTTTCATTGTAATATTTGATTTTACATCACTATTGTGATTGAGGGGGAGTGAGTAGGATCTCATATCTAAGAGTTCTTAGATAGAAGTCACATAGGTAGAGATTAGGTGAAAAGACTGTAACTTGAATTTGTTTACTGAGAGTCTTTGAACTAATTCTGTTTAGTGGATTTCCTTCCTAGCTTGGTAGCCCCCAGACGTAGGTGAGTTTGCACCGAACTGGGTTAACAATTGCTTGTGTCACTTGTATTACCGTTCTTTATCTTTTATCATGTTTATATTGTTCAGATATTAGTGTCGTGACATTACCTTCGACATCTCATATCTTATACCAGAATTTCAATTGGTATCAGAGCAAGCATTCTGCTCTGGTTCTTGGTGAGATCTAGGGATGTTACTTCTGGTACTATGGATAGAGACGGAGGATCTGTTCACAAACCACCAATTCTGGATGGATCTAACTATGACTACCGGAAACCTCGAATGGTAGCCTTCCTAAAATCTTTGGATAATAAGGTTTGGAAGGCTATTCTAACAGGTTGGGAACATCCAGTTATTACTAAGGAAGGAGAAGTTACTACTGATAAGAAGGCTGAGGAACAATGGACCAAGGAGGAGGATGAAGTAGCCCTTGGAAACTCTAAAGCATTGAATGATATATTCAATGGGGTTAATAAGAACATCTTCAGACTGGTGAACAACTATGAGGTGGCTAAAGATGCTTGGAATATTCTCAAAACCACTCATGAAGGCACATATAGAGTGAAGATGTCTAGATTGCAGCTGCTCACTACCAAGTTTGAAAATTTGAGGATGAAAGAAGATGAAAATATTCATGAATTTCATATGAATATCCTTGAAATTGCTAATGCCTCAGGAGCCCTGGGTGAGAAGATGTCAGATGAAAAACTAGTGAGGAAAATACTCAGGTCACTTCCTAAGAGATTTTCCATGAAAGTGACAGCCATAGAAGAATCTCAAGACATTTGCAATATGAGAGTGGATGAGCTAACTGGATCCCTCCAAACATTTGAGTTGGGAATGTGTGATGGATCTGAAAAGAAAGTCAAAAGCATAGCCTTCATGTCAAACACTGAAGAGAAAGAGGAAGAAAGTGGTCAAGATACTGATGAAGATCTGGAAAATGATGTAGCATTACTGGGCAGACAGTTCAACAAACTTCTGAAAAAGATGGATGTAAGGTCTAAGTCTAATGTCAAGAACATCTCATCTGACATCAGTAGGTCCAATAATGCTGGAAGAAGAACAAGATCTAATGAAAAGTCCAAAGAAGGAAAAGGAGTTCAGTGCTATGAATGTGATGGGTATGGACACATTAGAGCTGAATGTGGGACCTACCTCAAGAAACAGAAGAAGAGTCTTGCTGCTACTTGGTCTGATGAAAGTGAATCAGAAGGAGAGTCTGCAAATCTTGTGACTGCCTTGACTGAAAGATGGGGTTCTGATGAAGACTCAAGTGACGATGAAGTAACCTTTGATGAGTTAGCCACTACCTACAGAAAGTTGTGTCACAGAAGTGAAGAAGTGTGTCAACAAGTGGAAAGTCAGAAGAAATGGATAACACAACTAGAGAATGAGAAGATAAAACACTTGGAAACCATCTCTAAGTTAAAGACTGAAACAGTGTTCTTAAACTCCAAACTAGATGAGATGACAAAGTATGTCAGAATGCTAAACAATGGATCTAACACCTTAGACAAAATTCTCCATATTGGAAAAATGGCAGGAGACAAGTCTGGCCTTGGGTTCAATGAATCCAAACCTGAGTGTAGTCACACTGGTAGCAAACTAAAGATGTCACAACATCATAAGGGAAGACAACATAGAGGAAAACACCAAAGGTGGAGATGTCATTACTGTGGAAAATTTGGCCACATAAAACCATTCTGCTATAAGTTATATGGATATCCTAGTCCTTTTCATCATCAACCTAGACCCAAATATCACATCCCTGTCAACAGAAAACAATAGGTTCCTAGGACTGGTGTTACTAACCTGATAGCTCACACTTCCTTCAGAGTTTCAGCCAAAGAAGACTGGTATTTTGACAGTGGATGCTCCAGACACATGACTAGAAGCAAAAACCTGCTAATTGATCTTCATCCTCATGCCACCATCTATGTAACCTTTGGTGATGGAGCAAAGGGTGAAATCAAGAGGATTGGAAAGCTAAACTGCCCTGGAGTCCCTAACCTTGACAATGTCCTACTTGTTAAAGGACTAACTGTAAACCTAATCAGCATCAGTCAACTATGTGACCAAGGTCTAACTGTAAACTTCACAAAAGCTTAATGTCTGATTACTAATAAAGAAAATGAAGTGATCATGAAAGGAGTCAGGTCTACGGACAACTGCTATATGTGGAGTTCTCAAGAAACTGGTTATTCATCAATGTGTACTCTAGCCAAAGAAGAAGAAGTGAAGATATGGCATCAAAAATTGGGCCATCTGCATCTTAAAGGAATGAAGAGGATTATATCTGTTGAAGCTGTCAGAGGAATCCTAAACTTAAAGATTAATGAAGGAAGAGTTTGTGGGGAGTGTCAGATTGGAAAACAGACAAAGATGTCACATCAGAAGCTCAGACATGACACTACTTCCAGAGTGCTGGAACTTCTCCACATGGACTTGATGGGACCTACGTAGGTGGAAAGTCTTAGTGGGAAAAAGTATGCTTATGTGATGGTGGATGACTTCTCCAAATACACCTGGGTCAATTTTATAAGGGAAAAATCTGATGTATTTGAGGTATTCAAAGATCTTTTCCTAAGACTTCAAAGAGAAAAAGAAAGTCAGGTTATAAGAATCAGAAGTGATCATGGGAAAGAATTTGAGAACAATAAATTTGCTGGATTCTGTGCATCTGAAGGAATTAGTGATGAGTTCTCATCTCCCATTACCCCCTCAGCAAAATGGTGTGGTAGAAAGGAAAAATAGAACTCTCCAAGAATTTACCAGAGCTATGATTCAGGCTAAGAAATTGCCCTACCACTTCTGGGCTGAAGCTATAAACACAACCTGCTATGTTCACAATAGAGTAACCTTGAAGAAAGGGACTCCTACTACTTTGTATGAAGTCTAGAAAGGAATAACGCCTACTGTCAAATAATTCCATGTGTTTGGTAGTGAATGTTATATCTTGACTGATCGTGAACAAAGAAGGAAGATGGATCCCAAGAGTGATGAAGGAATATTTCTGGGCTACTCAACAAATAGAAAAGCATTTAGAGTCTTTAATTCCAGAATAAAAGTAATGATGGAATCTATCAATGTTGTGGTTGATGATCAACAGACTGATGTCACAGACGATGTTGAGACATCTCTAAATGATTTCCCAACTTATTTCCCAGACAAAAGTAATGAGAGTGAACTCACTCAAGCTGAACCTGAAGCTGACAAAATTAACAAAGGACCCTCTATCAGAATTCAGAAGGATCATCCTAAAGATCTCATTATAGGAGACCCAAATAAAGGGGTCACAACTAGATCAAGGGAAGTGATCTCTGTAACACCTCAAATTTGCACCTATCATTGTACATACATTCTCATATTAGGTCATAACATAACATGGTCCACTGCATAACATTGCATTGTCCTATTTGCCTCAAGTGCAAGCCAATCAAGAGAATTAGGTCAAACTGGTCAGGAGATCAGTCAGTCAAGTAAGCAAGTACAAATTCCATTGAGCCAAGGCCCTAGGGTTGGCCCAACATGTTCACATGACTTGGGGATCCATTTGAAGTGTTTAGGTCAAAGATTGGATGTTCAGAAGTCATCAGTCAATGCACAGTTTGCCAGAAACCCTAAAAAGTCAAACTTGGTCAGCTGTGTCTGATTTTATGGTTTTGATGGTTGGATTTGGTTTGAGAGGTCTCATTCATGTCCATATAGTCTTCATATATCATGTCAAACACCATCATGGAAGAATTTGAAGCCAGATCAGAAATTTCCAAAAGGGGAAACTTGACCTGTAACTGAAATTTACCAAAAATGGAAAGTCTTGATCCTCAAACTTACATCATGATACAAGCTTCAAATGAATTTTTGCCCAACATGAAAGTTGAAGATCTTGTTCTCCCATTTCCAAAAAGTCCAAGAACACTCAATTCCCATGTATGGCTGGCAAGTTATGATCAATTCATTTTCAAAAATTCTTGAACTTCAAAAGGCCATATCTCTCAAACCATTTGGCCAATTTGGGTGGGGTTTTTTCCTACAAGTCACATTTGACCCCCTCTTTCCAAAAATGTAACTTTCATGTACCAAAACTTTATGGATCAAAATGGCACTTTTGAACCTACATGGATTATTTTCAAGTGAGGTGAAAAATTGAACTTTCCAAATAATCATTCCTAACCATTTCTACCATTCAAATAGGTTCTGAAATGTTGTTTAAAACTTATTGGAGGCCCATTCTTGTGCAGTACATACACACATCACCTACTTGCTTGAAAATTGGCCAAAAGTACACTTTTCACCAACTCTACTCCACATTTTCATGAACCATGATTAGCATTCCACTTAGCAACATCAAACATCATATATATTCAACATATTCTCTCTGAAACCCTAGCAGCAGCCACATTTGACAAGCAGAAAAACTCTTTCTCTCATTTTCTCATTCTTCCTTATTTTGAACTTTTCTGCAAAACACCAAAGAACTTGAGCCTGGCCTTGCTTGCTTCATCATTTCTTTTCATTGTGAGCTCATTTCAACCATCACACATCAACTGGAAAGCCATTTGCTCGACTGTTTTCTTCAAGCTCCTTTAATGGCAGAAGTTGTTTGCATCCATTCCAAGCTTCTTTGAGCCAAACCCTTTGCATCATTCATCATTTGGAAGTTATTGGCACATCTGTTTCAAGCATTTACCACCAAACAACAACTGCATCACAGCTGTTCTTCAAATTTGGTAAATCCTCGACCTTAACCATTCCAAAAACCATGATATGCTTTAGTTAGATCTTGCCTTGCTGGTCACCATGGACTTTGAATCGTGCAAAATAGTTGAGTAATAAGTGAGATATTTGAAAATAAAGTTTGTTGTTTATCATTGTTTATGCATGATTCTTCCTAGATTAGCATGATTTATTGTTAATGGCTTTTGGATTTGTGATGTATATGATTTGCTTGTTCGATTGGTATGTTGATTATTCATTTCTGGAAAAAACTTTTTCACGATGATGATGAACAAGATGATGAATACGTTGCTGTAAAACCCTAAAGCGCTGCCCAGGTTCCTTTTCGCGTGTGCATGTTGGTACTGTTCCAGCCCTCATCAGCCAATGAAATCATTTCCTGCCTTGGCCCTAAACGACCGCGTTTAGTTAAGTGACCCTAGTATTTACTAAAATGCCATCCTGCGTGCCACATGACCTATTATTCCATGTTGTTTTTTCATTTTAATTCCATTTTTGATCTCCAACTTGTAAAAATCATAACTCATTCATATTAAATCCAAAATTCATGGGACTTGTTGCATTGTGTTCATATGGATCCCTAGTTTTTTATCATGATTTTTGCTGATTTTTTGGATGAGTAGATTTTTAATTGGTATGGGGGTTTTGTTCATGTGTCCATATTTTGTACCCTTTGCCAAAACATTTGTGAAATGGTGATACTTTATCCAATGGCTCCCAAATTTTTTGTGCTTAAACTAGACACACTCATGGTGATTTTGGTGTAGAGTTTGTGAATTTATCTTATCTGGATTGTGAGTTGCGAATTTTTGAATTAGGGTGTGACAATTTGTGTCACACCATTGATGTCCAACTTCATGATTTTCATTACCATGCTTCTTGAACTCAAATTGGTTTGAATTTTTGCATGAATGTACTCTTGTATGTCTAGTTTACATGTGAATTTTCTTGAATTTATTTGTGGCATTTCCTAATTGTTTGGGATTGTCTCCCCTGTTTGGTCTTATGTTGACTTTTTTGTGATACATGTTGCCATTTCATTTGTGAAATTCTCATACTTTATTAGATGGACTTGAAATTTTACATGAGATAACTAGACATCCTAAGCTTTGCCATGGTTTTAGTCTCATTCATTTATCATACACCATCACTGATTTATGAATTTTTCAAGTTGATGCATGTTTGGTTGACTTCCTTAAGCATGTTCAAAATTGCCTTGCCTTTCTGATTTTCATTGACTGCCTTCCACTTGTCCAAATGAGATGAAATTTGACATGCTTACCATGATATGTGTTAGGATTGACCATGATTTATTTGGTAATTTTTGGAAATGTTTGAGTTGACTTTTGATGCAAGTCTTGCTGTTGACTCCTATGAGCTCTCATTTGCCATGCTTTGACTTCTTTTGCTTATGAAATGATGATGATGCATGATATGAACATGAAACCAATTGGGTTTGCTTCCTAAATGTTTGAATTTGATCTTGATTGGACATTGCTTGCTGTTTTGACTTTCTCATTCCTTTTTGACCCTAGGCTTGTCCTAGTGGTCCTGTTACTCACCTTTGAGCTCATGTTTTCAGGTTGACCAACAAATGACCAATGAGACCAATTCTTTTTGATTGAGTTTGCTTGAATATCATTGTTTAACTCGTTTGTTTTGTAGGTGGCTTGGCTCACATGCCTTAAGCCTTGTGCCTTGCACATTCATTTGCTTCTGATTAACTGTTAATGTCTGTTTCCTTTTGCTTTGTTTGAAGTTGTATACTAATGTCTGCTTGACTATTTCAGGTGCTTTTAGTTGCTCAGTTCCTTGTGAACTTTTGCTTTGCTTTGCTTATTAAGCAATTTGCATTGAGGTATACTTCTAATCTTCATGTAGTCTGGAAGACCTGGCCTGTTACTTGGCCAGGCACCTGTCTGAAGTCCTCCTTAAGAGGCAATGTTTGTGATTGTTTACATTTGTCCTTGTACAGAGTCAAAGACCTCCTAAGTGAAGAGGCAATTGGCAGAACCCAAGGGATACGCAATCTATCCCCTGCTATTCTGTGTGTCATCTGCTTTGCTCACACCACTGTGTTGATGCATTGCAGATACAAACCCAAGATCTTGTACAATCGTACAGTTGAGTCAGTTCTAAATGTGTAGAAGGGTTCCCACTTTCTGAACCCACACATTCTTGTCTTAAGCTCTCCCAGGCCAGGGATAAGAGCTGTGAAGTCTCATCTTCACTCACCTTTCATCTGCTTCACCTTAGCCCCTCAATGGCAAGGTTAAGAGCACATTCACCCAGTTCCAGAGGTTTGTTTGTTGAGGTTGATATGACCCCTCGACTAAAACCTAACCCTTGTTTGAGCCACTTGCTTATGTATAGTGTGTGCTATCTGTGCTTGTATGTTTGTTTGACTTGCTTCCTGTGCAAGTTAGGGTTAGTTTAGACTTGCTTCTTGTGCAAGTTAGGTTTTGCTTGGCTTGCTTCTTGTGCGAGTTAAGTGTAGTTGTGGATTGCTTCCTGTGCAAGTCATGACTAGGATAGGCTGGCTCCCTGTGCCAGTTAGCTAGAAACCCTAACTTAGGGACGACTTCGCATGACAACATCTAGACTCGAGTCATAGTCTCCCTAGTGTTGTGTCTCCCTCTGTTATCTGGCTAGGCTAGTCCTTTTTCCCTCCGTAGGGGAACTACGTCGCCCTGATCCTCATACCAGATGAGGTACGTAGGCAGGAGATGAGCTGATCTCTCCGGGCGCCTGTGTCTTTGTTTTGTCTTGTTGTGTGCTTGGAAGCTGATGTAAGTCCATCGAGTGGCATTTGGGTTCCAGTGTGGGTTTGTTGGTTCGGATGCTGATGTAAGTCCAGTGATTGGCGTTCAGGCTCCACGTTTGCCTCTTTGTGTGTGTCTTGGTTCGGATGCTGATGTAAGTCCAGTGATTGGCATTCAGGCTCCACGTTTGCCTTTGCCAGTGTTTGTTTGTGTGCGTGTCAGCCGAGCTACGAATGCTCTGATTCTCCTTCGTCCAAGGAGATACGTATGCATAGGATGCGACATCCTAGCGAGCATGTGTCGTTTCCCCAGTCCGAACTACTTCGACTCTGATGTCTATGCCTGATAGACTAAGTAGGCCCAGGATACGATATCCTTCCGAGTCAGTTTCAGTCTCTTTTGTTTTCTTGTGTCTCTTTCAGCCAGTTGTGTGTGTGTTTGAGCAGTGTTTTAGCAACCATTTTCCTTTCTATTGTGCGTGGATCCCGTCGAGTACGACAGATGCGTAGGGGTGCTAATACCTTCCCTTCGCATAACCGACTCCCGATCCCATTCTCTTTGGTCGCGAGACCATGTCTTCTCCCAGGTTTACTCTGAGCGTTTCCTTTCCCTCTTTTGGGATAAATAACGCACGGTGGCGGCTCTGTTGTTCTTGTTTTCCCGCCGGTTTTTCGCGTGATGCGACAGCTGGCGACTCTGCTGGGGAATATCGAGAAGTTGACCTGTGCTGGTCCATCTTCCCTAAGCGAGTCTCTCCTAGCGCTCTCTAGGTTAGGGTTTTGGTTGCTGTTTGCTGTTATTTATTGCATTCATTTGTATATATGTGCATTTATCGTTTGCATTTATTGTTTGCATTAATGTTTGCATTCATTCATTGTTTACCTGGCTGGCTGGTTGTCTGTTTCTCTCTGTTGGGGTGGGAGTTACATGAGGTAAAAGGCCCAATACCCAGGCTATGAGTGAAATCTAGGATACTTAGGAATAGAGTGATTCATGGGAAGCGGGTGGTATTGCGCCACTTAGCGGAACATTGATATCACGAGCAGTTCAGACCCTGGTGGGGCATTATCGTTACATACTTCGGGTGTGTATATGATGATGTTCTGCGAAAGGTTATTTATGCTGCGTTTCTCTCGACCTTACCCTGGCCTAGACGACACCCGTGAGTGGGGAGGGGATGATCATTATTACAGGTACAGTTGGTGACTTGTTGGTGACTTGTTGGTGACTTGTGATCCTGTTGGTGACTATTGGTTCAGAATTTTGGGGTCTCAGATGACTTTGGGTTTCAGATGAATTTGTGGTTCCGAGTTCAAGCCGAAGTTTTGATCCTGTGTTCCGAGAGACACAACCAACCAGTCGTGTCTGCATCATTTGCATCATAGCATATTTATTTTTCAAAAGAAACGCAATAAAAAAAAGATACAAAAAAAAAGAAAAAAGAAAAAAAAACTAATCCCTGCATGCATATCATTTCTCAGGTACATTCCAGAGCTTGTTCACTGATAGAGATGGCAACAGTCCCAGAGTTGAAGCGGAAGACTTGTTCCTACAGCTTTCACTGTGAACCTTTGACGTCTCTGATTGAGTTGAGCAACCTTATGACCAGTGGTAACCAGAAGGGGTTTGTTGACCAGTATGGAGATATTCTGACACTGTTGAAGATGGTAGTCGATCCGGTGCCGTTGCAGACTCTTCTACAGTTCTACGACCCAGAGCTTCATTGTTTCACCTTTCAAGATTATCAGTTGGCGCCTACTCTTGAGGAGTACTCCATTCTGCTGAGTGTCCCGGTCCGGTATCAGGTTCCTTTCTTGGATGTGCCCAAGGAGGTTGATTTCAGAGTTGTTGCCAGAGCTCTCCATTTGGGTATCAAGGAAGTCAGTGATAGTTGGAAGTCCAGTGGGGATGTTGTAGGATTGCCTTTGAAGTTTCTGTTGAGGGTAGCTAGAGAAGAAGCAGAGAAGGGAAGTTGGGAAGCCTTTCATGCTCAGTTGGCCGTCATGATCTATGGGATCGTCCTGTTTCCGAGTATGCCCAATTTTGTTGACTATGCTGCAGTCAGTATTTTCATTGGAGGAAATCCAGTTCCTACTCTGTTGGCTGACACTTACTATGCTATTCACAGTAGGCATGGTAAGGGTGGGGCTATCAGGTGTTGTCTCCCGCTTTTGCTCAGATGGTTCTTGTCTCTCCTGCCAGTCAGTGGACCTTTTGTGGATGCTCAGAGCACGCATAAGTGGACTCAGAGGGTTATGTCTCTTACCTCCTATGACATCAGGTGGCAATCTTACCGGATGGATGTGCGTAACGTCATTATGAGCTGTGGAGGATTCCGTAATGTGCCACTCGTAGGGACTAGGGGTTGCATCAATTACAACCCGGTTCTTTCTCTTCGCCAGTTGGGGTTTGTGATGAAGGGAAGACCACTTGAGGCTGAGTTAGCTGAAAGTGTGTATTTTGAGAAGCAGAGTGACCCGGCCAGATTGGAGCAGATAGGAAGAGCTTGGAAGTCTATTGGTGTGAAGGATGGATCTGTCTTAGGGAAGAAGTTTGCTGTTGCTATGCCTGATTACACTGATTGGGTCAAGGAGAGAGTAGAAACTTTGTTGTTACCCTACGATAGGATGGAGCCGTTGCAGGAGCAACCACCTTTGATCCTTGCTGAGAGTGTGCCCGCGGAGCACTACAAGCAAGCCCTGATGGAGAATCGCCGTTTGAGAGAGAAGGAGCAAGATACCCAGATGGAGCTGTACAAGGCCAAAGCCGATAGGTTGAATTTGGCTCATCAACTCAGAGGAGTGCGAGAAGAGGATGCTAGCAGACTGAGAAGCAAGAAGAGATCCTACGAGGAGGTGGAGAGCATGTTAGATGCAGAACACCGGGAGTGCTTGAGGTTGCAGAGGGTTGAGGCCAGCTATCAGAAGAAGATCAGAGACTTGGAGAAGCAACTCAGAGATAAAGACATCCAGTTGAAGAAGGAAGTAGACTTGAGACAGGCATCAGAGAACCACCTTGGAGGAGAAGTGGTAGAGCTTAGGCGACAACTGAAGGAGGAGATCACTCTTTTGCCAGAATGTTCAGAATGTGACCTGTTGATAGACCAGTGTCAGTACTTGAAGACTCTCATTCCGGGAGGCCGTTTGTCTTAGCTTGTATCTTTGATATGTATGTTGAGAATCACCTCCAGGCTTGTTGGATGGGATTCATTGTTGTACTCCGATTGTTTGGATTTTCTTTGTCGACTTTGTTGTATGATCCTGTTACTCATATAGATGAGGTTGTTGGTTTCACCTTGTACTCATCACTCTTGTGTATGTTGTTTCTGTGCTTCTATGTTGTTCTTGCTGCAGGTTGCCATCTTTTGAGGATGACTCGGGCTCTTTGAATGCCTGAGGAATGAACATATCATGTGCATCATACGCATCATTAGCACCATACTCATATCATTTTGCATAACAGGTGTTCTTGGTCGTGACTTCTCACTCTTGGTTCCTGTTCAGGCAGGATAGCTGATCAACGTCCGCACCGCTACTCAACAAGACTGAATCAACAGAGAGGTATGGATCAAGTTCAAGCTGAGTTGGCTGAGATGAAGGCTAACATGGCCCAGTTTATGAATATGATGCAAGGGGTTGCACAAGGTCAAGAAGAACTTCGAGCCTTGGTTCAGAGACAAGAGGCTGCAATTCCACCGGTCAACCATGCTCCACCAGAGGGAGGCCCGGTCAATGATAATAATGTTGCTGCTGCTGTACCCATCAACAACTATGCTGTAGGTGATGAATTGGGGGGAATTTGAATCAACGGTCAACCTATTGCTCCAGATGCCGCTAATGCCAGAGCAGTCCGTGCCCCGGCCCGTAATCCTGTTCCGATTGTTGACAGACAAGAGGATATGTTCACTCTGCTCAGTGAAGACGAAGATGTTCTGGGAAGGGTTGATGAGAGGGATCGTAAAGTTGATGCCCTTGCTGAGAAAATTAGAGCTATGGAATGTCAGAATTCTCTCGGTTTTGATGTTACCAATATGGGGTTGGTGGAAGGTTTGAGAATCCCTTACAAGTTCAAAGCACCGTCCTTCGATAAATACAACGGTACTTCTTGCCCTCGCACCCATGTGCAGGCTTATTATCGAAAAATCTCTGCATATACCGATGATGAAAAGATGTGGATGTATTTTTTCCAAGATAGTCTATCTGGGGCTTCTTTGGACTGGTACATGGAATTGAAGAGAGATTCTATCCGCTGTTGGAGGGATCTGGGTGAGGCCTTTTTGAGGCAATACAAACACAACATGGACATGGCACCGAGCCGGACTCAGCTGCAGAGTCTTTGTCAGAAATCCAATGAGAGCTTCAAGGAGTACGCCCAGAGGTGGCGTGAACTGGCTGCTAGAGTTCAACCCCCTATGCTGGAGAGGGAGTTGACAGACATGTTTATCGGTACTCTTCAAGGTGTGTTTATGGACCGGATGGGGAGCTGCCCATTCGGTAGTTTTTCTGATGTTGTCATTTGTGGAGAGAGGACTGAGAGTTTGATTAAAACTGGGAAGATCCAAGATGCTGGTTCCTCTTCTTCTAAGAAGCCGTTTGCTGGGGCACCTCGTCGAAGAGAGGGTGAAACTAATGCTGTTCAACACCGCAGAGATCAGAACAGAAGTGAATACCGTCAAGTTACTGCAGTGACCATTCCGGCACCTCAACCTCGTCAACAACAACAACAAAGAGTTCAACAATCGCAACAACAACAACAACAACAACGTCCGTATCATCCCAGACAGAGGATGCCTGATCGACGTTTTGATTCGCTACCCATGTCGTACGCCGAACTGCTGCCCGAACTACTCAGGTTGGGGTTGGTTAAGTTGCGTACAATGGCTCCGCCTACAGCATTGCCTCCTGGGTACGACGCCAACGTCCGTTATGACTTTCACTCTGGGGCACCAGGGCATCATACTGAGAAGTGTCGGGCTCTCCAGCACAAGGTCCAAGATTTGATCGATGCCAAGGCGATCAACTTCGCTCCAGTGCCTAACGTCGTAAACAACCCTGTGCCTCAGCATGCTGGGCATAGAGTGAACAATATTGAGGGGAAAGAAGCTGAAGATCTGGTTGTTAATGTTGATGATGTTCAGACTTCTCTGCTAGTTGTGAAGGGCCGTCTGCTGAATGGGGGTGTCTACTCGGGCTGTGATGAGGATTGTTTGGGCTGTGCAGAATCTGAGAATGGTTGTGACCAGCTAAAGGCCGATATCCAGGGTATGATGGATGAGGGTTGTTTGCAATTCAGTAGGGCTGTAAAAGATCGTGGAACAGTGTCAACTATCACCATTTACTTTAAACCAACTGAAGGACGTGGACAAAGGGTCGTTAGTGCACCTGCAACGAATGGTACCCCAGTTACCATTTCCGTGCCTGTAACCATCAGTGCTCCAACTACTATCGTTGCGTCTGGAAGAAGGGCTGTTGAGAATAGTAGAGCCGTGCCGTGGAAGTATGATAATGCTTACCGCAGTAACAGAAGGGCTGAAAGTCAGACGAGACCAGTGAATCAAGCTCCAGTGACAATTGGTTTACCGAATAGAGTTCCTGCAACTGTTGGTCCGGCTGTGGATAATGTAGGGGGTCCAGGAGGTTTTACCAGAAGCGGTCGTCTGTTCGCACCGCAGCCTTTGAGGGACAATAATGCTGAGGCTCTCGCCAAAGCAAAGGGTAAGCAAGCTGTGGTTGAGGAAGAGCCTGTCCAGAAGGAAGCGCCCGGGGGCTCATTTGAGAAAGACGTGGAGGAGTTTATGAAGATAATCAAGAAGAGTGACTACAAGATTGTAGATCAGTTGAATCAAACTCCGTCCAAGATTTCTATACTTTCACTGTTGTTGTGCTCTGAGGCACACCGTAATGCCTTGCTGAAGATGTTGAATCTGGCTTACGTGCCTCAGGAGATTTCTGTCAATCAACTGGAGGGTGTGATGGCCAATGTGAGCACCAGGCATGGTGTAGGATTCACCAACCTGGACTTACCGCCTGAAGGGCGGAATCATAACAAAGCCTTGCACATCACCATGGAGTGCAAGGGGGCAATGTTGTCTCACGTATTGGTAGACACCGGGTCGTCGCTGAATGTGTTGCCTAAGCAGATTCTAAAGAAGATTGATGTGGAAGGGTTTGTGCTTACTCCCAGTGACCTGATCGTTCGTGCTTTCGACGGATCCAAACGTTCTGTGTGTGGGGAAGTTACCTTGCCTGTGAAAATAGGTCCTGAGGTATTCGATATCATCTTCTATGTTATGGACATCCAGCCCGCCTATAGTTGTTTATTGGGGCGTCCATGGATTCATGCAGCAGGGGCAGTCTCGTCGACTCTCCATCAAAAGCTCAAGTATGTCTGGAACGGTCAGATTGTGACTGTGTGCGGTGAAGAAGAGATTCTGGTGAGTCATCTATCCTCGTTCAAGTATGTTGAGGTGGATGGCGAGATCCACGAAACCTTATGTCAGGCGTTTGAGACTGTGGCTCTTGAGAAAGTGGCGTACGCTGAGCAGAGGAAGCCAGGTGCTTCAATTACTTCTTACAAGCAGGCTAAGGAGGTTGTTGATTCTGGCAAAGCTGAAGGCTGGGGCAAGATGGTGGACTTGCCTGTCAAAGAAGACAAATTTGGCGTTGGTTATGAACCTCTCCAAGCAGAGCAGAATGGTCAAGCGGGTCCGAGTACCTTTACCAGCGCTGGGCTGATGAATCATGGCGACGTCTCTGCAACCGGTAGTGAAGACTGTGACAGTGATTGTGATTTGGACAACTGGGTTCGCTCGTGTGCACCAGGGGAGTCTATCAACAACTGGACGGCTGAAGAAGTGGTTCAAGTTACTCTTCTGACAGAGTAATTTTCTGTTGTTTTTGTCATTTTGCATGAAAATCCTACGATCTGCCCAAGGCGTAGTGATTCATTGTAGGGCCTCATCATGTTTTAATGATTATCATTAATGAAGGACATTTTTTGAAATCAAACTTTGTGATCCCTGTCTTTCTATTTTTTGTTTTCATATTTTTTCAAAATAATAAAAATGGCAATGTTTTTGTTTTTTGTGACTTTATTGAACTCTTTTTCTAAAACAAAGCATTAAACATGCAGAAGCGATCTTATGGCATTCACTATGAACAGTTCTGTTATGGCTCAGTATGATTTCGACAATCCCATCTACCAAGCTGAAGAGGAGAGTGAGGAAGACTGTGAACTTCCTGCAGAATTGGTCAGATTGCTGAAGCAGGAGGAAAGGGTCATCCAACCTCATCAGGAGGAGTTGGAGGTTGTTAATTTGGGTACTGAGGACGCCAAAAGAGAAATCAAGATTGGGGCTGCTTTAGAGGACTCTGTCAAGAGGAGGCTGATTGAGATGCTGAGAGAATATGTGGAGATATTCGCCTGGTCATATCAAGATATGCCTGGGTTAGATACAGACATTGTGGTGCATCGATTACCTCTTAGAGAAGGATGTCCTTCGGTCAAGCAGAAGCTTCGTAGAACGAGTCCTGATATGGCAACTAAGATCAAGGAAGAGGTTCAGAAGCAGTGGGATGCAGGTTTTTTGGCTGTTACAAGTTATCCCCCATGGGTGGCCAACATCGTTCCTGTGCCGAAGAAGGATGGTAAAGTCAGAATGTGTGTCGATTACCGGGATTTGAATAGAGCGAGTCCGAAAGATGATTTCCCATTACCTCACATTGATGTATTGGTTGATAATACGGCTCAATCCTCGGTATTTTCTTTCATGGATGGTTTCTCCGGATATAATCAGATCAAGATGGCGCCAGAGGACATGGAAAAGACGACATTCATTACACCTTGGGGCACGTTCTGCTATAAGGTGATGCCATTTGGGCTAAAGAATGTTGGTGCTACCTATCAGAGGGCAATGACGACTCTTTTTCATGACATGATGCACAAAGAAATTGAAGTATACGTAGATGATATGATTGCGAAGTCGCAGACAGAAGAGGAGCACTTGGTTAATTTGCAGAAGCTGTTTGATCGGTTGAGAAAGTTCAAGCTGAGGTTGAATCCGAACAAGTGCACGTTTGGGGTGAGATCAGGAAAGCTTTTAGGCTTCATTGTCAGTGAGAAAGGGATTGAGGTTGATCCAGCAAAAGTCAAAGCTATTCAAGAGATGCCTGAACCGAAAACGGAGAAGCAAGTCCGTGGGTTTTTAGGGAGATTGAACTACATTGCAAGGTTCATATCTCACCTAACTGCCACGTGTGAACCAATTTTCAAACTGCTAAGAAAGAATCAAGCGATCAAGTGGAATGATGATTGTCAGAAGGCTTTTGACAAGATTAAGGAGTATTTACAGAAACCTCCAATCCTTATACCTCCAGTTCCAGGGAGACCTCTGATAATGTACCTGTCAGTGACTGAGAACTCGATGGGGTGTGTATTGGGACAGCATGACGAGTCTGGTCGAAAAGAGCATGCCATATACTACCTTAGCAAAAAGTTTACCGACTGTGAAACAAGATATTCACTGCTCGAGAAAACTTGTTGTGCTTTGGCCTGGGCTGCTCGCCGACTGAGGCAGTATATGTTGAACCATACTACCTTATTGATTTCTAAGATGGATCCAGTGAAGTACATCTTTGAGAAACCGGCTCTCACCGGACGCGTTGCTCGTTGGCAGATGATTCTAACAGAATATGATATTCAGTACACGTCACAAAAGGCCATCAAAGGTAGTATTCTGTCAGACTACCTCGCCGAGCAACCGATTGAAGATTATCAGCCTATGATGTTTGAATTCCCTGATGAAGACATCATGTATCTTAAGATGAAAGATTGCGAAGAGCCTCTTGTCGAGGAAGGACCGGATCCGGATGACAAATGGACACTGATGTTTGATGGGGCTGTGAATATGAATGGTAACGGTGTTGGGGCAGTACTGATCAATCCTAAAGGTGCTCATATACCTTTTTCTGCCAGATTGACGTTTGACGTCACCAACAACGAAGCTGAGTATGAGGCTTGTATCATGGGGATAGAAGAAGCCATTGATCTGAGGATCAAAACTCTTGATATATTTGGAGATTCAGCTCTAGTGGTCAATCAAGTCAATGGAGATTGGAATACGAATCAGCCGCATTTGATTCCGTATAGAGATTACACCAGAAGAATACTGACGTTCTTCAAGAAGGTGAAGTTGTATCATGTCCCCCGGGATGAGAATCAGATGGCTGATGCTTTGGCAACTTTGTCTTCCATGATCAAAGTTCATTGGTGGAATCATGTGCCACATGTTGCGGTGAATCGACTCGAGAGGCCTGCGTATGTGTTTGCAGCCGAGTCTGTTGTGATTGATGAGAAGCCGTGGTATTATGACATCAAGAATTTCCTCAAGACTCAGAAGTATCCTGAAGGTGCGTCGAAGAATGACAAGAAAACCCTGAGAAGGCTAGCTGGAAGCTTCTATTTGAATCAGGATGATGTGCTGTATAAGAGAAACTTTGACATGGTCTTGCTCAGATGCGTGGACAGACCCGAGGCAGACATGTTAATGCAGGAAGTTCATGAAGGTTCCTTCGGTACTCATGCCGGCGGACATGCAATGGCTAAGAAATTGTTGAGAGCGGGTTATTACTGGATGACTATGGAATCCGATTGTTTCAAGTATGCTCGGAAGTGCCATAAGTGTCAAATCTATGCTGATAAGGTGCATGTACCACCAAGCCCTCTGAATGTCATGAATTCGCCTTGGCCGTTTGCCATGTGGGGCATTGATATGATTGGGAAGATTGAGCCTACTGCTTCGAATGGACATCGCTTCATTTTGGTAGCGATTGACTATTTCACCAAATGGGTGGAAGCAGCTTCCTATGCTAACGTTACCAAACAAGTGGTTACCCGGTTCATCAAGAAAGAAATCATCTGTCGTTATGGAGTTCCTGAGAGAATCATCACTGACAATGGTTTGAATCTCAATAACAAGATGATGAAAGAGCTTTGTAAAGATTTCAAGATTGAACATCACAATTCTTCTCCTTACAGACCGAAGATGAATGGTGCTGTAGAAGCGGCGAACAAGAATATCAAGAAGATTGTGCAGAAGATGGTCGTTACGTACAAGGATTGGCATGAGATGCTGCCTTTCGCTTTGCATGGGTACCGTACCTCAGTACGTACGTCGACCGGGGCAACCCCTTACTCCCTTGTGTATGGTATGGAAGCTGTCCTACCTGTTGAAGTGGAGATTCCTTCTCTGAGAGTTTTATTGGATGTCAAGCTGGACGAAGCCGAGTGGATTCGAACAAGGTTTAACGAGTTGAGCCTTATCGAGGAGAGACGGCTAGCAGCTGTATGTCATGGACAGTTGTATCAGCGAAGGATGAAGCGAGCCTTTGATCAGAAAGTGCGTCCTCGAAGCTATCAGATCGGTGATCTAGTTTTGAAGAGGATCCTCCCTCCTGGTGCAGATAACAGGGGCAAGTGGACTCCTAACTACGAAGGTCCATATGTTGTGAAAAAGGTATTCTCCGGTGGAGCCTTGATGCTTACAACTATGGATGGTGAAGACTTTCCGTCTCCTGTTAACTCAGATGTAGTCAAAAAATACTTCGCGTAAATTAACCCGCTGGACAAAAAGAAAAAGAGTCCAGGCAAAAAAGGGGCATCCCGGCGAACCAAAAAAAGAAAGAAAAGGTTCGGGCAAAAATTAGGGATAAAATGAAAAAAGAATTTGTACACCCGGTAAGTCGAAAACCCGCAAGGGCGGCTTAGGCAAAAATGGGTATCCCGGTGGATTGAAAACCCGAAAGGGCGATCCAGCCAAAAGAGGGATTAAAGCGAAGACTACAGTCTGAGTTGTCTGTACTTCATCAAGCTTTGTCGTCTGCCATCTCGAAAGATGTGATCCGTCCAGTCATTCTTCTCAGAAAGCAAGGAGTTGGGAGGAAAACTGATGATCTGTGAGTTATAACAGAATTGGGAAATAGTGGATGCCGTGTTCACGTTGCCATTAGGACAGATTTTTCCTTTTGTGCGCAATTACCTCTTTCTAGGAATTGCCTCCCAATGTATTTGCCTTTTCAGGCACATTTTCAATCAATAAAAGTCGTTATTCAGATAAATAGCTCTTTGGTTTTTATTTTTACTGTTTTGTTTGCAAAAATGTCCGAATTTTTGATAAGCATTGCATATAAGAACATGAAGGCTACACAATAACGTGCAAAAAGACAAAACATTTGAAAATCATTTTGAATGTTGAGGACACTTGAGCGTATCTTGTCCATGTATCCCCTGGGGGCATTTTGTTGTGCTGTTTTTCAGGATTGGCATCTGTGAGGACGTTTCCTCAGCAGATATTTTCCCCAAGCAAGTTTGGAAGCTATCAGAGCTATGTTCCCCTGCGGAGACGTCTGTGGATAGTGCCTTCTATTCCCCAGCAGATCCAAGGATTGCCTATCCCCAGCAGGCCTGTATTTGCCGATTTCCTCCCCGAGTGAGGCAGGTTCATTGAAATTTATCTCCAGCATTTATCCTATCTGTGGACTGAAGGATATCCCCAGCGGAGTTTACCTTCCCCCAGCAGCAGTGCTATTCTCCAACATGAGTGAGAAGTCGTTGCTCTCCCTGCAGAGTCTCCCCGCAGAGTTGGAGTACTCGATCAGTCCTGGCTCCCCAGCCGGAGTTTTTCATCATTCTTGCATTTTTGCATTTTAGTGATCATTGCATCCTCAAACTGCGTAGCATTCCCATTCAATATGGAGCATTACGCCATAGAAAATTCAAACATATGCATTCGTGTGTTAACTTCACCAGACCGTATCCCCGGCCGAGGCGGATCATTTCATCAGCACAGCAAGTCTGCTACAGTTGCTCTTGACAGCATTCAGGATTGATATCCCCACAAAGGTTTATTACCTCACCCGTTGGTGACAGAAAGTTCGTTTCTCCCCAGTGAGACCCCCAGCAAGTGGTCAACCTTGTCTTGACATATCTAAAAAGTCGTTCTTGTGATACCGGTAAGTGTCATACTAGCACCCGCGTGTGTTTCTTTGTTTGGTGTCGGTAAACACCATTGTTTCGGTGTCTGTAAACATCGGGTTTTCTCCCCAGTCATCAGTAAATGTCTGGTCATCATGTTTGGTGTCGGTAAACACCATTGTTTCGGTGTCTGTAAACATCGGGTTTTCTCCCCAGTCATCAGTAAATGTCTGGTCATCATGTTTGGTGTCGGTAAACACCATTGTTTCGGTGTCTGTAAACATCGGGTTTTCTCCCCAGTCATCAATAAATGTCTGGTCATCATTTTTGGTGTCGGTAAACACCATTGTTTCGGTGTCTGTAAACATCGGGTTTTCTCCCCAGTCATCAGTAAATGTCTGGTCATTTTTTGATGTCGGTAAACATCATCTTTCGATGTCGGTAAACAATCGAGTCCTTCCCTGAGTCATCGGTAAATGTCTGATAACTCCCCAGCTAGAAATCCCCAGTAGAGTCATCTGTAAATGTCCTGTCTGGTTTCCGGTTGCGAATATTTGTTTGTATCTCCCCAATAAATTTCTCATTCCCAGTCATCGGTAAATGTCTGGTCGTTTTTTTGATGTCGGTAAACATCATCTTTCGATGTCGGTAAACGTCGAGTCTCATCCCAGTCATCGATAAATGTCTGGTCAAGCTTTGTTTCCTTGTTGATAAAATCAGGATCCCCAGAAGTCGTCGGTAAACGTCTTGTCTGATTACACCACAAAGATTTTGTTCCTCCCCAAGTGGAGACGCCATCGGTAAATGGCCCCGTATGCTTCGATATCGGTAAATATTGAATGCCCAGTTTTATCCGCCATCGGTAAATGGCCCCGTTTTCTTTGATATCGGTAAATATCAGATCCCCAGTTGCAGTAGCCATCGGTAAATGGTCGAGTTGAAGTTGATATCGGTAAATGTCAAGTTTCTTTGAAGCCGCCATCGGTAAATGGTCTTGCTGAAGTTGATATCGGTAAATATCGAGTTTCCAGTTTCTAACCATCGGTAAAATGGTTTCATTTTTTCTGAAGTTGTCAATTGCAGGCGTCATCGGTAAATGACGTGGTTCTTCTTGTATCATATCCAGCAGAGTGCAAATTTCTACGGTTCTTGGTATTCAATCCCTGTTTACCCTGAAAGTCTGACAGCAGTCGCTCTCATCCATTCGGGTTCCCAGTTGATTGAATAGGGGCAGCTGTAACACCTCAAATTTGCACCTATCATTGTACATACATTCTCATATTAGGTCATAACATAACATGGTCCACTGCATAACATTGCATTGTCCTATTTGCCTCAAGTGCAAGCCAATCAAGAGAATTAGGTCAAACTGGTCAGGAGATCAGTCAGTCAAGTAAGCAAGTACAAATTCCATTGAGCCAAGGCCCTAGGGTTGGCCCAACATGTTCACATGACTTGGGGATCCATTTGAAGTGTTTAGGTCAAAGATTGGATGTTCAGAAGTCATCAGTCAATGCACAGTTTGCCAGAAACCCTAAAAAGTCAAACTTGGTCAGCTGTGTCTGATTTTATGGTTTTGATGGTTGGATTTAGTTTGAGAGGTCTCATTCATGTCCATATAGTCTTCATATATCATGTCAAACACCATCATGGAAGAATTTGAAGCCAGATCAGAAATTTCCAAAAGGGGAAACTTGACCTGTAACTGAAATTTACCAAAAATGGAAAGTCTTGATCCTCAAACTTACATCATGATACAAGCTTCAAATGAATTTTTTCCCAACATGAAAGTTGAAGATCTTGTTCTCCCATTTCCAAAAAGTCCAAGAACACTCAATTCCCATGTATGGTTGGCAAGTTATGATCAATTCATTTTCAAAAATTCCTGAACTTCAAAAGGCCATATCTCTCAAACCATTTGGCCAATTTGGGTGGGGTTTTTTCCTACAAGTCACATTTGACCCCCTCTTTCCAAAAATGTAACTTTCATGTACCAAAACTTTATGGATCAAAATGGCACTTTTGAACCTACATGGATTATTTTCAAGTGAGGTGAAAAATTGAACTTTCCAAATAATCATTCCTAACCATTTCTACCATTCAAATAGGTTCTGAAATGTTGTTTAAAACTTGTTGGAGGCCCATTCTTGTGCAGTACATACACACATCACCTACTTGCTTGAAAATTGGCCAAAAGTACACTTTTCACCAACTCTACTCCACATTTTCATGAACCATGATTAGCATTCCACTTAGCAACATCAAACATCATATATATTCAACATATTCTCTCTGAAACCCTAGCAGCAGCCACATTTGACAAGCAGAAAAACTCTTTCTCTCATTTTCTCATTCTTCCTTATTTTGAACTTTTCTGCAAAACACCAAAGAACTTGAGCCTGGCCTTGCTTGCTTCATCATTTCTTTTCATTGTGAGCTCATTTCAACCATCACACATCAACTGGAAAGCCATTTGCTCGACTGTTTTCTTCAAGCTCCTTTAATGGAAGAAGTTGTTTGCATCCATTCCAAGCTTCTTTGAGCCAAACCCTTTGCATCATTCATCATTTGGAAGTTATTGGCACATCTGTTTCAAGCATTTACCACCAAACAACAACTGCATCACAGCTGTTCTTCAAATTTGGTAAATCCTCGACCTTAACCATTCCAAAAACCATGATATGCTTTAGTTAGATCTTGCCTTGCTGGTCACCATGGACTTTGAATCGTGCAAAATAGTTGAGTAATAAGTGAGATATTTGAAAATGAAGTTTGTTGTTTATCATTGTTTATGCATGATTCTTCCTAGATTAGCATGATTTATTGTTAATGGCTTTTGGATTTGTGATGTATATGATTTGCTTGTTCGATTGGTATGTTGATTATTCATTTCTGGAAAAAACTTTTTCACGATGATGATGAACAAGATGATGAATACGTTGCTGTAAAACCCTAAAGCGCTGCCCAGGTTCCTTTTCGCGTGTGCATGTTGGTACTGTTCCAGCCCTCATCAGCCAATGAAATCATTTCCTGCCTTGGCCCTAAACGACCGCGTTTAGTTAAGTGACCCTAGTATTTACTAAAATGCCATCCTGCGTGCCACATGACCTATTATTCCATGTTGTTTTTTCATTTTAATTCCATTTTTGATCTCCAACTTGTAAAAATCATAACTCATTCATATTAAATCCAAAATTCATGGGACTTGTTGCATTGTGTTCATATGGATCCCTAGTTTTTTATCATGATTTTTGCTGATTTTTTGGATGAGTAGATTTTTAATTGGTATGGGGGTTTTGTTCATGTGTCCATATTTTGTACCCTTTGCCAAAACATTTGTGAAATGGTGATACTTTATCCAATGGCTCCCAAATTTTTTGTGCTTAAACTAGACACACTCATGGTGATTTTGGTGTAGAGTTTGTGAATTTATCTTATCTGGATTGTGAGTTGCGAATTTTTGAATTAGGGTGTGACAATTTGTGTCACACCATTGATGTCCAACTTCATGATTTTCATTACCATGCTTCTTGAACTCAAATTGGTTTGAATTTTTGCATGAATGTACTCTTGTATGTCTAGTTTACATGTGAATTTTCTTGGATTTATTTGTGGCATTTCCTAATTGTTTGGGATTGTCTCCCCTGTTTGGTATTATGTTGACTTTTTTGTGATACATGTTGCCATTTCATTTGTGAAATTCTCATACTTTATTAGATGGACTTGAAATTTTACATGAGATAACTAGACATCCTAAGCTTTGCCATGGTTTTAGTCTCATTCATTTATCATACACCATCACTGATTTATGATTTTTTCAAGTTGATGCATGTTTGGTTGACTTCCTTAAGCATGTTCAAAATTGCCTTGCCTTTCTGATTTTCATTGACTGCCTTCCACTTGTCCAAATGAGATGAAATTTGACATGCTTACCATGATATGTGTTAGGATTGACCATGATTTATTTGGTAATTTTTGGAAATGTTTGAGTTGACTTTTGATGCAAGTCTTGCTGTTGACTCCTATGAGCTCTCATTTGCCATGCTTTGACTTCTTTTGCTTATGAAATGATGATGATGCATGATATGAACATGAAACCAATTGGGTTTGCTTCCTAAATGTTTGAATTTGATCTTGATTGGACATTGCTTGCTGTTTTGACTTTCTCATTCCTTTTTGACCCTAGGCTTGTCCTAGTGGTCCTGTTACTCACCTTTGAGCTCATGTTTTCAGGTTGACCAACAAATGACCAATGAGACCAATTCTTTTTGATTGAGTTTGCTTGAATATCATTGTTTAACTTGTTTGTTTTGTAGGTGGCTTGGCTCACATGCCTTAAGCCTTGTGCCTTGCACATTCATTTGCTTCTGATTAACTGTTAATGTCTGTTTCCTTTTGCTTTGTTTGAAGTTGTATACTAATGTCTGCTTGACTATTTCAGGTGCTTTTAGTTGCTCAGTTCCTTGTGAACTTTTGCTTTGCTTTGCTTATTAAGCAATTTGCATTGAGGTATACTTCTAATCTTCATGTAGTCTGGAAGACCTGGCCTGTTACTTGGCCAGGCACCTGTCTGAAGTCCTCCTTAAGAGGCAATGTTTGTGATTGTTTACATTTGTCCTTGTACAGAGTCAAAGACCTCCTAAGTGAAGAGGCAATTGGCAGAACCCAAGGGATACGCAATCTATCCCCTGCTATTCTGTGTGTCATCTGCTTTGCTCACACCACTGTGTTGATGCATTGCAGATACAAACCCAAGATCTTGTACAATCGTACAGTTGAGTCAGTTCTAAATGTGTAGAAGGGTTCCCACTTTCTGAACCCACACATTCTTGTCTTAAGCTCTCCCAGGCCAGGGATAAGAGCTGTGAAGTCTCATCTTCACTCACCTTTCATCTGCTTCACCTTAGCCCCTCAATGGCAAGGTTAAGAGCACATTCACCCAGTTCCAGAGGTTTGTTTGTTGAGGTTGATATGACCCCTCGACTAAAACCTAACCCTTGTTTGAGCCACTTGCTTATGTATAGTGTGTGCTATCTGTGCTTGTATGTTTGTTTGACTTGCTTCCTGTGCAAGTTAGGGTTAGTTTAGACTTGCTTCTTGTGCAAGTTAGGTTTTGCTTGGCTTGCTTCTTGTGCGAGTTAAGTGTAGTTGTGGATTGCTTCCTGTGCAAGTCATGACTAGGATAGGCTGGCTCCCTGTGCCAGTTAGCTAGAAACCCTAACTTAGGGACGACTTCGCATGACAACATCTAGACTCGAGTCGTAGTCTCCCTAGTGTTGTGTCTTCCTCTGTTATCTGGCTAGGCTAGTCCTTTTTCCCTCCGTAGGGGAACTACGTCGCCCTGATCCTCATACCAGATGAGGTACGTAGGCAGGAGATGAGCTGATCTCTCCGGGCGCCTGTGTCTTTGTTTTGTCTTGTTGTGTGCTTGGAAGCTGATGTAAGTCCATCGAGTGGCATTTGGGTTCCAGTGTGGGTTTGTTGGTTCGGATGCTGATGTAAGTCCAGTGATTGGCGTTCAGGCTCCACGTTTGCCTCTTTGTGTGTGTCTTGGTTCGGATGCTGATGTAAGTCCAGTGATTGGCATTCAGGCTCCACGTTTGCCTTTGCCAGTGTTTGTTTGTGTGCGTGTCAGCCGAGCTACGAATGCTCTGATTCTCCTTCGTCCAAGGAGATACGTATGCATAGGATGCGACATCCTAGCGAGCATGTGTCGTTTCCCCAGTCCGAACTACTTCGACTCTGATGTCTATGCCTGATAGACTAAGTAGGCCCACGATACGATATCCTGCCGAGTCAGTTTCAGTCTCTTTTGTTTTCTTGTGTCTCTTTCAGCCAGTTGTGTGTGTGTTTGAGCAGTGTTTTAGCAACCATTTTCCTTTCTATTGTGCGTGGATCCCGTCGAGTACGACGGATGCGTAGGGGTGCTAATACCTTCCCTTCGCATAACCGACTCCCGATCCCATTCTCTTTGGTCGCGAGACCATGTCTTCTCCCAGGTTTACTCTGAGCGTTTCCTTTCCCTCTTTTGGGATAAATAACGCACGGTGGCGGCTCTGTTGTTCTTGTTTTCCCGCCGGTTTTTCGCGTGATGCGACAATCTCACATGGTTGTTTTGTGTCCAAGATTGAGCCTAGGAATGTCAAGGAGGCCTTGACTAATGAATTATGGATCAATGCCATGCAAGAAGAGTTAGGCCAATTCAAGAGAAATGAAGTATGGGAACTGGTTCCAAGACCTGAAGGAATAAATGTTATTGGAACAATGTGGGTTTAAAAGAATAAATCTGATGAACAAGGGGTGGTTACTAAAAATAAAGCAAGATTAGTAGCACAAGGATACACTCAAGTTGAAGGAGTTGACTTTGATGAAACATTTTCCCCTGCAGCTCACCTTGAGTCCATTAGACTATTGCTTGGAGTGGCATGTATTCTGAAGTTTAAACTGTTCCAAATGGATGTAAAAAGTGCTTTCTTGAATGGTTACTTAAATGAGAAAGTGTATGTTGAACAACCTAAAGGGTTTACAGATCCAAATCTTCCAAAGCATGTGTATAAGTTGAGGAAATCCCTCTATGGTTTGAAACAAGCTCCTAGGGCTTGGTATGATAGACTCATAGTGTTTCTCATTAACAATGGATACAGGAAGGGAGGCATTGACAAGACCTTATTTGTTAAGAATCAAGGAGGAAAACTCATGGTGGCTCAAATATATTTGGATGATATTGTGTTTGGTGGGATGTCAGATCAGATGGTCAAACATTTTGTTAAAAAAATCCAGTCTGAATTTGAAATGAGCCTTGTTGGAGAGCTGGCCTATTTTCTTGGGCTACAAGTCAAGCAGATGGAAGATTTTATCTTTCTATCTCAAAGCAAATATGCCAAAAACATTGTTAAGAAGTTTGGCATGAAGAATGCAAGTCATAAAAGGACACCTGCTCCTACTCATCTGAAAGTCTCTAAAGATAAAAATGGTGTTAGTGTAGATCAAAGTCTCTACAAAAGCATGATAGGGAGTCTGCTATATCTCACAGCAAGCAGACCTGACATTGCTTTTGTTGTAGGTGTTTGTGCTAGATATCAAGCTGAACCAAAAGTCAGTCACATAAACCAAGTGAAAAGGATATTGAAATATGTCAATGGCACCAGTGACTATGGGATGTTGTACACTCATGGATCTGGATCTATGCTGACTAGGTATTGTGATGCTGACTGGGCTGGAAGTGTTGATAATAGGAAAAGCACATCAGGAGGATGTTTCTTCCTGGGGAACAACTTAATATCATGGTTTAGTAAGAAACAAAATTGTGTGTCTCTGTCCACTGCTGAAGCGGAATATATAGCAGCTGGAAGTAGTTGTTCTCAACTGGTTTGGATGAAACAGATGTTGACTGAATACAATGTCACGCAAGATGTCATGACATTGTACTGTGACAACCTGAGTGCTATAAATATTTCTAAGAATCCTATTCAGCCCAGCAGGACAAAACATATTGATATTCGTCATCATTTTATTAGAGAACTAGTGGAAGATAAAAGCATAGCCCTGGAGCATGTTGCTATTGAAATGCAGTTAGCTGATATATTTACAAAGGCTTTGGATGCTGATCAATTTGAATGTCTAAGAGGGAAATTAGGGATTTGTATCTATGAGAATTTGTAGCAATTAATTTGGAGTGGAAAAGGTAATAAAAATATTGTCTGCCCACTTAAAATAAAGTACCCCATTTATGGTAAATCATCACCTAGTATTGGAACTTCCATCTATTGCCCTTTCACACGCAACCTCTACTCAAACATTTCCACCTTCCTTTGATTTCATCAACCTTGTTTGCTAGGGTAACAGAAACCTTTCCATAAGAATAATAAGATGTCACAACATCCTTCACCTTCTGGTTCTAAAACTACCAAACCTGCTCACAAAGATAGAACGCCCTTTATGGACTTCCTTGATGAAGATATTTTGGATGTGATTCCCCTGTCTGTCATTCCAGGCGACGCTCCTGGTTCATCCTCCACTGCATACCCTATACAAGGTAACATTTTCAATATCCCCTCCAGCTCTACTTATACTCCTAGTTCTAAGGACGACATGCATCACACTAATCGTGTTATAAGGAACCTTGTCACGAGAATCCTCAATGAAGGACACTCTATAAAGGGAGTTTCTACTCCTCTATCAAGAAGGGACCCCTCTCCTGAGGTTGGACCTCACAATGAGAAGGAGGATGATTCCTCTAGGTCTGAAAAAGATATAGCTGCTGAAGGATTATGCTCTTTAGGGCAAACTTTGTCTAGTAAGAAATATATGGCATCACCTACTGCTAATGCTTCACAGTCTAAGAAGCATGATTATACAAAGAAGGTGATTGACCTAGAAGATGAGAGTTTAGATGATAAAGATGAAAGCTTGCTTCATCACTTGAAGCCTAGTGTGGCTAAGAGGATGAAGACCAGAATGGGTAGGTCTGTGGCTGAAATGATGACAACCAAAACTACTAAGAAGACTACTGCTGTAGGCCCCTCAAAGTCTTGGAGCAAAGTGGAGGTGAAGAAGAGAAAAGTAAGAGAAATTTCTGACTCAGATGAAGATGTTGAAGAAGATGTCCCTGACATCTCCCATGTCAAGAGGATAATTGTTAGGAAATCCCTTGTAAAAGTTGTTGCTCTACACTTGGATAATATTTCCTTCCATCTTGAAGATGGAGCAGCAAAATGGAAGTTTGTAATCCAAAGAAGGGTGGCGGTGGAAAGAGAATTGGGCAAGGATGTTGTGGAGGTCAAAGAGGTCATGGACCTTATTAAAACTGTTGGATTAATGAAAACTGTTTCTGGGTTATCCCAGTGTTATGAAGGACTGGTGAAAGAATTTGTGGTCAACATCCCTGAGGACATTGCTGATAAAAACAACAAAGAGTTTTGTAAGGTGTTTGTAAGAGGGAAGTGTATCAATTTTTCTCCAACTGTGATTAACAAGTTTTTAGGAAGAGGAATAGAAGGTGCATGTGAACTGGAAGCCACTGACAATGAGGTCTGTAGGGAAATAACTGCAAGACAGGTCAAAGAGTGGCCTAGAAAGAAGCATCTCCCTGTTGGAAAGCTAACTGTGAAATATGCTATTTTGCACAAGATAGGGTCAGCAAATTGGGTTCCAATCAATCACATCTCTACAATCTCAAATGCCCTTGGAAGGTTCATTTTTGCTGTTGGAACCAAGCTGAAATTTGATTATGGTAGATTCATGTTTGAACAAATTGTCAAACATGCTTCTACAAATGCAGTGAAGCTATCCATAGCTTTTCCCTCAATGACTTGTGGGATTATCCTGAGCCAGCAACCTAGAATTCTGAGCACAAATGATCTTCCTAGTAGAAGAAAACCTCCTCTATCAGTTCATTACAAATTGTTTGAAGGCGGTCATGTCAATGACATTGTCATGACATCTATTGTGAAGAAGCCAACCTCAAAAGGTGGCCTTATTTCTAAGCTGAAAGAAACTTGTAAGGAATTGGATACTGGGATAAGGGTAGCAAAAGCCAGGAAGGAAGTTGTGGAGGCTCTGATTGAAAGCTTGGAGCAAGCTGATAGAGATAATGTTGGACAGGCCATGGAAATAGAAGCCGAAACCTCTAGTGAGAGGTCTGAATCTCAAGATGAATCAAGTCGCAGTTCTGGTTCTAAAGCTGATGAAGATACAAGCTCCTCTGACTAGTTTTGTTGAAGTTATCCCCCACTTTTTTGATGGTGTGCTGTGATGGATTTGGTGGTTCTTTTGGCAGTCATGTTTAGATGCCTTGATGTACTTTTTTTCTGGGTTCTTTTTGGTTTTTCTGGATTTTTATCTCAGCTTGTATAGTTGTGTATGTTTGTGGATCTGTAACACCTAACAATATGCTTTGACATTTTGTGTGACATTCTGTTTGACTAATAGACATTTATTTTGTCTCTTTGGTCTCTTTTGGCTAAAAAGGGGGAGAAGTAGCTAAAGTAGCTGTAGCTAAAGTAGCTATGCTACAAACAGATGATAGATGATGTTGAAGAGGATGTATATTGGAAATAATCTGTATAGTACAGGTGATGTTGAAGGTGATGTCAGATGGGGAGGTGTATGTCAAAGATGATGTTGAAGGTGATGTTTGTGTTGACCAGACTGAGGGGGAGGATGAGCACAAGCGCATGTGTGTTTAATATGTGTTTACTAGTTGCTATTTTAGCTAGTAATGTGTGTTTTATAACTTCTGCTGCTAAACTGATGATGTGATTATCCTCTTGTGACACAAATGTTCTGATGTATGTTTTAGCCAAAATTTGCCAAAGGGGGAGTTTGTTGGTTCTATGTGTTGGCAACAATTTTGGTAAAACCTAGAGTCTTCACAAGTTGTCACAGGTGTTGTCTTGACATGAGATAACAGGTTCCTGCAGGGTGTTTAAAATGTGGTTGTGCGGGATTTTACTGATATGTCAGACCCGATGCCATGACATCTGTATACAGAACATTCAGTCTAAATGTTATGTATCGTGTGATTGTGCTTTTTATGCTAACCTCTATGTGATTGATGAGATGATTGAACGCGCGATTCAATCAGTAATTAAAACTAGATTGACTTATTTTCCAACAAGATATAATCAGCTGTCATGAGAAGATATGAATGGAAAATAGTTTTAGGGTTTTGTGATGTCCAAGCCCAGCCAAACACTTCTATATAAAGGGCATGGACAACCTGGTTTTAATACACAAGAAATAACGAACGAAATATTGAGAGAGAATAAGGGTTTTAGTATTGTGTGGTCGTGTGTATAGTGAGCGTTCATTCATCCATAGATGATTGAATTGGACTGACTTTTGAGTTGTAATTTGTCCACTCTAAGCTTTGAAGCATGAGTGTGTGTTTACTTGGTTGAATCTTTTAAGCAAGATCAAGTATGTGTTCTTGAAGAGTGTCTTCTTTCATTGTAATATTTGTTTTTACATCACTGTTGTGATTGAGGGGGAGTGAGTAGGATCTCATATCTAAGAGTTCTTAGATAGAAGTCACACGGGTAGAGATTAGGTGAAAAGACTGTAACTTGAAGTTGTTTACTGAGAGTCTTTGAACTAATTTTGTTTAATGGATTTCCTTCCTAGCTTGGTAGCCCCCAGACGTAGGTGAGTTTGCACCGAACTGGGTTAACAATTTCTTGTGTCACTTGTATTATTGTTCTTTATCTTTTATCCTGTTTATATTGTTTAGATATTAGTGTCGTGACATTACCTTTGACATCTCATATCTGATACCATAATTTCAGCGTCCTCGTGCTTACATATTTGTAAGACCCCAATTTTGACCCTAAGATCCCTCATGCAATTCCATCATACGCATAAGCTTTGGGATCATACCTTGGCATCCTCCTTACCCTTTTTCATTGGGTTTATTTTGAGAGATCACCAAGCACTTTGTGATTATATCATACTTGTATTTTATCATTTCACTAACCAAAATACCAAAAAATATGTCTTTGCATCTATCTAACTCTTTTTGTAGGTAGGGCATGATCTCATTGATTCATTGATCACATCTATGGTTTGAGACCCTCATGAACAAGGAACACAATCAAGAATTGATTCAAGAATGGTTATGAACATCATATATAAGTCCCAATGATCTCTACATGTTATATTGATCAAGTTTGCTTCAAGATTTTGAGGGTGATTTGCATTGGAAACCCTAGTTTGACTGGGTATCTTGAGTAACTTCTTCAACAATCTATCTCATCAATTGATTAAATTTCTCAAGGGACACTCCAAAAATCAATATCTTATGCATATATGATCTACCATGAGCCGAGAAAGTCAAGAGTATTGGAAATTAGCAAGATGGTTGATGGTGGTTGGCCAGATGAATTCATCTGATCAAAACAGGGTCTCCCTAGACCCTATCCTACAATTTTCACCATATGAAAATGATTCCAAGAGAAAACTTACTCTAAATGACATTCCAAACAACTTTGATGTTGATACCTAGAGCTAATTTTGCTTTAAAAATCATTTTCTATGTTGAAACATTATAGGTCATTTTGTCTAAACCCTAATTTGAAAGTCAAATTCCCAAGGCCATAACTTGCTCAAATTTTATGAGATAAAAGATTTCCAAGTTGAACAATCACATTCGATGTGTCTACTTCAACTTTTATTTTTGGAGTGGGAGCAAATTCAACTTGTTTTAGCATGTGATATGAGGCTACGTTATAGGTCACTTTTGACCTCTATCATTGATCAAGTGATTTTGCCAAACTTCAAAAATGCATTACTCTATCATTTCAAATCCAAATTATATGAAATTGGTGACCATTTTGAAGGTCTTTGAGAGAGCTACAACTTTGATGAATACACTTTTCTCATTTGAAGCTTTCATAGAATGTTAAGCAAGGTGGAATATTGAGACATATGGCTTGACACTTAGAAATTTTTTGATATGCCCAATATTTCCAAACTTCCACCTCAAATATCTCCAAGTTCCAAGCTCCAAATGAAAAAGTGTTCAACATCAAACTTGTTCCTCTTGATCTCACCTTTCCAAAGAGCTAAAACTAATGCATTTTGGATGAGAAATGCATAGGCTGCACATGGCTTAAACAGGCTGGTATCATGTGGCATGGATCAAACTTCAAATGACAATGCTCAATTGCCTTGCAATCCAATCCATCTCCAATGCATCTGAACTTCATTTTGGACTTTCAAAGAATCATTTCATGGGCCTATGCGCACCCATGCACCATGCTTGCATCATTTTGCCAAATTTGGAAAGTTGAAAGAGTGTGCAAATATCATTTGAATTCTCTATAAATTGAAGCCCTTATGCTCAGAATTAACACATACTCTGCGCCAGCTTTGAATCCCCATTGCAAACTATTCACATTGAGAGGATAACCCTGATAAATTCATTTGAATTTGAGCTTGAATCTCCACTGTTTTGGAATTCAATTCTCCAGGAATCCATTGCTTCTAAGCCTTTCCATTCCTCTTCTGCAAGCAATTGAAGTGAAGCCAAGCACGATTCAGATCAAGATCTAGCAAGCTCAGACCTCCATTGAAGGTAATTTGCAAAAAAATTGAACTTTTCGATTCTCCTTGTTTCTTGCTCAATTCTATTGATTATTGTGTTGGCTGAAGTCCTACCAATGTAGGCAAGGTGTTTGAGTTTCTTTGAGGCCAAATCGAAGCAACTCAAATCATGAACCTCCTTTTTCAATTCCACATACCTCTCAATATAGTTGGAATTGGAAGAAATGAAGGTGATATTCGTGCTCAGTAATGTTTTCTCTTTAAAATCATGTCCCTCTTTGAAATTTTGGTGATGGTTCTTGTTGACCAGTCCGACGAAGCTCGCCGGAGAAGACAGCCGGAGCTTTGGCCCCAATGATGATGTGTCTTTGGTCTGGACCGTGTGATCTAATTCTCATGTTCTAATCTCAGTCATTCCTTTTGATTATTCAAGTTACAGCGCGCTTGACTAAGGTGTTGGTGGAACGCGTGTTGTGGATCATCAGATATGCCACCTCAATTAATGAGGGAGATCTGATGGTCCACGTATTTTAGCATTTTTCTGAATTTCCATTTAATTCAATTTTCTTCAATAATTCATAATAAATTTAATATTGATCCAAAAAATATGGGACTTTCACCAAAAAAAATCAAATATTTTTCTCTTTTACATTCTGAATTAAAATTTAATTTTTGGATCATTATTAATATTTTTCATGAATTAATTCATTTTTCATTTGTTTTTAATTCTTTAAAAATATTTTTAAGTGTCCAAAAATTTTGAAATTTTTTATCCAAGGTCCTTTGACCTTGTTTGACCTATGATAAATCACATGGACATTTATTTGGTCTTTTGATGTGATTTTAGGATTTGGATAAAACATATTTGAATTTAATGCATTATTTTAATATTTTTAATTGAATAAATGCCATTTAAATTATGTTGACCATTTGTATTGACTTATTTGAGTTTCTCATTTGTTGTTGGGCCTTGGTCAAGGTTGATTTGACTTTGTCAACTTAATATTATTGGATTTAGGGGATTGATGGAATGTACATTCCATCTCCCAAAATGAATGAATAATATTAATTTGGTAAAAGTCCTCCTTTGACCAATTTGTGATCTCATTCATCCCTTTCCCTCTTCATCTAATTCCCCTTCTTCATCCATTCATTTTCAATTGGCCAATGACGTCTCAAAGTCCTAATGCTAGTTGATTGGAAGATTAACATGAGTATGGATGAGATTAGGCCACACCTTTTGCATATTTTTATGTGTGGTATGTTTAATGAGCATAGTCCTTAATACTATGTCTCCAACATGCATTAACACCAAAAGTTTATTGCCCGACCTCAAATAGTCGTGACTTCTACATAAGTCCAATTACGGTTGCTTAACATAGCGCTAAATTTGTGACATAAAAGGCATAAGCATTCTAGTTAGTGAGATTGTAAGTCTCCTCTCTTCCATGGTATTGTGTGGAAATTTGGCCTTCTTTCCTTCCTTTGGAAGATGTTTTGGTTCAATGATCCATGCTTGTGGCAAGTGGGCTGAGTGTTCTCCAAAGAATGTCTTCAAATCAAAAAGTAAAACAAAACTAACTATTAACTTACTAACCACTAACTTTTACTTTCAAGCTTTTATTTTTAATGCAATTTAATGTTATTGTTCTATTATCATTTGTCAGTATACATATCATTCTAATTGTTTATGTTTATGCAATTTTCACTTTGTCCACTTGGACCATATTGTGTGATATACTTTGTTTCTTTGTTTGTTTGATTGGTCTTTGACCACTAATGCACATAATAATAACAAAAACCCTAAAAGACATTTGAGTGGACTGTTGTTTTGATCTTGCCCCAATTGGACTTAGAACTTAGGCAACATTCCTTTGCTAATGGACTTGGCCAATGCCAATTTGTTGAAGAACCAAGAACTTGCAAGTTTGAATTCATCTGATACATCATTCATGATCTCTCCAGATTCATCTGCAACATTGATTATTATTAAGTTGTTATGTTGAAGTTGTGACTTGGATAATTCATTTTTTGCATGGGCTATTTTGAAGAAGATCTTTGAAATGGATAAGCTTGGATGAGGCCATCTTTATTTGATGACTTTGCTCTTCAAGATTGATATAATTGTGCATTTGTGTGTTGCTTGAATCTAAAAAGTCCAAGGGAATTATGGGTTTCTATTGACACACTTGTCTATTGGATTGCTCCCATTTGGTCAGATCTTTTCAACTTTAAACTTTTAAATTTTGGTGCATAGGGTAGTATCTTCATATTCTCCCCATTTCTTTAATTTCAAAATCTCTCCCTCCATTTTTAAAACCTTCTTTGTGTGAACTACTTTTGTTATAAACTTTGACCACTTTGCAAAAAGATTGAAACTTTGGCCTTATGCCATTGCATTTTCAAACTTCTTTTCTTAAATCAAACTTGTAAATGAACTTAACTATACTTGACTTAAACCTTAAAAAAAAGCCGAAAAAAGAACTAACTCATTCAAACCATTTTTAGGCCTTTGTGCCTTTCAAGCTTAATTTTTGTTAAAACCCAACATACTCACTTTGAAATTTTTAGCACGAACTACGAGGTTTTGATCCCTCATTTTTATGCTGGTACGTAGGCACAAGGCCGAAGGTCTTGTCAAACACAAAAATATAATTAATCAATTATTTTCTCATCCCCCATTCTACTTGTTTGTAAACGTCACTTTGTACAAAATACATATGCACACAAAAAGGGCTCCCTAGGAGTACGTAGGACACTTTGGGTGCTAACACCTTCCCTCTGTGTAACCTGCCCCCTTACCTGTGATCTCTGACTTTTGTTAGTTTTTATTTGAAAACTTCTTACTAATTGGGTTTTGTTCGTACTAATTCCCTCTTCCCTTGAAAACAATAAAAGCGCGGTGGTGACTCTTGTTAATTGATCTCTAGCTTGTCAATAGCTTGATGATCATGAGTTTCCCGCTACAATATTCTCATAGTGCAATGAGAAAGTCAGAGCAATCATAGTTCGGAACCACGAGAAATAGAGAGAGAGATACAATGATGAAAAGTAATGACTTGTACCAACATAATGGTATCAAAAAGGTATTTGTCCAAGCAACGGGGGCTCATAACACAAACCCAATTCCAGAGGTTAACTGCCATGAAACAAGGAGATGAAGATATTTGTGTAAGCAACAGGGACTCACAAGACAAACACCACTTCAAGGAATGATTGTAGTACTGTATAGTACGAGAAATAGTGTATCACTGGATGTGGAACAAATAATTCGAGATCAAATAAGACTACTGTCTTGGATCCAAGAAAGAAATAAACTCTGAATCAAAGATCAAGGTAGGAATTTACCAGTATGTTGCTAGTAAGACCGCCACTAAAGGGTAAATCCAAAAAGAAAGATTGAATTAAGTGTTTGGGCCTAGTCCCAAACAACTCTCGATTGATGAGATGGACTGTCGCTAAATCGTCCTAAAAAGATAGACAAGGATTCCAAAGAGAAGTATGATTGATCTCAAAATGATGGTATTTACTGAATGAATGAAGAATGGTTTATTGATAAATAGGGTAGCTCGTGAAGAAACTGGGTTCTCCTGCCTACGTATCCTTATAGTTCAATAAGGAAATCAAAGCTTTAATAGTTCAGCCTACTAGGGATGAAAACAATATGAATGATGAGGCAAAAGAAGTAGAATTGATTGAAATGAATGATGGATTATAAATAAGGTAGCTCGCGAAGAAACTGGGTTCTCCTGCCTACGTATCCTTATAGTGCAATAAGGAAATCAGAGCTTTCAAAGTTCAGCCCACTAGGGCTAAAAGCAAGAATGATTGGAGGCAAAAGAATGTGATTTAATGGTTGAATAGAAACGAATATGTAAGACCCCAATTTTGACCCTAAGATCCCTCATGCAATTCCATCATATGCATTAGCATTGGGATCATACCTTGGCATCCTCCTTACCCCTTTTTCATTGGGTTTGTTTTGGGAGAGATCACCAGGCACTATGTGATTGTATAATACTTGTATTTTATCATTTAGTAACCAAAATACCAAAAATATGTCTTTGCATTTTCCTAACTCTTTTGTAGGTAGGGCATGATCTCCATTGATCTATCAAGTTCACATCTAGGGTTTGAGACACTCATGACAAAGAGCACAACCACGTATTGAATCAAGGATGGTCATAAACATCATATATGAGTCCCAATGATCTCTACATTTTATATTGATGAAGTTTTCTTCAAGAGTTTGAGGGTGAATTACCTTGGAAACCCTAGTTTGACTGGGTATCTTGAGTACCTTCTCCAACAAGCTATCTCACTAATTGATAAAATTTCTCAAGGGACACTTAAAAATTAATCATCTTATGCATATAATATCTACCATGAGCCTAGAAAGTCAAGAGAATTGAAGATTAGCAAGTTGGTTGATGGTGGTTGGCCAGATAAATTCATCTGATCAAAACTGGGTCTCCCTAGACCCTATCTCCTACAATTTTCACCATATGAAAATTATTCCAAGAGAAAACTTACTCTAAATTACATTCCAAATAACTTTCATTTTGAGACCTAGAGCTAGTTTTATTTGGAAAATTATTTTCTTTGTTGAAATATTATAGGTCATTTTGTCTAAACCCTAATTTGAAAGTAAACTTCCCAAGGCCATAACTTGCTCAATTTTTATGAGATGAAAGATTTTCAAGTTTCACAATTAAATTCAAGATGTATAATTCAACTTTTATGTTTGGAGTGAGAGATGATTAAACTTTTATGATCATGTGATATGAGGTTACATTATAGGTCACTTTTGACCTATACCATTGATCAAGTCATTTTTCCAAACTTCAAAAATGCATAACTCTATCATTTCAAATCCAAAGTATTTGAATACAACTTTTATGAAGACACGTTTCTCATTTGAAGCTCACATAAAAATTTAAGCAAGGTGGAATATTGAGACATATGGCTTGACACTTAGAAATATTTTCAATATGTTAAAATTTCCAAACATCCACCTCAAAATTCTTCAAGTTCCAATTTCCAAATGGAAAAGTGTTGAACATGAAAGTTGTTCCTCTTGATCTAACCTTTCCAAAAAGTCCGGGTTCATTCATTTTGGACAAGAAATGAATAGGTTGCGTATGGCTTGAACATGGTATCATCATTTGGCAAGATTGAACTTCAAACATCCCTGCACAATTGCCTAACATTCCAACATGACTTCAGCCTTGCTTACACTCAATTATGGATCAGATGGAGTGATTTCATGGGCCTGCACACGCCCATGCACTCATGCATCACACATTGCTAATTTTGGAAGTTCACTTCAAGTGTGCAAATATCAATTGAATTGGCTATAAATAAAGCTCCATATGCTCAGAATTTCACACACATTCGGGCCAGATTTGATCCCAAACCTCTAACCCTCTCATTTCAAAGGATAATATTGAGAATTTCACTTGAAATTGAGTTTGAATTATCACTGTTTGGAGATTCAAAACTCCAGGGATCCAAGACCTTTTTAGCATTCAATTCTTCTTCTGCAAGCATTTGGAGTGAGATCAAGCTCTAGCCAAGGCAAGAACAGCTGAATCCAGACCTACATTGAAGGTATTTTCCAGAAATTTTAATCTCTTCGATTCTCTCTCAATCTTGCTCAATTCTCTTGATTCTTTGGTTGTCTGAAGTCCTACCAATGTAGGCAAGAAGATTGAGTTGCTTTTAGGCCAAATCGAACCAACTCAGTTCATGTACCTCCAATTTCAACTCCATATATCTCTCAATATACTTGGAGTTAGGTTAAATTGAGGTCAAATTCGTGCTCAGTGTCATTTTTACTTTGAAATCATATCCTTCTTTTTAATTTTGGTGATGGTTATGACTGAACCAGTCCCGCGAGACTCGCCTGAGAAGGAGACCGGAGTTGTAACTCCGGTGGTGAGTTGGCGTGTTCATAGCCACATGATCCATTTGAAATAAAATAATCTCGTGCGTTGGTTTGAATTACCTTTCCTGTGGCGCGTTGACTCAAGCGTATCGTGGATTGCGCGCTTGTGACCACTTGATCTGCCACCTCAATTAATGAGGGAGATCAAGTGGTCCACGTTTTTTCTGATCATTTAATTTTCATTTTAATCCTTTTATTTTCATTAATTCATATTAATTTTAATATTGATCCAAAAAATATTGGAGTTTCACCAAAAAATTTCAAAAAATCTCCTCTTTTATATTCTGAATTTAAATTATTTTTGGATCATTATTAATATTTTTCATGATTTAATTGATTTTGCATTTGTTTTTAATTGTTTAAAAATACTTTTAAATGTCCAAAAATTACGAATTTTTTTCTCCAAGGTCCTTTGACCTTGTTTGACCTATGATAAATCTCATGGCCATTTCTTTGGTGTTTTGATGAGGTTTTAGGAATTGGATAAACCATATTTAATTTAAATACCTTATTTTAGTATTTTTAATTTGAATAAATGCCAAATAAATTTGTTGACCAATTGTGATGACTTGTTTGAGTTTAATTATTATTGTTGGGCCTTGGTCAAGGTTGATTTGACTTTGTCAAATTAATATCATTGGATTTAGGGGATTGATGGAATGTATATTCCATCTCCCAAAATGAATGAATGATATTAATTTGGTAAAAGTCCTCCTTTGACCAATTTGTGTTTTCACCTATTCCCCTCCCACTTCTTCTCATTCCCCTTCTTCATTCATTCATTCCAATTGGCCTATGATATCTCAAAATCCTAAGGCTAGTTGATTGAAAAATTAACATGAGTATGGATGAGATTAGGCCACACCTTTTGCATATTCTTTTTGTGTGTGGTATGTTTCATGAGAATAGTCTATTATACTATGTCTCTAACATGCATTAACACCAAAATTCTATTTCCCGGTCTCAAATAGTTGTGACTTCTACATAAGTCCAATTACGATTTCTTAACATAACGCTAAATTTGTGACATAAAAGGCATAAGCATTCTAGTTAGTGAGATTGTAAGTCTCCCCTCTTTAATGGTATTGTGTGGAAGCTTGGCCTTTTTTCCTTCATTTGGAAAATGTCTTGGTTCAAGGAGCAATGCTTGTGATAAGTGGGTTGAGTGTTCTCCAATGAATGTCTTAAAATGAAAAGTAAAAGCAAAACAATACTAACTTCTAGCCTATTAACTACTAACTTTTAATTTCAAGCCCTTTACTTTAATGCCATTTAATTCTAGATTTTATACATTTGCCATTGTAATATCATTATAATTGTTTATGTTAATGCAATTTTCACTTTGTCCACTTGGACAATATTATGTGACATATTTCTTTTGTGTATACTTTGTTTGTTTGTGTTGTCTTTGACCATTAATGTACATAATAACAATAAAAACCATAAAAAACTTTTGTGTGGACTGTTGTCTTGATCTTGGACAAATGAACTTAGAATTTAGGCAATATTCCAATGCTAAAGGACTTCGGCAATGCCAACTTATTGTGAAACCAAGTGCTTGTAATTTGAAACTTCATCTGATACATCATTCAAGATCCTTCTGAGTTCATCTGCAACATGATCATTGTGAAGCTGTTATTTTGAACCTGTGACTTGTGAAATTCATTTGTTCCATGGGCTATTTTGAAGAAGATCATAGAATGGATAAGCTTGGATGTGGCTATATTTATTTGATGCCTTTGCTCTTCAAGATTTATATAATTGTGCATTTGTGTGTTGCTTGATTCTAAAAGTCCAAGAGAATTCTGGGTTTCTATTGACATTCTTGTCTATTGGATTGCTACCCATTTGGTCAAATCTTTTCAACTCTAAACTTTTAGTTTTGTACATAGGATAGTCTCTTCATCTTCTCCCCACTTTCTTTAATTTCAAAATCTCTCCCTTTCTTTTTCGAAACCTTCTTTGATTGAACTTATTTTGTCCTAAACTTTGACCACTTTGCAAAAAGATAGAAACTTTGGCCTTATGCCATTGCATTTTTCAAACTTCTTTTCTTAAATCAAACTTGTGAATAAATGTAATTATACTTGGCTTAAACTTTCAAAAATCCAAAAAAAAAACTAACTCATTCAAATAATTTTTAGGCCTTTATGTCTTTCAAACTCAATTTTTTGTTAAAAAACAATGCATCCATTTTGAATTTTGTATCACGAACTACAAGGTTTTAGTCCCTCATTTTTATGTTGGTACGTAGGCACAAGACCGAAGGTCTTGTCAAACACAAAAATATAATTAATGAATTCTTTTCTCATCCCCCCATTCTATTTATTTGTAAACATCACTTTATACCAAGTACATATGCACACAAAAAGGGCTCCCTAGGAGTACCTAGGACACTTTGGGTGTTAACACCTTCCCTCTGTCTAACCAACCCCCTTACCTCTAATCTCTGACATTTTATTAGTTTTGATTTGAAAACTTCTTACTTTTGGGTTTTGTTTGTACTTTTTTCCCTTTTCCCTTGGAAACAATAAAAGCGCGGTGGCGACTCTTGTTATTTGATCTCTAGCTTATCCATCGCTTGATGATTATGAATTTACCGCTACAAAAATTATGTAGCGACTCTGCTAGGGAGTAGTCTCCAGTGGGTTTAGCCTACTTTTTTATGTGTATATATTTGTATATATATGTATGTGTGATATAATCTGCTTGTTGTGCTTGGTGATCTATGAGTAGTGAGATAAGTTCTAACCCGAACTTTAGTGCAATTAAGATAGGAGGATGGTATAGTCATGTTCGACTTGTGTGGAGTAGTCCTTAACAAGTTGGCTTGAGACCCATCTGCTCAGTGGAGACTCTTTTGTATTTGGAAATGTCACACAAGTATTTGTGGTTAGGAATTACTATCTCTAATTGGGTCCGACAAGCTGAGGACCGTAGAACATTTACCCCCCTTTTGGCCTATTTAGGACGTAGTGCGGAAACTGTTCAAGTGTAGACTTGATAATAGTTGTTACGCGATACTACACTCAGACGAGTTTCTCTTGAGAATATTATGGGTCGATGAGTCAGTCATCTTAACCTGTAATATCCGATAGATAGAATTAAGACTCTGGGAACTTTTTAGAACATGATCTACATGTTTTTATCCTTAGTTCACTCCTTTGGGATGGTTCTTACCCAAACCCCATGCTTGTGACTTGCAACAAACCCTTGATTCTTGGTTGATCCAATCAAGTCTTGTCAATATCAATGGAACTTAGGTGTTGATAAGGTGTAAACCATAATCCACCAAAATGGATGATTGATCTTGACAAAGACTTGATTCATCCCTTGACCTTTATTTGTTATCCTTGTGTGTGATCCCTTATTTGTGATTGTTGCATTCATGCATTCATGCACATCATAACATTCATCACACGAAAATTTCAAGGAACTAAGGGATCATTTGCAAATATTTTCAGACTATGGATTATGGACGAAGGAACACTAAGAAGTACAGTTTCAGATGTCCCGACTTGAAAGAGTTAAGGAAGCTAGCATATTTTGTATTAGATCCCTTGGACTTCAAACAACGTCATGGGAAGCTTCTATCCATCTTGTCTGCTGATGTGGTTGAAGGACTCTTGAGTGTGCTAGTGGAGTTTTATGATCCCGTCTACCATTGTTTCACTTTCCCAGATTATCAGCTTGTGCCTATCTTGGGGGAGTATTCTCATCTTTTAGGGATACCTATTTCTAGTAAAGTTCCTTTTAGTGGATTGGAGGAGATTCCCCAATCTAGTATTATTGTTGATGCTCTTCACCTGAAGAAGTTTGAGATAGAGGCTCATTGGGTGAAGAAAGGAGCGTTATTTGGGTTGCCATATGATTTCCTCATCAAGGAAGCTGTTGCCTTTGCTCAAGCCGGTAGTGTGGATGCTTTTAAAGCTATATTTGTGTTGCTCATTTATCGATTAGCTTTGTTCCCTAACATTGACAGTTTTGTTGATGTTAATGCCATTAGACTTTTCTTGATTGGGAATCTTGTGCCTACTTTGTTAGGTGATATGTATTTCTCTTTGCATCTAAGGAATTCTAAAGGTGGTGGAACAATTGTCTGTTGTATCCCTCTTTTGTACAAGTGGTTTATTTCGCACTTGCCTCAGACGCATGCTTTTGTGGAGAACAAACAATGTCTATGGTGGTCTTAGAGACTTATGTCTCTCACTAATGATGATATAGTTTAGTATGATTCGTCATTGAGCAGTTTGGATATTATTGATAGTTATGGTGAATTCTCTAATGTGCCTCTCATTGGTACACAAGGAGGAATTAACTATAACCCTACTCTGGCTCGTCGTCAACTTGGGTTCCCCTTGAGAGACAAACCTAATAACACTTTGTTAGACAGTATTTTCTATCAAGAGGGTAAAGATCCCCAACATTTAAAGAAAAATATTTTGCATTCTTGGCATAATGTGCATAGGAAAGGAAGATCCGAACTTGGCTCGCGCAATTGTGTAGCTTTGGAAGCTTACACTCTTTGGGTGAAGAAGAGAGATTTGGAGTTGAAGATGCCTTATCCTTGTGAGAGAGCTATGTCTATGGTTGTGGTTGAGCCATTAACTCTCCCTAACCAAGATGTAGAGGAGTTGGAAGACGCGCTCGCCAAGATGAAGCAAGAGAAGGATATGTGGGAAGAGTGTTTCCGTGCTTTGATCAAGAAGCATGAAGAGTTGCAATTGGAGTCTAAGGACAAAGATGCACTTATTGAGTTACTTGAAGACCGAGTGACAAAGAGACAGAGAGAGCCTGATGTTTCATCTTCTAGCATGCCTCAGCCTTCCGTTGCTTGGAAGAAGATTGTTGATCAGCTTGTCCTCAAGAAGACTCAGATGAAGGCTTCTTTTGAGACCAAGATTCGTCGCATTCGAAGGAAGTACCCGCCTACATACAGATCTTCTGAAATTGTTGTTAGGGATCCTTAGGATGACTAGTCTCCTTTTCTCTTGTATTTTTCATTTGGTTTCTGAAATAGTACTCAATGTAATCCTTCTAATTTATATAAATAAAAAGAGATTTTTGCTCATAGCAAATTGTTGCAATTGCCATTTAAATATATATATTTGCAAATAATATAGTAAGTTCCTTGAAAACAAAAATAAATAATCATGCATCATTTGCATAAGCAGGTTTTCGCCAGATGTCTGATTGGTGTTTCTTTTGTGCTTTAGCCAAGCTGACTCACCGGTAAAATACACGAGCCAATCATATGAGAATTATGGAGCATTTGGAGCAAGAGAACAAAGAGCTGAAGGATGAGATCGCCCGCCTGACTACCATGATGGAGTCAGTTCTTGCTGCTCATAGTCAATCTTCTCCAACACCTGCAACTCCTCCCGCGAGGACTGTTACTTCAGAGGTGACTACCTCTACCATGCCTACTGCTACCGCCCTCTTCGCGCCAAATATGCCTTCCGGATTCCCATGGGGAATGCTGCCCAACTTTGTGCCCGAAGGCTTTGCGCCTACTTTTGCTTCCATGTCGACATCTAGCTCGGTCATGTCCGTGCCACCTCCCGTTGTGCACACCTTGCCTCGCGTAGAGGATATCATCTATCATTCCAAGCCGTCTGAGGGTCCGGATGTTTATGAGAAGATGGATGAATTGAAAGATCAGTTTCTTGAGTTGTGCAAGGAAATGAAGACGCTGAGAGGTAAAGACCTGTTTGGGAAGAGTGTTGTTGAGTTGCACTTAGTACCCAACGTCAAGATTCCGGTGAAGTTCAAAGTGCATGACTTTGAAAATTATAAGGGGAACTCTTGTCCGCTCAGTTATCTTGTGATGTATGCTCGTAAGATGTCTACTCAGACCGATAATGATCAACTGCTGATTCACTACTTCCAAGATAGTCTGACCGGCGCTGCGCTCTGTTGGTACATGGGATTGGACAGTGCTAGCATTCGCACCTTCAATGACTTGGGGGAGGCTTTTGTCAAGCAGTATAACTATAATGTGGACATGGCGCCTGATAGGGACCAGTTGAGGTCTATGTCTCAGAAGGACAAAGAGACATTTAAAGAGTACGCGCAAAGATGGAGGGAATTGGTTTCCCAGATCACTCCTCCTTCGGAGGAAAAAGAGATGAAAAAGATCTTCTTGAAAACTCTGAGTTCATTTTACTATGAACGAATGATTGCTAGTGCCCCAGTGACTTTACCGAAATGGTGAACATGAGGATGAGGCTTGAGGAAGGAGTCCGAGAGGGACGTTTGTCAAGAGATGAGGCATCAACATGCAAGAGGTATGACATTAATTTCGGTAAGAAGAAAGACAGTGAGACGAACGCAATAAGCAGTGGGAGGCAGAGGAGGCCTCAAATCAGAAGGAACCCAACATCCTATCAACATCATCATCATCATCAAGTATCCTCGGTAATTCTGGTATTTTCTAATCAACAAGCAACACCAGTTCAGCAACAACAACGTCAACAACAACAACCGCAACAATGAACAAACATCTACAACAACAATAATACCAACAACAATCATCATCAACAGAACTTTGAGAGGAAGAAGGTCTTTTTCGACCCGATTCCTATGTCATATGCATAGTTGTATCCCTCGTTAGTTCTCAAGAACTTAATTCAACCGAGGAACCCACCATAGATTCCAGAATCACTTCCTTGGTGGTATAAACCTGAACTCCATTGTGCTTTTTGTAACACCCCAAAATTTGCCCTCCTCATTCATGCATTCACTTTTTAGGTCATTTAGCATTTCATACCACATTGCATCATGTCAATCGGAATTAGCTCCAAGAAGCTCAGACGTCATCCAGGACACTTTGTGGGTTCTACTTAGATGATCAGTCAACACAAGGAAAAGACCTGAGGTACTACCAACAGGGCCAGATATGGCCTATTCACCGTACAAATCGCCAGGCTGGAAGAAGCAAGAATCTGCTGCTGAGCTGTCATGCTCGCTAGGCGAGCAGATGCTTCGCCTAGCGAAGAGCACTGCCATGCTCGCTAGGCGAGCAGATCCTTCGCTAGGCGAAGGGCGCGCATTTCTGAAAATATCAGAAAGTTTTGGGCTTGAGCTGTCCTTATTCAAAGCCCACAAGCTGCGAAATTTGGTCTATAAATACCAGAGTGGTCAATGAAATAAACCCTGAACACTGGCTGAACAGAAAAGACCAGAGACTTGAGAGAAGGAGACCTAGGAACTACTCTGCAGCAATCTTCAGGCAGCTCTGAGAAGTTCACTCCGCCTCACACAAACCCTAGTATTACTTTGCAGATCCAGCCGTACCATTCAATCTTAATCAGTCTCCCTCATCAGGTATGCCTTTGTTCCTATTACTTTATGCCTTGAATTTGAATACTATGAATGTATGAGGTAACATCAGGTTTTGCCCACGAACTTATATTTGTGTATGAATATGTGAATAATGCCTTGAATGTTTGATAATTTCGTTTCTGAGATGAATGCCATAGGGTCTGGAATCCTTAACATCGGACTGTTATCAATGAGAAACCCGAAACCCGCAGGCGCTCGCTAGCCGCTTCGCTAGGCGAGCACGCAGCGAAGCTTTCGCTAGGCGATGCAGTCACGAAAATGACAGCATTCGCTCTCTTTTGTTCTGTTTTGTTCTAACCTGTCTTTGTGTTGCCATGGCATTGTTTTCCCTGGATTTCATCTTGCTTGTCTAACCTTTCTGTTGAGTTTTCGTGAGGACTCACATACTCTTGCAGGGATACCATGCGGAGGTTTATTCTGATTACTCGTATTGACTAATTTTCTTTGATGGTCTAGCTGAAGAGATCTCAGGGTTGCTAATCCTTTAATTGCTGTAACTTCGGATCTTTATCCGTGTGGTAATTTTTTCCCTTTCTCGTACTTTATCGCTTTCTTAGCTGGAAGACCTCGATAGGAGGCAATGTTTGAGCCCCTTGGTGGCATTTTACTTTAAGATACATGTTTTGTGTGGTGTGATCGCTTCCCCATAGGACACGAGGCTTCAGATAGTCTCCCGTCTGCATGCCAATTAAGGTAGCACTGTTCCTTCGCCTAGGACTTCCTTTTTGCATGCGCGTTCCTACAACGCAAACAAACCCTAAAACCCAAAGCAACACGTTATCTCCTTCTACTACAGGCGAGTAAGTCTCCAAAGGTCGAGCATCCGGTAGATTGCGTAGTAACGTTGTTCGTCCAAAACCCAATTCATAACCCCGTAGTTAGCCGAACTACGGCTTGCTCTGATTCTCATTCCAGATGAGATACGTAGGCATAAGACGCGATGTCTTAGCGAGCACACATCCCCCCCAACCCATAGGTCAGCCGAGCTACGAAGACTCTGATTCTCATATTCATATGAGATACGTATGCAGTGGATGCGACATCCGCGCGAGTCATTTCTCTTAACCTTTTTAGTAAATAAACACATTAGGTAAACTCACACCCTTTAGACAAGAACCACAAAAGTGGATCCCGTAGAGTACTACGGATGCGTAGGGGTGCTAATACCTTCCCTTCGCATAACCGACTCCCGAACCCAAAATTTGGTTGCGAGACCCCGTCTTGTCCTTTCCTTTTTCAGGTTTACTTCGAGCGTTTCCTTTCCCTCCTTTGGGATGAATAACGCACGGTGGCGACTCTTCTGTCATTTTCTTTCGCCGGTTGTTTTTTCGCGCACTGTATTTTTCAGGTTGCGACACTTTTCATCAAGGAGCACCCGGACATGATATTGAAAACTAATATCCATTTAAGTATGAGGTTCAGAAATTAATGAAGAGTGGTATGGTGTCCTTCGAGGACTTTGCGCCAAATGTGAAAGCAAACCCTTAGCCCGCCCATGGGAACTCTTCTGTGAATATGGTGGATGGATGTCCTGGAGAATTCAAAGTTTTTGATGTATGTTTTATCAGGAGGTCCTTAGTGAAGATGCATAAGGATGTTTCTTTGGTAAGTGAATGTGAGCACGACCATGATGGTTGTGTTGTTTATAGTGTTAACCCGAGGGGTTGCGAAGTTGTGAAAAGGGACACCCAACGACTGATGGATGAAGACATTATCCAAATTGTTCAATCCCGTCATGTAGATGACGATGTTAATGTCATAGTGCCTGATTTCAAGCAACAAGAGTGGTTGGTAATCCAGTATGACTCCAGTAACAGCAACGGTCAAAGATCAGTATCGCCGTTGGTAATACGGTTAGCGGGCCCAGTCCCGTATTCATCTGATAAAGCTGTGCCATATCAGTATAATGCTACAATGATGAAGGATGGTCAAGAGGTCCCGTTGCTTATGACCAGCTCTGTAGTGAGCATTGTTGATGTTACCAAGGTGACCCATAGTGGTCGAGTGTTTGGGCCGGCGTTCCTAAAGGATAAGGAAGAATCGGTTGTTGGAAAGAAGGTGGAAGTGCCTGTTGTAGATCTAGTTGGTGCTTCAAAGGGTAAGTCTGGTGAATCCAACAATTTTAAGGATAACGATGATGATAAGGTACTTCGGTTGATCAAAAGAAGCGAGTTCAATGTGGTGGAGCAGCTGCTCCAAACCCCCTCAAAAATCTCAGTGTTGTCTCTGCTGATGAATTTTGAAGCGCACAGAGAGGCACTGCATAGAGTTCTAGAATAAGCGTTCGTAGAGCATGATGTTACTGTGGATCGGTTTGATCACATTGTGGCTAACATCACCTCTTGCAATAATCTGAGCTTTTGCGACGAAGAACTCCCTGAGGAGGGCAAAAACCATAATCTGGCTTTGTATTTTTCCATGAATTGCAAGGAAGATGCTTTGTCAAACGTGCTTGTTGAAGGTGAGAAAAACAAGAAAGGGGGGGTTTGAATTGTTTGGAAAATAAGCGCTTTTTCAAAAGGAAAATCACACAAGGATTTTTATACTGGTTCGCTTATAACACAAAGCTACTCCAGTCCACCCGGCCAAGGTGATTTCGCCTTCAACAAGGACTTAATCCACTAATCTTGAAAGATTGATTACAAACAACGTCTAAGAGAAAGATCTCTTAGTCCTCTCAAGTATACAGACTGCACAGAGTCACTTGAGGAAATACAACAAAGATAAAAACTTATATAATCTAGAGTGCTTCTAAGATAAGCAAATATTACAACAGTAAGAACAAAGTGTTTTACGTTTCAAGCAAAAGCTTTGTGAAATATTGAGAGAGATGAAGAATGTTTTTGTGTATGCTTGCTTTCTCTGACCTCTCAAAGTTGATTGTTGTCCTTTATATAGGAGAGAAAGAGCCGTTGAAAAATCATAGCAGATAATAACTCTTGAATAATAATTAGTGCCATAACTTATGTTGTTTGTTGCCAAAACAACTTTTTCTCCTTGAATGACTACTTTCCAAATATAGTTCCTATTCATTTGAATTTGGAGTTAACGTCTCTTTCTGTATTAGGAAGTCCATTTCCATAACTTTATTTGAAGTTAACGTTACTCTTCCTTATTTAGCAATTCCATAATCAGAGTCTTCGTGTTTCTGGAGATCTTGGAATCTTGCTATCTAACTTCTGATGTTGATCTTTTTTTGAGTTCTGATGGTTTCTTCAGATAGCGCTGAGAACTTCTGGAGTTTGACATACCGTTGTTCAGAGTCAGAACTTCTAGAGCGTACTTCTTGTTCAGATGCTTCTGATATTTTGCTGTTTTGCTCAGAGTTAGACTTTCTTGAACGTGTTTCTACTTCAGATGCTTCTGGTCTTCTGATAATTTGTATCTGATATGATTCTGTATCTGATGATTTCTTCCTTCTTTCCTTAGAACCCTGCACACTTAGAAACTTTTCGTTAGGGTGTCATTTTTGGTTTCATCCTTTGTTATCATCAAAATCATGGAATCTGTTGTAGAACAATTTTTGTTCTTACAATCTCCCCCTTTTTGATGATGACAAAACAAACTTAATTAGCAGATGAAACATAAACAATATCAGATCAGATAGACAAGAGCTCCCCCTGAGATAGGCTAGGGAGTTCAGAAGTTCTTACCAGAGCTTCCAAGCAATGAGGTTTCTTGATACCTTCTGCAATTTCTTAAGTCTAGTGTTAGATAAATTTATTTTTAAGAAAAATATGTTGCAGAGTGCTTAAGGTATTTAGACAGTATTTTCATCAGAGCTATTAATGACTTCTCCCCCTTTTTGTCAGAATCAAAAAGACATAGCAAAAAAAATAATAATTCAAGAGAAAAACAGTGTATTCAGATAAAAAGTAACAGAGGCAAAAGGAACAAGTAAACATCAGAAACAAAGAAAGCAAAGCAACAAAATCCTAAGTGCCTAAGGGTTGGGAGGCGGAGGCATTCTCTGAAGCAGTTGAGCCAGCATGTTCTGAATGTTGTCGTTGACAGAGTCTTGTTTATCTATTCTGGCACGGAGTTCCTTCTGGTCGTTCTTGAGTTCTTCAAGCGTCTGGAGAACCATAGGGATAACTGATGAGGACTCCCCCTGAGTCAGAGTCTGCTGTGCTTCAGCAGCGGCCTTTGCTTCAGCTTCAGCAGCAGCCTGTGCTTCAGCTTCGGCAGCAGCAGCAGCATCGGCCAGAGCTTTAGCTTCAGCTTCCTTTGCCCTTTCTTCCTCTAGCCTTCTGGCTTCTTCTTCAGCCTCTCTTGCTAGTCTCTCTTCCTCAAGCCTTCTGGCTTCAGCTTCTCTTGCAAGTCTTTCCTGGAGTCTTGCCTCAGCATCTCTGATGTAGCCATTTCTGACTTGCTCAGAGATGTTCTTCAGCTTAAAAGCCTCAGAGGTCATCCAGCCAATGACTTTGTTCTAGTGTGTCCTTACAGAGTCAGGATCATCACTGACTTCAGAGTTAATGGTCAGAGACTTGACCTTTTGTACTGAAGCCCCTGCGACCAGCATTATGGCTTCCTCAAGGGTAGGTACGGAAAGGTTAGGTTCAGAGGTTTGAGGTGAAGAGGTTGGAGGGCTGAGATTTAATGTTAGAGGTTCAGGTTCAGCTTCAGGTTCAGCGGAGGTGTTTGGAGGGGTGATATCAGAGGTGTGGAGGTCAGAGGGTTGAGTTTCAGAAGGTTGGTCTTCAGAAGTAATGTTGGTTGTTTGTTCTGGGGGAGGTGAAGTTGCTTCAGATTGTGTTGGTTGTTGTGAAGCAAGGTTTTGAGCCTGAATTTGGGCTAAGGTTGGAGAGTTAGGGTCAGAGTATTCTTGGTAAGAGGAGAGGTCAAGGTATGGAGGTGATTCTGGGGCTGAAGATGATGAAGAGGAAGTGGTAGTGTGAGCAAGATTAAAATTGGGTAGAAGTTGTGAGGTTCTGGTTGTAGAAGGTGGGGTTTCAGAGGATGTGTATATAGGTGGTGTTGGGAGAGGATTAGAAGAAGCCATAAGTTGTTCAGAGGGAATAAAGGGAGCAGACGTACCAGTAGATATTTGCAGAGGTGCTGGAGACCTTATTTCAGAGGTTTCTCCTATCCTTGTTCTCTTTGCCTTTGAAGACTTATTCTTAGAGGGACCTCTTTTGAATCTGACAAAGTCTTCTTCTGAATCTAGACACTCATCCAGTCTGAACTCAGAGATGTCGACTCCTTCTTCCTTCAGACGCTGCATATAGTGGAGGATTGCATCTACGGGTTCATTCTTGAAGAACCTTGCAAGACCATGGGGCAACTTCCTCTGATCTTTCAAGGCATCCCAGGAGGTGTCCATAGTGGGTCTGACTTGAATCTTCTTCAGAATTCCCATGCTTTTCAGATTTCTGGCGTTCAGAGGCTTTCTAGTATCTATCGCCAGATCTTCCATCAGTTTGTTCTTCTCCAGATGATCTACCAGCCCATTCTCAATGAAGACATCAGACAGAAGCCTTCCCAGAGGAATGTAGGATCTGGGTTTCATGTTGTTTTTTGTCTCCCTTACAGAGTCTCTGAGATATCTAAAGAGAAGTGCAGGAAGGCAGAGCTTCACACCCTTGTGAATGCAATACAGAATGCACTTCTGATCTGCATTGATGTAGTCAGAGGAGTCTGATGCTGGGCGATGATGAATGGTTCCCAGAATGATCTTGAGCCATACTCTGAGGTTCTGATGAAGTTCTTTGTTCTTTGAAGGATTTCCTTCAGTGTTGAGTTTGAAGATGGTTGGATTGATTACTTCAGCAATGCGCCTTGACCTAAGGTTGATGTTGTAAATCCTTTTTCCTCCAGTTTTCTCCATGTTTAGTAAAGAAGCAATTGACTTTTCAGTAATCACTATCTTTACCCCCAATACGAAGGAGACGATGAAATGGTCATCAGCATCAGCAAATCTCCAGAATTCTTTGATGAGATTTGGGTAAACAGGGCCATAAAGCCTTTGGAAGTAGTTTTCCCACCCTTGTAGACGGAGTTCTTCAGTAAGATCTACTCCATTTCTCCTCATGTTGTCGAAGTCCACCAGTGTTTCACATAACACATCCAGTCCCTCAAAGGGTGTTGCTAGATTGATATGAGGTTGACGATCAAGAACATGGGGTTCCTTGTACACTGGAGTAATGGAGACTCCTGTAACAGTTGGAGTTGGAATGCTTGAACTTTGGGCAGTGGTGTTGGATTCCATTTGCTGAGAAAAGTTGAAAACTTGTTGTTGTTGAGCATCCATAGTTGATGAAGATGAAGGTGAAGATGAAGAGTTTGTAGAATGCTTCAGAGAGGGTTTGAGAGTGAGTGAGAGTGATAAGTGTGTGAAATGTGAGAAAAGTGTTTAAATACCCTAAACGAAAACACATGCAAAACGACACACTATTCAACGTTAGCACAAAGCACAAGTTAGCATGCTTGGGGGAAAAATGATTAAGGCTCATTAATGAATGTCTAATCCCAACAGTATGCACACTGCTCGAGGAGATCTTAAACGTTTGCCCTTTGATTTTTCTTCTGGACAGCTGTCTAGAAGTTCTAGGGTTAGACGCTAAGTGCTCCACGTGTTTTGATGTATCTGATCTTCAGGAATACCAAAGGATTGGTTCCTGGAGATTTCTAACTCAGATATCTTCTTAACTGGTAGAAGTATCAGAGTCAGAGGCAGAAACACATTTGTTTATGTCAGAGTCTCATTTTACATCTTTAGAGCCACACTTCATTCAGGGCAATTTTGAATGTTCAGATTTTCTAAGATAAAAAGAAATCTATCTTCAGCTAGAGGCTTAGTAAAGATATCTGCCCATTGATGATCTGTATCAATGCACTTCAATGTTACTATCCCTTTCTGAACATAGTCTCTGATAAAATGATGTTTTATTTCAATGTGTTTAGCTCTGGAATGTAGAATGGGATTCTTACTTAGACAAATGGCAGCAGTATTATCACAGAAGATAGGAATGTTACTCTCGAAGATTTGCAGATCTTCTAACTGATGCTTCATCCAGAGCATCTGAGTTGTGCACAGTGATGCTGAGATATATTCTGCTTCTGCAGTTGATAGAGCGATAGTTGACTGTCTTTTGCTAGCCCAGGATATCAGATTGTTTCCCAGAAGCTGGCAATTTCCAGATGTGCTTTTTCGTTCTAGTCTATCTCCTGCATAATCTGCATCAAAGTAACCCAAAAGTCTATACTCTAATGTTTTCTTATACATCAGGCCCAGGTTAGGAGTTCCTTTCAGATACTTGAGAATTCTCTTAACTGCTGTTAAATGAGATTCTTTAGGATCTGATTGGAATCTGGCACAGAGACAGACACTAAAGAGAATATCAGGACGAGTAGCAGTCAGATAGAGAAGAGAGCCTATCATACCTCGATAGAGCTTCTGACAAACCTTTGCGCTTACTTCTTCCTTTTCAAGAATGCATGTCGGATGCATTGGAGTTTTTGCAGAGTTGCAGTCAGCCATGTCAAATTTCTTCAGAACATCTTTAATATATTTGCTTTGATGAACATATGTAACTTCTGAAGTTTGGTTAATTTGAATTCCCAGAAAGAACTTTAGTTCTTGCATTAAGCTCATTTCAAATTCTGCCTGCATTAACTTAGAGAATTCTTGACAAACGGAGGCGTTAACTGAACCAAAAATAATATCATCAACGTATATCTGGCATATCATGAGATCATTGTTAAGGTTCTTACAGAAAAGTGTGGAGTCAACTTTCCCTCTGATAAAATTGTGTTCCAGAAGAAAATTGCTTAAACGTTCATACCAAGCTCTGGGAGCTTGTTTAAGTCCATATAAAGATTTTTTATGTTTAAAAACATGTTCTGGAAAATTTGGATTTTCAAAACCTGGAGGTTGGTTGACATACACTTCTTCTAATATATAACCATTAAGGAATGCACTCTTGACATCCATTTGATATAATTTAATAGAATGGTTAATAGCAAAAGATACAAGAAGACGAATAGATTCTAACCTTGCGACTGGAGCAAAAGTTTCATTATAATCAATACCTTCTTGTTGACTATAACCTTGAGCTACCAGTCGAGCTTTGTTTCTGACGACTTCTCCTTTCTCATTCAGCTTGTTTCTGAATACCCATCTGGTTCCAATAACGTGAGTGCCTCTGGGCTTTGGAACAAGATCCCAGACATCATTCTTTGTGAATTGATCTAATTCTTCTTGCATGGCTGAAACCCAGTCGTTATCTTGAAGTGCTTCATCACAGGACGTAGGCTCAATCAGAGACACTAGTCCCAGAGGAGTATCTTCAGAGGTCCTGAAGGTAGATCTGGTTCTAACAGGTTCGTCTTTGTTTCCCAGAATCAAATCTTCAGATACATTGATACGACTTTTAACTTTCTTTGGGATTTCTGGGGATTTAATTTCTTCAGAGTTCTGAGTGACAGTTGCTTCTGGAGTTTTATCAGATCCTGCAAGAGTGATTTCTAAATCTGCAAAATTTTCAACTAGCTTTGACTTTTCAGGGTCAAGCTTATCATCAAATCTGACATGAATTGATTCTTCCACAATTTTGGTTTCTGTGTTGTATACTCTGTAGCCTTTAGAGCGTTCTGAGTATCCTAACATAATACCTTTCTGTGCTTTGGAATCGAACTTGTTCAGATGTTCTTTAGTGTTTAAGATAAAGCAAGAACATCCAAAAGGATGAAAATATGAAATGTTTGGTTTTCTTCCTTTACACAGTTCATAGGGAGTCTTTTCCAGAATAGGTCTTATAGAGATTCTATTCTGAATGTAACATGCTGTATTTACAGCTTCTGCCCAAAAGTGCTTTGCCACATTAGTTTCATTGATCATGGTTCTGGCCATCTCTTGGAGTGTCCTATTCTTCCTCTCTACAACTCCATTTTGTTGTGGAGTTCTAGGGCAGGAGAAATCATGGGATATTCCATTTGAGTCAAATAATTCCTCAAAATCTTTGTTTTCAAATTCTCCACCATGATCACTTCTGACTCTAATAATTTTAGAGTCAAATTCTTTTTGCACTTTGGAGCAGAAACTAGTGAATACAGAGTGAGACTCACTCTTGTGCTTTAGGAATTTCACCCATGTCCAGCGACTGTAATCATCAACAATGACTAGTCCATACTTCTTTCCATTGACTGATGTTGTTTTCACAGGACCAAATAAGTCAATGTGGAGAAGTTCCAGAGGCTTAGAGGTAGAAATAACATTTTTCTTTTTAAAGGATGTTTTTGAAAATTTTCCTTTCTGACATGCTTCACACAGAGCATCTGAAGAAAACTTCAGTTTAGGTAGGCCTCTGACTAACTCGAGTTTATTTAGCTGAGAAAGTTTCCTCATGCTAATGTGGCCCAAGCGTCTATGCCACACCCATTGCTCTTCGTGAACAGTCATCAGACATTTAACATTTTGTTCTTTTAAATCAGAAAGATTGATTTTATAAATGTTGTTTTTCCTCTTGCCTGTGAATAGGACTGAACCATTGTTTTGATTTATGGCTTTACATGTTTTTTGATTAAAGATTACATCATAACCGTTATCACTTAATTGACTTATGGATAACAAGTTATGCATTAATCCTTCTACGTAAAGGACATCAGATATAGAGGGGAGAGTACCATTACCAATAGTTCCGGAGCCTCTGATCCTTCCTTTCTGATCTCCTCCGAAACCTACAAATCCAGCGTCTTTAAGTTCCAGACTTTGGAACATATACTTTCTTCCCGTCATGTGTCGCGAGCATCCAGAGTCCAGGTACCATGACTGGTGTCTGAACTTTGCTGCATAGGATATCTGCAACATAAACAATCTTATCTTTCGGTACCCAGAATCTCTTGGGTCCTTTCTGATTAGTCTTCCCAGAGTTTCTTATAACTTTGGGTTTTCTAGCATTTTCAAATTTTTGTTCTTGTGTGTGTGTGTAGTGATATGAAAATGGAGATTTAAGTTGGTCACTAGAAGAAGTTTTAACTTCCTTAGGATCATACCCAATTCCCTTTTTATTATTCTGACTGACTCCATAAATCATGGATGCCATAATACTCCTACCTATTCCATTTTTCAGAAATTCTTGAAAGGCTTCTTCGTATTCATAAATTAATTTATTTGAAGTTTGTGGTGCTTGAGACAACGCTTCTTCTAATTCTAAGCTTTTTCTTTTGGCTCCATCTCTTTCTAATGTTAAAGATCTGATTGTATCTTCCCGCTCTAGAATTGTCATCTCAAGCTTGCCACATTCTTCAAATTTTGCTTTAAAACAGCCTTTTATGTTTTTAAGCTTTTGTTTTAATTTCTGATATGAGCTAAGAGTTTCTGACAAGCATGATTCTAGGTCAGATCGAGAGAGTATAGAAAATACCTCTTCAGATTCTTCATCTGAGCTGCTCCTGGATGTGGTAGCCATAAGTGCCACGTTGGCCTTTTCATCAGAGTCAGATTCTGATGACTCAGATTCACTATCATCCCAGGTAGCCATAAATCCTTTCTTTGTCCTGAAGGTATTTTTCTTGAAGCTTTCTTTTCTAGAATTGTCTTTCTTTAGCTTGGGGCATTCATTCCTGTAGTGACCTGTTTCTTTACATTCATAACAAGTAATATCTTTGTTAGTTTTACCTTTTGAGGTTGATTCTGATCGATCCCCTCTGGGTCTTGGTCTTCTGAAGTTGTTGTTCCTCTTTTTCCAGAGTTGTTTAACTCTTCTGGTCAGGAGGGACAATTCTTCTTCATCATCAGAATCTTCTAGTTCAGAGTCATCAGTATCTTCAGTTTCTACCTGGAGAGCTTTGGTTCTGTCAGGTTTGCGTCTTTCATATCTGGACTTTAATGCTACGGACTTGTTCCTTTTCTGAGGCTCATCTTCCTCTAGTTCTATCTCATGGCTTCTGAGGGAACTGACAAGTTCTTCAAGACTGATATTGTTCAGATCCTTTGACAGCTTCAGAGCAGTAACCATGGGTCTCCATTTCTTTGGCAGACTTCTGACTATCTTTTTGACGTGGTCTGCCGTTGTGTATCCTTTGTCTAGAACTTTGAGACCTGCAATCAGAGTTTGGAATCTAGAGAACATTGCCTCTATGGCTTCATCATCTTCCATTTTGAAAGCTTCATATTTCTGGATAAGCGTCAGAGCCTTTGTCTCTTTGACCTGAGAGTTTCCTTCATGAGTCATCCTCAGAGAGTCAAGTATGTCTTTGGCTGTTTCGCTGTTGGTGATCTTTTCATACTCGTTGTAAGATATAGCATTGAGGAGTATGGTTCTGGCCTTGTGATGATTTTTGGAAACTCGCTTCTGATCATCTGACATCTTACTTCTGGGAACTTCAGCTTCATCCTCTGTGACAGGAGGTTTGTATCCATATGTGACAATGTCCCAGAGATCAGCATCATAGCCTAGAAAGAAACTTTCGATTCTATCTTTCCAGTAATCGAATTTCTCTCCATCAAAGACAGGAGGCTTAGCATTGTAACTATCCTTTTCATTTGTGTGGGCCATAGTTTTTCTCGTTCTGGATCTCTCTACACTGTTAAGTGTTTGATTAGAAAATCAATAACAGAGCCGGAGCTCTGATACCAATTGAAGGTGAGAAAAACAAGAAAGGGGGGGTTTGAATTGTTTGGAAAATAAGCGCTTTTTCAAAATGAAAATCACACAAGGATTTTTATACTGGTTCGCTTATAACACAAAGCTACTCCAGTCCACCCGGCCAAGGTGATTTCGCCTTCAACAAGGACTTAATCCACTAATCTTGAAAGATTGATTACAAACAACGTCTAAGAGAAAGATCTCTTAGTCCTTTCAAGTATACAGACTGCACAGAGTCACTTGAGGAAATACAACAAAGATAAAAACTTATATAATCTAGAGTGCTTCTAAGATAAGCAAATATTACAACAGTAAGAACAAAGTGTTTTACGTTTCAAGCAAAAGCTTTGTGAAATATTGAGAGAGATGAAGAATGTTTTTGTGTATGCTTGCTTTCTCTGACCTCTCAAAGTTGATTATTGTCCTTTATATAGGAGAGAAAGAGCCGTTGAAAAATCATAGCAGATAATAACTCTTGAATAATAATTAGTGCCATAACTTATGTTGTTTGTTGCCAAAACAACTTTTTCTCCTTGAATGACTACTTTCCAAATATAGTTCCTATTCATTTGAATTTGGAGTTAACGTCTCTTTCTGTATTAGGAAGTCCATTTCCATAACTTTATTTGAAGTTAACGTTACTCTTCCTTATTTAGCAATTTCATAATCAGAGTCTTCGTGTTTCTGGAGATCTTGGAATCTTGCTATCTAACTTCTGATGTTGATCTTTTTTTGAGTTCTGATGGTTTCTTCAGATAGCGCTGAGAACTTCTGGAGTTTGACATACCGTTGTTCAGAGTCAGAACTTCTAGAGCGTACTTCTTGTTCAGATGCTTCTGATATTTTGCTGTTTTGCTCAGAGTTAGACTTTCTTGAACGTGTTTCTACTTCAGATGCTTCTGGTCTTCTGATAATTTGTATCTGATATGATTCTGTATCTGATGATTTCTTCCTTCTTTCCTTAGAACCCTGCACACTTAGAAACTTTTCGTTAGGGTGCCATTTTTTGTTTCATCCTTTGTTATCATCAAAATCATGGAATCTGTTGTAGAACAATTTTTGTTCTTACACTTGTTGACATCGGCTCGTCACTGAATGTGCTTCCGAAGTCAACTTTATCGAAGCTATCTTATCAAGGAGCACCCATGAGGTATAGCGGTGTAATATTCAAAACCTTTGATGGTTCGCGCAAAACGGTAATTGGTGAAGTGGACCTTCTAGTCAAGATAGGTCTGAGTGATTTTTAGATTTCTTTTCAAGTAATGGACATCCACCTGGCCTACAGTTGCTTATTTGGAATACCATGGATCCATGAGGCGGGAGCTGTTACTTCCATGTTGCACCAGAAATTGAAATTTATCAAGAATGGCAAGCTGGTGATTGTTGGTGGAGAGAAGGCGCTATTGGTTATCCATTTGTCATCTTTCTCTTATGTTGAGGTTGAGGATGAGATTGGAACTCCGTTCCAAGCCTTATCTATTGTTGCTGAGAAGAGAGTTGGGGCACCTATGTCCTTATTAAAAGATGCCCAGAAGATTGTTGAGGAAGGAACTGTTGATCAGTGGGGGTGCATGGTAGAGGTCTCCGACAACAAGGGCAAAACAGGTTTTGGGTTCCAAAAAGGATCATCAACTACTAGATCTGAAGATATGCAACTTAGCTTCCGTAGCGGAGGATTCATTCATGGCAATGAACAACACTTAGATGTTGTGCTAGAGGAGGACGAAGAGGAAGACTGCACCAACTTCGTAACGCATGGAAAAACGTGCAACAATTGGATTGATGTTGATATTCTTATTATTTTGCATCGATCTAAGTAATTGCTTTTATGTTTTAAAAAAAATCCTTCTCCTATGCCTAAGGGAGAATTGAACATTGTTTGGGCATTTCAATTTGATCATTAATGAAATTAATTCTATTCATCCACATCTATGATGTTTGTTTTTACTTTTTGCTTTATTCTGAAAATGGTAATCATAAAAAAACATAAATAAACAATATAATTGTCCATCTGCATAATATTTGGTCATAAATTCACTTCTCTAAAATCAAAATATCAAATCATTATGCAGGTTGGTTCCTAACCCCATTGAATACAATGATCCTTCTCCTTCTCCAAATTTTGAATTCCTTGTGTTTGAGGCTGAGGAGGAAAGTGATGTATAAGTGAGTGATGAATTATCTCATCTTCTTGAGCAAGATGAAAAGACCATTCATCCGTTCGAAGAGTAGATTGAGCTAGTCAACTTGGGTTCCGAGGATGATGTGAAAGAAGTCAAGATTGGGTCTCGCCTGTGTCCCGATGTTAAGAAGGGGTTGATTGATCTTCTTCGAGAATATTCATATGTGTTTGATTGGTTCTATCAAGACATGCCTGGGTTAGATTCTGAGATTGTGGAGCATAGATTGCCGTTGAAACCAGAATGCACGCCAGTCAAGCAAAAGTTGAGAAGAACGCATCCTTATATGGCTATGAAGATCAAAGAAGAAGTGCAGAAGCAGATTGATGTCGGTTTCCTTGTGACAGCTGAGTATCCTCAATGGATGGCCAATATTGTTCCAGTGCCTAAGAAAGATGGAAAATTCCGCATGTGCGTTGACTATAGCGATTTGAATAAAGCCAGTCCAAAATATGATTTCCCTCTGCCCCACATTGATATGTTGGTAGACAATACTGCTAAATTCAAAGTCTTTTCGTTTATGGATGGATTTTCCGGATATAATCAGATCAAAATGGCAACCGAAGATATTGAGAAGACCACATTCATTACACCTTGGGAAATATTCTGTTATAGAGTGATGCCTTTCGGTTTAAAGAATGCTGGTGCAACTTACCAAAGAGCAATGACTACTATTTTTCATGATATGAGGCATAAAGAGATAGAAGTTTATGTCGATGACATGATTGCTAAATCGATTGATAAAGAGGAACATGTTGAGCATTTGTTGAAGCTATTCCAGCGTTTGAGGAAGTATAAACTCCGCTTGAATCCCAATAAGGGTACTTTTGGTGTTCGTTCTGGTAAGTTGTTGGGCTTTATTGTCAGCGAGAAGGGTATTGAGGTTGATCCTGCCAAGGTCAAAGAAATCCAAGAGATGCCTGCGCCCAAAACTGAGAAGCAAGTCTGAGGTTTTCTCGGCCGCTTGAATTATATTTCCAGATTTATTTCCCACATGACTACCACGTGTGCGCCTATATTCAAGCTTCTTCGGAAAGATTAGTCTTGTGATTGGACCGAAGACTGCCAGAAAGCTTTTGATAGTATCAAGGAATATTTGTTTAAACCTCTGATTTTGTCTCCACCTATTGAAGGAAGACCATTGATCATGTATTTGACTGTGCTAGAAGATAGTATGGGTTGTGTTCTAGGTCAGCAAGATGAGTCTGGAAAGAAAGAATTTGCAATTTACTACCTCAGTAAGAAATTCACCGACTGTGAGACTCGGTATTCGATGCTTGAGAAGACTTGTTGTGCATTGGCTTGGACTGCTAAGCGTATGCGCTAGTATATGTTGAATCATACCACTTGGTTGATATCCAAAATGGAACCAATCAAGTATATATTTGAGAAACCTGCTTTAATTGGAAGGATTGCCCGTTGGCAAATGTTGTTATCAGAGTATGATATCGAATACCGATCTCAGAAAGTGATCAAAGGTAGTATCTTGGCTGACCATTTGGCTCACCGACCAATTGAAGATTATCAGTCAGTGCAGTATGATTTTCCTGATGAAGAGATTTTGTACTTAAAAATGAAGGATTGTGATGAACCATTGCTTGAAGAAGGGCCAGAACCTGGTTCCCGTTGGGGCATGGTATTTGATGGAGTTGTTAATCAATATGGAAATGGCATTGGGGTAGTGATTATTACCCCTAAAGGCACGCATTTACCATTTACAGCAAGATTAACTTTCAAGTGTACAAACAACATGGTAGAATATGAAGCTTGCATTATGGGGCTTGAAGAGGCCATGAATCTCATAATCAAGTATTTGGATGTCTTCGGTGATTCGGCTTTACTTGTGAATCAAATCAAAGGTGAATGGGAGACAAATCAACCCGACTTGATACCGTATAGAGACTTATGCGAGGAGGATTTCAAATTTCTTTACAAAGGTTGAATTTCATCATATCCCTCGAGATGAAAACCGGATGGCAGATGCTCTTGCAACATTGGCATCAATGATTGTGGTGAAGTATTGGAATGAAGTTCCCAATTTATATGTGATGCGTCTTGATAGGTCAGCTCATGTGTTTGCTGTTAAAGAGATCAAAGATGAGAAGTCGCAGTACTTTGATATCAAATGTTTCCTCCAAAGTCAGATTTACCCGCCTGGGCATCTTTGAAAGATAAGAAGACTTTAAGAAGATTAGCCGGCAATCTCTACTTGAATGGTGATGTACTGTACAAGAGAAACTTCAACATGGTTTTGCTCAGATGCGTGGATACACATGAAGCAGACTTGTTGATGACCGAAGTGCATGAAGGTTCCTTTGGTACTCACTCTAATAGACATGCAATGGCGAAGAAGATGTTGCGAGCAGGTTACTATTGGCTGACAATGGAATCTGACTGTTGCAAGTTTGTGAAGAAATGCCACAAGTGTCAAATATATGCTGATAAGATTCATGTTCCTCCGACACTATTGAATGTTATCTCTTCCCCATGGCCCTTCTCCATGGCCCTTCTCCATGTGGGGAATTGATATGATTGGGATGATCGAGCCCAAAGCTTCGAATGGACATCGTTTCATTTTGGTGGCAATTGACTACTTCACAAAATGGGTTGAAGCAGCGTCATATGCAAATGTAACCAAGCAAGTTGTTGTAAGGTTTATCAAGAATCAGATTATATGTCGTTATGGTGTGCCAAGCAAGATCATTACTGATAATGGATCGAACTTGAATAACAATATGGTGGAAGCTCTTTGTAAAGACTTCAAGATCGCACATCATAACTCTTCTCCCTACAGACCTAAGATGAATGGGGTTGTTGAAGCTGCGAACAAGAACATGAAGAAGATTTTTCAGAAGATGGTTGTCACGTACAAGGATTGGCATGAGATGCTCTCATTTGCTTTACATGGGTATCGTACATCCATTCGCACTTCAACAAGGGCAACCCCTTTCTCTTTTATGTATGGTATGGAAGCAGTGCTCCCTGTAGAGGTTGAGATTCCTTCATTGTGTGTGCTCATGGAAGCCAAGTTGACTGAGGCTGAATGGTGTCAGACCAGGTTTGACCAGTTGAATTTAATTGAAGAGAAAAGGTTAACTACCATGTGTCAAGGTCAGTTATACTAGCAGAGAATGAAGAAAGCTTTTGATAAGAAGGTCAGACCTCGTGTGTTTAGAGAAGGTGACCTTATGCTCAAGAAGATTCTATCTTTCAAACCAGATTTTAGGGGAAAATGGACTCCTAATTATGAAGGCCCATATGTTGTTAAGAGAGCCTTTTTAGGCGGTGCTTTGATTCTTACAACTATGGATGGTGAAGAGTTCACTCGTCCTATGAATGTAGATGTAGTCAAGAAATACTTCGCCTAAAAAGAAAAGAATAGCTCGCTAAGTTGAAAACCCAAAAGGGCGACTTAGGCAAAAATGAGCGTCTTAGTGGATTGAAGACCCAAAAGGGCGATCTAGGCAAAAATCAGAGACATAAAATAGAAAGAATTTCCCGATAAGTTGAGTACCCCACTTTGGGGCAACTTATGAAAAAATTAGGGATTGTGGCAAGTAACTGCACTCTGCTGATCATCAAGGTTTCGAAGACAGGTTTGAGCACAAGGGCCGACACCAGCTCATCCTAGCAGCGGTCAAGAGCACAATGGATATCAAGAGTTGGTAGAAGGATTAAGGATCATTTGTATTCAATGTAACCCTTTTCCATGTAAATTACCATTTTTAACTTTGTAAAAATCTATGAAGTCTTGTCATTTACAGACTACCATTCCATTAAATAAAGTTGAGCTTTTATCCAATTGTTTCTACTCTTATTTACTTCAGCTAATAGTTTTAAAATTTTATTATGGTCATTTTGGAATTAAATTTTTAATCAAAATCAGTTTTTCTTAAATATATAAAAGCAAGAATTTTTCAAAGCAATTAAAAAGAAATATCAACAACATTTTGATGGATAGGAAGTCCTTAAGTGTGAAACATCGAAGGTTCCCTAAGCAGTTAACCCTTCGGATATCCCTAGACGTTTGTCTTGATTCAGTTCCTCGGCGGAGTGTTTGATCCCCAGTGGAGCTTTGTTCCTTGTCCTCTGCTGAGTTGGTTAATTCAGATACCCTACGGCGTGTTGTTATCCCTGACGGAGTTCCGGCCTTCCCCAGCGGAGTTCGTATTTCCTCAGCAAGGTGGATCTTCAGTAGAGATGGTTGATCTTCCCCAGTATATCGCATTAGTTTCCTCGCCAATCGCCATTCAACTTGCTCCCAGTCAAGGTTTTCTCCTAGTTTCGGATAAGCTTTTGATTATTCTTTGTAGGGTTGTCTCCCATTTTTATGGTGTTGACCTAAAATTCCCCACAGATTTGATGTTCTTTCCTCAACAGATCTCCTCCTTACCCAACTAGGGTTGAGCCTTTGGGATGTTGATCTCTCTGTTCTCCATTTTGTGGATTGACCGAGGATTGTACGGATGATTCAAATTCTTTGTGACGCCTTTGTATCCTTTGTGATTGTGTTGTCAGCATAATCATCATATATACTTATACATACACATTCATATAATTTCATGATTTGCATTATCATGTTTGATTGATTCATTCGAGATTATTCTTTGTTATGGCGGTACTCTATCCCCATACAAAATCTGGTGTCTGTCCTCCTGCAATTGTAGAGTGTCAGCCCCTTAAGCAGAAAGACTTTAACCTTTCTCCTTTCCCCCACTGAGTTTGTTTCCTCGTGGATGTTTATTATTTTAGTATCCTCCCTAGTTAATCATCTGGATGGAATCACTCCCCTTGGGTTATGTCCCCAATGGGTTGAGTCTTGATTGACCGTTTCTTTCTAGCTCTTACCTAGATAGATGCTTTGAGTCCCCTAAGAGTCTATTGCCCAATAACTGGCAATAGTCTTCTTAGTTTGCAGTTTGTTACTTCTTGCCCAATACCCGACAAAAGTACCCCATCTTTCCCAGCAGTTGAGTCCCCAGTGGATCTATTTCCCCAAGAAGTATATCCTTGATATGTTCACCCTAACCGGTGATGGATATCTTTCTCTCCCCTGCTTGAGTCTATCCTTGATATGTTCATCCTAACTGATGACGGATATTCTCTTTTTGGTATTCTACCCAGTAAAAAGGTAGTTGTAATCCATATTTTTGTTCCCTAGAGAGTTAATCCTTGATATGTTCATCCTAACCGATGACGGGTTTCCTTCTCTTTGCGGTCTTCTACCCAGTAACCGGTAGTTGTAAATCCTGCTTTTGTTCCCTCCGCAGAGTTTATCCTTGATATGTTCACTTTAACAAGTGACGGATTCTCTCTCTTGGTATTCTATCCAGTAGCTGATAGATATAATTCCTATTTTCTGCTTTCACAAAGTCTATCCTTGATATGTTCATCCTAACCGGTGACGGATTTTCTCTTTGATGGTATTCTACCCAGCATTCGATAGATGTAATTCTCTTTTGTTCAGTTGGTATATCCTTGATATGTTCATCCTAACTGATGAAGGGTATCCTCCTTGGCAATCCCAGGAAAGTCTATCCTTGATATGTTCATCTTAATTGGTGACGGATTTTCTTCCCTGTCGAGTTTATCCTTGATATGTTTGTCCTAACCGATGACGGACACTCTTACCCTTGGTCTTCTGCCCAATAACTGGTAGTTGTAAATCCTATTTTTCTGCAGTTTTCCCCAACAAGGCTATTCTTACCTAGTAATAGGTAATGAATACTCCCTCCTGAAATCCTCAGCGAGTCATCCTTGATATGTTGATCATAACCGGTGACAGATGTCCTCTCTGTCAAATATTTATTATCTCCTTACCCAATAACAGGTAGTAGATAATAGATTTCTGCTCCTCCTATGTTGAAGTTTATCTTCTCCAGTTGATTTGAGTGCGCATTTCCTTATAGAAATCATTTTCCCTGCATGATTCAAGTACTTCAGTTTTATCCTAACTTACTTGTATCCCCTGCAGATTTTTTTAGTTCCCCGAATGAGTTTTTTCCATGTTTGTATGGAATCCCTCGAGTCCCCCAGTTAGTTTTAAGTCGTAGCCTGGCCTACGCATAACTCCTTTTTATCCCCTCAGAGTCTCTGTCTCCCTAGTGAGTTTTCCTTATGGAAGGCATTATACTCCTGCGGATTTTCGGTCCCTTTGATTTCTTTTCCTTTGTGGCAGTATTTCCCCACAAAGCATTAACTTTTACATTCATATCATATGCATCATGAGGTCTCTTAGGGACCAAAATTTGTTTCTATATGTTGTTATTTAAGCCCATTCTACTGAGTCGACATGAAGATTTTAACCTTCGCCTCCTCAGTTAGAATGTCTTTAAATAGGGGCAGCTGTAAGACCCCAATTTTGACCCTAAGATCCCTCATGCAATTCCATCATATGCATTAGCATTGGGATCATACCTTAGAAGCCTCCTTACCCCTTTTTCATTGGGTTTGTTTTGGGAGAGATCACCAAGCACTATGTGATTGTATCATACATGTATTTTATCATTTCACTAACCAAAATACCAAAAATATGTCTTTGCATTTTCCTAACTCTTTTGTAGGTAGGGCATGATATCCCTTGATCTATCAAGTTCACATCTAGGGTTTGAAAACCTCATGACAAAGAGCCCAACCATGGATTGATTCAAGGATGGTCATAAACATCATATATGAGTCCCAATGATCTCTACATGTTATATTGATCAAGTTTTCTTCAAGAGTTTGAGGATGATTTGCCTTGGAAACCCTAGTTTGACTAGGGATCTTGAGTAACTTCTCCAACAAGCTATATCACCAATTGATAAAATTTCTCAAGGGACACTTAAAAATTAATCATCTTATGCATATATGATCTACCATGAGCCTATAAAGTCAAGAGAATTGAAGATTAGCAAGTTGGTTGATGGTGGTTGGCCAGATGAATTCATCTAATCAAAATTGGGTCTCCCTAGACCCTATATCCTACAATTTTCACCATATGAAAATTATTCCAAGAGAAAACTTACTCTAAATTACATTCCAAATAACTTTAATGTTGAGACCTAGAGCTACTTTTTCTTGGATAATCATTTTCTATGTTGAAACCTTATAGGTCATTTTGTCCAAACCCTAATTTGAAAGTCAACTTCCCAAGGCCATAACTTGCTCAATTTTTATGAGATGAAAGATTTACAAGTTTCACAATCAAATTCAAGAGGTCTACTTCAACTTTTATGTTTATAGTGAGATATAATTCAAATTTTATGAGCATGTGATATGAGGTTACATTATAGGTCACTTTTGACTTATACCATCGATCAAGTGATTTTCCCAAATTTCAAAAATGCATAACTCTATCATTTCAAATCCAAATGACATGAAATTGGTGACCATTTTGAAGGTCTTTGAAATAGTTACAACTTTTATAAAGACACTTTTCTCATTTGAAGCTCACATAAAAAGTTAATCAAGGTGGAATATTGAGACATATAGCTTGACACTTAGAAAAAATTTCAATATGTTAAAATTTCCAAACTTCCACCTCAAAATTCTTCAAGTTCCAAGCTCCAAATGGAAAAGTGTTGAACATGAAAGTTGTTCCTCTTGATCTAACCTTTCCAAAAAGTCTAAGTTCATTCATTTTGGACAAGAAATGAATAGGCTGCGCATGGCTTGAACATGGTATCATCATTTGGCAAGATTGAACTTCAAACATCCCAGCACAATTGCCTAGCATTCCAACATGACTTCGGCCTTGCTTACACTCAATTATGGATCATATGGAGTGATTTCATGGGCCTGCACACGCCCATGAACTCATGCATCACACATTGCTAATTTTGGAAGTTCACTTCAAGTGTGCAAATATCAATTGAATTGGCTATAAATAAAGCTCCATATGCTCAGAATTTCACACACATTTGCGCCAACTTTGATCCCAAATCTCTAACCCTCTAATTCCAAAGGATAATCCTAAGAATTTCACTTTAAATTGAGTTTGAGTTATCACTGTTTGGAGATTCAAAACTCCAGGGATCCAAGACCTTTTGGGCATTCAATTCTTCTTCTGCAAGCATTCGGAGTGAGATCAAGCACGAGCCAAGGCAAGAACAGCTGAATCCAAACCTACATTGAAGGTATTTTCCATAAATTTTAATCTCTTCGATTCTCTCTCAATCTTGATCAATTCTCTTGATTCTTTGGTTATCTAAAGTCCTACCAATGTAGGCAAGAAGATTGAGTTGCTTTGAGGCTAAATCGAAGCAACTCAGTTCATGTACCTCAAATTTCAACTCCATGTATCTCTCAATATACTTGGAGTTAGGATAAATTGAGGTCAGATTCGTGCTCAGTGTCATTTTTACTTTGAAATCATGTCCTTCTTTTTAATTTTGGTGATGGTTATGACTGAACTAGTCCGGCGAGGATCGCCTGAGAAGGAGACTAGAGTTGTAGCTCTGGTGGTGAGTTGGCATGTTCAAAGCCACATGATTCATTTGAAATAAAATAATATCTTGCGTTGGTTTGAATTACCTTTCCTGTGGCGCGCTGACTCAGGCGTATCGTGGATTGCGCGCTTGTGACTACTTGATCTGCCACCTCAATTAATGAGGGAGATCAAGTGGTCCACATTTTTTCTGATCATTTAATTTTCATTAATTCATATTAATTTTAATATTGATCCAAAAAATATGGGAGTTTCACTAAACAATTTCAAATAATTTCCTCTTTCATATTCTGAATTAAAATTATTTTTGGATCATTATTAATATTTTTCATGATTTAATGGATTTTGAATTTGTTTTGAATTGTTTAAAAATACTTTTAAATGTCCAAAAATTATGAATTTTTTCTCCAAGGTCCTTTGACCTTGTTTGACCTATGATAAATCTCATGGCCATTTCTTTGGTGTTTTGATGAGGTTTTAGGAATTGGATAAACCATATTTAATTTAAATGTCTTATTTTAGTATTTTTAATTTGAATAAAGGCCAAATAAATTTGTTAACCAATTGTGATGACTTGTTTGAGTTTGATTATTGTTGTTGGGCCTTGGTCAAGGTTGATTTGACTTTGTCAAATTAATATCATTGGATTTAGGGGATTGATGGAATGTATATTCCATCTCCCAAAATGAATGAATGATATTAATTTGGTAAATGTCCTCCTTTGACCAATTTGTGTTTTCACCTATTCCCCTCCATCTCATTCCCCTTCTTCATTCATTCATTCCATTTGGCCTATGATATCTCAAAATCCTAAGGCTAGTTGATTGAAAAATTAACATGAGTATGGATGAGATTAGGCCACACCTTTTGCATATTCTTTTTGTGTGTGGTATTTTTCATGAGCATAGTCTATTATACTATGACTCTAACATACATTAACACCAAAATTCTATTGCCCGACCTCAAATAGTTGTGACTTCTACATAAATCCAATTATGATTACTTAACATAACGCTAAATTTGTGACATAAAAGGCATAAGCATTCTAGTTAGTGAGATTGTAAGTCTCCCCTCTTTCATGGTATTGTGTGGAAACTTGGCCTTTTTTCCTTCCTTTGGGAGATGTCTTAGTTCAAGGATTCGTGCTTGTGATAAGTGGGTTGAGTGTTCTCCAAAGAATGTCTTAAAATGAAAAGCAAAAGCAAAACAATTCTAACTTCTAACCTATTAACTACTAACTTTTAATTTCAAGCCCTTTACTTTAATGCCATTTAATTCTAGCTTTTATACATTTGCCATTGTTCATATCATTCTAATTGTTTATGTTAATGCAATTTTCACTTTTTCCACTTGGACCATATTGCGTGATATATTTTGTTTGTGTATACTTTGTTTGTTTGTGTGGTCTTTGACCATTAATGTACATAATAACAACAAAAACCCTAAAAAACTTTAGTGTGGACTGTTGGCTTGATATTGGACAAATGGACTTAGCGTTTAGGCAATATTCCTATGCTAAAGGACTTGGCCAATGCCAACTTATTGTGAAACTAAGTGCTTGCAATTTAAAACTTCATCTGATACATCATTCAAGATCCTTCTGAGTTCATCTGCAACATGATCATTGTGAAGCTGTTATTTTGAACTTGTGACTTGTGAAATTCATCTGTTACATGGGTTATTTTGAAGAAGATCATGGAATGGATAAGCTTGGATGTGGCCATCTTTATTTGATGCCTTTTCTCTTCAAGATTAATATAATTGTGCATTTGTGTGTTGCTTGATTCTAAAAGTCCAAGAGAATTTTGGGTTTCTATTGACATTCTTGTCTATTGGATTGCTACCCATTTGGTTAGATCTTTTGAACTCTAAACTTTTAATTTTGTACATAGGATTGTCTCTTCATTTTCTCTCCACTTTCTTTAATTTCAAAATCTCTCCCTCTCTTTTTCAAAATCTTCTTTGATTGAACTTATTTTGTTCTAAACTTTGACCACTTTGCAAAAGGATATAAACTTTGGCCTTCTGCCATTGCATTTTTCAAACTTTTTTTCTTAAATCAAACTTTTTAATAAATGTAATTATACTTGACTTAAACTTTCAAAAAGTCAAAAAATGAACTAACTCATTCAAATCATTTTTAGTCCTTTGTGCCTTTCAAACTCAATTTTTTGTTAAAAAGCAATTGCATCCACTTTGAAATTTGTATCACGAACTACGAGGTTTTGATCCCTCATTTTTATGTTGGTACGTAGGCACAAGACTGAAGGTCTTGTCAAACACAAAAATATAATTAATTAATTCTTTTCTCATCCCCCCATTCTATTTATTTGTAAACATCACTTTATATCAAGTACATATGCATACAAAAAGGGCTCCCTAGGAGTACCTAGGACACTTTGGGTGCTAGCACCTTCCCTCTGTGTAACCAACCCCCTTACCTATAATCTCTGACATTTTATTAGTTTTGATTTGAAAATTTTTTACTTTTGGGTTTTGTTCGTACATTTTTCCCTTTTCCCTTGGAAATAATAGAAGTGTGGTGGCGACTCTTGTTATTTGATCTCTAGATTATCCATAGCTTGATGATCATGAATTTACTGTTATAGAATAGAATTAAGGATGAATAGTGATAGACTTGATAGTCGATGGATAGGAATCACACTAAAGTCTATGAATAAGGGCGAACGCTTTGAATATTCAGGGCCTACGCCACATACGCAAAGTCGCTCTAGACAAGGATAGGAGAAACTCCGTCTCATCATTCCATATTACTTAAGGCTCGTAGCACATGATACTTCTCTTAACTGACAAGTTGCTGGTGAAGAATCTTCATTGTTGATCCTTGTGTTGATGTTGATTTTGTTTGAAGAAAACTTGGTAGTTTAATCGATTCATATTGTACTAAAGTCTATGAATAAGGGAGAACGCTTTGAGTATTTGGGGCCTACGCCCCATACGCAAAGTCGCTCTAGACGAGGATAGGAGACTCTCCGTCTCGTCATTCCCTATTACTTAAGGCTCGTTTCGTATAATTTAAATCGTGTTTACGAAGTGTTGGCCTTTGATTTATCTTGTATAACCCACTGCTTGGTGTGATTGAGGATGCCTTGATTGAAGATCTTGACTTGAGGCTTCGAGCTCCACAACTTGGAAAAAAGTCTCATTAAGTGACCAGTGGTCTTTTGGTCATTCAATTTAGACTGTGGGATTATACAAGTTCAAAGGATTTAATTGATCAAAATTGCTTTTGATCAATTTAAATCGGAGGGTTTGTAATGATTTAGGAAACTAGGTTAGTCCTAATGTAATGGTGAGAAATTAAGTCGCACTAACCTAAGGATACATGTTATGATTGATTTGAAAATCTATGCTAAAATCCTAAGGGAGCATATAATCCTAAAGGAATATATAATTGTATGGATAAAATCCTAAAGGAATATATAATTGTATGGATAAAACACCAAAATTACCTCTAAAGGGTAAAATGGTCAAATTGCAATCATATTTCCATTATTAGAACCAATTGAATTCTAGTTAAAATCTAACTATAGCCTAAAATCAATTAAATGCTAAAGCTTGATTTTAACCTACTATTGAAAATCTAATTAAAACTAAACTATATTAAAATCTAATTAAATCCTAAATTCTAATTAAAATTGTAAAGCCTAATTAAAACCTAATCTTAATAATCAAAATTAACCTAATTAATCCCTAATTTTAAAATACTAAAAAACAAATGATAAAACAATATGGGAATTAAAGTGAAATTAAAATAAAATGGGCCAACGGGTGCTAACCCTGAAAAAGGTATGGATAGCGAAACTGGCACATGGGCCTTGGTTGAAAAGCCAATGGGAATTAGCTTCTAGTTAGGCGGTATACGCATGAATCTGGTGGTGTGAAGGCCATTTTCGTAAGGGCTTCCAATTCCAAGCCCAAGGCCTTAAAACTGAACTAGGAGGGGGTGCGAATAGAGGAATGGAAGTGTGCTAACAGGTTTGTCCCAATCAGGCCCAAGAGTCCACCCATTTGAATTGATCTGCATCTTCCCTCTAAAAACAACTCACTGGACTCATGCTCAGGCCCCCGCACCGGACGTCTCTCCTGGCAGCGGTGGCTACCAAAATGAAATCTGAAACCATCAGCAAACTCCTCTCTCCACACTCTATCCGAATCTACACTTTAATTCCAAGGATAAGCCACCTAGAGCCCTAATTGGAGCTACACAAACTAAGAACCCTAACCTAAAAAATCCTAATGAAATCACGATCTCAACGGTTTAAAGCTTCTGCTATGAGGACTTTGATCCCTCTCACCACAACCTACGTGATGGTAACGCAAGAAGGAAAGAAACATGCAAATTTCAAAAGGTCTTACCAGAGAAGAAGATGTCAGTGGCGAACTCTCAGGTAAGTGATTCAAAACTTCTTCCTCGTGGCTTCCAAACCTTCCTCCTGTAGGAGAATTGCCATCCAAGGCGCAGCGAAATTTAAAAATTTCTCCATTTAGTGATCCTTACGAATGGGCATGATCAGTGATAGAATCGTTACCTCTTGTGGCGATTCAAACCCTTTGGTGCAGATCTCTTGTAACGATCAAAACCTTGGATACAAATCCATGGGGCGATCACGAACGTTGAACGATGACAACGTCTCTACTCAGTCCACACGAACGGATTCCTTCAATCGCAGTGCTAGCTGTTATGAATGAAGGCTTTGAGTGAGAGAGAGAGAGAGAGGAAAACCAAACTCCAAGTCTTCACTTGAGTTTGAGTTTGAGTGGAATTGAGTGACAATGCTTCTACCAAAGGGGTTCTATTTATAGAACCACTTGTGTGGGCTTCAAGCTAAAAAGCCCACTTAAGTGTATTTTGGCCCATATCTCATAATATGCCAAAATCACTTAAGTATTTGGTACCTTACCATATTTCGTCTCCCACTTAAATGCACCGTACCTTACGGTGTTCCTTAGTTACTCTATTTCTCATCAATCCATCCTTTGTGTGTGACCCTGTAGGTTTTTGCGACGTTGGCAATTATATTAAATCACGCATTTAACATAATAAACAGTGAGCGGTATCTAGCAACACATCACTGCTACCCAAGTCACGAAAATGTCATGTGATCTGACAAAACCTCCTGTGATAATAATTATGTGTATAATTACTCCTTTGCCCTTATGTCTATATTGAACACAAGGTATAGACCGTGTCACCCTTGTCCAGTTCAATATTGGGCCCATAGACATTTATCCTGTTACGCAGGATGGGAAAATTCCATCTAGGGCACTCATGTCCCTCAGCATGCTTTGTGGAGTACCCATCAACTGTCTTTATGGTTATCCAGTTACGGACAATGTTGGATCAGCAATAAAGCACTTGACTCTACATCTAGGATCCATAGTGGTTTCAGGTCGAAGAGTGGTATACACTATTATCACCATGAGAATAACTTATGACACTTTGCATAACTTTCTATATAGTATTCTCATAGCGGGTCAATCCGGTATAAATATTACTCCTAATATTCATACCTATGTTTAAGACTTGATAACTCTTTATCCATGATCCATGAGATGTGATCATCAGTCTACAAACATAATAGTCTTAATGCTTTAATGTTATCCGACTTCACACTAAAGCTCGACTACGGATACTTTAAGAATAGTGTCCTTATGTTCAATGTGTTCTCATGATTAAGTCATACTTAATACATTAAACGGACTGTCTATTCCAGGGACTTTATTAACCAACCATAATAAAGAAAATGCCTTTTATTATCAATAAATAATTCGATACAAGCACCAAAAGTATTGGCCTCTAGGGCTTACACCAACAATCTCCCACTAGCACTAGAGCCAATCAGGCATACCCCATATGCCCATTGATCTAGTATGACCATCATGCTTCTGCTGCGCAAGAGGCTTTGTCAATGGGTCAGCAATATTGTCAAGTGTAGGTACTTTACATATTTTCACATCTCCTTTATCTATTATCTCTCGAATGAGATGATAACGCCTGAGTATGTGCTTGGATCGTTGGTGAGATCTAGGCTCCTTAGCTTGTGCGATAGCACCATTGTTATCACAATAGAGACCAATGGGATCCACAATGCTAGGGATTATGCCAAGTTCACTAATGAAGTTCTTGATCCAAACAGCTTCCTTTGCTGCACTTGAGGCAACAATATACTCGGCCTCGGTTGTAAAATCAGCAACTGTATCTTACTTTGAACTTTTCCAGCTCACAGCGCCACCGTTCAAGAAAAACACATAACCATTGGAATCATTCATATTAAAGTGTCTCAGCACTTTGTCTATGTACTCTGACTTAGGCCAAGCATTTTATGATCTATCTCTATAGATTCTGATTCCTAATATATAGGCTGCTTCACCTAGGTCCTTCATAGAAAAGCATTTCCCCAACCAAGACTTTACTTGTTGCAGGGTAGGGATATCGTTTCCAATAAGTAATATGTCATATACATATAATACCAGGAATACGATCATGCTCCCACTAACCTTCTTGTAGACACAAGGCTCATCTTCGTACTTGATGAATCCATACTGTTTTACTTTTTCATCAAAATGAAGATTCCATGAGTAGGTCACAGGCTCATCTTGATCCATGAGTAATACATCACCTTGATCAGATATCCATATATCTCAGGTAGGTGACGTATCCTGCCTGACCTACGTTGGTCCTGTTCTACTTGAGCAGGTTGCTCTTACACAACTACTTGTGTTTCCTGCTCTAATTCCTCCATAGGTGTGTTGATGCTTTTGTGATTCTTGAATTTCTTCAAGCTCTACTTTCCTCCCACTGGTTCCTTTGGAAATAAAATCCTTTTCTAGGAAAACTCCAGTTCGAGCGACAAACACTTTGCCCTCAAAAGGATTGTAGAAGTAATACCCTCTTGTTTCTTTAGGATACCCCACAAATAAGCATTTGTCAGATTTGGGCTCAAGCTTAGTTGAAATCTGTCGTTTCACATAAACTTCGCAACCCCAAATCTTCATGTAAGACATATGTGGTTTCTTACCACTCCATATCTCATATGGTGTCTTTTCAACCTTTTGGATGGAACACGGTTAAGTGTATAAGTTGATATTAATAGTGCATGTCCTCAAAAGGAGTTTGGAAGATCGGCGTGACTCATCATGGATCGGACCAGGAGGAGTAAGTTGGGATAGGATCCCACACTCTTTCAGATGGTCATCCAACTCTAGGCTTAAATACCTCGATCTGATCGAAGAGTTTTTAATATTCTTACCTAGTTGGTTTTGTACTTCATTCTTGAATTCCTTGAACTTTTCAAAGGACTATGATTTGTGTTTCATACACATAACCATATTTACTGAAATCATCAGTAAATGTGATGAAGTATTGAAAACCTCCTCTGGCTGGCATGTTCAGTGGTCCACATACATCAGTATGTATGAGGGCCAAAAGATCATTAGCTCTTTCACCTTTTTCTGTGAATTGAGACTTTATCATCTTTCCAATTAAACAAGATCTGCATGTCTCATATGATTCATAATCAAAAGAGTCCAACAGTTCATCTTTATGGAGTTTGGAAATGCGTTTCTCATTTATGTGGCCTAATCGACAATGCCAAAGGTAAGTTGGATTTAACTCATTAGGTTTCATCCTTTTAGTATTAATGTTATAAACTGGCATTTCAAGATCAATGACATATAGTCCATTGTTCATTTGTGCAGTAGCACAGAATATATCATTCAAATAAATTGAACAACAATTGTTCTTTATTATAAATGAAAAACCAAAACTTGTCCAAACAAGAAATGGAATTAATATTCCTGCTAATTGCAGGTACATAATAACAGTTCTCTAACTGAATTATTAAACCACTAGGTAAAGTCAATACATAAGTTCCTACGGCTAAAGCAGCAACATTTGCTCTATAGCCAACTCGTAGGTCGACTTCATCTTTTGCCAAATCTCTACTCCTCTTTAGTTCCTGCACATTTGTACAAATGTGAGAACCGCATCCAGTATCTAATACCCATGATGCAGAAGTAGATAAATTAATAACAGAAATACCTGAAGTTAAAGTCTCTACTCCATTCTTCTTATCTTCCAGGTACTTTGGGCAGTTCCTCTTCCAGTGTCCGGTCTTACCGCAATGGAAGCAGGTGCCTTCTTTTGCTATGCCTCCACTAGGCTTTAAAGCAGCAACGGCGGGTTTGGGTTTGGCAACTTCCTTTCCTTTTCCTTTATCACTCTGCTTAGTGGGCCTTTTGTTCTGTCTCTTTCCATTTCCGATCATCAGAATGGACTTCCCTTTTGACTTCCGATTCTGCTCGGCAGTTCTTAACATGGCGAGCAGTTCAGGAAGCGATTTGTCCATATCAATCATATTAAAATTTAGGACAAATTGACTGAAACTATCTGGCAACGATTGCAAGATCAAATTAGTTGCAAGTTCCTTTTCGAGGGGAAAACCCAATCTCTCAAGGTTTTCCACATACCCAATCATCTTGAGTACATGGGGACCTACAGGGGCTCCCTCAGCTAACTTGCTTTGAAAAAGGGCTTTTGAAACTTCAAACCTCTCATGCCTTGCTTGCTCTTGATAGAGCATTTTCAAGTGTTCGATCATATCGAACGCTGACATGTTCTCATGTTGCTTTTGCAATTCTGAGTTCACGGTAGCTAGCATGAGACAAGTAGTTTCATTGGCATCATCGACATGCTTCTTATAAGCATCTCTTTCTGCCTTAGATGCAGAACTAGGAGGTTCCTCTTCAGGAACAGGTGTCTCCAAAACATACAGCTTTTTATCATGTTTGAGGACAATCCTCAGGTTTCGGTGCCAATCCAGAAAATTTGTCCCAGACAATTTTTCCTTATCAAGGATTGATCGCAGGATGTTGTTAGAGGTGTTTGTTGTCATGGTAATCTACATAAGGATTAATGAAAATATAATTATCATTGACATATTTAATTAGGCCTTTAATTAAATATGCTCCCACTATTTTACTCAAAACAAATGACCCTCATCATTTGATTCGGAAAATCCCGTTGGAAGATTTTCTAGTGGGTCGAGATCCATATTTCACTTTGTTCTAAGTCCGCGTATGCGGATTACACAAAACTAGGTTATTTAGGTAGGAACTCCTTCCAATTGTATCTCATACAACTCTCGAAAATTTTCAGTTGGGTGAATAACTCCTTATTCCAATCCATCATATGGATCATTCCCAACTCTTGCTTCTAAACATATATATAATCTTATTATAATTTGTTTAGTTAAGTTTGACCCATTGTTTTAACAGTTGGATATTACAATTATCCCATCGCACCTTACTAGTATATAGATCATGCACCTCGCGTAGGCGAAACCTACATTATCCATTACTAGTCTTGATGAGTGTTAAAACTTGGAAAGCATAAACTTAATATTTAATTTGAGGGAATTGCAATTTTCTGATCTCACCGGCTTGTTTATCATATAAACCATCTCTCACATGCATCAACATACATTCACATGCATCAACATACATACATACATAATGAAACAGTTATGGCCCCTAGCGCAATTGTTCTCCCAAGCCAATGAGAGAACCTAAGCTAACCTACAACGATCTAAGCTTCTCCAAGCAAGATCTTCAAGGTTGTCCTCTTTTGGCACTGACTTCTTTGCTTTCTTCATATCATTACATTACAAAAGAAACTCGTTTTATATACGAGGGAGTGAGATGAGAAAAGAAGTTACATTTGGGAGATAAAGAGAGAGGCACGACACACAGGTCGTATTTTAAAACCCAAAACAATATAAAGGAAAACTAAGGCCATAACCGATCACCACTAGACAATAATAAACACTTTATTATTATTATTAATTTCTTTAATTAATTAAAATCAAATTAAATCTCGACGATCGATCACCACATTTTAATGAACAATTCATTTAAAATCGATGTCGCTTTTCGTATCAACACTTGATACTTTTAAAGCACTGAGTTAGCCAACGGGTGAATTTTTCCTTGCGTTAACCGGTTAACCATATGCGTTAACTAGTTAACACTGTTTGAAATCTGAAAAAATTGTTTTTTTTTCCTTGCGTTAATCGGTTAACCAAATGCGTTAACCGGTTAACACTGTTTGAAAATGTCTTGGAAAACTGTTTTCCGCCTTGCGTTAACCGGTTAACCAAATGCGTTAACCGGTTAACACTGTTGAAAAACTCAAAAAAAAATATTTCGTATTTCGTTAACCGGTTAAGCATACACGTTAACCGGTTAACACTGTTCCAAAAAGTGTTTAGAAAGCACAACTCTTGTGGAGTCAAACCCCAATCGCATAACTTTCTGACAACACAACCCTTGTGCCGTCACTAACCCTGATGCATCAATTTCATACCGTCAAACACATCTCGATTGTTAATTCAGTATGATTGATCAACACGTCATTGCTTCACCATACTAATGTCGGATCAAGAAGCAAACGACCATTGATCGCTCAAAGGAAAATAATCATTGAGTGTTTGAATGAACGAAACGAGAACACTATATCATATATAATGTATTTTGCATCAGGACTACATATATCATATATATGTAACTTGATCGATCTCAATTTAATTTTTGATTCATTCTACCTTTAATCATATTAATACAAAACAAAAACAGTTATCAGATTCATGGTTTCGTAAGTGGCTCTGATACCACTGTAGGAGAATTGCCATCCAAGGCGCAGCGGAATTTAAAAATTTCTCCATTTAGTGATCCTTACGAATGGGCATGATCAGTGATAGAATCATTACCTCTTGTGGCAATTCAAACCCTTTGGTGCAGATCTCTTGTAACGATCAAAACCTTGGATACAAATCCATGGGGCGATCACGAAAGTTGAACGATGACAACGTCTCTACTCAGTCCACACGAACGGATTCCTTCAATCGCAGTGCTAGCTGTTATGAATGAAGGCTTTGAGTGAGAGAGAGAGAGAGAGGAAAACCAAACTCCAAGTCTTCACTTGAGTTTGAGTTTGAGTGGAGTTGAGTGACAATGCTTCTACCCAAGGGGTTCTATTTATAGAACCACTTGTGTGGGCTTCAAGCTAAACAGCCCACTTAAGTGTATTTTGGCCCATATCTCATAATATGCCAAAATCACTTAAGTATTTGGTACCTTACCATATTTCGTCTCCCACTTAAATGTACCGTACCTTACGGTGTTCCTTAGTTACTCTATTTCTCATCAATCCGTCCTTTGTGTGTGACCCTGTAGGTTTTCGCGACGTTGGCAATTATATTAAATCACGCATTTAACATAATAAACAGTGAGCGGTATCTAGCAACACATCACTGCTACCCAAGTCACGAAAATGTCATGTGATCTGACAAAACCTCCTGTGATAATAATTATGTGTATAATTACTCCTTTGCCCTTATGTCTATATTGAACACAAGGTATAGACCGTGTCACCCTTGTCCAGTTCAATATTGGGCCCATAGACATTTATCCTGTTACGCAGGATGGGCAAATTCCATCTAGGGCACTCATGTCCCTCAGCATGCTTTGTGGAGTACCCATCAACTGTCTTTATGGTTATCCAGTTACGGACAACGTTGGATCAGCAATAAAGCACTCGACTCTACATCTAGAATCCATAGTGGTTTCAGGTCGAAGAGTGGTATACACTATTATCACCATGAGAATAACTTATGACACTTTGCATAACTTTCTATATAGTATTCTCATAGCGGGTCAATCCGGTATAAATATTACTCCTAATATTCATACCTATGTTTAAGACTTGATAACTCTTTATCCATGATCCATGATATGTGATCATCAGTCTACAAACATAATAGTCTTAATGCTTTAATGTTATCCCACTTCACACTAAAGCTCGACTATGGATACTTTAAGAATAGTGTCCTTATGTTCAATGTGTTCTCATGATTAAGTCATCCTTAATACATTAAACGGACTGTCTATTCCAGGGACTTTATTAATCAACCATAATAAACAAAATGCCTTTTATTATCAATAAATAATTCGATACAAGCACCAAAAGTATTGGCCTCTAGGGCTTACACCAACACCTCATTCTTCTTCTTCTTCCGGATTTGAGAGTGAGAGAACTTGCGAAGGCTTTAGCACCAGCAGGTTTGAAGCTCTATGTAGCACCTCAAATTTACCCCCCTCATTCATGCATTCATTTTTAGGTCATTTAACATTTCATATTGCATTTCATCATGTCAATCAGAATTAGATCCAAGAAGCTTGAATATCATCCAGGACACTTTGTGGGTTCTATCTGGGTGATCAGTCAACACAAGGGAATGACTTGAGTTACTTCCAACATGTTCAAATGGGGTCTATTCATAATTCAAAACGCTAATCTTGAAGGAGCAAAAGTCTGTTCCTGAGCCGTCATGCTCGCCAGGCGAGCAGCGTGGTTCGCCTAGCGAGTCTGAACTGTCATGCTCGCTAGGCGAGCAAATTCTTCGCTAGGCGAAGCGCACGCGTTTTAAAATAAAAGAAATATATAACAGAAAAATCTTGGACTTGGACCTCTCTCATTTGAGCCCACCAAGCCACGAAAATCAGGTTATAAATTCTAAAAATTCAGTGGAAAAACCCTAGAGAAGAGCTAACAGAATTTAGAGCAGCCTCCATAGACACTGAAGAAAAAACTCCTTTGCACAGGATCACCTCTACCAATTCCATCTCATATAAACCCTAAGATTGCTTTGCAAACCCAACCAGGAAATTCAATTTCATTCAATCTCTCCAATCAGGTTTGCCCTATTTCCATTACTTTATGCTTTCAATTTGAAATTTCTGAATGTATGAGGCATCATGGGTGAATTTGGAAGAGTGGGTATCGTTAGGTTTCACATGTGGGTTTAGATATGCATGAATGTGTAGAACAATTCCTTGAATGTTTGATCACTTGATTTCGGAAATGGGTACCACGGGGTTTGGGGTTACTAAAATTGGACTATTATCGAGGAAGAACCCAGAATCCGCAGGCATTCGCTAGCAATTCGCTAGGCGAATCTGCAGCGAAGCTTCGCTAAGCGAAGCAGTAGCGATTGTGACAGTAGTTGGTTTTTTGTTTGCTCTCTAATCTGTTTTGTGTTTGTTATGACATGCTTTCTATTGCATTCGGGCACATGTTTTAGTATGTATGTCATGTCTTGATGTGTGGAGCCTTGCCCCCTGACTTTGAGTTTTGATACCCTTTTGATGCATTTGTTTGACAAGAGGTTTAGGCTTCCTATCCTTGGTTGCTTTTTGTGAGCTTTTTGTGAACTTTAATGGCATGATTCATGTGGTTACATTTTGATTCTTCTGTTTGGTGCAACTGTTGATTGCACCCCATCTTGTTATTCTAACTTGTTTGTTGAGTTTTTGTGATGGCTCACATGACTCTTGAAGAGATAGCTTGCTTGGTATTCCACTTTATTTGTGGGATACCATTTGGAGATTTATTCTGATTACTTTGCTGACTTGCTTTCTTTGATGGTGCTAGCTTGAGAGATCACCGGGTTTCTTGCTTCTTTAGTTGTTATTACTTCGGATTTTTATCCGTGTGGTAGATCTCTTGATCCCTTTATCTTTCCCGCATTTTACCGTTTTCTTAGCTGGAAGACCTCGATAGGAGGCGATGTTTTTTGTGTGCTTACTTTTGTGCCCAAAGACCTCCAAGAAGAGGCACCAGTGCTAAAGACCTCCACGAAGAGGCAATTGACGGGTAAAAGGGATTAGTAGTCAATCCCCTGTTATTCAGTGTGTCGTTCTTTATGCTCGCACTACGTGTCGATGCTTCAGAACAAAAGCCCAAGATCTTTTGTCCGGTCAGTCAGTGGAGAGGGTTCCACCTTTCTGAATCCCCACTTTTTGTCATGAGCTCACCCTATCCAGGGTTAAGAGCTATGAGGTCTTATCCTCATTACCCTTTTGATCTGCTCACCCTGATGTTCAGTGTCGGTGGTTAAGAGCCCGTTTGATTACCCTTCCATGGCTTGTTTGTCGAGGTTGATATGACCCCTCTTGACTAAAGCCCTACCGATGTATGTTTGAGCCCCCTTGTTGGCATGTTTACTTTATGCATGTTTTGTTTTGTATGGTGTGATTGTCTCCCCTGTAGGATTGCTAGACTTTGTATAGTCTCTCGTTTGCATGTCAATTAAGGTAGCACGGTTCCTTCGTCTAGGACTTCCTTTTTTGCATGAGGATTCCTAAGACACAAACAAACTCATTGATTTTTCTTCTCTTAAGAACACGTTAACTCTTTCTACTACAGGCGAGTAAGTCTCCAAAGGTCGAGCATCCGGTAGATTGCGTAGTAACGTCGTTCACCTAAAAAACACAAAACAAACCAAAATAGGTTAGCCGAGCTACGAAGACTCTGATTCTCATATTCAGATGAAATACGTATGCAGTGGATGCGACATCCGTGCGAGTCATTTTCTTTTGACCCCTCTTTTAGTAAATAGTACATTAGATAAACCCACACCCTTTAGACAAGAACAACAAGAGTGGATCCCGTAGAGTACTACGGATGCGTAGGGGTGCTAATACCTTCCCTTCGCATAATCGACTCCCGAACCCAAGATTTGGTTGCGAGACCTTGTCTTTTCCTTTCCTTTTTCCAGGTTTACTTCGAGCGTTTCCTTTCCCTCCTTTAGGATAAATAACGCACGGTGGAGACTCTTCTGTCATTTTCTTTCTTTTTTACCCGGTTGTTTCGTTTCGCATTTAGGTTGCGACACTCTAATGGTGAGCTTCGATTGCTTCTAAGAAGTGTGTGTGGTGAGGGTGAAAGAGGGATTCGAAATGCTTTCAGAAGGTTGAGGGTGATAATTGCCAAGGCTTGAAAATAATGGAGGGGATGGTGATTTATAGTGGTTAGGTTTGGATTAGGATAGGTTTGGAGTTAGTTATTATGAGGTTAGGAATTAGCTTAGGAATTAGTTGGAATGAACTCAGTGAGTTTGCAGTTAACTCACTGAGTTGGAGAGTTAGTTAATGATCTAGAACTTGTTAAGTGGTTGGGTTTGTTAGTTAATTAATTGGGATGATTGAACCTGAACTTGTTTTCCTTTGACTGGAAAATGCAGGTGGACTTCAAGTGGGATTGACCTTAACACGAGTGATGACCTGCTGAGAAGGTTCACCCTTTAATGCCAACTTGGTTCATTCATTGGCTTATGCAATGTTATGTTAGTTCCCTGTTATGTCTTACAAGCCCATACATATGCTTGCTTTGATTTCCCTTGCATTCTATTAAGTTGTTATGGCTTGGTTAAACCATAGTATCCAACTGGTTTTGCTGCAGGGTTTGGAAATGGTTGTGTGCATTGCAGGTTTTGGGAATGAATGGTGGAGCATGTGGAATAATAGCTTGGGTTCTGCATCAGTGTGTATTCAGTTGATGCCGGCATGGTCATATCCATGGGTTGCAACATGAGGTAGCCACATGGTGGATATTTTGTATAGTCTGTTATGATTGATTGAAGGACAACTGTTAGGGAACTGGTGTAGCATGTCTTAGTGAGTTCTCTGTTAGCATATGCCCTGCCATGACCCTGTTACAAGGAGCCTATCATCTGCTTGCATTTGGGATTCTCAATGTTATCATGCTAAAAAGCCATGACAGTTAATTAATAGGAGCTAACTTGGAAAGGTTTGACTAGTGGTTTGCTATGTTTGAGGTGATGAGGTTAGTTGAATCAAGTGTCAGTATTCAAACTCTGCCCTGGATTGACCTTCTCTTTTAGATGTGACTATTAGCTCAGGAACAATTTGTCTAGTTACTAATATCAATGCCAATTATGTTTAGTGAATTTTAGTTAAGCTCCTAATGCATTTTGCTGCTATTGACATAGGTGACAGTTCATGTAAGGTACTGCTTAGGATAAGTCCCTCTTGGAGCTGCCTTCATTTGCAGGTTTTTTCATGGTGCTGCAGGATAGTTCTTGGTTGTGACTTGATGGGGAAATCTCTGCAGGGTTTGCACATGTTGTGTATGCTGATTCTGTTAGTGGCTTGTTGCTAGGTATTGTTAAATTATTGATAAAAGCTAGAAAGGAGCTCATATCCATTGCATAGGAGTATGATGAATGTCTCTCTGGTGAAGATGCTGGATGGGCAAATCTAAGTCATCAAAGAGGCCACCAATCTTAGTAGGAGTTTTAATGTTTCCTTCCTGATCTCAACCTACTGCACTTAGTTCCTGCTTGCTTTTATCCAATGTTGTTGGTGCTAGTATGAAGAGGTTAGTTTACTAATCCTATGTTGGTACATTTCTCATTAGTTGCAATGGCTTGACTATGGCATGACCTTTCTTGCTCCATTCTGATGTAGGCACAGGTTCATGGAGAGTTCAGGTATTGACTATAGTTTCCCTCATACTGCCATTTTGCATAGCAGGATGTTCATTGAGCAAAGGTAGTGGATCCAACTGCTGGGTTTCAGGTGCATCATGGTAGATTGGCATGGTGTGTTCATGGCTTGTAGAAAGGAGATTTCATCTTGACTGGATAGTTAGCAGCTAGACCTTCCCCAATAACTCATGGCTTATTCCTATTTGAGATCCATGACATAATGCCAACTGGTTTATCAGGTTTGGTGTAAAGTTGTTGTGGTTTGCATTTGGTCTTAGCTTGTGAACTGAACCTGCTGCAGATGTGTGTGCTTTAGAACTTGATGCAGGGTTAGCATGGCTTTTTGCAAGTGTAACATGGTATCTTTGGGTACATACTGCAGGTTTGGCATGGCTGGAGTCATGACTTGTTAGGCATGGACTTGGCAAGGTTGTGGTTGCTGCAAGTGGATGTCCATGTGGAGGCTTGGTCAAGATGTGGGTATGTTGTAGGTTCATGTATGGGTGTGCATGGCACCTTGTACATGCTGCTATAAAACTTATATGTTGTGCTGGCATGGTGATGTGCATTCTACAGGTGGTAAAACCAATTCAATTATGACTTTTCTCATGATTCTGCTTGGTTTCGGCTTGATTTTGCCTCTTTTCTTAGCTTAGCATATGCGCATGGAAGTTAGTTGAACAAGACAACATAACATCAAGTCGGAATTTTGAAGCAACATGTCTAAATGGCAAACCAATGGATCATGGTGGAACTTTGGAGATTAAAAATGGGATTTGAGGCTTTAGGATGAGAATTTAGGGTATTAGGGATTTGGGTTGACTTTGGTCAAAGTTGACCAAAAAGTCAATTGTTGACGAAAGTCAACATTTGGTCAAAAGTTGCCAAGACTTGTAATTTTCATGTAATGATCAATGTAATGGTTTATAGACGGTTATTTGGAAGTTGAATGGTTCTCAAGTTGTTTTTATTTTACATTGGATTTTTTTATTTGTATGTGCTTGAATTCAAATGAACATGGACATGACTTGTAAATGGAATGGTTTATGAACAAGGCCATCCCTTAATGAAATAAGGTTAAGGCTTAACTATGAATCAAAGTACATAACTACCTCTTGGATTGTGATACAATAGGATTTGGTGGTTTGGAGAGACAAAACCATCCATGAACAAGACAACTAGGCATAACGACTAAGATGAATTGGATTCAAGACCAATGACCAAATGAAAATAAACCAAGAGTGGATCTTGTACTTGAGGTGATCAGATGGAATGACAATGGTAGAGAAAAGCATGGAAGTCATGAGACTATAGGCTTGAGCCAAGACAAAAAGGAAAAAAGATCAAGGTTGTGCCAATCAGTCAATGGGTGAAAGGTGGATGGATTTAGGATTTTGGATGTCTCCAAATGGAAAGTCAAGCCACAAATTCCATCAAGACTATTCCCTCCTTGATTAGGGTTTCCATGAAGCCTACTTCTCAATAAGGTCCTTTGAACCAAACCATATGCTTCAACAACAAGTCTTCTAATGTATAAGCCTTCATCAGGGTTTTGATGGCCAAAACAAGGCCTATTGAAACTGCAAAGTATTTGTAGTAGTAAATTCATGATCATCAAGCTATGGATAAGCTAGAGATCAAATAACAAGAGTTACCACCGCGCTTTTATTGTTTCCAAGGGAAAACGGAAAAATTATGAACAAAACCAAAAAGTAAGAAGTTTTCAAATTAAAACTAATAAAATGTCAAAGATTACTGGTAAGGGGGTTGGTTACACAGAGGGAAGGTCTTAGCACCCGAAGTGTCCTACGTACTCCTAGGGAGCCCTTTTTGTGTGCATATGTATTTGGTACAAAAATAATGTTTACAAATAAATATAATGGGGGGATGAGAAAAGAATTCATTAATTATATTTTTGTGTTTGGCAAGACCTTCGGTCTTGTGCCTACGTACCAACATAAAAATGAGGGATCAAAACCTCGTAGTTCGTGATACAAATTTCAAAGTGGATGCATTGCTTTTAACAAAAATTAAGTTTGAAAGGCATAAATGCCCAAAAATGATTTGATTGAGTTAGTTCTTATTTGGCTTTTTGAATGTTTAGGTCAAGTATAGTTAAGTCTATTTACAAGTTTGATTAAGAAAAGGAAGTTTGAAAATTCAATGGCATAAGGCCAAAGTTTCTATCTTTTTTGCAAAATGGTCAAAGTTTAGAACAAAATAAGTTCAATCAAATAAGATTTTGAAAAGGGAGAGAGAGATTTTGAATTTAAAGAAATTGGGAGAAGATGAAGAGACTAATCCTATGCACAAAATTAAAAGTTGAGAGTTGAAAGGATCTGATCAAATGGGAAGCAATCTAATAGACAAGAATGTCAATAGAAACCTAAAATTCCCTTGGACATTTAGAATCAAGCAACTCACAAATGCACAATTATTTTATCTTGAAGAGTAAAGGCATCAAACAAAGATAGCCACATTCAAGCTTTAGCCATTCCATGATCATCCTCAAAAATTAGCCCATCTAGCAGATGAATTCCACAAGTCACAGGTTCAAAATGACAGCTACACAATGAACATGTTGCATATGAACTCAGAGGGATCTTGAATGATGTATCAAATGAAGTTTCAAATTGCAAACACTAGGTTTCTCAATAATTTGGCTTTGGCCAAGTCCTTTCGCATAGGAATGTTGCCTAAATTCTAAGTCCATTTGTCCAAGATCAAGCCAATAGTCCAGACAAAAGTTTTTTTGGGGTTTTGTTGTTATTATGTACATTAATGGTCAAAGACCACACAAACAAGCAAAGTATACACAAACAAGATATATCACACAATATGGTCCAAGTGGACAAAGTGAAAATTGCATTAACATAAACAATTAGAATGATATGAACAATACTAAATGTATAAAAGCTAGAATTAAATGACATTAAAGTAAATGGCTTGAAATTAAAAGTTAGTTGTTAATATGATAGAAGTTAGTATTTTTTTGCTTTTGCTTTTCATTTTTTAGACATTCTTTGGAGAACACTCAACCCACTTATCACAAGCATGGATCATTGAGCCAAGACATCTTCCAAAGAAAGGAAAAAAGGTCAAGTTTCCACATAATACCATGAAAGAGGGGAGACTTACAATCTAACTAACTAGAATGCTATGCCTTTTATGTCACAAATTTAGCGCTATGTTAAGAAATCGTAATTGGACTTATATAGAAGTCATAACTATTTGAGGCCGAGTAATAGAATTTTGGTGTTAATGCATGTTAGAGACATAGTATTATGGACTATGCTCATGAAACATACCACACACAAAAAGAATATGCAAGAGGTGTGGCCTAATCTCATCCATACTCATGTTAATTTTTATATCAACTAGCTTTAGGACTTTGAGATATCCTAGGCCAAATGAGATGAATGCATAAAGAAGGGGAATGAGATGAAGAGGGAGGGGAATAGATGAAAACTCAAATTGATCAAAGGAAGACTTTTACCAAATTAATATCGTCCATTCATTTTGGGAGATGGAATGTACATTCCATCAATCCCCTAAATCTAATGATATTAATTTGACAAAGTCAAATCAACCTTGATCACGGCCCAACAACAAGAGTCAAACACAAATAAGTCATTACAATTGGTCAACAAAATTATTTGGCATTTATTCAAATTAAAAATACTAAAGTAATACATTTAAATTAAATATGGTTTGTCAAATTCCTAAAACCTCATCAAAACACCAAATAAATGGCCATGAGATTTATCATAGGTCAAACAAGGTCAAAGGACTTTGGAGAAAAAATTTCAGAATTTTTGAAGACTTAAAAATATGTTTAAATAATTAAAAACAAATGCAAAATCAATTAAATCATGAAAAATATTAATAATTATCCAAAAAATAATTTTAATTCAGAATATGAAAAAGGAAATTATTTGAAAATTTTTGGTGAAACTCTCATATTTTTTGGATCAATATTAAAATTAATATGAATTAATGAAAATAAAGCAACTAAAATGAAATTCAAATAATCAGAAAAAACGTGGACCACTTGATCTCCCTCATTAATTGAGGTGGCAGATCAAGTGGCCACCAGTGCGCTTTCCATGGTAGACTTGAGTCAACGCGGCATAGGCTTGGTATTTAAAAGCAACGTACGAGATTAAAATAATTTGAAAAGGATCAATGGCTCTGAACCATGCCAACACATCACCGGCGTCCAAAGGTCGGTCATCTTCACCGGTGACCTTGGCCGGACTAGTTCACTCATCACCATCAAGAAAATTAAAAAGGAGGACATGATCTGAAAGAAAAAATGTCGTAGAGCACTAATCTGACCTTAATTTTAACTAACTCCACATATATAGAAAGATATGAGGAGTTGAATTTTGAGGTGTGTCAACTGAGTTGCTTCGATTTGACCTCTAAGCAACTCAATCTTCTTGCCTACATTGGTAGGACTTCAGACAACCAAAGATCCAAGAGAATTGAGTGCAATTAAGAAAGAATCGAAGAGATGAAATTTTCTGAAAAATACCTTCAATCTAGGTCTGGATTCAACTGTTCTTGCTTTGGCTTATGCTTGATCTTGCTTAGTATACTTGCAGAAGTGGATTAGAATGCACAAAAGGTCTTGGATCCCTGGAGTTTTGAATCTCAAAACAATGATAATTTAACTCAATTTCCAAAGGAAATTCTCAAGTTTATCCTCTCAAATGGAAGGGTTAGGGGTTTAGGATCAAAGTTGACGCGAATGTGTGTTGAATTCTGAGCATATGGAGCACTATTTATAGTTGGACCATGTGATATTTGCACCTTCCAAATAACTTTCCAAACTTGGCAATGAGTGATGTATGGGTGCATGGGCGTGTACAGGCCCATGAAATCATTCCATTTGATCCAAAATTGAGTGTGAGTAATTCTGAAACCAACAAGGAATGCAAGGCAAATGCATATGGAAGCTTGAAGTTTGATCTTTGCCAAATGATGATATCATGTTCAATCCATGTGCAGCCCTAGCAAATCTTGTCCAAAATGGATAAAATTGGACTTTTTGGAAAGGTTAGGTCAAGAGGAACACCTTTTCTATTCAACACTTTTCCATTTTAAGCTTGTATTATGATGAATTTTGAGGTGGAAGTTTGGAAATTTCAACATATCAAAATATTTTCTAAGTGTCAAGCCATATATCTCAATATTCCACCTTGCTTAACTTTTTATGCGAGCTTCAAATGAGAAAAGTGTATTCATAAACGTTGTAGCTATTTCAAAGACCTTCAAAATGGTCACCAAGTTCATGTCATTTGGATTTGGGATGATAGGTTTATGCATTTTTGAAGTTTGGAAAAATCACTTGTTCAATGGTATAGGTCAAAAGTGACCTATAATGTAACCTCATATCACATGCTCATAAAAGTTGAATTAGCTCTCACTCCAAACATAAAATTTGAAGTATACACCTTTAATTTTATTGTGAAGCTTGGAAATATTTCATCTCATAAACATTGAGCAACTTATAGCCTTGGGAAGTTGACTTTCAAATTAGGGTTTAGACAAAATGACCTATAATGTTTCAACATAGAAAATGATTTTCCTAGAAAAACTAACTCTAGGTATCAACATGAAAGTTGTTTGGAATGTCATCTAGAGTAACGTTTCTCTTGGAATCATTTTCATATGGTGAAAATTGTAGGAGATGGGGTCTAGGAAGACCCAGTTTTGATCAGATGAATTCATCTGGCCAATCACCATCAACCAACTTGCTAACCTTCTATTCTCTTGACCTTTTAGGCTCATGATAGATCATATATGCATAAGATGATGAATTTTGAAGTTTCCCTTGAGAAATTTGATCAATTAGTGAGATAGCTTATTGGAGAAGTTACTCAAGATACTTAGTCAAACTAGGGTTTCCAAGGCAAATCACATTTAAACTCTTGAAGAAAACTTGATCAAAATAACATGTAGGACTCAATGGAATTCATATATGATGCTCATAACCATTCTTGGATCAATTAATAGTTGGGCTCTTTGTCATGAGGGTCTCAAACCCTAGATATGAACTTGATAAATCAATGGAGATCATGCCCTACCTACAAAAGAGTTAGGCAATACAAAGACATATTTTTGTATTTTGGTTAGTAAAAATAATAATATACAAGTATGATACAATCACATGGTGCTTGGTGATCTCTCCCAAAACAAACCCAATGAAGGAGGGGGAAGGAGAATGCCAAGGTATGATCCCAATACTAATGCTTATGATGAAATTGCATGAGGGATCTTAGGGTCAAAATTAGGGTCTTACAGTATCCCATTATCATACCATCAAGAGCTAGGGTTTTGAAGACACATGAGGATTGCTTAGGTAGCCCTTTGTTGAATCCACACCTCCACCATTTTGAAATCAGGGTTTCACATTCCCTATGCTTTGATGGAAGTCCAAATTACACTTTTCAAGTTATTACACATGCAAACCCTAGCTCCACAAGCCAAGAATTTTGAATTTATGGTGATCCTCTAATGGAATGAATGATGCTTATGCATGAGTTGTTAATGTATGCAAATGATCCCCAAGTCAAGTGGTTGGATGGAAATATGAAAAAAATGGAGGGCAAATTTTGGGGTATAACTGTAGACTCTAGTGCAATTCCAGTCAATTCATTGTCAAGTATGTAACTAGCCCTATGGATCCTCTTATCTCTCCTTTTGGTTTAAACACCATTACAATATCATTATCCTTTGGGACACACTTGTATGGTAAACTCCCATCGTTCCTTGGTTTTGACACCATAATTTGGGTTGCACCTTCATAGTTATATACCTCTTTTAGGACACACCTTTATGGTTAACCCTCATTTCCTTTTGGGACACACCTTTATGGTTAACCCTCATCTTTCCTTGGTTTTGACACAATAATTCGTTTTGACACCTTCATGGTTATATATCTCTTTTGGGACACACCTCTATGGTTAACCCCCTTATTTTCTTGGTTTTGACACCACAATTCAGGTTGACACCTTCATTGGTTATATACCTCTCTTTTAGGACACACCTCTATGGTTAAACCCATTACTCTCTTGGTTTTGATATCATTCTCTTGCCATATCAGTCCCAGTGCTTTGGTAAGATCCTTTCCATATCAGTCATAGTGCTTTGACAAGTTCCTACTTTCCTGACTTACCATGTTAGTCCCTGTGATTTGGTAAGCCCCTTCCTTTTGGTTTAAACACCACCCCAATCAATCTTATCTTTTCTCAGTCTTTGTTCTCTGAACTACAGAGCTCTGACTTCTTCATTGCACTATGAAGATATGTAGGCATGAGGATGTGAATCCTTGGTGAGCATTTTTTCCCCTTTTGTTTCTCTGGTTCCATGAACTACGAGGCACTGACTTTCTCATTGCACTATGAGAATATGTAGGCATGATCTCCCCAATCCTCCTCAAGCACTCTATTTCTAACCCATTTTTTATTTTGCAGGTACATGAAGATAGCAACACCCATCCAAGAAAGAGCATTCAAAATGGTTCCCATGGAGTACCATGGATATGAGGGGTGTTAATACCTTCCCCTTGCATAACCGACTCCCTTACCCGTTTCTTTGTTCCCCTTGAGTTTTATTGATATTTTCCCTTCCCTATTTTGGGATATATAAAGTTCGGTGACAACTTTGTTGTATGTTCGATCGTACGATGCGTTAGGGTATATTTCGTCCAGTTTCATTCGCCAGGTATCAAACCGAAGCTGGTGACATAGCGAACAATGAAATTTGAAAATAAATTATTTTCCAAATTCTCTTACAAAAATTGCCTTCACTTAGTTCACCACACTTCCTTCACCCTTTGTTTAAACATGGAGTCAGTTGGAGAAGTTGCTCTATGAACATTTTTACATGGGTCAGTCAAAGATAAGTTTGAAGGAGTTGGATAGTGTTAGGAGAAAAGTCCCTGAGTCGATTGATGATTATCTAAACAAATTCAGACTTCTTAAAGCAAGATGTTTTACAAAAGTCCTTGAACATGATCTAGTTAAAATGGATGCAAGAGGCTTGGATTATTCCACTAGGAAGAAATTATATACTCAGTACCTTAGGGACATGGCACAATTGGCAGATAGGGTTCGCCAGGTCGAACGCTTGAAGGTTGGAAAAGCCAGAACGAATAAGTATCATAAAAAAGAAAAATTTGCGTACATAGAGGCAGGCGAATACCTCTGAGTCCTAGGTGACGAGTATGTCAGAGAGAGTGAGGTCAACGTGGTTGAACTTAAGCCAAGACCTCCTTACGTATGTAAATTGCTGAAGTCGGCGAACGGGAAAAATCCTATCAAACCCAACAAGAATGATAAGTTTGCCATAAAAACATATACTTTTGATATAACAAAGTGTGATGAGATTTTTGATTTGTTAGTCACTGATGGATAAATAATAGTGCCTCCGGTCCTAAAAACTCCTCCCTTATAACAGAGGAAAAAGAGAGGTTTTTATAAGTACCATAACATTTTGGGTCATAAAATATATCAATGTATGCTTTTCAGGGATTTGGTGCAAAAGGCTTTGAAGGAAGGCAAACTGCAATTTAGAGAGAAGCCAAAGGCATCAACTTAGGTGGATGTTGACCCATTGTAAACTGAGAATGCTCACTACGCGGACTCTATTGATATTTTAATGGTCGAAGCTACTGAGGGCTTCGACACAGAGGTTGATAAAGGTAAGAAAATATATGTGTTTGCTGATGTAGAGATGCAGATGGTCTACCCTAAAGCTGATGAGGGTTTGACCGATTTCCTAGAGCGCTGCAAGTTGATTAATTCCAAGAAAATGTTATGCCCAAGGTGTAGTGTTGTCTTCGATGGACAGGCATCTATGAAACTGGAAGACACTAGGGTGCAGGATCCTAGGAGAAGCAAAGGAGGAAACTAAACTTCTAGGTTCACTTTAGATAAAAGAGGTGGCCCTTGCAGAAATGAAGAATACATGAGGCAATTTCGACAACCTCGTCAGAGAACTTATCGTCCCCCAACAAATGTATTCAAAGGAAAGTGGGTCAAGCCTCTGAATCAGCGGGAGGAAAATAAGCCAAGATAGGGTTTCCAGACCAGAAGAATCAGAAGGTGTCGAAGATGCAGCCACACATCCCTCCTAACTATAAGGGAAATAACCCCATTACAAGGATGCAGTGTGTAACACCCCGATTAAAATAAGAGAATTATTTAATTGAGTTAATATTATTTTATTAATTTAATTAAATAAAGTTGAATTATTGGATTATTATTATTATTATTTTGGAATAATAATTATTTGGAAAATATATAAGTTGGAAATAAGAGAAAGAGTCTCATTTTGGAACAGAAGGGTTTTACGTGAAAAAGCAGAGAAGCATCGTGAAAGAGGAAAAGGGCAAGAGAAGGAGCAAGAGCAAAGGTTGAAGAACGGAAAAGCTTGAAGCTCAAAGAATTGCCGGATTATCTCAGGTAAGGGGGGTTTATCGTCGTTTAATGGGTATTATAGATTAACATGTAATGGGTAGTGATAAACCGTTGAATTGACCCTAATTGGGATTTAGAATGCTGAGAAAATTATGATGAATAAGTTGTATGAAACTGAAATTTAATCGATAGTTGTATGTGTCGTGAATTTCCAATAATGTAGCTTTTTACGGAAGTTGAATCGGAGGTCCGGAAGTCCTCCAACGGCGGAAAATGCGGAGAATTCTGCATTCTGCCTTGTGTTAGCGCAGGGACTGCTGTTTTGCCTGCGTTAACCGGTTAACCCAGGGCGGTAACCGGTTAACACTGTTATATTTTGTGAAAGTGTGCTATATTTCCTGCGTTAACCGGTTAACCCAGGGCGTTAACCGGTTAACACTGTTGCGTTTTGCCAGAAAATGTATTTTTCCTGCGTTAACCGGTTAACCCAGGGCGTTAACCGGTTAACACTGTTGCAGTGTGGAAAAATTGTTAATTTTATGTTGTGAACACAATTGGTGAGTGGCCTATTGTAGTTAATTATGATGAGTAATTTTGTTGGGTTATGTGATGAAGAGTTGATGCAAATATGTTGATAAGTTGTGTTAAAGTTGTTGAAAATATTGAGTTGTAGGCTTGATGAGCCAAAATTGATTATAAGTTGTTTTGTTGAAAATACTGAGTTGTAGGCTGATGAGCCAAAGTTGATTATAAGTTGTTTTTGTTGAAAAAGCTGTTGTGTTGCTGTTATTATTATGTTGTTGAAATTGCAAGTCGTACATTCCATATACATTCATATGCATAGAGTCGGAGCTTTGCTCACACCACGTTGGCCTGGATTGGCAAAAAGTCGGAGCTTTGCTCACACCACGTTGGCCTGGATTGGCAAAATTTTAAGTTGAAAGTTGAAGGCTTATGCCTTGATGCCCACTAAACTGGCAATGATTTTAAGTTGGGAGTTTTACTCCGAATGGTACCACATGCATAACGAGTCGAGTCTCATTTGAGTTGCATTTTATGTTGTTGTTGAGTTGCATTTTATGTTGTTGTTGAGTTGCATTTTATGTTGTTGTTGAGTTGCATTTTACGTTGTTATTGAGTATGATATTTGAGTTGATGTGCCGTTACTGAATGCATGATATGATTAGGGTGATTAACGTGTAAATTTACTTAACATAACATGATAATTTATAATGGTTGTTATATCGATTGAGGAACTCACCCTTACAACTATTTTTCAGGTAACGAGCAGTGATTGAGTAGAAGCTAGCGCCTGGAGTCTAGTGTAGTCTACATAGTGGGTTGTGCTCTGATAGATGTAACATCGGGGCGGGACGTTTAATTGTTTTATCGTTGGTTGTTGAACCTTTTACCTGTAAAACCTCATATGTTTTAATTGGTTGACATGATTTCTATCCGCTGCGTATTTTTGAAATGTTTCATGGTTGATATAATAAAAGAGCATGACAGTTGTTATGATGAATGATGTGATTCGAAGATGTGACACCCTTGTTTGTGTATTTACTCTGATAAATAATTGTTGTTGTTATTAAATATTTGGGGTATTTTTAGAAGGGTGTTACATTAGTGGTATCAGAGCAGGTCGGTCTGTCCGGCCAGTTGTCGTGTCGTACTGTCTAACAATTGTGTAATTGTTACTAGTCTAACTTTTAAGTTGTGTTGTAGTGATAAGTTGAAATGGCTGGAAGGAATGACGCTGCAATGGCTGCCGCAATGCAAGCAATGGCACAAGCTGTGCAGAACTTGCCAAATGCTGGTGGAGATGCTGGATCACGTAGCTTGGCGACTTTTCAGAGAGAGAATCCGCCGGTGTTTAAAGGGAAGCATGATCCAGATGCAGCCTTGGGATGGTTGAAAGAGATAGAGAGGATCTTCCGTGTTATGGATTGCACTCCAGCTCAGAAGGTTCGGTATGGTACTCACATGCTAGCAGTCGAAGCTGATGACTGGTGGCTAGAGACTCACGAGAGGTTGACCGTGGCAGGTGAAGCCATTACTTGGGATGTATTCCGTAGGGAATTCATGAGAAAGTATTATCCAGAAGATGTCCGTGGTAAGAAGGAAATTGAGTTCCTTGAGCTGAAGCAAGGAAACATGTCTGTCACTGATTATGCTGCGAAATTTGTGGAGCTGTCCAAATTTTATCCTTATTACACTGGTGCTGGTGCTGAATTTTCAAAGTGCATCAAGTTTGAAAATGGACTGCGCTCTGAAATTAAGAAGGCTGTTGGGTATCAGAAGATACGCATTTTTACTGAATTGGTTGATAGCTGCAGGATATTTGAGGAAGACAATAATGCTCATTACAAGATTGTCAGTGACCGCAGAGGCAAGCAACATCAAAATCGTGGCAAGACGTATGATGCTCCAGCTGGAAAAGGGAAGCAAAGAGCTGCTCCGGCTCAGAGAACTAGTGGGGGAGGTGCTCCTGCTGGTATAGTTTGCTTCAAATGTGGTCAGGCTGGTCATAAGAGTAATGTATGCACTGCTGAAGTAAAGAGGTGTTTTCGCTGTGGTAAGATTGGTCATGCAATAGCTGATTGCAAGCACAAGGAAGTGATTTGTTTTAATTGTGGCGAAGAAGGGCATATTGGAAGTCAGTGTCAGAAGCCAAAGAAATCTCAGACGGGGAGGGTGTTCGCATTGACCGGAACTCAAACCTCCAGTGAGGACAGACTTATCCGAGGTACGTGTTATATTAATGGCTTTCCTCTTGTAGCTATTATTGACACAGGTGCGACTCATTCCTTTATATCTTTGGATTGTGCTGTGAAACTTAAGTTAGAGATATCTGAGATGTTTGGTAGTATGGTAATTGATACTCCTGCGAAGGGTTCAGTGACTACTACTTCGGTTTGTTTAAACTGTCCTTTGAGTATTTTTGGTAGAGACTTTGGGATGGACCTAGTGTGTCTTCCACTAGTGCAAATTGATGTTATTCTGGGTATGAACTGGTTGGTGTTTAACCGAGTTTCTATCAATTGTTTTGATAAGACGGTGGTCTTTCCTGAGATGGAGGAGGGAAAGAGTTTGTTTCTATCAGCAAGGCAAGTGAATGAAGAAGTAGCTGATGGGGCAGAGTTGTTTATGCTGTTAGCGACTCTGGAGGCTAAAGATAAACTGGTGATTGGCGATCTAGCCGTGGTGTGTGATTTTCCTGATGTGTTTCCGGAAGAGGTGAATGAATTGCCGCCAGAGCGTGAAGTTGAGTTTTCGATTGATTTGGTACCTGGTACTAGGCCGATATCGATGGCTCCGTACCGTATGTCTGCTGTTGAGTTAACTGAATTGAAGAGTCAGTTGGAAGATCTGTTGGATAAGAAATTTATTCGTCCGAGTGTGTCACCGTGGGGTGCACCAGTGCTATTGGTTAAGAAGAAAGAAGGTACTATGAGGTTGTGTGTGGACTACAGGCAACTGAATAAAGTGACGATCAAGAATCGGTATCCTTTGCCGAGGATTGATGATTTGATGGATCAGTTGGTTGGTGCAAGTGTGTTCAGCAAAATAGATTTGAGATCTGGGTATCATCAGATCCGTGTGAAAACCGAGGATATTCAGAAGACTGCTTTCAGAACAAGGTATGGACATTATGAGTATTCTGTAATGCCTTTTGGTGTGACTAATGCGCCTGGAGTATTTATGGAGTATATGAATAGGATTTTCCATCCGTACCTAGACAAGTTTGTGGTGGTGTTTATTGATGACATTTTGGTGTATTCGAAATCTGAAGAAGAGCATGCTGAGCATTTGAGAGTAGTTTTAGAAGTTCTACGAGAAAAGAAGTTGTTTGCTAAATTGTCCAAGTGTGAATTTTGGTTAGAAGAGGTTAGTTTTCTTGGTCATGTGATTTCAAGAGGTGGCGTTGCTGTTGATCCTTCTAAGATTGAAGCGGTGTCTAAGTGGGAAGCTCCGAAGTCTGTTGCTGAGGTTCGAAGTTTCCTTGGATTGGCTGGTTATTATAGGAAGTTCATTGAGGGATTTTCTAAGTTGGCGTTACCGTTGACGATGTTGACTAGAAAGGGGCAAGCATTTGTTTGGGACTCAAAATATGAAGAAGGTTTCCAAGAGTTAAAGAGAAGGTTGACTACTGCTCCTATTCTGATATTACCGAGTCCGTCGGAACCATTTGAAGTTTACTGTGATGCTTCATTGTTGGGTTTGGGTGGTGTGTTGATGCAGAATAAGCAGGTTATAGCTTATGCTTCAAGACAGCTGAGGGTTCATGAGAGGAACTATCCGACGCACGATTTAGAGTTGGCAGTTGTGGTATTTGTTCTGAAATTATGGAGGCATTACTTGTACGGGTCAAGATTTGAAGTTTTCAGTGACCATAAAAGTTTAAAGTATTTGTTTGATCAGAAAGAGCTGAATATGAGACAGAGAAGATGGTTAGAGTTTCTGAAGGATTATGACTTTGGTTTGAATTACCATCCGGGTAAAGCAAACGTAGTGGCTGATGCGTTGAGTCGGAAATCATTACATATGTCTATGCTAATGGTTAAGGAATTGGATTTAATTTAGCAGTTTAGAGACTTGAGTTTGGTGTGTGAGAGTACTCACAATAGTGTTAAATTGGGAATGTTGAAGTTAACAAGTGGTATCCTGGATGAGATCAGAGAGGGTCAGAAATCCGATGTGCTTTTGGTTGATAAGTTGAATTTAGTGAATCAAGGTCAAGGTGGCGAATTCAGAGTTGATGAAAATGGTATTCTGAAATTTGGTAAGAGGGTGTGTATTCCGGATGTTACTGAGCTTAAGAAGAGTATTCTTGAGGAAGGACATCGTAGTGGGTTGAGTATTCACCCTGGAGCTACGAAGATGTACCATGATTTGAAGAAGTTATTTTGGTGGCCGGGAATGAAGAGAGAAATTGCGAGTTTTGTTTATTCTTGTTTGACTTGTCAGAAGTCGAAGATTGAGCATCAGAAGCCGTCTGGGCTAATGCAACCGTTGGCTATTCCAGAGTGGAAGTGGGATAGTATCAGTATGGATTTTGTTTCTGGTTTACCGAGAACAATTAAGAATTTTGAAGCTATTTGGGTGATTGTTGACAGATTGACAAAGTCGGCTCATTTCATTCCGATTAGAATGGATTATCCGTTAGAGAAGTTAGCTGAGTTGTATATTGAGAAAATTGTAAGTTTGCATGGTATTCCGTCGAGTATTGTTTCGGACAGAGATCCTAGATTTACCTCGAAATTCTGGGAAGGTTTGCAGAATGCTTTGGGAACTAAGCTGAGATTAAGTTCTGCATATCACCCGCAGACTGATGGTCAGACTGAGAGAACGATTCAGTCATTAGAGGATCTTTTGAGAGCTTGTGTTTTGGAGAAGGGAGGTGCTTGGGATTGTTATTTACCTTTGATTGAGTTTACCTACAACAATAGTTTTCATTCGAGCATTGGTATGGCGCCGTTTGAAGCTTTGTATGGTAGGAGATGTCGGACACCGTTATGTTGGTATGAGTCCGGTGAGAGTGATGTGGTTGGACCAGGGATTGTTCAACAGACTACAGAAAAGATTAAGATGATTCAGGAGAAGATGAGAATTGCTCAGAGTCGTCAGAAGAGTTATCATGATAAGAGGAGGAAGTCACTTGAGTTCCAAGAGGGAGATCATGTGTTTCTTCGTGTTACTCCGATAACAGGTGTTGGTCGGGCTTTGAAGTCGAAGAAGTTGACACCTCGATTTATTGGTCCTTATCAGATTTTGGAGAGGATAGGAGAAGTAGCCTATCGTATCGCTTTACCGCCGTCACTTGCGAATTTGCATGAGGTTTTTCATGTGTCTCAGTTGAGGAGGTACATTCATGATCCGTCGCATGTAGTCCAAGTAGATGATGTACAGGTGAGAGACAACCTGACTGTTGAAACATCACCTATGAGGATTGAGGATCGAGAGTTGAAGCAGTTGCGGGGTAAAGAGATTGCCTTAGTGAAGGTAGCTTGGGGAGGACCAGCAGGTGGCAATGTGACTTGGGAACTGGAGAGTCAGATGAAAGAGTCCTATCCAGAGTTATTTGCTTGAGGTATGTTTTCGAGGACGAAAACTCTTTTAGTGGGGGAGAGTTGTAACACCCCGATTAAAATAAGAGAATTATTTAATTGAGTTAATATTATTTTATTAATTTAATTAAATAAAGTTGAATTATTGGATTATTATTATTATTATTTTGGAATAATAATTATTTGGAAAATATATAAGTTGGAAATAAGAGAAAGAGTCTCATTTTGGAACAGAAGGGTTTTACGTGAAAAAGCAGAGAAGCATCGTGAAAGAGGAAACGGGCAAGAGAAGGAGCAAGAGCAAAGGTTGAAGAACGGAAAAGCTTGAAGCTCAAAGAATTGCCGGATTATCTCAGGTAAGGGGGGTTTATCGTCGTTTAATGGGTATTATAGATTAACATGTAATGGGTAGTGATAAACCGTTGAATTGACCCTAATTGGGATTTAGAATGCTGAGAAAATTATGATGAATAAGTTGTATGAAACTGAAATTTAATCGATAGTTGTATGTGTCGTGAATTTCCAATAATGTAGCTTTTTACGGAAGTTGAATCGGAGGTCCGGAAGTCCTCCAACGGCGGAAAATGCGGAGAATTCTGCATTCTGCCTTGTGTTAGCGCAGGGACTGCTGTTTTGCCTGCGTTAACCGGTTAACCCAGGGCGTTAACCGGTTAACACTGTTATATTTTGTGAAAGTGTGCTGTATTGCCTGCGTTAACCGGTTAACCCAGGGCGTTAACCGGTTAACACTGTTGCGTTTTGCCAGAAAATGTATTTTTCCTGCGTTAACCGGTTAACCCAGGGCGTTAACCGGTTAACACTGTTGCAGTGTGGAAAAATTGTTAATTTTATGTTGTGAACACAATTGGTGAGTGGCCTATTGTAGTTAATTATGATGAGTAATTTTGTTGGGTTATGTGATGAAGAGTTGATGCAAATATGTTGATAAGTTGTGTTAAAGTTGTTGAAAATATTGAGTTGTAGGCTTGATGAGCCAAAATTGATTATAAGTTGTTTTGTTGAAAATACTGAGTTGTAGGCTGATGAGCCAAAGTTGATTATAAGTTGTTTTTGTTGAAAAAGCTGTTGTGTTGCTGTTATTATTATGTTGTTGAAATTGCAAGTCGTACATTCCATATACATTCATATGCATAGAGTCGGAGCTTTGCTCACACCACGTTGGCCTGGATTGGCAAAAAGTCGGAGCTTTGCTCACACCACGTTGGCCTGGATTGGCAAAATTTTAAGTTGAAAGTTGAAGGCTTATGCCTTGATGCCCACTAAACTGGCAATGATTTTAAGTTGGGAGTTTTACTCCGAATGGTACCACATGCATAACGAGTCGAGTCTCATTTGAGTTGCATTTTATGTTGTTGTTGAGTTGCATTTTATGTTGTTGTTGAGTTGCATTTTATGTTGTTGTTGAGTTGCATTTTACGTTGTTATTGAGTATGATATTTGAGTTGATGTGCCGTTACTGAATGCATGATATGATTAGGGTGATTAACGTGTAAATTTACTTAACATAACATGATAATTTATAATGGTTGTTATATCGATTGAGGAACTCACCCTTACAACTATTTTTCAGGTAACGAGCAGTGATTGAGTAGAAGCTAGCGCCTGGAGTCTAGTGTAGTCTACATAGTGGGTCGTGCTCTGATAGATGTAACATCGGGGCGGGACGTTTAATTGTTTTATCGTTGGTTGTTGAACCTTTTACCTGTAAAACCTCATATGTTTTAATTGGTTGACATGATTTCTATCCGCTGCGTATTTTTGAAATGTTTCATGGTTGATATAATAAAAGAGCATGACAGTTGTTATGATGAATGATGTGATTCGAAGATGTGACACCCTTGTTTGTGTATTTACTCTGATAAATAATTGTTGTTGTTATTAAATATTTGGGGTATTTTTAGAAGGGTGTTACACAGTGGAGGCGTCACCAAAGGAAGAAAAAGGATGAAAGGGAGTCCTTTTCAACTAAGCGTGAAGCCCATGTGGTGAAGTAAGATATGGTTGTGTCGAAAGCTCAAAAGAAACCTTACACAAGGAAGTTGAGTTCGAAGATAAAAATATAGTCAATCAAATATTGTTCATTAGGGTAGCACATCTGGGAAAATATGGTTCTAGGGAAAGGCTGAAGACATCTAAGTATACCCTTCAATCAGAGGAGCAAGTCCCTAAATACACTCCACAACCTGAGGATAAAACTCTAGAATACACTCCTCAGTTGGATAACAAGATGGTCAAAGATAACTTCGACATGGAATCTGAACATAACTTTCAAATCAATTGTGGTATAGTTTTTGTGTTGCCTATAAAGTATGATAGAGTGTCACAGGTGTCAAAAACTAGGGAAGAATACATTCAAGAAGAGGCTTCAAATCAAAATCCTATGTGATATTACCTTATGAACAATGACGTCGTTGAGGAGTAACAAACCATTTTTGAGAGGCTAGACCCTGGGATGATGTATCATCTCAATCCTTTGTTCATTAGGGCAAAGGTGGATAGTGTAACACCCCAGTTTTAGTAAAAAAAAAATATTTTAACTAGCGTTCAGACTTTTTTTAATGCGCACAACAGAGAAAAATAAATGTGTATTTTTTATGAGGTTTTTATTGTACGTCACATTAAAATAATATTATTACATTTTGAAAATGGTAAACAAAGATATTTAAAATTATATTGAAACATACAAAGTACTATTGATGTTGTATAATCAATAATGTTCTTTAAGAGGAATATCAAACATGAAATCTTTATTCGAAGTATTTTCTTTTTTCCTGCAATTGTTTTCTGTAGTAAAACAAAAATGTAAGACTCTCATATTAAAAAAAAATTAGAGAAAAAGATATACAAATTAATAGTAAGTAGTATAATATAGTTTTTTTTTACCTTGTAAATATTCGAATCAATTTTTCGTACATCCCTTTATCAATGTGCTCTTGAGTTTTAAAAAACTACAAATACTTGACGAAATGTCATATCATCAAAGAAATACATTCAAAACATGTGACTGGTTTGAATATAATATGGTTTATTATGACATAAATAAATGTATACCTGGAGAATGGAGATACTTTGTTTTAGTTTAGATTTGGTAGAACAACAACTCTGACCTGTTTCATGATAGTCTCCTAGATTTCTGGTAAAAAATGAAAATAATGGACTTAGTAAATATATATGGTTTTATTTACATAAACCACAAATAGAAGTTAAATTCATGTATAATAAAATATTCTATAGTTAAAATATTCTTAAATGAATAAAATAAAAACTTCTCCATCCTTTGAGATATTATTTTTATTTTCAACATTTTTCAAAGTTGTGTTTTATCTGTTATCACTGTGGAGCTCCAATCGACAGAGTAAATTTTTAGACGTTTGATTTGCTTCAATAAGGATGATAAAAGTGTAACTGAAAGATCGGTGAAAGTGCAAGAAATAGTTTTTTATACGTATTGTGGAAAAGGTAAATACAGCTTACTGTCGAGTTTGCCGATTGATAAAATTGTTTGTCCATCCTTCTATGTGTTCCATTTATCTTCAAAGTCTCTTATCTAAAATTTATTGTATAAGAATACTCAGAATAAGTATGACCCAATTGATTATAACATAATAAAAGCATAAAAGAAGAGATTAAGTATAACTTACTTTTATGTCGAAACAAGTTTCAACATTCTTCCGTCTCAACTCCTTAAATAATTGGAAGATTTCACTATGTTTTAGTTTAGTTGTATATTAAAGAAAAAGAATATTATATTTAATTATGATATAAATAATACAATATAATCTTGGTATTTCTTGTAACCAAAATGGGAATCAATGTGTGAGCAATTTTTTTAATATACTTAATGAATACTTGCAGGTGCGATAATAGAATTTGTTTAAAGACTACATTTTTTATGTAGTCACCATCTTCTCCTTTCAATTTTGTTTCTCTAGTTAAAATTGTTATCATAGTTTATGAAACACCTCTGAATAAAGCCATACATAATTATCCATGACTGAAAACATGTCGTGGAAGATATATTCCAACATTTTGAATGGTTTGTCCTTGTGATTCATTTATCGTAATTACAAAACTTAGTCGCACAGGAAACTGTTTCCACTAAGGACAAAAGGCAACCCATCACTTGCAGATGTTTTTATTTTAATTATTAGCAAGAAAGCTCGTTTTCCTGCATTGTTTCCTGTCAAGATTTCCACATCCAACATACTCAATAGTAAACCACGACATAATAAACGTGTCTCATTACACAATTCATAGGATCTAGATTTCACAACAACATCAATGGTGCACCCTTTTTTTATCTTTAGATTATGTGGTGACAAACTACCTTGTGCAATTGAGTTTAAGAATTCTTGCTGGTATAAATTATGATTATCCCCTTCAACCTCGTCAAACAACAACAAATTATGTTCTTCTCCTGGAAACTGGTCAATGATCATATCATTCAATTTTTGGATATCATCATTTGTTGGTTTCAAAATAGCTCTTTGTACCATATATATGGCATCCCAACCATGCAATTCTAAATCAGGAAAAATATGTTGGATAAGTACTTGTATGGAATGTTAACCTTCCCATGGGATTATAATCGGTGAAGGTAACCTCCTCATGTCATCTGGTTTGGTAGGTACAACACCATCACCAATGCATATAAGAAATTATCCAAACTCTTGATCATGCAATGATCGCATATTTTGATGCAAACGTAAAATCTTGGTATAAGCCCATAAATGAGACTGAACAATACACGCTGAAATCATTTGTGCCTTAGTACCTTTTCTTATAACAGGAAGAACTTGACGAAAATCTACCCCCATGATCAAAAAAAATCCACCAAATGGAGCATTGTTGCTACAAATGTCTTGTAATTATCGATCTAAGGCTTCCAAACATTTTTTTTTTGTCATTGGGGCTTCATCCCAAATTATTGCGACGGTAAATCTAATGAGATTTGAAAGATCTTTTTGCTTTTGAATACCACAAATGGAACTCGGTTGTATATCAATAGGTATTTTAAATCGAGAGAGTGCAGTCCTACCACCAGTTAACAATGTTGCAGCTATACCTGATGATGTAGTTGTTAAGACAATTTCTCTTTTACTTCTTAAACTTGCCATTAATGTTCATAAAAGAATGTTTTACCTGTTCCGCCTGGATCATCAATAAAAAATACCCCATTGTGTTTTTGACCAATTACATTCATAATGGTTTTGAATGCAATCAATTTATCATTATTTAACTTAGCAACAAATTCAATATCTTCATTGGGGATATCGACCGCTAACTCCTCTTGCATGACACTTGGAATTGAATCTACGTCTACTGTATAAGGGGGTAAAGATGGGAGATCATAATATTCAATTTTTTCACCGTGTAGGTTTAAGAGTTTACTCAAGTCCTTCAATAACATATTAGTCAAGTCTGATTCCACAACATTGTTTGTTGTTTGATAATCATCTGTCATATGTGTAAAAAACTCATTCCAAAGGTCTCTAACATCAGTAGGTTCACAAAATATTAGAATTGTCATGAATAAACTCCGTAAAGCATATGACATTCGGAGACTCATAGCCTCAACCAAACAATCACGAATACAATGATCAGTCTCTAGAAATCTCTTATCCTCGGTTGATTATTTGAATGTATTGAAAGTAGTGCCATTATTTGTAAGAAGATATTACCAAAGGGTTGGACCTGTGACATGAGATAACAATACTCGTAAGTAAAACTTCTCTCCCTCTGAAGGTGATACCGTATAGACTCTCCTGATAACTTTTCTTGTTGACCACCTGCGATGCCATTCTTTGTCTCTCTTGTTCCCATAATAATGCTCTGGAATCTCTCTATACAGATAATTTCTTGCTTGTGGGTCTCTTATATTCAATGCAATGAATTGTGTGAGCGTTGCTTTGGAGTTGCGTTCATTGTTTAACACATCTTCAATTTGCTGATGATCATAAAAGCGCACTTGATGGCGGTTCGACAAGTGGATCTGCAATCTTTCAACTGAAGGATATAATCGGTAAAGAGTGAACTGAAATATTTTCCATAATTCCTCGGGATCATAAATCCATCTTGCATCAACATATTACTGAACTTCATCCATGCATGATCCTTTGTGAACCTCCATAGCCACACGATGAGGGCCCTTGTACACATATTTTTATAGATACTTGATACTTTTAATGCTACTGCAAATCTCTACATTGATGTGACAATCATACTTTAACAGTAACCAAGGGTTATAAGGAACCACCCATCTATTATGAACATACCTATCTCTATCTAACGATATAGGTTCATCAAACCTTCTCCTATACTCAGGATATGAGTTAGTGCCTTGACGTGTTTCATCCAAGAATTGTTTGGGATACCTTTTTTTATAATTTTCGTATTTCATACCTAGAGATTTTCAGTTGATTATGCTATAAGGTCAGTGGATCATATGTTTTACAACTGCTTCATGCAACTGTCGTTCACATTCTAATTTAGGTATTTCTGCTCTTACCACACTATCATACTCTTCTGGCGCACACAATTTATCGTTATTTTCTAAGACTAACAACATATGCACATGTGGCAGTCCTCGTTTTTGAAATCCAGTGACATACATGTAGATTTTAACATTTCCCAAGGCTTCTTTATTAATAACATCATCCTTTAATTGCTCGAATTTCGAACGAAATATTCTTGTTAGCAGATCTGGACGATCTTGCGGTGTTTGAAAAATCAAAAGTCATGACGTTATCTCACATCAAGAAGGATTGCATGTCATTGTTATAAAAATATATGGTTTACCGCCATTAACAAGAATAGCCATGCCATCTTCATAACGATGTGTCATGTCTCGACGACCGCCAATAAGTGATGATGGCAATATTGTTCTTTTTCCAATGCTTTCTATGGTGATTCATGAAATACATTAGTTGAAGAATGCATGAATGATTATCATTAGAAGTACAACTAATTATTAATTTAAAACAGTATATTTATGCTACATTAAATAGTACCTGCATTAGTTTCACCAACATGCAAAACATCCTGTAAACATTGGTACATTTCAGCACGTATATCATTTTGGTGCTCTTTAATCCATCTTAACCTCCCTGATTCAATTTTGACATAATTTTCTACAACATATTATTTCAATAGTCGACCCACATTTAATAATATCGATTAATCATTTGGTAAATCTATTGTTGATTGAAGAAATGTCGATGTTAAATGTAAAGTTTTTTAAACAATTCTTCGCTAAGTATAAATATCTACTAAAATTAATCTAAATTTACCTTAAGCATGTAACTATAATATACTCTACATGACACTCTTTGTCCATTACAATTTTTTGTGTTGATGTCCCAGCCATGTGTCCCAAATGAAAACAATATAGGGTATTGCGAGGGATCATAATATCCCTTTGTCTCTTGAACTTTCTTGAGATTTCTATCATGACGAATGACATTAACATCCCGTCCATATTCCATAGAATATGTATCACATCCAGCAATAATTACTGCAACTTGTTACACAGTTGAAAGATTATATTTATGGTGATTACTTGGACACTCCTTAAGTATGAGGCTACATCCATTGATATTTGGAAGTAGTGACAATTGCTTGAACTCGATTACAAAATGATTAAACTAATGGAGAAAATTTTGTAATTTGTGAACTACGTTTTGGTGGAGTTATGGATTTTCCCAAATTCTATTATGTAGCTCATTATCTGTGTCGTAGATGTATAGTTGTAAGAAATGGGGTCTGACACCCTCATTTTGATATTAACCTCCCATGTTATGGTAAAAAGCACATTGAGCACGAAATGTATATATACCACGACTAGATGCAAGAATATTCTCATCAAAGTGAACACTAATTGAAGTGAATGAGACAACATGGTTATAACTTAGAATATGTTGCCTAAAATGTTTTCCTTATGCTAAACCATCCAAAAATAATTGTTGCAATTCTATAGGAGAATTAACTCGTGAAAATGATACATTTCCACCAATACAACACGTGTCACGTGATTCATGACGAAACAATCTTGCATTGCAGTGTCTACATGTAATTGAATTAGGCAACCGAGACTTTGCCATCATCGTGTTATTTTTGAAATTTTGAGCAATCTTGTGTTTTGCTCGAAAAACACATGTCTTGATTCTACATGCAGGAGTATCATATTGATTACTAAATATTTTCTAAAATCTAAAATACAAATAAAAAATTAACGCAAGATGCCTCAATTAGAAGATTTAATATTGCATAATTTTCAATTTTATATCACTTGAGTAAAAGTTACATTTATTTGAAACAAAATGTTTATGAAGATACCTTGAGGATGACATGATGATGCACCATTTTCTCTGTCATGCATATTAACATATGATATTATTGCCTCCTCCAAAGTTTCATCAACATCCATATCATCTGATATAAAAACAATAATTAACATATATCCATGTGTAAAAATTTCTCCTCACATACTTAGAACAATATCCCTTATACCTGTATCGGATTGACTCATGTTGATTTGTTGATTAGGTGATGTGCAATTACGATCTGCGGGTTTAAATACATAAAATGAGATATGATAATTAAACAAAATTATACAATGTACGATATAATGTCTATATTGATCATCACCAACCAAGTGCAACATCGTTAACATGTGTAATTCTACTTGGGTCGGCTTCACTGTCATGAGTTTCTTGAAAGTGTGACCTTGGAAAATTCATATTTATAAAATTTTAAAATGAAACTCTCGACTAACTGTTTATAGTGCGATATGTTTGAGCTTGGTTCTCTTGCCCTTTTCACCGCCTATAATTTTCACGTCGTCTTGATAAATGGTTTTCTCTCTACTCATTGCTCATATTTTGTCTCATTTTCCTTTCATTTTTGGCCCTTCTTGTCCTTTGTTGTTGACTTGATATCTGACGGGTATTATTTTCCATTTTGTTAATGTAACTTCCAAACATGTATGTAATTTATAAGCAACATAATTTCATTAATTATGTTGAAAAATAGTAGTAAATTTAATCTTTTGAAATTTTAATTTTGTTTCAATTTAATTAAGAATTGAGAGGATATTATAATAGGAAGATAATTAAAATATTATGTAGTTCTAATTTTAAGAGTATTTATTGCAAAAATAACAGTCACGTTTTCATAATTTTCCCAATGTGTTTGTATATAATTGGAGAAGTAAATGATTTTCTCTCTCTAATTTAATTTTTCATTGTATTTCCTATGTGCAAGTCTTTCTTGTTTTTCATTACTTTCTTGTTTGCTAAATATGAATGGTAAAGAAACCATATTAAAGAGAGAAAGATTCTAACCATATCATCATTACTCCCTCCGTTCCTTTTTAAGTGTCATTTTTGACTTTTTACACATACCAGGGAAGTTAATCATTATTGTTACTTTTCAAATAATAATTCTTCTTTTACCTATAATACCCTTAATTATTTTTATTACATTCACTTTACTTTTTCTCTATTTGCAATCATTATCTAGGGGTAATTTTGACAAAATTACAATTAATACTATCTTGAACTTTGCAAGTGACAATTAAAAAGAAACAATTTTTTTTTAAGAAAGTGACACTTATAAAGAAACAGATGGAGTATTAAATAATATAGTAGCATCTAATGAAGTGATTAGGAGTTTAATTAAACTCTAGTGACATTCGTTAGTAGATTTGACTAGGTATTAGATTTTGAAAAAAAAAAAAAAAAAAGGAGAAATCGCTATTTAATTCTCATGTCTATTATCATTGCTACATCTCTCTATTCTTTCTAGTCGTGTATTTCTATTTCAATAGTTTGATTTTAAAATAATCTCTCCTTTTTGTTTCCTTTTTCTTTTTTTTTTTTTCAGAATCACTCATTTCCTAAAAATTGACATATATATATATATATATATATATATATATATATATATATATATATATATATATATATAATATATATATATATATATATATATATATATATATATATATATATATATATATATATATACTCTTTACTTTTCAATCAAGGAGTAGTCATTCCATAAAAACTACATCTCCCGTCATAAAAATAATTTATTATTACAATCGGATGAAAACTTACATGCAAAAAATAATGATAAATATATTTAAACAACTGACAGAATCAAAATATTATACTATCCAATATATATTGTCTCCTCAATACTTATATCCATTAATAATTTAAAATTTAAATGATCTTTTAATTTAATGCAATATAATTATTTTCATTGCTTATTTTATTCGAAATGATCGAAAAATAAAAGAAAAATATACTTGTTTGGATGCATAATTAAAAAACAAGATTATATGTCGATACTTTTTTCGATCAAGGGAAGAATCCATTTTAGATAGAAAAAAATATTTATTAAAAAAAGTTGTAGAATAAATTTGATATAAAAAAATTAAACAAAATACAAATACAAAAGAACCATTAATAAATTAGTACATAAATAGAAGAAATAATAGTGATAGAAAGAAATAATAATATAATAAAGGATTCTAAATTGAAATATGAAAGATATCATCATTTTCTTCTCTTTGTTAGATATCTATTCTTCTTTACTCCAATGTTAAGGCAAATACAACTTCTCCTTCTTTTAAAACACATGAAAAAACAAAAATATTATAACTAAACAAATTAAAATTACTTTCATTAATTTGAAGAAAACAAATCTTCTTTTGTTGTGCCTGAATTTTTTTGGTGCTTTGGTGTTCATGTCAATTAAATTTTCTTTTTTTGTTAAAAAATTATTATGGAGAATCAAACTCACTTTAAACATGTAAAAAAAAAATTGAAATATTTCTATATTTAAAGCCTTCTAATACGAAAACTACCACAATGTAAACAAATCTTTTAAATTATTATACAAAGAAAAATAGGAAATTCTTCAATAATGAAAAATTGAAAACTGTTTAATTATGAGTATCCATTTTATCTTTTTCAATTTCTATTGTGTAAAGAGATATTACTTTTTAGTAAATATAAAAGTATTTTAGAAGAATTACCTTAAAGATGGAAGATTTGAAGTAGTAGTATGAAATGTGATCATCAAAAAACACAATAGAAAAAAGTATTAAGCATAACAATAAATTAAACTATTTATTTAAAAAGCAACATATGAAAAGAGGAGTTAATATTTTCTTTTGTGTGCAGAATTAGGAGTAAATATTTCATTTAAAATGTTAAAATAGTAACCGTAGAAAAGAAAAAGGGTCAGTTACACGTGTGATGTGACTATTATTTACCAAGTGATTTATTTTATTTTATTTTAATATTTGATAGAAGTTGTAACAGTTGGTAATGGATAAAAATGGAAGAAAAAAAAATAGACCAACCCATTTTAATGTATCCCCTTTATAGATAGGTATAGAGTTTATTATAATTTTGTGTATTTATTTAATTATTATGTATGGATAATTAAATAATTGTGGATGAGAGTGAGAGTGTATGATTTTATGATAGGGTGTGGAGAGTAATTAGGGGAAGAGAGATTAATTATAATTATTTTTTCAATTAAAATAATGATTTTGTTATATTATTGAAATAAAATAAATAGAATAAAAACAAAACAAAAGTTGTAGAGATATTGGGGGCAAGATGGGGATTATAGAGAAAATTAAGGTCAAAGTAGGAACACCCTGATTAAGAGATTAGGTTTCTAGAGTAATGAAGGAATTAGAAGGAGTGTTTGAGACTATATAGAAAAAAAAGGTGAAAAGAGACAAGAAGAGGGAGAATATTAGGGCATAGAAGAGCACCCATCGGAGAAGTTTGGAACAAATTGTAAGAGAAATCTAAGGTAAGAGGGAGAATAACTTTTAATAAAAAAGGCTTATGCATGAGAGGTAGGGGATGAGTCTTTAACCTCCAATAAAGATTGTCTAAAATTTGTTTTGTTGTGCTGTTGTTGTATGATTTTTTATGCTTTATTGAATGATTTGTGTGCATTCTTGTATTTTGATTCAATATATATGTTGATACCTTTGATAAGGAAAGATTAATATGATAACCTTATTGATGTCATGTTCTTGAATACCTTGTATAAGGTTAGGAATAGCTATTTATTTTTGGTATTTATGCATTGTCTTGTAATAGTGTGATGATTCGTATTTGTGTCCTTTGGGGTGAATTTCCCTAATAATAATTCAATCATGATATATACCTGTTTGAAGTTTAATAGGTGTATTTTTTAGGACGGTTAGAAATCATATAGGAGAAATAGACGAGTTTTAAAATATGTTCAATAGGGAGGAAAGCATGGAAGATCATAGGTAGATGTAGGACGGATTGACTACCTTATTTCAAACATAACTTGAGTTTCAGAACTTGGATTGACACAGTTTGAAGCGTTTGAAATCTAACGTGATAATCCTTCTTTTGAACTAGAGAAATTGTGTCTAGGGTCTCCACAAAAGTAGTAGTTTGCTGGTTTTTATACATGAGGAGTAGTCAGTTTCAGTCATGCGTTGGTCATCATGTTTCGGGTATAACTTGAGTTTCATAAGTCTTTTTAGGATATCGTCAGTTACGTTATAAAGAGAGTTTAATGATCCTTAAAACTTTAGAGTTTCATAATTTTATTATGAATATAAAATATTATGTGCTACTTTGAAGTCAGACATTTTGTTTTAGAATTTATGCAGAAGTTATTGCGATAGGGCTGAACTGAAACGAATAGAAGTGGAGTTTCGTAACTCTGTTGGAGATACAGTTAAGTTTATTTAAAATAGGGTTTAAATATATTTTATACTGGATATATTCATAATTTTATCATAAGTCTTTAATTTTTTGTTTTATTTTGAAGTTAGACAATTTTAGAGTTAGATCCAGAGTTTTGAGCAATTTTGAGTGTGGTGATCTTTGGTTACCTTTTTAAAGAGTTTAAGAGTCCTATTTTATTTGATTAGAGTTATTATAGAATTGTCAGAGTTGTTTTTGAGTTGTTTAGAGTTGGAGATCAGAAAATAGGATATACTTGAGTTAAACTTGGAGCACTGTTGACATTATAAGGTTACCTTTTGGGTAATCTTTTTATGTGTTTAAGGTTGTTAAGCCAAAAGAGTTAAAAAGAGTTAAAAGAGTTCTTGAGTAATTAATAATAATATTTTAGAGTTGAGTTGAAGATATTTATTATTTAGAGTCATAAATAGAGTTGTTAGAACAACCAATTAAGTTCATAATACTTATATTTATCTACAAGAGTTGTCAATAGAATATTTTTGTAGTACTTTAGAGTTATTATAGAGTAGTAGGGATTGTTGTAGAAATGTTTAGAGTTTATTAGTAACTTTGTTGAGTTATAATTATAAATTGGTATGACTTTTTACAAGTTAAGACTTTAGAACAAATTAATACAAATATTCTGTTGATATATTATGAACTCGTAAAAATATATTTTTGATTCTTTTGAATTTTCGGAACTGTTGGTTACCGTTCGATAGGGTTAGGGGCTATTTGACATGACTTAAATGATTAAAAATAATTTTTAATTGATTTTATTAATTTTATGAGAGATGGTTATGTATAGACGATTTGATGATGTTGTGTCAGATTACTATGTTTACTCATGAATACTTGTTGATTTTAAAAATATGTTGTTGTGTATCGGTAGGTTAAAGGTCAGTTACATATATGTGAAATGATAATTTTATTGAGTTAAATAATTATATATGTTGGAGTTCTGTTTCTATATTGAGTATTGTGTGAGTTGTTATGGTAATCTAGAAGAGAGGATTATGCAAGTTTATCAATGCATGTATGTTAGGATAAGAAGAGGGGTCTTAATGTATTGAATTTTGTTAACATGTTCATACATTCATGTTGAGTTATTTCAAGAGGCATGTTCGCTTGTTTATAAGATGAGACTAATGGATTACCCCAAGCTTAAAAGAGGGGGTTTGGCGCTCAAAAGAGGGGGTTCAGGGGTTTAGAAGAGGGAACCCGGTTCTAGAGATAACCAAATGTTTAGTGGGTAGTGGGTACCACATACATATGTGTGGAGTTGCATAGACAAGTTATATTGCATTAACGAGTCATATGTGCATTTGTTCAGATATATTTGTTGAGTTTTGATTGATTTGGTGAGTTGGGTATGTGAATATAATTGATATATTGTGATTGAGATTGTGTAGAATATGTTATGTGTTTATATCCTACCATGTAGTATATGTTTGTTATTATTAATTATGATTTATCATCCCTTTTGTTTGAATGTTGTCTTTACATGAGTATCGCGCAGATACTTAAGAGAAGAGATGTTGTTGTGACTGGAAGCTAGCTCCTGAGCTATTTCTTTTAGTTTTGTTATTTTAGTTTTGGTTATGCTTTGATATGTAACACTGGGGAACGATTTTCTTTGTTTTATGTTGAGGTTTTCTTAGAGACAATGTATGTTCTGTTTATGTTTTGATGAGATAAACATTTGGAGAAGAATTACGAGTCGATGCTTTTAATTATAATATGAAGTTTTATTATGAGACTTAAATTGGTATCTGTGTGTGTGTGTTAATTATGATTCAATTGTCATGTTATCAGATGAGTTGGATGTCGTATAAATATCCCAAATACATATCATATGAATTGATATCGTATAAACATCCTAAGTGCAATTATGTGCATTCAAATATTGTGTTGCATGTTTATTTAAATTGAGTGTTACATGATCAACATGTGTGTGTGTGTTTTGAGAGGTGTAATATCCTATGTGAAAATATTTTGAAAATATATGATTTAATTATAATTATCCGTTGGAGAATTAAGGTGTTACATTAGTGGTATCAGAGCAAGTCGACCCGTCCGACTAGGTTGTTATAATGTGTTTATTCCCTTGTATGCGACATATGTGTGAAAACACTATCGGTAGTCATTTATTTTTCTAACCACTTGTTTGCAGGAACGAGTTTGAAACAAGTGAGAGAGAAGCTTCTACTTCTCTAAGATGTTTCAGGTGTGGAGAGTTGGTTCAGCATGGCGCTATTGCAAGGGTACATGTGTGGTTTGGAAGATTAGGAGTTAGAAAATGAAGTAAATATAAGAATTTGTAATTTTTTAGGGCGAAAATTATTTAAGTGGAGGAGAGTTGTAACACACCATTTTTAGTAAATTATTTTATTTTAATTTAATTATAATTTTGTATATTTATTTAATTATCATGTGTGAGTAATTAAATAAATGTGGGTGAGAGTGAGGAGGGTATATGGTCTTATGGTAGGGTGTGGAGAGTAATTAGAGGAAAAGAGAATAATTAGAATTATTTTGTTATTTAAAATAATAATTTGATTATATTATTGAAATAAAATTAATAGAATAAAAAGGAAATAGAAGTTGTAGAGATATTAGGGGCAAGATGAGAATTATAGAGAAAATTATGGCCAAAGTAGGAACATCCTAATTAAGAGATTGGGTTTCTAGAGTAAATAGAGAATTAGAAAGGGAGTTTGAGACTATGTAGAAAAAAGGTGAAAAGATGCAAGAAGAGGGAGAATACTAGGGCATAAAAGAGTGAAATTCTGGTATCAGATATGAGATGTCGAAGGTAATGTCACGACACTAATATCTGAACAACAAAGTGCAATATAAACAAGATAAAAACAGAGAAATAATTGAATAAGCGACACAAGCAATTGTTAACCCAGTTCGGTGCAAACTCACCTACGTCTGGGGGCTACCAAGCCAGGAAGGAAATCCACTAAACAGAATTAGTTCAAAGACTCTCAGTAAACAACTTCAAGTTACAGTCTTTTCACCTAATCTCTACCCGTGTGACTTCTATCTAAGAACTCTTAGATATGAGACCCTACTCACTCCCCCTCAATCACAACAGTGATATAACAACAAATACAAAAAGAAAGAAGATACCCTTCAAGGACACATACTTGATCTTGCTTAAAAGCTTTAATCAAGTAAACAAACACTCGTACTTCAAAGCTTAGAATGGAAAAATTACAACACAAAACTCACTCAAATTCATACATCAACAACATGAATGAATGGCTCACAATACACAAGCTCACACAAGACTAAAACCCTAAAACTCTCTCATTTCTTCGTTCGTATCTTGTGTATATAAAACAGGTTTTACATGGCCTTTAAATAGAAGCTTTTGAATGGGTCTGGGGAGCATGAAACCCTAATTCTATTTTAATTGTGTATCTCCTAAGAAACAACAGTTAATCATTCCTTTTTGGAAAATAGATCATTCTGGTTTTAAATAGAATTACTCCTTGAATAGTGCATGCAATCTCCACATAAGCACACAAAGATTTGCATGAAAAGCGCAGCAACAAACCAGATAACATTCAGACTGAATGTTCTGTGTGTACATGTCTTAACATCGGGTCTGACATCTTGACTAAATCCTGCACAACCATATTTAAACATCCTGCAGGAAGCTGATATCACATGTCAAGACAACACGCGTGATAACTTGTGATAACTCTAAGTTTTACCAAAATTGATGCCAATACATAGAACCAACAAACTCCCCCTTTGGCAAATTTTGGCTAAAACATACATCAGATCATACGTTCACAATAAATAAAATAAAGTATCAGTTCAGCAGCAGAAGTAAACATACACATATTACTAGCAAAAATAGCAACTAGTAAACACACATGCGCTTGTGCTCAGAACACACCACCTCCCCCTTCAGCTAGTCCACACTAAGCACCAATCTGCTTCACTCAGACAAAACACTTCTCCCTCTTTGTAAACATACATAACATCAAACATCATCTATAGCTATAGCTACTTCTCCCCTTTTTTATCCAAAAGATACCAAAGAGACAAAATAAATGTCTATTTAGTCATAAACCAAATTGTCAAAAGTTAAGGGTTACAAAACCAGGTACATATTCAGCTGTAAGCAAGGTGAGATACAAACCAACAAAACAACAAAACCAAAATCAAGAAAATCCATCACATCAGTAAAAACCATCAAAGTCAATAGGGACCAAAGTTAAGGGAGCTAACTAGTAGAGCTTGCAGCTTCATCATCACCAGAAACAGAATTGCCACTTGTCTCATCATTATCTGCAGACCTCTCACTAGAGGTGTGGGCTTCAGCTTCCTTAGCATGTTCAATATTTTCACCTTCAGCTTGCTCCAAGCTTGCAATCAAGGCTTCCAACGATTGTTTCCTAGATGTTGCTACCCTTATCCCTTCACCTAGCTCTTTACAAGTCTCCTTAAGCTCAACAATTGTTCCAACTTTTGAGGCTGGCTTTTTCATGGCAGATGTCGTGACAATATCTTCGATATGACTGCCTTCGAACAGTTTATAGTGCACAGACAGAGCAAGTTTTCTTCTACTAGGTAAGTCATTAGAACAGAGAATACCAGGGTGTTGATTCAGAATAATCCCATAAATCATAGAGGGAAAGGCAATAGGCAGCTTAACTGCATTAGTAGATGCATGCTTGATGATTTGTTCAAACATAAATCTACCATAGTCAAAATTCATTTTGGTTCCAACAGCAAAGATAAACCTTCCAAGGGTATTAGCAATTATGGAAATATTGTTGGTAGGCACCCAATTTGCAGCTCCTATTTTATGCAATATAGCATACTTGACAGTCAACTTCCCAGCAGGAAGATGCTTTTTAATAGGCCACCATTTCACCTACCTAGCCGTAATTTCTCTACATACCTCATTGTCTGTAGTTTCCAATTCACCTGCACCCTCAACTTTTCTTCCCAGAAAATTGTTAATAACAATAGAAGAGAATGTGATACACTTACCTCTCACAAACACTTTGCAAAATTCCTTGTTGTTCTTATCAGCAATATCCTCAAGAATGTTGACAATGAATTCCTTAACTAAACCCTCAGAGCAGTGAGAGAACCCAACCACAGTCTTCAATAACCCAGCAGTCTTTATCAGTCCTTGACCTCCTTGACTTCAGCATATGTTTAAGAAAATGATTTTGATTAAAAAAAAAATTCAAAAATGATCATAATAAAATTTAAAACTATTTGGCTGAAATAAATAAGAGTAGAAACAATTGGATAAAAGCTCAACTTTATTTAATAGAATGGTAGTCTGTAAATGACAAGACTCCATAGATCTTTACAAAGTTTAAAATGGTAATTTACATGGAAAAAGGGTTACATTGAATAGAATTGACCGCTAATCCTTCTACCATCTTTTGATGTTCGCTGTGCTTTTGACCGCCACTAGGGATAATGAATCACCATTAACCCTTTTTGCTCAACAAAGTTTCTCCAACACTGGACGATCAGTAGCATGCAGTTACTTGCCATAATCCCTAATTTTTGCATAAATTGCCCCAAGGTGGGGTACTCAATTTATCGGGATAATTTTTTCTATTTTATGTCTCTAATTTTTGCCTGGATCGCCCTTTCGGGTTTTCAATCCATCGAGATGCTCCTTTTTTGCCTAAGCCGCCCTTTCGGGTTTTCAACTTAGCGAGCTGTTCTTTTCTTTTTTAGGCGAAGTATTTCTTGACTGCATCTGCATTCACCGGACGAGTGAACTCTTCACCATCCATAGTTGTAAGAATCAAAGCACCGCCTGAAAGGGCTCTCTTAACAACATATGGGCCTTTATAATTAGGAGTCCATTTTCCCCTAGAATCTGGTTTGAACGATAAAATCTTCTTAAGCATAAGGTCACCTTCTCTGAATACACGAGGTTTGACCTTCTTATCAAAAGCTTTCTTCATCCTCTACTAATATAACTGACCATGACACATGGAAGATAATCTCTTCTCTTCTATCAAATTCAATTGATCAAACCTGGTTTAACACCATTCAGCCTCAGTCAACTTGGCTTCCATGAGCACACGCAATGAAGGAATCTCAACCTCTACGGGGAGCACTACTTCCATACCATAAACAAGAGAGAAAGGGGTTGCCCCGGTTGAAGTGTGGATGGATGTACGATACCCGTTCAAAGCAAATGGGAGAATCTCATGCCAATCTTTATATGTGACAACCATCTTCTGAATAATCTTCTTGATGTTCTTGTTCGCAACTTCAACAACCCCATTCATCTTGGGTCTGTAGGGAGAAGAATTATGGTGTGCAATCTTGAAATCTTTGCAAAGAGCTTCTACCATATTATTATTCAAGTTAGATCCATTATCAGTAATGATCTTACTTGGCACACCATAACGGCATATGATTTGATTCTTGATAAACCTCACAACAACTTGCTTGGTTACATTTGCATGCGATGCCGCTTCAACCCATTTTGTGAAGTAGTCAATTGCCACCAGAATGAAACGATGTCCATTCGAAGCTTTGGGCTCAATCATATCAATTCCCCACATGGAGAAGGGCCATGGGGAAGAAATAACATTCAACAGTATCGGAGGAACATGAATCTTATATGCATATATTTGACACTTGTGGCATTTTTTCACAAACTTGCAATAGTCAGATTCCATTGTCAGCCAATAGTAACCTGCTCGCAACATCTTCTTTGCCATTGCATGTCCATTGGAATGAGTACCAAAGGATCCTTCATGCACTTCAGTCATCAACAAGTCTGCTTCGTGTCTATCCACGCATCTGAGCAGAACCATGTCGAATTTTCTCTTGTACAGTACATCACCATTCAAGTAGAAATTGTCGGCTAACCTTCTCAAAGTCTTCTTATCTTTCAAAGATGCCCCAGACGGGTAAATCTGATCTTGAAGGAAACATTTAATGTCATAATACCACGACTTCTCTTCTTTGACCTCTTTAATAGAAAATACATGAGTTGGTCTATCAAGACGCATCACAGTCAAATTGGGAACCTCATTCCAGTACTTCACTACAATCATTGACGCCAACGTTGCAAGAGCATCTGCCATCCGGTTCTCATCTCGAGGGATATGATGAAACTCAACCTTTGTAAAGAAAGTTGAAATCCTCCTCGCATAATCTCTATATGGTATCAAACCGGGTTGATTCGTCTCCCATTCACCTTTGATCTGATTTACAACCAAGGCAGAATCTCCGAAGACATCTAAATACTTGATCCTGAGATTAATGGCCTCTTCGAGCCCCATAATGCAAGCTTCATATTCTGCCATATTGTTTGTACACTTGAAAGTCAATCTAGCTGTAAACGGAAAATTCGTGCCTTGAGGAGTAATGACCATTGCCCCAATGCCATTTTCATATTGATTAACAGCTCCATCAAATACCATGCCCCAACGGGAACTAGGTTCTGGCCCTTCTTCAAGCAATGGTTCATCACAATCTTTCATTTTTAAGTACAAGATATCTTCATCAGGAAAATCATACTACACAGATTGGTAATCTTCAATTGGTTGGTGAGCCAAATGGTCAGCCAAGATACTACCTTTGATCGCTTTCTGAGATCGGTATTCAATATCATACTCTGATAACAACATCTGCCAACGGGCAATTCTCCCAGTTAAAGTAGGCTTCTCAAAAATATACTTGATTTGATCCATTTTGGATATCAACCAAGTGTTATGATTCAACATATATTGACGCAGACGCTTAGCAGCCCAAGCCAATGTGCAACAAGTCTTCTCTAACATGGAATACCGAGTCTCACAGTCGGTGAACTTCTTACTGAGGTAGTAAATCGCAAATTCTTTCTTTCCAATCTCATCTTACTGACCTAGAACACAATCCATACTATCTTCAAGCACAATCAAATACATGATCAACGGTCTTCCTTCAACAGGTGGAGACAAAATTGAGGGTTCAAGCAGATACTCTTTAATACTATCAAAAGCTTTCTGGAAGTCTTCAGTCCAATCACAAGACTGATCTTTCCGAAGAAGCTTCAATATAGGCGAACATGTGGCAGTCATGTGTGAAATGAATCTTGAGATATAATTCAAACGGTCGAGAAAACCTCTGACTTGCTTCTCAGTTTTGGGCGCAGGCATCTCTTGTATTGCTTTGACCTTGGCAGGGTCAACTTTGATACTCTTCTCGCTGACAATAAAGCCCAACAACTTACCAGAACGAACACCAAAAGTACACTTATTGGGATTCAAGCGGAGTTTATACTTCCTCAAACGCTAGAATAGCTTCAACAAATGCTCAACATATTCCTCTTCATCAATTGATTTAGCAATCATGTCATCGACATAAACTTCAATCTCTTTATGCATCATATCATGAAAATGAGTAGGCATTGCTCTTTGGTAAGTTGCACCAGCATTCTTTAAACTGAAAGGCATCACTCTATAACAGAATGTTCCCCAAGGTGTAATGAATGTGGTCTTCTCCATATCTTCGGGTGCCATCTTGATCTGATTATATCCGGAAAATCCATCCATAAACGAAAAGACTTTGAATTTAGTAGTGTTGTCTACCAACATATCAATGTGAGGTAGAGGGAAATCATCTTTCAGATTGGTTTATTCAAATCTCTATAATCAACACACATGTAGACTTTTCCATCTTTCTTCGGCACAGGCGCAATATTGGCCACCCATTGCGGATACTCAACGGTCACAAGGAAATCATCATCAATCTGCTTCTGCACTTCTTCTTTGATATTCACTGCCATATCAGGATGAGTTCTTCTCAACTTCTGCTTGAATGGCGAGCATTCTGACTTCAACGACAATCTATGCTCCACAATCTCAGAATCCAAACCAGGCATGTCTTGATAGGACCAAGCAAACACATATAAATATTCTCGAAGAAGATCAACCAACCCCTTCTTAACATATGGACACAGTCGAGACCCAATCTTGACTTCCTTCACATCATCCTCGGAACCCAAGTTGACTAGCTCAATCTGCTCTTCGAACGACTTAATGGTCTTTTCATCATGCTCAAGAAGACGAGATAATTCTTCATTTACTTCTTCATCGCTTTCCTCCTCGGTCTCAAACACAGGGAATTCAAAATTTGGAGAAGGAGAAGGATCATTGTATTCAGTGGGGTTAGAAACCAACCTGCATAATGATTTGATATTTTGATTTTAGAGAAGTGAATTTTTTACCAAATATTATGCAGATGAACAATTACATTACTTATTTATGTTTTTTGTGATTACCATTTTTAGAATAAAGCAAAAAGTAAAAACAAAACATCATAGATGTGGATGAATATAATTTATTTTATTAATGATCAGTTTCAAAATGCCCAAACAATGTTCACTTTTCCCTTAGGCATAAGAGAAGGATTTTTAAAACATATAAAAGCAATTACTTAGATTGATGCAAAATAACAGGAATATAAACAGCAGTCCAATTGTTGCAAGCCTTTCCATGCGTTACAAAATTGGTGCAGTCTTCCTCTTCGTCATCCTCTAGCGCAGCAGCTAAGTGTTGTTCATTGCATGAATGAACCCTCCGCTACGGAAGCTAAGTTGCATATCCTCAGACCTTGAAGTTGATGAACCTCGCTGAAAACCCAGACCGATTCTACCTTTGTTTTCGGAGACCTCTACCATGCGCCCCCACTGATCAATATTGCCTTCTCCAACAATCTTCTTTGCATCCTTCAATGAGTACATAGGTGCCCCAACTCTCTTTTCAGCAGTAATAGATAAGGCTTGGAACGGAGTTCCAACCTCATCCTTAGCTTCAACATAAGAGAAATATGACAGGTGGCTAAGCAACAAAGCTTTCTCCCCACCAATAATAACAAGCTTTCCATTCTGTACAAATTTGAGCTTCTGATGCAATATGGAGGTAACAGCTCCCGCCTCATGGATCCATGGTCTTCCCAACACACAACTGTAGGCCGGGTGGATATCCATTACTTGAAAAGTAATCTGAAAATCACTCGGACCTATCTTCACTGGAAGGTCCACTTCACCAATAACTGTTTTGCATGAACCATCAAAAGCTTTAACGATTATACCACTATACCTCATGGGCACTCCTTGATATGACAACTTTGACAGAGTTGACTTCGGCGGCATATTCAGTGACAACCCGGTGTCAATAAGCACATTAGACAAAGCATCATCTTTGCAATTCATAGAGATATGCAAAGCCAAGTTATGATTTATATCCTCCTTAGGGAGTTCTTCATCATAGAAATTGAGATTGTTGCAGGAAGTGATGTTAGCCACAATATGATCGAATTGATCCACCATAACATCATGTTCCACAAATGATTTCTCAAGAACTCTTTGCAGTGCTTCTCTGTATGCTTCTGAATTCATAAGCAGAGACAGTACTGAAATTTTTGAGAGGGTTTGAAGCAACTGCTCTACCACATTGAACTCGCTCTTCTTGATTAGACGAAGTACCTCATCATCATCATTAGCCTTCAAATTGCTGGATTCACCAGACTTACACTTTGAAGCACTAACCGGATCTACAACAGGCACTTCCACGTCCTTACTGATAGCTAATTCTTCTATGTCTTTTGGGAACACCGGCCCAAACACACAACCACTGCGGGTCACCTTGGTAACATCAGTAATGCTCACTACAGAGTTGGTCATAGGCAACGGGACCTCTTGACCATCCTTCTTCATTGTTGCATTGTACTGATACGGAACAGCTTTATCGGATGAATACGGGACTAGACCCGCTAACCGTATAACCAACGGCGATACCGATCTGTTGCTAACGTTGTTACTGTTACTGTTGTCGTACTAAATCACCACTCTTTCGGGATTCTTGAAAACAGGAACTATGACATTCACATCGTCATCTACATGACGGGATTGAACAATCTGAATCATGCCTTCATCCATCAACCGCTGGATGTCCCTTTTCACAACCTCACAACCTCTCGAGTTGACATTGCAGATAGCACAACCATCATGGTCATGCTCACAATCACTCACCATACAAATGTCCTTATGCATCGTCACCAAGGACCTCCGGATGAAACAAAAATAAACACTTTAAACTCCCCAGGACAATCGTCCACCATATTAACAGAAGAGTTCCCATGAGCGGGCAATGGATTTGCTTTCACGTTTGGCGCACGGTCCTCAAAGGACACCACTCCACTTTTAACTAGCTTCTGAACCTCATACTTGAGCGGATAGAAATTCTCTATGTCATGCCCGGGTGCTCCTTGGTGAAAAGCACAACGGAGTTCAGGCTTGTACCACCATGGAAGTGGTTTTGGAATTTGTGGCGGGTTTCTCGGTTGGAGTAGGTTCTTGAGAACCAAAGATGGGTAAAGCTCTGCATAAGTCATAGGAATCGGGTCAAAAGAGACCTTCTTCCTCTCAAAGTTGTGTTGATGATGATTGTTGGTATTGTTCTTGTTGTAGGTGTTTGTTAATTGTTGTGGTTGTTGTTGTTGATGTTGTTGTTGTTGTTGAATTGGTGTTGCTTGATTATTCGAGAATACAGGAATGAATGAAGATACTTGATGATGGTGTTGACGGGATGGTTGATTCTTTTTGATCTGAGGCCTCCTCTGCCTCCCACTAGAAATTGCATTAGCTTCGCTATCTTTCTTCTTCCCAAAATTGTTGCCATATATCTTACTTGATGATGCTTCCTCCTTTGACAAATGTCCTTCTCGGACACCTTCCTCAAGCCTCATCCTCATATTTACCATTTCGATAAAGTCACTGGGGGCACTGGCAATCATGTGTTCATAATAAAATGAACTCAGGGTCTTCAAAAAGATTTTTGTCATCTCTTTCTCCTCTAAAGGAGGAGTGATATGAGCAACTAATTCTCTCTATCTCTGCGCGTACTCTTTGAATGTATCTTTATCTTTTTGAGACATAGACCTCAATTGGTCTCTATCAGGCTCCATATCCATATTGTACTTATACTGCTTGATAAAAACATCTCCCAAATTGTTGAAAGTGCGAATGCTTGCACTGTCCAACCCCATATACCAACAGAGCGCAACACCGGTCAAACCGTCTTGGAAGTAGTGTATCAATAGTTGATCGTTGTCAGTTTGGGTAGACATCTTGCGAGCGTACATCACTAGATGAATGAGCGGACATGTGTTCCCTTTGTATTTTTCAAAGTCAGACACTTTGAATTTCAACGGAATCTTCACATTTGGCACCAGACATAACTCAGTAACACTCTTCCCAAACAAATCCTTGCCTCTCAACGTCTTCAATTCCTTTCATAGCTTAAGAAATTGATCATTCATCTCGTCCATTTTCTCATAAACATTTGGGCCCTCAGATGGCTCGGAATGATAAATGGTGTCCTCTACACGAGGTAGGGTGTGCACAACGGGAGGTGGCACAGACATGACCGGGCTAAATGCCGACATAGAAGCAAAATGAGGCACAAAGCCTTCAGGTACGAAATTTGGCGGCATTCCCCACGGGAATTCGGCAGGCATAGTAGGCGCAAAGTGAGCGATAGCAGTAGGCATGGTAGAGGTAGCCACCTCTGAAATAACAGTCCTCTGAGGAGGAAGAGGAGTTGCGGGTGTTGGAGAAGATTGACTCTGAGCAGCCAACACTTACACCATCATGGCAGTCAGTCGAGTGATCTCGTCCTTCAACTCTCTGTTCTCTTGCTCAAGATGTTCCATGATTCTCATATGATTGGCGCGAGTGTTGTACCGATGAGTCAGCTTGGCTTCAGCACAAAAGAAACACCAATGAGACATTTGGCGAAAGAGAAACCTGCTTATGCAAATGATGCATGAAATGCAATGCTTGTTTGTTTATTTTTATTTTCAAGGAACTTAATATATCATTTACAAATATATATGTACTTTACAACAATTGCAATAATTTGATATGACCATCAAAATCTGTTTTTATTTATATAATTAGAAGGATTACATTGAGTACAATTTCAGAAACCAAATGAAAAATACAAGAGAAAAGGAGACTAGTCATCCTAAGGATCCCTAACAACGTCAGAAGATCTGGCTGAAGGCGTGTACTTCCTTCGAATGCATCGAATCTCGGTCTCAAAAGAAGCCTTCTTCTGAGCCTTCTCGAGGACAAGCTGATCAATAATATTCTTCCAAGCAACGGAAGGCTAAGGCATGCTAGAAGATGAAACCTCCGACTCTCTCCGTTTCTTTGTCACTCGGTCTTTAAGTAGCTCAATAAGTGCATCATTGTCCTTAGACTCCAACTGCAACTCTTCATGCTTTTTAGTCAAAGCACATAAATGCTCTTCCCACATATCTTTCTCTTGCTTCATCTTGGCGAGTGCGTCTTCCAACTCCTCTACATCTTGGTAAGGGAGAGTTAATGGCTCAACCACAACCATAGATATAGGTCTCTCACAAGGATAAGGCATCTTCAACTCCAAAGCTCTCTTCTTCACCCAAAGAGTGTAGGCTTCCAAAGCTACACAATTGCACGGACCAAGCTCAGATCTTCCTTTCCTATGCACATTATGCCAAGCATGCACAATCTTCTGCTTCAAATGTTGGGGATCTTTACCCTCTTGATAGAAAAGACCTTTTAACAAAGTGTTACTAGGTTTGTCTCTCAAGGGGAACCCAAGTTGACGACGAGCCAAATCAGAGTTATAGTTAATTCCTCCTTGTGTACCAATGAGAGGCACATTAGAGAATTCACCACAACAATCAATAATCTCCAAAATTCTCAAAGGTAGATCATACCAAACTATATCATCATTAGTGAGAGACATAAGTCTTTGATACCACCATAGACATTGTTTGTTCTCCACAAAAGCAGGTGTCTGAGGCAAGTGCGAAATAACCACTTGTACAGAAGAGGAATGCAACAGACAATACTTCCTCCACCTTTAGGATTCCTTAGATGCAAAGAGAAATACATATCACCCAACAAAGTAGGCACAAGATTCCCAATCAAGAAAAGTCTAATGGCGTTAACATCAACAAAACCGTCAATGTTAGGGAACAAAGCTAATCCACAAATGAGCAACACAAAGATAGCTTCAAAAGCATCCACACTACTGGCTTGAGCAAAAGCCAGATGGATCCAAATTAGAGATAGTAATGCCTAACCATAAATACTTATGTGACATTTCCAAATCTAAAAGAGTCTCCATTGAGCAGATGGATCTCAAGCCAACTTGTTAAGGATTACTCCGCACAAGTCGAACATGACTATACCATCCTCCTATCTTAATTGCACTCAAGTTCGGGTTAGAACTTATCTCACCACTCAGAGATCACCAAGTACAACAAGCAGATTATATCACACAAATAAATATACATACATCAAATACACAATTATTAACACACACAAAAGTAGGCTAAACCCACTGGAGACTACTTCCCAGCAGAGTCTCCACTTAATTTCTATAGCGATAAATTCATGATCTCAAGCTATGGATAAGCTAGACATCAAATAACAAGAGTCGCCATCGCGCTTTTATTGTTTCCAAGGGAAAAGGGAAAAAGTACGAACAAAACCCAAAAGTAAGAAGTTTTCAAATCAAAACTAATAAAATGTCAGAGATTACAGGTAAGGGGGTTGGTTACACAGAGGAAAGGTGTTAGCACCCAAAGTGTCCTAGGTACTCCTAGGGAGCAAAGAATTCATTGATTATATTTTTGTGTTTGGCAAGACCTTCGGACTTGTGCCTACATACCAACATAAAAATGAGGGATCAAAACCTCGTAGTTCGTGATACAAATTTCAAAGTGGATGCATTGTTTTTAACAAAAATTAAGTTTGAAAGGCACAAAGGCCTAAAAATGGTTTGAATTAGTTAGTTATTTTTGGCTTGTTTGAAAGTTTAGGTCAAGTATAATTAAGTTTATTTACAAGTTTGATTAAGAAAAGAAGTTTGAAAATGCTATGGCATAAGGCCAAAGTTTCTAGTTTGCAAAGTGGTCAAAGTTTAAAACAAAACTAGTTCAAGCAAAGAAGAATTTTTAAAAGGAGGGAGAGATTTTAAAATTAAAGAAGTGGGGAGGAGATGAAAAGACTAATCCTATGCACAAAATTAAAATTTAAGGGTTGAAAAGATCTGACCAATAGGTAGCAATCAAATAGACAAGAATGTCTTATAGAAATCCCAAATTCCCTTGGATATTAGAATCAAGCCACGAACAATGCATACAATATTATCTTGAAGAGCAAGGCATCAAATAAAGATAGCCCCATCCAAGCCTTAGCCACTCCATGATGTCTTTTCAAATTTTCCCATGTAGCAGATGAATTCCACGAGTCACAGGTTCAAAATAACAGCTTCACGATGTGTGAAGACATGGCTTCTCGAGTATTTTGATGAAGACAACGATGCACGTACAGGGTCAATCATCAAAGAATGGATCAAGACTTCAATAGAGCAAATTCACACAAAGTTTCAATCATACATAGCTCAAAGTCGCTCGAGAAATTGATCACAAAGGTATTGGAATTTAATCTTAGTTATATATAAAGTGTTCAATTGACTGTTGCATGCGTAATATGATATGGACACTTAGAATTTATTTCAAAACAGTTACAACTTTTAAAAGTTCTCAATTTTTTTCTTTTTGTAATAGTGGTAACCGGTTAACACTTTTGGGGTAACCGGTTAACCCGAAACAAAATTCAATTTTTGGGCAGATTTTGTTAACATGTAACCGGTTAACACTTTCTTGGTAACCGGTTACACAGTTTAAAATTTGAATTTTTCTTAACGTTACAATTAATGTAACCGGTTAACACAATTTGGGTAACCGGTTACTACTGGGAATTTTTGTAGAAAAATTGCAACTTTTCATATTTTCAATTCATGCTTCTTCTCTGTGAACCATGACATCCATTGGTTGTTTGCACTTGTTTAAAGAGGTTCATAGAAGGATATTTAAACAAAAAAAATTCAAATTGCAAATCACCTCCTTAAAAATTAGTTTTCACAATCTTCCTTTGTTTACTATTTTCAAAGATAAGTGTCCAAAATTCATATGCATCATTTGAACACTTCTATAAACATTGTAAGATTGATTATTCCAAAAGGAGAAGATCAATCCTTTGATTGATGTGCAGATATTTCCAGATTATTTAAACTTCCATTTAAATTATACACTTATTGTTCTTCACATCTTAATTTCTCTAGCATTAGTGGAATTAAGATAGTGAGTGTTTTATCCTTACTTGTTTGATAGTAAGAGGTGCATAGGAGAGGATTGTTCTCTTATCACTAAGAAGGTTTCCTTGTTTGTTTAGAAACAAGAGAGTCACTTTGAGAGGATTGTTCTCATAAGTGGACTTTGTTGGAAATCCAAGAGTTTGTTCTTGGTGGTCTTTGTTGGTCATTGTACAAGTCCAAACAAATAGTGAAAATCTCTTTCTTGTTGAAAGGGGACTGGATGTACCTTCGGATTGTAAAGGGAACCAGGATAAATCTTCGTGTCATTATTTTTCTGCACTTTACTACTTTCCTAAACACCACTATAAACCAGAAAAATAATCCTTACAACAAGAAAATTTCAAGGTTTCTAATTCACCCCCCTCTTAGACTGATTTCAGACTTACAATTGGTATCAGAGTAGGTTATAGGTAACCCGTTCCTAAACGATCCAAAATGGATTCCGTAAATAATAATCTAGTCTTCAGAGATGGTGGTAGCATTAACAAGCCTCCACTATTCTGTGGTGAATACTTTGAGTTCTGGAAAATTCGGATGAAGGCTCATTTAGAAGCACAACGAGAAGAAATATGGGATGCTGTCCAAAATGGTCCTTTTGTTCCTACAATGGTTGTTAACGGCATTGGTTCATCAAAGCCTAAAACTTCATGGGATGATGATGATAAGAAGAAGGTCCTCTATGATAAAAAGGAAATAAATCTTCTTCAAAGTGCACTCAGCATGGATGAATTCTTTCGCATTTCGGCATGCACAACGACAAAACAAATATGGGATACCTTGGTAGAAACTCATGAAGGAACTGCCGAAGTTAAAAGATCAAGATTAAATATCTTAAGTCAAGAATACGAGTTGTTCAGAATGCAGCCCGGAGAATCCATCCTTGACTTGCAGAAAAGATTTGTGCACTTGACAAATCATCTAAAAGCTCTAGGTAAGACTTTAAGTAATGATGAATTGAATCTTAAAGTGCTTAGATCTTTAACCAGGGAATGGCAACCAAAAGTGACGGCAATATCAGAAAAGAAAAGTCTATCCACAATGACTTCCGCTACATTGTTTGGAAAACTTCAAGAATATGAGACGGAACTTGGAAGACTTGAAAAACATGAGAATCAAGATGAGAAGTCCAAAAGCATCGCTCTGAAAGTTGACTCCAAAGATGTTGAGAAAGAAGACAATCCGGAGGAGGATGAAAACTTCTTGTTACTTGTTAAAAGGCTAGGCAAATTTTTCGGTAAGAATGACAAACCTTCCTTCTATGCGAAAAGAAAGAAACACTTCAAGAAAAGAGAAGCTTCCACTTTAATGCAAGAGGTAACATGTTATGAATGTGGTAAGCAAGGCCACATAAAACCAGATTGTCCTCAACTACCTAAGAAAAGTGGATTCAAAAGCAAGAAGGAGAACAAGTACAAAAAGGCTTATGTCGCATGGGAAGATAACGAAATAAGCTCGTCATCCGACTCGGATAGTGATGAAAGTGAAAACCTAGCATTAATGGCCTCACACCATTCCGATGATGAAGTAAATGAGGTTAGTAATGATTTTTCACTTTTTGATAATGATGTGCAAGGTGCCATAGATGAATTATTAAATGAATGCAAAATTTTGTATAAAACTATATCATCTCAAAAGAAACAAATCTCAGTTTTGGAAGAGAAAATTGAGAAAATGGAAATAGGTTTTGAAGTTGAAAAAGAAAAGATGATTAGTGATCAAAAACAAAATTTTGTATGCAATAAATGTGAGTCACTTTCTTTTCAAATTGTCCAACTAAAAAGAGTTCTTGAAAGATACGAAAAAGGACAAATTGGATTGGAGGGTGTACTTAGCCAACAAAGATATTCAAATGATAAAAGTGGGATTGGTTACTCAAAGTTTTCAAAACCAAGCTCAAACAAGACAATCTTTGTTAAGGCAAGTGAGCAACCAATCCAAGAGAAAGTGAACAAACCTAAAATAGTTCATCATTATCCTAAAAAGAAAAACCTTGTTAAGAAGAAGTCTTATCCTTCTAGGTATAGAAGTAATTTTGAACCAACATGCTTTTATTGTGGTATTAAAGGCCATACACCTAATGCTTGCTATATTAGAAACTTTAGTGTTGCTAATGGGCATTACGTATGGGTAAAGAAAGGCACTATATGAAGGACCCAAAGCAACTTGGGTACCTAACAAAACTTAATCTGTTTTGTAGGCTTGCTTGGAATCCACATCAAACTTATGGTATCTCGATAGTGGGTGTTCCAAGCATATGACGGAGACATCAATAAATTTTCAAATCTAAAGCTTAAAGCCAAGGGTTTTGTTACATATGGAGATAACAACAAAGGAAAGATTCTTGGCAAAGGAATTGTTGGTGCACCACCTTTCACATCCATTGAAGATGTTCTTTATGTCAAAGGACTAAAGCACAATCTTCTTAGTATTAGCCAACTATGTGACAAAGGCTTCAAGATCCAGTTCACTAAAGATGAGTGCTTGATAGAAGACGAAGTCACACATGAGGTTAAACTAAAAGGTAAACTCCTTAACAATATTTTTATGATTTCCCTTAATGACTTGTCTTTGAAGGTAAAGTGTCTCATGGCAAACAACAACGATTCATGGCTTTGGCACAAAAGATTCGCACATATTCATATGGAACATTTGAATAAGTTGATCAAGCATGACCTCGTCATTGGTTTGCCCAAGATAAAGTTTATCAAAGATAGACTTTGTGATGCGTGCCAAAAGGGGAAACAACATAAATCAACTTTCAAATCCAAAAATGTAGTGACCACTTCAAGGCCATTACAACTGTTGCACATGGACTTATTCGGTCCATCAAGAACAAAGAGCTTCGGAGGTAATATTTATGCCTTAGTCATTGTTGATGATTTCTCTAGATACACTTGGACTCTCTTTTTATTGCAAAAAAATGACGCATTCAAAGCATTTAAGAAGTATGCAAAGCAAATCCAAAATGAGAAGTCACTAACCATTGCCTCCATAAGAAGCGACCATGGTGGAGAATTCCAAAATGCTTCCTTTGAAGAATTTTGCGAAGAAAATGGAATCTCTCACAACTTATCGGCACCAAGGACTCCTCAACAAAATGGAGTGGTGGAGAGAAAGAATAGGTCTCTCATTGAGCTTGCAAGAACAATCCTTAGCGACTCCAATCTTCCAAAATACTTTTGGGCCGATGCGGTAAGCACGGCATGCTTTGTAAGTAATCGAGTCAATATAGACCTATCTTGAAGAAAACTCCTTATGAACTTTTCAAGGGAAGAAAACCGAACATAGCCTACTTTCATATCTTCTGATGCAAATGCTTTGTCCTTAACAATGACAAAGATAATCTTGGTAAGTTTGACGAAAAATCCGATGAAGGTATTTTTCTTGGTTATTCTCTCTCTAGCAAAGCTTATAGGATTTATAACAAAAGAACTTTAACTATTGAAGAATCTATGCATGTATCATTTGATGAAACTAACCCCTCCAAGGAGGATATTATTGTGGATAATGATGATGATTTAGTAGATATTCCTCAAGAGATAGATTTCATATCCGATAATGAAAATCAACCGGAACACCATGAAGAACAAGATCCACAAGACGCAAACATCAATGATCTACCTAAAGAATGGAGAACTCATAGAGACCATCCAATCGACAAGATTATTGGTGACATTAGTCAAGGAGTCTCAACAAGATTGAATTTAAAGGATGCTTGCTTAAACATGGATTTTGTCTCTCAAATTGAACCTTCCAAAGTTGATGAAGCCTTAGTAGACGACCAATGGATCATTGCTATGCAAGAAGAACTCAATCAATTTGAAAGAAATCAAGTTTGGGAACTTGTTCCGAGACCTAGCAATAAACACATCATTGGAACTCGATGGGTCTTCAAACAAACTTGACGAAAATGGCATCATTGTTCGTAACAAAGCAAGGTTGGTCGCACAAGGCTACAACCAAGAAGAAGGAATTGATTTCGAAGAAACTTTCGCTCTGGTAGCAAGGTTAGAAGCTATACGCCTTTTACTTGCTTATGCTTGCTCACTAAACTTTCAGCTTTTTCAAATGGATGTCAAAAGCGCATTCCTTAATGGCTACATCAACGAAGAAGTTTACGTAAAGCAACCTCCGGGCTTTGAAGATTTCAAGAATCCCTCACATGTTTTCAAGCTAAGAAAGGCTCTTTATGGATTGAAACAAGCGCCTAGGGCTTGGTATGATCGACTTAGCAACTTTCTTTGTGAAAAAGGTTTTGAAAAAAGCAAGGTTGGCAAAACTCTCTTCATCAAAAGAATCAAGAATAACACATTGTTGGTACAAGTATACGTTGATGATATCATATTCGGATCGAAAAACAAGGATATGTGTGAAGAATTCTCCTCAATGATGCAAGGAGAATTCGAGATATCCATGATGGGTAAAATGAATTATTTTCTCGGCTTACAAATCAAGCAACTAGATCATGGTATCTTCATAAATCAATCCAAGTATTGCAAAGAACTCTTGAAAAGATTTGACATGGATAGTTGCAAGCAAATGTCTACCCCTATGGGATCCGGAACTTATGTTGATCAAGACGAATCCGGTACTTCAATTGATATCACCAAATATCGAGGTATGATTGGTTCCTTATTGTATTTGACGGCAAGCCGTCCTGACATAATGTTTAGTTGTCGCATTACGCGAAAAACCGGCGGGAAAAGGAGAAACAACAGAGCCGCCACCGTGCGTTATTTATCCCAAAAGAGGGAAAGGAAACGCTCAGAGTAAACCTGGAAAGAACATGGTCTCGCGACCAAAGAGGATGGGTTCGGGAGTCGGTTATGCGAAGGGAAGGTATTAGCACCCCTACGCATCCGTAGTACTCTACGGGATCCACGCACAAAAGGAAGGAATATTAGTTGCTAAAACACTGCTCAAACACACGCACACTGGCTGAAAGAGACAAAAGAAACTGACTGAAACTGACTCGGCAGGATATCGTATCCTGGGCCTACTTAGTCTATCAGGCATAGACATCAGAGTCGAAGTAGTTCGGACTGGGGAAACGACACATGCTCGCTAGGATATCGCATCCTATGCATACGTATCTTCTCGGACGAGAGAAGAATCAGAGCATTCGTAGCTCGGCTGACACGCACACAAACAAACACAAACACAGGCAAACGTGGAGCCTGAATGCCAATCGCTGGACTTACATCAGCATCCGAACCAACAAACACACGCAGGAAACCAACTGCCAATCGATGGACTTACGTCGGACTCCAACCAGAACACACACAAGGGTGGTTAAGACACAAAGGGTTGAAAAAGAAAAAAGGGCGGAAAGAGAAAAAAGGCGCCCGGAGAGATCAGCTCATCTCCTGCCTACGTACCTCATCTGGTATGAGGATCAGGGCGACGTAGTTCCCCTACGCAGGGAAAAAAAGAAGGACTAGCCTAACCAGATAACAGAGGGAGACACAACACTAGGGAGACTACGACTCGAGCCTAGATGTTGTCATGCAAAGTCGTCCCTAAGTTAAGGTTTCTAGCTAACTGGCACAAGGGCCAACCTATCCTAGTCATGACTTGCACAGGAAGCAAGCCACACACACACCAAACTTGCACAGGAAGCAAGGGTCTCGATTGCAACTAGGGCAAGAGAAAGGGGAGGTCTCAATCGCAACGAGGGCGAGAGAAAAGAAAGTCTCGATCGCAACGAGGGCGAGAGAAAAGAATTAGTGTTAGTTGTTAGTCAAACTCGACAAGACATCGCATCTCGTGCCTACGTATCTCATCTGAACATGAGAATCAGAGTTGCCGTAGTTCGGCTACGGAGGGACAAAGATCTCGATTGCAACTAGGGCAAGAGAAAGGAAAGATGTTAGTGGTTAGTCAAACTCGACAAGACATCGCATCTCGTGCCTACGTATCTCATCTGGACATGAGAATCAGAGTTGCCGTAGTTCGGCTACGGAGGGACAAAGGTCTCGATTGCAACTAGGGCAAGAGAAAGGGAAAGTCTCGATCGCAACGAGGGCGAGAGAAAGGAAAAGGCTCGATCGCAACGAGGGCGAGAGAAAGGAAAAGGCTCGATCGCAACGAGGGCGAGAGAAAGGAAAAGGCTCGATCGCAACGAGGGCGAGAGAAAGGAAAAGGCTCGATCGCAACGAGGGCGAGAGAAAGGAAAAGGCTCGATCGCAACGAGGGCGAGAGAAAGGAAAAGGCTCGATCGCAACGAGGGCGAGAGAAAGGAAAAGGCTCGATCGCAACGAGGGCGAGAGAAAACAAGGATTAGTCTAAACTAAACCTAACTTGCACAGGAAGCAAGTCAAACAAACACAAGCACAGGTAGCACACACTATATGCAAGCAAGTGGCTCAAACAAGGGTTAGGTTTTAGTCGAGGGGTCATATCAACCTCAACAAACAAACCTCTGGAACTGGGTGAATGTGCTCTTAACCTTGCCATTGAGGGGCTAAAGTGAAGCAGATGAAAGGAGATGAGGGGTGTGCCTCATTGCTTCTATCCCTGGCCTGGGAGAGCATGTGACAAGAATGTGTGGGTTCAGAAAGTGGGAACCCTTCTACACATTTGATACTGACTCAACTGTGCAATTGCACAAGATCTTGGGTTTTTATCTGAAATGCATCAACACAATGGTGTGAGCAAAACAAAAGACACACTGAATAGCAGGGGATAGGTTGCTTATCCCTTGGTTCTGCCAATTGCCTCTTCACTTAGGAGGTCTTTGACTCGATGCAAGGACAATTTAAACATACACAAGCATTGCCTCTTAAGGAGGACTTCAGACAGTTTGCCCGGCCAAATAACAAGCCGGGTCTCCAGACTACATGAAGAAAAAGGAATTATACCTCAAGCAAGTTGCTAAATAGCAAAGCAAAACAAGTTCAAAGAACTTAAGCAACTAATGGTACCTGAAATAGTCAAACTAATCAGTATACAGCTCAACAGTTTAAAGCAAAAGGAATTGGTAAACAAAAGTCAACACAGAGGAACCAATGTGCAAAGCACAAACTCAAGTCAAATGAGTCAAGCCACCTACAACACAAGGGTTAGCACATGATATGTAATCAAACTCAATCAAATTTGTATGGTTTCTTTGAAGCATTGATGCTTAACCTGAAACAATGAACTCAACATAAGTCCAAAAGACCACTAGGGCAAGCCTAGGGTCAAAAATAAATGATAAAAGCCAAGACAGCAAGCAAAGTCAACCAAAGTCAAGTTCAAACATTTGAGAAGCAAGCACAATTGGTTTCAAACTCATATCATGCATCAATATCGTTTCATAGACAAAAGAAGGCAAGGCATGGCAAAAGAGAGCACATAGGGGTCAACAGAAGTACTTGGCTCAAACTCAAACATAATCAATTCCAAAAATTATGAAATAATTCATGCTCAATCACAATCCACAAAATGACATGCATATGCAATTTCAGCTCAATTGGATCATGGGAAGATGGTCAATTAAAATCAAGAAGTCAACACAATTTCAAGTAAGCACAAAGAAGGTCAACAATCATGGGTCAACTTCAAAAAATCATAACAAAATGAAAACAGATGAGAAATGGATGGGATTAACACCAATGCAAAGCTCAAGATGTCTAGTATGCACAAATGAAATTTCATGATCATACAATAAGGTATGAGAATTTCCCAAATGATATGGCAAGGTATGTCACATAAAGTCAACAATTGACTAGGAAGGGAAGAAAAATCTCAAACAAATGGAAAATAGTTCAAATAAATCCCAGAAAATTCACACATAAACTAGACATATGAGAGAAGGCTTATGCAAAATTTCACATTGTTTGAAGGCCAGGAAGCATGTCAACAAAAATCATGAAAATGCACATCATTGGTGTGACACAAGTTGTCGCACCCTACTTCAAAAATTTGTATCTAACAAACCACAAATGATAAATGCACAAACTCTACATCAAAACAAAGGTGGATGAGTGTAGATTAACCACAAAAAATTTCAGAACCAATGGATACAACATGATCATTTCACAATGGTTTTGGCAATATGTATCATTTTTGGTCACAAAATACAAACCCTAAGGCCATTTAAAAACCAATGATCCAAAAAATTATTAAAAATAATGATAAAAAACTAGACAATCTCATGATCATGATGCGAAAAACCCCACTGGATTTGGAATTGAAATAAGCAAGTTGTGATTTTTCAAAGATGTGATGATCAAATGGAATATTCATTGAAATTAAAATGGATTAATTGGATTTAATTTGGTCCGAGTGGCATATTGGTAATATTCCCCCTCATTTAGCAAAACGACTGCGCATTGGGGATAGGAATGAAATGATTCTATTGGCCATCACCAATAGAACAGTAACATGAGCAGAAAACCAAACAACAACAACCAATTGCAATTCACGTTTCTGGGCAACTTTTAGGGTTTTTCAAAACAGCAGGGCAACATCCTCATGTTCATCATCAACAAACAAAATTCAAACGAGCATCACACAACAGCATGGCAATGATATAATGAACTTCATGCAACATCCAAACAACATTGAACTAAACACAAATCATGCAAATTCTGGACGGATTCTAGGGCTTCAAACAGCAGCAATGTTCATCATCATCAAATCATGAAAAACAACTTGCCCAGAAATCAACAGCAAGCATATCAATCGATTCAGCAAACCAAGCACATGCATAATATAGCATCCATTATTATTAATTTGAACACACAAAAGAGAAATCAACCAAAACAAGTTTGAACATAGAATTTCAAAACCAGATTTCTCTTAACACAGTGAATCATTTTCGACGGTTTAAGGTTCATTGGAATCAGCATCAAAATATCTATCCTAAACATGGCATAGTTTGGTAAATGATGAGATTCGAAATGTTACCAAGATTGAAGCACAGTTGAGTTGCAGTGGTGATTTGGCCTTCAAAGCTCGAAACAGATGTGCTTTAGGCTTTGAAATGATGGATGAGGAAGTTCTTTCAGCTCAAGAATGCTTGGAAATAAACAAATCACGATCTGCCATTGTTGGTAGCTTGAAGAAAACAGAACAAAAAGCTACACTACAGTTGAGGTTTGATGGTCCAAAAAGCTTCCAAAGGTTGGCCAAGTGATGATGAAGCAAGAGGGCTCGAGGGTTCTTGAAGATTTTACTCAGAAATTGCAAAAGTGCAAAAATGCAAGAATGAGAGAATGAAGGTTTTCTGGTCGTGTGTGGCTGTGTCCCTAGGGTTGGTTTGACAGCAAATAACCTTTATATCATCTGTTTTAACTTGGTAATGGAAGTGCTAAACAGAATTAGTTTAAATGAAGTGAAATGCACATTTTGCTAATTTGGCCAAAAATGCAAATGGGGGTGTGAGTCTGCCCGAGTTTGGGCTTGGTACATGTTGCAAATAACATCTAAAATGAATCCCAGTTGGCCAAAAGTGTTAAATATTGCTAAATCAAAAAGTCAACCCTTGGTCAAACTTGGATTTTAAATGAAACAAGTCAAAAAGTGCCATTTTGATTGGCAAGGTTTTGGTGAATGATGAATGAATTTTTGGAAAGAGGGGGTTAAATGGAGTTTGTAGGAAAAAACCCCATCAAATTTGGCCAAAGGAATCATGAGATATGGCCATTTGAAGTTCATGAAAATGTGAAAATGATTTGACTATATCTTGCAAACCATTCATGGGATTTGAGAGTTCTTGGACTTTTTGAAAATGGGAGAACAAGATCTTCAACTTTCATGTTGGGCAAAAATTCATTTGAAGCTTGTATCATGATGCAAGTTTAAGATCAAGAAGTTTCCATTTTTGGCAGTTAAAATTACAGGTCCAGTTTCTATTTTTGGAAATTTTCTGATTGGCTTCAAATTCTTCATTGATATTGATTGCCATGATATATGAGGCCTATTGGGACATGAATAAACTCTCTCAAACCAAATCCATCCATCCAAACCATAAAATCAACCACAGTTGACCAACTTTGACTTTCTAGGGTTTTTGCCTGACTGTGCATGAACTGATGGCTTCTGAACATCCAACCCTTGACTTAAACACTTCAAATGGACCTCCAAGTCATGTGAACTTGTTGGACAAACCCTAGGGCCTTGGCTCCTTGAGAAACACCCTTGCTTGATTGGTTGACTGATCTCCTGATCAGTTTGACCTAATTCTTGACTTGCTTGCTCTTGAGGCAACTGGGGACAATGCAATGCTATGAAATGGACCATGATATGCTATGACTTAATATGAAATGGTATGTACAATGATAGGTGCAAATTTGAGGTGCTACATTAGTGTATGTCTCTGTGCTCGTTTTCAAGTTAATCCAAAGGAATCACATCTCACCGCCGTCAAACGAATCATGAAGTATCTCAAGGGAACGACAAATGTTGGCCTATGGTTTCCTAAAGGTAGTATGTGCAATTTAATTGGTTACTCTGACGCAGATTATTGAGGATGTAAAACAGATAGGAAAAGCACGAGTGGAACATGTCACATTCTCGGAAATGCACTAGTTTCATGGGCATGCAAGAAACAAGCGTGTGTTTCTCTTGGTACAGCCGAAGCAGAATATATAGCCGCAGGCAGCTCTTGTGCTCAGATACTCTGGCTAAAGCAACAACTTCGAGATTTCGGAATAGATCTCGGATGTATTCCGCTAAGATGTGACAACACAAGTGCCATCAACATTACGAAAAATCCAGTCATGCACTCAAGAACGAAGCATATCGACATCCGCCATCACTTCCTTCATGACCACGTGCTTAAAGGGGATGTTGAAGTTACATTTGTGGATACTCATAACCAACTGACCGACATTTTCACCAAGCCTCTCGCAAAGGAACCGTTTTACAAAATTCAAAGAGAGCTTGGAATATTGGATGAAGGTGACATATAAACTCGTCTTAACCTGTCTTATGATGAACCAGGGTAAAGGTACGCAAAAACATTATTATCTTACCAAAGAATATAAAAAATTGTGTTTTACAAAATTTTCAATAAGTAACTGGTTACCACATTTCTGTTAACTGGTTAACCAGTAGCAAATTTGAATTCTAGGACATTTTTTTCTATCAGGTAACCGGTTACCACATTTCTGTTAACCGGTTAACCAGTAGCGTTTCTATCTTCTGTGTTTGAAATTCTAGTTATTAGACTTTGGATGTCACACGGGTTGTTATGACATCCAATTCTACACATACAGGAATTATGCAGAACTTAAAAGTAAGTGCAGTAAATAACACAAGTAATTGTTTACCCAGTTCAGTCCAACATGACCTACATCTGGGGGCTACCAAGCCAGGGAGGAAATCCACTCTTAGTAGTATCAATTCAAAGCTAAACTCACCCGTTTACAACTTATCACTTAATCCCTACCCAATGCAATTTCAATCTTAAACTAAGATCAGAGTTCCTACTCACTCCCCCTCAATCACCTCAGTGATTACTATCTTTAAACAATATTAAAGACACGTTGAAGTCACACTTCAAACAACTCTTGATTGTGCTTCACAGCTTTAATCAAGATACACAGCACTCACTCTTAAAAGCTTTGAGCGACACAACACTTACAACTCAATGAACATCCTATGCCACAGCAATCATCTACTTGATAATGGCTTGGCTTACAAGTTACGTCTAATACAAGACTCACAAAATACAGCAGTGAAGTATGATGGACACATAAAATCTTCACGCCTCAAAATCCCCGAAACTGAATGAAGGAACGCCTTCCTTTTTATATTGCAGTACCTGGGCTTTTGCACCTGTATTCTCCTGAATTTAAGGTCACACGAGTTCCCATAAATTCAACATTTAGGTTACTAACAAATAGGCTATTTGTTAGGTTCATTAAATGTAACTTGGTTGTTGGTTTCCTGGTTTTTCTCTAAGCTGTTGACTTCCTGAAGAATAGCCCAAGAAAAACTGAAACAGAAAACTGAACAACCTACAATATAGCATATGCTGTCAGGAATGAATGTCACGACATTCAGCTCGACATCAAGGTCCATATGCTGAGTCTGTTTTTCCAGAAAACAGACTGTACAATTTTGCTGACCTGTACATGATCAAAATGACCATACTACAGTAACAGCTTACATTAATAAATGTTAAAGTGTCCAACTTAACATTTACACATTTGGCCTTAAGTTAGTTCTGTTATTCTCTTGAAGAACAAACTAAGTTACATGCTGAAGTATAGCAGAACATCACTCTGTCTAATGTTCAGTAGCTGCTGTCAATGATGAATGTCATAACATCCAATTTGACATTCAGTCAGTAGGCCTTATGCCAGGTCTGGTCTTTCCTTGATAACCAGACTGGAAATAAATACTAAGTTCTAACAGAACACCAGCTGTTCTATTCCTTAGTATCTGATGACAGGTATGAATGTCACATCATCCAGTTTGACATTCAATAAATCTTGTGTTAGCTAATCCTGCAGTAACTACTCAAGTGTGTCATGACATCAGTCAAGACATCAGAGTGCAGTTAGATATTCTAACCTACAATGTAGTCACACATACATACCATGTCATGACATCAGTCAAGACATTTGTAACCAGCTAGTGTTTTACCATATAATGCAACCAATTAAACACCTACAGTGTTACTTTTTGTTTAACGTAACCGGTTACCACATTTCCTGTAACCGGTTACCTCGCTGTTGTTCTGTTTTTTTTTTAATTCATATCTTTTAAATATATGTGGCTCATATTCATTGCATGGGTTTTTGATTCTCTTCATCTTCATCACTCTTCAACTCACTCTTAAACCCTCATAAAACCCCACATAAATTTCCCCCATTGAAAAACATAAATCTCTCAAAACCTTCCAACTACTCCCTCCAAATCAATTCCCACTCGCTTTAAACTCTATATAAACTCCTACCTCCTCTCAAAATGATTTCTCTCATAATCCAAAAATCCCCTTCAAAACCCTAACTCTCCTCCTCAACAATGGCTTCCTCTAGGCAAAATAAGGGTAAGAAGAAGATGGGAGAAGAAAGTTTTGATCCTCAAATGGAAAATACCGTTAAGGCTCGCCGTTTAACTTTTGGAATCCGCAGCCGCCCTCTCTTGCCGGTCAAATATGTGAAGTTCACCTCTTTCCCAAGTCGGAGTTTTGTGTTTCCAGCTCTGTTAATCAAGCAGCAAGTTTACGATTTGGCTTCCAATGACGGTGCTGTCTACCCTGATCTGGTACAAGAGTTCTTTCACACTTTCAATATTGTTTATGATGAGGATGACAACATGTTTATGACTGCAAAAGTGAAAGGGAATGAGATAGAACTCAGCATGGAAGAACTGGGATCTTTTCTATGTATTCCATCTAAAGGAGAAGAAATTTCTCATGACATGAAGCGAGATTCTGAAATCTGGAAAGACTTCAAGTGTATGGACTATTATTTCAGCATTACAAGATACTCTCAAGAGGAAATCCTAGGACGATCAAATACCTTCACTCCAAGATTCCACAGGCTGGCTAAAAACCTATCGGTAAGTGATCGAATGCTTCACTTTGTGCTTGCGTATGTTTTGGTACCCAAGGATTCCAATCATTCTCAATTGAGTGATATGGAGATTATGTTGCTTTACGCTATCAAATCTGGAATACAAATCAATTGGGCTTATGTTTTCATGCACCATCTGTCGCACCTTCAATCGCTATCCGGAGGTATTCCGTATGGTCATTTTATTTCTATCATCAATGAAAAGAGTGGAATTGCTGTGAAACGTGAACCTCAGTTTATGATGACGTTCAAAACCAATGAGATCAATGTTGACTCCGCTACCAAAAACACTGGCATAGGCTATGACTTACCATCTGACATGTATCGTTATCGAGAATCGGCTGGGCACTCATCTTCTACTCCTCCAATTCCTAAAGGTGGATATACCAATGAGGTCCTCTATAACAAACTGTGTTCTGTAGATGAAAAACTTGACTGCCACCATAAGGAGCATCAGTTAGGCATGGCAGCCCTTAGGAAAATGATGACCAAACTCTCTCATGCTCCTAAACCACCAACTGTACCCGACAATGATGAAGATGATGATGATACCGAGATTGATGCAATGTTTGAGAGTCCTCAAAAAATCCTATGTTTAATATATTTGCTTGTTGTTTCTTGTCCGGTTTTTATTACTTTGATCGTTTAATTTCTTGTTCGCTTAAAGTTTAAGAACAATCGTTTTATTGTGTTTTGGTTGTGTTTTGACAATATTATGGCTCTTAATTATATGATATCTTGTTTTCACTTTTTATATGCATGATCTCCAAACTGTTAATATGTCTTGTCCCATCCTTTTCGATAATGACAAAGGGGGAGAAGAGATTCTCTAACATATATTGTATGTATCTAACAAACTTGCAGGAACTCAAAATTTCAAAGTCTCCAAATAAATCAAGAATTTAGGGGGAGCATTATCATAGGGGGGCAAACGTGTTAGAACATCAAGTCCGATGACTCTTTCAAGAATCACCTTTAAATTGGGTTGTCATCATAAAAAAGGGGGAGAATGTGAAGACATGGCTTCTCATGTATTTTGATGAAGACAACAATGCACGTACAGGGCCAATCATCAAAGAATGGATCAAGACTTCAATAGAGCAAATTCACACAAAGTTTCAATCATACATAGCTCAAAGTCGCTCGAGAAATTGATCACAAAGGTATTGGAATTTAATCTTAGTTAATGTTTATATATAAAGTGTTCAATTGACTGTTGCATGCATAATATGATATGGACACTTAGAATTTATTTCAAAATAGTTACAGCTTTTAAAAGTTCTCAATTTTTTTCTTTTTTTAATAGTGGTAACCGGTTAACACTTTTGGGGTAACCGGTTAACCCGAAACAAAATTCAATTTTTGGGCAGATTTTGTTAACATGTAACCGGTTAACACTTTCTTGATAACCGGTTACACAGTTTAAAATTTGAATTTTTCTTAACGTTACAATTAATGTAACCGGTTAACACAATTTGGGTAACCGGTTACTACTGGGAATTTTTGTAGAAAAATTGCAACTTTTCATATTTTCAATTCATGTTTCTTCTCTGTGAACCATGGAATCCATTGGTTGTTTGCACTTGTTTAAAGAGGTTCATAGAAGGATATTTAAAGAAAAAAAATTCAGATTGCAAATCACCTCCTTAAAAATTAATTTTCACAATCTTCCTTTGTTTACTATTTTCAAAGATAAGTGTCCAAAATTCATATGCATCATTTGAACACTTCTATAAACATTGTAAGATTGATTATTCCAAAAGGAGAAGATCAATCCTTTAATCGATGTGCAAATATTTCCAGATTATTCAAACTTCCATTTAAATTATACACTTATTGTTCTTCACATCTTAATTTCTCCAGCATTAGTGGAATTAAGATAGTGAGTGTTTTATCCTTACTTGTTTGATAGTAAGAGGTGCATAGGAGAAGATTGTTCTCTTATCACTAAGAAGGTTTCCTTGTTTGTTTAGAAATAAGAGAGTCACTTTGAGAGGACTGTTCTCATAAGTGGACTTTATTGGAAATCCAAGAGTTTGTTCTTGGTGGTCTTTGTTGGTCATTGTACAAGTCCAAACAAATAGTGAAAATCTCTTTCTTGTTGAAAGGGGACTGGATGTACCTTCGGATTGTGAAGTGAACCAGGATAAATCTCTATGTCATTATTTTTCTTCACTTTACTACTTTCCTAAACACCACTATAAACCAGAAAAATAATCCTTACAACAAGAAAATTTCAAGGTTTCTAATTCACCCCCCCCCCCCCTTCTTAGACTGATTTCAGACTTACACGATGATCATGTTGTAGATGAACTCAAAGGGATCTTCAATGATGTATCAGATGAAGTTTCAAATTGCAAGCAATGGGTTTCACAATAGTTGGCATTGGCCAAGTCCTTTAGCATAAGAATGTTGCCTAAATTCTAAGTCCAATTGTTCAAGATCAAACCAACAGTCCACACAATAGTCTTTTAGGTTTTTTTTCTTATTATGTACATTAATGGTCAAAGACCATACAAACAAACAAAATATACACAAACAAGATATATCACACAATATGGTCCAAATGGACAAAGTGAAAATGGCACTAACATAAACAATTAGAATGGTATGAATAATGGCAAATGAATAGTACTTTAAAAATTAAAGTGCATTAAAATAAAGGACTTGAAATTAAATGTTAGTTGTTAATAAGTTAGAAGTTAGTATTATTTTGTTTTTGCTTTAAGTCATTCTTGGAGAACACTCAACCCACTTATCACAAGAATGGATCCTTGAACCAAGACATCTTCCAAAGGAAGGAAAAAAGGCCAAGTTTCCACACAATACCATGAAAGAGGGGAGACTTACAATCTCACTAACTAGAATTCTATGCATTTTTGTATCAAAAATTTAGCGCTATGTTAAGCAATAGTAATTGGATTTATGTAGAAGTCACAACTATTTGAGGTCGGACAATAGAATTTTGGTGTTAATGCATGTTAGAGACATAATATAATGGACTATGCTCATGAAACATACCACACACAAAAAGAATATGCAAAAGAGGTGGCCTAATCTCATCCATACTTATGTTGATTTTGCAATCAACTAGCCTTAGGATTTAGAGACATCATAGGCCAAATGAAATGGATGCATAAAGAAGGGGAATTAGATGAAGAGGGAGGGGAATGGATCAAAACTCAAATTGATGAAAGGAGGACTTTCACCAAATTAATATCATTCATTCATTTTGGGAGATGGAATGTACATTCCATCAATCCCCTAAATCCAAGGATATTAACCTAAAAAAGTCAAATCAACCTTGACCAAGACCCAACAACACATGTCAAACTTATACAAACCATCACAAGAGGTCAACACAATTATTTGGCATTTATCCAATTTAAAAATACTAAAATAATGCATTTAAATTAAATATTATTTGTTAAATTCCTAAAACCTCATCAAAACACCAAAGAAATGGCCATGAGATTTATCATAGGTGAAACAAGGTCAAAGGACCTTGGAGAAAAAATTTCAGAATTTTTAAAGACTTAAAAGTATTTTTAAACAATTAAAAATAAACACAAAATCAATTAAATCATGAAAAATATTAATAATGATCCAAAAAATAATTTTAATTCAAAATATGAAAGAGGAAATTATTTGAAATTTTTTGGTGAAACTCTCATATTTTTTAGATCAATATTTAAATTAATATGAATTAATGAAAATCAAATTAGTTAAAACAAAAATCAAAAAATCAAAAAAAATGTGAGTCACTTGATCTCCCTCATTAATTGAGGTGGCAGATCAAGTGGATGGAAACGCGCGTTCCATGGTGGAACTTAGTCAGCGCGCCACACGCGTGGTAATCAAAACCAACGCCTAAGATTAAAACATTTCAAATGGATCTTGTGGTCTGGAGACGTGCCAACACACCGCCGGAGCCAGAGCTTCAGTCTTCTTCTCTTGTGGACCTCACCGGACTGGTCCACCCTCAACCATCACCAAAATAAAAAAGGAGGACATGATCTGAAAGAAAAAATGGCGTAGATCACGAATCTGACCTCAATTTCAATTAACTCCAAATATATAAAAAGATATGAGGAGCTTAATTTTGAGGTTTGACAACTGAGGTGCTTCGATTTGACCTCAAAGCAACTCAATATTCTTGTCTACATTGGTAGGATTTCAGACAACCAAAGATTCAAGAGAATTGATGAGAATTGAGTGAGAATTTATGAGAATTGAGTGAGAATCGAAGAGAAGAAGTTTTCTGAAATTTACCTTCAATGTTGTGCAAAAATGGATCTTGCTTGCTTCAACCTTGATCTGATCACACTTGAGAAGCTTGTAGGAGAGGTTTGGCAATGGTGCAAAGCTTTGGATCCTGGAGTTTCTGAATCACTAAACAGTGAGATTCAAACTCAATTTTCAAGTTGAAAATTCTCAGGTTTTCCTTTGAATGGTGAGGGTTTCAATTGGGGATAAAGCTGGTACACAAGGTGTGTTTGAATTGAGCCCCAAAGGCTTGTATTTATAGCAATTGTGACTGATATTTGCACACATGAAAAATTGCTAAATTTGGACATTTCATTCACAAGCTTGTATGGGCATGTACAGGCCCATGAAGAAATCCAATTTGATCCATGTACAATCATTCTAAAGTTCAAATGAGGCTTGGATGTCAAGGCAATGTGAAATGTGATTTTTGGCATTTGATTCCTTCCAATCATGCAGACCTGTTAAAGCCATGCGCAACCCTAGCAATCCTTATCCAAAATGCATGAACTTGGGTTCTTTGGAAAGCCTAGATCAAGGGGAACAACTTTGATATTGGACACTTTTTCATTTGGAACTTGGATCATGGTGAATTTTGAGGTGGAAGTTTGTAAATTTCAACATGTTGAAAAGTTTTCTAAGGGTCAAGCCATATATCTCAATATTCCACCTTGCTTAACTTTTTATGTGAGATTCAAATGAGAAAAGTGTCTTCATCAAAGTTGTATCTCTTTCAAAGACATTCAAAATGGTCACCAATTTCATATCATTTGGATTTATAATGATAGAGTTATGCATTTTTTAAGTTAAGGAAAATCACTTGTTCAATGGTATAGGTCAAAAATGACCTATACTGTATCCTCATATCACATGCTCATAAAAGTTGAATTAGCTCTTACTACAAACATAAAAGTTGAAGTAGACATCTTGAATTTTATTTTTCAACTTGGAAATATTTCATCTCATAAAAATTGAGCAAGTTATTTCCTTGGGAAGTTGACTTTCAAATTAGGGTTTAGACAAAATGACCTATAATGTTTCAACATAGAAAATGAGTTTCCAAGCAAAACTAGCTCTAGGTGTCAACATGAAAGTTGTTTGTAATGTCATTTAGAGTAACTTTTCTCTTGGAATCATTTTCATATGGTAAAAATGGTAGGAGATAGGATCTAGGGAGACCTAGTTTTGATTAGATGAATTCATCTGGCCAACCACCATCAACCAACTTGCTAACCTTCAATTCTATTGGCTTTGTAGGCTCATGATAGATCATATATGCATAATATGATTAATTTTTAAAGTATACATTGAGAAATTTGATCAATTGGTGAGATAGCTTGTTGGAGAAGTTACTCAAGATACCCACTCAAACTAGGGTTTCCAAGGCAAATCACCTCGAAACTCTTGAAGAATACTTGATCAATATGACATATAGATACCATTGGGATTCATATATGATGCTTTGAGACATTGTGAATCAATCCTTGGTTGTGATTTTATCCATGAGGGTCTCAAACCCTAGGTGTGGACTTGATAGATCAATGAGGATCATGCCCTACCTACAAAAAGTTAGGCAAATACAAAGATATGTTTTTGGTATTTTGGTAAGTGAAATGATAAAATACAAGTATGATACAATCACATAGTGCTTGGTGATCTCTCCCAAAACAAACCCAATGAAAGAGGGGTAAGGAGGATGCCAAGGTATTATCCTAATGCTAATGCATATGATGAAATTGCATGAGGGATCTTAGGGTCAAAATTGGAGTCTTACAATTATATTTAACCTTTAACCCGCTGGATTCACCAGACTGACAAGTTGGAGCATTAACATGATTAATCAAAGGAATATTTGCCTTCTTTCCAACATCTTACGCGACCTTAGGAGATACTAGGCCAAATATACGACCGCTACGGGTCACCTTAACAACATCTGCAATGCTCAGTACTGAATTTGCAGCGGGAAGAGGAACTTTTTGCTCGTTCTAAATCATAGTAGCATTGTACTTATAAGGTACAACTTTATCGGATGAATATGGGATCGGGCCTGCTAACCATATTACCAACGGTGATACCGATCTATTGTCATTCTTGTTGTTGTTATACTGGATAACTACTGGCTCGGGAGCTTTAAACACTGGCACGATAACATTCACATCATTACCCATATGTCTTGTTTGTTGGCTCTGAGTTACACCTTCATTTATCAACATCTGAAAAACCCTTTTGACAATCACACATCCTCGAGGGTTGACACTGCAGATAACACAACCATCATGGTCATGCTCACAATCACTAATCAAACACATAGTTCTATGGATCTCTACCAAAGACTGGAGAATATGACGAAATTCGAAAACCATGAAATTCCCAGGACAACCATTTATCATATTCATAAAAGCATTACCATGAGCGGGCAATAGATTATCTTTGACATTAGGCGTGCGGTCCTCAAAGGACACCATACCGCTCTTGATCAACTTATGGAACTCATACTCAAAGGATAGCAATTTTCGATATCATGGCCAGGGGCTTCCTGATGAAAAACACAGTGTAAATCAGGCTTGAATCACCATGGAAAATGTTCACGTGTATATGGATGATTTCTTAGTTGAATCAAACTCTTGACAACAAAAGAAGGACATAATTCTACGTAAGCCACCAGAATAACATCAAAAGTGACCTTCCTCTCAAAATTTTGTTGATTGTTGTTGTAGTGATTGTTGTGGGTATGTTGTTGTTATTGATGTTGTTGTTGAACGGGTACTGATTGATTTGCTGAATTGTTGGTAAAAACAGGAATAATTGACAATCCTTGATGATGATGCTGGCGAGGTATGGCATTCTTCCTCACATGAGGCCTCTTCTTCCTCCCTATAGTTACTGGATTGGTTTCTCCTTCCTTCTTCTTGGAGAAACTACCGCCGTATTTCTTGCTCGTAGACGTCTCTTCTTTAGATAACCGACCCTCTCTGACACCCCTTCTACCCGCATCCTCATGTTCACCATTTTAGTGAAATCATTAGGAGAAGTGGCAATCATACATTCATAATAAAATTAACTCAGAGTTTTCAAAAAGAACTTGGTCATCTCTTTCTCCTCCAAGGGTGGGCTAATTTGAGCAGCAAGTTCTCTCCATGTCTATGCGTACTCCTTGAATGTCTCCTTATCTTTCTGAGACATCGACCGTAACTGATCACGATTGGAAGCCATATCATCATTGTACTTGTATTGCTTGATGAACGCCTCGCCCAAGTCATTGAAAGTATGAACACTTGCAATGTCCAAACCCATATACCACCGAAGTGCAGCACCAGTTAAACTGTAGTGGATGAGTAGTTGATCATTGTTTGTCTGAGTAGTCATCTTGCGGGAATACATTACAAGATGACTCAGAGGACATGTATTTCCCTTATACTTTTCAAAGTCTGGGACCTTGAATTTGATAAGGATTTTGACGTTGGGCACCAAGCACAACTCAACAACACTTTTATCGAACAAATCTTTACCCCTCAGGGTCTTCAATTCCTTTCTCAGCTCAAGAAATTGGTCTTTCATCTTGTCCATCTTCTCATAAACATCGGGGCCCTCAGACGGCTCAGAATGATAGATGTTTTCTTCGACACGAGGAAAAGTATGTACGACAGGAGAAGGAATAAACATGACCGGGCTAGATGCCGACATAGAAACAAAAGTTGGAGCATATCCTTCAGGAATAAAGTTCGGTGACATTCCCCATGGGAATCCAGCAGGCATAGCTGGCGTAGACTGGCTAGAGGGAACTACAAGCACTAGTGCATAAACAACTTCAGAGATAACGGTCCTCTGAGGAGGAGTTGTGGAAGACGAAGATGGTTAATTCTGAGCAGCAATAACAGACTCTATCAAAGCAGTGAGCCTAGTAATCTCTTCGTTAATCTCTCGGTTCTCTTGTTCTAGATGATCCATTCTTCTCTGGTAATTAGCTCGAGTATTGTAGTAATGAGTTAGCTTGTCTGATGCAATGTTTTTAATTTTAATTTCAAAGAACATACGAAGTCCTACCTGCAAATATTTCAGTAATCAATAATAATAATAATAATAATAATAATAATAATAATAATAATAATAATAACTAATAACAATTTTTGATCACAAAAATCTCTCATTTTATTCATAAAATTTTGGAAGGATTACATTGAGTATAATTTTAGAAACCAAAAAGTACAAAGACAAGAGGAACGGAGGGTCTCATCCTAAGGATCCCTAGAAACTGAATTAGATGAACTAGCCAAGGGTGTATACTTCCTTCGGATGCGTATAATCTCTGACTCAGAAGTTGTCTTCATCTGAGCTTTCTCGAGGACGAGCTGATCAACAATCTTCTTCCAAGCATCGGAAGGTTGAGGAATACTAGAGGAAAATAAATCCTCTTGCTCTCTTTGTCTCTTCATTGCAAGCTCTTCAAGAACCTCAATGAGTGCATCTCTATCTTTCTACACAAGTTACAATTCTACATGCTTTCGGTTCAAAGCATGGAACCACTCTTCCCAAAGGTCCCTCTCTTGCTTCATTTTGGCGAGTGCATCTTACAACTCCTCTACATTTTGGTTGGGGAGAGTTGATGGCTCAGCCACAACCATAGACATCGGTCTTTTGCATGCATACAACATCTTAAGATCCAAGGCTCTCTTCTTCACCCAAGTAGTGTAAGCTTCCAAAGCTACACAATTGCACGGATCAAACTCGTCTCTTCCATTCCTATGAATATTATGCCAAGCATGCACCATTCTACTCTTCAAATTTTGGGTATATTTACCCTCTTGATAGAATATACCTTCTAACTGAACTTTATTAGGTTTATCTCTCACCTAAGCTGACGACGAGCCAAAGCAGGGTTGTAGTTAATTCCTCCTTGTGTACCAATGAGAGGCACATTATAGAACTCACCACAAATGTCAATAATATTCAAGCCATCAAATGCAGAATCAGACAAAACAATATCATCATTAGTGAGAAACATAAGTCTCTGAGACCACTATAGACATTGTTTGTTCTTCAAGAAGACTGTCGTCTGAGGCAAGTGCAAAATAAATCACTTATGAAGAGAGGAACACAACACACAACGATTCCACCACCTTTAGAATTCCTTAAATGCAAAGATAAATACGTGTCACCCAACAAAGTCGGAACAGGATTCCCAATCCAGAAGATTCTAATGGCGTTAATATCAACAAAATTGTCAATGTTAGGGAACAATGCTAAACCATAAATGAGCAAGACAAAGATGGCTTCAAAAGCATCCATGCTACCAACTTGAGCAAAAGTAGTAGCTCTACCAATGAGAAACTCAGAAATTAACCCTAGAATCCATCCTTTCTTCATCATATTAGCATTTAGCTCAGATTTCTTCAAATGAAGAGCCTCGGCTATGACGTGAGATCTCGGAATCTCCTCTAATCCACTAAAAGGTACTTTTTTAGATACGAGCATATCCAAGAGATAGGCATACTCTTCTAACGTAGGCACAAGTTGATAATCAGGAAAAGTGAAGCACCGATAGAGGGGATCATAAAAATGCACCAAGACACTCAAAAGTCATTTAACCACATCAGTAGGCAGTATGGATAAAAGCTTCACATGACGTTGCTTGAAATCCAAGGGATCTAATACAAAGGATGATAGCTTCCTTAACTCATTTAAGTCGGGACATCTGAAATTGTACTTCTTAGTGTTCCTTCTTCCATAATCCATGGTCTAAAAATATTTGCAAATACGACCTTTGTTTCCTTGAAATTTAATTTATATGATGAATGTTATGATGCGCATGTATGCATGAATGAAACAATCATACACAAGGGATCCATACAAGGAAAACACAAACAAAGGTCAAGGGACGGATCAAGTCATCATCAAGATCAATCATTCATTTTGGTGGATTATGGTTTTCACCTTATTAACACCCAAGATCCATTGATTTGATGAGACCGATTGGATCAACCGAGAATCAACGGGTTTGTTGCGAGTCACGAGCATGGAGTTTGTTAAGAACCACCACAAAGGAGTGTACTAAGGATAAAAACCTGTAGATCTTGTTCTAAAAAGTTCCTAGAGTCGTGATCCCATCTATCGAATGTTATAGGTTAGGATGATTGACTCATCAACCCATAGTATTCTCAAGAGAAACTCGTCTGAGTGTCGTATCGTGTAACAACTGTTATCAAGTCTACACTTGAACAGTATCCGCACTACATCCTAAATAGTCCAAGTTGGGTTAAATGTTCTATGGTCCTCAACTTCTTAGACCCCCAAATCAGAGAAAGTAATACCTATCCACGACTTACTCGTGTGACATCAGTAACTCCAAAGAGGTCTCTGCTGAGTGGGGGATCTCATGTCAACTCTTTCATGACTACTCCATCAAAGCCAACATTACTATACCACCCTCCTATATTAAATTTCACTCAAGTTCGGGTTAGAACTTATCTCCTCAGCAGAGTCGCCACTTTATTTCTGTAGCGGTATATTCATGACCATTGAGCTATTGGGTAACTCAAGGTCAATAAAACCAGAGTCGCCACCGCGCTTTCATTATTTCCAAAGGAAAAGGGAAAAAGTATGAACAAAACCCAAATATAAGAAGTTTTCAAATCAAAACTAATAAAATGTCAGAGACTACAGGTAAGGGGGTTGGTTACACAAAGGGAAGGTATTAGCATCCAAAGTGTTCTATGTACTCCTAGGGAGCCCTTTTTTGTGTGTAGGTGTTTTTAGTTGGAAAAGATATTTGCTAAAAAATAGAATGGTGGGATGAGAAAAAGAATTCATTTATTATATTTTTGTGTTTGACAGGACCTTCGGTCATATGCCTACGTACCAACATAAAAATGAGGGATCAAAACCTCGTAGTTCGTGGTAAAAATTTCAAAGAAATGGATCGATTGATTTTAACAAAAGCTTAAATATCTTTTGTTATCAAAGGGAGAATACTCAACCAAACATCCACTGATAATGAGTGTTTTACAACATTTAATAGGGAGGACTCCAACTTGGATTCGATAAACAAGTATGCCATTAACCCCTAATAAAAATAAAGACTTATAATCAATATATCATGGAATGGGATAATTATATCTCAACCAAAGATAACTTAAATCTAAATTCTCTCTTTTGAAAAAGTTTAAAAGCAAAAGGCACAAAAATGGCCAAAAGGATTAGATGAGGTTATTAATTCTTTTTTGTCTTTTGAAATTAAAATCAATATGATTAAGTTTATCAACATTAAGATTAAAGGCATCAAATATGCCATTTCCTTTGGACTATTAAGCAAGGAATAAGCATAACCATCCAAGCAATCAATATGAAGATCAAAGGCATCAAATAAAGATAGCCAAAATCCAAGCAAGCACTCCGAAAAAGAAATCTTCAGTGTCTTCAAATGTATCAGATAAAATATTCCTTGTGGCAAACTCATAGAAATAATCATCAGATATAAACAATAAGATCAAAATGACAACTTAAGTACAGAGACAAAAATAGCAGATAAACCAATGGAATTCTCAAGGCTTGTATCAGATGAATGGTATTGGCTAAGATAACTCAGTCTCAAATAATGGCATTCGCCAAGTCCTTCAAATCATAGGGATATTGCCTATTCTAAGTCCAAAATATCATATCAAGTCAAGGGCAGAGGTCCAAAAGTCCACAAATATATTTTTTAGGGGTTTTGTTTTTATTAGGTATTTTAGGGTTCAAAGACCATAAATAGAACAAAATCACAAGCATACAATATAATACAAGCACAAAATAAGGCTAAAGTGAGCAAAGTAAAAATGACTGAAACATAAACAAATTGCATGAAATGTAAATTGCAATGAATGATAAAGTGCATAATTTTAAATTGCATTAAAGGAAATGACATGAAAAATAAAGTCAATACAAAGGAATGTTAGTGGAAGAAGAAAATTGTTTAAGTCATCCTTTGGAGAACACTCAACCATCCACTCACAAGCATGAAGATATGAACCAAGACATCATCTATGAGAAGGGCTCTAACTTGGATAAATCAACAAGTATGCCACTAGCTATCACAAATGGAAAAAAAAGTTAAATCTTCACACAATACCATGAGGAATCGGAGAATTACAATCTCACTTACAAAAATGCTATGCCTTTGGGACAGATTTAGCTCTATGTTAAGCAATCGTAATTGGACTTATGTAGAAGTCACAACTATTTGAGGTCGGGCAATAAAAATATTGGTGTTAATACATACTAGAGATATGGTACAAAGAACCAAACTCCTAAAGCATACCACACACAAAAATAAAATAGGATGAACCTATCTCAATCAAGCTCATGTTGATTCATATGACACAAGGACATTGATGAATCAACTAGCATTTGAATATTTGAGGAGTCATTGGTCAATGATGGATAGGGGAAGAAGGAGATGAATATGAAGAGAAATGTAAATGGAAACCCAAATTGATCAAGGGAGGAATTTCATTTGATCAATACTATCCATTCATCTTGAGGGATGAAGTTTACACTTTATCAACCCCCTAAATCCAATAATATTGATCAAATGGAAGTTCAAATCAATCATGATCAAGGCCAAATAGAAGATGAAACATCATAAGGTCAGCCAAATAGCCCAACATAATATTTAGACAATTAATCAAATTAAAATAAATCTTTAAATGAATAAAATGCATTTTACAAGAGAAAAAACCTCAAATCCCTTCAAATCACCAAATAAATGGTCAAGAAATTTATCCTAGGTTAAATAAGGTTAAAGCATCTTGGACAAAAAATTTGAGAATTTTTGGAAAGTCAGAAGTATTTAAAATTAATTAAAAATAAGTCAAAAACTATTAAATTCACAAAAAAAATATCAAATCCAATCCAAAAAAAAATATTTTTATTCAAAATATGAAAGAGGGAATTATTTAAAGATTTTTGGTGAAAGTCCCATATTTTTTGGATATAAATTGAAATTATTATGAATTTAATAAGAAAGGGGTATTTAAAATATTAAAATGAAAATCAATTAAATCAGAAAAAAGGAGGGTCATCAGATCTCCCTCATTAATTGAGGTGGCAGATCTGATGGCCACGTGCATGAGGCCTATGGTGGACTAAAGTCAATGCGCAACAAATAGGGTAATCAGAACCAATGACCAAAATTAGAAGCCATTGACCATATCAGATGGCCTGGATCATTCCAGCGCACCACAGGAGCCATAGCTTCGGTCATCTTCTCCAGTGACCTTCACCGGACTGGTCCAACCAAAAGCTTCACAAAAATAAAAGATTCACACATGGGTTTAAAGAGAAAATCACAAGGAACACGAATCTGACCTCCATTTCTTCTAATTCTCATTATATAGAAAGATATGTTGAATTGAAAAATGAGGTATGCAAACTGATTTGTTTTGATTTGACCTTAAAGCAACTCAATCTTGTTGCATACGTTGGTAGGACTTCAGTCAAACACAAATTAAGTAAAATTATGGAGAATTGACAGAGAATCGAAGACTTTAAGTTTCTGAAAATTCACCTTCGGGTGGAGAATTCTGAGCTAGATCTCAATGCAAATGATGTTGGTATTGCTCCCTCTTTCTTGTAGGAGATGATTGGGACACAAAAGGCTTTGAATCCTTGGAGTTTTAGTTCAAAAATAGAAGGAGAATTAAAACTCGATTTCAATTTAAACCTTCAAGGTATTCTGTCAATGGTGGTTTGGGATTGGTGATCAAAGCTTAGGTAAGGGTCCTCTTCAATTCCGAGGCCAGTGAGTTCATTATATAGGCAATGCAAAGTGATATTCACACCATTTCAAATTGAATCCAAAAATAGCAACCCATGTCCATGGTTGCATGAGCATACATTAAGGCCTAAATAATGATTGTAATAAGTCCAAATTTGTGCACATTTGATGTTGAGATCACTTCATGAAGCCATGCAAAGGTGTGTTAAAATTAAGTTCAAAAGATGCCAAATAGGGCCATTCAAAATAACCATACGCAAGTCGCTCAATTTTGATCCAAATGCAATGAACTTGGACTCTTTGGAAAGCTAGCATGAAGGGGAACAACTTTTATGTTAGAACGTTTTCCGTTTGAATCTTATATCATGATAAATTTTGACCTTGAAGTTGGAGGAACCAAACATACTTGAAAATTTTCTAAGTTAAAAGTCAAATGACCCCTTTTTCCACCTTGAATAACTTTTGCTATGAGCTTCGAATGGCTTTGCTTCCTTCTTCAAAGTTGTAGCTCTTTCAATTCTCTTCAATTTTTTTACACATTTGTCACCATTTTGAGCTTACATGATGGAGTTATGGATTTTAGAAGTTGAGTAAAATTGCTTGTTCAATGGTGATGGCCCAAAATGACCTATAATGTTTCCTCTTAGTACATGCTCTTGCAAGTGGAATTTGACCTTTCTCAAAGAAAAAAGTTGGATAATGCATATTGAAATTGATCATGAAACTTCTATGATCTTCATATCACGCAAAATGAGCAAGTTATAGTTCTTGGAAGTTGACCTTCTATCTAGGGCATAGACAAAATGACTTATAATCTTTCACCATAAAGAATGACTTTCCAAGAAAACATAGATCTTGATGCCAACATGAAAGTTGATTGAAATGTCATAAAGAGTAACTTTTCTATTGGAATAATTTTCATATGACAAATATTATAGGAGATAGGGTCTAGGGAACCCTAGATTTGACCATTTGACTTTTCTGGTCAACCTCCTTGAACCAACTTGCAAACTTGAAGTTCCTTTGCTATTAGTGGCTCATGGAGGATCATATATGTATAGGATGGAGTACAATGGAGTATCCCTTGATGATATTTGGTAAAATGTTGAAGAAATTTATTGAGGAAGGCACACAAGATATGCAGATGAATTAGGACTTCCATGACAAACAAGCTTCAATCTCTTGATGAATACTTGATCAAAATGACAAATCAAGAATATGGGGATCCATATATGATACTTGGAACCAATATGAACCTTTCTTTTATTGATATCTTGCATCGAGGATTCAGTACTATTGTCATTGATTTTGAGTTAACGAAGATTTGTATGTTTTATGGTTAACAAAAGGATTGTGATTCTATGAAGTTCTATTTTGGAAGGAAATTCATGGGCGGAGTAATATCGAATTGTAACTGAATGAATGCTGAAAGATTTTGCTCTATTCCTTTTTTGATTTGATTCGATACTTGTTGACTTTGTTGTTTCTTGAAGTTATTGGCTGATTTTCTCAATGTTAGACCCTCTACAAAACACGTGAAAAAGAGCTTCCCTTGGCCATTTTGATTTTATTTTAATTTTCTCTTAAAAATAATAGCATCCTAATAATTAATATTAAAGTGATAATAGTAAACCAATACTAATAATAATTAAAAAAAATATCAATACTAATAATACTTAAATAAATAAAGAAATTAATGATAGTCATGATTAAAAGAAAATCAAAATAAAATCACTCACTTAATTCATGATAACTAAAACTAGACAAAAGAAATTAAATAAAAAAAATTATGGACTTTTTACTTATGAAGAAATAATAATTTATAATTTTGGTAAATAATAAAAGTAATGTAATAATAATAACTAATAATAACAACAAAAAAGATTTTTATTTTTTTTATTTTGCTTGATTTTTTTTATTAAAAATAAATAATATAATAATTATTAAAAACAATTTAAATAAAAATAAGTACAAATTTTAATTTTAAAATAATAAAAAGAGAAAAAAATCTAAAAGTGGAGAAAGTGGGATTCGAACTCAAGACCTCTCCTTTGTAACTCCTTACACATTCTCTTCTACAAACTATGTCAGTTCATTTATTCGAAATAAAGTGGTCATAGAAAACATGTGAAGGGTTGACAAAATTTGGGGTACGAGAGTGTGCAATTTAAAGTCAAGTGCTAGATTGTAAAGCTTACATGTGTGGGTTTTGAGGGAGTTGCTTCGACTTTAGCCTGCTTCAACACCACTTTAGCACCAACAGCATCTCTAGACCTCTTCCTATGCTCGACGACTAAAAATATGCAAAACAAAATATGAACAAAGAGGAAAAGATTTGGGGATTAAATGGATTTTGAAGAGACCCTTTTGCTTTCCTCACCTTCGTGTATGGGGGTTTCAACCCTAACATGATTTATGTCAACATGAAGGTGGCCTTTGAAACTGTATATGTCATGCTTAGTTGGAGTCACTCGCATGGTAGGTAGGTTTCAAGCTTTTGTTTTTTAGCACCTTTGTATCTTCCCCACAAATGAACCACCTTGGAAATGGAGGGACGAAAGCTAGAGCCATTTCGCTGGTGGACAATGGGAAAAATTTAGGCGGATAAAAATTCAATGCAAAAGTGTACTTGTCCTTCACATGATTAGGAATGCTCAAGTTGGTAAGTTTCATCATCATTTTCTCTTTAAGAGTTACGACTATTTCATAAATCGTCTGATTAAGGTCGTTAGGGTCATAACCGTTTCAAAGTATTTCTGGAAAGCTTGGATCTCTTTGATGTGTTTGGCTATACCTTTGTTGAACTTTTCTGAAGAGAAGAGAAAATGTCAGTTAGATATCGAGTTAATGTTCAAGCATTTGAAAGTTATTTGGCATGATAGGCTTTCCACCAAGTGTCTAACTCTTGGGTGCGTTAGAAAGATGGTTCAAATGCAAATGGACTAAGCATGGGACGATCAGTAGCATGTCGAGCCAGTCTTTGAAGGTATTTGTCTTCAGAGTAGTCGACAGTAGAAGACATAGCTCACTTTTTTTGGTTGAATAAGGGCTTGGGCATGGTTTGACTGATTCCAAACTGAGGTGATACCAAATTTGGTTGATAATAGAGGTTCTTCACATTCTCTTTGGAAGTTCCAAGTCTGGTTCAGAGAAGCTTTGGAGTGAGGAAAACTTCCCATGTTTTCTTCGAATCTGACCCTTATTTGCCAGTAGCAGGGAAATTCCGGTTAAACCACTTGAGTCTGTAAGTTAGTTTTGCAAAAGGAGCCATTGTTGGGTTAAAGTGATAGTGCTTGGGAAACATAAAAAAGTAGGTCAAAATGCTTCTCGATTTGATTTGTTCTTATCAGTCGGGGTCATTTAACACGCCTATTTTTAATAATGTCACTAGCATTGTTCAGTTTGTTGACATCAAGAGAAAGCTTAAATGTAGCATTAATCCAGAGTTGTAACAGCCAGAATGGTCCAGAAAGTAGCAAATTGTCTTTGGGTTGTAGGGTTTTCAGAGCATCAGTAACTACTCTTAAAGATTCATAAAGTGATCCTAGAATTAACTGGCTGAGGATGATGTCACACCCTTCGTGCAGTTGGTTGGATAAATTTAAGTAACGCTTTGCCTTTTTCAGAGACTTGTAGTAAAATATGCATCTCAATAGCCATAAGGAGAGGAAGGCAATATGCTATTTGTCATAAAATTCAGGATTGTTAGTAACATGATAATCCTCTATATATTTACCAAAACTGGCACGATTTATGTCGAAGTCTATGGTATCTTCCTCTCTCTCATTAGGATCGAAATTTTCTTTGTTTGGGCGAAGGCCAGTAATGGTTGCGATATAAAAAAGGGTAGGTGTCACCATTCCACAAGGAAGTTAGAAGGTGTTGGTGGTACTCTCCCAAAAATACAAAGAGGCGACCAACATGTTTTGGAAATAAGATGGGCCAGTTCTCGACAACTGGATCATGTTGAAGACACCTATCGACTTCTAGGTTTCACTCATTTTTGCCTCAATTTTGTTCATCCAGAGGATGTAATCCTCATTCTTTCTAGTATGAGGTGCTGAATGGAAAATGTGCAAGGTGGAAATTATATATTATAGGTTTAAGGGTTCCTTAACACTAACCATGGGTTTAGTCCTATGATAAGAAGGGAAAAAGTCTCTAAGCTTAGTAAGAACTACAGAAGTATCATGCATTGGACCCATGAGTGCATGGGTTTTTCCATAAATGGGGTAAGGAATGATTACCTGGGATTTATAGATTTGGTGGTTCTCTTCATAGTTAGGAGGCTCTAGTATGTCCTCCTAATTTCCAATGCCAATGGCAAATGAGAGCATGTGAGCTAATGGAAGAGTTTCTTTGGTGTTCTTCGTTTTTAAAGCCATTAGGTTTAAGGGTTCCTTAACACTAACCATGGGTTTAGTCCTATGATAAGAAGGGAAAAAGTCCCTAAGCTTAGTAAGAACTACAGAAGTATCATGCATTGGACCCATGAGTGTATGGGTTTTTCCATAAATGGGGTAAGGAATGATTACCTGGGATTTGTAGATTTGGTGGTTCTCTTCATAGTTAGGAGGCTCTAGTATGTCCTCCTGATTTCCAATGCCAATGGAAAATGAGAGTATGTGAGCTAATGGAAGAGTTTCTTTGGTGTTCTTCGTTTTTAAAGCCATTGTTGTGAGCGTGGGTTTGATTTTTGAAGGTCAAGAAATTTGGAAGATGGAGTTTTCTGATAGCAATATGTTGAAAAAGAGATGAAGAGTGGATGAAGAGGTAATTATACTGAAAGAATAAAAACTCTTCAGTTTTATGCTTGACAAATGGCTCAAACTTTATTGACACGTGGTACCATCTAAGAGGCAAAATTGAAACGATTTTGTACACCTAGCCACACCACCCTATGAAGACAAAACCATGATAATGAGTTATGGGTTAGTGGGAAAATGCATGTTTTCAAGGTGACGGTTGATGGAAAAGTCATGATGGCTATGCCGTCAGTCCACTAGCAAAAATAGTGTTTAAGAAAGTAAAAAACACCCATTTCTCATGTTCCTCGAAAAAGGCCTTTTGGGGGGGGGGGGGGGGGGGTAATTTATTGTTAGAAGACTTGAAGCAAGTTAAGGTCAGCTAGAATTTTGTCTAAATGTTATGCTACCAAGGTCGAAGTTTAAAGAAGAGATGTGAAAATGTGACTCAGGATTTTTCAAAATAAAGGAACATTTTTCCTAACATTTCAACAGCGTGAAGATTTGGGTTTTCGACTATGTCGAATAAAATTTATTTGGACGCGAAGAAGTGTTTTGTTCAAATAAATAACTATTTCTCTGTCTTACCTAAGAAACATGTGGAGAACATTTAGAAGCAAGACGCATGCAAGGATCTATGTGGCGAAGGCTAGAGAAATGAACGTTAGGAGCAGTTATTTTATACTTGTATAAGTAGGGATTCTAGTGTTACAATTAAGGGTGTTTATTTGATTTCACTAAAAAAATCTCATAAATACCAAAAGTACCAACGTTGGAGAGGAACAAGTTCATTGAGAAATGTATGAATCTTGAAACACCATTTTCATTCAAATACAAAGTATTTCATTTCCGTTTATGATCTTTATCAATTTACCTTTATTTCTCTTTTAAGTGCGTTGTTACTGCACTTTTCATTTTACAAGCTTTTTTATTTCTTCTACATTGTCGAAATTACTATTTTTCTTAACTATTTCGACTACGTCGAAATCTTTCACAATCTGTACACAAACTATAAACAAAAGGTTTTAGCACCATGTTCTAGGATTCCCTAGTTGATCCTGCTAGTAACCTTTAATAAGAGACTAACGGTTGCGTACCAAACTTTCCAGTAAACGGTCACTGACCTTTCTGACAATAGATGGTCAATTTTTCTCCAAGGAAAACATATTCCTCATAGTGATGATAATCAAGATTTAAATCTTGATATTTCCGAGTCTTCTTCTTTCGCAACACAAGTGCCTACTTCATATGAAGAAGTTGATAGAGATGATGTGCATGTTATTCGTTATGACCATGAAGAAGGCATATGGGAAAACTAATAAGTATTATTATTTCAAAATATACATGATTGATTGTTTGTTATAATTTTTAAGTGTTGTACTAACAAGTATTATTATTTCAAAATATACACTACTGCTAAAAACACCTATCATAACGGCTGGAAAAGGGATACCACCATGCTGAACCAACCATCACTACGCCAAAAAAGACCTATGAGAGCGCTTTTTTTGGCCTTTAAAAGCGCTTAAAAGCGCTGCCGTAGGTGGCGCTGCTATAGGTTTTAGCAGCGCTTTTTGTTTACTAAAAAGCGCTGCTAAAGGTTGTCAATAGAGAGCGCTTTTTAGTAAAAAGCGCTGCTAAAGGTGGTATATAGACAACCTTTAAGAGCGCTTTTTACTAAAAAGCGCTCTCTATTGACAACCTTTAGCAGCGCTTTTGAGTAAAAAGCGCTCTTAAAGGTTGTCTATATACCACCTATAGCAGCGCTTTTTACTAAAAAGCGCTCTCTATTGACAACCTATAGCAGCGCTTTTTAGTAAAAAGCGCTCTCTATTGACAACCTATAGCAGCGCTTTTTACTAAAAAGCGTTCTCTATTGACAACCTTTAGCAGCATTTTTTAGTAAAAAGCGCTCTCTATTGACAACCTTTAGCAGCGCTTTTTACTAAAAAGCGCTGTCTTTTCCTCTAGTAAAATAACAAAACGCTGCCTTCAGTTTAAGCCTACCATTTCAACCTGTAATATTTTTTGGGAATAATCCCATAAACCTGTAAATCAAGCCTCTCTAATTCAAGCATTTGGAGTCATAATTCAAGCATTTGTAATTTTTTAAACCAACACAAGCAAACCAACACAAGAATGAACACATTTGGAGTCATAATTCAAGCAAACCAACACAAGGATAGATAGGCACTGAACACATTTGGAGTCATAATTCAAGCATTTGTAATTTTTTAAAGCAAACCAACACAAGGGCCATGCAACAAATGATCCTATTGCATCTCGCAGCAATGTTGTCTCTGAAACAATGTCAGGTATCGGTAGCAACGCATCCTTATCTAATACAACATCAACCGATACTTTAAGGTGTCCATCCGGGAGCGGTCTATGGTGAAGTAAATCTCCCGAAGTGTTGTGCACTTTTCCCTTGCCAACTAGGCGATAAGTCGGTGACGATAAGTATAGCTGACAAGATGAAATGCCCTAAACCAATAATAAATATGTTACTTTTAATGTGTATATATTTCAATTAACATAAATGTGCTATTTTAATTTCAAAATAACATTTATAATTACCTCGGGAAATTTATTTTGACAATTGATACTGGCTTTCTCACTAGTTTCTTTCAACTGTGAACTGCACTTTTCCATACACCTATATCTCTCATTATCCTTTTGCAATTGAAGAACTTGCGCTTGTAATGCCTGCAACGTCTCCATCACTTCTTGATTGCTAGGATTTCTTCTCCTTGGATTCTTATACAAGGAAGTTGGAGTACAACCATGCCCTTTACCCCTCACCCGACCGGGATACTCAGGAACATTTAGTGCTCTACTAAGTACGCTCCTGTTCTCCTGGTCCTCAGCTGTGCTTATCGATTGAGATAGGGTCTCCTGAAATCCATTTACATATCGGAAATTATTAGTGGAGATAAAAAAATTAATTATATATTATTAAACTTTTTATTTAATTAAAGACACAATGTTCTACTTACACATTCATCATAAATATGTTGAACGTCATCCCTAACAGTTCCATCCTTTCCCACACGAGCTTCTTTCCACAAAACATGTGGCGGAAGTGATGTTGCGTCACTTTTCGTCTCGTCTAACTACGCATTGACACAAATAATAAGATAATCAATTATAACACATTGAGACAATTAATAAGATCGTAGCATTTTTGTATACTTACAATTTTTTCCTCTAAGCGTGCATATCCCAAACGCCCTTTTTTGTATGCATACGTGGGATTTGACGCTCTCTCGCGATTTGTGGCACTCACTTTCTTGAAATTTTCGTCTCTTCTTTGGGCTACAAAAGTAACCCATTCTTCTTCTGTAATGAAGATCGCATACTTCACTGGATATTCCGGATCATATTCAACAAAAAAAATTTCTTTGTCCTTAAGATACTTGTTTGTTAAAAATGTTCTCCACCCTCTGTGTCTTTTTCCGGCCAATTGAAGTATATACTTTTTTCGGATAGTTGTATCTTCAATGTTAAAAGACCTCTACGAAAAAATATTGGAATAGAGTGTGTTAGTATAAGTAATTTAAACACATTATCGTCAATATAAAGAAAATATAAACAATCATATATTGTACCAGTATCTCAGTCCAAATCTTATCTTTAGCGCTACCCAACTCTTTATTACTCCATCTTGTAGCAGTGATTGGAATGTGCATACGAACAAGTGTACCAATGTAGCTTGCCAACTTTGCAGCATTAGACCCAATTAGTTGGTTATCAGCATTCCAATTTACATTATATGTTACTGCTTTATCTCTATCACGAATGATACTCTTCATAATAGTGATGCCTCGTGTAATTTCTTTTTCTGAAGTATCATCAGGAGCATTTGCATCTTGTGAGTTTTCTTGATCACTAGCCATTTAACCTGTAATAAAGAAAAAATATAAAAATGAAATGAAAAATATAAAAATCCATAATCAATAATCCATATATATATTGAATAATATAAAATGACATAGGCTATAATTAAATTTTCTTGAATGACATAGGCTATAATTATACTATTACCTTTTTCAGTAACGTCTCTTTCTTTTCTTGGTAGGAATATGTTCTACTTTTCTTTTAACAACGCGGACGGTTGGATTGATCCAAATACCCTCATTATGATCATTTCTAATACATGATTCATTCTCATTTTGATCATTTATGGTAAAAGATTCAATCTCAACATCAATATCACCTTGATCTCCAATTCTTTCATCAATTACTTTGTTAGATAAAAGCACTATAGACCATTTCGTACTTGTCGGATCAGTGACATAGAATACTTGTTTAGCTTGAGAGGCTAGAATGAAAGGCTCATCTGTGTAACCCACCCTATTAAGATCAACTTGCAAAAATCCTGACTTATCCACTCGTATGCCATTATTATTTTCAACCCACTTGCAACCAAATATAGGAATCTGAAACTTCTCATAATCAAACACCAAAATGCGCTCGATAACCCCAAAATATGACAGATTTGCAAATTTCGGGTTTAAGTCCTTCACACTTGATATGTGCATTGCTTCAGCTACCAAGGTGACACCACTATTTTGCATAGTACTTTTATCATCTTGTTCTTTGGTATAAAATGTGTATCCATTAATTGCGTATGCGCTATAAGAAAACACAACCAAACTTGGACCATATGCTAAACATCTCAACCTTTCTGTTATTGAAGCGGGATCTGAACGATACTTTGAATAAATATGTTCCTTAAACCATGGTATGAAACTTCGATTGTGCTCTCGTACTATCCAATTCTCATTTCTATTCGGATTTAAACCTCGAAGAACACCCTTGTGCATTTCAACATACGGCTCAACCTCAATCTCATTGTGCAGAACATACAAATGCACGTGATCTCGTTCGACCCTTGATACTGTCACAACTTTATTTCCAATTAGCTGTTTACCTTCTTTTTTTTCAACAATATGAGATTTGGGGAGTCCAATTGATTGAACATTTGACAAATATTCTGTACAAAACTCAACCGCTTCTTCAACAATGTATCGTTCGGCAATACAACCCTCTGGTCGACTTCGGTTTTTCACATACCCTTTTAATATTTTCATATAACGTTCAGCATGGTACATCCATCTCATATAAGCTGGTCCGCACAATTGTGTCTCTTTCACAAGATGAACGACTAAATGGACCATTATGTCAAAAAACGAGGGAGGAAAATACATTTCAAGATCACACAAAGTAACAACTATTTCTTTTTGCAATGTTGGTAAGATCGCAGGATCGATCATCTTACTGCAAATTGACTTGAAGAAAAAACACAATTTAGTTATTGCGCTTCTTACTTTTTCTGGCAGAATAGAACGTATACTTATCGGTAGAAAATGTTCCATTATAACATGGCAATCATGCGTCTTTAAACTCTTTAACTTGAGGTCTTTCATAGACACAAGTCTTCTAATATCTGATGAGTAGCCTTCTGGAACTTTAACTTCACTTAGGAACTTACACAATATTTTTTTCTTCTTTCTAGATAGAGTGTAAATAGCAGGTGGTAGATATGTTCGTTTTCCTTTCTTCACGGGTCCCAATTCAGTTCTCATTCCCATGTTTACCATGTCCTTCCTTACATTAAGGCCATCCTTAGACTTTCCTTGTATATTGAGTAACGTACCAATAACACTGTCAAATACATTTTTTTCAATATGCATAACATCGAGGAAATGTCTTACATACAAAGACTTCCAATATGGCAGTTCAAAAAAAATTGACCTTTTCTTCCACCCACTCTTGACAAGTGTATGTGCAAAAGGCTTGCCAAACTTAGTACTTACGTCCTTCACCTTTTCAAAAATTTGATCACCTGTCAACATTGTTGGAGCTCTACCTTCTTCTGTATTTCCATTGAATGCTTTTCTCCACCCACGGTAGTGATGATTAGAATTTAAGAATCTACGATGACCGAGAAAGACATTCTTATGACAAAGGTCCAATCGCATCGTATCGGTTCCGTCTTCACAAACAGGACACGCTTTTTCACCTTTAATGCTGTACCCTGATAGATTTCCGTATGCTGGAAAATCATTAATTGTTCCAAACAACATCGCCCTCAAGTTGAAACTTTCTTTCCTATACCCATCATAAACCTCCACACCGTTCTCCCACAAAAACTTTAAATCTTCGATTAAGGGTGTCAAGTATACGTCTATGTCATTCCCTGGTTGTTTAGGCCCAGAAATTAACATAGATAACATCATGTACTTACGCTTCATACATAGCCATGGAGGTAGGTTATAAATCATAAGAATCACAGGCCATGTGCTATGCGAGATACTTTGAACACCATGTGGGTTCATTCCATCAGTAGACAATGCCAAGCGAAGGTTTCTTGCTTCTTTTCCAAATTCAGGATAATCATTATCAATTTTCATCCACTGGGGTGAATCTGCCGGATGTCGAAACTTTCCATCAATAATTCTTTCATCTGCATGCCAAGTCAAGTGTCTTGAATCGGTTTCACTACGATACATGCGTCTAAATCTCGGAATTATAGGAAAATACCATAAGACTTTTGCTGGAGACAACTTTTTCTTATATCGAGGGGCACCACATTTAGGACACTCATTTAACGATGCATACTCGTTTCGAAACAAAACGCAATCGTTTGAACAGGCATGTATCTTATCATAGCTCATGCCAATAGAGCACAACATCTTTTTGGCCTCATACGTTCGATTGGGAAGAACATTATCCTCTGGTAGTATATCTTTCATAAGAGCTAATAACTCTGTGAAACTTTTATCCGACCATCCATTGCCCGCCTTTAAGTTGTACAACTTTAATAACGCAGACAATCTTGTGAATTTTGTACAACCATTATACAACAGTTTCTCTGCATCGCTTACCAACCTCTCGAACATTTTGGGACAGTCCTTAAGATCTTCTTCAAGCGCTTCTGCAATCTCTTCGACTCGATCATAATCATATGTATCTGTGCAATCGTCGTTTGAAGCATAGGTCGTATTATACCCCGATTCAACATTCTCGTTACTTTTCTCACCATGCAAATTCCAACATGTATAACTTCTATCAATTCCATACCGTAGTAAATGCGATGCCAACTGAACCGCGTCAACCTGACTCCCATAACAGCAACTCAAGCAAGGACATGTCATTCGATTGGGGTCTTTGGCGTGCGCAATAGCAAACTTAACAAATTTCGATACCCCATTCTCGTACTCTTTCGACAATCGATTGGAATACATCCATGTCTTATCCATGGTTTTAACGCAAAGTAATTAGGGTACAAAACGGTATAACGCGTTTCTGTCAAAACCCAAAGTATACACGGAATGAATACGGAGCAAGAAAACACAACATATTCACGCAATTTCAGACAAATTCATCACAGTGTACCAGTAATTTGAGGAAGAAATTTACCTCGGATTTACCGAACAGCAACGTCGAGAAGGTCAAACTCACGGAAACACAGGGAATGAGCGCTGTACATATAAAACAACATCAAGGATAAGTCATAACGTATAAAACAATTCAAGAAACTTATATGATGCACATGAACAATTCAAGAACCAAGTAATCGATCATTCAAGAAATTCAATTCACAAGTAAGAACCAAGAAATTCAAGAACCAAGAAATTCAATTCACATTATCAATTTTATTAAATTATCAACTCGATGGGGATATAAGGTTAGTGTGTCAATGGACGAACCGGTATATCAATAGTTAAACTACGTGGACTAATATTAATAAAAGGAGTGCTAACAATACCAACTCTAACACTCTTTTATTGGGTGAAACTCGTCTAAGTCCCACTATTTTGAGTCTTTTGTCTGTCTCCTTTCCAAGAACTCAAGAGCTTGTTGCGACCAAAACACAGTTCCAAATATCATAACTGCTTCCTAATGCATAACTAGAGCTAAATAATATAAAACTGTCTAATTAGCTCAGACGAATCACTTTGAACCTCTAGGCCACCACTCATGATCTTTACTAGTAAGAGGTCATATAGATTTAAGACGGAATACATCCCACACAGGCAGTTTAATTGGAACAGTACCACATATAACTGGTTGTACATAGTTACTGGTTGTAAACAGAACTATACTAAGTGCACAAGTACCTGAGTTTGTCGCTTTGAGATTAAAAAATATAGGACAGAACCGGACAGCTACAACAGCTTTGCTTGCGCAGGGAATCTGTATAGCAGGCCTGCATATCAAGGTCAAATAATAAAGCAACATACATAACTAACATATTTTGGTAACTTGATTCATTAGCTTAACATGAATAATTGAACATAATGATTCATTCTAGATACTAAATTATTAAACACATGCTTTGGGTTTGTATAATATCTAAGCTGAAAGACATACCGAGAAAGATCTTTTCTAGAAAATATGTAAGCTGCATTAACAGATTCAGACGCAGTACCGATTTTGTAAGAACCTGAAATGGGCAAAGACGTGAAGTTTTCAATTAGACGCAAACCATGTAATAAAAGCTAAGCAAGAATTTATCTATAAAGGAAGAAAACAACATATATGGTTCCCTCAGATCCTCAAGACCTCCTATTTGCTCACCACGATACTCAACAACCTGCAGACAAGCACATGAAAAATGTACATATAGTCCATCAGGGTTCATTTTACACTACAGTGACCATCTTAAAAATTCACATAATATTAAAACATCATTTTACAACATTAAATAGGATTGCCAAAATATGACTGTAGCAGACAAAGTTATGCCAAAATATGAATGTACATTTTGAAGTTTAACTGTTCATTCAAACCAACATGTAATAGGATTGCCAAAATATGAGACATTGCTCTAAGTTCTTGAAACCATATCACATATATCACTGTAGCAGACAAAGTTATTCCATTTGAGTATCCAACATTTAACATCAAAATCACTTTCTAAAATTTCAGTAATAGTTAGAATATGAGGATACAATGGTGCAAACATATCAGTTCATTCCTTCCTACTTTCTCAGCAAATTTAAACAAATGTTGAAAAGGCACTGATTCTATTAGAACTCCCAACATTATTTCTAAGTCAATGGCGATGCAAGTTACAGAATATCATTTATATCAGAACAAGATGAAACTTTCGGTAAGTTACAGAATATTAAGCAAACATAGTCACAAACTCTAATAATCGATACTGACAAATAAATAACCCATAATGTAGCAATGCAAGTCCATTCAAACCAAAATCGACCACCTACTCTTTGACTTCTAGGGCAAAACAGAAAGACACGAAAACCTAACCTTAAAACGCAATGAGATTTCCAGGTATTGAATCCTTCTCTTTCGAATGCAGTCTCTTTCAAATTTGCAGTGTTTATCGTTGAGATTTCCAGGTACTCTGTGGAATTTTTTCCAGGGCAGCGAGAGCTTCGAACGAGAGAGAGTGAAAGAGGGATTTCTGAAAGTCAGGGATTTTGTAATATTAGATTTATTATAATTTTTATAAATGACCTATGAGAGCGCTTTTACCATGAAAGCGCTTTCATAGATGTGAGACTGAGACCTATAAGAGCGCTTTTACCTTAAAAGCGCTTTCATAAGTCTGAAACCCATGAGACCTATAAGAGCGCTTTTACCTCAAAAGCGCTTTCATAAGTGTGAAACCCATGAGACCTATAAGAGCGCTTTTACCTTAAAAGCGCTTTCATAAGTGTGTGAGACTGAGACCTATAAGAGCGCTTTTACCTTAAAAGCGCTTTCATAAGTGTGAAACCCATGAGACCTATAAGAGCGCTTTTACCTTAAAAGCGCTTTCATAAGTGTGAAACTCATAGATGTGAGACTGAGACCTATAAGAGCGCTTTTACCTTAAAAGCGCTTTCATAAGTGTGAAACCCATGAGACCTATAAGAGCGCTTTTACCTTAAAAGCGCTTTCATAAGTGTGAAACTCATAGATGTGAGACTGAGACCTATAAGAGCGCTTTTACCTTAAAAGCGCTTTCATAAGTGGAGACCTATAAGAGCGCTTTTACCTTAAAAGCGCTTTCTTTACATAGGCGAATTTTTTTTCAAGCTATTACAGCGCTTTTTTTAAAAAGCGCTTTCTTTTTGGTGCTGCCAAAAGCACTTTTTGGCGTAGTGCATTGTGAGGTGAGGTGTGATTGTATATACAATACTTTCCACCACAATCGTGCAAACGTGATTATAAGTTATGTAGCAACCTACCTAACACAACAATTACTTTAAAGAACTGTTGTGATATTCTATAATGCATAATATTTAACAACGGTTGGAATACACGAAGAATGTTTCAGAAACTTACATGTCCCATAATGGCATCTGGAATGAAATAAGGACGAAGCTGAAGTTAGAGCTGCAAACTTGTGTCTATTTTGAATGGATATTATTCTGGATCTTTCACACAAGTTTTCAACGCTCACTTTAGCTTCGTCCTCGTTATTGAAAACAACATCCCTACCTACAAGTCAAAACAAATAGAAAGTTCAAATGAAACAAGCTATTGAAACATAAACAATAATAGATAAACAAATTTTATAACATAAACTATAATGAAGATGAACCTGTAAAGTAGCATTTTCCTAAGATTTGATAAAACAAAGGAATACTTCAAAGAAGACGAATTAGTTGGATACGTTTGGGGTTTCCATATGAGAGAAAGGAGTGAGAGAGATGTTAGGGTTTTATTTTGAGAGAGATAGTGAAAGAAATGTTAGGATTTTGTTTTGAAAGAGACGGTTGTAATGTACTGAAGCCAGAAATAATTTTTGCTTATATATAAATAAGTAGCATATTTTACTACGGTTGAAAATAAGAACCGTGATGAAATGATTGAAACTTATACCACGATTGATTATAACAATCGCGGTGATATAAAAGTTAAACCCATTATGTCATGATAAATGAAAAATTGTTGGTGTTGGGATTCGAACCATTTCACTCCAGATACCTTTCACTACGGTTGGTACATATGACCGTTGTGAAATATCCTTTAATAAATACAACAAAAAAACATCAAAAAAGAACTATTACAACGGCTAACAGGTATACCGTTGTAAAATTAATGTTACGAAAGGTCTATTTTATAGTAGTGATATGTTTTTAAAGATAAGACACCAAAATAGGTCGGGTCACATTGTGCATCTTGCTTCCTTTAACATAATGAATCAAGTACACAATAATTTGATATGTTGGTTGTTTACTTGTTTGATGTAATGTTGAATAAAATGTATGTCATTTTTGTTTTGATGTAATAATACATATTTTTGGTTTTTAATAGTTGTCATTTTGATTTCGACTCACAAACGTATTGTTGTGCTCTATATATCTATTATGATTCACAAGAGTACATGTCATATTAATGAGATTTATGTAAAATAAAAAAATATTTTAAAAAATAAAATATGTCATCACGGTTATACATAACAACCATGGTGGAAAGGTAGCGATACATGCCGTTTAAAAAATGCTAAAATGATATTGCTGGATATTGAATCCATGATGTGGTAAAAAGTTACGCGATATCCATATTATAACCACAACCAATAGCTCGTGGTGAAAAATAATGCACTTTCTATCCCACCCTTCGATACCACGGACCATCATTCGTGGTGAAATCACTATTCTAAATATGGTGATAGATGTTTTTTGTAGTAATGATAAACACATATGTAGTCTTTATGAACTATCTGGATTACTTCAGTGCAAATGTCTATTTTTTAGGATGGGGTTCACCCTTTCTTTTAACGAATCTAAAGTTGGAATTGTGAACCACTTAAGGATTTCCCCTTCATAGTTGTACCTTATGAGTTGGATTTATGTGAAAGTGTTTCAATATTGATGTGAATACAAGATTAGCATCCTTAGTCTGACGTTATTCTTCCATTTGTTTCATGTTTTGAGAAAATCTTAACCACCCTCAAAGGTTGGTTTTATGGTTTTGTATTTAACAAGTTTAATATGTTTTAATGATGACAAAGGATATCAAAACAAGATAGGATAAACATCATGAAATGAAGAAAAATGTTGAATTAAATTTTAAAAAAAAAGTTATGATGATTGGCTTACAAGAATTAAATTCTAAAGAACAACATCAAGAAGTCGTTAAAAGTTCGTCATCTGATCATCCGTCTTATTTTTACTAAGATCAAATTTATAATTTGAGTATGTTATTTTCAAAATACTAAAGTCATACACACACATTAAACTCCTTTTTCAAAACATCATCTATTTTCAAAACTTCTTCTAAATATCACTTTAGAAATTAAAACTTTTTAAAATCAAGTATAATCGATTATGTGGGAGTGTTTAGTTCTCTTAAATAAGGTTCTTCTAGATGATTCTATGTTAAGTGATTAGGAATTGTTGCGATTGTTTCTCTAATAAATTTATGTTTTATAGATCTATAATCTCCAACATGTGATTAATTAGTAATTTGGTTAAGGTCTAACCTTCCATTTTATGTATATATTGTTTAATATAGATTGAGTTTAGCACAAAAATAAAAACTTCTTAGAATATTCAGAAGTTACTATAGTTTATCTCATTAATAAAAGTTACTACAATTTAGTAAAATAAATTGGTCCAAATTTTAAATTTGTGGAGTTTTATTTTATAATTGTGGAAATTTTGCTATACGATTGATTTAACATAACAAATTTGTTATGTATGATTAATTTAACAAAACGAATATGGTAAATAAAATCATATTTTTACTTAGTAAACGAAACATATTTCTCATCCATGTTTTTTTTTCTTAATTATGTATATCAAATGACAAATTCTTTCCCAAACTCACATAAAAACTGAAAGATTCCAAAACTTGGAACACCATTAAAATAAGGGAGGAATATATAAACTGTTGGATAGAACAATTCCAAAAAAAGTGAAAATTACGCTTCACCTAATATCCTTCAATTCAATTCAATTCAATTCAATTCATATCTTTCTTGAAATCAAACTTGTGACCTTGTCTTTGACTCATTTCACTCCATCGAATTTTTATAACAATTAAATCTAGTTACGTGTTGTTAATTATAGTAATTTATTAGTCTAAATCATAACCAGCTTTCTCACTCGTCGTATTAATTTGACTCTAACTCTCAGCCATACAAATAAGCTGGCTTATTCGACGTATAAAAGAAACATGATGCACCGTCAATATATTTAAACCACTATCATAACTTAGTAACGACAAAAACATTGCGTGCAAATAAACGTGTTGATTAAGATTAAGCTAAAAACAGAACAATTAGTTGGGTGCTATGAAGCACTAGGACACCATTTTATGCTATGTATCAGTACCTGTAAGTATTTGGTACTGATAACTAACTGTATGGTATATATTGAGTTCATAACCCTTTTTTTTTGGTTTTTGGTATGCGTGATACACTATTACTAAAAAATTGATATTTTAAATTGGCCAATACAAATTCATATTTTTTTTTGTCAAATTATATGAAATAATACAAATTCATGTAATAATACAAATTCTGATTGACATGATGAAATGCAATATGAAATGCTAAATGAATGCATGAATGAGGAGGGCAAATTTTGGGGTGTTACAGCTGCCCCTATTCAATCATCAGCTAACCCGAGTAGGATGAAAGCGAACAGCTTATCAGACAAACGGGGTGAGCTGTGATTGAATACCAAAGATAGACCGAAAATTTGCGCTCTGAGAACACCACAAAAACGCGGAAATACACCGCGCTGTTTATTTTTCTTCCGATCCTCTGGCTGGATCAGTCTTCTGGCTTAATCTGGAGTGTCGATCCTCTGGCTGAACCTATACTCAATTTAGTCCTCTGGTTGGATATTAATTTTGATCCTCGGGCTGGATACGAATTTGATCTTCTGGCTAGATCTTCTTCGATCTTCTGGCTAGATCTCCTCCGTTTCGATTCTCTGGCTGAATCTATTTCCTTTGATTCTCTGGCTGAATCTACTTCGATCTTCTGGCTAGATCTGAATTGTTTCGATTCTCTGGCTGAATCTATTTCCGGTCTTCGGGCTAGACCTGACTTCGATCTTCTGGCTAGATCTTCTTCGATCTTCTGGCTAGATCTCCTTTGTTTCGATTCTCTGGCTGAATCTACTTCGATCTTCTGGCTAGATCTGGATTGTTTTGATGATAAATTCCCGTCATTAGGATCCCGCATCTGGGGCATGCGCTGGTTGACCCTCTTTTGAAATCTACACCCAACCTTCATATTAGATATGCAGCTTCGAGAATATTCCACTTTTGGGCTTCGTACATATTCTTCGGGCTAGAACATGTTGTAACGACTCCTCAATTAGACTTGCTGGGGAAATAAAGCTTGTAGGCGACTTCACTGGGGAATCTTCAAATTGAGCCTCAGGCTGACTCTTGGGAAAACGATTCTCAGGCTGAATCTTCAAAAATGACCCTCATGCTGGATCACGGGAAAACGATTCTCAGGCTGAATCTTCAAAAAGTGACCCTCATGCTGGATCACGGGAAAACGATTCTCAGGCTGAATCTTCAAAATGACCCTCAGGCTGGATCACTCACGCTTGATCCTCTGGCCGGATCTCATGACCTTGGTTGTAAAGTAATTCTTCAGTCTGCTTGGAAGAACCTGTTTATCAGCTTATGTGTATGCTTGATATGATATGCATGCAAATGCAAATGTTATGCATGGTGTAAAAAAGAAATCTGCTTGGGGAAGCAAACTCCGGTAGGGAACAGATCGCTGTATCAATCCTTGAATGCTCTGTGGGGAATGATCCGTCTGTCGGGACCAATGAGCCACCAAAAATAAATTGGCTGCTTGAAAAGTTGACCTTGCGGGGGGAGTATCAACTATGGAAACTTTTCTCGGCGAGGCTCTGTGAGGAGAGTCTGTGGGGAAAACACTTCCTGGGGAAATGTCGTAGGAAACGATCTTTGCTGGGGATATGAACTTGCTAATCGCCCTCAAGCTAGGGATTAACAAATCTGTTAAAAATAATGTTGGGGATGAGATGAACACTGGGAACACCACCCTCTTGTCCGTTGGGTATGCAACCACTCCGCTGTTGCTAGGAAGATACAGTCTGACACTGTCAACTCCGCTGGGGATATATAGGCTGGATACTGTCAACTCTACTAGGGATAGACAGTCTGGATACTGTCAACTCTACTGGAGATAGACAGTCTGGATACTGTCAACTCTGTTGGGGAACATGCTCTGCTGAGGAGAGACTTTGTCAGCCGCTTGGGGATGAGGATTCATGACTTGGCATCCGGTTCCTGTGACCTGCAACCAAAAATACACGTATGCCTTGGGGGAATTACTCGGTTTGAATTCACCGTTCGGGATTAAGCACATTCAAAGCAATTTTAAATGTTTTCCTGTGCAAATCATCTGCAAAAGCCACCATTATGTTCATATGCAATATGTTTTATCAAAAATTCGGACATTTTTGCAAACAAACTGATAAATGAAAAATAAAGAGGCTCTTTAACTGAATTATTCGACTCTTAATGGGGAGAAAATTTGTGCCAGGAATAGGCGAGGGTATCAGGAAGCTGATCCCTGAAAAGAGGTGATCGCTATAAAAAGAGAACTATCCTAATGGCAAATGTGGAAACGGGGTCCCACTGAGTTTCGACTCTGCTATGGCTCTTATGTCCTCAAGATGCTCTGCTCATCTTGCTTTCTGAAGTGGATGATTAGTCGACCTTTAACCTTCGAAGATTGCCGGATTGAATGAAACGGTGATATAACACTGATGAACTCAGATCACAGTCATTCGCTTATTCCCTAACTTTTGCCTGGATCGCCCCCTTTTTGGGTTTTCAATCCACCGGGATACCCATTTTTGCCTGAGCCGCCCTTTTGGGTTTTCGACTCACCGGGTGTACTCTTCTTTATATCCCTAATTTTTGCCCGAACCTCTTTATTCTTTTTTTTTTGGTTCGTCGGGATGCCCTTTTTTTGCCTGGACTATTCTTTTTATCGTCCAGCGGGTCTATTTTATGCGAAGTATTTTTTTTTTACTGCGTCTGAGTTGACAGGGGACGGGAAGTCTTCGCCATCCATGGTTGTTAGCATCAGAGCTCCGCCAGAGAAAACTCTTTTAACCACGTATGGACCCTCGTTGTTCGATGTCCATTTGCCCCTGTGATCTGTGTTGGGAGGAAGAATTCTTTTGAGTACCAATTCACCGTCTTGATACTCCCGAGAGCGCACTTTCTGACCAAATGCTTTCTTCATTCGTCTCTGACCGAGATACGTCAATTCTGGGTACGTAGTTCCAGCATAGCACCATTTCCCGTTGGTTTGATTGATGACCAAAGTTGAGTCCCTGTATACATCCAGGGATTTAATCTGTATTTTGACGGCTTCCTCAAGTCTTAGGATACAAGTTTCGTATTCGAATTCATTGTTGGTGCAGGGAAAAGTTATTCTGGCACCAAATGGCATATGAACCCCCTTCCGGTGTGATCAATACTACACCAACTCCGCGACCATTGACGTGGACCGCCCCATCAAACATCATAACCCATTTGGATTCAGGGTCAGGCCCCTCCTCCGGGAGTGGTTCCTCTCAATCTTTCGATTTGAGAAACATGATGTCCTCATCAGGAAAGTCAAACCTCATAGGTTGGTAATCATCAATCGGTTGCTCTGCAAGATAGTCTGACAAGACACTTCCCTTGATGGCTTTTTGTGAAGTGTATTGGATGTCATACTCTGTCAGTATCATTTGTCACCTAGTAACCTTTCCGGTAAGTGATGGCTTTTCAAAAATATACTTGACTAGATCCATTTTTGATATCAATAGAGTCGTGTGAGTCAACATATACTGTCTTAGTCGGCGAGCAGCCCATGCCAAAGCGCAGCAAGTTTTCTCGAGCAATGAGTATCTTTGTTCACAGTCGGTAAACTTTTGCTAAGGTAGTATATTGCATGCTCTTTTCGACCTGACTCGTCATGCTGACCGAGCACACAACCCATTGACCTTTCTAACACAGTCAAGTACATGATCAACGGTCTTTCCTCTCGGCCTGTAGACTGGCCCCGATCTTGATCTCTTTCTTGTCGTCTTCGGTACCAACGTTGATGGTCTCAACCACCTCCTGATAAGGTGTAATAGCTTGGTCCTTCTGTTTCAACAATCTGGCTAACCCTTCAGGCAATTCACAAACTTCCTCAGCCCCTTCTTCGGCTTGATAGATAGGATTGTCAAAGTCATACTTGGCCATAGCAGTGTCGTTAGCAGTGAGATCCGAGTGGTCGGCTCTGCATGATGGAGGATCATGCTTTACCTTAGAATGAGAGATTTTTTTTTTTAAAAGAAAGGAAAAACGAAAAAAGAAACATTGTCATTTTTTTTTGTAAAAAGTAAAAAATAACTGAAAGAAAGAGAACACAAAATTGTTTGCAAAAGCCGTCCTTTATTGATGATAAAAATAATTGCGAAACGTAACTAAATGGATGGCCCTACAAATGAGTCATTACACCTTGGGCAAAGTGTAAGACTTTATTATGCATGTAATAAAAGGAAAACAATAAAAATCACTCTTTCAGCAGAATAACCCGGACAGTTTTTTCAGACGACCAATTGTCGAGCTTTTCTCCCGGGACACACGGGCGAATCCAGCTATCTAAGTCACAGTCGCTGTCAGCCTTGTCTTCATCTGCAACATTGACGATGTGGGGAGAAACCAAACCCCCGCTGGAGAGAGTACCGGTTTCATTCTCCTGAGATCCCGGAGCATACCCCAATCCAAACTTGTCTTCTTTGATGACTGGCTCCACAAATTTGCCCCAGCCTTGGGCATTACCAGCTTTAACCACTTCGACAGCTTGCTTGTATGAAGAGATAGAAGTCCCGACCTTCTCAAACTCAGGTGAAAAGACAACTTCGGGCGCGACCTCATTGATGTTTGTAGTTTCGAAGCCCTGACACAGCATCTCATGCATCTCGCCATCCATCTCTACATACTTAAATGTAGACAGGTGGCTAACAAAAATATCCTCTTCACCACATACAGTGGCGATCTGACCTTCTAGTTCATACTTGAGCTTCTGGTGGAGGGTAAAAGTAACAGCACCGGCAGCATGAATCCAAGGCCGACCTAGCAGACAGCTGTAGGCAGGCTGGATATCCATCACATAAAAGGTGCTCTTGAACACCTGCGGTCCAATCTTAACTGGCAACTCAACTTCGCCAAAGACAACTCTCTTAGAGCCATCAAAAGCCCTCACAACTAAGTTACTTGGCCTCAGGATGATGCCATCGCAATCCAACTTCATTAAGGCTTTCTTTGGAAGAACATTCAGAGAAGAGCCTGTATCAACCAAAACATGGGAAAGCACCACCCCTTTGCACTCCATTGTGATATGCAAGGCTTTGTTGTGATTCCTGCCCTCAGGTGTCAGGTCATTATCGGTGAAACCTAGCCCCCGGCTAGCGTTTACATTGGAAACTACCGACTCCAGCTGGTTAACAGTTATCTCCGGTGGAACATAGGCCATATTCAGTACTTTCAACAAGGCTGCTATGTGCGCCTCAGAGCACAGCAATAGTGAGAGAATGGAGATCTTTGAGGGTGTCTGATTTAGCTGGTCGACTACCTTGTAGTCACTTTTCTTGATAATCCTCATAAACTCATCCACTTCCTTCTCGAATGCGGTCTTAGGAGGATCTTCCTCAGTAGTAACCTCTTCGGTGGATACCTGTTTTCCTTTAGCTTTGGCAGCTGCCTCAGCTTCAGTATTCGCGCGTAATGTTGATGGTGCAAATAGGCGTCCACTGCGAGTGAAGCCACCAACCCCTCCAACATTGTCTACAGCGGAGCTACCAATGTCAATGTCTTCTTCGTTAACTTTCTGCCCCTGGCAGTAGATATCAGCCCCATAGTGCCACGGGATAGCACTGTCTTTCTCATACGGAACAGGTCCTGGTATCGTGATGGTGATTGGACCAACCAAAGTCGGTTGAGGGTTGTCAGAGTAAATTGCAACTGGTGCTGAACTTTCGATGTTCACTGCTGCTGGTTCTGTACTTTCTGGGAAATATATTGTTGTCGGAGCGAGTCTCTCGGGAACATATATTTCTTCAGGAGTGAAATAAAACGTCACTGTCGATACATCATTCTTCACCGGACGGGCCTGATCGAACTGAAGACAACCTTCATCTATCATCTGCTGAATACCCCTTCTCAAACTGTCACATCCGTTCTCGGCAGCTTGACAATTTCTGCACTCTTCCCCACAGCCCGGGAAAATCTGTCCTTTCAGAAGTCAGTCTTTAACCACCGATAGCGAAGTCTTCACCTTAGTCACATCAGAAACCAAATTCAAAGTTCCCCACTATCTACAGCATTAATCCTCTGCCCGCCGTGAGCCGGCATCGGGTTCTGGATAACATTAGGCACCGGAGCAAAATTGATAGCCTGGGCATCTCTCAAATCTTGTACCTTTAACTGGAGAGCTTTGCAATTATCTGTAGTATGGCCAGGTGCGTTGGAGTGAAAAGCACATCTGGCGTTGACATCATAACCTCTAGGCAAATTATTGGGATCGATTGGTGGGGCCAGAGTTCTCAATGTAACCAGATTCATGTCAATCAGCTTGGGAAGTAATACTGAATAAGGCATTGGGATTGGCTCGATGACCCGGTCCGTTTGCCTTGGACGTTGTTGATAGTGTCTCTGCTGACCCGGATTACCTCCTTGTTGTTGATTGTTGTACCTGGGTTGTTGCTGCGGATGATATTGCGGTTGAGGAACAGGTGTTGGAATGGTGACTGCGGCCACTTGATCTTGATAATAAGTAGGGCGTCCTCTGCCCCTGCCATTGCTGGCATACAAAACGCTTGTCTCGCCTTCTTTTCTTCGCTGACCGTTACCAGCAAACGGTCTCTTGGGACCTGATGAGTTGGAAGCACTATTGTCTTGAATTCGGCCCATCTTCAACAGACTCTCGATTCTTTCTCCAGCAATTACTATCTCTGCAAAGCTGATTGACGGGCAAGCAGCCAATCTCTCAATATAATTGCCTTGAAGAGTGTTCATGAACATGTTCGCCATCTCCCTTTCAGAAATAGGGGGTTGGACGGACGCAGCAATCTGTCTCCAACGCTGAGCATACTCTCTAAAGGTTTCCTTGGCAGTCTGAGACATACCTTGCAACAAGGTCTGATTTGGAGCCATGTCCAAGTTGTATTGATATTGCTTGATAAAAGCCTCTGCCAAGTCTTTCCAGCTCCTGATGGTAGTACGAGACAAATGAGAATACCATTCACGAGAAGCTCCAGTTAGACTGTCTTCAAAATAGTACATCCACAGCTTTTCATCTTCCGTGTGAGCTCCCAACCTTCCCAGATAAGATTGGAGATGAGTGTGTGGGCAAGAAGCCCCGTTGTATTTCTCAAAAGTAAGGGGTTTGAACTTGTGAGGTATCCTTACTCCCTGAACCAGACCAAGATTTGTGACATCAAAGCCTAAGGAATTTTGAGACTCCAAAGATTTGAGCTTCTCAGCAAGCTCATCCATACGGCGAGTGGTCTCGAGGGCTTCGTCGTGCAAAGAAAATTGATCATACTGACAATCTTCAGTAACGGGGTGCCCGTTAATCCGAATTCCTTGATTCACATTGTACCTTCCGCCAATACCATTTCCAACATTCCCTGTGTTGCCAACATTACCCGGGTTTCCATCAGCATTTGCGTTACCCGTGTTACCAGTGTTCACAGGGTTATCAGCGTTCCCAGGGTTACCAGGGTTTCCCTCAACATTTGGTATCTCCAAATCTGGATTGGGCCTCGGTTGCTCAACCAATTCCCTCAGCTTTTCCTGGCCTGCTGCCATACCAGTCATCAATGTCATGAACTGATCCATCCTTTCACGCATATCAGCCAGCTCTTTCTGTACTTGGTCCATCGCTAGTCGTGGACGATTTTCCTTTGTCGGGTATCTGTGAACTCGCTTGGGACCAATAACTGCCTGATACAGGGAACAAACATTAGACACTGCGGTGACACCTGCAAAACAGACAAGGGTTAATATGCATGGTATGCGATGCACTGCTTGTTCAGTTTTAAGGCACCCCCGTTTTGAAAGGGAATACCCTGCAAATGAATAAGCATGAGATGTTGGATGCAAATATGCAGATGATGTTATGCAATGCAAAGGCATGTCAATCAGAATTGATGGATCCGCTTGAACATCTGTCAGGTTGCACTGTCTGGAGAGAAATTAAGAGCACACCAAACAAAGGTCATGGGATGGATCATGTTATCCTTAATATCAACCACCCATTTTGGTGGATTATGGTTTACATCTTATCAACACCCGAGTTTCATTGATATTAAGGATACCTGATCGGATTAACCATGAATCAAGGGTTTGTTGCAAGTCACGAGCATGGAGTTTAGGTTAAGAACCACCCAAAAGGAGTGTACTAAGGTTTAAACCTGCCAAACATGTTCTACAAAAGGTTCCCATAGTCATAATCCCATCTTTCGGATATTATCAGAGGAACGACTACTCGTATTCCAACAATATTCTCAAGAGAGACTCTTATGAGTATAGTATCGCGTAACAATCGTATCAAATCTTACACTTGAACGACTTTCGCACTACGTCCTACGAATAGGCCAAGATGGGTTTGGTAAACTAAGGTCCTTGGCTTCTTAGGTCTATATTGGAACAAGTAATGTCTAACCACAACTTACTTATGTGACATTATTGATCTCAACATGACCTCCACCAAGTGAATGGGCTTGCAAGTCAACTCGCTAAGGAATACTCCACACAAGTTGACAGGAATATGCCATTCTCCTATCTTAAGTGCACTCGAGTTCGGGTATAGAACTCATCTCACAAAGATCACCAAGCAGCCATAGCCAGCCAATAGATACAACAATGATATGTACACAATGCAATAAGGTAAAGCAGGTAAATAAATAACTGTACAAAAGCATGAACACCCAATAAACAAACAAACTACAAAAGCTAGGAGGGACTCGCTTAGGGCAGATGGACCAGCAAGAGGTCAACTTCTTAAGTCCCCAGCAGAGTCGCCAGCTGTCGCAACCTGAAAAATATAGTGCGCGAAAAAACAACCGGCGAAAGAAAAAGACAGAAGAGTCGCCACCGTGCGTTATTCATCCCAAAGGAGGGAAAGGAAACGCTCGAAGTAAACCTGAAAAAAGGAAAGGACAAGATAGGGTCTCGCAACCAAATCTTGGGTTCGGGAGTCGGTTATGTGAAGGGAAGGTATTAGCACCCCTACGCATCCGTAGTACTCTACGGGATCCACTTTTGTGTTTTTTGTCTAAAGGGTGTGGGTTTATCTTGTGCTGTTTGCCAAAAAAAAAAGGGTTAAATGAAAATGACTCGCGCGGATGTCGCATCCATTGCATACGTATCTCATCTGAATATGAGAATCAGAGTCTTCGTAGCTCGGCTGACCTATGGGTTGGGGGGATGTGTGCTCGCTAAGACATCGCGTCTTATGCCTACGTATCTCATCTGGCCTGAGAATCAGAGCAAAACGTAGTTCGGCTAACTACGGGGTTATGGATTGGGTTTTGGACGAACGACGTCACTACGCAATCTACCGGATGCTCGACCTTTGGAGACTTACTCGCCTATAGTAGAAGGAGTTAACGTGTTGCTTTGGGTTTTAGGGTTCGGGATGCTCGAGGGAAAAAAGGCAGTCCTTGACGAAGGAACCGCGCTACCTGCAGGGATATGAATACAAAACACAAAACATGTATCTCAAAGTAAAATGCCACCAAGGGGCTCAAACGTTGCCTCATATCGAGGTCTTCCAGCTAGGAAAGCAGTAAAATGCGGGAAAAATGTAAAAGTACCACGCGGATAAAGATCCGAAGTAACAACAATTAGAGGAATGGGAAACCCTGAGATCCTTCCAAGCTAATGCCATCAAAGAAAAGTGAGTCAGTACAGGTAATCGGAATGAACCTCCAGGGGTTATCCCACAAATAAAGTGGGAAACCATGCAAGTTATCCCTGCAAAAGTCATGTGAGCCCTCACAAAAACTCAACAAAAGGGTTAGTGAAACACCATAAGCATTTTTTTCATGAATAACAGTATGGTTTCAGAAACCTCAAACCCTGTGGCATACACTCAAAAATTAAACGGTTAAACATTCAAGGCATTGTTTATACATTCATATACATATTAAACCCATGGGAGAAAAACCTAATGAAATTCATCCATCATACCTCATACATTCAGAGTATTCAACTTCAAAGCAAAAGGTAATGGGAATAAAGGCAAACCTGATTGGAGAGCTTGATTGAAATTGAGTTGCCCCCGTGAGGTTTACAAAACAATCTTCAGGGTTTATGTGAGGCAGAGGTGATTCTGTGTAGTTGAGTTCCCTTCGGGGTTTGGAGGCTGCTCTGAACTCCGTTAGGTCTTCTCTCACTATCTTTTTCCTCAGGGTTTTGTTCCAAGGAAACCTCAGAGTATTTTGCTTCTCTTCCTTCTTCTCCTCTTCTGTGTGGCTTTTGTTTCAATGAAACTCTAGTATTTATAGGCTAATATTGGTGGCTTAGTGGGCTTTTGAGAAAGGTCCAAGTCCAAAAAAATTTATTATATTTTATTTATTTAATTATTTATTTAATTAATTAATTAAAAAAATTTATTATTATTATTATTTTTTATTATTATTTTTTTTTTTTTTGTAAAAAATTATTATTTATTTTTTTTATTTTTTTTTTTGGATCTAATTCTGATTGACATGATGAAATGCAATATCAAATGCTAAATGAATGCATGAATGAGGAGGGCAAATTTTGGGGTGTTACACAAAGTGAATAAAGAAGTTTTCCACAGGTTGTGGGTAGAGAGAAACTCTGCAGAGAATATTCTTCTGCTTCTCCATCGTCCTTTCTTTTTCTTTCTCAATTGTTCTTCTCTTTTCATTGTTATTATGTGATTGATAACAATCTTGTTCATCAAGATTGATTAAAATTCTCCATAGGTTATGGTGAATTTCCAACATATGATATCAAGAGCTCTGGTTTAAACGATTCGTGGGAAGAAAATCACCATGACAAAGAATCATCCAAACAGACATTTTCTAGCAAACTTTCTGATTCTCAAGAATAACAATTATGAGAGTTGGTGCAAGCAGATAAATGTTGTGTTCTGTTATCAAGATCTTTGGGATCTTGTGAAGGAATGAGTAACAACGCTTGCAGAAAACGCGACAGATCAAGAAAGGGTTGCACATAAAGAATTGAAGAAGAAAAATTATAAATCTCTCTTTATAATCCACCAATGTGTTGATTCAGATAACTTTGAAAAGGTTAGTGATGTAGAGTCAGCGAAAGAAGCCTGGGAAATTCTAGAGTAGTCATTTGGAGGCGGGGAGAAGGTGAATGAGGTGAGGTTATAAACTTACAAAAGGACGTATAAATTGTTTCGAATGAAAGACAATGAAAGCATAATTGATTTCTTCACCAAGGTTACAAAACTGGTGAATCAAATCAAGGTATCTGAAGAAATGTTGACATCAAGATCTGTTGTTGGAAAGATCTTGAGGTCGTTGGCTCCAAAGTTCAACCACGTGGTAGTAACCATAGAAGAGTCGAAAGATTTGTCAAAATTGACAAAGAAAGAGCTTCAAGGAACGCTTGAATCTCATGAACAAAGAATGACTGTAAGAGTTGTAGAAAAGTCGAAGAGTGATATAACTTTGCAGGCGCAATCAGCAAAAGAAAGGAAAGACAGAGGAAGTTGGAATGACAACAAAGGAAAAGGAGGCTACAACAATTTAACTGGTCGGAATCAGCAAGAAGGAAACTGGTCGAATTAGAGAAAATCCTGGAACCAAGGCAACCAAATAGGTGGTGTTGCAGATAGAGGAAGAGGTGGTGGTCAAAAGCTAGAGAAGAGTCACATTCAGTGTTACAATTGTCAGAAGCATGGTCGTTATTCTAGTGATTGTCCAGAAAAGCAGAAGTATCAAGAAACTTATCAAAAGCTGGTGAAACATGAATAATAAGAGATGTTGTTGATGGTTACAACGAGAGATGAAGAGAGATTCAAGGACTAGTGATACTTGGACTCAGGATGCTCATCGCACATGTATGGAAGGAAAGATTGGTTTGTCAACATAAATCCCTTAATGAAGAACATGGTGAAATTTGCAAATGACAACACTCTAGCAGCTAAAGGTGTTGGTGATGTTCAGATTATGAGGAAATATGACAAGAGGTCAGTAATTTTAAATGTCTTGTACATACCAAGCATGAAGAGCAATTTGCTCAGCATTGGGTATTTAGTCTAAAATAACTACAAGGTGTAGATCAAAGACAAGATGATGAGAGTTCTCGACTCAAATGGAAGGTTGATCTTGAAGACTCTAATGTCTTAGAATAGAACCTTCAAGATTGAGCTTAATGTGATGGAGCATAAGTGCCTTGCAACAACATCCAGTAGATATGAACGGATATGGCATTATATACTTGGCCATCTCAATTTCAAAAACATCATAGATTTGAAGAGAAGAAATATGGTTTCAGGATTACCAGAAATCGACATTCCAAACGAAATGTGTGAAGAATGTGTGTAGGCGAAGCAACACAAGAACAACTTCAGTAAGGATGCAGGAATCAGGTCAAAGGCAATTCTTGAAGTCATATACTCTGATGTATGCGGTTCTATCCAGGTGGATTCTATTGGAGGTAACAAATACTTTATTACATTCATAGATGATTTCAGTCGAAAACTGTGGGCTTACCTGATCAAGAAGAAACGTGAAGTGATCGAGGTATTTGCCAAGTTTAAATCTATGGTCTAAAGACAAAGCGGTTGAAAGATCAAGATTCTATGGACTGATGGTGGTGGAGAATATGTGTTGAAAGACTTCGATACATTATTTGTGAAAGAAGGGATTGTGCATGAGGTGGTGTCACCCTACACTTCACAGCTGAATAGAGTCACAAAAAAGGAAGAATTGAACCATCATGAATATGGTTAGAAGTATGTTGAAAGGAAAGCATCTACCGAATGAATTATGGGGAGAAGTTGTGTCGACTACAACATATATCCTAAACATATTTTCGACGAAGAAGCTAGAATGAATCATGCCAGAAGAATGTTGGTTTGGTGTCAAGACTAGCTTGATTCATCTGAAGGTGTTTGGATCTATAGCACATAGACATGTGTTAGATCAGTTGAGAAGAAAACTTGATGACAAGTCGAGTCAGATGATCCTGATAGGATATCATTCGACTGGAGGATCCAAGTTGTTCGGCTCAATGAACAAGCAAGTGGTGATCAGCAGGGACGTGATCATAGACGAGCTTAAGGAATGGGATTGGACTAAGAATGTTAAGAAGGATCCAGTGAGAATCTTATGTGATGAACAAACTAGTGAAGTCGAAAGGGAAGTTCGACAAAAATTCATAGGTGAAGCAGGCCCAAGCAGACCTCAAAGAACAAGGCACGTGCATGTAAGGCTGCAATAATGTCTGATTACATCAGATGATATGGTCAATGAAGAAGGCGAGCTTGTATACTATGATTTCTACGAAGATGTCAAACCAGTCAGTGCAGCTGAGGCATTGAAAAATTCAAAGTGGGTGAAAGCAATGAACGAAGAATTGAAGTCAATCGAAGTCAACAACACTTGGTCACTTGTCGAATTGCCCTAAAATAAGAAGGCAATCAATGTGAAGTGGGTATACAAGGTGAAGTTGAATTCCAAAGGATAAGTGACTCGACACAAGGCGCGACTTGTGGCGAAAGAATTTCTTCATAAAGAAGGAATTGACTTCGACGAAGTTTTTGTACCTGTTGCTAGGATCGAAACAATCAAGTTATTTGTTGGTCTAGCAAACATGAACAACTGGAAGATGTGTCAGATGGATGTGAAATGTGCATTCCTGAATGACCCCTTGGAAGAAGAAGTTTATATTGCATAACCAGTTGGGTTTATGAAATAAGGTGAAGAAAGAAAGGTGTACAGGCTGCATAAAGCCTTGTACATACTCAAACAAGCTCCAAGAGCTTGGAACAAGAAGATAGATGGATTTCCAAGGGAGAAGGAATTTGTAAAGTGAAAAACTGAACATGGGATATATGTAAGAAGAAGCAACACTGAATTTCTTATACTATGTCTCTATATCGATGACTTGTTGATAACAAGTAGCTGCAAGAAGGAGATCAAGGATTTCAAAGGTGATTTCAACAAGGAATTCGAAATGTGAGATCTGGGTGACATCTAATATTTATTTGGCATCGAATTCTACAAGAGTGGTAGAGGTTTGATGATGCATCAAAGAAGATATGTAGGCGAAACACTCAAGAGATTTAAGATGCAAGATTGCAACCCAACTTTGAGTCCAGCTGAGCCCAAATTACAATTGTCGAAAGATTCAGATGAAGATGATGTCGATCCAACCCAATATAGAAGACTTATTGGGTCAATTAGATACCTTTGTCACACAAGGCCCGACCTAGCATACATTGTAGGTATGGTGAGTAGATTCATGCAGAAGCCAAAGGTATCACATCTAGCAGTGGCGGAGAGGATACTAAGGTATCTGAAAGGAACTCTCGACTATGGTATTTTGTTTCCTGCATATGATGAAGGAAAAGAATGCAGACTAGTGGGATACACCAACTCAAGTTGGTGTAGTGATGCTGAGGATCAAAAATCCACAGTTGGCTATGTGTTTATGCTAGGTGGTACACCAGTTGCTTGGAGTTCGAAAAGGAGCCAGTAGTGGCATTATCATCGTGCGAAGCATAATATATAGATGTTTCCCTTTGAGTGATGTTTGTTCCATAATAAAACCTTCAATCATAATTCACTGAATTGAGAAAAACACTGCCAAATCCACACATGATTGCTTCCCACCTATGAGTCGGTCAAAAAATTCACACACGTTTTTTCTTCAAAGATACTCATGCCCAACGAAATATATAAAAAATGTCATTCCTAACAAAGTCATACCGATATTTAAAACCTAAAAGTTCCCTACAATGAAGTGTGTGTTTTCCAAAGGTGTCTAAGCATACCTTACGATAAAAAGGGTAAACATCATCAATAGAAAATAAGAAAATCATAAGAAGATTTTTAAAGATAGTACGATACTCTACCGATGATATATGATGACCTAACTCATCAATAGGAATATCTAGGAGAAAATTTTCAGCATGTGTTTTTTGCATGAAGACATGACTGGCCATGCCCGAGAAAAGGAGAAACAAGCCAAGTGTGGGGGTTTTACTACATCCAGCAACAGGAATAAAAATACACGTTATGACCAATAATAGTCAAGTACGACATAATTTTTTTTGCCACAATGCATTGATAAAGATGATTAGTTTTTCAAATTTATCATTTAGTTTTCTTATTTACTATTCATTTATGAATTTTTTTAGTTTAGTTATTTACAAAAAAATCTGCTTAACATTCTTTAGAGGAGTTAAAGATTCCATACCTGAGTGACAATGTTTATTCTTAGGTGTAATCATTTGAAACACAAAAGAAATTACAATAGAGAGCTTTTGGTTGATCCCTTAACTAAATTTTTGGTTCGACAACAAATTTTGCACTCCTAGTATAATACTGAGACCAATACCATTGAAAACAATAAGTTTCCCTATACACAATTATGTTTAGCTTATATACTTGCATTATGGTAAAAATATTAGAAACATGTTTCAACCATCGACTTGAGCTTAAAAATTTAGGAATACTCACAATGATTCTAGAAAGGATCTTATTCATCTACCAAACAATTACTTGTTATGAATTACATATATTATTTAACATCATGTTTGGAATGGTTAAACCCATGATTTACAATGAGGTTCAACAAGTCATGGGGTTTTAGGTCGAATAAATCAATTCTAGTGACATTTTTATCACCTCTAACATTCAAGGAATCCAAAGGAAAAAATTCATGTCAAACATTATAATTTGATGTTAGATGATTGTTGCAACAACAATGCCTTTATAGGTCAAACTGAGTTCTACGCAACAGACACCTTTCAATCCTTTAAATTCTCACCCTAGTACTTTTTTCATGGCTAATACTTGGAGTAGCCAATGGTGGATGATAAATTTAACCATACTATTATTCATTTTGGACAGGTGATTGTGTCTAGGAGGTCGCCTAAAACATCAAGAATAGTTGACGTGCCAATTTTTTTCCCTCACAGCAACAAATTGATGGCAAATAATATGTCTTTCAAATAAAGATAAACCTTTTTACTGAGTAGCAAGAATACATGAACCATTTTTTGGTTAATCGACTCAGCCACAATGTAAGTATTAACTATCAAGATTGACTAATCCTCACCTAAGAAAGAAACGGGTAGTACATGTTTTCCATTACTTAAATGTGTGATACTCAGGTAAAGTTCACATATCTAGTCTCAATAATACAAATAAAAAATCTAATTATGATATATAAGTCATTTCCACAGAAGATGAATTGGCATAGGAGATACTCATGGGGTAAAAACTACTAATATCCTTCTTTAAGAAGTCTATATGTAATCATATGATTGATCCTGATGAATATGACTCATATTGTTGAGATAATTATGGCTTGTTGAGATAACTATGAATTATTGAGAGTATAACTCATATTGTTAAGATAATTATGGGTTATTGAGATAACTATAGGTTATTGAGTGAATAGTTCATATTGTTGAGATAATTATGGGTTGAGATAATTGTTTATTGAGGGAAACTAGGGATTAGGATTTTAGATAAACTAAAACCTCGTATTATATATATGGCTTGTAACACTGTAATCCATATGAAATTCAGAAGACATAAATAAAATGAGTTATAGCTACTCTATAGTCATAGACGTAGGAAATTTGGTCGAACTGCATGAACAAAGATTTTGTGTTTTACTCTTTACTCTGATATGTATTAGTGTTTATGTTATAACAATTGGTATCAAATGATGCTTAATCCGGGAGGCGAAAAATTCCAAGTGACTCAGTTCGACAGAATGGACAATTTCGGTTTATGGCAAAGGATGGTTAAGGATTTGTTGACTCAACAAGGTTTACAAAAGGCGCTTTGTGATGAGAAACCAGCAGACATCACAACCATTGATTGGAATGATATGGAGGATAAGGCCGCAAGTTTGATAAGACTTTGTGTTTCTGATAACGTGATCAATCATTGGTTGTAAATGGATGTACAAGAAAAAGCCAGCAGTAATAGAAAAAGAAGGGGAAACATTTAAGGGGAAAAGTTTAAAGGTAGCCTAATTACAAATGGGTATTCACAACATAATAGGATTGATTATGATGATATTTTCAGTCCAGTCATTAGACACACTTATATCAGAGCAGTATTGACCCTGATAGCTAGCAGGAATATGCTTTTAGAGCATATGGATGTGAAAACAGCTTTCCTCCATGGTAATCTAGAGGAGAAAATCTACATGGAGCATCCAAAGGGATTCAGTAATACTAGACATGGAAAATTTGTTTTCAAATTGAAGAGGTCTTTGTATAACTTGAAGTAGTCTCCAAGGTAGCGGTACAAGCGATTTGATTCATACATGCTCCTAATTGGATATAGAAGGTGTGATTATGATTGTTGTGTTTATGTGAGGAGCCTTGATGATGGCTCTTTTATTTTCCTATTACTTTATTTTGATGATATGTTGATTGCTGCCAACCATTTTTATGATGTAAATGCGTTGAAGACCAAGTTGGGTAAGGAGTTTGATATGAAGGATATGGGTGCTGCAAAGAAGATTCTTGGGATGGAAATTCATAAGGACCGAGGAGCTAATAAATTATGGTTGTCTATGAAAATCTATGTTAAAGACGTTTTGAGCAGATTTTACATGAGCAAAAAAAAGCTTGTGAGTACTCCATTGGCGAATCATTTTAAGCTCTCTTTGGAATAATGTCCGAAAACTGACTCGGAGATTGAAGATATGTCTAAAATTTCTTATTTCAGTGCAATTGGTTGTTTGATATATGTATAGTTTGCACTATACCAGATTTGGCACAAGAAGTTAGTTAAGTGTGCAAGTTCACGTCCAAGCCAGTGAAGCAGAACTGGGAAGCAGCCAAGTAATTCCTAAGGTACTTGAAAGGTACAACAGATCATGGTATCATGTTCAGCAAGGAGCAGGGTGTTCCATTAGTTGTGGGATATGTGGATTCTGACTATGCAGGTGATCTGGATGATATGAGGTCTACAATGGGGTATGTCTTTACTCTTGCAGGGGACATATATGCTGGAAACTATCAGTTTAATCCATAGTAGTTATGTCTACAACTGAGGCAGTGAAAGAGTTGGGTGTTGAGCAATGTGGAGTTCAGTTGCATTGTGATAGTTAGAGTGTTATCTATTTGGCGAACAATCAGATGTATCATGCTAGTATCAAGCATATTGATGTGAGATTCCACAAGATCAGGGAGTTGTTGACGTCTGGACATATATTAATTCAGAAGGTTCACACTTCAGAGAATGCAACTGATATGTTGACCAAGCCAGTCACCAGTGACAAGTTCAAACAATGTTTGGACTTATTACATATTTCTCAGTGTTAAGGAGGAGGTGTACCTCCTCAGTTTCCAGGACGAATCGTTATGCAAAAAGTCTTCATAGGGGTTTGATATTTGCCAAGGTGGAGATTGTTGAATATGCCTCGTATTTTTGAGATAACTATGACTTGTTGAGAGCATAACTCATATTGTTGAGATAATTATGAGTTGTTGAGATAACTATAGGTTGTTGATATCACTAAATGATTTAGTAAGACTCAAAATGGTAAAAAAAAAGGTTGGTGCATAAAGTGTGAAAATCTAAAGCTAAGTTAGATGAACCCAAATAGGGGGTTAAGATGACAAAGCCAAATACAAAATCATCGTAATTTTTTCTTCTGTTTTAGTTTTTTTTCTCTATTCTTTATTTGTGAGTATGTTACTCACATACAATCTAGGAGTAGGCATGTCACAATGTTTGACACATGTACGACATTCATACGACACGTGTTTGAAAAGTTAGATAAATTGTAAGTATCTTTACAAAAAATAATATTTTTCTTTAATTCGACACTCTGAGTTCGTGTCCGACATTCGTACAAAAATATGTCAAACAACGCAAACAAGTGTTTTGTTAAAAAAAATATATGCTTTAACACACCACACACATTTTTTTATAGATTTATTACTGTCATCTAAAAAGATTAAACATTTATTAAAAATAATATTATGAATGCAAAATTAAAGATATTAATTTTGATCTAAATATTTTTAAATCTTTAAAATAATAAATAGATAAATAAATACATTATAAATGTAACCCTCAGAGACAAATCTTATAAAAGGAGCGGGAGGAAACCTCTGCACCCCTCATCTTCGTATGACAAAATGATAAATAATACATTTTTTCACATAAAACTAGAAGTTCGACTCTTGATTCTATCAATTTTGTAATTTTTTCGGAGTAAAACTTTCGGCCTAAAAGTAATTTAAACATAAAATTAACTACAAGATCAACTAATAATTTATAACAATTTTTTGAACCAATTTTATATATATTTTAGGTTTTGGCACCCCAAAAAGTTTTCCTCAAAATCCCGCACTTTCTAGCAGTGTCAATGTCTCTTGATGTTTCTTCAAACAAATTTGTCTAGCAACATCGAAGATAAAAATAAAAAGAATGTGCATGGAGTGTTCTATCCGCTCTCCCCCCCAATTTTTAAACAATTCTCAAATAATAAAAGTTTGGCTTTATCCAGCTTTACATTATGTACCTGCTGCAAATCCCCCAAATGCACAATGTAATTGAATCCTCGATGTTGTCCAGCAAAGGATTCGTCAAATTCTATGATAGCTTCGGAGAATCCTAGAAAAAAACAATATCCCCCAAATGCAGGACAATCAAACTCTTACTGCTTCTTACTTCACATTGCCCTTTTGTAATAACAATTTTTATTAAAAAAAACACTTGATAATGTGATGGCAAATGCTGTGCACACATTCTGTACCACATCTCGTGAGTTATGTACGTGTATATATTACAATGGACAACAGACTGAGCATCTGAATCCATTTGTATTGTAGTAAGGTAAAACATCTCCCAGCATCAAATCCTATAGATAAGATCACTTTCAAAAACAGTATCATTATTCTTTGTTTCACCTTAAACATGTTACTTCCTTTTCCTATATAAACCCACTAACTAGCCCAGTAGTACTCTCATATTATCATAATATTCCATTATCATTTCTGAAGAAGCTAATTAGCATTGTTTCAGCACTGGTTCTCTCATCTCAACTTGTGTAGATTAAGTAGAAGAAAGGAGGGGAATTGAATATTCAACTTCATGGATGTTGCACACTTTTTGTTTGGCATATTTGGTGAGTTAACTAATTAATGATCGCGTTTAGTTTTACCATACATTTGTTCTGTTTCTCACGGTTTTTCTTGGTTGGTTCAGGGAATGCTTCCGCTTTGTTCCTCTTCTTGGCACCGGTGTATGTATTACTTAGATGATTCTTTGTCTGTATGAACTTCCGATTAAAAGTGTGCCTGGTTTTCGAAATCTATTGTATATCTTTTTTTTCGTATGTGTGGATTAGTGAGGTTTTGAGTGAAAATTTTGACCAATTGTGTTTTTTACAGGATTACATTCAAGAGGATTATAGTGAACAAATCAACAGAGAAGTTCTCAGGCCTTCCATATGTTATGACACTGCTCAATTGTCTTCTTTCTGCTTGGTGAGCTAGTTTTTGCTTTCAATCGACAACTTTTCACATAATAACTTATATCCTAACCAGGGCAGTCTTTCAGGACGTTTAAGGCAGGCTACCCGCCCAAAATTCACTAGTTGAATAAGGGCTGTGTGTGTAATGTGTAAGTCTTTTTAGTCTGTTCTAATTTCCAACATCCACAGGTACGGTCTTCCTTTTGTGTCTCCACACAACATACTAGTATCAACAATAAATGGCACAGGAGCAGTAATTGAAATCATATATGTTTTGATATTCATCACATTTGCACCTAAGAAAGAAAAGATCAAAATCTTTGGCCTATTCACCGCGGTACTCTCCGTGTTCTCCGTTGTTGTTTTCGTGTCGCTCTTTGCCCTACACGGCACGCCTAGGAAGAACTTCTGTGGCTTCGCTGCCACCATATTTTCTGTCATCATGTATGGTTCTCCTCTCTCAATTATGGTAAGCCAACTCTTAAGCATTTTCACAAACAGGTTATCTGCATATTGAAACACACAATTATGTAGTAAATATATGCAATTGATTGTTGATTTGAAATTATGTGTGCAGAGATTAGTAATCAAAAGCAAAAGTGTTGAGTTCATGCCATTCTTCTTGTCACTGTTTGTGTTTCTTTGTGGCACTTCTTGGTTTATCTTTGGTCTACTAGGTCATGACCTATTTATTGCGGTAAGTTACTCTTTTGACTAAATTTGCAAGTTTATGTTAATAATTGAAGTCTCAAGAATAAATTTTCATTGTTCAATGATGTGTTTTTAGGTACCTAATGGACTTGGTTCTGTTTTGGGGACAATACAACTTATATTGTATTTCATATACCGTGACAATAAAGGTATTCCAAAAAAACATGGTACAACAGAGGAGAGTTCAATGGAAATGGGCAATGGAAAATCACATCAAATGAAACAGTCCAATGCAAATGAAATTCAAGGGTGACATTCAAGGACATTGTGTCATTCAAAACAATATATGTGTTTTTCAGCTACATAATATGTAACTGCTCCTATTTTTGTTTCTTAAATGACAATTATTTGCTTGTGTTAAGAGTCTGGCACCTTTAGGAGTTTCTTTGGTACTTCCCATTGTTGAGACATATATACATGGGTGAGTGAGTGAGTTTCTCTTAAATGATGTTCTTTTTCCTTGTAGCCTAAAAAAATAAAACTTGTAACTAATTGTTGAGTTTAATTCTGATATAGTATTTGTAATAGTATTTTTTTCATATTGATAATTTATCATAATTCTTAAATTAATAAAAATATTTGATTTTAATTATAATTAAATTTAAAATCATACATTTGTTTTATAAGTATTACAAAGCATAAGGGTGCTCAACCCTGAAAAAACACCACAAACAAACTACACAAGACAAGCGGCTGCATTAGCACGTCAAACAAATCAATCAATTGATCTGTTGAAACTATTATACGTCGAAAGTCACTCCCAAACTAAGAATTAAATCATCCTTAACCTCAAAATTACATAAAATCCCCCAGAATAAAATAGAGTTCCTATAATTCTAAATGGCCCAACAAAAAATCAGCTCAAACAACCAATGAAAATCAACAATAAGCTTTAATTTCAACTTTCGCCTGAGATCACGAAAGCACAATAACACCAAACATGTTTGTAAATCCAACTTCACACCAAGTCAATTGGAGAATTTCTTCCAATACAAAGTAGTAACAACACAAGACACAAATAGGTGGTTCAAGTCATCTTCTCCATCAAAACACAACAAACAAATTATGTTATGCACTCCTGTAACAACTGTGCTATTTTAGATTGAACTCTAGTCTCAACAGGGATATCTTCATGTTTCGACGGAAGTTGTGCATGTTGTAGTCGAAGTTTATTCAAGTATGCAGGAGTGAAGATGTGTGTGTTGTAGTCGAAGCTTGTTCTAGCATGGAGTTGTATAAATTAGCTTGTTGCTTAAGTTAGTTTATAGTCTATAAATAAGCTGCTCTCTCAGGTTGTTGAGAGAGGGTTAAACGTTGGTTGTTGTTATTCACTTGTAACATTTTGCCCTAATTGAAAAAGTGACTAGAAAAAATGGTTTTATCTAATTTTTGTTCTTCTTTTTCCCTCTTCTCTCACCTTCGTAAACCTAAAAAGATTTCTTGTTTTTATTTAAGAAACTCAATCTTTCTCATAGTTTTATTCATTTCTGGTGCGGCATTTGTCACAACAAACTGGTGTGGTGAGCGTGGATAAGATGTCATCAGCGAAGCATGAGATTGCGAAATTTACCATTGTGAATAATTTCAATTTTTGGCGCTTGAAAATGCAAGCCCTACTGACTCAGCAAGATTTGTTAGAAGCATTGAAAGGATCATAGAAGATGGATGTTGCCTTAATAGAGAAGGAGAAGACGAAAATGATCGAGAAAGCCCACAGTACCATTATATTGATCCTTGGTGATAAGGTTCTTCGCTAGGTCTCTAAGGAGAAGACGACATCATGTGTGTGGAGAAAACTCAAAGGGGTGTACATCACTAAATCCCTGGTAAGTCATATGTACCTAAAGAAAGCTTTGTATTCATTCAAGATGAGTGAAGATAAAGTCTTGAAGGAGCAGTTGAATTTGTTCCATGTAAGCTTGTTCTAATACTCTCTAGAAAGCCTCCATGTGTGCCTCAGAATTCATCAGTAATTACAGCACATAAATCTTGATGGTGTTTGAAGCAATTGCTCCACAATGTTGAATTCACTTCTTTTAATCAGGAGCAACACCTCATCATCATCGTTAGCCTTCAACCTGCTGGATTCACCAGACTTACAAGTTGGAGCACTAACTGGATCAACTGCAAGAACTTCTGCCTTCTTACCTGCTGAAACATCTTCCACAACTTTAGGAAATACCAGGCTGAACACACGACCACTACGGGTCACCTTCACTACATCTGCGATACTCACCACTGAATTTACAAATGGAAGAGGAACCTCTTGACCATTCTCAATCATGGTGGCATTATACTTATACGGTACAACTTTATCGGATGAATAGGGAACGGGGCCCGCTAACCGTATAACCAACGACGATACCGATATATTTTCTTTCTTGCTGCTGCTATCAAATTGAATAACTACTCGCTCAGGGGTCTTAAACACTAGCACGATGACGTTCGCGTCATTTCCCATATATCTTGACTGTTGAAACTGAATAAAATTCTCATCCATCAACCTTTGAATATCTCTTTTAACAATTACACACCTCGAGGGTTAACACTACAAATAACACAACCATCATGGTCATGTTCACAATGGCTTACCAGGCACAAATCTATGTGAATTTCCACCAATGATCTACGAATACGACGCATATCAAATACCCTGAAATTCCCAGGACATATGTTTACCATGTTCACAGAAGCATTTCCATGAGTAGGCAACATGTTGGCTTTAATATTCGGCGCTCTATCCTCAAAGGACACCATACCACTCTTGACCAGTTTCTGAACCTCGTACTTCAAAGGATAACAGTTTTCAATATCATGACCAGGAGCTCCCTGGTGAAAAGCACAATGTAAGTCAGGTTTGAACCACCATGGCAACGGTTCATGAATTTGTGGAGGATTACTTGGTTATATAAGATTCTTTACTACCAAGGAAGGGTACAATTCTGCACATGTCATAGGAATAGGGTCAAAACAGACCTTCTTCCTCTCAAAGTTATGATGATGATTGTTGTTGTTGTAGTTGATACATTATTGTGGTTGTTGCTGATGTTGTTACTGAATAGGAACTGGTTAAATTGTTGAGTTGTTGGTAAAAACTGGGATTACTGATGATACTTGATGTTGATGTTGACGGGACTAAGAATTCTTCCTCACATGAGGCCTCCTCTGCCTCCCTACTGATACTACATTAGCTTCTCCTTCCTTCTTCTTGGAGAAGCCACCACCGTACTTCTTGCTCGCCGACACTTCATCTTTAGATAATCGCCCCTCTCGGACTCCTTCTTCCAATCTCATCCCCATGTTCACCATCTCGATGAAATCATTAGGGGCACTTGCGATCATACATTCATAGTAAAATAAACTCAGAGTCTTCAAGAATATCTTAGTCATTTCCTTTTCCTTCAGGGGTGGACTAATATGAGCAACTAACTCCCTCCATTTTTGAGCATATTCTTTGAATGTTTCTTTGTCCTTCTGAGACATCGATCTCAACTGATCCCGATCTAGTGCCATATCAACATTATACTTATATTGTTTGACAAAGGCCTCGCCAAGTCATTAAAAGTACGGACACTAGAACTGTTCAAGCCCATGTACCATCTAAGTGCATCACCTGACAGACTATCTTGGAAGTAGTGAATAAGCAGCTGATCATTTTCGGTTTGAGTAGACATCTTTCTAGCATACATGACAAGATGAGTCAACGAACAAGTATTCCCTTTATATTTTTCAAAGTCTGGGACCTTGAACTTCACCGGGATCTTGACATTGGGAATTAAACACAGTTTGATAACACTCTTACCAAATAAATCCTTTCCTCTTAGGGTATTCAATTCCTTGTGTAGCTCAAGAAATTGATCCTTCATCTTATCCATATTTTCATAAACATCTGGACCTTCAGATGACTCAGAGTGGTAAATGGTTTCCTCAACACGAGGTAGAGTATGCACAATAGGAGGAGGAACAGACATGACCAGGCTAGATGCCGATATAGAAACAAATGTTGGAGCGTACCCTTCAGGAACAAAGTTGAGTGGAATTACCCAAGGGGACACATTCAGGCATGGCAGAAATAGACTGGCTAGTAACCACAGGTGTAAGACCCTAATTTTGATCCTAAGATCCCTCATGGCATCATATCATTGCTTAATGCATTGCCTCAAGGATCATAGCATGTGTGGCTCATTTACCCTTGGGTTGGGACTTATGTGAGTGATTTGAGATCACCAAGCATGCTTGAATTGTATATTATTGCTTTTCTTATTTTTTTTACTAACCAAAAGCATAAAAATATGTCACTAACTCTTTTTGTTTTGAAGCTAAAGTGATCATGTGCTCCCTTTGCTCCTAGGAGGCTCCTAAGTTCAATGAAGTGGCTAGATGAAGATGAGAAAAAGCATGATAATGATCCAAAAAGTTCCTAATCATCATATATGTCTCCCAAGTATCTCAATTTTCCAATTTGATCAAGATAACCTAAAGGGCTTGAGGATTGTTTCCCAAGGAAACCCTGTGCATCAACTGTGCATCAACTGTGCATCAACTGTGCCTTGCTCATGAAGAAACCTCAACCTATGATCAAATTAAATCAAGTGAAGTTATTTCATTCAATATTTTATGCATATATGAGCTTATGTGAGTATCCTCAATCATTCATTCATCAAGATTTGAAGTTTGGCCTTGAGAAGTTGACCAGTCAAGTCATCTGACTAAACTGAAGATCCCTGAGACCTAACTTTTGATGTGTTTGTAAAATGAAGATGAACCCAAGAGAACAAATGTTCTTATGAACCATATGAACAACTTTCATGTTCATTAAAAATCCATTTGAAACTTTTAAGGTCATCATTCATTTCAAAACATTATAGGTCATTTTGATTGAAACCCTAATTTTGGGTCAACTTCCCAAGGACCTAACTTCCTTATTTTTTATGATTTTGAGGTGATACCAATTGAATTGGAAATATTAAGATGTCTAGTTCAAATGTTATGTTGGACAAAATTTCATAATCCTAAAATAAACACATATGATAATACAAAACATTAAAGGTCACTTTGGACCAAAACCATTGAATTTGAGAAATGTCCAACTTCAAGTGCCCATAACTTTCTCATTAAAAATCCAAATGATGCAAAATATAAGTCCAAATTGATCATATTGAAAAGATCTACAACTTTTATGTTGGAGGTTTTCCATTTGAGTCTTGCATCATTGAAACATAAGGGCTTGAAGTTGCTTGGTTTTGGCAAAAAAATTCAAAGGGAACCTAGACATGTTTTGTAGCTCAAACTTCAAAGCCAGTTTTCATAAATTTCCAAACTCCAAATGGATTTTTGCCCAACATAGCTTTTGTTCCTTATGTCAAGAGCCTTCCAACCATTACTCACATGACCATGTTTGGATTTTCCATGTGGGACTTTAGAAGAGCTCAATGTTTAGGTTCAATTATGCAATTCACATTGAAACTTCATATGCAAGCAAATGCCAGGCCTTGTGCACGTCCAATTCACTCCAAAATGATCTCAGCTTGCAATTCCATTCACTTTTGGGCCTCACATGCGCCTGTACAGGCCCATGCATGGAGGACCCAAAGTTCATGCACACGAGCATTTCACTACCTTGCATCAAGCTCAGCTATAAATACATGTGCTTGCTCATTCAAAAACCAACCTCAAGGTGATCTGAAACTCTGTAGAATTGGAAACCCAACCTCACTCAAAGGAATTTCAGTTTTTATTTCTCAATTTCAAGCTTGAATTTCAACATCCTTAGTTGATCTTCAAGTCTTAATTCCTTAGCCTTGCATCATCATCACATCTCCAGATCAAATTGGAATCAAAAGCTTGAAGAGATCGTGCTGTTCAAAGTTGCATTTCAGAGGTATATCACTCAACTGTTTTGATCTGAATCTTGCTATACAATGTGAATTGCTTGAGTTTGAACTGTTTTCTGAAGTCCTCGAGCAAGAGGTCTTAATTTCATGACTCGTGCCATTTCAGTTTGTGCACCTTGATCTTCAACCTCAAATTTCTCATTAAATAGAAACATTGAGGAAGATCCAAGGTTACAGGGGTGATGTATATCACCCCAGCTTCAGTTTGGTACCTGGCTTGTTTATTTTGGTTAAGGTTGAAAACCCTGGGCGTGGTGGCCGGAGTTTGTTCTATGGCCGGAGAAGATGGTGGTTTCCACCACCATCCCCACGTGGGAGCCTCTGAGCCCTTGGATGATTCTCAAACGATCTAATCGTGGCCTTTGCTTTTGTTGACTTGTTTTAAATACGTTTGTTGCACGCTTGACTTTGGAACATGGTGCATCAACGCTTCTAGGCCGTGTGATGGTGCCACGTCAATTAATGAAACTAATCCAATGGCAACACATTTTTCCTATTTTCTATTTTCTGTTTTAATTTCTTTTAATTCCATTTATTTTCAAAAATTCATAAATGTTTTATTTGAAGTCATAAAAATATGAGACCAATGGCAAAAAAATTCTTGAAAAATCTAGTTTCATAATCTGATTTTCAATTATTTTTGTGACTTCATTTAATATTTTTTGTGAATTATTTTGTTTTTAATAGTTTTTAATTCATTTTAATTACTTTTTGATATATGAAAAATCCAAAAATATTTTCTTAACACATATGGATCATGATAAGTCTATGAAAAATAGTCTCATCAATTTCTTAATTGATTTGAGATTTATTTGAGATTTTAATTCATTTGTGTTATTTTTCATTGTTTTTAATTGATTTTAAATAGTTTCTGTTTTCAAAAATTGTTGAGAAAATTTGTCAAACCTTGTTTTACCATGTTAGACCTATGAGAACTTAATTGGACTTGTTTATGTTGATTTGAATTGAATTTGAGGTTTGACCATATTTTGTCCATTTTAATTTTACATTTATTTTAATTCCAAAAATACCAAAAAAATATGTTTGACTTGTTGACTTCTAATCTTCATTTCTCTTCTGTTTACCATTGGTTGATGATGATTTGGTTCACATTTGACCATTTGTGTTTGACACTTTATTTCTCTTTATGTCCATTTCATCTTCATCTCATTTCTTTTTATTTTGGCCAATGAGTTAATGTCTTATTGTTGGTCTTGACATATGAGAGGTTTAACCTTCTTTGATCCAAATCAAACTCAACTTGATCCATGATCAAGTGAGTTGCTTTGTGTCCAAGATAGGTTGCTTCTTGGTCAAGCAAAAAACCTAAAGTCCATACAAGGCTCTCCTCTTTTTCTTTTGGCATGGCAAATTGTAGGAGCTTGGCTTACTAGTCATGATCTCTAACTTGTGTTTATTTTCCTATAGTTTTATTGACCGACCTCAGATAGGTGTGACTACTACATTGGTCCACTTACGATTGCTTAACATATCGCTAAACTGTCTTATGACACACTAACATAACCACTAATTACTAACTTTAATTTGAGCATTTATTTTCTTGCAATTTACTTTCTTGCTCATTTATTCATATTGCTTTTTCCTTTGCTCACTTGAGCACATATTTTATGTTTATGCCATTTTCCTTTTGCTCATTTGAGCTCATTATTGTATATAAGTATATTGTTGTCTTGTGTTTGTTTTGTCTTTGTTTGTGTGAACCCAATGCAAAAAGGAGAAAGGACTTAGAATTAGGACCTTACCCATGCTTAAAGGAGTCCAAGAGCAACTAGGTCTCATGCCTTTAGAATTCTAAACTTGTTGAAGAGCAACTAGGCCTCATGCCTTTAGAATGCTAAATCTTAAAGTTGACTTCAAAGGACCCCTAATCTAAACTCATTCTTTGTCCATTCCTCTTATTGTGTTGTGAACTTTTTGATGTTTGTTCTTGTGTCATAGGGATTCCATCTTGAGATAGTAAGAAGGACCATTGTCATGAGTAGCCAAGTTAAGAGAGACAAGCCAATGGTTGTTTGCTTTTGAATCTAGAAAGAGAACAAAGATCATATGTGCTGATGATAAATAACTCAACACTAAAGGTATGGGAAATTTCAAAGTCAAGGTTATGAATGGTAAAACTATTCTTATCAAGGGTGTTTGGTATGTTCTTGGCATGAAAAGAAATCTGATGAGTGTAGGTCAGCTCATTGAGAAAGGTTTCTCAGTTACTATGAAGAATAATCACTTGAAGTTGTATGATTATAATCAGGAGATGATTATGAAATATGGGTAGGGAAGCATCAGAACATTCAAGGTGAATCTGGAGACAACTTGAACTAAATGCCTTAGTGCAGAAGGCGCTGAAAGTGACAGTGAGCTATGGCATAAGAGATTAGGGCATCTTAATTTCAGAAGCTTAGGGCATTTGAATCCTAAGAAGCTGGTATATGGAATTCCCAAGATTGTGAAGCCTGAGAAGTCATGTGAGATATGCATGAAAAGCAGGAAAACTAGATTTCCATTTGCATCAGAAGTAGCCCTAAGAGTAAAGCATGTTTTAGGAGTAGTATATTCTGATGTTTATGGACCATTTGAAGTACCTTCACCCGGAGGAAACAAATATTTTGTGTCGTTTATGGATGAGTTCACAAGAACGACATGGGTAACACTTATAATGTTTAAGGATGAGGTGTTTGCTGAGTTTCAGAAGTTCAAGGTGAAGGCTCAAAAAAAGAGTGTTCTGAAGATGAAAGTTCTTAGAACTGATTGTGGATATGAGTATAACTCTACATAATTCAAAAAGTTATGTGAGGAGAATTGAATTGAGCATGTGGTGACTGCTTCATACACTCTTCAACATAATGGTCTTGCTGAAAGAAGAAACCAAACTTTGCTTGATATGACAATGAGCATGCTGAAGGAGAAGAAGTTGCCTCACACCTTATGGGGAAAAGATGTTGCCACTGCAACATATGTGCTCAACAGGTGTCCAACAAAGAAGCTGAAGGAAAGTGTTCCTTTTGAGAAGTGGACTGGTGATAATCAAAGTATGAGTCATTTCAGGGTGTTTGGTTCTATTTGTTATAAACATGTTCCAGGTGCTACTAGAAAGAAGCAGGATGATAAAAGTAAAGTAGTGTTACTAATTGGGTACTACAGTACAGGCGCATATTGTAACACCCCAAAATTTGCCCTCCTCATTCATGCATTCATTTAGCATTTCATATTGCATTTCATCATGTCAATCAGAATTTAAAAAAAAAAAAAACGAAAAAAAATAAAATAATTTTTTACAAAAAAATAAATAAATAAAAATAATAATAAAAAATAAATAAAATATAATAAAAAATTTTGGACTTGGGTCTCTCTCATTTGAGCCCACAAAACCATGAAATTCAGTCTATAAATACCAAGGCTTCACTTGAGAAAAAGGAAGAGAAGCAAAATACTCTGAGGTTTCCTTGAAACAAAACCTTTGACAAAACCTGGAGAGAAACCTGACAGAGAACTCAGAGTAACCCCCAGGAAGCTCTAAAAAATTCAATCTGACTCACACACTTTCATTGCCTTGCAAACCCAGTCGTGCCATTTGATTTCAACCGGTCTCTCCCATCAGGTTTGCCTCATTCCCATGATTTTATGCTCTTAATTTGGATCATCTGAATGTATGAGGTATGATGGATGAATTTCATTATGTTTTTGCCCACGGGTTTAATTATGCATGAATGGGTGAAACCTATGCCTTGAATGTTTAATCACATGATTTCTGAAATGTATGCCACAGGGTTTGAGGTTTCTGAAACCATACTGTTATTCATGAAAAAAATGTTTATCGTGTTTCACTAACCCTTTTGTTGAGTTTTTGTGAGGGCTCACAGACTTTTGCAGGGATAACTTGCGTGGTTTCCCACTTTATTTGTGGGATAACCCCTGGAGGTTCATTCTGATCACCTGTACTAACTCACCTTTCTTTGATGGCATTAGCTTGGGAGATCCCTGGGTTTCTTACTCCTTTAATTGCTGTTACTTCGGATCTTCATCCGTGTGGTACTTTTACCTCTTTTCCACATTTTATCGCTTTCTTAGCTAGAAGACCTCGATAGGAGGCATTTGTTTTCTTTTGTTTATTTACTTTTGAGCCCCTTGTTGGCACATTTACTTTATACATGTTTGTTTTGTATGTGTTCGTATCCCTGCAGGTAGCGCGGTTCCTTCGTCAAGGACTGCCTTTTTGCCATTTTGCATGAGTAACCCTCAAACCCTAAAACCCAAAGCAACACGTTAACTCCTTCTACTACAGGCGAGTAAGTCTCCAAAGGTCGAGCATCCGGTAGATTGCGTAGTGACGTCGTTCGTCCAAAACCCAATCCATAACCCCATAGTTAGCCGAACTACGTTTTGCTCTGATTCTCAGGCCAGATGAGATACGTAGGCATAAGACGTGATGTCTTAGCGAGCACATCCCCCAAACCCATAGGTCAGCCGAGCTACGAAGACTCTGATTCTCATATTCAGATGAGATACGTATGCAGTGGATGCGACATCCGCGCGAGTCATTTCTCTTAACCTTTTTAGTAAATAAACACATTAGGTAAACCCACACCCTTTAGACGAAAACCACAAAAGTGGATCCCGTAGAGTACTACGGATGCGTAGGGGTGCTAATACCTTCCCTTCGCATAACCGACTCCCGAACCCAAGATTTGGTTGCGAGACCCCGTCTTGTCCTTTCCTTTTTCAGGTTTACTTCGAGCGTTTCCTTTCCCTCCTTTGGGATGAATAACGCACGGTGGCGACTCTTCTGTCATTTTCTTTCGCCGGTTGTTTTTTCGCGCACTGTATTTTTCAGGTTGCGACAGCTGGCGACTCTGCTGGGGACTAAGAAGTTGACCTCTTGCTGGTCCATCTTCCCTAAGCGAGTCCCTCCTAGCTTGTGTGATTTCTTGTTTATTGGGTGTTCATGCTTTTGTACATTTATTTGCTTACCTGCTTGCATGCATCTGTTGTATCTATTGGATCTGTTTGTTTGTTGGGATGGGATGTTCTATGAGAGATAAGCCCATTACCCAGGCTTGAGTGTACACACAGGTTTTAGAGTGGATGATCATGAGGCTTGCGTGGCATGTTGCTACGTTAAGTTGTTCGTGAAGAACCACACCCAGACGAGGTTTCTTTTGGATATATTATGTCCTACGGATGTTCCGTAACGACATGGTGTTCCTTTAGAAATCGTCGACTCTGGTGACCATTTCCCGAGAACTCAGTCGAGGCCTCTCCTCCGAGACGTGATTATGTTAGCTCTGGTAGGCGCATTCTCGCTGATCAATCCGAGGACCCCGAGACTGGGAACTTGCTTTAGGATGTCCTGTTGAGGGGAGTCAGTGGAGGTCTTTTATCCCGTAATAATGCCAAACCTTCAGTGGTAAACGTATTATTCGCGACTGAAGGGCTGAAGCTGACGAACTTCTGTTCTTAGAACCTACCGGTGAGGGGTGGGCTAAATTCAGGAAACCTTAACCTCCAACCAACCCGGTTTTCTGGAGCAGAGTTTTGGTATTATATTCCTCAGTGAATTTCTCTCCAGGCAGTGCAACTTGACAGATGTTCAAGCGGATCCATCAATTCTGATTGACATGCCTTTGCATTGCATAACATCATCTGCATATTTGCATCCAACATCTCATGCTTATTCATTTGCAGGGTATTCCCTTTCAAAATGGGGGTGCCTTAAAACTGAACAAGCAGTGCATCGCATACCATGCATATTAACCCTTGTCTGTTTTGCAGGTGTCACCGCAGTGTCTAATGTTTGTTCCCTATATCAGGCAGTTATTGGTCCCAAGCGAGTTCACAGATACCCGACAAAGGAAAACCGTCCACGACTAGCGATGGACCAAGTACAGAAAGAGCTGACTGATATGCGTGAAAGGATGGATCAGTTCATGACATTGATGACTGGTATGGCAGCAGGTCAAGAAAAGCTGAGGGAATTGGTTGAGCAACCGAGACCCGACCCGGAGGTGGAGATACCAAATGCTGAGGGAAACCCTGGTAACCCTGGGAACGCTGATAACCCTGTGAACACTGGTAACGCGGGTAACACAAATGCTGATGGAAACCCGGGTAATGTTGGCAACACAGGGAATGTTGGAAATGGTATTGGCGGAAGGTACAATGTGAATCAAGGAATTCGGATTAACGGGCGCCCCGTTACTGAAGATTATCAGTGTGATCAATTTTCTTTGCACGACGAGGCCCTCGAGACCACTCGCCGTATGGATGAGCTTGCTGAGAAGCTCAAATCTTTGGAGTCTCAAAATTCCTTAGGCTTTGATGTCACAAATCTTGGTCTGGTTCAGGGAGTAAGGATTCCT